>NC_083687.1:17742500-19042500 GCF_033118175.1 Dama dama | reverse complement strand
ACTTTATTAACAGTGGGGTCTCACTACCTCTCCAGCTAATTACACAATTTAACAATGAGATGGAAAAACCTAATCTATTTAAAAAAAAAATCGTTGCCCCCTGAAGTCATGCTGTCCAGGGGTAGATTGAGCCCCTTGGGTTTCACCAGAAGACAGACAGCAGGCGCCTCAGCCTCGGCCGAACTGTTTACAGCACAGGGGCAGGTTCCACACCAAGACACATTTGGTGGAACTGATTTAAGGCTCTCATTAAAATGTTCCTTTGTTGAGCACAAGACATCTCCCCACCCCCAGAGGAGATTCCAGACCTCCAGTCCCCAGCCGGCAGCCTGCCCTAACTCCCCCCACCAGGACCCCTCCCTCCACTAAACACCCGTCACCGGATTAACATTGATTAACATCAGGGTTGTCTTCTCACGGAAAGAATTTAGCATTTGTTGAATGTGAGCCCTGTCTCCACCAGAATCTCCCCCAGAACTCTAGAAACTTCAGCAGTGGAGGCAGCCCTATCTGCACCCCACACACCAAAAGCCCAACAGCCTAGGAAGACCTAGGAAGCCTGTGAGCTCCGGCTGCCAGCCCATATGGCTGGGCACCCCACCCCCCCCACACTCCCATCCTGGCTGTGCAAAAAACTTCCCTACTTCCTCTGGGAGCAGATGTGGGCTCTGCCATGAGCATGACCACCCCACACGGCATAAGGAACATAGGGCAGCAGAAGAACACAGGGCAGCTCAAGGAACACCTCCTACTAACTCAGGGAACTTGTTCTTACCTCTCCTTTTACAACCCGGGGTGGGAGAGATGTTAATTCCATCATCACTAAACCCCCTCAACAGCTGGCAGGCCAGGGAGACCTCAGAAAAGGCAATTCTCTACCCACCCACCCCCACCTCCAGCCTCCCAGGAAAGTGATAAGCTGAGACCAGGTCTCCTGGACACAGTCTCCCCAGAGAGGGCTGTTGCGAGGATCATCGCCAAGGATTTGGGGTTTTGTAAGGGTGGGGGACCGGACGGGGCAGGGAGGTATACTTCCAGTCCAGAGCGTTTGGGGGTGTGCGGGCAGCTTTGGCGCTTTCCTCCGAGGCTCTTCAACACCTCAGTGATGATTCTCAGGTGTGACCAAGTCAGGAAATAAAGGCGGGGGTGGGGACGGGGGAGAAGCGGGTCGGCCATGAGATAGGGGCCACACCCTCATCAAAAGCCTGAGGCCCTCCAAGAAGCCAGAATGAACTCTTTTTTTGGCCTTTCTGCCTGAAGAAAGAGTTTCTTTCCTTGCTGGGGAGAGAGAGAATGAGAATTGAGGAAGGAGACAGAACCAACCCCGTCCGCACCTTTGCAGGCCGGCCATGCCCGATTTTGGCAGCGGCCTTCACACATTAGTCACCGAGACAGCCCGGGACTCTCAGCTCCCAGATCCGACTCCGGCCGGGAGTGGGCTCAGGGCTCGGGCCCAGGAGCTGGAGATGGGACGGCCCCTCACTCTTCCCTTCTTCCGCCCTCACCATCGGGGCGGTCCGGGACCCAGCCTGGCCCAGGAACTTAGAGGAGGGAAGCCGGGAGCGTCGGGCCGGCGTAGGTAACAAAGCTCCGTGCGCTCGGCGCACCGCAGGTCGGTCCCGCATCCGGCCCCGGTCCGGCCTCCCTCACCTAGTCTCAGCCTGCCGGGGAGACCCCGTCTCCCCCACCGCCAGCCACCGCGCTGCACCCCCTAAGTGGGAGGTAGTCGTTTCTCCCCCGCAGAGAAACGCGACACTGGAGCCCGGGAGTCGGCAACTCCCGGCAGTTCCCGAGCAAACTCTCGGCTCAGGCCGGGAAAACTCTGGGGAGGCTGGAAACGCGTCCTCGCGGGCGCGGGGCGAGAGGGGCCCCGGCCGACTGCGCGGGGGCTTCGCCACCTCCCGGCGGCCAGGACCTCGCCCCCCCAACCCCAGCGAGCCCCTGACCCACGCACGGTGTCTGCTCCGCCCTAGCCCACCTCCCCGGTGCCCTCTCTTCGGCCCTCGGGGCTCCCGCGCTCCCCCAGCTCGCCGGGACTCACCGCCCAGCAGCGGCAGCAGCAGGACGCTGAGCAGAGGCAGCCGGCAGGGGCTGCTCGGGGCTCCGCGCGCGGCTCCCATCGCGGCGGGCTCGGGGAAGGGAGCGCGCGGGCGCACGGCGGGCTCGCCGTCAGCGACCCCCGGCGGGCCCAGGAGGCCGAGCGCACCGGAGCGCGGGCGCAGCTGCAGCAGCCGCAGCCGTAGCCCGAGCCCGAGCCCGAGCCCGAGCCGGAGGCGTCCCGAGCTAGAGCTGCGCGCGCCCCGTATCTCAGAGTCCTAACGCGCCGCCGCCGCCGCCAAGCCCCGCCCCGCGACGCCCCCTCCTCTCCTGGGCGCCGCGCGGCGCCCCGCCCCCTCGACGCCCCCTCCCCGCCGTGGTGGGGAGGAGCTCGTAGTTGGGGGAGGGGTCTGGAGATGGAGAGTGGATGGTGTGGAGGAGGCCCGGGGGAGTGTGGGGACCTGAGCGAGGTCGGGGAGCGGATGCTGCGCCTACCACCTCGTGTGCAGGGACTCGGGACCTAAAGGGACTTTTGTGATTCTGTGGCTCCTGGGGAAGACGGTTGGTTCTAGGCTTTCCTGAGGGCTCTGGCCAATAGTTCCCCCAAATTCTCTGGTGGGAGGGGAATGGGTGGGCTCTGGCTCACTTTGCAGCAACCTGATATCTGGAGGAAGATCTAGAACAGAATGGTGTCCTTGGTGTCCCCAGGCAAGGTAACCCGGAGCTACCGTGGAGCCCCGGGAGAGAGGTAGCCTGGGGTCCAGTGCATGGTGAGTGTCTGGTTTGGCTCTGGACCAATCGGAACCCAAAGGTAGAGAGAGACGGGGCTCTCTGAACGGCGGACTGAAGGCTGTTAAACTGACAAATTCATCCCAAGTCCATCTCCAGCGGTCTGGGCCGTGTCAGGGCATGGCCAAGTCTCCAGCTGTGGGGAGGCCCAGTACCGCCCTTGTTCCAGGCACCCCCACCCCCCAGCGCCACCACCCCCACATTCTTTCTTTGTTGTGAAAGCAGCAAGGGGTGTAGGAGGCGGGTCAGGAGGAGTCAAGCTTTAGAAGATGGGCCCCAGCTGCTGCTGGGCCTCCAGGATCTGCTGAGAGGGGATGGATAGTAAGTGCCTCATCCCCCTCTGGCTCAGGAGGGCCCCCCAGGCCTTCTTAGAACTCCCTTCCCCCAAGCAGCTGGGAGGAGGAGGGGCCGCCACAGAGGGCCTCACAGGCCGGGAGCAGTGGCGCCAGGACTCCAGGGTCCTGCCACATGGCCGCCACATGTCCCTGACAAGCCAGTCCACAGCACCTTCTCCTTGGGTTGTGGGCCTCCCCCTTCCCCCAGATGCCTTCCTGTAGGCCCTGCTGGAGAGGATACAAACAGGGAAAGGAAGAGAGGAGAGACCCAAGAAGCAACATTCCTCCTGCTGCCCCATCCATTACTACCCTGCACCCTTCTGTGAAGGGCCCCAACGCAAGCCTTGCTTCCTGCCCTCTCCATCAGGACTCAAGTGGCTCAATGGTTACCTGATTCTTTTATTTAAGAAAAGTGAAATACATGGACCTGAAGTGAGGCAGTAGAGGGAACAAGACAGCCCAGGGCAAGGCAGGTTGGCTGGCCAGCCCCAAGCCCTCTGACAGAAAAGCCAGCAGCAGGCTGCATCTCTGAGGTGCGTACCTGCTTCTTACCCACTTTGGGGGCCCTAGTAGTAGAGCTAGCTACTCTAGAGGACCACAGGGTGGGGGGAGGATGTCCTGAGGGTCCTTCCTGAAGGGGATTCCTGAGGAGGGGGCTGAGACCCTAAGGGCAGCAGCAATCTTCGGGTTAACTGCTCCCCCTTCACTGTCCCACCTTGGGGCTGGAAGAGCCAGGAGCAACAGGGAATGCTGTGAGGGCTGTGGGGGGACCCAGCAGACGTGGGGCATGAGCTGAATGTCAGCTGCTTGAAGAGAGGTCCATGCTGCTGGCACTGAGACCCCGGGAGACCTGAAACAGACAACACCCAGACATCAGCCCATAGGCCCCAGCTTCCCGAAGACTATCCCTTGGAGTCTGTCCATCTCATGGCTACAGTCTCTCTCAGGACCCAGGACGGAGTCTGGAACCTCAACCTCAAGCTCTAGGGCTTGTGCTACCTCTGCTAGGACTTCCCAGAAGGCCAAGATCTGGTGGAGAATATACCTGGAAGAACCACATGAATATGCGGATATACTTTGAATGTGGTCATTTCTCATTAAAATATCATTGCTGTGTTCTCTCAAATGGAGATGAGGTAATACTTTTTTCCTCCCTTTTTCCTTCTCATCTACTGCTGACTCTGCAAGGTGAGGAGTATGGTGGCTATAGGGGGAGAGCAATTACTATTCCCGAATCATTCCCTGTGTGCATGCATGCTCAGTCGTTCAGTTGTGTCTGACTCTTTGCAACCCCCTGGACTGTAGCCTACCAGGGCTCCTCTGTCCATGGAATTTTCCAGGCAAGAATACTGGAGTGGGTTGCTATTTCCTCCTCCAGGGGATCTTCCTGACCCAGGGATCGAACCCACATTTCCTGTGGCTCTGGCATTGCAGGTGGATTCTTTACCACTGAAGCCCCAAATCATTCCTTAATTATTCATAATTCTAAAGTACCCATTAAGAGAACATCAATTCCTGTTCCCCTCCTGATTAATTTATTTCTGGTATCTCTGGCCCAAAAGTGTCCCTTGGGGTCACCACCCCCAACAAGTTGTCAGCCTGATTCCTATCTGCCCACCTCCAATTCCCTGAGAGGGTCTTCATCCCAGGTGACCCCCCTGTTCCCACTGGGTTTGTCTGTCCTTCCTCACCCACAGTACTCTGAACAAGCACTGCTCTCACCTGGAGCGGCGCTGCACTGGGCTGGTTCAGATAGTTCAAGGAGGCTGCCCGCTTCATGTTGCTGCTACGATGGAAAAGAAAGAACTGAGGCCTCTTCTCTTCCCATGGGTGGCCCTGAAGCTTGGGACACTTGGGTACCACCACACATACTCATATCACTGCCTCCTCACCATCTGACCTCCCCACCACACACACACACACACACACACACACACACACACACACACACTCGTCCTCCTCACCATCTGACCTCCCCACCACACACACACACACACACTCGTCCTCCTCACCATCTGACCTCCCCACCACACACACACACACACACACACACACACACACACACACACACACACACACACACACACACACACACACACACACACACGTCTTCCTCAGTCCCCAGCATCTGCTTAGCTATTGTCCCTGCACCAGGGCACTATTTTTCCCACCCTCTCTCCGTGGCCATCCTACTGACGTCCTCCATGTTTCTCTCCCAAGACACTTCTCCAGGGCCCTGCCTACTTTGCCGGATCTCAGTCTCAGTACGTACCTGGAAGGCCGGGGCTCAGACCCCTGGAGCTTCCTCACCAGGAGTTCGCTGCTTCTACGAAGCACATCTCGGATCTTGCCCAGAGAGCCGCTCCTCTGCAGTGCCCCACTGCCATCCTGGCAGAGAGGGATGGGGAACAGAGGCTAAGGGGATCCCAGGGAGATTGAGCTCTGAGCCTATTCCTGCCATTGATTCTGGACACCTCCCCCTTCCCCAGAAGCCCAGCCTGGTCAACAGCTGGCTTGCAGAGAGGCTGCCGAGAGGGACGGGCTAGCTGGATTCGGATAAGGACAAGGTGCACTCCTATCCTGTGGGCTCAGAGCCTCTCGTCACCACCAGAACGAGAAGCAGGAGAGTTCAAGGGGCGATAACCAGACTTACCCCTGACCACTCCACAGCCACCGAGGCGTCATCACCTCCCTCAAACTTCACGCTGCCCCCCAGGCCCTCGTGGGGGCTCCTTCCACTGTCACCCTCCCCAAGCAGCTCAGCCACCTTGGTCTGGCTGATCGGGTCAGTGCCCTGGAAGGAAAAGAAGGAACCGGGACTTCCCCTTCTGAACTCTTCAGGGTGGGACTTTAATAAACTTTTTCTCCCTACCAGCCACAACAAAAGAAAGAGTTTTCCTTGCGATTTCTGACTACACACATACTGGAAAGGAGACACTCACCTTTTCTATTTCCAATGTGTCAGAGATACACATCTATCTTTAGCCAAGGCCCACAATGAATTGATTTTAGGACCCAGTGAGTCAAGACTCGTGATTTGAGAAACTCTTGATTCAGAGCTTCTCTCAACTGCAGCCTGTTCACCCACAGTGCCCATGCCTCTCCTCACAAGATTCTTCACATTGTCAAAAGGCGGTCTTTCCCTGTTAATAGTTCCATTTAGTGAAGTGAACCTTGAACTTGGAGTCCTAACCACAAAGGGCAGGTGAGGGTAAGAACACACTTAAAAACAGCCACAACCACAAGAGTGTCTCACCAGCCTCTCCCGTCTTCCTCCTCAGCCTCTCGGTTTACTCTTCAGCACCTCACAAGCAGCCTCAGTGGCCCCGCTCCTGCCCCCCGGGCCCTGCCTCCGAACCTCCTTCCCCTCCTGGTTCCTGACCTGTTTCCGGGAGCGCAGGGCACATTCCTCCAGGGTCTCAGCTGCCTCCAGCTTTCCCTGGCGCCTGTACAGAGCTCCGAGGTTCCTCAAGGTTGTGTTCACTGTGGGGCTGCAGCAGGGGATGACCAGGGAAGGAAGAGAAGATGGACTCAGGAAGCAAGCAGGAGAGAGGAAGCAGAGCCAAGGCTGAGGGGAGGTCCCCGGGAAGCAGGGGAAGGGCCAGGAGCGGGGATCTGGGGTCGATGGAGGGCGTCGGAGCCCACACACCCATGCCGGCTTCTCACCTGCTCACTTTGCAGGCCTTGTACCAGCCTCCATACTCGGCGTAGGGTGTGCTGCCCTCACGGTGCAGGCTCTGCAGGACAGAGAGGGAGGGAAAGCCAGAGGTGAAGGTACAGAGATGCTGGGGTACAAGCTGGCAGAGGGCTGGGGTGCAGGCTGGGTGTGGGAAGGCGCCATGCAGCTAGGGCTGGTGCAGGAAAAGTCAGAGGCCCCGAGAGTCCCTGGCTCCTCAGGCTGGGCCCCTAACTCACTTTGCTCATTTCTTCCCGCTCCTCTGCATGCATCCAGATGGGCTTGTGGTCATCTAGCGGTGATACACGGGATGGGGTGGCGAGGTTAGAGAACAGAGATGGAACTAAGGGGGAGCCAGGACCCAGAGGCCAGTAGCGCTGGACTAAAGGGGTCTGGCTCCCCCTGGAACCACTGTGGCCAACCCTCCCCCCACCAGTCTTTGGTCTGCATTTCCTTTCTTCCCAGCAGCGCCCCACCCGGGCCCTCACCACTCACCATCCACAGAGCCAAACTCCTGCACATGGGCACGTGTCAGGATCTCCTTGTAGAGAGTCTCTGCTTCAGCATACTTGCCTTGTTTCAGGTAACAGGAAGCCTGGGGGCGGGAAGGCAAAAACGGGAGCAAGAGGTGGAGACGAACTCTCAGCCAGGACTGGCATTTCTACTTCGTGGTCTCTTTAGGACTCTCCCCAGAGATCTTCCTCACCCACTCCTTGTCCAGCTGCAGGGTCCAGGGTGTTCCCACTCCACTCCAGAGAGGCTACGGAACTTCTGCCTTCCCACGGAAGGGAGCAGACCCCTCAGTACCCACAGGCAGCATGAGGCCCGTGTACCAGACTACGGTGCACCCCCTGCCCTCCTCCCACTGCCTCTGCCCCTCCCTCCCTTACCAGGTTGTTCTTGGTCCGGGCTACGTTAGGGTTGTCCGGCCCCAGCTGCCCCTCATAAATGGCCAGTGCCCGCCGATAATAGCGTTCCACAGCCTCATACTTGCCCTGGTTTTGGCACAACAGGGCCAGGTTGTTCAGCTGCTTTGCCACATCCGGGTGGTTGGTACCCAGGACCTGGAGTGGTGCAAAGGAGAGACAGATGGCTGTGACTGTGTGTGTGTGTGTGACTGTGTGTGTGTGTGTGTGTGTGTGTGCGCGCGCACTCATGCACCCATGCAGGGAGCAGGGGAAGGGAATGAAGGAACAGGGAACAGAGAGACGGAGGGTGAGTCAAAAAGAAGTGAAGGGAAAAGGGTAGATCAGAAGAGAGATGGGGTAGGAGGGGTCATCACAACAGGGAAGAACGGGCGGAGGGCAGAGGCACCTTTTCTCGAATCTCCAGCGCCCGCTGGCACAGCGGCTCCGCCTCCTTGTATTTGCCCCTCTTCCCATAGAGCACAGCCAGGTTGTTGAGTGTGGCCGCCACCTAGGAAGACAGACCTGTCCCCATCAGACAAAGGGCCTGGACCAGCAGGGCCCCATGCTGCCCAACTCCCAGAAAAATGGACTCTGCCACCCGAGCCACAGGTGCTTTAGGGGAGAGGAAAGTGCTGACCCCCCCAAGGCTCTGAGGCTCTCCACAGGGGTGGTCTCACCCTCTAAGGAGATTTTTAGACATTTCTGGAGGCGGGATTTCCTTTGGTTGCCATAAAGACTATGGACACTAATACCTTTGGGGGAGCAAGTATGCTACAGATGTGGTGTCTGTATGGGACAGCTCAGGCAACTTTTGATTGTTCTGCCAGACACTCAAACACTAAATATAAGCTTTGACACTTGGTGGGATATCAAGTCAGGAGTTATGTTTCCTGAGACACATCATCCTTGCCTATCACATGTCATAACACAGGCAATTCTTTTCCAGCCAGCTCATTTTCAAAAATACCTTATTTCTCGTCTTCTCCCCTTTGACACATCTACCATTTGTTTTACATGTTGACCCTACTTAAAGTTATTTCTCTTTCTCTTATCACAAAGAAATCTGGTCTATTATTACTTAATCTAACACTGGATTTTAATCTTATATATGCCAATATTTCTGCTCTGTCATTTTTAACTTAAAAAATTTATTTATTATTATTGTTGATATTACTATTATTATTACCTTGGGTGTACCATGCAGTTTGTGCGGTCTTAGTTCCCTGAACAAGGATTGAACCCAGGCCCTTGGCAGTGAAAGCATGGAGTCCTAACCACTGGACCACCAGGGAACTCCTGCTCTGTCCTTTTCCTAGTACATCAGTTCAGTTCAGTTCAGTCACTCAGTCATGTCTGATTCTTTGTGACACCATGGACTGCAGCATACCAGACTTCCTTGTCCATCACCAACTCCCAGAGCTTGCTCAAACTCATGTCCATCGAGTCGGTGATGCCATCCAACCATCTCATCCTCTGTCATTCCCTTCTCCTCCTGCCGTCAATCTTTCCCAGCATCAGGGTCTTTTCCAATGATTCTTCTCATCAGGTGGCCAAAGTATTGGAGTTTCAGCTTTAGCATCAGTCCTTCCAATGAATATTCAGGACTAATTTCCTTTAGGATTGACTGGTTGGATCTCCTTGCAGTGCAAGGGACTCTCAAGAGTCTTCAACACAACAATTCAAAAGCATCAATTCCAAAAAAAGCATCAATTCCTCAGCACTCAGTTTTCTTTACATTCCAACTCTCACATCCATATATGACTACTGGAAAAACCATAGCTTTGAGTAGACAGACCTTTGTTGGCAAAGTAATGTCTCTATTTTTAAATATGCTGTCTAGGTTGGTCATAGTTTTTCTTCCAAGGAGCAAGCATCTTTTAATTTCATGGCTCCAGTCACCATCTTCAGTGATTTTGCAGTCCAAGAAAATAAAGTCTCTCACTTTTCCCATTGTTTCCCCATCTATTTGCCATGAAGTGATGGGACCAGATGCCATGATCTTCGTTTTTTGAATGTTGAGTTTTAAGCCAGTTTTTTCACTCTCCTCTTTCACTTTCATCAAGAGGCTCTTTATTTCTTCTTCACTTTCTGCCATAAGGGTGGTGTCATCTGCATATCTGAGGTTATTGATATTTCTCCCGGCAGTCTTTTGATTCCAGCTTGTGCTTCATCCAGCCCAGCATTTTGCATGATGTACTCTGCATAGAAGTTAAATAAGCAGGGTGACAATATACAGCCTTGATGTACTCCTTTCCCAATCTGGAACCAGTCCGTTGTTCCATGTCCGGTTCTAACTATTGCTTCTTGACCTGCATACAGATTTCTCAGGAGGCCGGTAAGGTGGTCTGGTTTTCCCATCTCTTGAAGAATTTTCCATAGTTTGTTGTGATCCACACAGTCAAAAGCTTTGGCATGGTTACTAAAGCAGAAGTAGATGTTTTTCTGGAATTCTCTTGCTTTTTCTATGATCCAATGGATGTTGTGATTTGATTTCTGGTTCCTCTGCCTTTTCTAAATCCAGCTTGAACATCTAGAAGTTCTCGGTTTACGCACTGTTGAAGCCTGGCTTAGAGAATTTTGAGCATTATTTGCTAGCATGTGAGATGAGAGCACTTATGCAGTACTCTGAACATTCTTTGACATTGCCTTTCTTTGGGATTGGAATGAAAACTGACCTTTTCCAGTCCTGCAGCCACTGCTGAGTTTTCCAAATTTGCTGGCATATTGAGTGCAGCACTTTAACAGCATCATCTCTTAGGATTTGAAATAGCTCAACTGGAATTCCATCACCTCCACTGGCTTTGTTCACAGTGATGCTTTCTAAGGCCCACTTGACTTCACATTCCTAGTACATACTTTTACATAAAAAGACTTACTAGTTTTACTTCTTCTACATCTAAAGGGCTTCTCTTGTGGCTCAGCTGGTAAAGAATCCGCCTGCAATGCGGGAGACCTGGGTTCGATCCCTGAGTTGGGAAGATCCCCTGGAGAAGGGAAAGGCTACCCACTCCAGTATTCTGGCCTGGAGAATTCCATGGACTGCATAGGCCATGGGATCACAAAGAGTCAGACACGACTGAGCGACTTTCACATCTAAATTTTTTCATTCATTGTATATCAGACTACTATGTCTTCTAACATTGCTGTACTCAACTGTTACTGTATTTTCGCTTTACTGTAAAGTATTATATATCTTATTATAAGTTACTTTCCTTGTTTCTCTCTTATATTAATAGAGTATCATCCAACTTTTGAGGAAATTATACAGGTAGGTAGATTACATTATATGAATTAAATTTCAGAAAAATATTCATTATAAGAAGGAGTCATCACAGGGAACTCGGCTGTATATTCTGTAATGACCTAAAGGGGTGGGGAGGAGCCTCAAGAGGGAGGGGGACATATGTATACATATGGCTGATTCATGCCTTTGTACAGCAGAAACTAACACGACACTGTAAAGCAACTATACTGCAACTAAAATTTGTTTAAAAAATAAGATATTGGGTCTGAGAGAGCTGAGAACCACTGGGATGGGTAGACAGTAGGAGAAAGGAGTCCTCACGCCTCCCTCCTGAGAACCCCTGGGAGTGGGCTGAGGGCAGCAGACGGACAAGCAGAGGAAGACAGGGCAAGGAGGGCAAGGAATACTGACGGCAGGGTGGTCCCGGCCCAGGGTGCTCTCCCGGATGCTGAGGGCGTCATTGAGCAGGAGGGCCGCTTCCTTGTACTTATTCTGGTCCCTGTAAGAGGACAAAAGCGACAAGGGGTTAGCCCAAACTCTGCCCCTGAGCCATCTCCTTACTTCCTTCCCTTCAGGATAGCTAAGGTACATTTAGGGACTGGGCCCCGCCATGAGGAGACAGGAAGCCAGGTGGGAGCAATGAGAGGGGTTCACCGCCACCCCCAGAGAGTGGCCATGCCCGGAGCAGGCCAAAGGCACAGGACACAGGAGACAGAAACAGAGAAAAAGACCCTCCCCAGAGGAGACACGGGAGCAGCCAAAAGCCTGAGGGGTGAGGATTCTGAGGTCAAGGGCTCAGGTGGAAAAACATGAGACAAGGAAGCCCCCTGGTGGGGGGGAGAAGAGGTACCCTGTGGAGAGGAGGAATGAGAGCCAGAGGCGGATCAAGGTGGGACCACACCTGGAGGCAGGCTCCTGAGAGGACGTAGCACTCACCGATACACCAGAGCCAGGATGTTGAGCATGGTGGCCACGTCGGGGTGGCCGCGGCCAGACGTGCGCTCCAGGTCCTCCAGCGCCTGCTTGCAGAGCGGCACGGCCACCTCATAGCGACCCTGGGCTGCGTACTGGATCACCAGGTTATGCAGTGTCCGCAGCCTCGCTGGGATCTCATAGCCGCTGTGCTGGGCGCCCTGGCCACGGGACACTACCCCCGTCGCAGAAGATGACAGAGACTCCCTCAGATGACGCCAGTTCTCCCTCCGCTGTTCGCCCGCCCCTCCCCACTCAAGTCTCTCTCCCTGCCTGTGACCAATCCCCACCAGGCTCCCTGCCTGCCGAGAGACCTGCCTCACTGCTACTCTTTTCTTAAATTTTTATTGGCTGCACCACAGCTTGCAGGATCTTAGTTCCCCAGCCAGGGATCAAACCTAGGCCCACAGCAGTGAAAGCTCAGAGTCCTAGGCACTGGACCACCAGGGAAGTCCCTCAACTGCTACTCCTCTGCTCGCCTCTTTGCCCATCACAATCCCATTTGTTCACTCAGTCATGCATTCATTCAACAAACTACTCAATGGACTTCCCTGGTGGTACACTGGATGACAGTCTGGCTGCCAGTGCAGGGGACACGTGTTCAATCCCTGGTCTGAGAAGATTCCACATGCCACAGGGCAACTAAGTCCATGCCCCACAACAACTGAGCCCTCACTCTAAAGCCTGAGTGCTGCAAGCACTGAAGACCATGTGCCTAAAGCCTGTGCTCAGCACCAAGAGACGCCACTGCAATGAGAAGTCCAAGCACCACAACGAAGAGTAGCCCTGACTGGCCACAACTAGGGAAAGCCGGCACACAACGACAAAGACCCAGCGCAATTAAAAAAAAAAACTACTCAGAAATCCTGAGGAAGGGTCTGCACCAGGGATACAAAGGTAAGAAAGACCTGGTCCTTTCCCTTGAGGAGCTCATGCTCTTCACTCCAGCGGCACTCTCCCAGTCTTGAGCGAGCTCCTTACCAGCAAGACCCATGTCATTCTCATCTTGGACTCCCTGGTGCCCAGCACAGTGCCTAGCATGGGCTACGTGCTTAATAAATGTTGATGAATAAGGGGAAAGCTGAGGGAATCAAAGTGCTGGTCCCTAGCCCATCTCCTGAGGCAGTGGAGAACCCATTCCTGGACGGTGACCATTCTTGTTCACCAGACCCCTGCTGCCCCCACTTCACCCTCCAACTCCAGAGGCAGACTCACAGCCATTGCTGGGGTCCTCTTCCTCCTCGTTGGGGAAGAGGTCATCCAGGGAATCCTTGGAGGCGTCACCTTCCTTCTCCTCCTGGAAGGGAAGCAGCAGCATGTCTGAGATGAGATAGCCCTGGCAGCCTCTTCAAGCCACCTCTAAACCGTGACATCATTGACAGGTGGGGTCTAGGACAAATCCCCTGTCGCTGTCCCTGCCCCTGGGAAGGCCAGCATCTGTCCTGCCAAGCCTAGGTCTCTCTTGTTCATAAAAAAAACAAAGATGGGGGTTTCTCTGGTAGTCCAGTGGTTAAGACTCTGAGCTGCCGCTGGAGGGGGGCGCAGGTTGATCCCTGCTTGGGGAACTAAAATCCTCCAAGCCATGCAGTGCAGCCAAAACCAAAACAACAACAACAAAAAAAACCCAAACAAACAAGAGATGCTTCAGCCAAAAATCTCATGACTTTCCATTCCTTCATATCCAGAGAGTTTCCATCCTCAGTACCTTCACCGCCATCTCTTTCTCCCTCGACTCTGGTAATTATAGTCCTGCATTGATCCCCATGTGTTTACACTGATTACATGTCTGTCCGGTCTCTCCTGCGGGCAGGGGTGTGTCCTATCTTATTGACACGTACCCGGAGTGTCTAGCTCTGCCTGGTGTCCATCATCTGCCGCCGCTTGCTCTGGACATGATGCCCAGTTCTCACTGTCAACGTACTTTCACACTAGGCAAAAACGCTTCGCCCCAACAAGCACTGGAGTCTTATACAAACACTCCCAACCCTCCTGCCCAGCTTCACCAGGGTGACCCACTGTCAAATCATCCCACTGTCCCTGGGTCAGGCCACCTTTCCAGCCCTGGTGCCTTATCTCTCTCTCTCTCTCTCTCTCTCACACACACACACACACACACACACACACACACACACACACACACACCTGGTCTAGAGAGCTCCCCCTTCTCCCTCATAGACCATCAAAATCCACCCCAATTCCTAATCCAGTTAAATAAAATAATCCAACCTAAATTTTACCCATCCCTGTACCCCGCCTCCACTGTGAATCTTTCAGTCTATCCCAGCCCCTACAAACCTATCTCCTTGGGATTCCTCCCATGCTGCCTGAACCTCTCCTTCAGCACTGGGCACTGGCTGATTTGTCTTGTCTCATACGTGTTCTCACATGTAAGCCTTGTTCCTACAGCTACATTATAAGCTCGAGAAGGCAGGAACTCTGTTTTGTAGCTTCTTAGATCTATCTGACACACATCTTGCCTTGCCTAAGGCACAGAGAAATATAAATGCCTGTTGCGTGAAGGTTAAATTCCACACATTTCGACAGAAAATTTCAGGACTTGCTCGACTGGGCTGGGTTTTCCCTACCTACAGCGCTTAGGATTCTAAATTGGAATTGTCCAAATGCCAAAAATCTATTATTATGGGAGCAGGAACTTTGTCCTGTTCACTGTTGCACCCCCAGCAGAGTGCGCCTGTCACATAGCAGTCATTTAATCAAATGTTGACTGAATGAGTGACTGGCTTCTCCCTTGCTGTCCTCTGGAGTTGGGGTCAGGAGCTGAATTCTGCCAGGTGGGGGCCGGTCGGGCAGGGCTGCTGGTCCTTCAGAGGATGCAGCAGCCACTGGCCTGTGCGCGTGGCGAGCCCAGCTGCCCCGCGCGTGCTCACCGCAGAGTGCCCATCCTCGTCGTACTGCCGCAGCTGCCCCAGGAACTCCAGGTGCTTCTTCTCCTCCTCCAGCTGAGCCACGGCCTGTTCGCTGCGCTGGAGCCGCTGCTGGGTGCCGGCCAGCTCGTCCCGGAGCCACTGGTTCTCCTGGCAGAGCCGCCGGACCTGCGCCCGCAACTTCTGTTTCTCCGACTCCACTGTGCTCAGGTGGTTGGCCAAAGCCAGCATCACCTAGGTGGGCACATCCTGTGAGCGCTGGGCTCCGGCTAGGAGAGTTGAGGGGAAGGCAGGAGGGGAGCCGGCAAGACCCGGAGGGAGGGTGGGGTAGTGATGAGTCTACCTTCCAAATATACCCTGAAATCGAATTTCTCACCACTTCCAGGGCCAGCCTGGGCCAAGCCACTAGCAATTCCCACCGGGATTACGGTAATTGCCTCCTCACTGGTCTCCTTCTTTCTGCCCCTGCTCCCCTAGAGTCTGTTCTCAACCCTGCAGCCAGATGACAATCTTATCAAAATGTTAGACCACATCACTCCTCCAGTCAACACTTCCAATAGCTTCCATCTCACTCAAAGTAAAAGCCGAGTCCTTATGATGGCCTACAGTTCCACGTGATCTGCTCCCACCCCAGCTGGCTCTTCAACTTCATTTTCTATTTTGCTTCCCCATATTCACAGTCCAGCAGCCACTCGGGCCTTTCACTGAACTCACCAGAAAGGCTCCATGTCGGGGCCTTCGCACAGTACTTCGGATGTTCTTCCCCCATTAATTGTGTGACTCATTCCCTCGTCTTCAAATCTTTGCTCAAATGACACCTTTCAGTGAGGCTCCTATTGGCCACCCTATCTAAAACTGCATCCTCTCCCCATACACCCCAACCCCCTTCCTTGCTTGATTTTTATCCTTTTGCCCTTAATGATTATCACTCTGGCATACTGAGTCATTTATTTATTTGTCTAAAGCCTGCCTCTCCCAGCTAGAATGTAAGCTGCAAGATGGCCAAGACTTATGGTTGTTCTTGTTCAGTGATGTGTCTGCAGAGTAGCGTCTGGCACGTGGTAGAGACTTAATACATATTTATTGGGTGAATGAATCCAAGCTGCTAGGACAAGGGGATCCCAAATGACCCCAAAGCTCCCATGAGACAACTGCTCCTCCATCTACCCAGGGCCACTTGGCACCACCTCCTCCCACTCACCTGGGCTTCACTCAGCCCCAGCTCGATGTTTTCCATGGAACGGCGCAGCTGCCGCGCCTTCTCATGCACCAGGCCTTCTTCATGGCCGCCTTGCTGCAGACACTCGATGGTCTGGGAGAGGCTTTGCAGCACAGCCTGGTGTTCACTGTGGAGGGCTTCCAGCCCCTGGCTCACCAGACGAGTGCTCCCCAAGATCTCCTCCTGGCTGAGCCGGTGCCCTGCAGGCTCATCCCGCTGTCCCAACACCAGGCCCGACATCCTGGCCGGGGGACCTTGCCTGGGCTACAGAGAAACAACAGAGTTCGGCTGGGGTAAAGATTAGGAAAGAGTGGCTGTGCGCCTTGATTAGAGGGCAGTAGGGATCCAAGTGAAGGGACAAGAGACCATTGCAGGGGTGGGGGTGGGGGGACCCTGAAGTTTAATTGGAGGGAGAGTGACCAGTGAGCAGACAGCCTGTAACGACTCTAGACACAAAGCCAAGGTTGTGGGAAAGGCAGAGGAGAGGAAATGACTTGAAAGAAGAAAAACTGTAGAAAGAACAAAGGTGCAGAGAAGTAGCAGCAGGATTTAGAATCAACACAATTTAAAAAAGGAGCTGGAGAAGAGAGAGTTTGGGTTAGGAAAAGGAATCAGGAAAGGAGAGAGAGCACCACAGAGAACACAGAGGGTGTCCAACAGAGCTGCAAAGGGAATGGAGTTAAAGCAGGCAGAAGCTATGCAGAAAATACTGCAGTGCAAAGAGGGAAAGGAGTAAGTTTCAAAGTTAAATCAAGAAAGCAAGGGAGACAAAAAAGAGTGGGCTTTCATCACAGATGAGAGGGGCCTAGAGGCTCAAGGTGTTCAGGCTGAGTCACTCGCGGGGCTAAGCCCAGCATCTCCATGCCTGGTCAGCTGTGTTTCTTCCAGGCTGTCTTCCTACTTCCTCAAAAGGGCCTTGCTTCTCATCTTTGAAGTCTTCTTACCTGTACAGAGCCCTTGGTTGTGGCGTTCAGGCAGGAGCCCGGAAGAAACTCTGTTCAAGCAGCCAGGGACTCAGAAGGATCTGCCCTGCCCAAAGTCCAGAAGTCCAGCGTTCCCACCCCTTCCCTCACCACTTCACAGCCACCCAGAGGACCTGGCATGGAGCCCCACCCAGGACAAACGCCCTCCCTCCGTTGCCTACAGGTCTTCAAAGACGACCAACGTCCCTCCTCCTTCCCCAAGCCAACCTCCCAGGCCAAGCCTGGGGAGCTATTTTCTCCCAAGAAGGGAGTGAGATTGAATCTGAGACCTGCGGCAAGGGGCGTGTCTGGGAACGGGGGAGAAGGAAGACCTGGTCACTCCTCGCCCAGTCACTTCTATGGCTTTGTGTCTATCATGACCACACACTAACAGACTCTGAGAGGAGTCACCTTAGAGTGCCTCCCAGAAGCCCGATGATGCTGGGAAGAATGGCAGGTCCGCTGAGCGGCTGCGGGATCTCAGGGAAACGCGGCGCTGGGAGTTGATCTCCCAGGCCTGGAACTGCGGAGGAGAAGTGTCCCAGGCTGTCGACCTGCCCTGAGGCCCAGGGTGTGGATAGAGAGAAATGGGCCGGGGTGACGGCAGAAGATGCGGGTGGGCGACCGAGGTCCACGTCGCGGGCAAAGACCTGGGGCCTGACAATCCCGAGGTTACTGAGTCAGTCGGTAGCGCAGGGGGCGGGGCAGGCCGTCTGTCCGTCTGTCCGGATGCCGAGGGGCGGGAAGAATCGCGGGGGGCGGAGTTTTTGAGTCTGGAGTTCTGTGAGTTCAGTCGGAGGGGCTTATTTGTTCATATTTCCGGGAGTGCAGCAAAGAGTTAGCGGGACCTCAACTCTCAGCCCCAGAGGTACCCTCAAAGACTCACCCGCAGCTTGTTGGTCTGGCTGCCGCTTCTGCCGGTACTGCCCCTTTAAATCCATCATGGCTGCCGCTCGAGGCAATTGTTTTGACGGCTCCGAGGGGCGGGACCTGTCCCCTAGTCACGCGACCCAAGAGTCGCTCCGGCATTGGTTATACTATGTTCAGGGAAGAAAAGAGATGTGTGTCTAGCTTTTTGTCGGGTTCTCGGCCCGCCTCTTTTTACGTCATGTTGGAGCGACGGCACGGGGACCTGTTAGCGTCATCCAGCAGCGCCAGGCGCCAGGCTAAAGGTGATGGTGGCGTGCTGAGCACGCCCGAGTCTGGCCAAACTCATGGCCCTGCGGGCAGTGACCCGCGCTCTTGGCTCACTGAACCTGACCCCCCGGATTGCCGCCATCCCCGGCCCAAGCCTGCTCCCGGCCGCCCAGGTAATCCATCTTACCCGGGAAGGTAGTTGTTCCCCCTCCGGCTGCCGGAGAGGGGTCTCCAAGAGAATCGAGGTGGGAGATGAGAGTCTGATTAGGAGTCACGTCGGCCCGTGACCCTTAATAAGTCACTCAGTCTCAGCTTTCTCCTTTCTAAGTGTTGCTATCTCACAGGGTCACTGGAGTCCTCAAACGAGATATTGAAGGTGAAAGTGATTTTGTAGACAAAAGTACAAGTTTCAGTAACTTACATTTATTGTTTTCTTATAAGCCAAGCATAATAGATGTTTTAAGTAAGTGAATTCTTTTCAACCAGTTACAGTTATTATCAGTCCCAGTTTATATATGAGAATACATCAGTAGTCCAAGGTGATACACCAACCATTGGAGCTAGGCAGTCTGGCTTCAAAGCCGGGACTCTTAACCATTATTATAACCATTAAGGATGAGTTACTACTGAAATTATGAAATTAAGGTCAAGATAACCGAGAATTGGAGACTAACATAAAGATATCACGAAGTTCCTAATGGGTGTCGACTTAAAAAATGGCATGGCATGAGAATTGTTTTATTTGGGGAAATGTGAGGACTGCAGCCCAGGAGATAGCACCTCAGATAGCTCTGAGAAACTGCTCCAGAGAGGTAGAAGGGAAGGACTGTATGTGATTTTGGTAAAGGGTGAGTGGGCTGCAATCAAGCACTTTTTTTAAAATGTTTCTGCTGGTTTCGTGAAGCTTCTACTAGTCACGAGAAACAGTTGTCACCATGAAGAATTTTAGTGTTTTTCTCGATAAGAGGAGATAAAAGAATTGGACTCATAAAAATCAGCTCCCGAGAATATCTAACTATCTGAAAATCTGTCGTGCCAGGTGTTTGGGAACCCAGGTGCCTCACTTCTGCTCTCCATCCTGAGCTCCATCAGGAGGTGTTGGAGGTCAGCAGCTACAGCAGCACATGATTTAATCCTTGTAGAGATAGATGGCAAGCACCCATGGCAAGTGCCAGTTTGTTGACATGGGTAACTAGTGATTACAGGAAAGTTAGTCTTACGCTCTCTGGACCTTTCAGACTGATGGTAGAGTTTGGCAGCTGTGTACTTCAAATTCAAAACCAAACCAACCTACTGTGTGAAATGCTGAGAAAACAGCAGGGAACAAGACATAAGTGATCTCTCCGTTCCATTCATGTTTGGAAAATTCTCAGAAACATGCAGCAAAAGGGGTAGAAGGCATTGGTGCTGATGGTGGTACATAGATATATAGGAATTAACCAGCACTGGAGAAGGTAGTTGTTTAAGGAAGGAAAAGTTTCTTAGAGGAGAGTTTTGAGGCAAATTTGAAAGAAGATGCACCAAGGGGAGAAAATTCCATTGAAGAAATACTTCAGAGGTGAGAGGATCAGATGAGGAGAGATGATCAACACACATGCACCTAGATAAGCATTCTGAACTGGTGTTTGTGCAGGCTGTGAAGGGTGGAGTTTGGGGGTAGCTGGTCTGGGACGCTTCCAGGAGGAAGGAAGCCACAAGTTAAACTTTGTCCCTTCTCCCTTGGTTCTCTGAGGCTTCTCCTTCGATTAGCTTTCAAGTGAAAAAGATTTCTGTTTATTTCTAGGTGACAAACAATGTCCTCCTTCAGCTGCCCTCTGCGTCGATGTTGCTTCCCTGCCGCCCAGTCTTTACCTCTGTGGCCCTTAGTGCTAAGTTTGTGTCCTGGAAGAGTCGTACGAAGTATACCACTATGCCAGTAAAGATGAGGAAGTCTGGGGGCCGAAACCACACAGGTAAGAACAAGGGCAAGAAGATTTCAGCAGTAAAGAGCAAAAACATGGTAGGACCCTTGGCCTGTATTTTGATACAGGCAGAGGAATGTAATTAGAAAGCATTTATTGGACTCCTCTTACACATGTAGTATGTGTGTAAGACTGAGAGAGTAGAATGTAAAACAACATAAATAGCCTGTGCTCCTAAAGATAGGTAATGGAAGAAAACTGGACATACTCAGGAAGTTCCATGACATTTTCCTACACACCCTTCAAAAATTATTTTTGGCTGTACTGGCTCTTTGTTGCTGCTCAGGATTTCTGTCTACTTGTGGCAAGCTGGGGCTACTTGGCTTCTCTTGTGGAGCACCGGCTCTAGGGTGCTCAAGCGTCAGTAGTTGAAGCATGTGGGCTCAGCACTTGCAGCTCCCAGGCACTAGAGCACAGGCTCAAGTTGTGGCACACAGGCTTAGTTGCCCTATAGCATGTGGCATCTTCCCAGACCAGGGTTCAAACCTCTGTCTCCTGCATTGGCAGGCACAGCTTCTTTACCACTGAGCCAGCAGGGAAGCACCCTGGGTAATTGTGTTTTTAGGAAGTTCCACGTGGGTGTTCACTCCCACGTACCCCATTGTGCTATGCAAATTTTCATCATTTTCTGCTTGTGTCCTAATGTTGGGAAAGCACTGCCCTCTGCCTAGGATGTGTCTGTTCCCAGTGCTGGGAACTGACTCATCTGACCCGCTCATGATCCTGTGCTATCCTGACCACAGGCCGTATCCAGGTGCATGGTATTGGCGGGGGCCACAAGCAGCGTTATCGAATGATTGACTTTCTGCGGTTCCGGCCGGAGCAGGAATCCAAGCCAGGACCCTTTGAGGAGAAGGTCATCTCTGTCCGCTATGATCCCTGTAGGCAAGTTTGGGATGTGAAGTGGTGGTGTGGGTGGCTGAGTGGTCTGTGGCTTTTCAGGAGATGTGAGGCTGCCTAGGTGGTTTGCTTACCTGTCCCTCACTCTGCACAGGTCAGCAGACATAGCTCTGGTTGCTGGGGGCAACCGGAAACGCTGGATCGTTGCCACAGAGAACATGAAGGCTGGAGATACCATCTTGAACTCGGACCACATAGGCCGAATGGCAGGTGAGTGATGGCCACCAGGTGTGCGTGGGCTGAGAGGCTCAAGGGTGCTGGTGCTGACGAAATTCTGTCTTTTAGTTGCTGCTCGGGAAGGGGACGCCCATCCTCTTGGGGCCTTGCCAGTGGGGACCCTCATCAACAACGTGGAGAGTGAGCCAGGCCGCGGGGCCCAGTATATCCGAGCCGCAGGTAGGAAGAAAGGAACTTGTTGAGATCTTACAGTTTGAAAGGCCAGGGGGTACTTGAGGTTGCAGCTCTCTGAACCCCTGGGCCCACATCTTGTCCAGTGGCAGAGAAAAAAGAGGGAAAAACAAGGCTGAAGAGGTGGTTGTGTTTTTGACCTAAAACCACACATGCCTCCTGCTTCAGTGTTTCTGCCCCTCAAAGGGAAAGCAAGGGCAGTGTGTGGGGTGGTGGCCCTGGAAAATCTGCCCCCACCTCCTGCTCTGTGGAGGGTCGCAACTGTTTCTTCCCTTCCCCAGGGACCTGTGGCTTGCTGCTACGGAAGGTGAACGGGACAGCCATTATCCAGCTACCCTCTAAGAGGCAGATGCAGGTGCGTGGTGGGTTGGGGGGAGTGCAGGTGGGAGGGGTCAGTACAGGAGGAATTTTTGGAATGTACCTTACCTGTCCAGGATAGCTCCCAGGTGTTTTATGTTGGGAAGTGCCTGGAGCTAGGTCTGTCCTTTTCTGCCATGTGACCAGGTGTGCCTCGTCAGGCTGGCAGTAAGGAACAGTGCCTTTCATTCTCAACTACTGTAGGACCTGCATTCGGGTTCAGTTATGTTGTACTTTTCCCGTATCTTCTCCCCTTCTCTCTTTGGGTTTGAGAAGTTCCCCAGGGCCCCTGCCCTCAACGTGTCAGGCTGTTTCCCCGCATGGTGCTTTCCCCTCCATTTGCTCTCTCCATCAGGTGCTGGAGACGTGCACAGCCACAGTGGGCCGAGTCTCCAACGTTGATCACAACAAACGGGTCATCGGCAAGGCTGGGCGGAACCGCTGGCTGGGAAAGAGGCCGAACAGTGGGCTATGGCACCGCAAGGGGGGCTGGGCAGGCCGAAAGATCCGGCCGCTGCCCCCCATGAAGAGTTACGTGAAGCTGCCCTCAGCTGCTGCCCAAAGCTGATATTCCTGGACTCTAATAAAATGGCCCCCATTCTTTTTTAAATCTATTTCTGGTTTTTCTGGGGAGGATAGTACATTACTGGACAGGTGTTGGAGGGGACGGAAGTAAACAACCGTTGGGGGAGGGGAAAGGAAAATATGGGGCGACAACTGGGGCCGTCCCCCCCCCCCCTCACTTCCAGCCGCCCCCTGGCCTCTATCCCTCTATACGTCACGGAGGGGGAGTAAATGACCTCCAAAGTTGTCTCCAGGTCTGACTTTAGTTAGAGGGGCAGGTACTTCCGGTGGCAGGAGGAGGGGGGGCCAAAAGGAAGAGGAAAGGGCGGCGCCGGAGAGGAGGCGCAGTGCGTCGCCGAGGTGGCACCGGCGGCTCCGCCCCGGCGCTCCCCTGGGGCCCCCAGTGTTCCGCCGGGCTGGGCGGAAATGAGCGGCGGCTCGGAGCGGGCGGGCGGCGGGGCTCCCAGAGGCAGGCCGGCAGAGCCGCGGGTGGGGGACGGGCCCCGCCCTGCCGGGCCCGGGAGGCCGCGGACCTGCGCGCGGGCGGGGCGCTGACGGCCGCCCGGGCGCTCTGGCCCGCGCGCCACGCCCCCTGCGGCCTCCAGACCTGCGGAGACACGCCCCCTCCCGCCTCTCCGCCTCGACCCCTTCGGGGGGCCCAGGCGGAGCCCAAATCTCCGCCGGCGCCGCCGCCATCGTCTGTGCCGCGTTCCTAGCTCGGCGAAGGACAGGCCACGCACTGGGACCCCCATCGACTTCTGAGGTGGCCCGAGCCCCGCCGCGGCCCCCCGCCCCGAGCCAGGGTTTTCTTCCGCCCACTCACCCCCAGCCCCCCAGCCCCCCACCCCCGGGCTTCGAGTCCCCTATCCCGCCGCGCCTCGGGATTCTGGTTTCTCTGGCCTGGCCCCCTCCCCCCTCCCTCCCCATACCTTGCCGCGCGCCCCTGGCTGCTTCGGCCTTCCATCCTGGTCCCCCAAACCGCGCGCCCCTCACCCACCAGGTCTCATGTGCACACTTTTCGGGTCCTCACGTCGCCCCCACCGACCTTGATGCTCCAATGCCTCCAGCCTTGGGTGCTTTCAGCCCACCAGCCCCTCCTCCCAGCCCGTCGGGCCCTGCGCTTTCGCTCCATCACCAGATCTTGGGGTCTCTTGTTCCTGCAGACTCTCTCGTGCTTCAGCCATTAGAGCTACTACCACCCCTTTGCATACACACTTTGTTCTCGATCCTCAACACCCCAAAACACACATCCCTCTGGGCATCACATACCCCCTTCCCAGGTCCGCTGCAGCCTGTCCAGGGCCCTGGGATTCACTTTTAATTCCAAGGCTTCCCTGCCCCCACTGTCCCCTCCCCACTGCTCCAAATGAGCTCCCTCCATGCTGTATGCCGGGCCTTGGACTTGCCTTTTAACCCGCCAATTTTGAGTTCTTTCAGAACAAACTTACCGGTATTCCTCTGCTTAGGCCTGGCCCCACCCAGCCTAGAGCAGGCAACTCCTGGACCCTGTTTCACCCCACCCAACAGCCTGACAGCTGTTGCCACATTTGCTGTCCCAACTCCTGGATGTCCTTGATTTTCTGACCTCTCACTCTAGCTTGCCTGTTCTCTTTCCCTGTGTTGCCAGGTGCCAAGATGGTAGGGGAACTCCGTTACCGGGAATTCAGGGTGCCCCTGGGGCCTGGCTTGCACGCTTATCCGGACGAGCTGATCCGCCAGCGAGTGGGCCATGATGGGCATCCTGAGTACCAGATCCGCTGGCTCATCCTCCGGCGTGGGGATGACGGGGAAGGGGGCTCCAACCACGTGGACTGCAAGGCTGAGCACATCCTGCTATGGATGTCCAATGATGAAATCTATGCCAATTGCCACAAGATGCTGGGCGAGGATGGCCAGGTCATCGGGCCCTCCCAGGAGACAGCAGGGGAGGCTGGAGCGCTGGACAAATCCGTGCTGGGGGAGATGGAAACTGACGTGAAGTCTCTGATTCAGAGGGCCCTTCGGCAGCTGGAGGAATGTGTGGGCACCGTTCCTCCCGCTCCTCTGCTTCACACTGTCCACGTGCTCAGTGCCTATGCTAGCATTGAGCCCCTCACTGGGGTCTTCAAAGACCCAAGGGTCCTGGACTTGCTCATGCACATGCTCAGCAGTCCCGATTATCAGATTCGCTGGAGCGCAGGCCGGATGATTCAAGCCCTGGCCTCCCATGATGCTGGTGAGGGGCAGCATGGGAAGGAAAGGGGAGCTGGAGAGGGGCTGGGTCAGCTTAACATCTCACAGGGCCCTATGATAGGCACCTCTGATCTCAGCAGTATGTAAATGATTCTGTGACCCTTCCCTTCGCACTGGAGAAAGGGAGGTGGGAAGGTGATTGTGGGCATCTCTGCAGAAAAGGAAGACTGAATCTTCAAGAACCTCCTATTAACTGTTTTCCTAAGCGGAGGAAGAGTTTAGACTTCAACTTTTGCAGATGAGGTAGTAATAAGATAGAAGAATATAGTAAGCTTTGGCTTTTGAAGCAAATCAGCAAATCATGTCATTCTGCTGCGTGACAGCAAAAGGAGTGAAATAAGAGTGGAGGGTCCACAAGAGGGGTCTGGGAAGGACGAGGTTAGGAGCTGTTACTGATTGGAATGTGGGTTCCAGGGACCCGGACCCAGATCCTTTTCTCACTAAGCCAGCAAGAGGCCATTGAGAAACACCTGGATTTTGACAGCCGCTGTGCTCTGCTGGCACTGTTTGCACAGGCCACGCTCTCTGAACACCCGATGTCTTTTGAGGGCATTCAGCTGCCACAGGTATTCTGTGGGGAGTGTTTGGAGGGGAGCTGTGAACAAAGCCTGGGGGCCAGGCCTTTGCACCTGTCCTCAGAGGACAGTGTGGAGAGAAAGCTGGAACAAGGTAAATGTAGACCAAAGTTTGTGTCCTGCAGGTCCCAGGAAGGCTGCTCTTCTCCCTGGTGAAGCACTATTTGCATGTCACCTTCCTCCTGGATCAGTTGAATGACACTGCTGCGGAACCAGGAGCCCCGAACTCCACTCCTGAGGAGCTGAGTGGGGAGAGGGGTCGCCTGGAGCTGGAGTTCAGCATGGCCATGGGCACGCTGATCTCAGAGCTGGTGCAGGCCATGCGCTGGGACCAGGTCTGGAGCAGACAGGGGCCCTCAGGACAGCCCTCCGGTTCCATCTTCCAGCCCCAGCTGGTGGATGAGGGCCCAGGGCTCCCACCTGCCCAGGCCTTGCCTTCCCGCAGGAGGTCAAGGAGATTTCGACCTCGCTCTGAGTTCGCAAGTGGCAATACCTATGCCTTGTACGTGCGGGATGCGCTGCAGCCGGGCATGCGAGTGCGGATGCTGGATGACTATGAAGAGATCAGCGCAGGGGACGAGGGCGAGTTCCGGCAGAGCAACAATGGCGTGCCCCCTGTGCAGGTGAGCAGGGCCACCACCGGGGGGTCTGTCTGCGTGGGGCAGAGCTGGGGCATCATGCTTCACGCTGGGGACTCCAGCATGCTACTCAAAGCGAAAACCCTCAGTAAGCTTGGGATGGTAAAAGGGGGTCAGTGACAGAGAGGAGCCATTTGGAAGGCTGAGAAAATTTGTTTGTAGAAGACCCTGAGGTCAGGGAGACTCACTCCCACAAAGAACCTGGTAACAATGAGACCGTTCCGAAGGTCAAGTTTAGCAAGACAGTGTGGTTAAGGCCAGGAGGACGTATAGGGGCATAAGCCACCAAGAATAGGGACTTCCCTGGTGGTCCAGTGGCTGAGACTCCACATTCACAATGCAGGGGGCCCCAATTTGATCCCAGGTCTGGGAATTAGATCCCACACTCCGCAACTAAGATGCCACATGCCGCAGTGAAGATAGAAGATCTCACATGCCGAAACTAAAACCCGGGGCAGTCAAATAAATAAATAAATACTTAAAAAAAAAAAAGCCACCAAGGATAGGAGAGAAGAAAGATGTTCCCGTTTAGAGAAAGCATCCTTTACATGCTCATGTGGGTTCTCTGTATACCATGTGTTTTGCTCTTTGGAGGTTTTTCCAAACCTGGGCAGGTGGTCACCCTGAAGGCTGTGTGTTCACATTCATCATGACATAGCCAGTCACTAGGTAAGCTCTTGGCCCCTTCCCTCTCAATTTTCCCCATTTCCCCCAGGTGCTGTGGGAGTCAACAGGCCGCACCTATTGGGTACACTGGCACATGCTGGAGATTCTGGGCTTTGAGGAAGACATCGAGGATGTGGTTGAGGCTGCTGATGAGTACCAGGGGGCAGCGGTCAGTGGAGCCGTGGGTATAGGTGAGCCCAGAGAGGAAGCCAGGGGTCAGCTCGGAGCAGTGGTCCGGCAGGGGGCGGGCAGCAACATCTCTGCCCTGTGACCCATTTCCACAGCCCTGCCGTCCTGGCGCTGGAAGCCCATGACCGAGCTCTATGCTGTGCCCTACGTGTTGCCTGAAGATGAGGACGCTGAGGAGAGTGAACACCTGACCCAGGCCGAGTGGTGGGAGCTCCTCTTCTTCATCA
Source organism: Dama dama (assembly GCF_033118175.1). Classification (NCBI taxonomy): domain Eukaryota; kingdom Metazoa; phylum Chordata; class Mammalia; order Artiodactyla; family Cervidae; genus Dama; species Dama dama. Next base: position 19,015,619 of record NC_083687.1, on the reverse strand, counting down.
AGAAGCTGGATGGCCCCGACCATCAGGAGGTTCTCCAGATCCTTCAGGAGAACCTGGATGGGGAGGTAGAGTCGGACTGTGTTAGGGGGTGTGGAAGGCTTGGGATGGGAAGCAGAGGCCGACAGCGTAAGGGGCTTCCGGGGAGGGGTCTAAGATGTTTGGGGGGCGTTGATGAGCTGTTTGGGAGGAGCCTGCCATGAGAGGTTCGGGGTGGAGAAGGCGCATGCAGAGAACCCTTCCCCTGGCAAGCGCCTCTGCAGGCAGGTAGAGCCGCCTGCAGCGAGAGCGTCTCCCCCCGATGGCAGGTTCTGGATGACGAGATCCTGGCTGAACTGGCTGTGCCCACAGAGTTGGCCCAAGACCTGCTAATGGCTCTGCCACAGCGACTCGATGACAGCGCCCTCAGGGACCTGCTCAACTGCCGCGTCTACAGGAAGTACGGGCCCGAGGCCCTGGCAGGGCAGCCGGTCCACCCGTCCCTGCTGGAAGCCTGGGCCCAGCCTCAGGAATCAGCTGACGCAGCCAGAGTGGAAGGTGGGGTGCCACACGGACAGCAGCTCTGCATACTGGCCTCTCCGAGGGCATTAGCCCAGGAGAGACGTCTGTACTGGGTTTTGTGCAATCCTATCTTGAGACCAATGGCACCTTAGGAAGAGTCTGAAATGTTGAGATTAGCAGTGAATGGAGAAGCAGCGGTTGTGCTCCCTCCAAAGAATGAAGGAGGATGTAAGGTTAGAACGTTGCAGGAGTTCCCTGGCGGTCCAGTGGTTAAGACTTGGCGCTTTCAATACAGCGGCCTAGGTTTAATCCCTGGTCGGGGAGCTAAGATCCTGCAAGGTGAGAGGCAGACCAAACAGCACAAGAGATTTGAAGCCCTGAAAGCCCTCACACTGAATGTTTTCTGCTGGAGGGAAAAACAGTTTATTGCATGCTTCTGGAAAATGCTCTCCTGTTTGCTCATAGGAAGCTCTTCTGCTTTATTTGGGGGGGGGGGGGGGGAGGGTGGTCCTCAGCTCGCAACATTTGAGATCTTATTTCCCTGTCCAGAGACCAAACCCAGCCTTCTATAGTGGAAACACAGAACTCGACTGCCAGGGAAGTCCCTCCCTTGCTATTTTAAGAAAACAAAATAAAAAGTTTGTCATGAAGCTGTCTTACAAGTACATTAAGAGCTCTGAGATCCCCAAAACCTAACTTTTAGGGGGAAAAAAAATCAAAAACATTTGTAGGAGAAGAGGAGACACGAGAGTTATGAATCTGTCTCTCCTTTTCTGACCCTTCCCGTCACTAACAGTGGCCAACTCCTGTGATTTCCCCTCTCCTGTAGCAAAGGAAGCCCCAACTCAGGGCTCCAACACACCACTGCAGCGTCTGGCAGAGGGTTTCGGTCCAGCTGGGAAAATCTTTCTGGATCTGGAGGGAGCGTTCCGCTCAGAGGGGCCCCGGCAGGGAGAGGCCAAGCCCCTTCTTCTGCAGCTGCAGCGGCAGCCCCAGCCCTTCCTCGTGCTCATGCGGAGCCTCGACACTCCTGCTGCCAACAAGCCCCTGCACCTGGCCGTTCTGAGGTGAGGGGGTGCAGCGGGGTGGGGCGGGGCAGAGGGGTCTCTGAGCCTGACTGCACATCTCTCTCCTCCTGCCCCCTCAACACGCCCCAGAATCCTGATGCAGCTGGTGGACTTCCCTGAGGCACTGCTGCTCCCCTGGCACGAAGCCATGGACGCCTGCATGGCCTGCCTGCGGTCCCCAAACACTGACCGAGAGGTACCCCTACCCTGCCCCCGGGAGATGCTGAGCGGGAAGAGCAGGCAGCTTCTGGCAAGGCAGACACCCCGCCCCACCCCACTCCACCCCACCCTGGGCGGGGCTCAGAAGGCCACCATGGAGCCTTGTGCTCTTGGTTTGGGTTTTGTGTTTCAAACTGAATTATATGTATTTTTTTAAAAGGTCATACTGAAAAAAAAAAAAGAAAAAGTCATACTGTTCACAGAGTTCACTAATGAGAACAGTGTAACAAGGTATAAACTGAGAATTCTCACTCCCACCTGAGTCCCCTGTTTTCCCAATGTCCCCCAGGTGCCCCTTTTTGGTAACCACTTGTATTCATTTATGTATCTTTCCTGTGTTTCCTTAGATAAATAAGCCCAGATGTGATCTTACTTGCCATCTCTTTTGTTACATAAAAGGTTATATTTATGTTACATTAAGAGCCTCAGTGGAGCCTTCCCTAATGGTCTAGTGGTTAAGATTCTGTGGTGCTTTCTCTGCAAGGGGCACTGGTTAGATCTCTGGTTAGGGAACTAAGAACCCCTATGCTGGGGCGTGGCCAAAAATGAAAAAATAAAAATGGGTGCCCCCAAAAGTCCAACAGCACAGAAGAGCCTCAGTGGCTCCTGTTTGGCTGAGCCTGTGGAGGAAAGGGGAGTGAAGGAGGCGGGGGGGACCATCGCAGCCCTCTGCCCTGGAGCGCCCCTGGGTACTGAAGGCTTGGGAAGGGGTCAGAGAACTAGAGTCGTGGAGGCAGTGCATGTTTGCAGCACACACTTTTGGCTGCTCCCCAGGTTTTAGCTCTATGGTGGGCTTCCTTACACACATCTGCTTCCTCTTGGCCCCCTCCTTGTCCTCAGGTGTCTCTGCTTGGGGCCTGAGCATCTCAAAACCCAGCCCCACAGCTGGTTCTTGGGACAGCTGGGCCTGAGAAGAAACAACCAGAGATGCCCCCGGCACCTGTTGCCAGCGTAGTCAGTGGTGCACAGCCCCAGGTCCAGGGCACCTCTTGGCTTTCCCGTTGCAGTTTGTTGGGTTCTCTAATTTCACCCAGCCCTCACGCCTCCCCATCCGTGTCTCTGTCTTTTTTTAATGCTGAGTTTTCAAGCTGCTTATTTTCTTTTTATTAATCCACGTATTATTTATGACCACACTGGGTCTTTGTTGCTGCGCATGGGCTTTCTCTAGTTGTGGTGAGCGAGAGCTGCTCTTCGTTGTGGTGCATGGGGTTCTCATTGCGGTGACTTTTGTTGTGCAACACAAGCTGTAGGTGTGTGGACTTCAGTAGTTGCAGCTCACATGCTCTACAGCTTGGCCTCAGTAGTTGTGGCGCATGGGCTTAGCTGTCCCCAGACTTGTGGGATCTTCCTGGACCAGGGGTTGTCCCCTGCATTGGCAGGTGGATTCTTTGGGAAGCCCCATCCCTCTCTCTTCACTTCCTCACTCTTTGTTCTCTGCAGTAGCTCTAGCACCCAGCACACAGTAGGTGTAGTCAGTACTGCTGAAGATGCCTTGTGGTCCATCCCCTTTATTCACCTCCCCCGCACCCATCCCAGGTGCTCCAGGAGCTGATCCTCTTCCTGCACCGCCTGGCCTCCGTGAGCAGGGACTATGCCGTGGTGCTCAATCAGCTGGGAGCCCGGGATGCCATCTCCAAGGCCCTGGAAAAGCACCTGGGAAAGCTGGAGCTGGCTCAGGAGCTGCGGGACATGGTGTTCAAGTGTGAGAAGCATGCCCACCTCTACCGGAAGCTCACCACCAACATCCTGGGAGGCTGTATCCAGGTCAGGGGGAAGGTCAGGGGATGCTGGTGGGTTCACAGCTGGGTGAGAGTATGAAACCCAAGCGGTGGCAGGGGAAGGGGGTGTGTTCCTGAAGTTGGAAGGCAGGTGAGTCTAGTGAACCTGGGGGGCTTTGGTTCTCGGCCTCTCTTGGCTCACTGACCCTGCTCTGCCAGTGTCATGGAGGACGTCCCAGGGCTGCTGGGTTTTTCCTCCACATGTGACTCCATGTCCCTGCCTGCTCCCTGCACCCTTTCTCTCCATGTCCCGGCTGCAGATGGTGCTGGGCCAGATCGAAGACCACAGACGAACCCACCGCCCCATCAACATCCCCTTCTTCGACGTGTTCCTCAGATACCTGTGCCAGGGTTCGTGCGCGTGCCCTCACCACCCCGAGTCTCCACACCTCCGTGTGTTTTCCCCCCACACCTGCCAGGCTGTGACCACCACCCCTTCCCGCATGCCTGCAGGCTCCAGCATGGAGATGAAGGAGGACAAGTGCTGGGAGAAGGTGGAGGTGTCGTCCAACCCGCACCGGGCCAGCAAGCTGACGGACCGCAACCCCAAGACCTACTGGGAGTCCAACGGCAGCGCCGGCTCCCACCGTATCACCCTGCACATGCAGCAGGGCATCCTCATCAGGTAGTGGGCCCCAGGCCTGCGCCTGGCACACACCCACACCTTCCTGTGACTTCCCCGTTGTTGGTCTTAGGAGGGCCCCCCATCCCCCGAACGTGACCAAAAGATCCCCTCGGCTGTGTCTGCGGGGACACGACTGGATCTGGTGCTGACTGGTTCCTCTGCCTCCTCCCTCCCAGGCAGCTGGCTCTGCTGGTGGCTAGCGAGGACTTGAGCTACATGCCGGCTAGGGTGGTGGTGTTCGGGGGCGACAGCGCCACCTCCCTTAACACGGAACTCAACTCGGTAGGACCCCTTGTGCCGTTTGGCCACCCCTCATGGGATCCGCCCTCCTGCCCAGATCCCTAAAGCCCCATTTCCTCCATCTTGCGCCCCTGTGATGGCATCAGGCCCTGAGCAGTGAGGGTGGCATTGGGACTCCCTCCATCAGAACCCCATGCATCCCAGGGCTGGGGGAAGGAGGGACAGCAGGGGACAGAAGCAGACTAGGGTGCCTTCCGCACTCCGATCCACACACCGGACGGTGACCGTGCTCTTTACCTGCCCTCCACCCCACCAGGTGAATGTGATGCCCTCCGCAAGCCGGGTGGTCCTCCTGGAGAACCTGAGCCGCGTCTGGCCCGTCATCCAGATCCGCATAAAGCGCTGCCAGCAGGTGGGGCTGGGAGACACAGGGTGGGGGGGCGTCGGCCCCACGCTCTGCACCCTGTGATTTGCAGTTCTTGGACCAGCACTCCAGCCCATCCTGAGGGTGTGGAGCCGGTGGAAACAGGCCTCTGTGCATTGCAGGGCGGCATTGACACACGCATTCGGGGGTTGGAGGTCCTGGGCCCCAAGCCCACGTTCTGGCCGGTGTTCCGGGAGCAGCTGTGCCGCCACACGCGCCTCTTCTACATGGTCCGGGCGCAGGCTTGGAGCCAGGACATCTCGGAGGACCGCAGGGGGCTCCTGCACCTGAGCTCCAGGTGTGCGAGCACGTGGGTGCCTGAGGGGTAGCCTGCAGTCTCAGGCTGGCGGATTTAGGCCTGCAGCCCCAGCACCTTCCTACACTCTCCCCTCCCCAGGCTCAACGGGGCCTTACGCCACGAGCAGAATTTTGCCAGTCGCTTCCTCCCTGACGAAGAGGCTGCCCAGGCGCTGGGCAAGACCTGCTGGGAGGCCCTGGTCAGCCCCCTGGTGCAGAACATCACCTGCCCTGGTAACCTCCCCTGCCCCGGCCCATTCACCATTGCAACGCTCAGCCCCACTCACCAGCCCCTTCTTGCTCTTCCCTGGGTGATGCCTTTGGCCAATTGGGACCTGCATTTATTCAGTCTCCCCAGGTCCCCTGCTTCTCACAGCCCAGGGGCGCCTCCTTTCCCATGTGTCCCAGGTGTCAGCTAACCCCACACACACAGTTAGTAGGGGCCTTGCTCCCTCCACTCCCGCAGTGGTCCACTGCTCTTCCTCTGCACGCCCATCCAGGCCAGCCTCCCCCGCAGGCTCTGCGCACACAACCTGCCTTAGCTTGTTCTTCCGCGCCTCCAGATGAAGAAGGCGTCAGCCCCCTGGGCTGGCTGTTGGACCAGTACCTGGAGTGTCGGGAGGCCGCCCACAACCCGCAGAGCCGCGCGGCGGCGTTCTCCTCCCGGGTGCGCCGCCTCACCCACCTGCTGGTGCACGTGGAGCCCTGCGAGGCGCCCTCCGCGGCGGTGGCCACGCCTCGGCCCAGTGAGTGCTGGGAGCTGGGTCGGGGAGGCGCCTGTCCTTCCTCACTGTCCCCTCCCTGCACGCTCAGCCTGCTGCTCGTCTCCTGGTTTGTGTCACCCGTACCTGGGAGCATCGTTGGCTGTGGGCAGCATGTCCGGAAAGATCCCCTGGGCTCAGCCCTGAATGGGGACCCAGGAGCTGAGGGGCTGACCCTGCCCTTCCTCTGCCCCTTCCCCTGTGTCCACAGAGGGCAGAAACAGAAGCCACGACTGGAGCTCCCTGGCCACCCGGGGGCTTCCCAGCAGCATCATGAGAAACCTGACGCGCTGCTGGCGGGCGGTGGTGGAGGAGCAGGTGGGCCGCGCGGAGGGCGGGTGGGGCTGTGCCCCTGGTGTGTTGGGTCACCTTCACGCTGCCACCTCCCACCCTCCAGGTTCACAGCTTTCTGACCTCACGCTGGCGGGACGATGACTTTGTGCCCCGCTACTGTGAGCACTTCAGTAATCTGCAGAAGTCGAGCTCCGAGCTGTTTGGGCCACGGGCAGCCTTTTTGCTGGCCCTGCAGAATGGCTGTGCTGGGGCCCTGCTGAAGCTGCCTTTCCTCAGAGCTGCCCACGTAAGCCTCCTGTGTCCCCTCCCCTGGGACCTCTCCCCTCAAACTCTCTCTGCCTCTCCTCAAAGTTGGCCACCTCCTACATTCCCACTCAGCAGGAGGCATGTATTGGTATAGACCATGCTGTCAAAAATCTAAAAACAAAAGGGAATTCCCTGGTGGCCCAATGGTTAGGACCCTGTACTTTCACTGCTGTGGGCCAAAGTTTGATCCCTGGGCAAGGAACTAAGATCTCATACACACACACACACAAAGATAGAAGAAAAAAATGACCCGCTTTGTGCCATCCTAATATATCTCTGCATACTTGCTTCTGCTTGCGTGCTTGATTTCACATAGTTTTTTTTTATTTCACATAGTTTTACCCATGAGTAGCTAAATGCTTTATTCTGTTTTCTTTTGATCCTTACATTAAAAGTCATTTTCATGTTGCTGTTTGTCCTCAAATTTTTGCATAGAGTCCATCAAATGAATGTACTATAATTTCCTCCACCATTCCTATTATTCTGAAAATATTTAACAAGTGTTTAACCCACTGCAGTGTCACTGCCTGCCGAATCCCATGGACAGAGGAATCTTGTGGGCTACAGTTCATGGGGTCACAAAGACTTGGACATGACTGACCAACTAACACTTCTAACACTTAATGTGTGTCAGGCACTGTGATAAGAGCTGAAGAGAAATGAAGTCCCTTCCCTCTAAGTTCACAAATCGGAACATTTGTGTGACTCACTTTATCTCAGGGGCCTTGAGTGCTTGTCGTCTTGTGTTAAATTATTGTTGGATTTTAGACATGCTAGATGTGAAAATTGTTTTTATCATTGTTAGTATTTTTTCTAATGTTCTTTATTTTATTGAATTTATTTGGGGGTGTTACGTCTTAGTTGTGGCACGCGGGACAAACCCAGCATTGGTAGCATGGGAGTCTTAACCATTGGACCATCAGGGAAGTCCCAGTATTGTTAACGTTTGTACACAGTTGTTAATGATTTTATGAGTTTTATAAAATTGCTGACCAGTTGAGAAAGCTGCTGGCCATTCATAGTTCCTTGCTCAGGCCCTCCTCCTGTGCTCCTGCTCACCAGCTCCATTCTCTCCTTCAGTTTCTGACTACGATGACACCACCCTGAACACACCTGATCTCGCCTCCTTCACAGTTTTCCTGTGCTCTCCCCACTGCCCAGGTGAGCGAGCAGTTTGCCCGGCACATCGACCAGCGGATCCAGGGCAGCCGGATCGGTGGGGCCCGGGGAATGGAGATGCTGGCCCAACTGCAGCGATGCCTGGAAACCGTCCTAATCTTCTCTGGCCTGGAGATAGCCACCACTTTCGAGCATTACTACCAGTGAGTGTGGACTGAGGAAGCGGGAGGTGGGGGGAGGCAGGATGATGGGCAAGGCAAGCCCTCGGGGCCTGGGGGGCTGGGGTCTGGGCAGGCTGGAGTCTTGAGTGGGAGGCCCTGCCAGGCAGCCTCACCAAGGCTCGGCCTGGGCTGTGCACGTTGCAGGCACTACATGGCGGACCGTCTCCTGGGCGTGGGCTCCAGCTGGCTGGAGGGGGCCGTGCTGGAGCAGATCGGCCCCTGCTTCCCCAACCGCCTCCCCCAGCAGATGTTGCGGAGCCTGAGCACCTCCGAGGAGCTGCAGCGCCAGTTCCACGTATACCAGCTCCAGCGGCTCGATCAGGAACTCCTGAAGCTGGAGGACACAGAGAAGAAGATACAGGTGGGAGCGGGGGAGGGAACTAAACTAGCAAGTAGAAGAGAGGAAGGCAGAGAGAGGCTTGGGACAGACCCGAGGAGCCGACTGGCTTAGAGGCACCCCATGTTCCATCTTCAGGTGAGCCGTGATGCCAGCGCCAGTGGCAGGGGGCATGAGAGAGGGACCGGGGAGGAAGCTGAGCTGGAAGCTGGGGCCGTGGCGGCGGCAGCAGCAGCTGGCGTGGCAGGGGAGGAGGAGGAGGAGGACGAGAGCGAGGATCTCTACTACGAAGGGGCGATGCCAGAAGTGTCTGTGCTCGTCCTGTCACCACGCTGCTGGCCCACCGCCTCCATCTGCCACACACTCAACCCCAGAACCTGCCTGCCTGCCTACCTGAGGGGCACCTTGAACCGATACTCCAACTTCTACAACAAGCGTGAGCAACTGGGCCGAGGGAACTGGGGACCTGGGAAGAGGATGGGATGCTGGGAAAGAACCCAGGCTTGGCGGTAGCCCCTGGGCCTGGCAGCCTGTAGATTCGAGAAGAAAAGACTGGAGCTTAGGTTTGGAGTAGGGGTAGGGTGAAAGGCACCAGATCCCGGGACTGTTGCTGTTTCTATTCTTCAAATAATGACCTGGGACTCCCTTTATGGTGGGGAGGATGGAGGCAGAGGCACCTGAGGTCCCCAGAAGGTCTCCTGTCAGTCATCGTAACCTCAGCTTCCCACTGGGGGCTGATCCTGGGCTGGGCAGCAACAAAGGAGGTGGGTGATACTGAGACCTTGCCTTCAGGGAGCTCCTCCTCCAGCTTCAAGACATTGTTTCCAGTTTGATGAGAGCCCCAGTCCTTTCTCACTTCCTGGCTCTGAATGGAGCCTTAAAAAAATGGAGAACCCCTCAGAGGCACTGATCACAGGCTGCCTGGCACAGGCTGGGCTCCCAGATACCTGAGGCTGACCCAGGAGGCAGACTCAAGGAAGGCCAAGCTCTGGAAGCTCAGACCAAGAGCCAGTGTCCAGACACGCTGGATCCCAGGCCCTGCAGAGGTTAGTGGGGACAAAACTCCAGCGATGGTGCGTCCTCACCAGCCCCCCGACTCCTGCCACCTCCCTGACACTCCTCAGGTCAGAGCTACCCTGCCCTGGAGCGGGCCCCGCAAAGGCGACTGCAGTGGACGTGGCTGGGCCGGGCAGAGCTGCAGTTTGGGGACCAGACGCTGCATGTGTCCACCTTGCAGATGTGGCTGCTGCTGCATTTCAACGAGCTGAAGGTGGCCCAGCTCCCCCGCGCCTCCCTGCTCTCGCGACCTATCCGTCCTTTTTCTTCTCTCCACCCTCTCTCTTCCCTGCCCCCTCACCCTGGGAGGCCCTGATGCTTCCCTCTTCTTCCCAAGGCGGTCTCTGTGGAGAGTCTGCTGGCACTCTCAGGGCTCCCTCCAGACGTGCTGAATCAGGCAATTGGGCCTCTGACTTCCTCAAGGGGCCCCCTGGACCTTAATGAGACAAAGGACACCCCAGCAGGTCTGTACTTAGGGCACTGGGGCCTGTGTCCTGAGCTGGGGCCAGTGTCCTCGGGGGACCCCTGTCAGGTGACCAGCGCTTATTTCAGGGTTGCTCAAGATTCGAGACGGCAGCGAGGAACCCAGGCCTCGGAGGGGCAACGTGTGGCTCATCCCAGCTCAGACATACCTGAAAGCTGAGGACGAAGAGGGCCGGAACTTGGAGAAGAGACGGAACCTTCTCAACTGCCTCATTGTCCGAATCCTCAAAGCCCACGGGGACGAGGGGCTGCACATTGACCAGCTCGTCTGCCTGGTAGGTGGGGGTGGGTGGTGGGTGAGGGGGCTTTGCCGGCTGGGGGGCAGTCTCCAGGAGGAGTTGGGGGCCCTGCAGGGTGGGGGGCAGTCTCCAGGAGGAGGTGGATCCCCATGTGAAGTCGGGCTCACTGTGGACCCTGTAGGTGAGTGAGGTTGGGCCTCGCTGCCCTTGGACTGGGGGCTAGAGGTCGGGTAAGCTGGGCGTCCCTGACCTTTCCCCCTTCGGCGCTCCATACCAGGTGCTGGAGGCTTGGCAGAAGGGCCCGTGTCCTCCCAGAGGCCTGGTCAGCAGCCTTGGCAGGGGGTCCACCTGCGGCAGTGCTGACGTCCTCTCCTGCATCCTGCACCTGCTGGGCAAGGGCACGCTGAGACGCCAGGACGACCGGCCCCAGATGCTGTCCTACGCGGTTCCCGTGACTGTCATGGAGCCTCGCACCGAGTCCCTAAACCCAGGCTCCTTGGGCCCCAACCCACCCCTCACCTTCCACACCCTGCAGATTCGCTCCCGGGGCGTGCCCTACGCCTCCTGCACAAGCACCCAGAGCTTCTCTACCTTCCGGTAGCCCTGGAGACAGGGTCAGGGCTAGGTAGGGCCGGAGCTTTCCACAGAATAAAATGGAGGAGTTCGATGACTTGGCCTGTGTGCTAACTGCCAGGGGTCTGCCAAGGGTGGGGACTTTCCTGGCTGAAAGGAGACAGGAGCCCTCAGCTCCGAGGCTGAATCATGCCACGCCGGGGGCCTTTGGGTGAGGATGGCAGGCTCTGTGGGACTGAGCACCCCTCTCAGCCGGGGGAATTAAGTGGACTCCAGGGGTGGGCCTTCTCGGAGGGTTACGTGGTCAGAAGAGCTTTCACCTGGCAGGCTGGAGAGTCAAGCCCATCTTGCTACGAGCTGGATGGCTTGCAACTTCAGCAGATCATCAAGCAGGGATCTATTTTCCTCGTTTGTGGAACTGATTGGACACTGTGCCTTCCGGAGCTAAGGCTGATGGGGGAAGGTGAGATAAAGGGCCCTTGTGGCCACTGCAGGCCCCCAGGACCTTAATGTGTTCCACCTGGAAGCTCTAGGATCTGGGTTAGAAGGAATTGCAGCTCCCATGGCTCATCCTTGCCCCTGTCCACTCCCGCGCACCAGTAGCCTTCCCTGCCCTCAGGACTTTCTGTCTCTGTAGGGCACACAGTCCCAGGCTGTGACTTTTGCTTCCGTGACCCTTATAGCCCTTGAGCTGGTTTGCACACTAAGGACCACATAATGATCCCATTTATAGTCCTGTCTATCCCCCAGTCGGCCAGTCTAGAAACAGAATGTGGTTTAGTGGTTGCCTATAGTTGGGGGGATTGGGAAAAACTGAGGAGTAACTGCTACAAAGTATGGCATTTCTTTTGGGGGTGTTGAAAATGTTAAAAAAAATTGTGGTGATGGTCACTCAATTCTGTGAATATATTAAAAATCACTGAACTGTTAACACTTTAAATGGATCAAGTATATGGTATGTGAATTGTATCTCAACAAAGCTGTTAAATAAAAACCAAAACCAACCAAACCAACCCAAACTGAAGCTCAGAGCTTTCCTACATCTCCTCTGCCTCCTCCTTGAAGGGGGAATGTAGCAGTTTGGAGGTTTGGGGGCCAATACCGCCTTGTGGTAGACATGTATCAGTTTTCAACCAGTCTTCACCTGAACCCCCTTCTCATGCTTGGAAACACCCCACCACAAACCTAGAAAGAGGGCAGAACTCACCTCCCACCACATGAAAGACCAGACACTTGCTTTCCCAGCATCCCCCTCACAGGCAGGTGACTAGAGGCCCCAGCTGGGAATGTCTCAGCCTAGAGCAGAGGGAAGTGGAGTGAACCTTTGGTGGCGGTGCTGACATCTTCAGTGATTCTGGTTCCAAAGTAGGACCTGGAGTGCTTCTCACTGCTTTGACTTTATCCCTCACTCCTTTTTGGAGCTTCTCTCCAGCCTTCTTAGTGTTCCTGTGAGCCAAGTAGTTCAATAGTCTTTTTCTCTTATCAGCCAGAATCATGGTTTTGGCATTAAACTAAGATTGATTCACGTGACAACTGGGACTCTGCAGTGCTCCCTCACTCCCTCTGGGCCAGGCCAACCATCCTGGTAGCTACAGCCTTCATCTAACCACCACTGGAGAAGCACATTTTATGCATTTCTTCCCTCAGAACTGCATTCTCTCCCCCTAATCAAGCAGTAAGTCTTAGTCTCTAACTCCACCTCTTCCTTTCAGGCTGCCTTTTGCTACTTTTTTGCCCCCCTCCCCCCACCAGCAGCAGGTGGGATCCTAGTTCCCAGAACAGGGATGGAACCCATGCCCCCTGAATTGGAGTTGCTGTGTCCCTAAACACTGGACCATCAGAAAGTTCCTACAGCTGCTGCTTAGATGTCAATCTTTCTCATGTCCTGTAGTTTCTGTTATTTATCTAGGTTCCCAACTTCCACTGTCTGTGATTAACTGATCTTCCTGATTCTTAGGATTTATAAATTATCAACTATAGAAAATTACCCTCTCTCCTTCTGGAACTCTTGATTTGTGTCACATCTCCTCACTCTATCCTCCAACTTCTTTAACCTCTTTCCTTAGTTTCCACTTCTCTGTCCCTGAGGCTCCATCTATGTAGCTTCCTCACATCTACTTCCATTTCATCTTCCCTCTAGGTGTGCTTGATCTGCTCCTAAACCATGAAGTTTCTAATGTCAAATAGTGTATTTTTCATTAAAAAAAATTTTTTTAATCAATTTTGTCTTTTTGATACATTTTTTCATCAGTCATAGCTCTTCTTTAAACATAAGTAAGACATTTTATATTTTTGTATTTTACATTTCCAAACTCTCAGACTTTGCTGGTCTGGTTCTATTGCCTGTTATTCCTAATGACTCTTACTTATGCGTTGTTGTTTTTTCCTTTTGTACCTTGTTTTCACTGTAAGCTCATATTCCTTGAAATTTTATCTGGAAGAATTCCTTGAAGTCTGGGTTTAAAGTACAATCCTCAAGACAGAAATGCATTTTGGGAATTCCCAGGTGATCCAGGGGCTAAGACTCCCCTCTCCCAAGTTCAGCCTGGCCAGGAAACAAGGTTCTGCATATTTCAACTAAGAATCTGCATGCTGAAACAAAGACCCTGTGAACAGCAACTAAGACCCAACACAACCAAAATAAGTATTTTAAAAAGAGGAATGCATTTGCTTCTGCCAGGTAACTGGAGGCACTCCCAACCAGAGACCACTTTAAACTGACTTGTAGCATGAAAATATCCCAGTCCACAGGCAGTATGAATTCTCCACCCAAACAATACTGAGAGCCAGCTGCACTTACCTATCACCAGGGACACTTTCTGTCCCCACCTCCTACCTCCCCTTGCATCCAAAACCAAAGCTAAGAAGATGAGCTGTGGGATTGGGTCCCTCTTTGAATGATGGTGTCATCTGTCGGGCTGAAGGAGGAAGGGGCTTTGATCTGACTTCCCACTTTGTAGGACCCTTAGGTTTACTGCCCACCCACATGTGGCCCCTGAAACAGTAGTTCTAGGCCACCCACAAAAGCAGCAGGATAAAAAGATGAGACACAGAAGTGTTTATGAACTGGCTCCTGCATGAAGTCCCAGTCCTGGGAGCCACTCACAGACTCTATGGCCTTCAACCAGCCTCAAGGTCCTTTTCCTTCTATATCAGAATCATTAAGGCAAGGATGGGAGAAGGACACAAGGACGATGACCCAGATGCAAGCAGGGGAAGTGTGGCATGGCAGAAGGCTCAGCTGCTCTTCCTCTTCAGCCCTCAGGCAGTCCAAGAGGCTTTGAGTCATCTCTGAGCTAGTCGCGTTCCAAGGCAGCTGTGACCCTCGCCCTTGAATGGGAAAGAACCAGAACAGGCCAAGCCCACAGGTGTTCCCACAGATGCACTTCTCACTGGGGCAGCAGCAGAGCTGAGCACGGCTCCTTACTACTCTTTGCTCAAAGGGAGATGCCGTCTGTCCTTGCCTGCATTTCGGCGCCTCTTTCGACTCAAGAAGCTCTCTAGCTTCTTGCTTCGTTTCAGCTCCTTAAACTTCTCAGCCAGGACCAACTGGCGCTGCTCAGCTAGAGGACAAGGAGAAAGAAAGTCAGTAAGCAAAGGATGAAGTCTCCCTGCCTCCCCTTGCCCCAGGTCAGTAACTCTCAACCACTATGCAGGGATATGTGACTCGTCAGGAGTTCACTGGCGTGTAAAAGCAAGCTGACTTCCACAACTCCACTCTTGCTCAATTCAACCATGAGCTCCTTCTTGGTGCCCAACCCAACATATGAGGGGGTGTGGCAAAGATAAGTGACACTCCCTGCCCACAGTCTCATTAGGGATATGAGAATGGTTATAAACAACTCCCTACTACTATTATTTCTGAGTGAGTGAGTGAAGTTGCTCAGTCATGTCCGACTCTTTGCGACCCCGTGGACTGTAGCCCACCAGGCTCCTCTGTCTATGGGATTCTCCAGGCAAGAACACTGGAGTGGGTTGCCATTTCCTTCTCCAGGTGTACTTTCCTCTAAATTACCATGGGATCCAGCCTTCATGCCTCCCTTAGGCAGCTCCAGGACCCCAACACAATATCCGGTCACTATGGCCGCCCAACCTCTGTCCCTGTGACTCGCGGGTCATAGCTGTGCCCCACTCACATTTCTTCAGGAAGTATGGCCGACGGCCTTGCTGGGCCTGAGCCCGCCGCTCCTGCTTCAGAGCCAGGCGTAGCTCCTGCTGCCGCTTTCGCTCCTTCTGTGCCATTTCTTGCTGCTCCTGAGGAGCCGAGATGAGAGGGGTGAGACAGGTGAATAGCAGGGACTGTGAATCACCTCCCACCCCATACTCTGACCTTCTCACCATTCGCTGAAGCAGCTGCTGTAGTTTCTCATGCTCCTCCCCTGAACGGCGCTTCTTCAGCTGCTTTTTCACCAGCTCCACATTGGAAAATGAGTATGATGGTTAGCATTCTGTACATGTTAGCTGAAACTTTGGGCCAAGCATCATTCTAAGAGGTTCACATACGTTAACTCACATTAACACTATGAAATGGAACTATTAGCTTTTTGTGATAAGGAAACTGAAGTGAAGAGGTTAAGTATCTTGCCAGTGATCACACAACTAGTAAACTGATTCGCCCTGCTCCCCTCTGCCTCTCTAACCTGTGCTCCAGTCCCTCCTGGAATCCCCACAAACCATGCTGCCGCTAAGTCACTTCAGTCGTGTCCGACTCTGTGTGACCCCATAGACCCCACAGTCTCATTAGGGATATGAGAATGGTTATAAACAACTCCCTACTACTATTATTTCTGAGTGAGTGACAGAAGTTGCTCAGTTGTGTCCGACTCTTTGTGACCCCGTGGACTGTAGCCCACCAGGCTCCCCCGTCCCTGGGATTCTCTAGGCAAGAATACTGGAGTGGGTTGCCATTTCTTTCTCCAAACCATGCTGCTCACCTCTTTCTCTCTGGCTCGGATGTCATCTAGGAATTGATATGTTTTATCGAACACCTCAGGATTATACTCCCCTGACAGATCATCAAAGCGGGGGTCCCGGGCTACCTTTGCAGAGAACAGAGAATGTAAGACAACAGTTCCATCTCCTTTCACTGAGAAAATGCTTACTGCCTCCTCCTCACCTTCTTACTGACGGGGACAACCTGTCGCAAAAATGGCACCCGGACCTTGGCTGACATCTCCAGAGGCCTGTGGAGAAAGTGAAGGACAGCTCAAGGGAACTCCAGTCTCATTAAAGGCCTCCCACCTGCCACCCGAGAAAGCAGACACCTACTCAAGTAGGTGTGTTTCCCTCCAACTCCCGGGAAAGGCCTTGCTCCTCACCTATGCTTATCTGCAACACATGCTTTTGGGACAGGTGGTCTAGAACTCTGCTTCTTAGTGCTGCTTCCTGTTACCAATTGTTTGTAGGCTTTAGTCCCCACTTGACTCTGCAATTCCAACAACTCCTCAAATGACATGTGAGACGTGTCTGTGAAAGAAAAGTGCGGGTTGGGGGGAGGGGGGACTGCAACTCAGCTCAGCATCTGCCACTGCTGCAGAGACATCACCCCATCCTCTTTCCTTAGGTAAGTGACCCTTTCCAATATCCCCTTCAGACCAATTGCTGCAGGCTCCAGGCAACAAAGGTTGTAATGGTGCTCCACTGACACCTAACACCCCAACTGTCCCAGCTATCTGGAGCCTCACCTTGCTAAGGAAGGTGTACATATAAGGCTGGAGAGGGACTAACCCACAGTCTCTTCTTTTTCCCCTTCTCTTTTAAATTTCTCTTTCACAGGTTTTCCCACAAAGACCTTTGTCTCCATTCGTTGCTCAGCTACCCTTATTCTGGTTCAGTTTATGCTCAACATCTCACCTCACTTAGTGCTCTAGCCTCCTTACTGCTCGCCCAACCACCAGTCTCACTGCTTTCAAAGCTATCTCTCAACTTCGGCCTCAGTTGTTGGTGTTCAGCTGCTAAGTCGTGTCTGACTCTTTACAACCCCACGGATTGCAGTACGCCAGGCCTCCCTGTCTCTGTTTCTCTGAGTTTGCCCAAGTTCATGTTCACTGACCATGGGAGAGGTGCCTAAAAGGCAAACCTGGGATAGGGGGTAAATTGGCAGACTGCGATTGACATATAACTATTATATAGAAAAGAGATAACTAATAAGAACCAACTGTATAGCACAGGGAACTCTAGTCAATACTCTGTAATGACCCATACAGAAAAGAATTCAAAAAAGTCGATATATGTATAACTGATTCACTTTGCTGTACCCCTAAAACTAACACAGTATCGTAAATCAACTATACTCCAATAAAAACTGTTTTTTTAAAAAGGAAACTCCTAGACACAGGAAGTTTTCACTTTAAGTTCTTCAAATAATAAAATAGTTTTCTTTCCAAAAAAGAGGCAAATTGATCTTATCACTCCCACCTCATTTCCACATATATAATTTTTAGATCACTTACTACAGACTCAGTACTCCCCAATGGCTTCCATCTTACTCAAGACTAAAAGCTCCAGGCTTTGTAATGGCCTGAAGATCCCATGTGACCTATTCCATTTTGTCTCTGATCTCTTCTACTATCTTTCCTACTCCTCTCCAGTCAACTGGCCTCCAAGCAGTTCCTAAGCAAGAAGGTATACTCGCATCTCAGTTCCTCTGCAACTGACTTTGCCTCTGCCTGTAACACTTTCACCAGCTATATTGCTTGCTCCCTCACCTTCTTCGCAGGGTTTCTCAAATGCCATCTATTCAGTGAGGCCTTCTGTGATTACTTAAAACCATAACCCCTCCCGTTTTCTCTTCAAAGCTCTAATCACCTTGCTCAAAAACTGTAGTATACTAAATTCACATACCATAAAATTTATCCTTTAAAAATATGCAATTTCTTATGTCTCCGTGCTTTTTTTTTTAACCCCCCAAAAAGTAAGCTTCATGAGAGGAGTTTTGGGCTGCTTTATTCACTGTTGTATCTCCAGCATCTAGAACTATGCCAGCGTACAATAGATGTTCAATAATGTCGGCGAAATTTGTTGAATCTTCACCTACTAAGCCTTCCCCAATAATCAATGCCCTTCTGACTCTGCTTTGGAACATAAGTTTTCTCCCTGCGAAAAACCCCCTGTGTAGTTTAAAAAACTACTCAGTAAGTATCCTTACTCCCCACTTTCTAGTGCGTTGGGGGGCGCTCCCGGTGTCTGCGTCTTTCAGACAACTTGGCAGTCTCAGGGTGAGCCCGCACCAGACGCGGAGCCCCTCTCCCGGCCCTCAGGGCTGCCCCTCGTCCCGGCACCGTGCCCTCACCATTCTGCAGGCCCCCGTCGTCCTCTCCGCCATCCTGAGCCCTGCTGGGAGATCCTGCAGCCGCCCCGTCACGGGACCTTGCTCTCGGCATGGCTTGAGCGGCGTATCGAAGACTAATGTCGTTACTTCCGCCACGGAGGCTCCCGGCCTGCCCCTTCCGGAAGGCTTGGTGTCAGCAGCGCAGATCCCGCCCACCACTGGGCGGGGCCGAGCGGGTTGCTGATGGGCGGCCGGGGTACCCTCCCTACGCGGAAAAGGGCGACCCATCGACAGAACGTCGCGCTACACTCCACACCGGAGAAACTCCGGCCAGGTCGTGGTGGTATTTGGTTTCCTAATGCTCTTGGCTGAGAAGCCAGAGCCTCAGCACCCTGCCCCCACTGTAAACTCCTGCCATCCCTGTCGTATTCCACAAAAAAGAGATCACACGTTTGGAGATTTTTAATTCATTTGTATAAAATTTGAGCTGGCTGAGAGTGTCAGGGTACAGCAACAGCTCAAGGAAGGATGGGATTATCTGCTGGTCCTCGCCTCCCCAGGTCAGGGAGAAGGAGATTTCATGCCAACAGCTGCAAATCCTTTCAGCTCGCAATCAATGCCCATGGCTCAAGCAGGGGGGAACAGGTGGAAAAGGGAGTGGGGAGGGGAAGCTCCTGAGGCTCACACACTGCTTGCTTCTCCCTCCTTCCCATTCCCGTCACTTCCCAGCAGCCTGTGGCTGACCTGGGGCAGAGCAGAACCCAGGAGCAGTTGGAGGGAGGTGAACGGGACAGAGCACCAAGGGGAAGGGGCCCTCGGCCCAAGGAGGAAGGGACCTAGCCCTTCCTGCTACAGCTCCCCACTAAGTTCACAGCACAGAAAACACCTCTAGTCCAACAACTCCACGCGGAGGTATACCAAGTCCAAGGTTCAAAGGGGCAGGCGGGGGAAGAGATGGGCAGGGGCAGTGAAGACAACAGCAGGCTCAGGAAGGAAGGTGGCAGAGACATCCTCCTACCCATGGGAGGAGACGATGGGGCGACTGATATTGCTGTTGGTGGTCATGGCATTCAGCTCCCACCTGGAAGGCCAAAATTGACAGGGAGAAAGTAGAGAAGCGGGAGCCTCCGTCCCCAAATCCAGAATTGCTCAAACAGAGCAATGAACACACCAGTCCCTTCAACTTTCTAAAGTTCAGCCACCCACAGCCACCTCTTCCTTACAGCCCTGTTAGGTTTAACAATCAGGTCCCACCCACCACCAAATCCACTACCACCCACTCATCCACCTGCAAGCTCCTGTGGACTTCCTGTTTTTGTTTATCTATCGATAGTCTTACGCCCAACACCTGGAGAAAACCATCTATGTATACGTCTCAATGAAACTTCCCAACCTACCTTTCCTCCTCTGCTCAGATCCAACCAGGAAGCCCCTCCTCCCACCAGGAATGCGGGGTTTTGTTCTCAACTCCCATCCTCATAAAGCCCCCACCCACCCATCCCACCATATTAAGATTCAGTTCCTCTCTTTTTGACAATGGTCATTCTACAAAATTTCACCAAGTACCTCCTTATACCAAGGCTGCAGTCTACTTGGTATTAGGCACTTGAGACATGTGTCAATCCTGGGCCAACCTGGGACCCACCTGTTCAGCCTTGTATCCTCTATCACCTGAGTATCAATACTGAATACTGAACACACAGAACCTCAGCAAGAGGAGTTAAGCTGAACTGATACAAGGAGAGGAAAGTGTCACAGAATGATCCAGAAGAGTACAATTATATACAAAGTAGCTTCCAGTGCTTGATTTAGACCTAAGAATAGAATTCAAAGTGGCTAGAAAAAACCGCCCTTATTTCTGGAATTGATGTGATCCAGAGACTCCTAAACTTGTCTTTTTTCTCAGGTTCTAAGATTTAATCAAACTTCTTCAGCAGGTTAACAGAAATAATTGTGTAAGCTCAGGTCTCAGGAAGTGATGCTTCTGAGCTTGGTTTGAAAACTGGATTTTTTTTCGCTATAATTTATTCAGCTGACAGTTTTATTATATTTTCTTCCAGCACCCTCTGCACAAGTAGACTACAGAACAAAATCTTCTCTCTCCTCCACACTTAGACTGAGTCAATCAGGTCATGCCTGTGCTGTCCACTCACCCTCAACTAATCCCTCCCTTCCAACCATTCACTGTACCTGATGTCATGGGGCAAACAGGACTGGTCCAGGTTGTACTGAATCACAGCCAGTTTGCACAGAGTCTTCAGACTAGGGCCTTTAAAGGAGGAATTATGGGAGAGGGAGATGGTCAAAGCCAAGGAGAGGGTCCAGTCCTGGATATCACCATCCAAAGACAGGGACCCTGATGGCAGAAGCACTTTGGGAATAAGTGTACTTACTGAAGTCCAAAATGTGTAAGTCAGAATGATCTATGAGGTCGAATTCATCCCCCAGACCTTCCTCTGGAGACGGACTGTAGGATCAAAAAGAGAAATGAAGGACGGAGCAAAGGCTACCCACGAGACTCTCTTGCTCAAATATCTCCCATGGGAGTCGTTTGACTCCCAAGGGCTCTGGCCCTTCCTGGAGCCCTCCCTTCTCTCCTCCTGACCTGGTGCCCCCAAAGAGGACAATCTTGTCACCAACAATACAGCAGCACTGGCGCCGGCGGGGACATGGCCCCTTGCCCTTCGGTTCAATCTTCTTCCAAGTAAACGACACTGAAGAGAAGTTTAAATGGAGGTTCAGTGCTTGCTGGTCCAGATATCCTCCCCACTCCACCCCTCACCTACTCAGGATTATTCTTTTCTTTTACACCCCACCTCCATGGCACCCTGTTCCTTCCCCCTTAAAGGCAGTGCTCTTTACCAGGATTAAACTTCCAGAGGTCATGGAAGTGCCGGTTCAGCCTTGCGTTATAGCCACCAAAAATGTACAGCTCCCCGTTGTAGCCAACTGGGAGGAGAGAGGTGTGTCAATAGTGTGGGAGCAATTCGGGGGGACAGGGACTCACGGGGACCTAACAGACACTCACAGGCTGAGTGGCTCCGGCGCCCCTCGGGTAGCACTGGGGTGGGTGGACAGTCCAGCCAGGCCTCAGTCCTCGTGTCAAAGACACGGATGCGGTTGCAGTAAATCTCATTGTTGGAATGGAATGGCCCAAAACGGTCGGCCCGGCCCCCAAAGACATACATATGACTGCCCAGCATTGTGGCCGAGTGGAAGTCCCTCCAGCGTGCAGGGTTGCCCTGGGCAGGAGCAAAGATGGCACGGAGAAGGGGTCAGCTTTCAGTTTGAGCTCCCTATGGTTTCTTAAATTGAGGATAGGTGTCTGGAAGAGAGGAAAAAGGGCAGACCTTTGTACAGATCAGGGTCCACGTCATGGTGCTGGTATCCAGCTTGTGGATGTCATTGGAAAAGCAGTCAGCCTGGTAGGGATGAGAAAGGAAGTGAAGGAAGGAATAAAAGAGAGGGGCAGGGGTCACTCCCCCACCCTCCAAGCCCCTCACCTCAGAACCTGCAAGCAAACCAAAGCATCCCATTCCACCACCTTCAATTCCCCTTCCTCCTCCTCATCCCCACCCTAAACCTCTGGTTGCTTCCAGACCTACCAGCTGCTCATAGCCCCCAAAAATGTACATGGTCTTGCCCAGGACACAAGCCGAATGTCCATCCCGGGCCCCAGGAACGGTTCCTGACACTCGGGGTGTTGACCACTTGTGAGTATCTGAAGAGGGCAAAGAGTGGGCCCGGTAAGTAAGCTAACCCTCCCTCCTAGACTCGGGGGCACCTCACTCCCAGCCCCCTCAGCACACACCCTTCCCAGGCCCCCTGAGGCACCATCTGGCAGAACACAACCACTCTTGAGACCCATACTCACTGACGTCAAAGGCATAGAGCACATTGCAGGCCCCTTCGGTGTCATTCCGCCCGCCCCAAAGGAAGACTGTGTCATCGATGAGGACGGTTGAGTGTCCATATCGCATGTAGGGTACCACGGGAGCCTGCCCGCGGGCGGCGGGCCTCACCGGGGGCAGCTTTGTCCAACGCAAGGACACTGCGGGCACAGCTCTGCTCAGCCCTGGGAGCCTCCCTTCAGGCCGTCCACCTGTTCCCCAACCACGTTGGCTTCCCCCACCCTCTTTGGCCATGGGGAACCACCATCGAACCTCACTCAGCCACCCCCTGCGCTCCCTGATGTGGGGCACCCACCGCCCACTGCCCTCCCCGATGCGGGCACCCAGGGGCGGTCCCCGAGTTTGCTTACCAGCATTGAAGATGTGCACATCAATCTGGCGCAGCGTCTCATAGTCTTCCCCTGAGCAGTAACCCCCGAAGGAGTATACCCGGTGCCCCACGGCCACAGCGGCATGGTTCACCCTGCGGGGCCCGCCCTCTAGGTGCACCGTCCACCGTAACATCCCCTGGGCCTCTGGTTACAGCAACATGCCCCCCCGGCACGGCCTGCTGCCTCCGCTACCTGCACACAAGTTGGGGCCACGGGCTCCTCAGGCGAGGCCTTTGCCTGGCTCACCGTGACTCTGCCCGGACTAGCCCTTGCCCGTAAGCGTCACCCTGGTGGCCCTCCCACACCACCCCTCCGCAGCTCAGGTGGCTGGCTCTGCCCCAGGGGAGCCGCCGAGGTCAGGGAGCTAGCCCTGGCCCTGTGTTCTCCAACAGCGAAGGGTGGGGCCACTCTGACCTGCCTACCAGCTCAGACTGCTGAACTAGGGCTCAGCATGGTCGCCCATCCCCACGGAGGCTGTACGCTGTTCCCTGGCCTGGCCCAAGCTCCGATCCCTCTTCCCAGGTCAGTGAGTTCTCTTGTCTCCCTGGCCCTGCTCTGCTTACTGCCACCTCTCTAAGAATCTCTGTGCTCTGAGGTGGGGAGAGGGATCTCAAAATACTCAGAGCTATTAATAGCCCAGCCAGCCCCAGACTGTCCATTGAAAGCTGGCACGAGTGCCTCCACGCAGAAAAGCTTTTAGGCTTTTAGAGTGGAATGGTCCCTCGATCCAGGATGGGGTGGGATTGATCCAGGACAGGGACCTCCATGGATGGCTAGCCCCTCTTCGGGGGCGCTTGTCAAGCTGAGCAGTTGTCATCGGGGTCATCTAGGGCCCCTCACGGGCACGAGGAGTCCCTTTGACAGCTGTACCTGGTATCCTGCCAAGAACTTAAGCCAGAAAGGTATGTGTCTGCTGGGGACTGAGGAGTGGGGGTGGGGTGGAGGCGTTCTCTCCTCTTGCCATTTGCCCAACTTGCCCACTGTGATAGAGAACAAGCTGTTTCTAGCAGTTCTCCTGGGTCCCTGTAACCCAAATAGGAGAGGGGTAGGGGTGTGCAATGGAAAGGAAAAGGAAAGCAAAAATGCTCTTGGCCAGGACAAGAAAAAGATCCAGGCATGAGAAGTCATGGTCTCTTAAAGACAACCCGCCAACCTAGTGATAATGGGTACATTTGAAGGCTCTATCAGGCAGGTCTCCTACGGCACCTGATAGGTTTGGGTGGATCATCTGCTCCCTGTTCAAGAAGTCCTGGAGAGGGAAGCGCCAGGCAGAACCTCAGGCACCCAAAAAGCTCAAGTATGGCGGCCCCTCGCAAGAAAGACATATGGGCTTCAGCTGGCTTGCCAGTCCTCCACCCTTACCCAACCTCCCTCAACCCCCAACCCCACGCTTTAAATAGCTACTCTGCCAAACCTGAAATAGCCCCAGCAGGAAACCACTCTCCTTACTCCTGTTCTCAATCCAAAAGCTCTTGGATCTGAGCTTAGGGGAACAGATAGGAAGGAGGTTGACAGGCTTAAGAATGGGAGACCTTCATCTTCCCTCATAGACTCCACCTTCCCCTTCAGCTAGATCAAGTTAGAGCATTCAGAGGGCAAGAGAGAAGCGATTCTGTGCAGAGGTGGAGGAAAAACCCCATGGCTTCTCCTCCAAAAAGACAAAAGCTCAGGGAGAACAAGCCCCCAGGGTCTCAGAGGCTCCTCTTATTCCCGGTCTCTCCCATCCTCCATCACTGCCGCATTCTCAAGCATCTTCAATCCCCCTCACGAACCTGCCCTCCCCTCCTATTCTCGTGCAATTTTCACTCCCAGTTTCTGGCCCTTCTTGATCTCCTGAGAGCTCTGCATTTTTTTTTTTCTTCTTCTTCCTTCCCCTACAACTCCAAGCTTCACCGTGACAGCCCTTCATTTTTGCTCTTCCACTAAGGGGGAATAAAAAGCTAATATTCATTGACCCCTTTCCGCCTGAGATATTCCTCCCTGTATATGACGCTCTCCCTGTCGCCTTCCAGTCATCCCAACCTCCCCTCCCCCACAACGCCAGACACCCCCGCCCTTCTCTTCCATTATCCTCAGCCTCCCTGTTCCCTTCATAACCCGATCTTCTTCCCAGTTTCCTTGAGGGCCTCCTGCAGCTACCAGGTGTCCCCCACCGGTTCCCTCACCACCCTCCCCTGGCCTTTCTCTCCCAATTAACACTTTCCTTTCCCATCATCCCCCAGCTCCCTCCCAGCCCCCACCGCATCACTCTCAGGCCCCTCCCCCAAGACCCCAGCGCTAAGCAGGGGCGTCCCCAGCCCCTACAATTTTCTTTGTCCCTCAGCCCACCCCGGGCTACCTGCCAGGCCGGGCCGGGGCGGGGCCGCGGGTCCTCGCGCTGCCTGCAGCCTAGAACCCGTTGCGCGCCAACCGACGACTCCGTCCCCAACGAGATAAACACAGCCAGGCTGTGTCCTTCCGGCGGGCAGCTGGATGCGCACGTGCAGTCCGAGCTGACTGCTCGAAGCGTACCGGGACTTGTAGTCCACGGGATTCCGGTGGGCCTGGAGCTGCCGAAGAGTGGGCAGTGGCCAGAGGAGGTGGTGTGCAGATACGTGTCAAAGATCCCGGGCTTTACTGGGTAATGTAGTCCTGGGTCTGGGAGAAGGTGGTGGAGGCGGGGCAAGGG
Source organism: Dama dama (assembly GCF_033118175.1). Lineage (NCBI taxonomy): Eukaryota > Metazoa > Chordata > Mammalia > Artiodactyla > Cervidae > Dama > Dama dama. The sequence continues at coordinate 18,990,862 of NC_083687.1, read as the reverse complement.
GCTCTTCGCCCAAGCTCCCGTCAATCACGAGCGTGGGGCGGGGCTGGAAGTCTGGGCACCCGCCCCCCCCCCCCCCCCCCCCACGTCCTGCCTCGCCGGAAGTGAAGGTGCGGGTTCGGTCGCGGGCTCTGAGCGGGTAAGGCGCGCGGAAACACCAGTGCGGAGAATCGGTGGGGCGGGTGGGGAACGCCGCAACTCGGGCCATTTGAAGGGAGCCCCAGGGGCCCGAAGGGCGTTTGTCAGGCGGTACAGAGGGGACGCCCTTGGAGGGGAGAGAAGGGGACGGGTATGCCTAGTCCGAGGTATCTTGTTTGGCGACCCGGAGTTCCTAAGTGGATTGGGGGGAGGGGACGTTCTCGAAGGGGTGTCTTTTGGGAGGTGGCATGGCCTCCGGTTGGGCTGCTATTTAAGAATTGGCAGAGAAAAAAAAAAAAAAAAAAAAAGAATTGGCAGAGAAAGGCGGGTGGGCCTCGGTTAGGGATAAGAGTGGGTTTAAGAGGTGAGGGGCCAGGACAGGATGGGTGGTATGTAGTGCAGGAAACTCGAGGCGTTTAAATGTTTGTGGACTTTAGCAGGAGACCACCAGGAGCTGGTTGAGAGGCTGAAGGTGGATTTAATTGCATCCAATCCGTGTTCTCCTGCCTCCCTGTTCTTGCAGCCCCTGCCCGATGGCAGCAGTAGTTCTAGGGGGAGACACCATGGGTCCTGAACGTATCTTCCCCAATCAGACTGAGGAACTCGGGCCACATCAGGGCCCCACGGAAGGCACTGGGGATTGGAGCAGTGAGGAACCAGAGGAAGAACAAGAGGAAACAGGGGCAGGACCAGCTGGCTACTCCTACCAGCCTCTGAACCAAGATCCTGAACAAGAGGAGGTGGAACTAGCACCAGTGGGGGATGGAGAAGATGTAGTTGCTGATATCCAGGATCGGATCCAGGTATGTGGAGGAGGCATTGTTCCTGAGCAGGTGGAGCTGAAGTCCCTGAAGACTGACCCTGAACTGTCTTCTCCGGTTATGCAGGCCCTGGGGCTTCATTTGCCGGACCCACCGTTAGAAAGTGAGGACGAAGATGAGCAGGGAGCTACAGCATTGAACAACCACAGCTCTATTCCCATGGACCCAGGTAAAAGAGATCATTCTTTTACTCTGGCATAATTATGGAAGAAGGGGACTGGTTAATGCCAATAGAGGGACGTCTCAGAGGAACATCCTGCTCCTAAATGAATAGTTTGTAATCTAAGATTCTGTGGACTTCAGAATCCAGGTGAAATGCTATTCTTTTAGACTTGGAGGATGTGCAGGCTTCCTTAGGAATAACCGGACAAATTCAGTGACCTTACTAGTCCAGAATCTCTGAGTTAATTCAACGAATGGAGAGGGGAGCTGGTCCCATCGTTCCTACCCACTAACTGGTCTCTGCCTGTGATTTCAGAACATGTAGAGCTGGTGAAAAGGACGATGGCTGGCATAAGCCTGCCTGCACCAGGGGTTCCTGCCTGGGCTCGTGAGATATCAGATGCCCAGTGGGAAGATGTGGTACAGAAGGCCCTCCAAGCCCGGCAGGCTGCCCCTGCCTGGAAGTGACCACCCTGAGAGCTGCCGTAACTCCCTGCGTTCCAGGCCAGAACCAGCACAGGACTGAACATATCCTGGTTGTCACTCCATCTCCATCCTCCCCGGCTCCCCTCCACATCAAGGCAAATCAGACTTCTTCTCAGAGACCCACTTTATTCAGTTCTGTACATATGGGGACATCGGCCCAAGCCCAACCCACCTTAGCATGTATCACTCTGTGGAGAATAAAGCACCCTATGTACACAGCCAAAAGCTGCACTGCCTGTGCCCTTGGAACCTGGGTCTGGCCCTCCCCAGCCCCTCACCCCTCAAAGGTACCTTAAAGGGACAAATGAGGACCTGCCCAGCATCAACACAAACAAGGAAATAAATAGGTGTTGGGGGGAGCCATGCTTGGAGCACTGCTCCCTGCTTCCTTCTTCTTAGCTTTGGGGACCAACAGCACAGGAAAGCAGTCAGCCCCGGGGTGGTCCCTTCCATGTCAGTGATCCCAGGGTTGCTGCTCATCGGAGAGGGGCATAGGGTCGGGTGTCTGTTCATCCCCTTCTCTCGGTCCCTTTGGGCCCTCTATTCATCAGCTGTGGTCCAGAGCCTATGCTTTTCTCCTTTTGCCCTCCCACGCTGTCTCGGTCAGGCAGGGGGTAAGAGGAAATAATGCAGCCCCATCAGCCTGCACGCCTCTGGGGCTGGGGGCCTATTTGGGCCTATTTGGGCTGTTGGGGGTTGGCTCCCCTCTGGCTAATTCATTCCAGGGGCCAGTGGGGCTTGACATAACTTTGGTGAGAATCGTCTCCTGCTGCCCCCTACAGGCTTGACGGGGAGGGAGACGACGAGGGGGCACCTGGGCCTGAGGGGAAGAGGAGCACATTATTCCCATGTGTATTTCTCAGAGCAGCCTCAGGTAGCTGTGGGGTGAGGAGCAGGAGGGGGCCAGGCATCCCCATGTCATCTGAGCGCCAAGCACCGCCGTGCCCAGCCTGTCTGTACTAGGCGCAGGGAGGCATGAACACCTTTGGGGGAGAAGAGGGGCCACTCGGTGCCCCTGCTTCCAAGGCCGCGTCCCACCCCCTTCCCACAGCAGAGAGGCCCTGCCTTGCCCCAAGTCAGCCAGTGGGGAGCAGAGGGTGGAGGAGGGCTGGGGCAGTGTCCCAGGGCCGAGTGGGCCATGGCCCTGCGGCGGGAGGCGAGGAGGTCAGAGGGTCTCCTGGCTGGCAGTTAGGAACTCTTCTGCCCGCTTGTGCGCCTCCAGCGCCTTGATGGTGTACACGTCCTGGGGCAGCTCGGACTTCCGCCGGAGCAGCACTTTCTCCTTCTTGATGTCCTTCAGCATCTGTGTGTGGATGTGCCGAGGGCGGGGCATGACAACCAAGTAACCCCACCTTTTTCCTCCCCTTAGTCCTCAGCGCTGCAGCTCCGGCCTCCTCTCCCTCCCAGAGCTGTCTTGTCTTTGTGCTCCTACCTGCACGGCCTCTGTCTCCACCGTCCTCTTCAGAAGCTGGATGTCCTCTGCCGTGGGGGTCTCAGTCTCCATCGAGTACACGGGAGGCAGAGGGGGAGGCGCTCGGAACATGGGATACTGGGAGGAAAGGAGCCAGGCAAGTGGCCAGAGCCACCTGGGTGGTGTGTGACCCTGTCCGCTTCCCCGCCCTCCTCAAACGTCCCTCCCCCACCCCCAGTCGGGGACCTCTTGGTGCAGGGCGATGGCAGAACCAGCTCACCTGGGGATTAAGTCGGGCCAGCTCCTCAATCTTTTGCCACATCTCTTCTCTCTCCTTCATTCGAAACCGGCCCCTGGGGTGGGAGCAAAGACAGGATTTGGATGGGCTTGAGAGAGAAGCAGGGGGGCTGGGTGTGGAAGATGAACACCCCCCAGGAGAGGCTCACTTCTGCTTCTCGGCCTTGTACTGTTGCGTGCAGTCATCAAACAGCTTCTGATTCATCTCCATAAACAGCTTCAGGGCATTGTAGATCAGCCCGTGGATTGTCCTGTGGCCAGGAAGAAAGGTAGATAAGGGAGGCACTCCCCTTATTGTGCCAGGGCCTCAATTCACTCTCTGCTGAGAACTTTCCAGTGGACTCCTCCCATCCCACCAGCCTCTGCATGCTATAAGCTCATTGCTCTGGACAGATCATGTGACTTGAGACTGGCATTTCAGGCCCTTTACAAATACGGGTCTGCCTGTCCATCCTTGCCTGAATCCCACACTCCAAGAGCCCACTCTTCCCCATTACTTCCCACTCTTCCACCCAGCACTAATGGCCTCCCAGCGTACTTGCTTTTAGCAGGAAAGCTTTTTTACGATGCTGGGATTTAATACATTCTAAGAGGATCACATCAGCTTCTCACAACATGGAATTAACTCTCCAAAGCTGCAGAATATCTGACCTCAAGAAGAGATGCGATAGAGGCCACTAATCTGCTGCTGGGTGGCACAGATCTCCCACGTGGGTATCTTTTCTCCCCAGTCAGTCCCTCACGGCCCTGTTAATATGCAGTGGGCGCCAGCCCTGGCTCACTGAGGACCAGGTGAGACCACTGGCTCTTGAGTCCATCCCCACCCTCCCACATTCCAAAACCAGATCCTCACTGCCCAGCACCACCCCAGCTCCCTACTTGTTCCAGTGGCTCTTGGAGTTCCTGTAGAGCGCGGGGAACATGATGGGGAGGACTCGGGCAGCGTTGTCACTTATCAGGCTCATGATGTACTCGTTGTTCCAGTAATAGAGGGCACGCTCCGCCACCTGGTGGGAACCGGCGGGACTTAGTGGGGACATGGTTCACTAGGTTGAAGCCCTGCCCCGGTCTTCTTAGAGGCCGGGTCTGGGATTTTCTGGGCCTGGGTCTCACCTGGAAATGGGGGCTGGAGACACACTTGGCAAGCTGGCGGAACAGGGGCTCCATCACTTTGCTGAACTCTGAAGGCTCAATGACATCCAGGATCTCCTCTAGCTCATTCAGAAACATCACTTCCTTGGGGCTGTGGGTCTTGGGCCAGAACTTGAGGAGGCCTACAATCACCTGCGAGGAGAGGAGGACCCGGACTAAAACTCACCCTTAACCCCTGCCTGCTTCTCCAGGAAGCCTCCCTGCCCTCTCCCCACCGACCCTGGTGGGCACAGCTTGGGTGGCCTTGGCTAAGTGCTGCTGTTTCTCCAGCTTGGATCTGGGTGTACAAAGGTTTTTCCTGCTCCTTTAGAGAGGAAACCATGTCACCTGTTGGGTTACATCCCTCCTCAGCACCTGCTTCCGGCGCTGCTCAAAAGCTACCCACTGGCAAGGACTGATGACAGGGAGAGGTGGACCCTGGGCCCAGGGGGACAGTTACCGGCTCAGTGAGGCTGCTCTCCTTCTCCAGGAACTGCACCACGCAGTATGCCAGCTGTGGGAGGTTGAGGAAGAAAGGAGGTGATATGAAGGTTCGGAAGGTCACAGAGGTCAGTAACAGAGCCCAAGCCTCAGAACAGAAGGGGAGGAAGAGAGGAATGCCACGTTCGTTCCCTCTTCTGCTGCATCGCAGCCAGAATGCTTCCCCCTCCCTCTTGTCTCTGCCCCCAGGGCCACTGAACACCAGGAGGAAGGCAGCTCACCTGAGGGTGGTAGACACTTAGGGACTTGACCTTGTGAAGGGGAAGAAGAACCCGGATGAGGAACATTTTGTGCTCTTCCTTCAGGGGCAAGGCAAAGCCGTTGATGATGCTGGGAGGGAAAGGAGGGTTGTTAGGACCAAAGGGCCATGGCCAAGCTCAATGCACCTGTTTCCCCTGCCCGACCTTGTCCAGACCTGTGGGCCCCTGCCCACCTCTCACCTGCCCAGGATCTCCAGGAGCTCGGCAATCCCATTGTGATGCTCTGTCTCATAGATGAACCTGAGGGAGCAACAGAGGCTGTCTTGATAACCCCCAATATCCCTCCGCCCTTCTGCAAGTCCCGCCTACCGCCCTTCTCCCACCTCCACCTTAGTGGGGGGCTTGCTTTGCTCCTGAGCCCCAGCTCCTGGCCTCACCTGTAGAAGATGTGGTTGATCTGCCTACGGATATAAGCCCGGAGCCCCAAAAACTTGCCATAGATGCGATGCAAGATGGTCTTGAGGAAGTCCCGCTCTCGAGGGTCCTCACTGTCAAACAGGTCCAGGAGCTGAGAGCAGGCAGGAGGAGAGGGGGCAGTGAGGCTGCAGCGGGGGGAAGGCCAGGGTTGGGTGGCCCAGGTCCTGGCCAGGGGAAGCCCAGAGGTTCTCTGAGGTCAAAGAGGGTGCGTGGGGCCAGGCCCCTGGGAACAGTGATTCTATGCTACTGCTGTCCCCAGGTCATGTCTGGGTATGCACCCTGCATACCCCATTGCAGGGGGCCGGGGTGGGGCGCAGGGCAGCGAACAGTAACTCTGCTGCTTTTGTGTTTTCTGCCATTATGCTGGAAGCTTCTTTGAACACCCCCCCGAGTCAGTTTGCAGTAGACACAGCTGAAACCCAATACAGTACCGATATTCAGCAGAAGCAGCTGGGATGAGTCGGGATGAGGGGCTAGAGTTCATGGACTGGAGGGAGGGGAAGGCAGGAACCTCAGGGACTCACAGCAAGGACAAACTTTTGGTCAATGTACTTCTTGGCTATGTTTGGCTGGAAATCAGGAGACTCGAGAAAACGTAAGAAAAACTCATAGACGAGCTGCGGGGGGGAAAAGGAATATCACTTAGGGGCATTCCCCCAGGACTGGGAGCGCCCCCTTGCTGCAGGGCTGAGAGCACCCCACTGCCCACAGCGAGGCCCCAGCCCCCCTTGCCCTGGTACCTGGAGATGCGGCCAGGCAGCCTCCAGGGTGGGCTCATCTTCCTCAGGGTCAAACTCCGCCCCAGTGGGATTCGATGAAGGTGGCAGCGTCCGAAAGAGGTTCACTGAAAACTGACGGGTAGGGAGGGCCTGGGTGAGGGCTCCGTCTGCGCTTCTCCGGGCCCCCGCCCCGCCCGCCTTCCCCTTCCCCAGCGCCCACCATGGTGACGGCCTCGGGGTAAATGGCCTCGGTGACGACATCGCGGCTGTGGGTGATGTACTCCACCATCTCGTTGAGTCCCGCCCGCTTCACCTCCTTGAACTTGAGGTCACTGAGTGGGTCTGACACAAAGTCGAAGAGGACGCAGCACTGGCGCAGCTTCTGGATGAACAGCTCCTCCCGCTCCTGGGTGGGCGAGTCTGGGGCGGCGAGGGGGCCACGGTCAGGCCTCCTCCGTGGTCCTGCACTGCCCTGCCCCGCTCGCCCTGCAGGGCCTGCCCCTCCCCCTTCCTGCTGCCATCCTGCTCCCCTGGCACCCCAGCGCGACCCCCCTCCCACCCTCTAGAACGTCCACCACCTAAATACCCCCAAACTTCCATTCTGCCGACGCCCACTGTCCCCTCGGCCTGATCCCCAGCCCTCCCGACCTTCCCCGACTACCTTTTAGGGCAGGAAGCTTCTGCAGCTCCCGGTTCTTGCTGAGGTTGAAGCGGGAGGAGCTCTGTCGTCGCTCCTTCTTGACAATCTGGGGGCCCCCCGAGTACTTGATCTTGCTGAGCTGCGTGGGGGGCGGCGTGCTGTTGCTGGGACGCTTGTTGGATGACGGTGGCTGGGGTTGTGGCTGGGGCTGGGGCTGCGGCTGGGCCTGGGCCTGGTCAAACGAGCATTTCACTGAAGTCCACTCACCAAGCTCTGCTTCCCACCCCCGGCCCAGTCCATTGCCCCACCTCCACCACGCCCCCCACAGCATCCCCCTGCCTCGAGTCCATTTATGCCTCTACAGGCCTGAGCAGCAAACAGCTGCCTCCTGCCCTGAAGGGGTCAAGGCCAGAGTCACAGGTAACTTCGGCATGTGGTCCTGGAGGGGAGTGACTGGCCTAGAAGCCATGTCATCCAAAGTGATGCCCACTGCCTATGCACGAAGAGCCTTCAGGACACTCACCCGTGTTCTTCAAGAGGCAAACTAACTGAAGAACTGATGGTGACAGAAGTGAGACCCGTGGCTCTCCTGCCTGGGCGGAGATGCCAGTGGTGTGTGCGTGTTGGGGAGGGGAGGGAGATGCGGGAAGTGACTGAGAAGGTGCATGAGGAACCTTTCGACTAATGGAAACATTCTGTATCTTGACTGGATCGTGGAGGTGGTTCATAGCACAAATATAGGTAAAAATTCATCAAGCAGTACACTGGAGATTACGGTATTTTATCATTTACCAAATGTGTGACATTCTCTAGTTAAAAGTTAAAAGAAATAAATTCCTTCTCATGTCTCAGCAGTTTAACTTCTAGAAATGCAGTTTAAGAAAAATTCTAAATAGGGACTTCCCTGGTGGTCTAGTGCCTAAGACTCCACACTCCTAATGCAGAGGGCCCGGGTTCTATCCCTGGTCAGGGAACTAGATCCCACAAGCCACAACTAAGCGCAGCCATATAAATAAAAGAAATTTTTAAGGGAGTGGAAATTTTAAAAATGAAAAATCCTAAATATAAAAAAAGGTTTAGTGGGAACATACTTTTTATGGTCATATAATGGCAAATACATAAATGAATACATGGAAATCATAGAGTTAAAATTATGTTTATGAAAACTACGTACTCAATGTAATCATATGTGGTTCAGCTGTGAAAAATATTTACACAGTCATAGTAATTTACCCAAAATGGATGGTAAGTATTTTGAGAGGAGGGGAAAATTGTGCACAGAGGTATAAGACACTGGGGCCTTAATTTTCCACATTAGGAAGTCAAGAGATATCTGAATCTCGAAAATTTTTTTTAAAAAGCAGTAAAAAAGTTATTTGGAGTAGAAAAGTCAACCTCCAAGGAAAAAGTTAGGAGTTGAATGTGGCTGCCACAACAGGACAAGAAGGACCAGGGACAGGGCTGCCCTGCTCATTATAAGCCCAAGAGCGCTATCTGGGACTTCCTGGCAGTCCAGTGGTTAAGACACTGTGCTTCCAGTGCAGGGGGCGCAGGTTCAAACCCTGGTTAGGGAACTAAGACCCCACATGCCACGCAACGTGGCCAGATGATTTTTTTTTTAATTAAAAATATACATACATATATAAAGAGTATACTATCTGACTTTCTGAACTATTACCATATTGATAAAAATTAAAAATAAAACAAAAAGCCTAAAACTATAGAATGAGAGAAAACTGCTCCCTATTGCTCCCTATGCTGAGTTAAATAAGCAGAATGCAAACCTGTATATACAAAATGAGCTCACCTACATTAGAACACATGCACAGAACCCAAAACCCAGTTAAGAAAGAGAAAGACCAAGTGTACTGTGTTCATGACTATCTCCTGTGATGGCAGAATTAGAGATTTTTTCCTATTCTTCTTTTTTTTTATAGGCTGACACTGCTTTTATAAGACAGCTAATTTCCTAAAGTTATTTCTTTACTTCCTCCTGAACACGAGAGTCAGAGCCCCATGAAGCCCATTTTCAGAAGCACGCACCCACATGGTCTGCAGGGCTGTTCACCCACAAGTGCACCCCCTGCTGGGAGAGGGAAGACTCAGCCACAGGACAGCCCCTGCCCCCACCAGAAAAGAGACTGTGGGCGACCATGGGAGTGAGGTCACGTCCGGTTGGGGATCCACTCCACAGGAAAGCTGTGCTCCTGTCCTCACACCGCCATCCCCGCCTCCTCTGCAGCCCCCTCCACAAACTCGCACTTCATAAAATAAGAATGGAGGGAATTCCCTGGTGGTCCGGTGGTCAGGACTCCAAGCTTCCTGCCCTTCCACTGCAGAGGCCACGGGTTCGATCCCTGGTTGGGGAACTAAGATCCCACATGTAGCATAGCCAAAAAACAAACAAACAAAAAAAAACTTTTTTAAATTATACTTAAAGAACAGGAGAATATGAAATTCTCTGCAATAAGGGGCAAGGAGGAAGACAAACGTTATGCTTTGTGTGCTCTTGAATTTTTTATAAAAACAATTATCTCAAGCTTGTGACCTATCTCGGGATCAGAGTCAGGAGACGAGTGCTGGGTCCAGCCTGGGGCAGGCGGTGAGTCCAGTGTAGCTCACGACCGCTTCAGCCATCTGGCCCTCTTCTCCTCCTGAAATGAACCCCAGACACCAATCTGACCAGGGGGACCCAAAGAAGTGGGGCAAGAGCGGCCACCAAATACCTCACTTCCCAGAACTACACCGAGCCAGCATGATTTTGGTTAGAGAGTGCAAGGCACCTTGGAGTCTGGGGTCTCTCTTCCTGTACATGGAGGACGGATCACACCTCGGTGGAAGATGGGGGAGAGAGGCAGAAGGCCAGCAGGGCCAGAGCCTGATGTGCCTTGGACTTTCCCCACTTCAGACCTCCGTTTCTTTGTTGCAGGAACAGCCAGATTCTTATCTGCGGAGCTTGATGGTCAAGAGCAAAGACTTGGGTCTGACCCCTGACTGTACTGTTTATTTTATTTTTTTTTGGACATCAGGGGCTACTCTCTAGTTGCTGTGGCTTCTCTTGTTGCAGAGCATAGGCTCCAGACAAATGGGCTTCAGGAGTTGACACACAGCGGTTCACAGGCGCTATAGCATGCAGGCTTCAGTAGCTGTGGTGCTCGGGCTTAGTTGCCCCAAAGCATGTGGGATCATCCCAGACCAGAGATCGAACCTGTGTCCCCGGCGTGGGCAGGCGGATTCTTATCCACTGCACCACCATATCCCTGACTGTACTGTTTATTAGCTGGGTAACCTTCAGGACCATCAATACAGACGGTCAATACAGGACCATCAATACAGGACCATCAAAAACAGACGGTCAATACCGAAATCAGACTGATTATATTCTTTGCAGCTGTAGGTGGAGAAGCTCTATACAGTCAGCAAAAACAAGACCTGCAGCTGACTGTGGCTCAGATCATGAACTCCATATTGCAAAATTCAGGCTTAAGTTGAAGAAAGTAGGGGAAACAACTAGACCATTCAGATATGACCTAAATCAAATCCCTTACAATTATACAGTGGAGGTGAGGAATAGACTCAATGGATTATATCTGGTAGACAGATTGCCTGAAAAACTATGGATGGAGGTTTGTAACATCGTACAGGAGGTGGTGACCAAACCATCTCAAGAAAAAGAAATGCAAGCAGGCAAAGTGGCTGGCTGAGGAGGCCTTACAAATAGCTGAGAAAAGAAGAGAAGCCAAACGCAAAGGAGAAAGGGAAAGATACACCCAACTGAGTGCAGAGTTCCAGAGAACAGCAAGGAGAAATAAGAAAGCCTTCTTGAGTGAGTAACGCAAAGAAACAGAGGAAAACAAGAGAATGGGAAAGACTAGAGATCTCTTCAAGAAAACTGGAGCTACCAGGGAACATTTCATGCAAAGATGAGCACAATAAAGGACAGAACTGTAAGGACTGAACAGAATCAGAAGAGCTTAAGAGGTGGCAAGAATACACAGAAGAACTGGACAAAAAAGGTCTTAATGACCCAGATAACCACAATGGTGTGGCCACTCACCTAGAGCTGGACATCCTCGAAATCCAGTGAAGTCAAGTGGGCCTTAGGAAGCATTAGTACAAACAAAGCAAGTGGAGGTGATGGAATTCCAGCTGATGTATTTCAAATCTTAAAAGATGATGCTGTGAGAGTACTACAGTCAATATGCCAGTAAATTTGGAAAACTCAGCAGTGGCCACAGGACTGGAAAAAGTCAGTTTTCATTCCAATCTCAAAGAAAGGCAATGTCAAAGAATCTTCAAACTACCATACAATTACGCTCATTTCACATGCTAGGAAGGTTAATGCTCAAAATACTTCAAGCCGGGATTCAACAATACATGAACCGAGAACATCCAGATGTTCAAACTGGATTTAGAAAAGGCAGAGGAACCAGGGATCAAATTGCCAACATTTGTTGGCTCATATAAAAAGCAAGGGAATTCAAAACAAAATATCTACTTCTGCTTCACTGACTACACTAAAGCCTTTGACTGTGTGCATGCATACATGTTCAGTTGCTTCAGTCACGTCTGACTCTTTAAGACCCGATGGATTGTAGCTCACCAGCCTCCTCAATCCATGGGATTCTCCAGGCAAGAATACTAGTTTGGGTTGCCATGCCCTTTTCCAGGGGATCTTTCTGACCTAGGGATCAAATCCATGTCTTCAGTATTGCAGGTGGATTCCTTACCAACTGAATCACCAAGGAAGCCCTTTGACTGTGTGGATCACAACCAACTATGGAAAATTCTTCAAGAGATGGGAATACCAGACTGCCTTTCCTGCATCCTGAGAAACCTGTATGCAGGTCAAGAAGCAACAGTTAGAACTGGACATGGAACAATGGACTGGTTCCAAATTGGGAAAGGAGTACATCAGGTCTCTATATTGTCACCCTGCTTATTTAACTTATATGCAGAGTACAGCATGTGAAATGCCTGGCTAATTGACTCACAAGCTGGAATCAAGACTGCCAGGAGAAATATCAACAATCTCAGACATGCAGATGATACCACTCTAATGATAGAAAGCAAGGAGGAACTAAAGAACCTCTCAATGTGGGTGAAAGATGAAAGTGAAAAAGCTGGTTTAAAACTCAACATTCAAAAAACTAATTTCATGGCATCTGGTCCCGCCACTTCATGGCAAATAGATGAGGAAACAGTGGAAACAGTGACAGATTTTATTTTCTTGGGCTCCAAGAAAGTCCACTGCAGATGGACTGCAGCCATGAAATTAAAAGACTAAGGTTACTCCTTGGAAGAAAAGCTATGACAAACCTAGACAGCCCATTAAAAAGCAGAGACATCATTTTGCTGACAAAGGTCCATCTAGTCAAAGCTATGGTTTTTCCAGTAGTCATGTATGGATGTGAGAGTTGGGTCATAAAGAAGGCTGAGCACCGATGAACTCATGCTTTCAAACTGCTGTGCTGGAGAAGATTCTTGAGAGTCCCTTGGACTGCAAGGAGATCAAACCAGTCAATCCTAAAGGAAATCAACCCTGAATATCCAATGGAAGGACTGATGCTGAAGCTGAAGCTCTAATATTTTGGCCACCTGATGCAAAGAGCTGACTCACTGGAAAAGACCCTGATGCTGGGAAAGATTGAGGGCAGGAGGAGAAGGGGATGACAGAGGATGAGATGGTTGGATGGCATCACTGACTCAATGGACATGAGTTTGAGCAAACTCTAGGAGGTGGTGAAGGACAGGGAAGCCTAGCGTGCTGCAGTTCAGGGGGTCTCAGAGAGTTGAACACAATTTAGCCACTGAACAACAACACCACCTCCAGGAGGTCACAGCCTCTCTGTGCCTCATTTGTAAAGTGGGGATAGCGACAGGACTGACCTTACAGGGCTGTAATGAACAGTATAAGGCACATGGAAGTGTCCTATAAGTAGTATCTTCTCTATTAATACTTTTATCATTTCTCATCCTTGGAAATCCCTGAAACGAGCACTTCAAACGTTCCTTAGAGGGACTTTCCTGGTGGTCCAGTGGTTAAGACTCTATGCTCTCAATGCACGGGGCCACGGTTCAATCCTTGGCCAAGGGACTAGATTCCACATGCCACAACTAAAGATCCTGAGAGCTGCAACTAAGTCCTGGCACAGCCAAATAAATATTTGAAAAGACCCACCTTCTTCCAAAAAGCCTTCTCCAATCACTCCCGGCCGTGCTTGTCCCCCCTCTGCCCCCGACCTCCTGACACTGCTTGCCTGTTCCACTGGCTCTGTGATCATCCCCAGTGACAGCTCTTGCTCGCTGTGTACGTGTCATCCCCTCACTAGGAAGCAAGCCCCTTTAAAGCCAGGACGCTGGTTTGTATGCCTCTGGGTCTCCTTAGCACTGGCACCTAGCAGGGATTCAGCAGATGACTGGTTGTTTGATAGATGGGGGCGCCAAGCCCAGGCCCATCCCCACAGGCCCCTCCTGTGCCCACTGGGGACCCTCCCAACAAAGCCCTGCAGAGCAGGAAGGAGAAACATTGAGGAGATGACAGTGATGGGCTCGGCGGCAGCTGAGGAGTGAGACTCAGGAATAAGACATCTCTCTCCATCCGCCCAGATAAGATGCAGAAACCCACATCTGCATGAACCTCTGACTGAGGGGACATCCAGAGAAAGGAGGCATTCTTCCCAAAAAGGGAAAAGCAAGACCTCAATTTTCTCTGCTAACGAGCAGAGGGTTGGACTAGATCAGTAGTTTGCCAAACATTCTCCAAGTAAGGTTTTGAGAAAACAGACGTTGCATGGCTGAAAATCATAGTTTTAAAAAAACCACCCAATGAGTTGATGCCTAAGGTCCCTTCCTTCAGGGACTGAGCCAGCTGAGCCAGCTTGGCCTGCCCTTCCCTGTCCCCACCCCAATGGGCCACCCTGGTTTTATAAAGACCATTGGTTCCCAGGCCCCAGATATAAGGAGCAACTGAGAGACAGCTGGTCTGGCCAGCAAAGTCCTGGTCTAGGAAACATACTTGTCAGAGGGAGTATGGGTATGTGCCAGGAACTCATTAATACGCAACCCTTTCTCCTAAAGGCTCTAGCATCCGATGTCTCCTTCACTGACCTGGGCCGGAGATGAGAGGCAGGGGCGTCTCCAGGAGAACCTTCTGCAGCTGTCAAAGTATGGGTGGACACTGCCCAATGCACACTGGTGACCTGCCCGCTCCCACTCCTGAGGCTCTGCAGTGGCTGTCACCTCTGCCTGAAGAGCCTTCCTTTCCATTTCTTTTCCTTTTTTTAATATTTATTTATTTCACAGCGCCGGATCTTGTTGCAGGACACGGACTCTCGTCGTGGCACGTGGGCGGGGAGCAGGCTTAATTGTCCCATGGCCATGTGGGATCTTACTTCTCCTACCAGGGATCCAACCTGCGGCCCCTGCATCGCAAGGCAGATTCATAACCAGTAGACCACCTGGTGGCTCAGACAGTAAAGCGTCTGCCTATAATGTGGGATACCTGGGTTCAATCCCTGGGTTGGAAAGATCCCCTGGAGAAGGAAATGGCAACCCACTCCAATACTCTTGCCTGGAAAATTCTATGGATGGAGGAGCCTGGTAGGCTACAGTCCATGGGGTCGTAAAGAAATTGGACATGACTGAGCAACTTCACTGATCTGTAGACCACCAGGGACGTCCCCTCCTCCCACTTCTAAACTCACAACAGGATTCAAGCTTCAGGAAGCCTTCCTGGATGCAGGCCTCCAGAAATCCAGTGGGGCCGTGAATTGAAACATCATACCCACACTCAGGAGAGACTGCAACCATACTTGCCCACTCTGAACCAATCCCATTTCAAGCTGATCCTAACACAGGCACCGGTAATCATTAAACCCATATATTTAAACATAAACTGGCATATAGAAATATAATTTAAGTACTATAGAAGGTATTATAGGAGAAAGATGAAAGATAAAATTATCAGTGAAAAATGAAAGATTAATGTTATAGCTTTTGCACGGTGAATTAACTGGCTGAATGAAGATCACTGTAGTTTAAAACCCTGGAAATCAGAGAGGTATTCTCTCCTGTACTGACACCAAGAGCTAGCTCTACCCACCTGTGCTTAATGCAGTCCTTCCTTCATTTATTCACGAGTCACACTACGCATTAGAGATGAAAAGGGGAATAAAGTAGGGCCCTTGCCCTCAAAGCGCTCACAGTTCAGTTGGCAAGACAGACAAGGAAGCAATCATTAGTACATGGGCAATGCAAAACCAGAGAGCGGCAAAAGATTTGGGAACACAGAGGGCTGAGTGACAAACGTGGCCTAAAGAATTAGGGAAGCCATGCCTGAAGAGGTGACTTTTGCTTTGGCTCTTAGGAATAAACACAGGTTTAGGCAGAGAATGAAAGGAGAGGGGACTTTCCTGGTGGTCCAGTGGCTAAGGCTCCACACTCCCAACGAGGGTGTCTAGGTTTGATCCCTGATCAAGGGAGCTAGATCCTGCAAGCCACAATTAAGACCCGGTGCAGTCAAATAAATAAAATAAAAATTTTAAAAATAAAAAGAATGAAAGGAGAGGGAAAAAAGCAGTCCAGGCTAATGTGCGTGTTAGTTGCTCAGTCATGTCCAACTCTTGGCAACCCCATGGACTGTAGCCCACCAGGTGCCTCTGTCCATGGAATTCTCTAGGTAAGAATACTAGAGTGGGCAACCATGCCCTCCTCCAGGGGATCTTCCCCACCCAGGGATTGAACCCAGGTCTCCAGCATTGCATTGCAGGCAGATTCCTTACCATCTGAGCCACCAGGGAAGCCCCCAGACTAATGGGATGACATCAATAAGGGCCACAAGCCATTAAAGGCTCATAACATTGGAAGGTGGGAAGTCTAGGGGGGTTGGAAGAAGAGGGCAGGGCCAGCCCACGAGGGCTGAGGGTGGGAATTTGAAATTGTGAGCAATGAGATGACAATAGGAGTTTTTCAGTAAAAGGCCTGATAGGACCAAAAATGTTTTTATAGGCTACTCTGTCTATAGGGGTGTCAGGGTGAAGTGGAGGAGACTCAGATTATTTCCGCCTCCCTTTGTCCCTGCTCCCAGAACTCAAGACAGGGGACAGCGCATAGAAGAGTCCACAGCACTGAACTCTCTCTCCAAAGACAGACCAGGAAAGACCCCTGGCTTGCAGCAGGTCTGACCTGATCTCTCAAGACTACTTTCCATTCTAAGATTCTTCACCAGCCTATCAGATGGTCATTAAGAACACAGGCGGACTGGCTCCCAAGCCACACAGACCTGGGTTGAATTCCAGCTCTGCTGTTTTATTGCTGAGTACAAGCTACTTAACATCACTCAGCCTCAGTTTTGTCTGTAAAATGGAGCTTAGGATGATAACAGATGCCCTCAGGGGAGTGCTGTAAAGATTAAATGAGAAGATTATAAGATCAAGTGCATGCAAAGTAATTAGCACCCTGCCTGGGTCAAAGTGTGCTGGGTCCCCCCAAAATTCACATCAACATCTGTGAATGTGACCTTATTTGGCAACAGGATCTTTGCAGATGTAATCAAGTTAAAATGAGGTCACATTGGATTAGGGTGGGCCTTAAATCCAACATGACTGGTGTCCTATTAAAAGGGAAATTTGGACACAGACATAGAGGCACCTTCCCTGGAGGTTCAAGTGGTAATAATCTGCCTGCCAACGCAGGAGACGCAGGCTGAATCCCTGGGCTGGGAAGATCCCCTGGAGAAGGAAATGGCAATCCACTTCAGTATTCCTGCCCGGGAAATCCCATGGACAGAGGAGCCTGGTAGGCTACAGTCCACGGGTCGCAAAGAGTCAGACATGACTGAGTGACTCAATGATAACAACAGAGGCACAGGGGAGAATGCTGAGTGAAGGCGGAGTCAGAGATCGATGCACCTGCAAGCCAAGGGCTTCCCAGGTGCCTCAGCGGTAATGAATCTGCCTCCAGTGCAGGAGATGCAAGAGATGCGGGTTTGATCCCTGGGTTGGGAAGATCCCCTGGAGGAGGAAATGGCAACCCACCCTAGTATTCTTGCCTGGGAAATCCCATGGACAGAGGAACCCAATGGGCTATAGCTCATGGGAGAGCAAAGAGTCAGACCCAACTGAGTACATGAGCTGAGGAACACCACGGACGGAAAAAAACCACCAGAAGCTACGAGAAAAGCACGGAAGAGAGTCTTCCCTAGACCCTCAGAGGAGCGTGGCCTGCTGACACCTGATTCCAGACTTCCAGCCTCCAGAGCTGAGACAGTAAATGTCTGTTATTTTAAGCCACCCAGTTGGCGGTAACTAGTTATGGCTGCCCTAGGAAACTATACACAAGTACCTGCTCAACACAATACACATTGGCTGCTAGAACTATTATTAGGATTAACTGGAAAGACTGGCAAGTGTTTGACACAGGGTAAGTTTGACTGTAAGAGCCCAAAGTTCAGGATTAAAAAACAGGCAAGAGAAGGACTGTGCCTGGGAACTCCCCTGGTGGTCCAGTGGTTAGGATTCTGCTCTCTCACTGCTGAGGGCCTGGGTTCAATCCCTGGTTGGGGAACTAAAATCTCATAAGCCAGGCAGCATGGCCAAAAAAAAGAGAGAGAGAGAAGGACTATGTCAAACAGCGTCTGATGTCCTGGGCCTCAAGGCCTGGTCCCCAACCATTCCACTATCCCTCTGCCTAAGACCACCCTCATGCATTTCTGCAGATTCACAAAGCAGAATTCCTGCAGCTGCCTCAGACAGGTGAGGCTCCGTTTCACAAAACAGAGGCCGAGGTGAAGGCAACACTCTCCTTTTCCAGAGGGCAGCAGAGGAATCACAGCAGCTAGTCTCAGCTCTTTCTTAACTTGCTTGGACCTTCATTTCCCTACCTATGAAAGAAGATGGTTAGCCTCTCAGGCTCCTTCCAGGTCTAACTTGAAGCTGATGTGCTTGCTCACGCACTCATGAATGCATTCAAATGCTGGTGCCTCTCGTATGCCAGGCCCTTTGGCGTGAACAACAGCCTCTTGGAGCTCACAGGCTAGCACAGGAGACAACTGATACACAAAGAATTCCCAGGAACTGTTTCATTACCGCTGTGGTTAAGCGCTGCCGTGGGGTGACATAGAAGCCCTGATGAAAAAAAAAAAAGAAGCCATGATGCCCTGGGCACGGGGATGGGGATGGGTGGTCCAGGAGGGCTGCTTCCAGAAAACGATGGCCAGTCTGTCCAGTAACTGAACGAGCAGGAGTGGGTCAGGCAGAAGGTGGGAGCTGCCCCCGTGCTACTCCATTCTGTTCCTTTAAATCCTGTTTCTGAGACTTCCCTGTGGTCCAGTGACTAAGACTCCTTGCTCCCAAAGCAGGGGGCCTTGGGTTCCATTCCTGGTCAGGGAATTAGATCCTGCATGCTGCAACTAAGAGTTCACATGTTGCCACCAAAGATTCTGCATGCTGCAACTAAGACCCCGTGCAGCCAAATAAATATGTATTTTAATCCTTTTCTAAGTCTCTCACACCATTTTGGAGTCAGTTGCAGGCTCTGACCACATTCCCTGCAGGTCCCATGTGTCATGGCTCCTGAAGGGGAAACTGAGCCTGGAGAAGGCGCCCCCCCCCCCCCCCCCAACAAAAGCAGGTGACCTCCTGTGAACCAAGGGCCCCAGCACACAGAGGAAGAAGCCAGCTGCTTTCATAGTGTGGTAGGGGAAACACATCTGGGGACAAGCCACTGCTTGTCCAGCACCAGGTGATAAGGACAAGCCGAGAGACGTGTCCGGATGCCAGGGTAAGTGCAGAGGAAGGAGAATTCCTCCTCTGTGGTCCTCAACTCCCACCTCTGTAAGGTGGGGCAAACCTTCCCAGCTGCCTCCCGCCACTCCAGTGAAGCGAAAAGTGATGGTCGCAGGTGTAAAAAGTGCTTGGCCCTCTTTGGGAAGTGACAGGGACCAGGAGTATCCAGAAGAATCAAGGACCACAGTTAAGCCCAACCAAACACTTTTTAGTCCATCTCCTCTCCACCTGCCACCCCAACCCCTAAGCCCTGCCTGGAATTAGGGAGCTCCATTTCCTGTTCATCTCCATCCCTCTGAACAGCTTAGCACAGGAGGCGGGAAGCACAGTAACAAGGATCGCTGGCTTCTGGGTTTCACGGACACCTGCCAAGGGTCCTCCCAGGACCATTCAGCATCTAAGCATCCCACTGAGCACACTTCCCAAACTTCCATGGACACACTCCAGACTTCCTTAAGTCCCTCCCCCATCCTGTGCGCGCACAGCTTGCCATTTATTACTTTATGGCCCTAGATTGCCAGGCTGCGCTGACCTCTGCTCATGACTATCCTTCAGCAGCTCCCATCTGATCAGCACCAAGGGCAGCAGGCCCAGCCCTGCCCGACTCAGGGACACTAGCCACTCCCCACCCCCGGTCTCATCCAGAGCCACGCTGAAGTCACTCGCCGCCCCACTGAGCATCTGTGCACTTCCCCCTCCTCCCCAGAACCCAGTATTCCCCCAGCTTTTTGCCCTAAAAGAAAAGGATTTCTCAACCCTTTGGTAGACAGAGAACTGACTTTCATAAAAATGCCTGGGGAGTCAGGAAAACTGGAAGGCGTCTTTGGTCCACAGCAGCCAAAGCGAAATGCTGCCTGAGGGTGGTCTGGTCAGCCCCTCCTTCCCTTCTGCCCGATAACCTCCGGGCCCCCCCAGGGACCCCTCATCCCACTGGCCATCACGCAGCTGGAGCTGCTGCCTGCAGCATAACTAGGGCAGTGCCCACGTTCATTACCTCCTCCGTGCTCTCGCCTCCACCATCCTTGCTCGAGCTGCTGGGCTTGGCTGTGCCTTTGGCAAGCTTGGGGGGCTCCTGAGAGGAGGAGATGGAGAGTTAGTAGTTGATGAGGCAGGGGGAGGCCCTATCCACATCCCTTCAGTCTTATCCAATTGAATCAATGAGTCAGGACCCCTGAGCACATACCTTAAACCTGGGGGAGTAGGGTGGGGTTTGGGGTACACCAAGAGGGACCAGTCCCTCAAGGGCACCAATGAGTTTAGAATCTGGTTAGAAAGACAACTCCAACACACAATAATACAGCATGATCATGCTTCTTCACCTCACAGGACTGGTGTATGAGTCAGGGCCTCTGTCAAGTAAGAACCAGGGCGAGGAGGCTCAAGGGAAACGCATCCTGGAACAAGCTGCTCAGACGCTTCTGGCTAAAGTGGGCAGAGTGGGCCTAAGGCTCTCAGGCTAGAGAGACTGGTCATCACTCTACCCCCGAGGCTATCTGGGAAGACCAGGAAGCATTTTCTGGATATCACAAACAGCACCCAGACTAGTAACTGCTACTGGCACAATCAGTGGGGCCCAAGGATGCAGACAGGTTTGGGGATCGTCCCAAGAAGGCCTTGGTGGACAAACACAAGGACAGGGATGGGGGTAAGGCCCTGAAGGGCTATGAAGAGCATGCACTAGTCTGAAGTCTCCCTTGGGAACCTGGCTGCCGGCTCAGAGCCCTGGCCTGCCCAGCATCTCTTCCTATGCTCCAGGGCAAAAAAAGCAAGTGCCCAGAGAACAGGATAGGGAAAATGGGAAAAAGACCTGGGGATTTCAGTTCGACTGCAAGCTCAACACAAATCATCCATGTGCTGTGGCTGCCATGGCAGCTCATATGACCTGCCGTCCGGTTAGCAGACCCGTGCAGAGTGCCTGTCCTTGGCACTGACGGAGCCATCCTGGAGGCTCTAGTTCAGTCGGGAGCCTCAGACTTTGGGAGGGACAAAGACAAATGCTAGGTTTTGTTCAGGAGGGAAATACAACCCATACTGGGAGTACATTCAAAAGCATGTCCTGAGAGCGACAGCTGCAGGAACTGGGATAGTTAACAATGGGAGGGAGGAGTCCTGGTGGGTGGGGGAGCTAGAGTGATCCTCAATAAATGAAGGGCCTGCCATGAGGACTAAAGATGCAACTTGTTCTACGTGGATCCAGAAGCCCTAAGAGCCACCGGCTAAGGTGTCAGGAAGACAGGCTAAGACTACAAACGAGGAAGACTTTTCTCCTGGAGCATCTGCAGAAACCTGCTGCCTAGGGAGGCGGCAGCTCCCCACCTGACAGCACTCAAGCAAGGGTGCGCTGAGGCCTCCTCCCAGGCACGAAGCAAGAGGAACCCGAGCCTTAAAGGCAGATGGGACTGGGGGACCTCGGAAACCACTTCGAGCTCTGAGATCCTGCGACTCCTGAGCACCTGAGCCCCTTCAGAGAGAAGTGTTAAACCCAGTGATTATGCCGATGGGGGCTAAAGGATTTCAGGGAGAAGCGAGCGCTGCGTGGGCTGGAGCAGGGGGAAGGCTTCCTGGGGGCGGGGAGGCAGGGAGCTGTTCCTAGCCGTGGAGCAGCTCCAGTCATGAAGGAGCCATGCTTGTGCTCTAGGGGGCTGAGCACCCTCTCTGTAGCCCCTGACCAGGCTGGGCACCCTCACCCCTCACCAAGGGGCCAGGGAGGGGTGCAGAGGAAAAGGATGAGGGGGGCACCTGCAGGATGCAACACTGGGGCAACCGTCTGCACACACCCCAGTCATAGGCTTCTCGGACACAGCTGACGCACGTGCACACACATCTCACTTCTCTCCTTGACCATGGGCTCCTCGTTCCTTTTTGTACCCCTCCACCCACCCTGCAGTGCTCAGACATCTTTCTCAGGGAATGTGCCAAAGAGAGACCCCGGCTGCTTGGAGGTGTGTGCTGAAGGGTGGTGGGCAGTGGGAACCAGGCCTCCACCCTTGCTCCTGGCTCCTGCAGGACAACAGGCAAAGTGCACGTGCTTCAGCCCAGCCCAGCCATCCAGTGCCACACGGCGCTGTGGTTTACAGCCAACCATGTGTTCCCAGCCCAGCTCTTTCTAGCTACACAATCATGGGCTAGTTACCTAGCCTCGCCAAGCCTGTTTCCTCATCTATTAAGTGCCAACAATCAAAGTACCTGATTCCCTCTGCTTATTAAATGCTCTTATTTTTTAATTTTTTGACTGCACAGCACGGCATGCAGGATCTTAGTTCCCGGACCAGGGATTGAACCCACACCCCCTGCAGTGGAAGCTTGCAGTCTTAACCACCGGACCACCAGGGAAGTCCCCCTAGTTCCCTTTAGCACAGTATCTGGCACATGAAAAATGAAATGTTAGTCAATGTTATTACTATTATTATGAACAAGAAAGTGGGAGGGAGTGGGGACACCTCCACCCAGCAACCAAAAAGACAAAAGTCCTAGATCAGAATGTGAGGGAAGAGGAGGGATGCAAATCTCCCCAAGGGTTGAATCAGCACTCATACATTGAGTGCCTAAGGTATACAAGGGAGATGCCAAACCAAAATGGAGCTGAGTTATTTTCACAGGGGAAAGAAAAGACATGTCCATAGTTCCAGTCCAAGGGAACACAAAAAAGCCATAAGTAACCTACCGCAAATCCAAGGGAGAAGGGAGGGCTCACCCCCAACTAAGGGTTTGCAATGGGCTTCAGGAAAGAGGCCATGAGGTTTGGCCAAGAATGGGACCAGCACAGATAAAGGAGAAAGGGAAGAAACGACAGATGAGCAATACAGATCCTCCATCCCCCTTTCCTCTCTGTCCCCACCCCACTTAGGCAAACCCCAGTCACATTGTCAGGACTTGTCAACCATAGAAGGAGGCCAAATGCAATTGGAAATCAAAAGTAGAAAGTTACACCTTAAAGGGGATCAGAGGTGCCTGGCCCCATCCACCCCGATCCTTCTCATACTCTTTCCCAACCAAACACTTACACCTGTGGTCCTAGAAAGTCTTAAGAAATTTTCTTCTCAGTCCTCTAGTAGATAAAGGCTTTCTGTGGATGGGACAGTATCTGTTCCATTAGACTAAAAATTACAGATCAGGGACGTGCCTGGCAGTCCAATGGTTAACACTCTGTGCTTCCAGTGCAAAAGGCTCAGGTTTGATCCCTGGTAGGATAACTAAGATCCCACACGGTGGGCAGAATGACCAAAAAGTAAAAATTAAAAAAACAAAAAAACAAACTACAGCTCGGCAAGGAACTCATCAGCTTCCTCTGAATTTCATCCCTCTCCACATTCCTCGTAGAAGCCCTCCAGCCCCTGGTGTGGCTGACTTGTGTGTGTATCACCTACAGCTAAGCTGCCCAAACCACCTCAGCATGCACACTTCCCAAGGGCACGGGGCCTGGGTGGGGCACCCAAACCTGCCCAGCTCAGCTCCCTAGGAGGTACAGTGCCTTCTATACCATTAATAACCCAACATTCAGAATATCAGGCCCTGAGAGGTTACGGGGACAATCCAGAATCAGAGCCGCCTGGCAAATCTCCATCGGCCCCAGGATAAGGAGTTTAATTGATAAGGTCAGAGATGGCACAAGCAGCAACCCAGCCAATCAGAGGGCAAAGGAAAGCAACATACCTCTGGGGTCATAAAGTGGGTGAAGAGAACACCAGGCCAGAGCTGGCGCCCACCACAAGGGGCCAGCCCCGGGGAACAGAAGAAGCTGGGGGAGGCTGGAACTGGTATCCTAGCATCCTCTGTGTGAGTCTGTACCTCAAAGGAACCACACCTCTGAGTCAGACCTCAGCAACAGCAGGAAATAGAGGGTACAGAAAGACAGGAATAAAGAAGATGGGAAGGCAGTTCAGAGGTAGAGGAGGAAGGTGAAAGAAGGCAACATCAAGAAATGGCCTGTGTCAGGACACCAGACAAAAAGCAAGGGTGTCCAGGGGTGGCTCGCCTGTGGGGTAAGAAGAAAAGCTAATCTGTCTGTGAGGGCAGAATCCCAATTTGAGGATAGTATGGTCCTGGAAAGACAGAAACCCAGCACTGGTCCAAAAAAGGAAAAATGCAAAGGTTATCCTCAATTAGGAATAAGGGGAGGGGCCTGCCCAGATGATGAGAGGTGACTGGTTCAGGATGAACCTGGGAGTGGGCTGATGCCTGTTAGCAAGGCTTTGGTACAGAGGAGGCCTTTAAGTCAGGAGACCTGATATTACAGATGGGCCTCCAGGAGGCTGTGTGACCTTGGCCCAGTCCCTTCCCCTGCCCCCGGGGTCAGGGCCTTAGTCTCCTCATCTGTATCATGAGGGACTGCACTGAAGGAGCTCAGACACCCTGACTTCCAAGGTCCCATCAGCAGAAGGAAGGGCTCGGTCCTGGTTTACAAGTTTGTGTGTGAAGGAAGAACTAGAGGGAGGGGCCTAGGCCAGATTCGGTGGAGGAGAGAGAAAAGCAGAGCTGTTCTAGGTCAAGGAGCTTGGCGGGCAGGGAGAAGGTGGCTGTAAGGGACGGTGGAGAAGGCAGGCCCAGGCCCGGGCCCAGACGGGTGAGAAGAGGAGGGTCGAGAAGGGGCTGCGCGGAGCTGAAGAGGGGGGGCTAGTTCTGGAGGGAGGTGCTGTCTCAAATAAGCGGCTGTCCCAAACGACAAACGGGTGGGGGATGGGGAAGTGATGGGGGGAGAAAAAGCAGGAGAGTGACCTGGGAGCGAGGCAGGATCTGGAGGGAGGAGGTTACCCTGGGCCGGGGGTCGGTGGAGAGAGGAAGGGAGGTGCATGTGGGGCGGACTCTATCCCGGACAAGGGTGGGAGCTTTCTCAGCTGCGGCAAAGGCTGGGGGTGCGACGAGCAGCGGGGATGGAGGGCTGGCCCCGGGGAGTCCTGCGGGGGCCGGACGGGAGGGTCGGTCTGGGGCTGTCCCGGGCCTGGCTCGGGCCCCTCCCAGAGTTCCACGCAGGCCCCCGAGGCGGAGGCGCGGGGAAAAGGACCACGCTCACCTTCTCCTTCTTCAGTTTATAGGGCATCTCGGCCCGTCCGGACCCTGCCCGGCTCCTGCGGCCCCGCTCCGGCTCCGGCTTTGCTCGGCCGCACTCGGCCCGCTCGGCGTCTCTTCGCCACCGCCTGCGCGCTGCGCCCGGGTCGAGCGGTGTCTGTGTTCCAATTGGCCCGAACTCTTACAAACCTGCCTGACAACCAGGCGCCGCCTCTCCCGATTGGTCGCTGGAAGCAAGCGGCTTCTTTTTTTTCTCATTGGAAAGGAAGAGTACAAACCGCCAGGGTTCGACTCCCAGAATTGGCTGAAGTAGGAGGTCCCGCCCTAAAGGGGGTCGAGCTTAGCGTGAGAGGCGGGGGTCAAGGGAAGCCCGGGCTTTGCACGGAGTGCCGCACTTCGGCGTCTGGTGTGCGTTGGATTCGGCCATTCTTCGCAGCTCATTCCGCTCTAAAGTGGTCTCACTCTTTCCCCACTGCGACTCCGCCCAGTCCGAATTGAAGGAAAGAAGCCCTAAAATGAAGGGTACCTTTCTTCATCAGGGTAACGTGACACTGATTGCCTACGCAAAATTGGAGAGAGCTCCCAGGAGTCCTCGAGGGCCTGTTTCCTAGAGGAGGCTTGAGGAGGATCAAAGGGGAAGCCTGGCAGGAAGGGACCGGGGTGAAATGAGATAAGAATCCAGGATTTGTTCCAGCTTTGAGAATGGCATCCTCGTTCCTACTGCAGCTGTCCTAGGGTTGGGGAACTAGCTAGACACGAGCACTTGGGAACGCAGTGGACATGCTACCTCATTCTTGAGCGTCTCGAGAAATATATCCCTTACTCCCCCTAAGCCAGTGTCCTAAAGGAGTTCACAGTCTGGTGAAGTTCACGGCCCTGTATAAACCTATGATTAAGATACAATGTAATAAATTACACCAAACTAGAGGTGGCTGGAGGAACATTTCAGAAAGTCAACTCCAGCAGCAGGTTGACTACATGAAGAACCTGAGGAAGGCTCGAGAATAAGCCTG
Source organism: Dama dama (assembly GCF_033118175.1). NCBI lineage: Eukaryota > Metazoa > Chordata > Mammalia > Artiodactyla > Cervidae > Dama > Dama dama. The sequence goes on along the minus strand of NC_083687.1, from coordinate 18,965,077 downwards.
TGGTCCTTGCCCAGGAGAGCGGTGTTATAAGGCAGTATAGGCATGTAGAAGAAATGACAACATTGGGAAACGTGTAGAACTAACAGGATTTGGTGGGTAATCCGATTGCAAAGAGAGTGGTAAAAGGAGGAGCTCAGGATGACTTCTGAAAGCCATCAGAGACGTGAGAGGAAACTGTGTCATAATGACAAAGGAAGTATTAGAGGATTGGTCAGTAATGTCAAATTCCAGAGAAAGGTTGATCAAGATCGAACAGCATCAGGGCTTCTCTGTGGTTAAAAATCCACCAGCCAATGCAGGGGACACAAGTGCAATCCCTGGTCTGAGAAGATTCCACATGCCACGGGCCAACTAAGCCCACAACTACTGAGCCCACACGCTAACGCCGGTGAGCTGCGACCACTGAAACCCACACCCTAGAGCCCATGCTCCACAGCTCCGCAGCAAGAGAAGCCACCTCAATGAGCCTGCACTCTCAACCAGCGAGTAGCCCCTATTTGCCACAACTAGAGAAAACCCACGCAGCAACAACCCAGCACAGACAAAAATAAATAAATAAAATTATTTTTAAAAAGGGTACAGATGATCTTTGCAGGAAAGTTTCAGAAGAATGGAAGGAAGATTATAGTGGGTTAAAGAGTGAGCAAGAGGTATGGAAGTAAAGGCAACAAATCTAGGCTGCTAGCTGTCTTACAGAAGCAATTATTTGACTTTCATTGACTAATGATGATATCAAGGTAATGCAGAGTGGACGACATGCCAACCATTATTTGCTCAGGGAAAAACCTGAGAGAAAAGCAACGTTTATCTGTAAATGGATATTTGCATCTATGTGGATGCCAACCCAGGCAGGATACCAGATATATTTACCCATTCACAAGACCTCAAAGAACACCATAGCTTGTCTGATACTGTGTAAAGGAGACATATTCTCTTTGGAATCACTCCACCATCCTCTCAGTCCTCGGGTCTTCTGAGAGACAGGGGACAGAGACACACAACAGTTTCAAAGTGAAGTTGCTCAACTGTGTCCTTATCTTTGCGACCCCATGGACTGTAGCCTGCCAGGCTCCACTGGTCCATGGGATTTTCTTTCTTTCTTTTTTTTTTAACCTCCATGGGATTTTCCAGGCAAGAATACTAGAGTGGGTTGCCATTTCCTTTCTCCAGGGGATCTTCCTGATCCAGGGATCAAACCTGGGTCTCCTACATTACAGGCAGACTCTTTACTCTCTGAGCTACCAGGAAAACCCCTAAGAAAGTGTGAAAGTGTTAGTCACTCAGTCATGTCCAACTCTATGAGACCCCATGAACTGTAGCCTGCCAGGCTCCTCTCTCCGTGAAATGGGAACACTCATCCTTGTGAATTCAGGTACCTAGTACATTCTTGAAAGTGAAAGTCACTTAGCTGAGTCCAAATCTTTGCGACCCCATAGACTATACAGTCCATGGAATTCTCCAGGCTAGAATACTGGAGTGGGCAGCCTCTCCCTTCTCCAGGGGATCTTCCCAACTCAGGGATCAAACCCAGGTCTCCCACATTGCAGGTGGATTCTTTACTGGCTGAGCCAGAAGGGAAGCACAAGAATACTGATTGGGTAGCCTATCCCTTCTCCAGTGAATCTTCCCGACCCAGGAATCAAACCGGGGTCTCCTGCACTGCAGGTGGATTCTTTACCAACTGAGCTATCAGGAAAGCATGCTGTTTTAAAGATGTACAACTAGGCAATTTCAGGTTTAGGACTAGAGGTACCTCCAGGAACTATAATCAAACATTAAATATATATATTTTTTCTTGTCTTTCTAGGGATAGAAATAACTTACAATATGTACATCTTATATTCACCTCTCAGATTTTCAGGAAATTTTCAGGAATGTAAAATGTACAAAGTAGAAGACTGCCTCAAGATGAAGGAAAGCAGAAAGTTGGGCAGAGAAGGCAAGGAAGAGAATGCAAGGTCCAGAAAGAGGAGATTGCCACCAACCAATCCATTGATTCTTTTTAGTTTTCGGTCACACTGAGCAGCATGTGTGATCTTAGTTTCCTGGCCAGGGATCAAACCTGTGACCCCTGCAATGGAAGCACTCAGTCCTAACCCCTGGACTGCCAGGGAATCCCCCAATCCATTGATTCTAAATGCAGGTATACTGTTAATAACTGGAAGTGTGGCCAACTAGTGTCCAGGTGTCTATACAGAGCAGTGGAGGTGGGGACAAAGCAGGACTGTTAAGTAACAGCCCAGATGAGAAACAAGCTGTTGGTCTGGTACTCATGACGGAAGCCTTGAATCTCTCTCTTCTGCCTGCTCTGCTGTCTGCTCCTCTCTAGGGTGGAAATAGGAATGGATCTCCAGTCTACAAGGATTGGTGGGAGAGAGCATCTAGTTTTGGAGAGATGAGAAAGGGAAGCTGCTTTGTCTTTCTTTCGAGCTTGAAAGAGCTCGAATGAACAGGACAATAAGCAGGACAAGAAACACTGGAACGTGGGTTTTGCGTAGGATGTGTTGGAACAGGTGTGGCAGCACCAAAGCACTAAAGGGCTACATGAATCACTTGCAGTAATTTAGCCAGCAGCCGCTCCACATCCAAAAGCCTGTCTGAGACACATAACCCTACCGCTCCCTCCTGCCACCTTCCTGCAAACCTCCAAACCTCAGTGCCTACAGTTCCACGAGTGGACACCTTCCTAAACACTCCACCCACAGCTCCCAGCAGCGGGCCAAGTTTGGTCCAGGGCACAAGGATCGTTCACTGATCATTCAGTAAACTGTTGAGGACATGCCGGCGGGGAGGTTAGTTGACAGACGTTTCTCCCCGGGCAGGCGCGGAAGGTAAATCCCTGTACACGCGTCTCACAAGCAGTGTGCGTAGACTACCCGGCCACAGTGACTGTGTTACTGCCGCCGAGGCACACCTTTCGGATCGATCCAAGGCGCAGCTCACCCTCCTGGAGCACGCCCTTGCACCCGACGCCCCGCCCACTTCCCTAGGGCCGCCCCTGCCGGAAGCGGAAGCGGCGTGTGAGTCGCCTGGACGTCTTTCTCTCACGCTCAGGAAGGCGCCCTGCTTCTCTGTGCTCTTTGGTCTCCTGTCACCATGGCGCTGGCAGTCTTGCGAGTCCTGGAGCCCTTCCCGACCGAGACACCCCCGTTGACGGTGCTGCTGCCGCCCGGGGGCCCGTGGCCTGCAGCAGGGCTGGGCCTAGTACTGGCGCTGAGGCCTGCAGGGGAGAGCCCGGCGGGTCCGGCGCTGCTGGTGGCCGCCCTCGAGGGACCCGGCGCGGGCACCGAAGAGCAGGGCCCGGGGCCCCCGCAGCTGCTGGTTAGCCGCGCGCTGCTGCATCTCCTGGCTCTGGGCTCCGGGGCGTGGGTGCGGGCGCGGCCGGTGCGGCGGCCCCCGTCGCTGGGCTGGGCGCTGCTTGGCACTTCATCTGGGCCCGGACTCGGACCGAGAGTCGGGCCGTTGCTAGTGAGGCGCGGAGAGACCCTGCCTGTGCCCGGACCGCGGGTGCTGGAGACGCGGCCGGCGTTGCAAGGGTTGCTGGGTCCAGGGACGCGGCTAGCTGTGACTGAGCTCCGTGGGCGGGCCAAACTGGGTCCAGAGGCTGAGAACAGCAGCCGGCTCCCTCTCCCGCCGGTGGTGTCTTCCTTCGCGGCCTCTGGCACAGTCCGGCGACTACGGGGCGTTCTGGGAGGGACTGGAGATGCACTGGGGGTGAGCCGGAGCTGTCTCCGCAGCCTCGGCCTCTTCCAGGGCGAATGGGTGTGGGTGACCCGGGCTGGAGAGTCATCGAACACGTCCCAGCCACATTTGGCCACAGTCCAAGTCCTAGAGCCTCGCTGGGACCTCTCTGAAAGACTGGGAGCCGGCTCTGGGCAGCCGGGAGAGCCTCTCGCCGACGGACTGGCCCTCGTGCCTGCCACTCTGTCTTTTAATCTCGGCTGTGATCCCCTGGACGTGGGGGAGCTCAAAATCCAGGTAGGATACAGGACTGAGATCAGGAATGCTTCCTTCTCTTTATCTCTTCTTTGCCTTAACTGAATTGGAAGATGAGAGCTGTAAAATTTGGATCCTTTACTCCTTAGAGCTTGGACTTTTCCCTTAACACCTCTTAGCCTTATTTATCCATTCTCTACAATTAAAACATGTTGGTGTAAGGGAAAGGCTTTCACTATTCAGGTGAAAGGTGAGAATTACAACCAAATTACCATGTGTAGTAATCTACGAAATCTAATCAGTTATTTGTTAAATTGTTGCAATGTATCCAACATTCTGGGCTTCCCAAGTAGTGGAAATCCACCTGCCAATGCAGGAGGCCTGGGTTTGATCCCTGGATCAGGAATATCCCTTGGAGGAGGAAATGGCTACCCACTCCAGTATTCTTGCTTGTAAAATCCAATGGACAGAGGAGCCTGGTGGAAGTTGGACATGACTGAGAACGCATGCACACACCTCCAGTATTGTATTGGGTAGTATGGAAGATCATACCTCCATCTTTTGCTCATGCTGTCCTTGACTTCAAGTTCCTTCCTATTGTGTTAACCTCCTCCTCCTTCAAGGCCCTTCTACAGATGCCACCTGCTTCTTAAAGCCTTGCAAAATCTCACACAAATTTAACATTGCTTCTTCCTATAGCATTTTGTACCTTTCAGAAAGCTTTTATTTTATAGTTTTGTTATGATCACATACGCTAATTCTCAATTGTATATTGTCCTTGAAGGGAAGGGCTTTTTATTACCCTTAGTGCTTTATGTTTAATTTTAATATTAGATTAAATACATCCAAGAGGAGTTTTTGCTTTCTACCTTTAAGGAACTTACTTCAAGAAGATAATTGTGTTCAGGGGGGCAAATATAGTCTACTGTTTAATTAAGCACCTGGATGTATGATTTAGGCCTACACTGACCAGTACAAAAGCTGCTAGCCCCTGGGTGGTTCTTTAAATCAACTGAAAGTAAGTAAAGTAAAAAATTCAGTTGTTTGATTGCTTTAGTTACATGTCGAGTGTTGAGTAGCCACATGTAAGTATAGAACATTTCTATCACTGTAGAAAGTTATATTAGGTAATGCTGGCATAGCTAGTTAGTGCTGTGGGACATCAAGAAGAGATAAAAGATATGCATGAATGGGAGTCAGGTGTGGCTTTCCTTCTAAGTGGAGGAAAAATACTGGAGCTCTCAGACAGGAGCTCATTCACCTGACCCAGCCCTTTCAGCTTCAGTGAGATCATGTCCTTTAACTGGAGCCTGAATTCAGTGTCCTCGCTAATGTCCAATTAATATTCCCAGTAGTTGCCTGGTGTCACTCAAATGACTTGTGGGATTAAATGTCTTTACCATTTCACTGGCTCTGGGCCAGTATAAAGGTGTCACAGAAGGGTTATCATCACTGAACTTTTTGGAGCTAGAGTCAGGAAAGTCAGAGTCAGAAGTCTCTTCCAGGTGTCCATTAGAAGGAGAGGTTTCTGTTTTCTAAGGAAGATAAAGGTCTTCAGCTCTACTCTCTTAGGTCTTCTGTCCCACAGCCCTTGTGGTTATGGGAAGGATAAAGGATGGAAGTAGAAGTGTTGGTTGCTAAAAGACTGGGCAGAGCCTGAGTCCTTGGGAGAAGGTTCTAAGGCGGTGGTTATTTCTCTCATAGAGGTATTTGGAGGGCTCCAGCACCCCTGAAGACAAAGGAAGCTGCTCAGTGCTGCCTGGGCCTCCGTTTGCCAAAGAGTTACACATCGAAATTGTGTCGTCTCCTCACTACAGCACTAATGGGAACTATGACCATGTCCTTTACCGGCACTTTCAGACACCCAGGTTAGCCGCTTCCCCCTTGCAGGAGGGTAGCACACCACCCTCAATGAACTCCTCCTATCCCAGGCCTGAGATTCAGATACCAGAAAGCCTCTGATTTTAAAAAGCCGCGGTTTAAGGCAGTATGGTGGCTAGAAGCCTCCTGGTGTGTCAGATAGGCAAGAGAAATCTGGGCCAGGAGGGTGAATCCAGAAATTCTAGATTGAGTAACCACTTTGATTTGAGGAGGCCCCCCAAAAAGCCAGGATCCTGCTTTGCCCCTCTCTCTGGTCTCTGATCCCCTCTCTGCCGTATCCCAAAGCTCTTTCTAGGTCAGGCTTGTTCTCTGGACAACTGCTTGGGATCTCTGGGTGGGCAGTAGGCCCCCGAGTAACAGTCTGCTGGTTGAGAGGGTGGGGCATGCGGGGATATGTCAGGCGCCTGCCATTAACTCCCATTGTGAGCTGACTAGGCCTACCGCTGTGTTACAGGGCAGTCCAGGAAGGGGATGTCCTGTGTGTGCCAACAGTTGGGCAAGTAGAGATCCTGGAAGGAAGCCCAGAGAAACTGCCCAGGTATGGAGCTGGCTCCTCTCCAGCAGCTGGGGTTCTTAATCTGCATGCAGGAGTCCTCAAGTTGAATGGAATAATTCTGTGCATAAGAACATTTTGTTGTTGTCATGCATGTTTTTCGAGAGAGAAGGTACCTACTCTCTTCATGTTCTCAAATAGGCGTGTGACTGAAAAGAGAATTAAGAGCCACTGCCTGCTGGCTTTGGGAGCTGTTTATCCTCAAATTGATCGGTGGTCCTAGGTATAGTAAAGCACTAAGAATGGCTTAATGGCCTAGTCCAAGGTGGGATTCCTCACTTTCTTTTTTTTTTTTTTGGCTGCACCTCGTGGCATGGGGAACTCCCCCAACCACGGATTGAACTCACAGCCCCTGCAGTGGAAGCTCAGCGTTTTAACCACTGAATCTCCAGGGAAGTCCCCCCTGCTTTCCATTCTTTTTAAAATAGTTTTATTTGTTTGTTTATTTATTTTATATTTTGGCTGTGCTGGGACTTCATTACTGTGTGGACTTTTGTCGAGTTGGAGAAAGCAGGGGCTACTCTCAAGGTGCACTAACTTCTCATTGCAGCGGCTTCTCTTGTTGCAGAGCACACGTTCTGGGGCATGTAGACTTCAGTAGTTGTGGCTCCCCAGCTCTGGAGCACGGGCTCAATAGTTGTAGCACATGGGCTTAGTTGCTTCACGGCATATGGGATCTTCCCTCACCAGGGATCAGATGCGTGTCTCTTGCATTGGCAGGTGGATTGTTTACCACTGAGCCATCAGGGAAGCCCTGCTTTCCATTCTCAACCAGTGTTGTTTGGGCCACACCTTCTGTACACTGAGCCGGAGTAGCCCCAGTACCATCATGGTTTCTCCTGTAATGGATGGAATGTGCACATGCTTTTCAGTCTTGTCTCCCAAGACAGGAGAGGAAGGGATTTGCCCTTAAGAGGCCTGCTGTCTTTCCATATCCTCAACAGAGAGTGAGAAAGAGAGTGTAACTGAGCCAGGGACCCAAAACAAGGAGGCCAACCTTTCTTCTCCTCCTGTTGATTCTGACTGCAGAGACTGCATATGAAATGGTAAGGCAAAGACTTCCCGTGGTTAAGACTGCACTCCCAATGCAGGGTGAGCAGGTTCGATCCCTGATGGGGGAACTAAGATACCACATGATGCAGCCAAAAAAAATTCAGAATTCAGAGACTGCTTGGCTTTATGTGAAGGGGGAAAATGTGTAGCTTCCTACTCCCAGATGGATTTCCTATAAGGATTTATTAGAGGAAGAAGACACTAACCCAACTTTCCAGGAAATTTCCAGTGAGGTGGTGGGACCACCCTGCAGAAACTTGGGCACAAGAGCCATCATGCCCAGGGTCTCAGGCCAAGCCAGTCAGGGTCCTCTGCTAAGAGAGCAGTGCCTTGTTTGGAGTACCTAATTCAGCTTTGGTCAACATTCAGAGCTTGGTTCTGGCCAGTGCTCAGTCTCTCCAATTTCAGGGCTGTGGTACCCAGAGGAGGGGCCTGGTGGTGTCATGTGTAATTCCATTTGGTGCTCCAGGGTGCTTCTTTGAGCTTTCCCATCAAATTTACAACTGGAGCCTAGTGGAGAATGCCCAGCTGCTCTCTGTCCTTCCCACTTCTGTTTTACATCTTGTGTGTGTGTGTGTGTGTGCTCAGTCGTGTCTGGCTCTTGGTGACTCCCTGGACTGTAGCCCACCAGGCTCTTCTGTCCATGGACTTTTCCAGGCAAGAATACTGGAATAGGTTGCCATTTCCTGCTCCAGGGGATTTCCTGACCCATGGATTGAACCCATATCTCTTGCATCTCTTGCATTGGCAGGCGAATTCTTTACCACTCTGCCACCTGGACGTCCATCAAATAGAGCAACTGTCTATGAGCTAGCTCTCTGTAGGAAAGCTGCAGAATGCCCACCCTTTGTACTTTGAAAGGAAAACAGGCACTCAACCCTCCTGAAATAGACTAGCAAGCCAGTTCTATTCCTGGACCTCCACCATATCGGCCCCTTGGAGACCTGCCTCCCTCCTCTGGGTGCTGAGCATGTAGTTCTTACCTCTGGGTGGGTTTGGAAAGGCAGGGCCGGGTGGGCAGATGGGTCCAAGGACAGAGATGAGTGCTGTACCCCCTACTGCCTGGACTTGATAAGAGGCTCCCTGGACGGAGGCTCCCCTGATCCCTGGCACGGAAGTCCACTGGGGGTGGTGCAACCCATCCTGCTCCCCTCTGCGCCACCTCCCACGCCAGGCCGTGCGCGGGGATCAAGCACCACTGTCTGCTGTCTGGCTCTCAGGAGCGCAACCCCGTGTCCCCCAGCAGTGTCCAGATATGTTCCAGAGGTCTGGCCCACCTCGCTGAGGTGGCCCACCCACTCTCCATGGACGGAGAGTGGGGCGGGGGGGATGGGGGATTGTTGGGGGAGAGGTGGGCGTGTCTCCCTCCCCGCTCCCTGCCCCAGTGCTCTTCCTCCTTGGATTCCACTGGCTGCCAGATGCATCTGACTGAGGTGGTTCAGCTTGATTGAGAGTCTAGGTTGTAGGCCCACCCATCACTTATTTATGGGCTTCCCTGGTGGCTCATACAGGAAAGAATCTGCCTGCAATGCGGGAGATCTGGGTTCGATTCCTGGGTTGGGAAGATGGGTTCGATTCCGTTGGAGATGGGAATGGCAGCCCACTCCAGTATTGCTGCCTGGAGAATCCCATGGACAGAGGAGCCTGGTGAGCTACAATCCATGGGGTCCCATTGAGTCGGACATGCCTGAGCAGCTAACACAACACTTATTTATAATGAAGAGCAGTAAGACAGGGAATTCCCTGGGGGTCCAGTGGTAAGGACTCACTGTTTTCATTGCCAGGGCTGGGCTCAATCCTCGGTTGGGGAACTAAGACGCCACCAACCACACAGTGCAGCCAACCAAACAAACAGAAAAAACCAGTGGGACAGCTTTCCTTATGTTCCAGTTATCACAGTCAGCGCCTCTGGTGGTAGTTCATAACCTAATATGCCTCCCCTTCCACGTGAAGGCGTTCCCACCCCCACCCCTCTCTGCTGCCAGAGGGAGCAGCTATGTGACTGTGGGACACAGCAAAGGAATTTGTACCCCAGTTAGACCTGAAAGAGGCCCAGGCTCTGCCGTTGCCGTGCTGCCTGAGGCTTAAAGATGGGAGTAGTTCCTCTCTATCTGGAAAGCTGGACTAGTAATTGCTGTCTGCTACCCTCGCCCCCTTAGTAGGTTAAGTAAGCCTAACTCTCTCTAACACTAACCAGTGACTACACAGCCCTGGTTATGGCTGGGAGCTTTTGAAAAATAAAAATGCCTGAGCCCCACCCCAGACCTATTAGAGCAGAATCAGGGTGAGGCTAGAGCCTGTGCAGTCTTTTTTTTTTCCCCCAAAGGAAGGAAAATGTTCATTGTAAAATTCAGATATAGTTCACATACCATAAAATTCACACTTTTAAGGTATATAATTCAGCGGCTTTTAGTATATTCACAGGGTTGTGCCATCAACATCACTAATTCCAAAACATTTTCCTCACCCCAGAAAGAAACCCCCACCCACCAGCAGTCACTCCCCATTCCCTCCTTCCCTCTGCTTCTGGCAACCACTCCTCTACTGAATGGAATCACAGTATGTGAGAGATGTTGGGTTTTTGTTTTTTTTTTAAGTTTCACAGATAATTCTGATGTATAGCCTACATAGAGAATCATTAATCACTAAATGTCATTATGAAGGAATCTGCTTGCAATTAGATCTTGTGGGTGACTGAGTAAGAGCTGAAGACTCTTTCTTCTGAGGTTTTGGGTGGCCTTGGTGGTACATTTTTTTTTTCTTTTTTTGTGGGTGCATATTTGAGGGAGAGTCTGTGTTCTCAAGCTAGTGAACACGGTCAGATGGTCACTGCTTGGTGCAGCAGAGGCTTCTCCCGTTGGGGTGAGTAGGCAGGAGAAACACACCGTCAAGGTGATGTTGGTATGAGGGATGCCAAGGACAGGCACAGCTCCTGCTCTCAAAATGTGTATGATCCCGTCAGAGAGATAAAGAAGACCACCTGCTTTCCTTTACCACCACATCCCCCGCTTCCTCCCCACCTCTGCCACATCTGGGGGGCATTTCTTTGCGCTGCTCTTCCATTTGTCCCTGCAGCGGACCTCTGATTGAGGCAGCGCCTTGCCCATAAGGAGGGGTGGATGGGGGCTCTGGATCTGGGGTTCATTGGGCCTCTTTCCCTACAGGTGGCAAGAGATGTTTTTTAAAGTGAAGAAAACAGTTGGGGAGGCTCCAGATGGGCAAGACAGAGCCTACTTAGCCGACACCACCCATACCTCCTTGTACTTGGTGAGGCCCTGGCGGTGGGGGTTGACCTGGGGAAAGGAGCAGAAAGAACTTCCAGAGAACAAACTTGTGGCTGCCAAGGGGGAAAGGAGTTGGGGAAGGCATGGAGTGGGAGTTCGGGATTAGTAGATGCAAACTTTTATATACGTGTATAACTGAATCACTGTGCCGTATGGTAGAAAGTAACACCACATTGTAAATCAACCATACTTCAATAAAGTAAATAAAAAAGAACTTCTAGAAACTAAAGCTTCCTCCCACCTTTCACAGGTAGGTTCTACCCTGAGCCTCGTTCCAAGGCTTCCTTCAGGGGACTCCACTCCCTGGAGCAGCTTGTCTCCTCCAGGCCTGGAGGCCTTGGTGACCGAGCTCTGTGCTGCCCTGAAGCCTCGCCTCCAGCCAGGGTGAGTGAGGAGGCTGCAGCCTCGGTGTGAGAGAAGCCTGCCTGGAGCATCCCCGGAGGAGCAGCAGGCCAGACAAGCAGTGCCTGATGCCCTGGCTATGGTGGGATTGGGTGGGCCTCCCTCCAACCATCGGGCCCAGGCCACTAGCCCATGTCCTGCCCATAAGCAAATTCCCAGACTTCTTTTCTGGAGTAACCTCTGCCCTCCAAGGTCAGCTGTGGAGGGAGGCTTTCCCCCACGGTCATTTGTCTCTGAGGCTGCCCTTCCCTTGGGGAGCCCACTAGTCATCCCAACCTTCACCACCTGGGCCCTGAAAGACAAGGTCCTTATGCCACTGGCCCACATTTAGTCACAGACCCCTCCCTAATTCCCTCCATACAATCCAGACCAAACAAAACAGCCAAGGCTTCACTGATGACAAAAAGAATTTAGTCTGCTGAATATGCCCCAGGTCCCTGCCAGAATTCCACTGATGGTATGGGAAATACGGCTTCACCATGTAGTGGTGGCCCTGGCGGGGAGGGGTGCCTCAAGGAGAGTGTCTGCTTTCTGGACCCAAGGATGCCTGTGTCACTCAGGACTCCCTTCTGGGCAGGATGGAGGAAGCAAATGTCTGTTCTCTGGTTGCAGGGGTGCCCTGCTGACAGGGACTGGCAGTGTCCTTCTACGGGGCCCCCCAGGCAGTGGGAAGACCACTGCAGTCGCTGCCGCCTGCAGCCGCCTTGGGCTCCACTTATTGAAGGTGAGGGTCCTAGAGAGTAGACCCCCAACTCCATCTCCTCCGCAGCCCGTAGTCTCCTTCTCCCCTCTGACCACTAGCTAGGCTCTACCACTTCAGCCCATTGGGCCAGTGGGTCAGGCATAGTGCTGTGATGCTGAGCTACCAAGAGATGCTCTCAAGAAGGACACTCTGGGACTTCCTTGGTGGTCCGGTGGTTAAGAATCTGTCTGCCAGTGAAGGGGACACAAGTTTGATCCCTGATCCAGGAAGACCCCACATGCTGCAGAGCAGCTAAGCCCGTGCACCACAACTACTGAAACCCACGTGCCCTGGAGCCCGTGCTCTGCAATAAGAGAAGCCACCGCAATGAGAAGCCTGCGTGCTGCAACTAGAGAGTAGCCCCCACTCGCTGCAAAGAAAGCCCATGCACAGCAAGGAAGACCCAGTGCAGCCAAAAATAAAATTAATAATTTTAAAAAGAGGACACACCAAGGTTTTGGTGGGCAGTCCAGGGAATGTGGTTAGGGAAAAGAAGAGTTAGGGCTTGGCCAGTGTTACCTTCTGCCCCCGTCCCCACCCTCCTAAAAGACGGCTTGTACCTTCTGACCCCTCCCCCCATTCTCCTGCCCCGGTCAGGCCTGCCCCTTCCCTTGCTCACAGGCCCATCGGGACCCCCTCCCCAGGTGCCCTGCTCCAGCCTCTGTGCAGACAGTAGCGGTGCTGTGGAGACAAAACTGCAGGCCACTTTCTCCCGGGCCCGGTGTTGCCGGCCAGTGGTTCTTTTGCTGACAGCCGTGGACCTGCTGGGCCGGGACCGTGATGGACTAGGCGAGGACGCCCGGGTAGTGGCCACGCTGCGTCACCTCCTGCTGGATGAAGACCTGCCCTCCAGGTAGCATCCAGCGCTGAGCGGAGAAAGGAGGGGGGGTCCAGCACTCTCCCCCACCCCCTCAGTGGCTTCTCAGACAGCCACCTGGCGGTTCTCCAGGCAGCCCTGAGCTGAGGGGGTAGGGGTGCCCAGAGGGAGGAGGGTGCGGGCCCTGTTACTTCTTATATGTGCTTAGTTGCTCGATCGTGTCCAACTCTGCGACCCCATGGACTGTAGCCCACCAGGCTCCCCTGTCCATGGGATTCTCCAGGCAAGAATACTGGAGTGGGTTGCCATTCCCTTTTCCAGGGGATCTTCCCAACCCAGGGATTGCACCCGCATTCTCTTGCATTGTAGGCAGATTCTTTACTGACTGAGCCATGGGCTGTTTCTTGGGGAACGCTAAGGCACAGCCTCTGCCCTCATTGAGCTCCCTGTGTGTAGGGGGATGCCCCATCTGGGAAGCTTTGGGGCTCCCATCTCCCTCTCCCATCCCTGCCCCCAGCCACCCTCCTGCACCAGCCTCGGGACGACCAGCCTCAGGGGCTGCCGGCCACTTTCCCACCCTCAGGACCCGCTCCCTGTCCGCAGCTGCCCTCCCCTGCTGGTCGTGGCCACCACCAGCCGGGCCCAGGACCTGCCCGCAGACGTGCAGACGGCGTTTCCCCATGAGCTGGAGGTGCCCGTGCTAGCGGAGGCGCAGCGGCTCAGCATCCTCCGGGCCCTCACCGCCCACCTCCCCCTGGGCCAAGAGGTGAACTTGGCGCAGCTGGCGCGGCGGTGTGCGGTGAGTACCCCCGACAGGGCGCCGGCCTCCCTGCGCTCTCTCTTGGGGGGCAGTCCTGCTGCCACGCAAGTGAGGGTAGAAAACCCGAGGCCTCAGCGCTGGGCCTTGGCACCAGCCAGGGGACCTCCCGTCCCTCCCCCCGAGGGTGCCTGCCTACTGTGCCCTGCTGACGTGTGCTCTCCTGTGCGTCCCCAGGGCTTTGTGGTGGGGGATCTCTATGCCCTTTTGACCCACAGCAGCCGGGCAGCCTGCAGCAGGATCAAGAACTCAGGGTAAAGAAGCTGGGCGCAGGAGGGGCAAGAGGCGCAGGCAGGGGGTGGAAAGGGAGGGAGGAAAGTGAGGGCCATGGTGGGAAGGAGGCCTCAGGGCTGGTCCTCCACAGGCCTCCCTGGGTTTCTCTTTGCAGCTGGGCCGGCGGTTTGAGTGAGGAGGATGAGGGGGAGCTGTGTGCGGCGGGCTTCCCTCTCCTGGCTGAGGACTTCGGGCAGGCGCTGGAGCAGCTGCAGGCCGCTCACTCCCAGGCCATCGGAGCCCCCAGGGTAGACACTCGAGGCCCATGGGGGTGGGACCGGAGCGCCCTCCACCAGCTGGTGCCCAGCCACACCCTTCCCATCTCCTAGATCCCCTCGGTGTCCTGGCACGACGTGGGCGGGCTACAGGAGGTGAAGAAGGAGATTCTAGAGACGATTCAGCTTCCTCTGGAGCACCCTGAGCTGCTCAGCCTGGGCCTAAGGCGCTCTGGCCTTCTGCTGCACGGGCCCCCTGGCACGGGCAAGACCCTCCTGGCCAAGGCGGTGGCCACGGAGTGCAGCCTCACCTTCCTCAGGTGGCAACCGGGCCTGGCCAGGAGGGTGGGTGGACTGGGGTCTGCGACTGGCTGGGGAGTAGGAGGGGTGGCCAGGAGGTCAGTTGTGTGTTTCTGCATCTTAAGGAGTCTCACCCTCTCCTATCACCTCCCACAGCGTGAAAGGGCCCGAGCTCATCAACATGTACGTGGGCCAAAGCGAGGAGAATGTACGGGAAGGTGAGTGGGTGGGGGCGGAGGAAGAGCCTTCAGGCTGCTGGCTAGTCTTCCTCTCCCCAGGTCAGGTTCCTGCCTGGAGGGGCCTCCACCTGAAGTGCTAGTGATCAGCTGTCAACCTGGGTTGCCCTCCCCATCTCCTGACATCTAACCCCTACCCCGTCCCATGGGCCCCTCTCTCCTCAGTGTTTGCCCGGGCCAGGGCCGCAGCTCCCTGCATCATCTTCTTTGATGAACTGGACTCCTTGGCCCCAAATCGGGGGCGAAGTGGAGACTCTGGAGGTGTGATGGACAGGTGGGGGTCTGAGCCAGGATTCTAGGGTCCAAGACGGAGGGATGTGAGATAGGTTGTACTGGTCTTTGCCGCCCAAAGAACCTTCTGGTTCTGTGATCATTTAGCAGAAGCTAAAAGAGGCTGTGGAGTTGGGTGTGGGGTTTTGAGGAGATGGGGGCCAGGGTGGCAGGGTCCACAGGGCACGATCGGGCAGGGGGCCCTGTGCAGCCAGCCTACAGAGGGGCACCCGGTGGAGGGGAGAGGGTGAGGATGCCCCGAGCACTCTCGTTTTCACTCCCTCCTTCACAGGGTGGTGTCACAGCTCCTGGCCGAGCTAGACGGGCTTCACAGCACCCAGGATGTGTTCGTGATCGGAGCCACCAACAGACCAGACCTGCTGGACCCCGCCCTCCTGCGGCCCGGCAGGTGTGCACCCTCCACCAGGCCCCTCTGGGCTTGTCCCGCAACCCCTGTCTGTGCCTCTCCACCCTCACACCAGGCTCCCTGACACCCACCTATCTCCCTAAAGGTTTGACAAGCTGGTGTTTGTGGGGGTGAATGAGGACCGCGCCTCCCAGCTCCGTGTTCTGAGCGCCATCACACGCAAGTATGCCCCATTAGAGAGAGACCTCCCCCGCCCCCGGGGGCTTGGGCCATGGGATGGTTAGAATATGAGTGCAAAGCCCTCAATAAGCTGGTCAGAGATGCCTTCTGATGGAGTCGGGGAAGCCAAGTAGGACTCTTTCTCTCCTGTATCCCTACAACAGGTTCAGGCTGGAGCCCTCTGTGAGCCTGGTGGACGTCCTCGACCACTGCCCACCCCAGCTGACGGGCGCTGACCTCTACTCCTTATGCTCCGACGCCATGACAGCTGCCCTCAAACGCCGAGTTCGGGACCTGGAGGAAGGTGAGCCGCTCCCCCGGCCCAGAGGTCAACCAGAAACCTAGTGGGCATGAGGCCTGCTTCTGGATTTCAGAGGAGGGTCTATTGACCCCTGGGGGACTCCGGGCAAGAAGGTGCCTACACAGGGTGCTCCCCTGCTCGGGCAGAGACCACAGCATCCGTGCCCCAGCTGTCCTCACCTCCCCTTGTCAACCCCAGGCCTGGAGCCCGGGAGCTCAGCCCTGCTGCTCACCATGGAGGACCTGCTGCAGGCCGCAGCCCGGCTGCAGCCCTCAGTCAGCGAGCACGAGCTGCTCCGGTACAAGCGCATCCAACGCAAGTTTGCCGCCTGCTAGGAGCCCCCTGCTGCCTGGGACCTGCCCACAGGGGCTCATGGAGCCCTGAGAGACCAAACGCCACCACCCGCCCACCTGAATGCTGCCTACCTCCGGGCAACCCCCTGGGTGCTAAGTGCCATCGGGAGCCCCAGGAGAGCTCAGGACGCAACCTCTTCGGACCTGTCCACCCTCCGGGCCAGCTCCAACCCTCAGGCCCCTTTGCTCAGGAGGAGGGATCAGGCCCTGAGGGAAGCCCCGGTGGGAACTGTGGAAATCTCTCAGTTGTGTCCGATTCTTTGTGACCCATTGGACACAGGAGCCTGCCAGACTCCTCTGTCCACGGAATTCTCCAGGCCAGAATACTGGAGCAGGTAGCTGTTCCCTTCTCCAGGGGGGTCTTCCCAACCCAGGGATCAAAACCCAAATCTCCCTCATTGCAGGCGGGTTCTTCACCATCTGAGCCACCAGGGAAGCCCCATTTGGGCCTGAAAATAAAGTGTGTGCTGCCCCCTGCTGGAGTTGCAGTCTGAAAGGTCGGTGTGGGGACCAGCAGGGCTGTGGAGGCGCAAAACCCCAGAGCCTCATCCTTCTGACGTGAACACAAGGGGAACAGGACCAGAACAGGCACAGACTGTATTGTTCAGCCTTCCATCCTCCTGAGCCCAGCGGCAGTCTGCCCCTCCCCACACCCCCAGGATCCGCACTGAAGGGGCCGCACTCGGAGTGGAGCCACCAGTCCCCTCCTCCCCAGACAGAGCCTGGCAGCTCTGGGGCTGAGTGTGGGAGCCAAGGCCTCGCTCAGGCCATCTTCTTGAGCACGTGGATGAAATAGCAGGGAATGTAGGCCTGGCCCGGCTTGTAAGGTTTGAAGTCGCCCAGGACGCTGTGCTGGCACTTGCCCCCGAAGGCTGTTCGAAGCAACTCGGTAAAGGATGCCAGGCAGTGAGGGTAGTAGGAGAGCCGGAACTTACTACAACAGAGCCCCGGACCTGCCGTGAGGACTGGTGGTCTTGGCACCCGCCCCCCGCCCCCACTTCGCCAAGTCAGTACCTCAAGCCAGGAGAACCGCTCTGGCCTGTCCCCGGCACCTGCACCGTGTAATCCAGGGTCACCATGTGGGCCTTGTTGTTCACGGTCAGCACTGACGTCGTGATGTCCTTGGTCAAGTCACTCTGCAGGCAGTGTTGCCAGCTGTGTCAACCTCTGCAACTACCACGAGGCCGGGACCCCAGGACCACACCTCCCGCCCCGGGCCTGCCCTGCCCAGGGGGCCCCACCTTATAGTAGATGTTTTTTCCTGGAGGTGCGCACCCTGTGCTGAGGATGTGGTCGTAGTTGCGGTGATCAATGACCAGCACGCCCCCTGACCGCACCATGCTCGCGATGTTACTCAGGGCCAGCCGGTGCTCACTCTGGTCCCCTGAACCAGGCGGGAACAGAGAGGCTGCGTCTGCTCAGGGCCCCCAGTACCAGTATCCCTCCCGTCTTTCTCCTCCCCAGGGGTCTGGAAAGGGTATAGTTCAAAGCAGGTTCCACTCCCAGGCCACCCTCTCTCTCACCTTTGCAGTCTGGCAAGTGGGCAAAACTGTTTCCAAGGCAAATGACAGCATCAAAGCCACCCCCTGGTGGCTGGGGCACGTCTTTGTCCAGAGTCATCCAGTTAGCTTCTTCAATGACTGGGGGCCAGGGAGGGGAAGAGGGATCAGGGAGGCACCCACCTCCACCAAGGGCAGTCGTGCCTCAGTTTCCCCTTCAAGACACGCATAGGGACTCCCCATCCGGTCAGGGGGAGGAGATCATTATGGACATGGAGGGTGAAGGGGACCAGGGGCCCAGGGGAGAGGAAACCATGGTTGGGAAGGAGGGCTCTGTGCTCATGGGTTTTTATTTGGGCGGACAGCACGCTGCCCACTGTCCAGGACAAGCCCACTGTCCAAGATGGGCTTTCCTGGTGGCTCAGTTGATAAAAAAAAAAAAAAAAAAAAAACCTGCCTGCAATGTGGGAGACCTAGGTTCGATCCCAGGGCTGGGAAGATCCCCTGGAGAAGGGAACGGCTACCCACTCTAGTATTCTGGCCTGGAGAATTCCATGGACTGTATAGTCCATGGGGTCACAAACAGTCGAAAACAAACTGAGCGACTTTCACAGGACACTCTAAACATAATTAAAACTAGTCCCTCATTCTGGTGTGTAAGGCTCCCTTTTCAGGGAAATGACAGTGATTTCTTCCTTTGAGGAAAACAGCTCCCCACCACAAGTGATAAAGGAGCCCAGGGTAGGGAGAACTGAGGACACCTGGCTGGACCCACGTACCCCACTTGTCAAAGGCAGGATCGTGCCTCCGGTTCCAGCGCTCCTTGAGAGCATACTTCAGCATCTTGTCACTGGCATCCACGCTTGTCACATTGAAGCCCTCTTCCACCAGCATGATGGAGTCCACCCTGGGCAGGACCAGGAATGACAGTCAGAGAGGGGCAGTCAGGGAGGCCTGGAAAGGCAAAGAGGAGGCCCTGTGCTGGACACTCTTGTCCCCTCCACTCTTCAGAGTCCACTCCTCTGTTTCCTATCCCCAGGCTCTCTCCACTGACCTCAAGTGACCTGGCAAATCTGTTTCTTATCACCCGGTGGTAACTTTTCTTTTTTGTTTCTCAGCACCAAGTCAGGTATTGTACAAATGTGTGTTAATCCTTATGGCAATCCAGGGACTTCCCTGGTGGTTCGGTGGATAAGACTCTGCACTCCCAATGCAGGGGGCCCAGGCTGGATCCCTGGTAGGGAAACTAAGATCCCACATACTGCAGCGAGAGAAGTCTGTGCCCCACAGTGAAGACTCAGTACAACAAAAATAAGTAATTAAAAAAAAAAAAAAAATCCTCATGGCAATCCAGTAAGGTAGGTGGTGTTATCCCTATTTGAGAGATGGGGAAACTGAAGCTCCTGCAAGTTAAATAACTGGAGCACAGGAGGTAGTGTAGCATGGTGGGTCTTTTTCTTTTCGTTTTTGGCAGTCCCATGAGGCTTGCAGGATCTCAGTTCCCCCACCAGCTATTGAACCCAGGCCCTGGGCCGTGAAACCTCTGAGTCCTAACCATTAGGCCACCAGGGAACTGCCAGATGGTGGTTCAGAGCACAAGCCAGACCTTAGCCAACCTGGGTCCACATCTTTGTTCCACCTTTACCTCTCTGAGGCCAAATTTCTGCAACTGTAAATAGCTATCACTACTTACCAAACGGGGTTTTGTAAGGATTTTAAAAACTGATGTGGCAGAAACACATCACGTTGAACAAGTGTTAAGTGTGAACGCTGCCGCTGGAGCCAGATTCGACCTTATGTGAGGCTGGCCCCAAAACCCGGTCCTTGGGCCGCCGCCCTGGCGAACCCGCCTTCCCCATCCACTGTGCCCACACCCTCGCTCTCATCTTGGGTCTCCTCGGCCCCGTCCTGCCCGTTCTGCCTGGGCAAACACTCATTCCCCGCCCTGGCGTCGCGCCCCAGCCCCGGCTCCCGGGACGGCGGAGGAGGCTGCCCCGACGTGCCCGCCCGTGGTCCTGCGGCCCGGCTGCCCCGGCCAAGCCGACCCCATCCGCTCGGTGCCCCGGGTACCCGCTCTCCCGGGTCCCCTGCCCGCGCCCCGCTCGCGCTCACTGCGGCCCCGGGGCCCCGCCGCGCTCACCCGGTGCCGCAGGCCACGTCGAGCACCCGCTGGCAGCCGTGCTGGCGCAGTAGCTGGAGCAGCCAGGCCTTGTACTCCGCGGTGCGGCTGCGGGTGTCCCCGATGTACAGCTGCCACACGCGCGCCGCCTCTCCGTCCGCGTACTGGTCCGGGAGCCCTTCAGCCGCCACCCCCAGGGAGCGGGTCCGGTACACGCTGTCCACCATCCTTCGACACGTCTGGCTCCGCCGCCGCCGCCGCCGCCGCCACCGGCTCCGGCAGGGGCAGCATTTATAACGCGGCCCCTGCCGGAGCGCCGGCCGCCCCACCTGCCCAATGGCAGGTGAGCGCGCGGACACGCCCCTGCCGGGCTCCCGGCCCGGGGCCGCGGGGAGGGCGCGGCCTGGCAATCCTGGACGAGCCCTACCCGCCTGCCTGAAGATCCGGCCCTCCGGACCATCCCTCGGCGGGAAAGGACCCTCCCAAGGCGCCGGCCCACTCAACCCGGGTCGCTGGAGGGCCGGGGAGGCGGGGCAGGAGAAGGGTAGCAGTGAGAATGCCCGCTCCACCCTCGCCCCAGGCTGGAAAGAAACTTGAGTCCGCAGAGTTGAGGGCCCAGGGCTGAACCGTTCGTTGCAGGGGGAGAAAAAAAGGTATTAGCATATCTAAACAAGGACTGTCCAGCTGAAGGAGGGCCTGGTCAGCTAGCGAAGGGAGGAAGGGGGATAATGCTGGCTCAGTCCAGGAGCGGTTCTGGCTCAATTCCACCCGGCTGGGGGCAGGCGCTCCTCTATCCTGCAGGTGAGGCATCAAGCCTTTTCTAAACGCCTCAGATGCATTCTGATTAAAATTCCTCTCCCACCACGCGCCCTTCTAAAGACCAACTGCTTTCCACGGAGGTGCCCACAGAGTGGGAAGTCCAGGGTCAGGGCTGGGAGTGTCCAGGGCTCTTGCTATCACATTGTTCATTGTCATTTCATAAATTGGTCTTTTGCCTTGATTAGTGTACATTCACCCTTCCTTCCCAAAGCAGAAGGTCTCTTCCTGGGACAAGACCCTGCACTGAGATGGATGGTGCCCAGAAAAATGCTGCTACCCAGGGAACCCCAAGACAGCAAGAACAGCCTTCCCCACCTGTCTTTGTTCTTCTGGCTTCAGAAAGAGCCAGGATGGGGCTTCTAACCCTAGTGATTAAGAATCCACCTTGCAGTGCTCGCTTCGGCAGCACATATACTAAAAAGAATCCACCTAGCAATGCAAGGGACACTGGTTCAATCTCTGATCTGGGAAGACCGCACATGCCTCAGGGCAACTAAGCCCCTGGGCCATGTTGTAGTCATTCCTGGAAACAAACTCACTCAGAAGGACAATGCGGACAGTGGAGTGCAGTTTATGACACCAGCGGGCCCAAGGCAGAGTCTCCTCTTAGTCAAGGACCCTGACCAGTTTTTGTGAAAACCTTGTATACCCTAAGCGTACATGCCCAAACCCACCTCCACGTGCCCAAACCCACCTCCCCCAAATTTCCTGAAACTAGTTTGAACAAAGGAAAAAGATACAGTCAAAGTTAACCCTTGATACATAAGCCTTAAGCCTAGGTAGTTAACAATGGACAATTATCAATAGGCCTGTGGTCATACCCCATTAAGCATAATAGAATGTATGATTCTATTCAGTTACACAGATAATTAGGGTGTTCTTTTAGGTGATGGGGGCCTAGTTTTCCTGTTGGTCTGTCATTTCCATAGATACTGGGCATATAGCTCAAAGTCCACAGTCCGGCCCCAAATGGAGTCCAGCTTTCAAGATAGAGCCTGTTCTGTTTCCTCCTTCAGCCACAGCCAGAGCCCACTCACCCGGAGCCTGTGCTCCGCAGTAAGGGAAGCTGCCACAATGAGAAGCTCACATGCTGCAGCTAGAGAGCGGCCAGCACACAGCAAGGAAATAAAGAGCCGAAGGACCCTCCACTCCCCTCCCACTTCTACCATCTATATAATCCTGCAGGTGGAGGAACCCCAAAGATATATAATCATTCTTACCTTTCAACAGAAAGTATCAGCACACAAAGGACCTCAAATGGGCCTGTCCATTTGCAGGTAGTGGAGTCTTGTGTTCACACCACGCTACAGATAGATCTTTGGCCACATGCTTAGAAAGACATTGTACTGGGGAGTTTATAATAGAATTTTTAAAAAAATAATATGAATGCTGATAGTAAATTTGTATTTTTTTAAATATATAGTTTCTTTATTAAAAATTATAGCTTCTAAATATACTTTTCATTTCAAAGATAAGATTTTTGTTCTGAAGTTAGTAATTATTTGATTTTTTTCTCATTCAGAGGCATTTTTTAAAAAGTTAAGACCAGAGTACATGTAAAATTTCATGGACCTTTTTGCTTTCTTTCTTTTTACTTTTAACTGTCAAAAGCATACTTTCTTCTCTTGACCATAAATTACTGAGCCTTAAGCATCATTTTTGGCTACACTGAGAGGATGTGCTGTGACTTGTTTAATCATTCCCCATGTTATGAACATTTAAAATGCACTCATAATTTTTCAAAAGAGTGAACATGTAGATGGTTATGATGGAATCATTTTCCAAATGGAATTTTTCTATTAATTGATACTGTCACCCAAAACAAATATTTGTTTCAGTGCTTCTCTACATGAAGATATTATTCATGGATATCTCACTGGGTAGAAAATTATACCTAATTGTTGTAATCTTCTTTAATTACCACCAAAATGTACCAAGTAATTGCAGTCCTTCATTGCTAAATTATTTGTCCATGTCCTCTGCCCACTGAAATATATCAAAACTGCCTTTTATTTTACTTGGTTAGTCACTGTGAATTTTAGATAACCCAAATCTGAGGCCCTGGGCCGAGGAAGGGAAAGTCATAGAATATAAACCAATTTATAGTTTGACTCAGCTGAAAATAAGAATGGGATTCTTTAGGCAAGAATACTGGAGTGGGTTGCCATTTCCTCCTCCAGAGATCTTCCTGACCCAGGGATCAAACCTGCGCCTCTTGAGGCTCCTGCATTGACAGGTGAATTCTTTACCACTGAGCCACCTGGGAATCCCCCCCACATGTATAATATGTTTAAAAAGAGATTCTAGGTTGGGAATATGGCTGCAATGGAACAAACTCTAAGACTATACCTATTTAAGGACACATTAAAATCTTAGGGTTGGAATTATATACAGTAACTACAAATGGAAGACATTCTGGATGTCTTTGTTTTGATTTAGAACAGGTAGAAATTCATTGTTCAGAGGAGGGATATCAATTTCCAAACTCTAGTTCAAGCTGCTGAAAAGAAATCTTCTCTGCTGATAACCCAGATTGACCACTGTGATGCCCACATGAAGTCTGCTAATGGATTTTTATCACAGTGGATCCTTTCTTAGCCTTTTCAATATATGATGTAAGACTCAATCTGCTTTAATAAAGTCCCATCAGGTAAGTGTAAAATTGGTCCCTATATTGGTGGGTGGTAACACTAATTGATGGTGGCTACGTTACTATTAAGCTTAGTGCATCTATGAGTATTTCATCAATGTGCTAACCTCCAGTAAAATCTCTTATGAATATATTGATCTCACTGATCTGGATTTTTTTTTTTTTTTTGGATTTTTAAAAATTATTATTTTCTGTTTGTTTGTTTTGTTGTTTAGTTTTTTGCAGCTTGTGGGATCTTAGTTCCCCAACCAGGGATTGAACCCAGGCCCTTGGCAGTGGCAGTTCAGAGTCCTACCTATGGACCACCAGGAAATTCACTGAGCTGCTCTCCCATGTGAAAATGACATACGTTTGAGCCCTGGTAACATACTGCTCCCAGAAACAGGCGACTGGGCACGTGCTGTCACATGTTGATGAAAGGAATAATAAAATACCAAGACCACTTTGGTGAGCAGTTCTAACAAAATAACACCTGGGGACTTCTCTGCTGGCCCAGTGGTTGAGAATCTGCCTGCCAACTCATGGGATGTGGGTTCAATCCCTGGTCCAGGAATATTCCACGTGCTGCTGGGCAGCTAAGCCAGTGAACCACAGCTACTGAAACCTACACACCTTAGAGCCCATGCTCTGAAACGAGAAACCACCACAGTGAGAAGCCTGAGCCCTGCAACTAGAGAAAGCCCGCATACAGCAACAAAGACCCGATGCAGCCAAAAACAAATAAATAAATACATATACATTAAAAAATAACACCAGGCTTTTGAGTGTCTTGCTTTTTTTTTTTTTTTTCAGACAGAAAACCTTTTCTACTTTAGAAAAGTGATGATGTTAGGAGATGTTACCACCCCTGGAGCTGGTGATGCAGTTGGTCAACTTCTCCCATCTTCGGGTGCAGTTACACCTCCCAGTAGAGAATCACAGCCATTTTAGTGGAAGTTTAATAGGTGAAGAATACACTTTTAAAGAATGAGTAAAATTGGATTTAAAGAAATTGTAAGAAGTCAGCCCTTGAGGGCAGCGATAAGGGTCAAGCTGCCTTTTTAAAGAAATAATATTTATTTTTGGCTGCGCTGGGTCTTCATTGCTGGCTTTTCTCCAGTTGCAGTGCAGGGGCTTCTCACCGTGGTGGTTTCTCTTGTTCTGGAGCACTGCCTCTAGGGGACTCAGGCTTCAGCACTTTATTACGAGGGGTCAGTAGTTGCGGCTCCTGAGCTCCAGAGCACAGGCTCAATAGCTGTGGTGCACGGGCTTAGTTGCTCCACAGCATGTGGGATCTTCCCAGATCAGGAATCGAACCTGTCTCCCCTGCACATGCAGGCGGATTCTTTACCACTGAGCCACCAGGGAAGCCCCCTGAGCTGCCTTTAAGCTATACACACAACTGTAAATTTTGAACAGGGAGAAAGACTTGAAGGTTAACTCACTTTTAACTGCATGTCCAGCCTTAAACTCTGAAGACATAAATAGACCACTGGACAGCAACCGGTCTGCCTTCTGGAGAGCCAGGTGAAGGGCAGGAGGGTGGATGAGCCAACCAGCTGTGGCTGCAAAGCTCTGTCAGAGGCTGTACCACAGGACACTGAAGCCATTCTTTCTGGGTTCATAACCTGGTTGGCTCACTTCCTAAATGTGTGGTCTGGGCAAGTTATTTGAACTTTCTGTGCTCCACTCATTCAACAGATATTTTATTAAGTAGCTACTCTGGGAATTCCCCAGCGGTCCAGTGGTTAGGACTCTGAGCTTTCATTGCCGAGGGCTTGGGTTCCATCCCTGGTGGAGGAACTAAGATCCCATGAGCCCTGCAGGGTGGCAGGGAGCTGGGGGGGAAGCAGCTACTCGTGCCTGGGGCTGTATTAACCACTGGGGATCGAGCAGTGAACAAAGTAGACCAAAATCCCTCTTCTTTTTGTAGAATGTGTGGGGGTGCTGGTAATAGTGTTTTGTGATCTTCCTGCTGGTTGATTTTGGTATTCAGTTCATAAAAACTCATTGAACTGTACATTTTGATATATGTACTTTGTATATTTTATTATTCTTCAATAATGTGTTTAAAACTCCATGGCCTTGTGTAGATCACAGCTGTATTAAATGAGTTAATTATGTAAAAGCATGTAGAGTGGTGCTTGCCACGATAATATGCATTCAAAAAAACAGTGGCTACTATATTATTATTGTTCCAGTGAAATTCCTTAATAGTACAAACCAGGCCATCAGGGGATGGTCAAGAGGGATTCTGCTGGCTCTGCCGCTAGGATTAGTACATAGAGTCCATCCTTAAACCAGTTAGGCATGGACTGTGCATCTTTCAAGAAAAAAAAATGTGCTTTTCTTTCAGGATCAAAGACTAAGAAGAGGAATTTTGCTTGTACTTGTGAACTAAAGTGATTTAGGGCTGCTCTGACATGTGGACAAGCTGTGAACTGCACAAAGTTTCTGCATTTAAGGGGTTTCCACTCAAAACTCCAAACCTCAGGGGCTTGTCTATTTATCATTTTCTGGCAGGAATTCTGGCAGTCAAGTGTCTTATTCTAACAAAACTTTTATTAAAACAACTGTCTAACAGAGGGGAGTCAAAGGTGTGAAAAGCACCACTAAGTTGCAGGGAAACACCATCCAGGGACTTGGAAATAAAGAGGAGCCTGCCTCCTAGGAGCTGTGCCTTCAAATAAATACACAGGGGCCCTGATGCAGCCACTTCTGAGCCTATAGAGCCCCATCCCCTGAGACTTGACTGTCATTGAACTTGAACAAACTGGACTTGTGGCTAGTCCATTAGCCTTTGAGATTCTGGATGACGGACATCCTCTCTGAGGTGCTGACAATTCATGTTTCTGAGGACAAGACTTCCTTCCAGTGTGGCTTCACTGAGGTCCCGGCCCCTCTTAACACAACATCCAAATTCCTTCTGGTGAAGTGGGTTCCAGCCGATCTCCTCCTAAGAGCCATGCCGACTCCTAGATCCCCAGACTGGCAAGTCTGAGCGGCACCCAGACATCTGTCTGACAAGCATCCAAGTGACTTTTAGGTCCACGTGAGGGTAGAAACCATTCTGATTGGGTTTCTACTAAGGGGACTGAGATCAGGTTCACTCAAGCTCAGCCAGACCCCTCACCTTATGGAGAGAACGGGTGTGGGAAAGTGGGAGGCTATAGTCAAGCTCAGAAAGGCTGGTATGTGTGGTGGGGAGAGGGAAAGGAAAACCTGTGAAGTGCATCCTGCTCTTTCTTTCCTAGGCTGGGCCAGGGAGAAGCTGCCTGCTGGGGTGGGTGGGTGGGTGGAGAACTAGAGTGTGCAACATGCCTGGCCTTGTGGGGACAGGGGGTGGGGGGGTGCGGGGTGTGGGTGAGGGCGCTCATCCTCCAGCAGCCACAGGTCAAAGAACAGAGCAGTCACCATGCTGCCCTCCCTCCAGTCCCAGCCTAGGCCTGGGATTGGGCTCCTGGTCTTTGTCTCATCCTATTCACAGGACAGTGAAGCTCTGGGGATAAAATTAAGCCAACCACTGGAGCTGTGGAATAGTGACAGGAAGGGACAATCAGAGACTGGCCACCAAATTGTAGACAGTCCAGGGGGCTGCAAATGGTTCCCTAGCCCTGAGTTCCAATGCCTGACCCCTCCCCAGTCATCTACACTCAGAACAGAGTCCAGGATGGGACCAGAGTCTAGAGTGGCTTCTCTGCCCACAGCCCCTCCAACATGGGGACAGTCTCCACACCGCAGTTGGGGGCGGGGGGTCACTAGACCACAAAGAATCATCCTCTCAGGGCCTGTTCCAAGCCTCATGACTCAGGGCAGCAGCAGCTTCCAGTCTGCTCCACTCTCTGTGGCCTGGCTGTCCCCAGCCCTGGGGAGGGGACCCCAGAGCGTTTTTGCCAGAAGCTGGAGTCTGGGAAACCTGTAGGGTTAAAGCACGGACTACCCGCAGCCGTCACCACTATTGCTTCTGACGCCACCACCGATCTCTGCCCTCAGGACAGACCGGGAGGTGCCTCCCACCCCTTCTCCTCAGAGGCCAGCCTTGCTGTTCGTCCCCTGCTCCCAGAGAACATGGTGTAACCGGTGTTGTTGGGGGCTTGGCCGTCCTTCCCTGTGGGTTCCTGGCACAAGGGCTAGGGAACGCAGAATGGTCAGGTGTGGTCATCAGGGAACAAGGGTCAAGACCAAGAGGCCAGAAGCCAAGAGGCAGGACGTGGAGAGGAGGGGCTGGGGCTGGTGGGGTCACTGGGCTCACTTTACACAACCAACGGGAAGGCCTAGGAGGGGAGAGGGGAGGCGGGAGGCCGGGAAGGAGAGAGGGCGGCGCTCCAGGCCTGAGCAGCTCAGGGAGACCACAGGCAGCTGAGGGCCAGGGCCGGGGCACGATGCCCACCCCACACCCAAGGCCCGGCCCTCACCCCAGCCACAGCCCCGGAGCCCTCCCTGCGCCTGCTTTCCCCACGGCTGGCAGGTTTCAGGAACAGCCTCCCATCCTCAGCCCAAGGTGGGAGCAGGGGGCAGGAAAGAGTGGCAGGGGGCTCCGGCCCCTCTGAGCAGCTGAAGGGGACTCAGAAATCTGAATGAAAAAGGCTGAAAGGTTTTTACTCTGTGAGCCCCAGGGGAGGGCTGGGCAGAGCACAAGGTGTCCACAGGAAGAGGGGATGCGGAGAGGAGGAGCTGGTGCTGGAGGAGCGAGGGGGTGGGGGGCTCTGGAGCCCCAGTCCCGGGTCCAGCTCGACACCTGCCCACCGGAGTTCACACTGGAGTCCTCGGCAGTCCTGAGATCACAGGGCCCGCCTGGAGTCTGGGTCGGGAGAGGAACGCTGGGCAGAGGGAAGAGGCCGGCCTGGCTGCCCGCAGCTGATCCAAGTTCTCCTGGGGCTGGAGTTTCCACGGCAGGAGGCGGCACCGGCCAGGCAGGCACCGCTGAGGCCCCAAGCTGCTCCGTCTGCGGGAGCCAGGGGCCCCAGACCCTTCGGCTCCCAGCTCAGGCTCTCGGTCAGCAGGAGCCGCTAGGTTAGGCTCAGAGCTCATCTGGGGCGCTGTGTGTGAGCGGGGAAGCCTTCTGGATGCCCTCGTCCTCCTCGGGGCTGGGGTCTCCCTCGAGGCCGCCCAGCTCCTTCCTCTGTTTGCTGCTGCCGCCGCCCAGGGCCTTGGCCCGGCTGCTCTTCTTCTTGGATTTCTTGCCTCCCAGGGCAGCTGTGTCCCCCTTCTTGCCAGACCACTGCTCTGCCAGGCAGCCTGTGGGGAGGAGGAGAGACACCCTCAACAGGCTGGCTGGCTGGGTGAGGAGCTGGGGCTGCAGAGCCCCTGGGGGCAGTGATGGGATCTGGCCCCAGCTCTGCCTCACTGTGGCCCCCCCGGCCCATCTAGGGGGCATCTGAGGCGCCAGGCCCTGACCCCGCCCTGTACTATCCAGTTCCCTGAGGACGGAGGCTACAACGCCCCCATTTCTTATTTCTTTTCCATCCTCTCCTCACCCACCTCCCCAGAAGGGGAGCAAACAATAGCGGGGAAGGGAGGGCCCTCAGACTCACTGGCGTCCTTGCCCTTCAGCACGTGGTTGGCGCAGAGGAACTGAGTCAGGTCTTCCTCCTGATGGTTCCTGTACCAGTCCTCGATCACCTCCTCAAACTCTTCTACCAGGACGTCGCACTGTTAACCGCAAGGCCTCATGTCGGCAAAGCCCGGCCCTGACCCCTCCCGGAGGACCCGGGAGAGCCTGAGCCTCGTCTCGCCACCCACGGGGCTGGTGGCTGTGACTCCGGCGAGGAGGCTGCAGCCAGAGGCGGGGTGAGATGGCTTGACCACAGTACCCCGGCTCCCGGTGGCCCTCGTCAACCGAGGACCCGCCCCCACCAAACCCTGGGGGCGGTGGGGCCCCTACCTGCTTCTTGAGGTCAGCCACCTCTGCCGAGGTCTCGTTCCACAGCTCGTAGGGGATGTCCATCACCACCTTGACCCCTTTGTGCACCAGGTTGTGTAGTGTCTCGAAGGTCTCTGACATGCCCTGGAAGAAGCGATGGGATGTGAGAGGGAGAGACCCTTCCCCTCCCTGCCCTGTGCCTCTCCTGGTGGGGCTGGAGACCCAGGGAACCCCGCTCAAGGTCAGGATCCTTTCTGGCTTCTCGCGCTCATCCTCACCTCCCCTCCCCTCTTTGAGGCCTGCGTCCCACAACCCCTCGACACACACAGACTGTCCTGCCTCCCCACACCTCCTCCTTTTGGAAAGGTTGCTCTCGGGACCCTTTGAGCAAATACTCCTTTCCAGGATAATAAACTGGCCTTGTCTCTTTCCCCTCACTGTGGCCTCCCCCGTGTCCAAGCCACTCCCTGCTTCTGGTTCTTCCCACTTGTATCCTTCCTTGCTGGAAAGAAGCACCGGCAAGGCAGGGAGGACTCTTGGTTCTGTATGAAATTATTTCTGCCAGCCACCTAGGTCTTCTCCACAGAGACAACACACTACCTGTTTCTTCTGTCTCCCAGAGACCACACATGCGGATATAAGCCACTACGCACACAAAAATAGCCTCTCCTCCACCCCCGTACAAGCAGCTGTATGTATGTATCATACACACTATTCTGCACCATGCATTTTTTTACTTAATAATATCCTTTGGAGAGGGCTTCCCGGGTGGCTCAGTGGTAAAGAATCTGCCTGCCAATGCAGGAAACTCAGGTTCCATCCCTGGGTCAGGAAGATCCCCTGGAGAAGGAAACGGCTACACACTCCACTATTCTTGCCTGGGAAATCTCATGGACAGAGGAGCCTGGAGGGCTATAGTTCATAGGGTCACAAAAGAGTCGGACACAACTTAGTGACTAAACAACTATACTCTGGAGGTGATTTTAGTTCAACTCATAAAGAACTACCTCATTCTTCATTGTACAGTTTGCTTAAGAGTCCACTGAATGGCCAACTTACTTAACCACTCCCCTACTAGCGCATGGTCAGGCTGCTTCTAATTTTTTCGCTCTAGAAAGTAAATTTAAACATTATTACATTAAACATGGGTTTATTACCAAGTACAATGTTAATACAAATTATAAAGGTAAAACCTAGGACTTGTGTGGCTTAGAAGTATTCCTCTAGGTTTCCCAAGGGTTTCTGAAGGATCTCCTTTGCTAGAAGGGTACTTAGGTGGAGAAATGTGGGAGACAGCTCTTCTACCAGACATAGAAGATGCAGAGATAAAGAAACATGGGCCCTTATAGGAGTGACAGGAGACATATGAGCCTCCAGACCCCCAACAGCCCGCTCTGGATCCTTTTGGAAAGACACATGGCAACAGGTATACAGGGAGGGGTGTGGAGTAGGTGGGTAGGATGACATCTTATCAATGTCCAGGAGCCCTGGCATCATTCAGCCACAGAAGAGAGCTTATTGTCGGTTTATTGTCAAGCCACACCCTGGGAATTGTGTGGCTGGTAGATTCCGTGTATGAGTGGTGAGCTCACACAGGTGTATTGACTTCTGAGCCGCTACATCCATGTGACACAGTCTTCAGGCAGAATGTGTGAGATGAGGCAAGAGGGAAAGAAGAGGAAAGGGAAGACATCCAGTTTTTGATGGGACTTTAAAACCCTGGGCCTTGGAGAAGGAAATGGCAACCCACTCCAGTATTCTTGCCTGGAAAAGTCCATGAACAGAGGAGTCTGGCAGGCTGAAGTCCATGGGATTACATGACTGAGCATGTGTGCACGAGGGTGGAGGGAGATGGGTTGGTAGCAATAAAGTGGTAGAACTAAAAAAAAAAAAAAAAAAAAACCCTGGGCCAGGGAATGATTGCTATTGTACGGACCTATTTTCCCATCGCACATCTCATTTTGGATCAGAACTTAAACTGAATCACTTTATTTTTTCACACATTCATGCACCTTTCTTTTGTGGATAGAAAAGTATATTTACTTTTTTTTTTTTTACTTTTTATATTTACACAAGGGAAAATAAAAAAAAAAAAGGAAACATGGGCCTTGCTGTAAGGAAGCTCATCTCCAGTGAAAGAAGCATTCATGTACATGCTGAGTACAACAAATGTCATAAAGGCATCATGATGGAGGTCCAGGTGGGGCCCCCGTGGACCCAGAGAAGGGACATGGCAGTCATCACCCCCTCCCCAAGAGTTTTCTGACATCTCCTCTAAACTCCCACAGTTCTGCGCATCCTGAGTTCTCCCCGCACAAAGTGCTCTGGCCCCCAGGGGGCTGCCACCTGGGAGCGTTTCTGTCCTAGGCTGAGGCAGGACCCCAGAGGGCAGGCCCAGACATCAAGAATGTGCCCACCCGCACTGAAAAGTCAGGCCGCTCAGGATGGGAGGGATGCAAACAGCAGTGGATAAAGAACAGGGAGCTGCTGAGAAGGGAAGCTCCCAGGGCATGACCTTCCGATGGCACCCAGACCAGGGGACACACTGAGCCCTGAAGCCTGGGCCCAGTGGGGAGGAAGGGCGTATACAAAGCCAACCTTAGCGAATCGGTTGCTGCCAGTCCTCTCCTTGTGCAGGCTGTAGTCCAGGAGCCGCTTGCAAATGGTCTCCGTGACTTCGATTAACCTTAAGTCCCTGCCGAGACAGCAGCACAACACAGTCCCTGCCTGAGCTCCCCTCCTCCACCCTGCGGGTTAGGGGTTCAGCCCTCCAGCCCTGCTACCCCGGCACCTGCACGGCTCATCAACGGGAAGGCAGAGCTGGGAGGGAGATAGGTCATCGGGGGGGCTCTGAAATGCTGGAACACAGACCAGAGAGACACAATTTTAACAGCTCTAGGAGAAGAAAGTTGTTGTTGTTGTTTTAAAGTTAAATGATTAGCTAGATTAAAAAAAAAATAAAGCAAAATGTATGGATATTTGATGTCGAGATATTGTTTCATTTTGAAAGGATGATCATAGTTGATGGAAAAGCTTTTTGGTTTGTTTTTAATATTTATACCTAGCAAGATTAAAAATTGGTACGCCTGTTTTTTTTTGGCTGCACTGAGCGGCTTGCAGGATCTTAGTTCCCTGACCAGGGATTGAACCTGGGCCATGGCAGTAAAAAAATGTCCAGCCCTAACCACTGGACCACCAGGGAATTTCCCAGCAATCCTATATTTTTAAAGACTGGTCCATAAATTCCAATCACTGGGAGTCACTGATGAGGTCCAATAGTCTTGCTTTTACAGATGAAGGATGTGAAGCCCAGAGGCACTTGGGGATTTAGGAAGGCCATACAATCAGTTCAGGGTAGAAGCAGTAGGCAAACCTGGGTCTCAGTTACAGCCGCCTCCTTTTGGTGGGTCTGCCTAGTGGGAAGGGAGAGGGAACTTCAAGATGCTGATGCCTCAAGGAACAAAGCAGAGCAGGCTGCTGCCCCTTGCCCTCTCCTCTACTTACGACTTGGTATATTTGACGCCTGAGGCCTTCCGGTCCAGGATGCCATAGCCTGTGTCGATCACCTCCTTGGTCTTGCCAGTTTCCTCAAAGGCTGACTTCAGCTCCACGGCGACATATTTACACACTGGGGGAAGAAGACACAGCACCACCTACTGAGTGCATCTGAGTCTTTGCAGGGAGCCAGCTCCCAGCAAAACAGACCCAAGCGGACGCCTCTCCAGGACTGGGTTGAGTTGATGCTTAGGGCAGAGAAAGGAGTCGGCACCAGACCAGCAGTACAGTTCAGTGGGTGAAAGGAGGCTCCAAGATCCACTGCCCCCTGTCATCTCTGGGCCCTTATCCTACTGCCTCCATTTCTCCCAGCCCCTTCCTGCCCCCGACCCCCACAATCATTTATGTCACTGAAAAGAATTTCAAATATATAGAAAAGCTGAAAGAGTACAATGAATAACCATATACCTTACACTCACAGTCAGGAGTTGTTAGTCAAAAAGAATAAAAATAAATTAAAAAAGAAAGAAAAAGAGAACAAAAAGAGCTATTAGTAAAAAAAAAAAAAAAAACAACAGTGATTTGCCACTATTTCCGATTTATAATACAAAGCAATGTGATAATAATAGATGTCAACAATATACACAGTTTTTGATAAACCATTTTGAAAATAAGCTGCAAGACACCATGATCTTTGCTCCTAAACAAGTCATCGAGCACTTCCTGAAAACAAGGACCTTCCCCTACTAATCATAAAACAATCACCATTCTTGGAAAATTTAACAATTCCTATCTCATCTAATACTCACTTCATGTTCAAATTCCCCAATTGTTCCCAGGATGTCTTTTATGGCTGTTTTATTTCTTGATTTCATATGTTATTTCAACACCAGTTCTCTAGTCCTACCAAGTTAATTTGCTCCATTTCCCCCCACAGGCCTGTTTCTACTGTTTTTGTACATTTATTTTCTCATTTCCTCTTACTCTTCTTCAAATAGTTATTAAGCAACTCCTATGTGTCAGGCACTGCCTGGGGATACAGAGAGGAAAACAAGGTCCCTCCCTCCCAGATACTCAGTCTAATGGAGCAGAAAGAAGTGTAAACAAATAATTACCGTTGCATAAGGAGTGCTACCACGGAAAGTGTGCACTACTTGGGGCCTTAGGGAAGTGCGTGATGCCCTCTAGGGCTTTAGGGCTTGTCTGTCCTTTCTCTCCATCTCATCTTAAAAGCCTGCTTCCCCAGGAAGCCCTTCTGGATGAGTCCCACCTGCTCTTGATTTCATCCTGAGACTCTGTAGGACCATGCTCTCACCAAGGGCCTTGATCATCATCTCATGTGACTCTCCAATTAGACTACAAGGGCACTCAAAGTGAGGATCATGGGCTGGATTTCTTCCTTATTCCTCTATTTTGGGACTTGGTATGTGCTGGATACTTGATAAATACTGCCCGGAGAGACTGTGCTTGTGATCGAGCAGCTTCTGATGTCTCCGAATGGAATATGATCTGTAGGCTAAATGTCAACAGCATTGTTTTAACAACAACAGCAGAGTTGGATAGAAAACCAATTTACCACCGAAACAAACAAATTCCCTGCAGGCCTGCTTGGTGAAATTTTATAACATATGCATTAATAGAAGGCTTGGAGAACTTGGAACACACGAAGATTCCAAAATGTCAGCCATTGATCTCAGAGTCTGGGATAAACTGAGGGTGTCTCACCTCCCTGGCTCCCAGCCTCTTCTGTCCTGCATTCTGTGCGAGCTCATCACTTTTCTGACTCCAGTGCTCCACCTCTCCCAGGTGCTCAATATGTAGTATGCCAGGCCTGGGGGGTTGGAACCCATCAATCCATTTCTCTTACATCCATCAAGTACAACCTTGCTTCTCAACTCTTCCAAACCTTACCTCTTCAAGACCCCCTCTGGGGATCCCACCCAGAACCAGACTTGGAGGAGACTCATGGCATAGACCCCAGATCCCCATGAACATCTACCCACTTCTTTCTGGGCAGTTCCTCTGCCAAGGCCTCTTCCACTCAGGCTACTAAGCCAAAGGCAGGTTTTGTGGGCCAGTCAGCACTTAACAACTAAGGTGTCACAGTGATAAATAAAAGTAAAAATACACTTAGGTTAAGCCATCCTGTGACTGAAAAGCCATCCCTTTTATTCTTTATCAATTACCTACAAAATCAGGTTGGATTAGAATGATCTAAAGATTTTTGCCAGCTCTATGCTTTTATGAGTCTCCTATGGAAAAGAAGTGTGAGCTTCTTAGGCTGTGAGAACAATAAGAGAAACGATAAGGGCTCTTCGGCATCAGAATAAGATAGAAAATGAGAAGGGGAAGTGAAATCCCCAAAGGATCTTAGCTGTGGCCAGAAGAGTGAAAGGAAGGCATTATAACCCTGTGACTGTCTGTTCAAGAGAGTGAGGGAGAAAGTACAGGCTAGAACCCATACTGGAAGGCTGACCAGTGAGGTCAGCTCATCTCTGAAGATCACCTTTAATCTCTCAAATGGAAGGATTATGCCTCCCAAACCACCCACACTCCCCAGCACTCAGGAAATATCTGGCTGGCTACAGGCTTTGAATTAGGATGCAACTGGTTTATAGCCAGCTTTCAGGGGTGAGGGGCTGGGGTTAGAGAGGTGAGAACAGAACATAGGAGTGCGTGTAAAGGTCTGAGGACAAAACTGAGAAAAGGAGAGGAGGAAAAAAAAGGTAGGCCCTTGGCTGGTGTGTGTGCTGGCACGCTTCTCTCTCTCCCCATCTCTCTCCCTCCGTATCTCTGTTTCTCTCTCACACACACAAGTGCCACACTTCCACCTCTCTGTCTTTGGGATTCACTCTCTTCCCATATCCCTAAAATCTCCCTCTCTCACCAAGTTCCCCCAGGTTCTTTTTCTCCTAAAGTGACCCCTTAGGTCTCAGACCCTCTTCCTTCCTCCACACACACCCACAGCACCCCCAGCTTCACCCACGTTCACTCATGCCTGTGTGTGAACAGCTACCTGAGACAAGGTCCCTTGCCCTGGAGGAGCTCACGGCTAGTGGAGGAGACGGCCGGTGACACACAGCCGGCTGTGGTCAGGGCACAAGGGGAGCGTCTCAAGTTCTTCCCCCAAGACCGGTCATGTGAATCTTTTCAGTTCCTCAAATTTGTCCTTTGCCTGTAGGCCTCTGCATCTGTGACTTCGCTTCTCTTCACTCGACTAACTCCTAACCACTCAGGGCTTCCAGGAGGAAGTCTTTCCCCGCATCTAGGGTCTAGATTTAGATGCTCTTCACCCAGCCCCCAAAGCCCGGCGCCTCCTCTCTCATGGCACCTACCACCCCCATTATGACTGCTTGTTTTCACCGATTTCTGAGCTCCAGGTGCACCGAGACCTGCTCTCTCGGTCGCCCCTGCGTTCCCAGCGTCCAGCACAGTGCCAGGCACAGAGGAGGTTCCAGAAGTGGAGACCCGCTCAGAGCCCGGGACGGTCCCTCCCCCAACCCTTCTCCGCAAGCCCCGCCCCCCAGCAGGAGACTCCCCACGGGCCCCGCCCCCTCACCTTCGCATTTGCTGGGCAGTCGAACCCAGTCGGTGTCCTCGGCTCGGGCCTCCCTGGGGCCCAGCTCCGGGGCCGGCAGTAGCAGCAGCAGCAGCAATAGCAGGGAAAGAAGCAGAAGACGGTGGGCCCTGGGTCGGGGCCCGGACACGGGCTCAGGTAACGGCTCCATGGCCCAGCCGGACCCGACCCGACCGGACCGGGGCTGCGCTTCCTCCGGCTGCGCGCGCTGGGCAGCTTCCCGGAGCCGCTTCCGGGACTGCACACGTGCCTCGGCGTAACCGGGGCAACGGCGAGCCCCCCCCACCCCACCCCCAACACACCCGCTCCCAGTCCAGCTACCTCGGCCCGCCCCCAGAACGACGGAGGCCCGCGGACTCGGCAGCCAATGGGTTTTTCGGGGTTTGCCTTCTAGCGAATGGGAGGACGATCTTTTTTCGGCCTCGGCCAATGAGGGAACGGATGGTGTCCTCGGTGACCTATGGCAACATCTTTTCCCACCTCCTAACGGAGGCTCTGGGAGGGACTCGAGGACCAGGATTAGGGGAGAGGGAGCAACGCTCTGGTCCTGAAAGGTTTGAAAGAGACAGTTTTCACTGCCTTCTCCGCCTTCTTGCACGCCACTTACCCCTAGGATCATAAGGCAGCCAGCCCTATGTCTTATTATTATTATTGCTTTTGTTGTTACTGTCACTCTAGTTAAGGTGCTGTGGATGAGACCTGGACGATTCCGAGTCCCCTGCCTTCAAGCAGCTTTCTTTGTGCCCAGTAACCCGGGGTTTCCACGACAGCTCAAACGGTAAAGAATCCGCCTGCAATGCAGGAGGCGCAGGAGACACAGATTCGATCCCTGGGTGGGGAAGATACCCTTGAGGAGGAAATGGCAGCCCACTCCACTACTCTTTCCTGCAGAATCCCTTGAACAGAGGGACCTGGCAGGCTAAACGCCGTAGGGTCGCGGACACAACTGAGTATGCACACGCCTGTCGCATGAAACCCTAAGTTTATCCCGGTGGTAACTAGAATAAATCATTTCCTCTCTGAGCCTCAGTTTTTATCTGACAACAAAGTGATCCTCCTAGCTGCCCTTCAAGGCTTACCTGTTCCTGGGAAGCTCGAACGGGTTAATGGAATTAAAGCTTATCGAGAGGATTGTAAAAAGTTCATGCATTAACTTTCATATTAGTGTGTGATCTCGCTTCCTTTTCTGGCCTATTATTTATTTCTTTGGATTCTGAGCTCCCACAGGCAGGGACTTGACTAACAAACGATTGATTTCCCGGCCACATCCCCGGCATCAGGGCGCTTGGCACAAGGAGTTGCTGGGTGAAGCCTCCTTATGCTGTGTCATCGGGAAGAGGAGTCTCTGGGTTTTGGGGGATGGCTTCATGCTGCCCCTGAGCCCAATGGTCTATGGACACACACAGAGCAAGGCTGCTTCTCTGAGAGGTTGCCTACCAATTCCATTTTTGCCCATAAATCCCTGTTTCCAGCGCCTCCTGTTTCCTTCCTGGAGGTTGGATATTTATGGTATTTTATAAAGACTTTAAAGGACAGATGCTCAAGTCTATTGACTTGTCATTTTCTGATCTTAGCTTCTTGCTCCTAACAATTCCGTGGCTGACAGGGCACTCTTGGATAGCAGGAGCTGTGGTGTGTAGAATTCCACAATGTAGAGGATCAGATCACCGTCCTGAGGTCCTCCATGCTCTCTAGGCTTCAGGAGACTTGGGGAGGCTCAAAGTCTGGCCAGGAGCCCTCCTGGGAAATGATGTTAAGCCAGCCACAGTGGGGATTCAGAGTCTGGGGCAGGGCAGGATTGGGGGAAGGCGGGCAAGACGGGGAGAAGCACTGAAGCTCAGGGAGGTCTGCTTCCAGAATAAACAAAAGGGCCTCTGAGAGCGCACTGAGACATAAATTAGTTTGGTGGGAGATCTGGGGTCAACACGTGGGCTGAGAGCTGGGAAGGGACAGTGATTGCAGAAAGTCTGCGTTTGCCCCTGCCCCCACCCAGCCGACCCCTTCCTCTGTGTGTTAGGGAAGGAGCAGACCTTGTGGGGCTGGTGGACAGATTGACCCCCAGAAGCTGTGTCCTCTTTCTTGGAGAATCCAAAACAGAGGTGGGAGAACCTCCTTACAGGCTGGTGAGAGACAACCAGTGGAGGAGAGGTGAGGGTTTTCATGGTACAGCAGCTGAGAGGGCTTAGAGGCTCTGGGAAGCTGGGAGTGTCATTGACACCTTGTGTGGGGGTGGGGGGGTGGGGCAGTGTGAGAACAGAGTTCGCCACTGCCTCTTTGGGAGAAGGAAAACTACAGTAGGGCCACTGATCCAGGTAATTGTCCTGTGCTGCCCTGGGGGACATCTGGATTCACTTGTAAGCATCCAGATTCTTGGGGTGATGACTGGAAAGAAAACCCTGGGTTTCCTGCCAGCACTGGATAAACAGGGGACACACAGGTTACACTCCATTGTGGGAGCCTCGTTCTATCAGTGCAAGAACCCTGTTGAAGAAACAAAACAAAAACCTCTCTAGTGCCTGGCTCAGAGTTGATGCTCAGTGAATATTTGTCAAGTGAATAATGATCTTAATTGATTAATGACGTATACCCTTGGAATTACTGTCTGTGCTCTTGCCCTTGGATATGATCCTATTACTCTGGAATCCTGGCCCTGATTGTTTCCCTCGAGTCTATACAAGCCTTCACATCAGGCCCAGCACACCCTCTTCCTGGGTTCCCCGGCCCCTCCCCCTGACCTTTCAGAAAGTTTGGGCAACTGTGAGGAGACAGAGGGGGCCTGCCCAGTGCCTGATGATGGGGAAAGGAGACAGAGGTGGGACCACATCCTCCCCAACCCCCAGCCCCACTTTCCAGGCTGTCACCCTCAGGCAGCCTTCCCAGATTTCTGCCTCCTCTAAATGTGCCAAATACCCTTCTCCCAGAGCAGACATTAATTAAAAGACTTTTTGTTTGCTTGTGTTATATATAAGTTCTCCTTTAACTGTTGTCAACTATCTGCACCTCAGATGTCCTGGTGCCTGGGTGGATTACCACCCTCAAGGGGCTTCCAATCTAATGGGAGAGACAAAGCTTTTTTAGCTGAGAAAGAACCTCAGTCTGAGGAGGAGACGGAGCCTAACCCCCGGGGAAGCTCGGGTCAGCTGGAGGAGGCAGAGTATAGAGAAATGCTCCAAGGCTTGAGGTGGGAAGACTGAAGGCGGGTCCTGAGCTCCAGGCCCTGAGAACCGGCGGCCCCTCCTCCCAGACTGGGTTCCTGGGATCCCGACCCGGACGGCGGGTGTGAACCCGGCGGCGGCGGCGGCGGCGGTCCCGGGGCACCAGCGCCGGCGAGGCGGACACGCTGAGACCTCGGCCTGTGGTCCCGCCATGACTGCGGCGAATCCGGTCGGCGGGGCCTGCGGACGATCCTTGGGGCGGCGGAGGCTGCGAGAGGAGGCGGCTATCCGCCTGGGGGACCTCGGCGGGCGCGGGGAGACTGGGGGCCCCAGGGCCAGACGCCCCGGCTGGGCCCTCCCGCGCGGCGGGAGGGGCGCGGAAGCGGCTGCAGGTCAGCAGCACGTCCAACAGCAGCAGCTTGAAGAGCAGCAGCCGCAGCGCCCCGAGGCGCAGCACCAGGGCCGGCGTCCCTGCGGGAGCGGAGGGGCCGGTGAGCGGCCTGGAGGCTGGCGCGGCCCCACCTGCGACAGAACGTCCCCCAGAGGAGGGGAGCCAGGGGACGGCCTTCCTGGTGTCTAACCTCAGCTCTGACTGCTGGTAATAGTAATAGACACCTTCCGAGCCTTCATGTTATTTCATCCCCCAACAACCAAGGGGATGTAGGCCAGGCAGGGAG
This sequence comes from Dama dama, assembly GCF_033118175.1. Classification (NCBI taxonomy): domain Eukaryota; kingdom Metazoa; phylum Chordata; class Mammalia; order Artiodactyla; family Cervidae; genus Dama; species Dama dama. The sequence continues at coordinate 18,925,225 of NC_083687.1, read as the reverse complement.
CAGAGCCTGGCTGTGAACACCACTCTATGTCCAGCAGGTGTCCAGTCTCCGGAGGCTCCCTGGACTCCCAAGAGTGTCCCAAGACCCTCATACTGAGGCCAACCCTCTGGGCTGCCCAAGGACCCTTTTGCCGGCTTTCACCGGCGCTTCTCAACCTGGTGTCCAGAAAGGATGCTGGGGTCAGAGGATCTACCTCCTTCTGACCCAGGAGTAGACAGAGGCCCAGGTTAGCCAGTGCCCCAACCAGGGAGGCAACCTGTTCAGGGGATACCCACCAACCTGCACCGCTCCCCCAAGGGGGCACATCAGCCCAGAGCCCAGCGGGGGCTGAGGTCCTGGTTCCCGGTACTCACCCCCTAGAGGCTCCCAGAGGCAGGTCCTGGCCGAGGAAGCGTCTCCTGGCAGCCAAGGAAAAGGGAGTGAGTCTTTGGGATTGGTTGTGCTCTCCACCCCAGTGCTATGCCCCAGCCCTGCTCAGGGCAGCTCTTCTGGGCGCGTTGGATAAATGGGCAGATGAACCAGCAGTGGGAACCCTGAGCCCATCTATGGCAAGTCCTGTCAGGGGCCCAGATTTCCTTGTCTCCTAGCTGTTCCCTGTTCTCTGCCCCAAGAGATGCCTCAGCACGTTTAGACAAGGAATCAGTTTTCTTAGCAGTCTTCTTTGGAAGGCAGGACCTTTATTCAACAAATGTTCCCATTTGGAGGATGAGAAAACTAACATAATCCTAAAAAAGGAAGTAAGTCATCTAGTCAGTAATAATAACAGCTGCCTTTGGACATGTTACTTGACCTCTCTGTGCCTATAAAACGAGAAGAATAACATGACCTACTTGTAATATGATCTAAATGTAAAGTATTTACAACAGTGCCTGGCACAGAGCAAATGATAAATAAGTGGTAGCAATTTACTGTTTAATTATTATTTTGTTCTATAGGTAGGGTGTCATAGTTAGGGTGATATAGATATTAACCCTGAGTATACATAGAGTGGGGCTTCCCTGGTGGCTCAGATGGTAAAGAAAAATCTGCCTACAATGTGGGAGACCTGGGTTCGATCCCTGGGTTTGGAAGATCCCCTGGAGGAGGGCATGGCAACCTACTCCAGTATTCTTGCCTGGAGAATCCCATGGACAGAGGAGCGTGGCAGGTTACAGTCCATGGGGTCACAAAGAGTCAGACACAGCTGAATGACTCAGCACAGCATAGCATACACAGAAAGGTATTGACCTCAGGATGGAGGAGCCATTATTACCTCTCAGAAGTCACACATCAGATCTTGGATCTGAATGAGATATCGCAGTTGCAAATCCCAGGAGCTCTGAGCCCACCCTGCTCTGAGCCCAGGCATCACCTCACCTAGATGTTTGGTTTGGAGCCTGTGCTCCCTCCCACCACATCCTGATTCCAGAGTGTGTGAAAGGGGGCAGGGAGCAGCCCCGGTCCCCACCTGACAGCCGTAGGGGCTGTGTACTCTGGCTGTGGTCCCCAGCTCCAGGCCCCATGTGGCAGACCAAGGTGTCCCAGGCTGCCAGCTCCTCGGAGTGCAGGGAGAGCTGAGCCAAGCGAGTCCAGGTGCCATCCTCCGCCGGGGAAGGGCCATAGGTGAAGGCATCCAGTGAGCTGCCATTGCCAGCTGAGAACCAGATGGGACACTCAAAGCCAGGGGGTGCAATGTCGAGGACCAGGCAGACCACCAGCGTCTGCTGCTTCCCGTCCACCAGCAGTGTGATTGGTGGGGCCAGAGAGGGGAAGGGTGTGCTGCCCACGCCTGCAAGAGAGCACACACTTGTAGGGGGCCTAGAACTGTCCATACCCTCCCAGGTCCTCATCTCATATCCTTCCATCTGGGGTTCTCTTCCATCAGTCCTTCCACCAACCATCAATCTATCCTACCGACCCATCCATCTTTCTCTTCTTGTATTTACCTACCTAACCACCTTCCTTCCCTCCATCCTTTCTACTATCATCCGTCTTCCTACATCTCTTCTTTCTGCTTTCAATCTCTATGTATCCATCCATCCATTTATCCATCTTCCCTTCCTTCCATTCATCTATGCATCCTTCCATCACCTATCTGTCACATCTGAATCTCTGTGCCAAGCACTAAGGACACAACAATCAATTAAAATATTGTCCTTGCTCTCGATGATTTCAATCCCATGAGAAAGACCACAGATGAAAACAAATACTTATAGTACCTTGTTGTGCTGGCCTCAGGAGAGAGGTTCCCTCTGGGGAGGAAAGGAAGGAGGTAGGATATGGAATGAGATCAAAGGGACCTCAAATGCTCTGCACCTTTTTGTTTCTTTTAAAAGATATTTGATTCAAATGTGGCAACATTTTAACCGTTTGCTAATCTGAGTGGCCTATGCTGGGGTGCTTATTGTATTCCTTTCAGTTTTTGGGTTTTTTTCTTTTCTGTTAAGTCTGTAGCATTTTTAACAGCTTTGTTTAGATATAATTCACGTACCATACAATTCGCCAGTTTAAAGTGTATGTCTGTATTATTTTATAATTTAAAAAAAGCAAAAATAAGTCATGTGAGTACTGTAAACATTTGTCCTGTATTTTTCAGAATAGTCCTGATTTTCCACAGACTTATTTGTTGCAGTAAAGATGACTCATTTAATATATAACAAAAATGCTATTTTTGAATGGGTGGCTGTCTTTTCATATAAACAGAATCTCAAAAGTTAAAACCTACCTACAAATAAATTCCCAGCATGAGTTAAGTGCAGCCAAGCTAAAGAAATGCCTCAGGGTTCAGGGAAGGCACTAGAGAAACTTGTGGGGATCTAGAGGTAGGGGGTGCTCACAAAAGTTTTCTTTTTTTTTTTTTGCTGTACCATGCAGCATGTGGGATCTTAGTGCTCTGACCAGGGATCGAACCTGTGCCCCCCTACAGTGGAGGTGCGCATTTTCAACCATTGGACCGCCAGGGAAGTCCACAAAAGACTGCTTGAAGGTCAAATAACTGACCTAGAAGCAGGCAGATGGTAAGTAGCCCACTCAGGGTTTGGATTCAGACCTCTGTGACTCCCAGTCTCACAGACCACCCCACTTGGAAAGATGACCAAGATTTTCCTACATGTCGCAGAGGACCAAGCCTGGGACATGGCCTCAGGGTTGGTTTGACTTTTCACTCATCCACTTAATTTACTGAGTCTTAATTGTCCCATCAATACAATGGGGTTAATAACACCAACCCAGGGAAACTGTGGTGGATAATAAAGATCATGAACATAAAACACCTGGCAGATAAGGATTGGTATCATCAATACAATATTAATAAGGCATCATGAACAAAGGGAGGAGAAAAGGCTGAGAATGAGTTGCAGGAGCCTCAGCCTCCTGAGCCTTTCTAGCTGTACATGGAGAAACACTCCTCAAGTTGAGTTTAGCATCTGCCTCCTCCACGAAGCCTCCCAGAATTGCTCCTTCTCACCCTGGCTGCTTCCTTCTCAGAGCTCAGGTCTCCCACCACGGGCTCTCCCTGCTCCATGTGGGTGTGATTTATCTCCCTAGCAAAGGAGTGCTGGTGACATACTGGGGGCCAGCTTTAGAACAAGGAGATGTCCTGATTCAAAAGTCAAGGACCTGGAGAAGGAAATGGCAACCCACTCCAGTATTCTTGCCTGGAAAAGTCCATGGACAGAGGAGCCTGTCGGGCTGAAGTCCATGGGATTACATGACTGAGCATGTGTGCACAAGGGTGGAGGGAGATGGGTTAGTAGCAATAAGTGGTAGAACTAAAAAAAAAAAAAAAGTCAAGAACCTTTCCCCACCACAAACATACGAACATTCACATGCTACTAGATGAACCTGGAATTCTCAAAAGTTTAGTCCTTCGTCTCCAGCCCTGATCTTTGTAGGGGCGGGCTCAGGGGTCAATACACCTGGAAAGTCACTGAGGCCTTGAAACTTCTAAGCACCTATTGGTAGGGGGAGGTGGGAGCGAACGTGAGATACCCTGAGCCCTGAGGGCAGGAGACTGGACAGGAAGGAGCAGGGAACTCACTGTGTTGCTGTGTCCTATGGCCCCATATAGCGCAGCACAGCCAGGCTACCCCACCCCACCCATCATGCACACCTGTCCCACTCGCTCCAAGAGGTGAGCACCCTCCCTCCCAACATGGTGGACTCTGGGGGAGCAGGACTTGGGGGCCCCGGAGCAAGGTAGCTGGGAGGTAGGGTACAATGGGGAAGGGGATAATGGGCTTCTGGCAAGACCCTCCTCAGGGGACCCCAAATACCTCTGTCCTGCCTCCCTGCATCCCTCCCACACCAGGGACACCCAAAGTGAGGACGTGGGCTTGGGCCCACTAGGGGGGCACAGAGAAGGGTGCAGGGGGGTGCTCACCTGTGGGCAGGGTTGGACACCCGAGGGCCAGGAAAAGCAGCAACCAAGACTCGGCCATGGCCCACCTGAGAGGAGGCAGGACCCAGCTGCAGACCTGAGTGTGGGCTGGGGGAGGAGGCAGCCACAAGACGGCCTCGCAGGCCACAGGCGCAGCTGCATCTCAGCTGCTCCACCACGGAGCCGTTTCCCCGGGCGAGGAGCCTCCCACCCCCACCCCGGCCCCCAAACGCAGCCTTCTTTCACCAGTCCAAGGAACTCAGAGCACCACACCCCCTCCCATCTGAAGAACACTCCACAGTGTGCAAGGCCTTTTCCCAGTCACTGCCCCTGTCACCCACAAGATCTAGAGCACTTGACGGTATCTCAGGGGCTTAACATCCAGCATTTCATTCCATCACCCAACTACTGTGAGTTTCATTTCACAGGCGAGGCAGCTGAGGCTCAGAGAGATTGAGTGACCTGCCCAAGGCCACCCAGCTGGTCAGTGGCAGAGCCAGGGCTTGAACTGTTTTCTGATGGCTAGCCTTACTATAGTCAAAAAGCCCAATAAGCTCATTTCCATGTAGTTAAATATAACCCTTTTAAATAGAATTTGTTTTCTAGATCAGTTTCAGGTCAATAGCAAAAGTGATTTCCCATATACTCCCTGATCCATCGCATCAAGCCACCTCCCCCGCCTTTAAAAAAATTTATTTTTGACTGTGCTGGGTCTGTGTTGCTGTGTGCGGGTAGTTGTGGCAAGCAGGGGCTACTCTTGGCTGGTGCTTGGGCTTCTCATTGCAGTGTCTTATTGTTGTAAAGCACAGGCTCTAGAGCGAGTAGCCTTCAGTAGTTGCAGCATATAGGCTCAGTAATCTTGGCTCATGGGCTCAGTAATTGTGATGCACGGGCTTAGTTGCTCTGTAGCATGTGGAGTCATCCCTGACCAGAGGTGAAACCTATGTCTCCTGCATTGGCAGGCAGATTCTTATCCACCATACCACTAGGGAAGTCCTCAAGTCTCCTTTTTAAAATGCCATTTTCAGTGACTCCTTTAAATTTTAGCTGTAGCTATCATTTTGACCCTGAAACTTTACATCCAGGTATATATCCTGATGGAAGAAGAGATTCAATCATTGTAAGATAAAGATTTGTGCACAAAAATGTTCTTTCAAGTATTATATTAGAAACCAAGAGAGGGAATTTTCTGGTGGTCCTGTGGTTAGGACTTCATACTGCCAAGGGCCGAGGTTCAATCCCTGGTGGGGGAATTAAGATCCTGAAAGCCGCAATGTGCAGCTAAAAGAAAAAAAAAAACACATATACACAACTACAACAAAGTCAAACCAAGAGAAATAACTACCTAATGTCAATGCTTGGAGAAGAGTTAAATGAACTAATGCTTGATGTACTTATGTTAGTAAATATTATGCAGCAGCATTTTTTTTTGACCATGCCTGGCCGCTTGGGGGAATCTTAGTTCCTGATCAGGGATTGAACCCAGGTCATGGCAGTGATGAGTGATGAGAAAGTGATGAGTCCTAACCACTGGACCACCAGGGAATTCCCGTATGCAGTACCTTTTAAAATCATGTTTTTAAAAGAATAGTTTAAATAAATAAATAAATATAAAAGAATATTTAATGACACGGGATATAGACTAGAGTTTGGTTCAGTGTGTGGGCTGTGAAGCCAGAACAGCTGACTTTCAATCCTGACTATATCATTCAGGAATTGTGTGATTTTCACCAAATTGCTTACTTCCCTAAATCTCAATTTCCTCATCTGTACAATGGGAATGATAATACCTCAACTTAAACAGATTACCCATGAAGTGGGTCTAGCATTATTCTCTCTATATAGTAAGAAGTCAGTAAATGTTCTCTTTCTTTATATATGTGTATACGAAATTACATACACAGAAAACTGAAACAAACAGGATTCAAATTTAAATGGAAAATATACACCAAATTTTGCATAAGAAATATATGATTATTCCTAGAAGGAAGCAGACGAAATGTTAACAATGGCTATCTCTGCATGTGAGGATATTGGATAGTTTTTCCTTTCATGTTTATAATTGTTTATTTCTTCAATTTTCTATGATAAACCTATATTACATTAAAAATCAGGATAATAAACATTATTAAAACATAAAACTACAGACATATTAGAGCTTATTTAGCCATTCCTTTACTTGTAGATATTTGGGTTTTCCAGTTTGGGGCAACAGTTATCTTTATTCATAAAGGATTTTCCAAATTCATACTTACTTCCTTAAAATTAGGTCAAAGGCCTCAATAATTTTGAGTGGTTTTGTTTAACTTAAAATTTTTAAAAATTGTAGTAAAGTGGTGGGGGTGGTGGTTTAGTCGTTAAGTAGTTTCCGACTCTTGCGATCCCATGGACTGTAGTCCACCAGGCCCCTCTGTCCATGGGATTTCCCAGGCAAGAATACCGAAATGAGTTCTCATTTCATTCTCTAGGGATCTTCCCAACCCAGGGATCGATCCCAGGTCTCCTGTATTGAAGGTGAATTCTTTACCACACAGTAAAGTACACATAACATAAAATTTACCATTAAGATCAGTAATATTAAATATATTCACATTATTGTACATCTCTCAGTGGATATCCCTCAATGGTTGCTTCTCTGTTATAACTATTGTGAACATGGGTATACAAATCTCTCTTCGAGATCTTACTTTTAGTTCTTTTGTGTGTATTCCAGAAGTGGAATTGCTGGATCATAAAATAATTTAATTCTAACTTTAATTTTGACAGTGGCCATTGTAATGGGTGTGAAGTGTTATCTTATGGTGGTTTCAATTTGTATTTCCCTAATGATTAGTGATGTTGAGCATCTGAGGCCTCTGTGTTTTAAGTCTGCCTGATACACCTGTTATACTAATTTTGTGCTTGTGGTCAGTCACTCAGTCATGCCCGACTCTTCTCCATCCCATGAACTGTAGCCCTGCAGGCTCCTCTGTCCATGGAATTTTCCAGGCAAGAATAATGGAGCAGGTTGCCATTTCCTTCTCCAGGGGATCTTCCCAACCAAGGGATCAAACTCATGTCTCTTGTGTCTCCTGCATTGGCAGGCAAATGCTTTACTGCTGCACCACCTGGGAAGCCCCTTATGATTTATGTTAGTATAAAACCACCACAATGTGTGAAAGGCCCACATCATCCCTACCAGAGCTTTGTTGTTGTTCAGTTGCTCAGTTGTATCCGACTCTTTGCAACCCCATGGACGACAGCACTCCGGGCTTCTGTGCCCTTCACCATCTCCCGGAGCTTGCTCAAACTCATGTCCATTGAGTCAGTGATGCCATCCTGTTGTCCCCTTCTCCTCCTGCCTTCAATCTTTGGCATTTCGTTAAAAAATAAAGTAAAAAATTAAAAAAATCCTACTTTAATCAGTTAATGGTATCTCATTTCTCTGATGACATTATTTTCCCATTTTGGTTGTTTACTGTACTGTCTACAGTCCTCTTTTAGTCCTAGTGTCTAATTAATTTTGTAAGGGCTTTAACATATTAAAGGTATCAACTCATTGTATGAAGCACTTTCGTCATTGTTGTTTCAGTCGATAAGTTGTGTCTGACTCTTTGTGACCCCATGGACTGTAACCTGCCAGGCTCCTTTGTCCATGGGATTTCCCAGACAAGAATACTGGAGAAGGTTGCCATTTCCTTCTCCAGGGCATCTTCCTGACCCAGGGATGAAATCCGAGTCTCCTCATTTCAGGCGGACTCTTTAGCACTTAGCCACCTGGGAAGCTCTATAATGCCCTTGACTGGAGCCTTTTCCCAATTCACTGACTACTTTTAATTTCACTTTTTAAAAAAAACCTGCACTTGTTTGTTTTGTATGAACCAACATATCCATCTTCCCTATTGGGATTTATCTCATACCTTTAAAGCCTAGAAAATCCTCTCCCCTCTAAAGGATGGATACATTCCCACTTGTCTTTTTATGCAAGTGTTGTTTAATCCCCCACCTCCAATTTAACACCATCGGGAACTGAATTAATTTTGGTATGTTGTAGAAGATGTACCTATAAATTTGATTTTTTCCCCCCAAAGAACAAATCAATTATCCCAAGATTATTCATAGATAATCCTTCCTGTCCTATTTGCAAAACGTTCTTTATTACATGTTAATATCTTTTACACTGGCGGGTTTATTTCTTCCTGGCTTCCTGATTTCTTTATCCTCTTACCATCTTCACTCCATTTCCACCTGAATGGTTATTTTAATAATCTTGTCGATGGCACTCTCCGGTGTCCTGAGGGACCCCCTGAAGCCCAGGTTGAGCTCCCACCCCTTTCCCGCGGGGCAGCCTGGCGACCTCGGGTGCCACGTGTTCCCAGGCGCCACCCGGCCCAGGTGCTCGCAGTCTTGCAGTCTCAGTGGGTTCCCGCCGGGAGGGGGAGGGAGAGAGGCAGGTGTCCTTAACGACTCTCCTGCCTTCCAGCCGGTGGAGGTGCTAGCTTGGGCTCAGTTACCACAATACAGATGGGGAAGAGCCCTTTGGCTTGCTTTGTTTGTTTTTGAGTTTCAAGATCTTCCCAGAATGAGAAGGCTGAAGACCCCCACCCCCATCAGTGCCATCAGCAGCCTGCCTCACCTGCTGTCTGCTTGGGCCACCTCGAGTTGGGACAGCTACCCTTCTACTAAGCCCATTCCCAGCCCCCTGACACAGGTTGGCCTGGAAGATTTCTTTGCCCGCTTTTAAATTGGTCCCTTCCTTCCAGTAGCCCCAGGAATCTCCCCCCACCCTGACCCCACAGCCTGGCAGATCCTAAAGATGCCCTCCCCCTAGCATGATGAGAATGCTGATTTTAGATTCCAGAACTGAATCCCTGCTCTGAGCTCCTCACTTGGGACAGAAACTGCCATTTGTAGATCCTCAACTTAGAGCCAGATGGTGTTCACAGACATCTCATTTAATCCTCAGTTCAACCGCTCATCACAGGTTATCATCCCAATTTTGCAGTCGAGGAAACTGAGGCTCTGAAAAACGCAGTTGCGTCGCAGAGGAGTCTCTGGCAGGCACGTGAAGCTGGGCATTCATTCCAGGCATGTGTTCATAGGTCTGTCTCTCTCCAAAGCTTTTTTCACAAGGTTGCGGGGAGAATTCAATTTAATACGAGGACCCACCTGACTGCTGGGCACACAGCGGATTATCCTTCTCCCCTCTGTTTTCACAGGCACAGGTAGAAAACCAAAGGCTGTTGTTAAACTGGGACGAGCCACATAGAATGTGAAAAAGAAAATTTAGGAAAAGTAGTGGTGCTTACCAGAGAAGATTGCTGATGCTACCAAGTAATTACTGAGTGTAAATCTGACCTATCTGATTCAACTGTAACCAGAGGGGCAAACAGGGAGTCAGCATGTGTGTGTCTACTGAAAAAGTGAGTAGAAGTTTCTTTCAGTAATACAGATAGGAGACTTCCGTGATGGTCCAGTGGCTAGGACTCTAAGCTCCCGATGCAGGGGGCCCCAGTCCCATCCCTTGTCAGGAAACTAGATCCCACATCCTGCAAACCAAGACCCAGTGCAGCTTTAAAAAAGTACTAACATGGATACCTGTTCCGTTGATCAACTTAAAATCCTACAATAATTTTTATTTACTTATTTTTTGGCCACACCCGGCAACATTCAGGATCTTAGTTCCCCCACCAGGGATCAAACCCACACACCCCACAGTAGAAGGGTGGAGTCTTAACCACTGGACCACCAAGGATATCCCCTCTACAATAATATTTAGAATGAAAAATTAAAATCACCTAAATGTTCAATGTTAAGGTAATAATTGAATAAACTAGGATGAGTCTACATGATGAAATATTATGCAGGCCTTAACATGTCCTTTCATTCAGACCCATTTATTGGTCTGTTTTATGCCAAAGATTGGGGCTGGACATAATGAGACAAAAAGAGAAACTCCTTGTGGTCATGGAAGGAGACTGACTCATAAGCAGATCAGGGACTTGGAGTATGACAGAAGCCGAGACTGAAGCATGTCTGTGTGTGTATGTTTGGGGTAGAGAACGGGTACTAGAAGAGGGAGATTATTCTAGAGTTGGAGTGAGAATCAGGAAAACTCTGTAGAAGATGATGCTTGATCCAAGTCTTGATTCTTTCTAAAAAGTTTGTAATGTCACGGATGTGAACTTGGGCAAACTTCGGGAGATGGTAAGGGACAGAGCGGATTGGCATGCTGCAGCCCATGGGGTCGCCAAGAGTCAGACATGACTGGGCGACTGAACAATGACAGATGCCATGGAAAACTTTTATTATGATGTTAAAGGATTAAAAAAAAGAATATGTAGTATGGTCTGATGTTCATGGAGACACCACACCAGCTTTCGTTGCTTAATACCAAGTTTAATTTACATAAGAAAGATGTAAATTTTATTCTGTGTACAGTATTGTTATTTTAGGGGTTCTGTTGCTCATTGCCAAACTAATCCTAATTAAAATACACGTTGTATGTGCCAGGGTCCTAGCAGAAACACTGATGGGTAATTCGAAGAGAGGTTTTTTTTTTTTTTTTTCATTTATTTTTATTAGTTGGAGGCTAATTACTTCACAACATTGCAGTGGGTTTTGTCATACATTGACATGAATCAGCCATGGAGTTACATATATTCCCCATCCCGATCCCCCCCTCCCACCTCCCTCTCCACCCGATACCCGAAGAGAGTTTAATAAAGGGATTATTTGTAAAGGTGTGGGCAGGGTATAAAGAAATTGCTGAGGCTGCTGCAGCACCTCATGGCTAGTAATAGTGGGGTGTCAGCCCCTGAGGCCAGAAGAGGAGAGGGGAGCAGTTACAGGAACCCAGAGCCAGAGACAGCTGTGTGGAGAGGGTCCTTGACAACAGCTGTGACCTCCCAATAATGGAGGTGCTGCTGATCTGGCAGGGAGGGAATCAGGAGAATAAAGGACCTGACTTTGCCATCCTCCCATCCTTAGACCTCTGGCTGGTCCCCCACTGACTGAATCCAAGTACGGGGCGTGGGAGTCCTCTGAGACTTTCCAGGGCACAGGGCTGGTGGGATGGGAAGGGGGAGGGAGAATCTGGAAGGTCACAGAGAATCTCCTCTTAATGTTTGTGCAGATGAAAAATCCATGTCCCCAGCACAGAGAACACTCAGGGACCCATCAACTATTGTATCATTGGGAAGTGATGTTGTATGTCAACTGAAACCTAAAATATTAGCTCCCATCAGTGTTTTTCACATAAGGTAGCAGGGGACAATGGGGGTTATGAGAACTAAGTTCATATTCACAGCTGCCTCCTTTTCCCTCCAATGATGTATTCTTTTTATCCTTTGCCAGCACCTTGGGTTCTTTACCTGGTGGTGACTCAAACCTTTATTCCTATGGGGTCTGAGTCCTTGAGAATCTTGACATAGTGGGTTGCTGAAGTTTTCTGTTAACCAGGACAACTGAGCAGAGAATTATTTTTTAGGGAACTGACTCTTTTTAAAAAAAAAAACATTTATTTATTTGACTGTGCTGGGTCTTAGTTGTGGCATGGAGCAGTGAATTAAGACGTACTTAGTGAATCCCCAGGGTTCCAGATCTAGTGCCTACTTTTACAGTGTGGTAGCAAGCAAAATTTTCTGTGGTAATTGAGATTAGTCAACCCAGATATTACACTAACCTCTTTCTCTGCCTGCTGGTTCAGTAGCATGAGAAACCAAAATGGCCAGGGGTCATCTCAGCTTTTCTAAATCATTAGTACTAGGATCATTCCACCGTGCAAGTGTTTCTCCCTTGAATGCTAGGATTATCAAGCTCCCTGAGGTCAAGGTTATGGGGATGGGTAGCAAAAGTTCTTCCAGTAGATCCTAAACTTTAGCTATAATAGGGAAAAGCCAGCAGCTAGCCCCACCTCTTGGTTATATATATGTGTGTGTGCTCAGTCGCTTTGGTTGTGTCCGACTCTTTGCGACCCTATGGACTGTAGCCCGCAGACTTCACTGTCCATGGGATTCTCCAGGCAAGAATACTGGAGTGGGTTGTCATTCCTTTTTCCATGGGATCTTCCCAACCCAGGAATCGAACTCACGTCTGCTGCATCTCCTGCATTGCAGGCAGATTCTTTACTCACTGAGCCACCAGGGAAGTCCCAGTGTATTGTGTGTGTATATGTATACACACACACACATACACACACATATAGACACACAATTCTGGTTTTGGCTTAAAGAATACACTGTATCCTACAGAATAGAACGTCCACCTTGTAGGCTGCAGTTTCTCTGCTCTAACTGAGCCTAGAGCTGGCCCGTCCTCCATTCTATCAAGCCAGCTGCTCCTGGGTCATGGGGCACCTGGTAAGACTGGTGAATGCCTTGGGTGTGAGCTCATCTGTATGCTTTCTTGGCAATAATACATGTGCCCATGTTGGAGGTGATGTTATGTGGCATGCTATGGTGATGGATAAGGTATTCTGTAAGTCCATAAATAGCGGTGATGACAGAAGCACTGGAGGCAGCAGTGAATTCACATCTGGAACATGTGTCCTCTTGAAGATAAAGCACAGCCCATCCATTCTAGGGGGGCCCAATCAAGTCAAGATGAGAAAGGTGCTCTATCAGGCTGTAGATAGGATGGCCACTCAGCACTGGCCACAGCCAGACTAGCCTCAGGGACCATGGGAAGTCCTCAGGGAAGACCATGTTATTAAGCCAAAGCATAGCTGCCATGCCTGCTACCATGGGTCCACTGAACAAGCCCTGGAGTGCCTGGGGAAAAGGCTGACCGTGGTCCATAGCCTGTCATTTTTGCCCACTTGCTGACCATTCTTTCCCATGCTTTATTCTGGGTCATCCTTTGGTTGTTAAGCATTCTTTGGCTGTTAAACCTGCTGTTTACCCCACTAGGATACCATTATTCTCATCAAAGCTCAGGGAATTAAGTTTCACTATCTGGTATCCCTCATTAGCATCTCCAGCCTACAGAGGATGGCCATCAGAGCTAGTCTAGGAGCTAGTGGCCCTCACCAAGTCTTTTTTTTTATTTTTAGATTTTATTTATTTACTTATTTTTGGCTATGCTGGGTCTTTGTTGCTGAGTGTGGGCTTTCTCTAGTTGTGGCGAGCAGCGGCTACTCCCTAGTTGTGGTGTGAGGGCTTCTTACTATTGCAAACCACAGGCTCTAGGGCATGAGGGATTCAGTAGTTGTGGCACACGGGCTCTAGAGTGAGCTCACAGCTCAACGACTCCAGAGCACAAGCTCAGCAGTTTTGCCGCACAGGCTGCCTTGCAGCGTGTAGAATCTTCCCAGACCATGGATCAAACCCATGTCCCCTACACTGACAGGGGATTCTTAACCACTAGACCACGAGGGAAGTCCACCAATGCATTTCTTAATCCTTTGGTAAAAGGGAGTATTTTCCAGACTGCCTTAAAATACATGGCTAGGAGTAGTTAAGCAGATTGCACATAATAAATTCAATCCAGCATTCCCATCTCTCTGAGATTTTGGATTCCTTCCTCTATAGTATGCCAGGGAAATTCTGGCATTTCAAGTTTATTAACTCTAGGCTACCATTAAGTCCAGGCTTTAATTAAGCATCTTAGCAGACTATTAATTCCTCTCCCAGGTGCTTGAGCCAACACATAAAATCCCAAATCCTGTTTGAGCATCCATGGCCATGAGTTTGGCCAAACTGTATCTTATATTCCACCCTCCTGGGTCTATTTCCCTTAGAACTTCTCCCACACATGCTCCCATGGCTCCTGCCAAGGCAGTTTGGCAGGGCCTGTGACTCTGTCTGGGCTTCCTTTTCTCAGCGTGGGCCTTGTGCTTCTCCACCCAGGCTGTGCTGAGATTTAATTCATGAAGGGCCTGGGGTCAGAAGCGATGGAGGGGGAGGGGTTCTGAGACTGGCCTCCTAGGAGACAGGATCACGACAAGAGGAGGTTGTCTCTATAGACAAGACACTTCAAGAGAATCTGGGAACTCAAGTTCTTAGTCTTGTCCATGTCTGCCCAAATGTCCCCATCTCAAGGTCCCACCCTTTCCCATCGATGCCCTCATCTTAGCATAAGAGACCTAGAGGGGTGAATTTTTTTTTGGCTATGGCTTGCTGGATCTTAGGTTCCCAATTGTCAGTTAAAGCTCAGAGTTACAACCACTGAACAGCCAGGAAATTCCCTAGAGGGCTGAGTATTTAGTAAGCCATATAAGCCCTCTCTTGGAGATGCAGGTTCAATCCCTGGGTCAGGAAGATCACCTGGAGAAGGAAATGGCAACCCACTCCAGTATTCTTGGCTAGAGAATTCCATGGACAGAGGAGGCTGGCAGGCTACAGTCCATGGGGTCACAAAGAGTTGGACACGACTTAGTGATTAAACTACGACAATGAACTCTATCTGTAGAAGGTGAGGGACTCCTTCAAGGTTCCATTAAGGAGTCCACATTGCTCACTCACTTTCCTCATCAGGCACTGGTAACTCCCAGATCTCCTTTCCCCTGCAAGTGTTCCCCAAGGCCATCAGAAGGTCACCCTGATGACTGAAACTGACACAGGCCACAGAGAGAAGGTGAGTTCTCCCTTCATCCAGTGTTCGGTTAAAAACCCCAACTGGAGTACTGTGTAGTCTAGGGCTCAGTGCCTGTAGTTAGCACAGATCCCACAAGTTCAAGAGCGCAGTCCCCAACAAGATTGCACTTAGTTCAGATGCCAACTGCAAATTCAGAGTCCTGGGCCACAGGCCCTTTTGACTCACTGGGTACAAATTTGTGAGATGCTGAAACCCCTCAAGTTAATAATTCTCTAGACAACTCACAGAATTCAGGAAAGTTCTACTTTTAAAATTATGGTTTTGTTAGTATGTGTGAGTGTGTGTGTGCACATGCACACACACCCTCTCAGTCGTGTCTGACTCTTTGCTACCCCATGGAGTGTAGCCCGCCAGGCTCCTCTGTCCTTGGAATTCTCCAGGCAAGAACACTGGAGTGGGTTGAAATTTCTGCCTCCAGGGGATCTTCCCAGACGAGAGATCGAACCCAGGTCTCCTGCATTTTGGTGGATTTTTTACCTCTGAGCCACAGGGAATCAGAAGGACCAGTCAGATGAAGAGGCACCTAGGGCAAGGTCCAAGCATGGCCTGCATTCAGGGCTTCTGTGTCATCTCGTGGAGCCAGGGCATGCCACCCTCCAGACACACTGATGAGGTCACCAATCAGGAAGCTCCACTGAGCTTCGTGTCCAGGGTTATTATAGAGGGTTCATTCCACAGGCACTGCTGATTAAATCATTGGCTGGAGGCTGAACTCAGCCCCACTTCCTGGACCCCCTGTGGCTCAAAGCCCCAACTCTCTAATCATATGACTGGTCATTCCCAGTCCTGAAACCCCTAAAGGAGTCACTTTCTTGGCATAAACAATCAGGGACCACCATGAATATCACTTGTAATACTTGGGAAATTTCCAGGATTTAGTCTCCTTGTGAGGAACTAGGGACAAAGGCCAAATTCCTTATTATACGACACTAGTGTGGTCAGTTTCCTCCAGACTGGTTTCTATAGCTCACCCTTTCCAACTTTTTGACAAATTTCAAACTGTTTAGATTCACCAATTCTTAGCAGTTTTGCCACATAAACCTTTTCTCTCTTATCATGACATTTACCCATAAGTACCTCAGCATGTATCTCCTATTCCCCACATAAGGAAAGCACAATTACTGCACTTAATTTAACACTGATATAACATTGTCATCTAATATATAGCGCATATTCAAAATTTCCCAAGGGTAAAATGTCCTGTGTAACTGATTTCTCTCTTATCTTCCTCCAATCCAGGATGCACACTTTGCATTTTTCACATCCCCTTTAGTCTGACATAGACCTTCAGTCTTGCCTTTTTCTTTCTGGCTTTGTGTTTTATGACCTCGACATCTATAAAGCGTCCAGGTCAGTCATTTTTTAGAATGTTTCCTACTGTGTCTATTCATTTCCTCCAGTTTAGATTCAGAGCGAACGTTCTTTGCAGGAACGCTACAGAGATGTAGTGTTTCTAAACCTATAGTGTGCTTCCATCACTTCAGGAGACAGATGAAGCTAGCTTGTCCAATTAGTAGTAATTAAGCTTTGCTCGCTTGATTAAGGCGGTGTACGCCAGATCAGGCTAGCTTTCGATAAACACAGAAACCTGGGTTTTATTGGCTTTGACTTCCCAAGCAGCTGAAGGGAATGTAGCCCTCCTAGCCTGCCTTCATCTTCACTCCTCCACTCTGAACGCCAGGAATAGTCTCCACCGCAGGACGTGGGGGGAGAGTCGCGAGGCTCTGCCGGGGCGTCGCTTGTTCCCAGTTCTTCTGAGGCCAGCGGAGACATCGCCTCCGTCATTTTCTGTCTGGCGCTGCTGGGCCCGGGATGGAAGTTATCCCTGCACCCCACCACGCGCCACGTGTCTACGCAGTAGTCTCGGCCTGTGCGTGAAAGCAGGTGAGTTGCCATGGCCCATGGCCCGGGCATCTGTGCAAACTAGGGTCTTTTTGCTTGTATCGGCATGTGCGCACACAATTCCGTTCTGTGCAAGCCTTCCCGGCTTATAAAGCATTCTATGTCAGGGGCTCTGGGTCGAGCTAAGGGCTCTATGTGTGAGTAAAGCGTTTCGGCGCGGAGCTTGCCCCCCGCTTTCTGGGCCACTTGGTACGGTCTGCGCCCCCCTTCACTTCCTCCGGCGGTGGTTGCGCCCATCCAACCCGGAAGCGCCCAGGCTCTGCGCCCGCCATGGAGTCTCCTGGCTGTCGGAGCGAGTCCGGCCCGGCTCCCTCGCCCGCGGAGTCAACGCCGGCCTCGGTGACACTTGCGCAGCTCCTGCAGCTGGTCCAGGAGGGCCAGGAGCTCCCCGGCCTGGAGAGGCGCCAGGTCGCGGCGACCCTTGACGAACCCACGGCGTCCCGACTCCCGCGGAGACCCAAGCCCTGGGAGGCCGCGCGCTCCGCGGAGCACCCAGCGCCACAGTTCCAGACTGGGGACGGTGGGCAGAGGAGCCGCCTGGAGGAGCCTGGCTCGGCCGTTTCTGAGGCTCGAGGTCCTTTGCAGCAGTGAATGAAAAATTTTGCTGCCCTGTCGACAAAGGACGCTGCAGCCACCCATCCGCCAGTACTGCAGCCCCAAGGGACAACCCCCAGAATGAAGGAAATTGGCCTGACTACTACTGAGCCCTCAACCACTGCAGATACTCCTAACCGTACACCCAGAGGTGCCTGCGGATAGGAAAGAATAAGATACTGGCCTTGGATAGCTAAGGTTCATAGCAAAGGAATGATTTTAGTGAGCCCGGACTCTTATGACTTCCTATGCATGAGAAAAGCTAAACTCCTTAACGTGAGCTGTCTTGGTTTGCTTTAACAGTAATCTTTTGATGGTCTGACTACCCGGTTTTTTTGCAAAACTCTTGTATATCCTACACAGCAGTCCCTCAGAGCTATGTGAGGCTGCCTCCTGGGTTTGAGTTCTCAGTCTGCCAAATAAAACTATTTTCCACTTTTAGGTTTTGCCTTTTTTTTTTTTTTTTCCAGCCCACAGTTTTGATGACCGCTGAGGGAACCCAGAGAAGACTTCTTCGCCTGAACTCTACGGGGAAATGGAGCCTTGGTACTAGCAGAGTCTTCTTGTGCCCATCCACCTCCTCTAGAGTTCAGACGAATTTGGATGAGTCTCTTCTTGTTCTCGGATCTCCTGATTTTTGATGGATTATCCCGAGCTTTGATTGGCAATGTCTAACAGGTGCCTGGCTCCGCAATTGAAAGATATTGGGGAGTGACCTCCCTAGTTGAAAGATACTAGAGGAGCTCTGTTGAAAGACACTGGAAGAAAGTACCCTCCAGCTGAAAGATACAGAGGAGCCTGATTGAAAGACACTGGGTTTTGCCCAGTAGAAAAGATAAGGAGGAGTCTGGGCTGAATGTCTCAGTAAGAGGCTGACCCGAGACCTTCCTCAAATTGGATACCTTAAAAAGAATTTTTTTGGGATAAAAGATTTAAAAGTAAATCTTATCCCCGAGAAATTCACCTTTAAAATGGGAAATAGAAAAAAAAAGGGAAATAGATTCTCTCAAACAAAAATGAGGGACATCAGAAAACCCACCTCAGACTAACACTCTAGCCAGATTTGTGAATGTACAGAGTTCATACTTGCGAGTACCTACTTAATTGGGAATTAAAGGAAATCCCACCCTGAAAATGACTTAACTTGGGGCTCTTCTATTGACTATGCAGTTAAGTTAGAAAAAGCCAGCTTGATAAAAAACATCTTATCTGAATTCTGACCTTAAACAAAAGCCCTTGTAGGGGGAACTTGCATTTCTCTGTGTCTTTGAGATGTAAATATTCTACCTCATCTTTTTCAGGCCTTTTGTGTTTTGAGAACTTGGTCTCTGCCATCCAGAAGGTGCACATATGATGTACACTTGGCAGACCAGTCATATAGACTGGGATTCTGAGCAGTCTTTTGTCTGACTACCAACTCTGACGGGCTCTTTGCCTTATATATGTCTTTTTTAATTGGGGAGTAGCTGCTTTACAATATTGTGTTGGTTTCTGCCATACACCAACATGAATCAGCCCCAGGTATACATATGTCCCCTCCCTCCGGAGCCTCCCTCCCTCTCCCACCCATCTAGGCTGTCACAGAGCGCTGGGTTGATCTCCCTGTGTCACACACGAGATTCCCACTCGGTATCTGTTTTCCATACGGTACTGTGTATGTTTCCATGCTCTTCTCTCAATTCATCCCACCCTCTCCTTTACTATGTCCACGTGTCTGCTCTCTCTGTCTGCTGCTCCATTGCTGCCCTGTAAATAGGTTTTCAGTATCATCTTTCTAGATTCCATATGCATGTGTTAATACACAGTATTTGTCTTTCTCCTTCTGACTTACTTCACTCTGTATAGTATGATCTAGGTTCACCCACCTCATTAGGACTGACTCAAATGTGTTCTTTTTTATAGCTGACTAATATTCCATTATATATATGTACCACAATTTTTGTATCCATTCATGTGTTGATGGACTTTAGGTTGCTTCCATGTCCTAGCTATTGTAAAAAGTGCTACCATGAAATATTGGGGTATAGGTGTCTCAATTATGGTTTTCTCAGGGTATATGCCCAGTAGTGGAGTTGTTGGGTCAAATGGTAGTTCTATTTCTAGTTTTTTTTTTTAAGAAATCTTCATACAGTTCTCCATAGTGGCTGTGTCAGTTTTCATTCCCAACAACAGTACAAGAGGGTTCCCTTTCCTCTACATCCTCTTCAGCATTTGCTGTTTGTGGATTTTTTAATGATGGCCATTCTTACCGGTGTGGGGTGATACCTCATTGTAGCTTTGATTTGCATTTCTCTAATAATGAGCAATGTTGAGCATCTTTTCATGTGTTTGTTGGCCATCTTTATGTGTCCTTTGGAGAAAAGTCTATTTAGGTCTTGCGCCCATTTTGTTTGTTTGTTTTTCTGGTATTGAGCTGCATGAGCTGCTTGTATATTTTGGAAACTGACCCTTTGTCAGTTGTTGTTTTTTTGCAATTATTTTCTCCCATCCTGAGGGTTGTCTTTCAGTCTTCTTTATTGTTTCCTTTGCTGTGCAGAAACTTTTTCGTTTAAGTCGCGTTTCTTTACTTTTGTTTTTATTTTTCACTACTCTAGGAGGTGAGTCAAAGAGGATCTTGCTGTGATGTATGTTGTTGTATGTCAAAGAGTATACCTCCTATGTTTTCCTCTAAGGCTTTTTGTCATCTTAACTTTTGTGGTGGCAGCTGGTACCACAAAGGCCTTTCCTTTCCTAGACAGTTTTTGGGGAATACACTTTCTGGGTCTTGTTTAGGTGGCATCTTCACACACTCTTGTGGGGAATGCCTCTTGCATCTTACTGGTTTGAGTCACTATTAAGATACCTCTCATTAATGGCCAGATGATGGACCCTTTAAATTGGAGAAACTCTGAATTGGTAAAATTTTAGAGAACTTTCATTATAAAACACTGTTTTATTGGTATCTGTGAGGGGAAAGGAAAGTGGGGAAAAAATAGGATGGTTAACCTAAGAACTCCCTTAGTTTAAAACAAACAAGGTTTGGGAAGACTTCTTGTGGCCTCTTCTTCCCCTCAGTGGGTCTTACAGATGATAAAAACATTGGAATAATTAATTAGGTTGACTAACAGGAAAACAAAAAACTGAAGGGAAAGTCTACAGACTTCCCCCCAACAAGGTGGAGATTTTAAGGTGACTGGTCCTAAATGGATAAAGAAATCTTTAGATGGTTACTTGAAAGTGGGATAAATAAAACAGATGTTAACAGGATTAAATCAAAGGTTTGATAAAACACTACCTAAGGTTGGATGGGCCAAAGGAACCCACTAGTGCTCTTCAACTTTAAAGGGTACCAAACAAATCCACTCTATTTACCCCAGTTAAAACATATATTTAAACGGCTGAAAAAAAAAATATACTGAAGTGCCTGACCAACAATTATTTGGGGTGACAGGCTATTTAATTAAGTTAAAAGATTGACAAAAGGGCCTGAATCCCTTGGCTTGACTGGGGACTCCAGAGCCCCAGTATAAAAATACAAAGAAGGTAAAATGGTCAGGGGAAATGAAGAGTTCTAGAATTCTTCTTGTAAGACCAAAAGTTGTTGATTGGGTCCTAATGAAAACTAAAGTTAAAGGTATAAAAGTTGATAGAATTGAGATGAAAGTTAATAAAAGCTGTTTTATTTACATAGGCTTTATATTTGATAGTTACATCTCTTTTGCTTAATTATATTGTGGAATAGACATGTTTTGCTGGGGAATGCTTCCCTTGCTTGATATTATAAGAAGGGACATATATATCTACCCCTCAGGAAATATTAAACATGCTAAAGGAAATCTGAGGATTATCTGAGCCCATGCCATATAAAGAAAGAACCTGAGAATTCATATTCAGGAGTTAATGAGATTTTGCTCTGGGCCTAACCTGTACCCTCAAAAAGAGAGCCTTTCTTGAATGCCTTCTGAAAGTTTTTGTTATTTTAATTGCTAAGTTAAGTCCAACTCTTTGCAACCCCGTGGGCTGTAGCCCGCTAGGCTCTTCTGTTCATGGGCTTTACCAGACAGTGGATTGCCATTTCCTTCTCCAGGGGATCTTCCCCATCCAGGGATGGAACCAGTGTCTCTGTATTTGCAGGCGGATTCTCTGAGCCACCAGAGGTTTTTAAGGCATGATAAATTAAACCCTAAACTTCTAGAACACAGAACTCTGAAATTTAGAAATCTTTTCAAATCAATCTTTTAATATTATTTAGGTGACTAATCAGTTTTTGGAAATTTAAAAGTTTTTGTCTCACAAGTCTTGATAACTCAGAAATGTGAATACAACCCACAAGAACCTGAAACTGAGCCTACTTGACTCAGAAAGAACCTGAAACCAAGGAGGAAAAAATGAAAAGGTGGCCTTTTTAAACTTAAACAGTTGGAAAGGCACCCTCCACCAAAATCTAATTCATAGCCTCCTTAAGGGTTTATCAAGATCAAATAAAAATCTTAAAAGTATTTTCCACAAGTAGGGTACTCTTTTGCTCCCTTCTGATGCCCATGTCAGAAGCTTTCTCTATCTCCTTTATACTTTAATAAAACTTTATTACACAAAAGCAAAAAAAAAAGTATTTTCCACAAGTAATAAAGCCTTTGTCATCTTAGCAAGCAAATTTAATTTACTCCAACTTATTTATGAATTAGTAAGCTTATATTGTAATAGCTGATTCATAACTAAGTTTTAAAGTGAAGCATTGAGGTCTCTAGTTTGTTTATGTGTCCATGTGAACATTAGTAAGAGACATTATTATGAGATGTCTCTACCTCTAGGAAATATTAAAATTAAATTTTAAAAAGAGCTCTATATAATTGACTTAAAAGTAAGATGTTATAAACTAAATATTTCTAAATATGAAAAAAACTGGCCAGAATGAATTTCAGATTTACATGATCTAAGAAATATTCAATATTAATGTCTCATTAAAAAATGTTTTATTGACATATCATTACTTATGAAGGGTTAGTTTCAGGTGTTAGTGCAGCACAGTGGTTCAGTTTATATACATATATATACACATACAAATACATATATTTTTTCTTTCTCAGACTCTTTTCTGATAAGGGAAAAGAAAATATTGAGTATAGTTCTCTGTGCTATACAGTAGGTCCTTTTTGGTTATCTATTTTATATATAGTATAAAATCTGATATTAAAAGTAGCTTAAGCTTGCTGGCTTAATCAATATAGACATGTCTTACTTTATTGTACCTAGGTTTACTAAAGGTCAATAGATTCATGTTTCTGTTATGGTTTGTCAACAACACATTTACTTGGTATGGCAGTATTTTTTATAAGTTGCAAAATAAAGGTAACTATGATGAGAGTTTCAGGTGAACTCTTTTAGAAGTAATTATATCTTGGCTATGTCTATTTAAAAGTTTCTCCAGAGTTTTGGTAACTTGAGTTTTGCTAAGTTAACTGAGGAGAATGTATTGAACTTCCACATTATTTCAAATAAGAAAATGCTGATACATTAATTGCTAAACAGGTCTACCACTTTTCTTAGGAGAAGAAAACTAAGGGTTTATTAGAAACACATCTTGTACCACATTGAGGAAAGAAGTCATGGTATATGTTTCTAAAGGTTTTGGAATATTCCAGTCAGGGAAGGCTAATGTGACAATTTATAATTACTTGCTGCTTGTTGGTTTTTGCTAGTGATTAAGGGTTTTTTAAAAAACAAATTTATTTATTATGTATTTGGATGCTCCAGGTCTTCATTGGGGCATGTGGGATCTATTCCCTGACCAGGGATCGAACTCTGGTGAGTGCAGTCTTAGCCACCGGGCCACCAGGGAAATCCTGAGATTAAGATTTATAATGGTTAAAGTTATAGTATGTAATTAGAACTACTAAAGATAATAAGGGAACTATTTCAGTGTGCAAAGGAAGTAGGATGTGTGTTTTCAGCAAAAGAAGGTATGAGGAATGGAAATACATTTTATTAAGAATGATTCTCTACAGCTGGTTATTTTTGGATTAAAAAAATGGACAAATTAATACAAATACAAAAAGTTGTAGAAGATTTGTTAAAAAAAAAAAAAAAGCAGCCATGAAAAAGTTTAGTACATGGGCAGGCTCAGATTAGATAAATTAGGTAAATGTATAATGTTATTAAAAGTAGGCTGGTGCAAGCTTGGATTTGATTTTGTCTGTTAAGAGAATGAAGTTTTCTTGATATACTGCTTTTGGTAACCGATTGTGTGAAGTTTTTTTAAGTGTTCCATTTTTTGTTGCTTTTTAAAAAAAATTTTTGTCACTTTGGTTAAGCGAGTATTATTTTACAGTGACCTATGATCCTATTTGAAACGGTTAGTTGTTCAGTCGTGTCTGCTTCTTTGTGACCCCGTGGACTGTAGTCCTCTGGGCTCCTCTGTCCATGGGATTCTCCAGGCCAGAATACTGGTGGGGTAGACATTCTCTTCTCCAGGGGATTCCTAATCAAGGGATTGAACCTGGGTTTCCTGCATTGACAGGCAGATTCTTTACTATCTGAGTCACCAGGGAAGCCTGGGATCCTATTTAACCAAGTGTTAATATTTTTGACAAATTTCCCAAATATCAAACTTTAAGGTTCATTTTCCTCTGGTTAAGTCTGGGATGTTTCAGATGAACCGTAAGGCATCTTAATTAGCCTACTAGGCTAATTAGGCTTATTTGATATGTTCCATTACTTAAGAAACGTTGTCAAATGATTGGAGATGAACCCAAGGTTATATTATATGGATAAGTGTTATATTCGAAGTTTTATATGAATTTTCTAAAATTCTGATATGCTTTGGTATAATGTTATTAGTCATAATTCTAGTTATTATCTTAAAATGTTATATGTCACAGAAATATCCAAGTTTCTTGCCAGTTGCATTGCAATCAGATCTTTAACCATGCCATTTAAGTTATCATTTGTTGACAGTCATAGTTTTACTCTTATGCTTCTATAAAATGAAAATCTTTTTAAAAAAATTCATAAAAAGGAATTTTGACAAATGTAAGTTCTAATAACTTTTAGATCATACCACTGAACTGGGTTAGAAATTATAAAACTCTAATGGAAAACCTGAGTACTTCATCCAGATCATCAGAAATTAATTACATAGGACTGAATGAACTGGTAAATAAACATTATTTATAATTTTATGACTTTTTCTGCAAAATACTGGCTTTAAATCTTTATTTTCCAGAAAAACCTTTCCTCTTATGTTGATAAAGTATACCTTTACAAAGATGAAACATTTATCTTTTTCTCTCTACCTAATGCTCTCAGAATTTGGCTTATCCAGCTAGGTCTCCTGTGGACTTGATGGCTTATTAAAACCAAATTACAAGTAGTTATAGGCTTCCCTGGTGGCTCAGATGGTAAAGGATCTGCTTGCAACACAGGAGACCTGGGTTCAATCTCTGGGTCAGGAAGATCCCCTGGAGAAAGAAATGGCGACCCACTCCAGTATTCTTGCCTGGACAGTTCCATGGACAAAGGAGGCTGGTGGACAACATTTCATGGGTCACAATAAGTCAGACATGACTGAGTGACTAACATGTTCACTTTCATACTAATCATTGTTTTAATTTGTTCTTTGTTTTCAGATTGTTTATGGTTTGTGTCTCTCTCTGTTGTACTATGATCTTATTAATGTTAATAGCTCTATTACTTATCCCAGCTAGTTTATAAGACTGTCCCTTGCATTACTCAATGTGTAACCAGGTCTCTAACAAAATTAATGATGGCTAAACATCTTGAGGAAATAGATCAAGGATCGTAATAGTGTGATTCTAGATATGGGAAGAAGCAACAATGAAAAACCTTTCCTCGATCATGATAGACTAGTAAGAAAAGGGATCCAGAGAATTTTAGATTGTCAACAGGGCCTGCTCCAAGAAAACTTTTCAACACTTTGAGTAGCTTATCAACAGATTCTTGGCCTGATCTAGGAATGAGCCTTCCTAGCACCATGGGACCATGTTGGTCGTGAAATGTCTCCCAAATGTTGGTCGAATTTTATTACTAAGGGGAAGCACTGTAGACGAAAAATGTTGCCTGCCATATCAACAATCAAACCATCAGTTTCTACAACTGCCCCTGATGCTGAGCCCTGAGGGAACTCAGGAGAGACAGGTGGGCTGTCTGCTGCCAGGCCCCACCTGGGTGCACCCTGAGGGAACTCAGGATGGGAAAGAACAGGATGCTGGTCCTGGATAGCTAAGGTGCATATCAAAGGAATGGTTTCAGTAAGCCCAAACTCTTGCATCTTCCCATACATAGAAAAGTATTAAATTCGTAAATTGAGATGTTTGGATTTCCTTTAACGGTAACCTTTTGATGTTCTGACTACCTGATTTTTATTGCAAAACTCCTGAATATTCTGGCTCCTTCCTTTCCTCTTTGGAGCAGTCTCTTGGACCTGTCTGAGAGGCTGCTTCCCAGGCTTGATTGCTCAGAACATTCACCAAATAAAACATAATTCTCCAATTTAAAGTTGTGTGTTTTTCTGAGATCTGGAGGAAATGACCATGTCCCACATAGACTCAGACCTTGGGTACTGGCCACTCTGCTCTTCTTCCTTTGTGCTTTCACCCCTACCTATCAGCTGGACTTAAGCCTCCTGGGAGCATCACTGCAGTGGTTTTGCATTTGTATCTTTGGACTGGGAGCCTCAGTTTAAAAAATTATCTTTTTAGACTCTGTTTCAGTCCTTATATAAATTGAAACAAATCTCATAACTTTACTACTTGCAGTGCATAGATATGTTTTCATTTTTTAATGCTACTTAGGAAACACTAAATGGTTCTGACCCACTGGGAATGATTTCTTAGGAGTTTAGATGTCAGTGTTTATCCCCTGGTTTAGTTTATACATGGTGGTTGTGGAAGTGAATTTGGGATCCAAGTGGCATTTCGATTTCAGATAACCATTCTCCAGATAGGCAGTGTAAAAAAAAGGCCTGATGAGAAAACTTGGCCCTCGAATGACAATGAATGAAATCTCAAAGCATAAAAAGAGCCAGTCAACAACAACCCCTAGAACTCTAAGCTCTGAGAACCAGCTAGGTCAGGCAAAGATGCTAGAGCGTCTAGAGCTGAGGAAAAGCTTTAACACCTTTTAATGTCAGTCTGTTTAAATCAGCTACTTGGCTCACTGTACCTACTCTTGCTTCCTGAAACTAGGTTTTTTTGTTCTACCTATACCTAGAACATATCTGGTTCATGACTCATGAACCTATATTAGCACACATTCATTAAAAGGACTAACTTTTCCCAGAAATAAGGATAGTCCCACAATTTGTTCAAGGAATGGTATATATTATGGTATACAATACAGAGGAGCATAATTTTAAAAACCTCCTTATAATAATACTCAACTATGAGAGGCAGACGGGCAAGACTATATTAGTTCCATTTTACAGGCAAGAGTAGGAACATTCCCGTATTTAGTATAAGGTCTGGGATATAAACCCTGAGCTTCCACACTCACAACTGCTCTTTTCTCATGACTTTGATACATTATTTTAAATAAATCTGACTTCACAGTGCTTTACAGTATAAGATTAACATTTATTCCTGGCAGGTTAACTCTTGAGCCAATTAACTGTGAAATAAAATTCATATTTTATGGTAAGAGAAGAAAAATTTTAACAAAAAAATCTCTGCCCTTTCGCCTTCTCTCTCCCTCTACTGTGCATTGTGTATCTGCATTTTGCATCAATCAAAACCTTCCCTACTGGTTGAAAACCTTCCCCATCAGTCAAAACTGCCACTCAACAGTAAAGAGCAACATTCTCCTAAAACAACTCCTTAAAGGTAATATTCCTTCTTGATAAGAGGTCATTTGGTGCTCAGATCTGGATTATGTAAGTTGTCAACAATATGTCATTTAATGTACAGCCCTGTGTCTCAAAAAACTTATATAACTTGACTTCTTATGGGCATAATAGTTCTCAGAGCTTTCTGTGATGTTCTTCCTGGATTATAATTCTCAAATTTGGCTCAAATAAAAGCTTAAGTTTCTCTCTTAGATTTATTTTTCATTTCATTAATATATGCTTGGTATAGTCGACAGGCTGTCAGAGCTTCCTGCCAGAGGCTACCTGGGGTCTACTCAGAACCAGCGCTTGGTCCTGGCATGGGCCCACTGAGCCCCACCAGCTTCTCAACACTCCTTAGTTCTTGGTAAGTTCTCCTGATACTCAGATCTCATTGTTTGGGTGTTCATCCTAAAATTTTTATTTCAGCTGGTTTTAAGACTTGCTGTCTTTGGGGCACTGGTGCATTTCCTAGGCACCTACGGGGTCTGGGCAAGAGGACCAGGGAAATGTGTGCCTGGGTTTTGTCAAATTTGGCTTAAATTGAAAAAAAAAACAATGAGTTGATATATGGTCTGAACAAAATTTTACTAGTGAAATCAGAGGCTGAATTTTTCATCTCCAAAGAATAAAGGGATATTTTGCTCCTTCGAATTACAAGATACTCTTAGATGACAGATCTCCCGGAAGTGTCGAAGATCAGTTTTCCTGACCTGTAGCAGTCCCATAAGGAAAACCCACCATGATCATTAAGTAAGTACTGCTTATCTGGGGGCATAACAGAGGCTGATTGCCTAGTGCTTCAAGCACTCATGATGGTGTCATTGAGAGAAACTGAGCCACCTAAAAGAACTCAAACCAGGGAATTTCCGGATGGTCCAGTGGTTAGGACTTGGTGCTTTCACTAAGCTCCAGCAAACTGTGTGGTGGGGCAAAAATAATAATAATAGTAATAATATCTCCAGATCTTGGTAACTAGAAATTAAACCAAGTTAAATTACGAGAATTCATTTGCTATCCAGGTCATTTCAAATAGGATGCAATCCCAGAACATTAACTGTTGGGGAGGTCTAAATTCTTAAGAGAGGAAAATTAACACATAAGTTTGTCAATCAGGAAATGCCAATTTCACAGCAGTTTACAATTACTTGCTTCTTGGTTTTCACTAGAGATTTTTTTTTTTTTGGTGGCCATACTATGCATGCCAGGTGGATCTTAGTTCTTTGACTAATAATCAAACCTGTGCCCCCTGCAGTGGAAGCTGAGTCTTAACCACTGGACAACCAGGGAAATCCCGAGATATAAGGTTTTAAGGTTAAGAATTATAAGGGAGACATTTCAGGATGCAAGGAAGGTAGGATGTGTGTTTTCAACAAAGAAAAGTATAAGGAATGAAAATGCATTTTGTTAAAGGGAAAAAAAAGGTGGTATCCTAGAGCTGGTTGTTTCTTTATAGGTAGAGAAAGTTGTGGAGGTTTGTGGAAAATGACACTGTGAGAGTTTTGTGCAAGGTCAAGACTGGCTAAGACTGAACTTAATTAAGAAAAAGTTTTAAAATGGTACAAAACCTGAATTTGGCCTTCTAAGAGGACAAATTTTTCTTAAAATATTGAACTGCTTTTGTTACTAGATTATGAGTTTGTGTTTGAGTGACCTGAACTTGCCCTTGAGATCTTTCATTGTCACTTTGGTTAAGTGAGTGGGAATTGTTTCACAGTGACTTGTGATTCTGTTTGACCAAGTGTTTTAAAACTTTTTGATACTTTTGACAGCCTTTCCAAGGATCAAATTCTAAGTGAAGTTTGTTTGACCTCTCTAGCTAACTTTGAGGTTTTTCTAAATTGTCCCTGGAGCACCTCAAAATACTTTTCTCCCCATCTCACAAAGAGGAATATTAAACTGATTAGACTTATTTGGTATGTTAAATAAGAAGCATTGTTAAACAAGTGGTGATAAAACTTCTTAGGTTGTCATATGGGTAAACATTTTTAATAGATATATACTAGAAATTATAAGGAACTCCTAAAATTCTGATATGACCTGGTGATATCATAGATTTAGTGTATGTCACAGCAGTCAGTAATCAAGTTGCTTTTCAATTGCAATGTAATCAGTCTTTAACCTTGACTTTTAAAGTTTTTGTCATGTATAGCCAACTATATGGTCAGTTAACCACTTATATGGTAGAAATGAGGGTAATTTTAGAAAAAGATTGTTTCAGTGAACATTCTAGTTTTGTTAATTGAAGTATTTACTAAGACTCACTTCTCAGATAGCTCCTTTTTAGTTATTAAAAAGACAGTTTTTGAAGTCTATCACAGTAATCTAACTTTGGGGTTTTTGGGTTTGTGTGTCTGTTTATTTGGGGTATAGTTGCTTTACGACAGTAATCCAACCTTGGATGAGATTGGATTCACCATCACGTGCAACCAGGACATTATTAATACTGGAAAAGACATGGGGATAAAGGATTCCTTAAAGCCATGTTAGAAGACCTTTCCTGAATGAACTGAAACTCCTGTTTTTGACACCTGACTTTAACTAAGACCAGTACTACCAGACCATGATAAGACATCCGAACTAAGACAGATGACCCAAGATTCTGGACCAGACTTGTATACTATTTTGACAATTGCTCTTGGTTTTGCTTAGGAACCAAATGTATTTCTTGGGCTCAAACACATGCAAGTTTCAAAAACCAATTATCTTAAGACAGTCCAGCACTGTGCACGCTGTCACACTGCCAGTGTCGGAGACCCTTAACCAGCCGGTTAACAATGCCTCTTCTGCCATGTTGTTGTTGTATAGTCACTACGTTGTGTCCAACTCTGCGACCACGTGGACTGTACCGCGCCAGGCTCCTCTGTCCAGGGGATTTTTCAGGCAAGAATACTGGAGTGGGTTGCCATTTTCTTCTCCGGGGGGATGCATTGGCAGGGATTCTTTACCGCTGAGCCACCAGGGAAGCCCTAATGGTTGTGGCACATAGGCTTAGTTGCTCCATGGCATGTGGGATCTTCCCAGACCAGGGATTGAATCCGTCTCCTGCATTGGCAGGTGGATTCTTTCTGCAATATATAATCCTTTACATTAGTGGCTGGTAGTTCCTACTAGGACCCAGTAGTTTTGGTACAAGTTTATGACTTTAGCTCTCCCCAGGATGGTTAGGGGGATGCACAATGAAGTTTTCCCCTGGGCTCAAGGATACTTACAGGCAGCCTGGGAAATAGTCCCTGCCATTATGTCTGCCTTCAGCGCAGGCACACTGGTTTCTGTTTTCCAGTGATAGGACCATGTGGCCATGGTTATTTGTTCCCTCATCTTAAGACCCACGAAGAGGCAAATTCCTGCTCTGAAGTTCAGATGTTTGACTTGAAACTAGGCCACATCTATAGTTTTCTATAAAATAATGGACATACACAATGTACATGCAAGGAAATTTAGCTCAAGTCCCTTATTGGACAATCTAGAATTGGCTGTCAGTCCCTGATGAACACTCTTGCTAGCATAACCCTCCAAAGAGAGAACCGGGTTATGAGGACTTGGCATCAAGGGACCCGATGGCACTGAAGCAAGCAAGCAGCCACCCGTGCTTTGAGGGACCAAACCCTCGGTCACCTGTCAAAAGATTAAAGATTGACAGGGGGAAACTGTGAAGTACCTACCTTATGGCAAGACTTTTAAGTGTTTTATTTGGTTGAGCCAGGTCTTCTACATGGGATCTTCCATCTTTGCAGCATGCAAGCAAACTTAAGACATGTGGGATCTAGTTCCCTGACTAGGGATTGAACCCTGGCCCCCTGCATTGAAAGCACGGAGTTTTAGCCACTGGACTAAGGAAATCTCCAAGAAATCTTCCCTTTGGCCTTCTCTCCTGCCACTGTGCATTGTCTGTCTAGCTGCATTATGCACTGACCAAACTTTCCTCATTGGCAGAAATTGCCACTCAACCATAAAGAGCAATATTCTCCTAAGGCAAGCCTTTAAAGCTTATGTAACTGTGTCTTCACTTCTAATAGGCAAAACAGTTGTTAGAGCTTTCTGAGATGCTCTGAGTTATGATTCTTAAATTTCACTTGAATAAAGTTTTCCACTTCTTTTTAGATTGACTGATTCACGGCACAGGGGCTCAGCATTCTACCATATTGTAGGGAACATCCACTTGGCTTGAAAGGGAAAAGAACCCCTTGGTAAGCTTTGGTCTTCCCACAGGGCACAGAACCAGAGGTGGCTGCAAGATCAGAGCCTGTGTGACCAATCCTGATAGTGCAGGACTTCTTCACATAAGGTACCTGGATCCCTGAGAAGGACCTACAAATACCCTAAACTTCAAAGAAAAAACTGGAGTGTATGTTTTTCTGGCAAAGGGCCCCTCTCACAGATCCAAGAGTAGGTTAAAATCCTGAGCTAGAGAAAAGCACTAAGCCAGCTGCAATGATAAGGCGGCACTGGATATACCTAGAGCCAGCCTGAGAGCTTGCCAAGCTGTCGCTGAAGTTAGAACATGAACTCACAGGATAGACAACCAGGTACTGTTTTTATGTGCTTTTACATTTTAATTTCAAGTTCTAATTTAATTCTAACTTCAAGTTCTTCCAAAAACAAGGCCCCAGGAAACCCCAGGTTCAACATGCTCCTGGGCTTGGTCCACTGCTGTCTTGTATTCATAGCTAAGTGTCCATTCACCAACAGTAAAGCCCAGGATAGACGTGATAAAAGAGGACTTCTTCTTCATGGCATCAGTCCTTTGCTGGTTTCAGAGGTGGACGGTGGTCATCACAGAAAACACACAGTAACTTTTCCTTGGAACTGAGGTGGAAGTGCCTGCTGTGAACATCACCATGTTTCCCCTGACCCTTTCCTCCAGTTTCTGAAGATATATTCTAGCAGAAAACAATCTTCCTTGAAGATACTGAGCGACAATTCCATAAAACAAAAACACATGCTTCCAGTGCACTGTTTTCAGGTATGCTGAGGAAGAAAAAACCACTTCATTAATACGAATGTACTGTAACCCTAACCTAAGCGTTAACCACAACAATAAAAGTCAGTTTTGAAGGATTATGATGCCTTCAACAGAGGTGATGGTTTACACCTTCATATCCTTTTTGAAATCAGTTTTTATTCTCTCCATCTCCAGCTAAACGAACACAGCAACACAGAAGGCTTTGTGGTCATTCAAGTGTTTTCTATCCTGTACCTCTCACAGCCCCATGTCCTAACCAGGCATTCACTGTTTCAATATCTCCATCCATTTAATTTGTGAGCACCAGCCACCTCCCACCCAAAGTTATTCTCATACACTTGTAAATGCAAGGTGATCTTTTAGGGGGCAAGGCCTGGCCCACCGAGAGCCCACCAAGGGGCAGTTTCAGCCCCACCTACCTGGGTTCAGTTCAGCTGCCGGATGAGCTGATTGATGCGTTCACCTCGATAGCCCGGCGAGCCCACTTCCTTGAGGAAGCCCACTCTGTTCTTCGTAGCGTGACGGGCCACTGAGAGTTGGAAAGGGCGCAGGAACCTTGAGATTGCCTGGAAATTCTTCCCCGGGAAGGCAATTTCGTGAATGAGGTCTTCCAAGCAAATGACATCAAACTTTCCTAAGAAACGTAAGATTCAGATTCCCGTATTTAGCACTTGCCCAGAAACATACTGCGAGGCTCTGATATGCCAGAGCTCAGCACTCTGGCAAATTCTGGGGACCCTTTCTGCTGACTCCTCAGACGCTCACTCACCCAGGTGCTCCTCAATAACTGTGTTGTCTGTCAGAGGAATGACTTTGTTCTTGACCTTCGCTTGTCCACGTTTCAAGATGAGTTCCCGAACAGACTTCAGATTTGGAAATCTACGAGAGGCAGAAGGAAGCTCGATCACAGCGCCACCCCGCCCCTGGCAGGCTGCAGTATGCTGGCAGCGCAGCCCTGTAGCCTGGCTAAGGAGTCTCCCAACCCCTTCCCCAGGACTGTCCCCAACACACTGCAGCCGGGACGTCTGGGAAGCACACACCCAAAGGAGGTGAGTAAAACCCACGCAGCCCCGACTATGTAATTAGAAACTTACAGATACAAACGCTCGCCAGGTAAAGATGTTTATTTCCCAGCAAAAATAAAAGTCTTGGCTTATAATCTAGGACTTTGGCCTTATGTGACCCCTATTCAAGAGTTTGAAAAAGTCTGAAATGAAATCCAAGTCTTTTTTTGGGTTTTGATGTTTGAAGGAATACTACCCTAGCTCTGCTTCAAGATTCCAAGAATTAATCTCTTCTCTTACTCAGCCTTAACCTACAGCTGACCAAGCCCTACCATAGCCCTGTTCAAACAGTTATGAGCTGTACCAGGAACCCCTGCTCTACCTGCTCCATGTTCCAAGATTCTTAAGGCCGGCAGTTGACCCCTGATGGCTGTGGTCGCGGCACAACATTCCCCTGACCAGCAACGTAAGTGCTGGAGAACAGTACCCTGTGCGTCCCAACGTTCTCTAGTATAATGTAATGTGAATTCACACAAAAAACCATACTCACCCCCAGGTCACATAAGGTTCCACGATACGAAGCGTCTTTATGGTTTTAGGGGTCACTTTCACAAAGACACCACTGAAAATCTTATTCAGGCGAAGTCTGGCAATGGTCCTTTGCACCACTGAACTCACCCCATTAATCCTGAAATGAACAGCAAAGTCAGGCTCTGCCCAGCAAGCACCATGAAGTGTGTGCCACTAATGGGCACCCAGAGGGCAGGACACAGAGTGTGACTTACAGAGTTCAACTGAGTGGGCAACAGCTGTGCAAACAGGCCATCTACCATGCTATGTGGGCACTGCCTGAGGTGCCACAGGAACAGAAATGCCCCTGGACTTGTACAGGGAGAGTGTCCTAAACCACCACAGCTCACACTGTGGCCCCCGTGTCCTAACATCCAGCCCTTTGCCTTCACAGCAATTGGTGTATTTTCATGTCTGTCTGCTTAACAGCAGTCTCCCCAATATATTTATGTGTTTTTTGGCTGCGCCATGTGGCATGTGGGATTCTTGGTTCCCCCACCAGGGATCAAACCTACCCTCCTGCGATGCAAGCAGAGTCTTAACCACTGGACCACAAGGAAAGTCCCAATCTCCCAAATCTGTTTTTTTTTTTTTTAACCTGGATAACTTTAGTAGAAGTCTTTATTGAATTTGTTACAGTATTACTTCTGTTGTATGTTTTGGTTTTTTGGGTACAAGGGAGGTGGAATCTTAGTTCCACTGATCAAACCCACACCCCCTGCATTGGAAGGTGAAGTCTTAACCACTGGACCTCAGGAGAAGTCCTCCAGTCTCCCTAATTTTGAAGACAACATCTGTTTTGCTTAGCTCAGAATTCCTAGCACAACTTGCCTTAAGGGCTTAAATCTCATCTCCCTAAAAAGGCTCTAAAGCTGAACCAATAATTTCCCCAGCCTCATGGAATCCACCAAGTTCCCTACCTTTCAATGCGTACAACAAAGGCCAAGGAATGTTTGTCTGGCACTTCCAAGGCATGAGGTTTCACTTTTAGCCGTCTGAGTCGCACTCTGTCCCGAAGTTGCCGCCAGGAATCATGTACAAACCATTCTAGTCGCTTAAACTTGACTTGTTTTCCTTTCCTCTGCTACAGAGAAGGTAGACCATCATCACCATTTTTTTGCCTCTGTAGTCATCTTTTTCTTTCACAACGGTAATTCACTAGTCACTATTCATAGAACTTATTTCCCCTATGCTCTGGAAAGGGGCACAAACAAACATCCTCCGTTTTTATTTTTTTAAATTTACTTTAACTTATTTTCTGGCTACATCTCAGCATGCAGGATCTTAGTTCCCTGACCAGGGATTGAACCCGTGCCCCCTGCAATAGAAGGGAGGATTCTTAGCCACTGGAATGCTACGGACACCCCCTCTATTCTTATATAATGAAAAAAGATCAACAAGAAAGAAGTGGAGAAAACTTGGGAACTATTGGGAAAAGTCCCTGATAAACAAAAAAAAGCAATTTACATGCTGTCAATGTCTACCATCAAGTGTTTAGGGACCCTAACACTGTGTTAGGCATCATAAACTGCCTCCAAAATGTATTTCTCCAAAATCATGTCGCAAATAGCAAAAATTGTACAAAATTGGTACATTATACCTTGCATAACCCAACCGATGGGGGAAGGGGCCATCGGTACCAAGTCTACTTCAACACGTGCTGGATACAACTCAAACTCTAATTCCCTCCACCTGATTCCCCACCATTACCTCCTTCCTTTGCAAAAGCGCCTGTTTTGCCTGGGTGGCTTTGAGGGCCTGATAAGCCTTCCTCTTTTTCAGGAGATTCTCTGGAACCAAAGGGATCTTTCTTCTTGGTCTGATACAGAAAATGGAGACCAGCGATAGTACTTAAGAAATTAAATATGCACCGGATTTCCAAAAGATATCCCGGGCCTAGGGGAACACTATCTTCAAATTTGTTAGGGCTATGGCCCTTCCGAACTCTGTGGTTTCTAACGCTAGCCCTCAAAATGGACCCCTCACATTTCCTAGGACCCAAAGCCTTAATACGGAGAAGGCAATGGCACCCCACTCCAGTACTCTTGCCTGGAAAATCCCATGGATGGAGGAGCCTGGTAGGCTGCAGTCCATGGGGTCGCTAAGAGTCGGACACGACTGAGTGACTTCACTTTGACTTTTCACTTTCACACACTGGAGAAGGAAGTGGCAACCCACTCCAGTGTTCTTGCCTGGAGAATCCCAGGGACGGGGGAGCCTGGTGGGCTGCCGTCTATGGGATCACACAGAGTCGGACACGACTGAAGTAACTTAGCAGCAGCAAAGCCTTAATAAGTCACGAACCCTACAGCCACTGGTCCTCATATACGTCAACGGAGCTTCTACTAACACGGCTTTAAAGACACTATCAGCGATGAGATTCCGCCCCGTGGAGTTGGGTCGCATGCAAACCCAGCTACAGAGGTTACACTTAAGCACAGCTGGGAGAACCCAGCCTGCTCTCAGCCCGCTGCCCCCTTGAGATGACCCGAGCTCCGCGGCGGCCCCTCCGCCCACCCACACCAACCCCTACGGCGCCTCACTCCTCCCTCTGTAATCTGGAGCCTTTCCAAGTCTCTTCTTTCAGTCCACAAATACCCCTATTTTCCGCCAGCGAGAAATAAACACTGGGGATGGCACCGGATGCTCAAGAAGCCACGCCAGAAATACATCTCCCCAAACACTTACTCTTCCTCCGCCATCTTTCCAACGCGGCAGCTACTACTCATGCGCAGTTCCACCCCGTAGTGAAGAGAGAGGCTTCTCTATGTTTACTTGATCATAGAGACGTCTACTCTAGCTCAAGGCGGGGCGGGTGGGGCGGCCCGGGCCGTTTTAGCAGTAGCAAACCGCTGAGGTTTTGCTAGCCTTGATTCCCGCCAAAAGTTACACAAAGCTTCCTTCGCACTTCTTGGAAGCTTTTCGGAGCCGTGTCATCGTCAGAATCCAGTCCTTTCCATTCCAGGTGAACTCGCTTAGTGCTGGAGGCCAGGATGTAAACAAACAACGAGACGCTTCCCACAATGCACTGACTTCCGGTGGAGTGTGGGCGCTGGGCCTCCGGTTTCCGTTCGTTGCACTACGCGTCTGCGTGGCTGGGTGGGGAGAGCTGGGAGGGGAGAGCTTTGGCGCTCTCGTGTGGGTAAAGATGAATAAGAACCGTTTAGGATGGTGGAAAAACGCCGCTGTGATTACGTCGGCCTGGCTCCATCAGTGGATCTCTGAGCAAATTCTTTGACCCCTGTGTCCCTGTCCCTGAGTTTCTTTTACCCATAGATAGACATAATGGATCTTGCCTTATTACTAGCCTCAGGCGAGTTACATGAACTACTCCATCTAAAACTCAGCACAAAGTCTGGCGCTAAGCGAACTTTAACACTGTGTTTAATTGTTACTGGTGCTGAGCCGAAAACTAGAAATTCCAACTTACTATCTCAGGACCTTCCCTCATACAGCTTTTACCGCCTGGAATATGCTTCCTTCTTTCCTGGTCTTCATAAAACAATGAAAACTCACACGTCTTGTCTTTTCTGGAAACCTTACGAGCAGCGTGTCTCAGACATTAATGTGCATAGGAGTTACCCGAGGATGTTGTTAAAATGCATGTTTTTTATTCAGGAAGGGGCGGGAATCAAGACTCTACATTTTAAACATGCTTCAAAGTGATATGGATGCTTCAGGCCTGAAAACTACACTTTGACAAGGTTCTTGAGTAATCTCTTTCTTGAATTCTATCAGGAAGCTATTATATTTTTAACATCTCTTCCCCATGATACTAGGAGAACAGAGATCATGCCTGCTTTGCTCATC
This sequence comes from Dama dama, assembly GCF_033118175.1. Lineage (NCBI taxonomy): Eukaryota > Metazoa > Chordata > Mammalia > Artiodactyla > Cervidae > Dama > Dama dama. Next base: position 18,887,630 of record NC_083687.1, on the reverse strand, counting down.
ACTGATCTAAGGGTCGTAAGCACAGGTTTTTCAGTCTCAGCACTACTGGCATTTGGGGCCAGAAAATTCTTTGACAGGACAGGGACAGCTGTCCTGTGCATTATAGGATGTCAAGCATCCTCAGTTGTGACAAAAAAAAAGAAAAAAAAAATGCTCCAGGCGTTGCCACATGTCTAGCATAGTATATATATTTATCTTTTAAATATATATATATATATTTATCTTAAGGTCTAAAGCAATGTCATTATTTGACAGCACTTGCAGGTATGGGGGCTTCCCAGGTAGCACTGGTGGTAAAGAACCGGCCTGCCAGTGCAGGAGACATAAGAGACACGGGTTTGATCCCTGGGTTGGGAAGATCCCCTGAAGGAAGGCATGGCAACCCATTCCAGTATTCTTGCCTGGAGAATCCTTATGGACGAGCACCTGGGGGCTGAAGTCCATAGGGTTGTACAGAGCTGGACAGGACTGAAGTGACTTAACAGGCATGCAGGCACACACTTGCAGGCATATCCACAGATATTATCCTGTATTGTTTGCCTTATTGTTTCCCTGAATAGATTGGGTTCTCTGAAGGCTGAGAACTTGTCACATACTTCTCTGAATCTTCTACAGCACCTCTCAAAACAATGGACACCTGCAGGGACTTATTAACCATCTAAGCTCAAAACATCATTTTGGTAAGTGCTATGTAACTATTAATAGTTCAATTATAAAGTGCCATGCACAGAGCTCAGTACCTGATGAATAAATGTCAAAGGACAACATGGTCTTCAGAATCACAGACTGTGGTGTGAAGCTCATTTTTACTTGCTCTTTCAGCACCTCACCATGTGTCTTACTTTGTGGAAAGGCAGAAAGGCCAGAAAACTATGAAACATCTATTACATAGTAAACAAGAAACAAAGTAAATGTTTTGTGAGTTCCCCTCTACACATAAAAGATAGGTTCTGTGGTACTAAAGGTTCTTTCAGAGGTGTTAGTAATACATAACACCTCTAGCTGAGACTTGGAGGCCAGGAGTCAGGAGAGGCTTTCCAGAGCCAGCAGATGGTGCTAGCAGAACACTTATGCTCAGACCCAAAGCCATCATTCCACCAGACTGATCCAGTGAAAAAGAGATGGCGTACTTCTCAAGCCTAAAATGTTCACTGACTACATGTTTATAGTGAATTGAGTATATGCCCTGAGCTCTGGGCAAGATAGATTTTTCACTTGAAACAGGTTCCTGAATGAGAATGGGGCATAGCCATATACAGCCTTCAGAATCTGATTCTTTATAGCCAGACCTCATAGGCCTGTTTTCTTTTTTTCTTGACCATTTCAGTTGTCCATCATTAGGGAATGGTTAGAACAATTTATGGAAGACTATGCAATTATTGATATATGCAGAGAGGTAGGTCTTTATGTCCTGAAATCTCAGTGGTATTTTTTCTTTTTTGGCCTACTTACCTCCATCCCCTTTTCTCTTGTGGGCTGAGCGAGCTCTCCTTCATCGTGTACAGTCTTTGGAGGGTGGGGCGTCAAATCCAAACACACTTGACCTCCCAATACATCCGTTGAAGGGGTCTCTGGAACATCTTTTCAACTCCCACCTGCCCATAAGACCCTAACCTTCTCTTCTCCAGATTTTGAATCTTCAACAGAGTGACGATGGAAGAAACAGAATTAGTCCAGGGCAAGACTTCTAAGGATTTCTATCTCCTAAGGCCTCCTGGAGTTTTCTTATTCCTGTCTTTCTCAAGTCTTCAAGTTCTTTTGTTTTTGGAATTTGACCCCCAAATACTTTAATTTTTTTCTGGTTAAAGTGAGAATTTTAATTTTTATTTATTTTTTCTCCATGCTGTTTGGTTTGAGATATTTTAGTTCCCTGACTAGGGATCAAACCCCTTGGCCCCTGCAATGGAAGCACAGGGTACTAACTACTGGATTAGCAGAAAATTCCCTTAAGTCTTCAAGCTCTTCAATCTTCCCTTTCATCTTTATCCTTCCTATAAAACTTCTTTATGCTGTTAACTGACCAGAAGGGTTTCTGTTGTGTAAAACCAAAGAATCCTAACTATAAAACTCCCAGACATTTGGCTACATTTGAAAAATCAAGATACAGAATAGAGTAAGAAGGATACACAGGAAAGTGTGAGCTGCCCCGGTGGCTCAGAAGGTAAAAAATCTGCCTGCGATGTAGGAGACCTGGGTTCAATCTCTGGGTTGGGAAGATCCCCTGGAGCAGGACATGGCAACCTGCTCCAGTATTCTTGCCTGGAGAATCCCCATGGACAGAGGAGCCTGGCGGGCTACAGTCCATGGGGTCGCAGAGTTGGACACGACTGAGCAACTAACACACACATAGGAAAGTGTTGACGGAGGTTATTTTGGGGAAATGGGAGTAGGGCCTGGAATAGTAGAAAGACTTACACTTTGTGGTGTGCCCTTTGTTTATTACTTACCTATTAGTTTAAGAAAGCACGCTCCGGGTAATTAGATTCTTGTGATTTGCCTGTTTTAGAAACCACTTGACTATATGTTTGTTTTTTAGGACTCCTTGCAAGGGACTTCCCTGGCGGTCCAGTGGTTAAGACACCAATGCAGGGGCACCGATTAGATCCCGGATGGGGGAACTAGGATCCATAATGAAAAATTCAGAGCCAACATTCTGTGAATTGGCTCTGGGATTCCTTTCCTTATATCTGCATTTTGGGATTATTTTGAATCATGCCTTCTCAATAAGGCAAAAGCATCACACCCCACACACCCAAAAGTGGGCCCAACTTGCAATTTCCCATCCACCCCAGACCTTTCTTGGATTAGGACCCTCCTTGCAGTCGACTTTATTTCAGGATTTCCTGCTTGCCTCCTCAGAGAGTGCCATGAGGCCCCCAGGCGGCAGGTGGGAGAGAGCAACCAGGTGAGCCTGGAGTTGGGAAAGACAACATGGACAACAGCTTTAGGTTCTGATATACAACGAGCAAAGGGACCAAAAGTGGAAGGGGAAAAGGAGAGAACTGGTGGAGGGCGGCAGCCTCCTGAGGTCGACGGTAGACACAGGAGAGCTGAGGGGGTGGGCAGAGAGTGTGCTGTAGGTAAGACCAAATGCAAAACAGAACCACCCAGACCGCTTGTGAATTATTTTGGGGATAAAGGAACTTTAGCTTTTCCCTTCCACATTCCCTGAAGACTTCATTTTACACCTTAAAAAGTGGAGGATCAGGACAAGTCTTCCCAGTTGACAGGCAAGAAAGCGAAGGATGACAGTAACTTGCACGAAGCTGTCTGATGACAGTTTAGGTGAAGTCCTGGGGCCTGTTCCCAGGTTCTGCTGCTAAAGACACTTGGCGTGTCCACCCGCTCCCACCTCCCATTGTACCGCTTTCCTTGACCTTCACACACGATTTGCTCCAGCACATGCCTACAAGGAATACAGATCAGGGACTCATGAAGGCCTTTTAACCTGCAGTAGTGTAGATACACACAGGCTATTCACTTTAGCCTGAATGTATTCTTTAGAATCTACCTGATATTGTAAAGGTGCTCCTACAGTTTGTGTGTCTGCTGAACCAGATTTCTCCATATAGTTAACACTATAAAATTCCTCTATCTTCATTCATACAAAAAGTATCATACTTATTTTTTCTTAAACGTACCTCAGGAAATTACACTAAGAACCATGGAATTAAGAGGGGGCATGGGAATATAGATCGTGGCTCTCTACCAAGTGGAGATCTGGAAAAATTTTAGCCCGGAGTTTCTTTTCTCTTGGAATGCAGCTATTTATGGACTTGTTTCCTCTCTAGACTGAGCTCCTTGAGTACAGACATCACACCCGAGTGATCTGTAGACTCCCAGGGTTTAGTACATTGCCTGCAAACTGCTCGATAGTTTGATACTTAATGCCAGATGCCTGGGAGTCCTCCCTCTGTCTATGAAGCAGAGCCAGAGCTCAGATCCAGTGCCACAGATATCCTGCCTGAACGATGCTGCTTCTGTGCCCCAAGATGGTAGAGTTTCTTTCCTTTCCCCTCCCGTTCCCCTAGTAACTCCCTGGCTACTCTCCCACATCAGGTAGTGCTAGGGCCCCTTTCCTGGGACAGGGCCTCTGCTACACAGGGCTCAGGGCTCTAACCATCCTAAGAGGTTTTTCCTCTGTGCGTGCTCCTGTACAACACACAGATTTCAATCCTAACCAAGTAGCCAGATGATCCTTCTCTTTATTCACGGTGCACACCCACTGCAAATGGGCAGAGGAGGGGCAAGCGTGTCATGTTAGACACACATGTCCTTAGCAAGGCGAGAAGCTCGACAGCAGGACACCACTGCAGAAGACATCAAGGGATCCATTCACTGATGTCATTATTCTAATTACTGTTAAGACAGAGGAGAATGACTTCCTCTTTATATATTGATTACTGAGGAATCTTGCTATCCCAACTGCTACCACCTAATGGTGGGGGTGGGGAAGGGAGCCATTAAACCATAAAATAAGGAGGCTACGTATAAATTCTAGGCCCCAAAGAAAAAGGTAAGCAGTCTTAGACCCTTACTCCATGAAGTTTCCACTCTGGTAGTTTTCCTGACCATTTTGGTAAAGTTACACTTGGGAGCGAGGTCAAGAATCAGAAGTGCCCCTGGGGCTGACTTTATAGATATAACAGGGGTTATTTCTCAATATAATTTGGTCAAATGTGTGAATCCAAAGGGAAACGTGTTCATTCTGGAACAAGTCTCATGTCAAACAGTTGTTAATCTTTTTCTTTTTTTAAAAAAATTTTTTTCATTTTTTACCTATCCCTTAGCCTTCTTGTCCCTGCAGAAACAAAAGAAATATAACGACTAAAGGAAACTTCTTGCAGATTGAGACCCATTTATCTAACCTTCAAATGACCTCATTTTTCCTTCTTTAGTGAAGGGCCCATGTGGCAGGAGCCCTGGGAGGGAGGCCTGACATGTACATGACTAAACTTTCTCACTGACCAACTTTAATTGGCAACTGTTTGGATAGGCTGATCAATTAAAATCCTACCCCTTCACTGGCAGAGCTAGTTTTGGGTAACAGGATTTAATAACAGAATGCCCGCTGGACACTTACTTACCCTTTTCTTCTGGGAAAAGCAGCCATTCTTCTTTGCAAAATCAAGACAATCACAGTTGCACATTTTCCCAAATCTTTGGCTGTATTGCAATGGTTGTTTCATTTTGTAATCTCCAACTAAACATTTCCTAACCATGGATTAACAATATAGTTACTGACTGGTTTCTTTTAACAGTATTTATCCAACATAACAAAATAAACTGCAATTTGTTATACTTTTTTTTACAAAACATTTTATAAATATTTTTACAAAATGTATACAAAGCAATTTCAAGTGAGACATACTATACAAATGAAGGTATTTAAGCAAATAAAGCCCACACCACACTGACAGTGAGTGACGCGTCCTCTTTAAGTCAAGTCAGTCTGTAAGGCCTCCCTAATCTAACAAAGTCTACTAAATTCTTCAGCACTAAAATAGTTCTTTTTCGTAATTGCCAGTTTAAAATTTGCTTTATCTTTAGGCAGTACTTAAGGACACAGAAAATCAAATTCTTAATAACAAATTCACACTCTTCCACAACAACAACAGAAAGAAAAAAAAAAAAAAAGAAAAGAAAATGATTTTTGTTACTGAGTACGAGTAGCTCTAAAACTTAACTTTGACTAATGAACCTTAACAACTGAATGTTGGCCATCCGAGGCTGAGCTCTCACCCTCCACCAGAGGGGCCTCGACATGCGAGTTATGACCTAATCACGGGAATAAAATACATTTCGTAATCGTCATTTGTCATTATCTAGAATCTTTCCTCCGTTAAAAGTAAACTTACATACAAGGACACAAAAATTTACAAGTTTCATTTTGGTAAATTAGGCTCTCTGCTTTCTAGACAAGTGTCAAGTCTTTAAAAATCCCTTTAAGATGGCATATTGAAAAGCTGGGACTGGGGTAGCAGGGCAGGGTAGGGAAGAAAAGAGGTGACAAATACACATGAATCTATCTTGTCTCTTAAGAATTCCACTGATTCAGTAATTAATGTAACTCATTAGTAGCCTCCAAGAAGGCTTCCGGGTATAAATTTCCACAATGAGAAGAATTTGATCAGGAGGAACCACCTTTAAGTCTTGCTAGCAATTAGGGGAGCATGAGCCCTAGGAGAAGAGCCTGTGACATCAAGGGGTTCAGAGCGGGTGTTATCCCAGGGCTGCCCAAACACAAAGTTCCAACTGGCAATACCAACTTATCTTTCTAATATGTTACAATATGGGAAAAAAGGGGAAGTCTGCAACTTGGACATTGGCACAAATAAGGAAAACATGGCAACTGTGAAATGGCCCAGATTTTCCGGTTTCTATTGGCTCAGGGGTGGAAGGGGGGAGAAGGTATTTTGCTTTTGTGAATCCTGGTGGTCTCCCAGGATTTCTCTGTGTGTTGGTGGGGGGGACGGGCACTCAGGGGCAGGGAGAGTCTAGGTCTTCTGTTGTTGTGTTTTCTAGGAATCAGAAGCCCTCCTTTCCATTGCAGGCCAATTCGGAAAAGAAATGCCCAACATGATGACAGGGGGTTGTCCTCATTTTGGGGAAGGCCAGAAGTAGATCTTGGCAACGTGTTAGAGTGAAGACAAGTGGGAGTTCCTCTAAAGCCAGAGAGATGGACAGAAGAGATGAGAGCCTGTCCACATAAGAGGGAGGGTGACTGTGTACATGCTGTAGCCAAAATAACCTCTGTACCTGAACAGCCCAGACACACGCACACACGTATGTCAGACAGCACACACGGAACGCCACGTGTAGCGGTCCCAGTGCTAGGGGACACTGACGGTTGCAGTGACCTTGAGAATGAAAGGGACAACAGAAATGGGAGGACCTGGGGCAGGCGTACAAGAAAGGTAAATGGGGAAAGCTCCCTGAAAAGAAATATAAATAAATAAAGCAATAAGTCACATCGATGAACATGAACATGGGCCAAACAGAAACCGTGACGGGGCGTGTCCTTTGGCTCTCCAGTGGGCATCCGGGTCTCAGATCTTTCCTTTCAGTGGTGGGCTGGCTGGTTACCTTTGGTTTGTCTATGTTTTGGTAATGATTGCTGCGGGGGGGTGTGACTACTGTTCTCAGACAACAAGAAGCAGAAACAAGGCCAAAGTCCCCTTAACATTTAAACTGAAAAATTATAACACAGTTTTTAAATGAAAGTGCTTTTGACACTTGGCTATTTGTTGTGGGAGGGGGTGCAAAGAGAGGCTGAATGAAACAAAACCCAGCAACCAACAGAAACATACATTGTATGTTGACTAGATCCAATTGTAGAATGCAAAACGCTTGCTTTTTTCTCAACAGTGAACATCATATATATGCTTTTACATATATACATATTATATTCCTCAAGGCTCGATCCTGGCCTCCCCCGTACACTGTGCCACTTATCTAGTTTCCATTTTTCCTTTATTTTGCCTGGTGAGATTATCTCAAGTCATGCTGTCGCAACTCAAAACAGTTTTCCCTAGATGAAATTCAACGTGGATATGCTGAAGAGGTGAGGCTTTGCTCAGGGAGCATCAGAAAAGCACTTGAACGAACAGGAAGCCCTGCTGTGTGCTCCAGGTGCTCAGGCCGGGGCTGTGGGTCCCAGCGGAGCAGCCGGGGCTAACTGCTCACAGATGGCCGGGGGGAGAGCCGTGCGGTCTCCTGGCCCACGACAACCCCGAGACCCACCCCCCTCAAAGCCCAAATTTGGAGATACAATGGGGATATTCTTTAAAAAGTATCTTCTAACAGTCCTGTTTGATTTTCTGTAATAAAGTCTGTTCTTTTCAAATGACTTATGATTGTCAGAATTTTACCTAGGGCCAAGTATACTGTGATCTCATTGAATTACAGTGTTTGGGAAAAAAAATAAACAAACAAAAAAATGACGATAAGCACTTTGAAAACACTTGAAATGTATAGGGCCTATCAGACTGCTTTCTAATAATGATCAGCTTTACTGAAAGATCTCCCTGTAACCACGAGTATTGCTCTTAAACAAAGAATGGGATTGAAATTAGAAAGAATAACCTGTGATGAGAGATCAAGCAGGCTGGAGACAGGAGACCGTTTCCATTGCTTTTGCCAGGAAAGAATGTAACTTGTCCGGGGCGGGGTCTCGGGGCGGGTGCGGGGAGGACTGCGCTATTAACACTCTAGGATACTATTTACAGCTGCTTCTAAAATAGAGTCAGTTTCTACGACGCCTTCACTGTGGTCCGGGATGAACTTTTCCAGGCAGTTTTCCTGCGAAGCCATTGGAGAAAAGTTGGGGAAATCTAACTCGACAGAGCCGCTAACCGTGGGGTCACTCTGGGACTGCCGCCCAGCCTTTTTGAGTTCCAAAATGTTCTTAAATGTCGTTTCTAAACTCTTAGTGAGCTGGAGATCGGGCTGGGGCTCGCCTGACCCTTTCATGATGTCTGTGTGTAAAACTTCATTCTTTGGAGAATTCCGCAGTGTCTTGTCCTGGAAGGAGCTATTACAGGTCATCTCCAGGTGCGAATCTACGAGGAGGCTTGAGAGTTTGCTGTCAGGACCGTGATCTGCTCTGGATAAGTTTTTCCGGTGGCCTTCAGGGCCGGGGGAGCACTCGCTGCCTTTTGTGGAGTCTCTCCGGCTGGTTTTCTCTTCAGATGCACTCCGGTACTGAGCGGAGCCCACTTTGTCAAATTTCAGTGCTCTGCTGAGGCAGTCGGTTTTTTTAGAAATGTTTCCTTCTGCAGAGACCACGATGTGATTAGGCACTAGATGAAACTGGTCATGATTCGTTGGTTCTGCCAGGCCTGCTTTGCCTCGGTCTCTGCCCTGGGCCTTGGCCGTCAGATGCACAGAACTTGTTGTTTTACCGCCATGCTGGTCACTCCGGCCGAACTGCGTCTCATGGGCAGCTTTATCGAGTTTGAAGGAACAACAGAAATCAGCCTGAAAACCCTCTGCAATTAGGAACGAAAAGCACGTTAATGAAAGAAGGAGACAGTGAGGACGAGACAGCAGCCCCTCAGTGGGTCAGGTGCAAACTGCCCCACCTCACCCTCTAAGTCAGTCGTTCATGTCCAGGAACGTGCAGAAGCACAGTTGGAGGGTGTCCTATAAAAGCAACCTGTAAATGATATATGGAAGTGGGAACCAGAACGGGAAGAAAACTTGTAGGAATAAAAACATTTATAGGATGGTGAAAATATGGGTGAAAATCCATACTCCACAAATTTTTATAATGTTATTGGATTTAAAAATTTCAGAGGCTAGAAAATAGTATGGAGAATACTTTTTTTCCTATTTTTCAGCCATACCGTGTGGCATGCAGGATTTTAGTTTCCCAGTCAGGAATAGGACCCATGCCGCCTCCACTGGCAGGCAGATTCTTAACCACTGGACCACCAGGGCAGTCCTGAGAATCCATTTCTAAAAGACGGGATGTGGGTTGACTCTAGCATGATGCAAACGGCAGGAAGCTGATGGGGTGTTCAAAGAGTACCCACAAGGAGCACTACCATCCATTAGCTTATGAGCAGGGACTGGGCCTCACTGACTCCCCCCAACAAGGCCTGGCACACAGTAAGACAACTCAATAATTGGCTGAGGTTTAGTTGCCTCTGGGAAGGCTTCTGACTTAATTTAGTTCTCAAAAACTAGAGAAAGATTGAGAAGTGTGAGTTTACAGGAGAGAAGAAGATTCAGTTAACAGAATGTAAAATTCCGGTTTGGATTTTGCAGAACATAGACCTTCTCAGAGGATTCATATCCTGCTCTCAACTCCAGATTTTTTCACCCTGGAATCCAGGATCTACCTTCAGGTCTCATACCGCAAGGTCAGTTCAGAAAGTCTCCCCAAAGCCACAGCCCCGGAACCCTGGCAGGAGCTCTCCTCGGCTTTCACTTGACATTTCTTACCGGGGTCTACGAGTGCCAGACGCTTGTCCCGGGACAGAGAAGCTCTTTCCTCCTGGTTGAACATTCTGTCGATCATCACCATCTCAGCGGAGGGGTTGATCCGCTAAAAATGAGAGAGTCTAGTCATTTCAGATGCCTTTTAACAACTGCGAACATCTTGCTGCATTTGGGGGACAGAGGAAGCAATCAGAGAAGAAAATGTGTTTATCATTGACATATTTTTTTAAATTGTATTTTTTGGGAAAAGGTTATATACAACATTGGTACAAACTTCAAAAGGTCCTAAAAGGGGATGTGGAAAGTAAGCCTTCCTTCTTTGCTTGACCTGCGCAATGCCTTGCCCGCCCGCCCAGGGCCCTCTCTGGAGGTGCCCTCTGCCAAGCAGTTTAACAAACTCTTCCAGAGATATTTTATGCACATGCACACATTTACATTATTCATTCTCTATTTTTTGCACACAAATTACAAGCAACTACATGCACTATTCTCTGCTTATTTCCTCCTCTGCTTAATAATATGTCGGAAATCTTATTGTTCAGATACTCTTTTACTTTATATTTTGCTATGCTATAACTGTGTTTTCTTTTGGCCTTGCAGCACAGCTTGTGGGATCTTAGTCTCCTGATCAGGGATTGAACCTGGGCCATGGTAGTGAAAGTGCAGAGTCCTAACCACTGGACTGCCGGGGAATTCCCTATGATCGTGTTTTGTATTAAGGCTTTCCTTAGAATTATTTCTTGCTGTACAGAATCAAATCTTATTTATTCTTATTTAACATAAAAATCATGGCAGACATAATTTGTCCAAATAATTAGTCCATTTGTCCAAATCTGTCCAAATGATCCTTTTCTCATGAATGACAGAGTTAGTCTTTTTGATATCTCAGTTTAATTGCAGAAATGATTGTCAAAGTAAGAACAACTGTTTCAGACTTTGGTGGCACAATTTAAAATAAATATATATAGGTTACAGGTATATCTTGTTTCATTGTGCTTTGTAGATACTGCACTTTTTTAAAGCAAATTGAAGGTTTGTGGCACCCCTGCATTGAGAAAGTCTATGGGCACCATTTTCCCAACAACATTTGCTCACTTCATGTCTCTGTGTCATGTTTTGGTAATTCTCCCAATATTTCAAACCCTCTGGCAGCAAAAAGATTACAATTCACTGAAGGCTCAGATGATGGTTAGCATTTTTAAGCAATAAAGTATTTTTAAATGAAGATATACATATTTTTGTTCTGGACACAATGCTATTGCATACTTAACAGACTGTAGTATAGTGTAAACATAACTTTTATGTGTACTAGGAAACCAAAAAGTTCATGTGAATAACTTTACTGTGATAGTCACTTTATTGACGTGGTCTGGAACTAAACCCTCAATATCTCTGAGGTATGCCTATTTATATATACACACACACACACACATAAACACAAACATACATGTGTACATACATACATATTTACACTATCCTGTATACATATATAATGTAGTTCACCTATTCTTTCAAGGTAAATTTTCAAAGCTGATTTCAAATTAAAAGCCAGCTGTGGACTCCCTGGTGGTACAGTGGATAAGAATCCACCTGCCAATGCAGGGAACATGGGTTCAATCCGTGGTCTGGGAAGAGTCCCACATGCCTTGGGGAACTAAGCCCACATGCTGTTAACTACTAAGCCTGTGCTCTAGAGGCCGGGAACTGAAACTACTGAAGCCCACGAACCCGAGACACGAGAAGCCACTGCAATGAGACATCTGCACACCACAACAAGAGAGTAGCCCCTACTTGCTGCAACTAGAGAGAAGCCAGTACACAGCAACAAAGACTCAGCGCAACAATGACAACAAAAAAAGCCACTTGTACGAGACCAATTTATTAGTCTGTATGATTTTAAAACTGCTTCTAAAATCTCAGATAGACTTGGGCTTTCCATCATTTTCGGAGCTATCTTACTCCTTTCTCTAATTTGCTGTGCTTTAAAATCAATTTTAGTTTCTATTTGGAGGGCTGAAAATGCTCTGCAATTAGGGAGTGCTGATGGCTGCATAGTCTGTGAACATATTAAAGTCCATCAGGTGGTACATTTTAAAATGAAGCATGATTTTTATGACTTCAGTGATCTCTCAACTGAAAACAAGACAAAACTAATTTTAATGTCTGTCACCTCATCTCTTCAGATATTATTCTGAACAACCTTCAGCAGAAGTGCCACCGGTCCGCTCCTGCCTCTTCCGGTTGATGAGAGGCAGTGGACAGCATCGGAGTATGGAGGGGGGTCAGGTGGTCCTGGTCTGAATCCCAGCTCTGCTAATTACAAACTTACTGCCTGTATGGCGTTGGGCAAATTACGTAACCAAGCCCCAATTTCTCACTTGGAACCAGGAAAACAATGGCAGAAATTGAGAGTGATCAGTCATGGAAAGCACAGTGCTTGTATTTGGGTCGGCCAATAAGTTTGTACGGAAAATGTACAGAAAACCTGAACAAACTTTTTGGCCAACCCACAGCTGCTGTTAGTAGTAGGTATAGGCGAAAGCAAGTTTTTCTACAATTTTAAGTATCTGTTCCTTTTCAACTATGGTGGGAAAATGTAATTCCTTGAAGTTTTTGTCTCTGAATTAGTAGCTGTGACCTGTGGAGTTTAAGAAACAGACTGTGCTCAGTGGAACTTTACCATGGCATCCTCCAAGAGCAGGCATCTGTACTTGTTAAGCATAGCTTGGGTCCTTTTCAGGAGCTGAGTGGCAACTGTTTCAAATTCATTGTCAACTTTAAAAAGAGAGAGAGAAAAAAAAAAATAGTAAGAGAGTGCACATCAACCACTAGGTCCTTCATTTCTCCATTTCCTGAGTTTAGCTCTTCCTTGGTTAGACATGATGCTTCTGTGCGGCTTTCCCTTACTGTTCACTGGCATGTGCTCTCAGAAACTCATTTTAATACTAGCTTATTTTAACTCTGATTAGGAAACCAAAAACATAACTCCTTTAAGATCATCTATAAAAGAAAACCACGAAACACAGAACAGCAGCAAATATCCATGAACAGAGAATCATCTACTAGCTCAGGTCACCGAAGCCTCCACTTCCTTCCAAAGCATGAAAATCTGAAACCATTGAGACAATGAGGTCCTACTGTCTGGGCTGGGCAGACCAGGTTCCCGTAACCACACCAACTAGTCCACGGCATCTCGCAGGTCATGGTCTTGTGGCTCTGTCCTCTGTCTCCAAAGGTCTCACAGTTCCCACTCCGCTCTTCTCAGAGCCTCCAAATCCCTATTTTACGCTGCATGAGGATGAAGAGCACCCTGGCCCTCCCAGGGGAGCTCTCAGTGGGCTGATGGCTGCGCTCCCATTAGAGACCCTGGCCGGAGGGACAAGTCTGCGGGCAGCTGGGGGACTGATTCAAGCAGCGGAGGGGGCCTAACGGGGTCCAGGCTGGGAACGGTGGTGGGAAGGAGAGTAGAACTGGGCAGCATGGCTGGGAGAGGCAGCAGGGCCTGGCATCGAAACGGGCTGAGCTCGAGGTGGGATAAGAGGACATTACCTCTAAATGTTTTGCCAGTTTCTGGATGTGGAGCAGTACCTTGGACTGCCTTTGGAACCTCAAAGCTTTTGGAGGGCTACAGTATCTATCTAATTCATAAAGGTGATGCTGACAGCTCAGGGTATGGGTGCACTCAGCCTAAATGCAAGGACTGTGCCTGAATCACCGTGCAGAGCACCTAGCCCAGGGCTGTCCCACCTGCGGCCAGAGTCCCGACAATGTTCTGCATTCACTGCCCTCAAACTTGCCCATAAAATGTCCAGACATTTGGGTACCCCTTCACAGAATGCTGAGAAAAATAAGTCACAATTCTCAACATGGACTGGGAAACCAAGTACATTGGGAAGATGGCAGGTCTGCGATGAAAAAGAGTAATCCAGCGACCAGCTGGGGGCGCCGTGGCTCGGGTTCTCCTGTGGGGCGTGTCCCCGGCAGGTGGTCTGGGGTCAAGGTGGCACTCTGGGGCTCCAGCCTGCTCACCTTTCTTCAGGTCCTCCTCCGTGGGCATGGAGCCCTGGCACACATGGTAGGAGAGCAGCCTCTGCACCGCGTCACTGAGCGACCGGAACTGGCTTTTGTCAGGCGTCACCGCAAGGGCTTGGTCCCTCTGTAACTGCTGGAGAATGCTGTCAGAGAGAAATTGCCGATGGCTGTGTTGAGTCATGTCAAGAAATCTAATCACAACAATTCGCATGCAAAGACAATGAGATGCCCAGGGATGTTATCAAATATAGTATAGTTTTATACTTTGTACATCATGGTGGGTTTAGTTTAGTCTGACCCTGAGTTTAGTCTCAAACTATGACCCTGGCCTCTAAAGCACCATGTTTCCACCAACCATTCAAGCAGGTGCTCACACAGACCCTGGCAATGCCTCACCACTGGCCAGCTAAGCTTATGGTTAACATTTCTGTTCTGAACATAGGGATTCATCAAACCATTCTTCTCAGAGACCCTGAGGCCAATCAAAGGGTATGTGGCTGCTAAGAAGGCAAAGAACTATTCTTAAGAACAAAAGGGTAAGCGTAGGCTCAAACTACATTTGATATATATACACGTGCTAACAAACTAAAGGGAAAGACTTCCAAAGTATACTTTAAAAAATATATAGTATAATGACCCGACTGCTGTTGTCTATTTGTTGAAGGTTAGGAACCTAGAAAAACATTCAAAATGGGTCATTTCCGAAGGGGACTCACAAAGCTCCTTTAGTCAGCTGTTTGGCAGCAGGCCTCTTCTGTCCTCCTGGATGACCATCCACCTGAGGACAAAACACACCTCTTCTTAGTCCCTTCTGTAGAAAACATAAGCAGAACACAGTTCATAAAGGTCACTGTGGCTGCAATCTTCTCAACTCTATCAATAGCACACTCTAAGAATGTAGAATTTGCTATGTTGGAAAACAAAACAAGGAAGTCCCATAGATTCATGCAGCAAAGCTGCACTGTGTCAAGATTATAGAAAGCTGTGCTATCAGCTCCTTGAAGGGATTCACTTGTACCTTAAAGCCTGAATTCCTAGCTCCCTCTACAAACGCTTCATTATATTTTTGTTTTTTCCTTTGGCCACCTCGTGACACATGGAACTTTCCTGACGAGGGATCAAACTCATGCCCCACTGCAGTAGAAACAGAATCTTAACCACTGGACAACCAGGGAAGCCCTTAAATGCTTATTATTATTTTTAATTTGGCTGCACTGGTTCTTAGTTGCAGCATGTGAAATCTAGTTCCCTGACCAGGAATCGATCTTGGGACCCCTGCATTGGAAGCACAGAATCTTAGCCACTGGATGACCAGGGAAGTCCTTTCGTTATATTTTTGAAAAAATAATATTTTAAGTGCCAACTTCATAAACAACTGAAAATTCAGTAGAGAGTCTTTAACTCATCTTCTCAGTGGTAAATAAGGGAGCAAACATATCTGAGCTCTTGTTACATCCAGTCCAGGTGTGTGATCTATCAGAGTATTTCTTAGATCATAGTAAAGAACAAATACTCCTTATGTCAGAACCTGAGAACTGAGCCAGATCCTTCACTGAGTATTCCAGGCAGGCCCAGACGATCACAAATTTCATTAAGCTATTATCTGGTAAAACTGATGGAAAAGAAACTAAGGCCTTAAAAAATGGAAGACAAAAAAATTTGTTTCTTCTTTTTTAGACCAGTGGATGAGTTAAAAGACCATAGGGTTTGACTACTTCATATACTCCGACAGGGGAAAAAAATCTCTAGTATAACTAAGAGGAACAGATCCACTTTTGATAAGATAATGGTCATTATCATTCAACAGTAAACTACATTTTTTGAGTGCCTATGATGTGCTGGCTGCTGGTATATTATTTTTTATATTCAGAATCATTTTTATTTTTAAAAGATAAATTTTTGCACTGTTTTATTTAATAAGTACTTAATATTTTCACATGAATACATTTTCCAAGAAAAATCAGAATGGAATTTTTCAACTAAAATGTAATTCAAAGGCTTTAAATTATTGTTTCTTTAAACAAATGTATTAATATATTACTATAATTTATTTTGGGACACATTCTATTTACTTTTTCTCTTGAGGATTAATTTTTTCTTTTTAATTAAACTTTCTGTTTTGGAGTATAGCTGATTAATAATGTTGTGATAGTTTCAGGTGGACAACTGCTGGTATATTATTGATTCATGAGGAAATGATAGCACCGAAAGTATGTAAGGAATAGATGCATTCATCCTAGAAACATCGACATTACAAGACCTGGCCCTTGGGGAAGGTCTTCAATGAGTACTTTTGTGGGCACACAGGGCATCAGGGTTGACTGTGCAGACGATGCCAGAGAGCCTCTAGTAAGCAGAAGGGGATGTGACATTTTCTTTCAATCACACTGAACATTAAGAAGAAGCCAGGCAAACTGTCTTCTACCTGCACCGCTGGCTGGCCAGGAGGTGATCCAACGACTTTTTCCTGTTGGGGCTGTGTAGTTCCTAAGGACGCTGGTATAACTTTGCTTCCAGAATCCTGCCCTATTAGAATGAACACATGAGACAACGTTCAACAGAAACAGTAAATCAGGCCCGGCAGGTAACCCCTAGAGTCCAATATACACACATTACTGAACTTGTTGAAATAGATTTATCATGGATGTTGGCTATGAGAAAGGAAAGCAGGAAGTACATTTATCTACCAAAGTGCAAAAAGCAGAGGTAAGGGTTATGAAAGATTATTTAGGTAATACATAGAAATAAACACACATAAATGGTAATAAACAAAAGCTGTCAAATGCTACAGTTTCAAATCATCTAAGGTCTACGGAATAGGCCTCAAGCCAGTGATCTGTCAGTACCACCGAACCTCCAAATACTCACAACTTAAGGAAAGGGAGGCCCAAACAGGGGACTGGCTACTAGTGTTCATAGTGTCATCTTTTCTAGTACTTACTGAGCAGTGTGGGTGTTCAAAGCTTAGAAGAAATGGGAGACATGACCCATGATACTTTCTGTCTCAGATGGGTGAATTCTAAATATACCTATACAAAGCAATGTGAGGATAGCTGCAAAGTCACATGTGCCATATAATACTATTTTCATTTTACTATTTTCAAAATACTAGATTTCACTCTTTCTAAGCAGCACACTTTTTGAACATAATTTAATAGAGATGTTTTAATTTCTCATTTTTTATATAAAATGATGGCACAGATGCAACACGGTATATAACTCAGGTGGAAGGGATACAGAAAGCAGGGAGGATCAGAGTGAAGGTGAGGCGGAGTAGAAGAGATGCAGGATGACGGGTGTGCAGAGGGTGTCCCCTGGGAAGACGGGCATGGATTGAGGAGAGCTCACGGCGGGGCTCCTGACCTGGCAGTGCGGTGCTCAAGAGGCCTGGCATGGGTGCTGGCCTCAGGCCATCTGTGGTCTTGGAAGCAGAAATGGGGGAAGTCTGATTCAAGCTTTTTTTCTGAGCCTGTGAAAAACATGGCCGAGATGGAAAAATTAAATCCACGATAAAAGCTTTAAAAGATCACTTAAAATGCCAACCAAGTCAGTTAATGAGTCTCCTGCATCACCTTCAGGTTAGATTATAAAACAACTGTTCCTGTCACATTGGGAGAACTGCAAACAGTACCCTCTAAAGTCTCCAGGCACGCTGAGTCTTCTTGACACCAGTCAGGGATGCAGAGTTTATTGACACCAGCTGCTTTCTTGCTCCTGGAACTCCTGTGTTCATGGTGTTCAGATGCAAAGCTGAGCCTGGAACTCAGTTTCTACCCCTCAACAGTTTCTAGCTTCAGGAATGCTTTATCACACCTGCAAGGATTATGACCTTGACTATGCGGGGTCTGCAGGAATGCTGACCACTCAGTCAGGACCTAAGTGCCAACCCCAGTCTACTGTCAACACTTGCTATTTGCTGTGTAGATGATCTGAAGCACCTCTCCCCCTGCTGTCTGGGAGGTCTTGGGTTCGTGAAATGGCAGCCTCAGGTGGCAGGTAACTGGGAAATGTAAATTCAGCTGAATATTAGAGCAAAATATCACTAGAAAAATTAATCTGATGTTTAAACTGTTATGTGCTTTTTTGTAAATAAGGAAGAGGAACTGGGTGATGTTTAAGGGCTAACAAGGTCTTTCTAGCTCTAAAAAATCTGTTATCTCTATAATGCATTTAAAGTGATAAACAGTTTCTGGGCTTCCTTGGTGGCTCAGCGGTAGAGAATCTGCCTGCAATGTAGGAGACACAAGTTCAATCTCTGGGATGGGAAGATCTCCTGGAGGAAGGCATGGCAACCGACTCCAGTATTCTTGCTTGGAGAATCCTATGGACAGAGGAGCCTGGCAGGCTAGAGTCCATAGGTTCGCAGAGAGCTGGACACCACTAAAGCGACTGAGCACAATAAAGGGTGGGTTTCTCAACCACACCCAATTTTTAATCCTTTATGTCATGACTATTTCACAGTGCAGTAAGTTTTCAGTTTTCCCTTCACTTTTATATTTTGTAAACCAGCAGATGATTTAGTGTAATCATCTCCATGGATGATGACATGTGACTTTGGCCTAAGAAAAAGTTTCCCACCAACTGTTCACGTGTGGCCGCTCACACAGAACTGGGTCACTAGCCAACTAAACCAGTGAACTAGATATGTTAATATTTCTGTTCTAAACAGTTAATTATGCTAAACAATGATCTATATGGCTCCTTTTTCTAATAGAAAAATGGAGAGGGATTTGACATTTTCCAAGAGAGATTGGAGGAGGTCATTACAAAGATGCAAATGGTCACCTTGCTCATCTTTCCATTAGCAGGGAAGCTTGGACCTACATCTCTTAAGTCTACAGGCAATATTCATAGTTCCTGGTCAGAACACCACAGGGGAGAACCTCCCAGTCCTCACAGCTTCCCCTGGAACATAACTCCACACTCTCCTATCGCAGAGAAGCCACAAGGAGGAGATCCATGTTGTAGGGAGGCCTGCGGCTCTCCTCACAAATATCTCCAGCAGACAGACACTAAGGGCCACCTGGATCTAGTGGTTAGGACTCTGGACTTTCACTGCTGTGGCCCAGGTTCAACCCTCGGTTGGGGAACTGAGGCCCTACAAGCTGCGATGTGTGGTCAAAAAAAAAAAAAAAGAAAGAAAAGAAAGGTGCCACTTTGGATAAAAACACAGATAAAAGTTGGAAAAATGTGGTCTAACAGGGTAAGGCTATATTCTAGATGGGACTCTGAAATAACGAGATCAATAGATGAACAGATGAACCAGAAGGAATATGTTCAAATGACCAAAGTCCTCACAGCAGTGCTGGCAGGACACAACATTTTTGGAATTTTCTTCAATATGCCTAGTTCACATGAAACAGAAGAATTTCATCCTTATTCTTAAGAGCATACAACTTTGAAAAACTGAACAAATAAATGGCACTACACAGCCTGATCTCCCAACTTACTTATCAGTCAGGACCCTAAATGACTCTTAGCTATTAAACAGACAAATAAAACAAAATCCATGCATACGTAAGTAGTAAAACTAGGGAACTCTCCAGTAGTTCAGTGGCTAGGACTCCGAGCTTTCACTGCCGAGGGCTCAGGTTTGATCCCTGGTTGGGAACTAAGACCCGACAAGACGTCCAGCACAGCCAAAACAACAAAAAGAAAGTAAAAAAGTACATAAGAAAAGCAAGGAAGAAATCATCATAAAAGTCAGGAGAAGGGCTGGGGTTAGGAAGGCACACAGAAGAAGGAGGTGGTTTGTGGGAGTACTGATAACATTCTATTTCTTGAGTGGTTCCTCACACAGGTATTTGTTTATAATTATTTGGTTACTGTACATTTATGTTTTATTTTCCTAAATGTGTATGTGTGTTTTTTCATAACATAGAAGAGTAACAAGGAAAAAAAAATACCCTGAACAATCTAATCTAATGTCAAAGCTGCTTTCCAATTGTGATGTTGGAGGAGACTCTTGAGAATCCCTTGGACAGCAAGGAGATCAAACCAGTCAATCTTAAAGGAAATCAGTCCTGAATACTCATTGGAAGGACTGATGCTGAAGCCAAAGCTCCAATATCTTGGCCACATGATGCGAACAGCCAGCTCACTGGAAAAGACCCTGATGCTGGGAAAGAGTGAAGACAAAAGGAGAAGAGGGTGACAGAGGATGAGATGGTTGGATGGCATCACCGAACCAATGGACATGAACTTGGGCAAATTCCGCGAGATAGTGAGGAACAGGGAGGCCTGATGTGTTGCAGTCCATGGGGTCGCAAAGAGTGGGACATGACTTAGCGACTGAATGACAATAATAGCAAAGGGAATAAATTGCTACTGTGTCTGAAAGCAAGGCTTCTATCTGCAGGATTCCTCTCGTTTGAGCAGGTGCTGGTATGAGTGTTTTACAGGCCTCCTGCCCACCCGAGTAGGGGTTCAACACTTGCATCAGTGCATTTTCATCCTCCAGCTACTGCTGGTGCTGCTGGTGCTGTGTCCCTCCGCTGGGGACTGGAATGATCTCCCCAGCTGGTACACTGGGGGGTAACATGGAGGTTGGGTGGGCCAGGTAGGGCCAGGGTAGTGGGGGAATGGCAATCCACCGGGAATGTGGGCTACACCTCCATTCACCAGGTCTGTATGTTTGGAAAGCTCTGCTGCCCGACAGGCCCGCTCCATTTCCAGATGTTACTGGTCGCTCCCAGTCCCCTGCTTTTCAGGGCAGGATTTCTGTCTGGTTCACTGCTGAATCCCCAGCACCGGAAGAGGGCCTGACACTACAGCGAGCACAGGGTGAATCACTGTTAGATGAACACGAGGGAGTGAATTCCACAGCAGCGTAAGTTATAGGGGCCTGTACTTCCTCCTAGTCCAATGCCCTCCTCAGCAGCCAGCAGCTTTCTGCCATTCCCCTCCAATTTAGGTTGCCCCTAACTGACCATCTTTTCCAGAAATAAAATTTATCATTCTGGTCTTTTTTTCCTGAGCTCTAAGGAGAAAACTTCCTCTTGAAATATATTTTCTTTACAATAAACTATTGAAGGCTATTTTCTTGAGAACTTGGCTCCAAGAACTCAGATCACATCAGTGTATGATTTTAACTCTTTAGATCCTGCATTATCTTGATACCATGTGAATATAGAGAAATCCCCCAATGAATCAGAATACCGAATCTAGCCCTACCCAGCTCTGTGGTACACTTTGTAAGAAGCCCACAACAAACTAGCAAGATGATAGTCACCAGGCATCTGCTGAATCAGGGAGGCCCCTGGGAATCTTCCCAGCCCACACCCTCCTCTGGGAATTGTCCCCCGCCACAGAAATGGGGTGGAGCCGGTGTGGTGGGCACACAAAGGATGTGAAGAGCTAGAATCCAGGGCAGAGGAACCTCTTCTTCCTGTGGAAAAGTGCCAACCCTGCCAGTGAGCAGCTTCTCTCTCCTAGGGGTGCCTTTCTTTATTTCTACTTCCCTAAAGGGGGCACGTCTTCCTAATTTGAACAAAGACTCTGTACATAGCAGCAGAGGCCCCGTGTGGCTGCTTCCTGAGGTCACCCATGACGGGCTCCTCTGGTCAGGGCTGACTGAACCACAGGGGTGCCAATCAGATGCTCCTTGGAACTGAGAATGGGGGGAGCGGGAGGGGTACCTAAGAGCAGTAGTTCTCAAGTGCAGGTTTATAGCCTAATTGTACCATGATCGCCTGGGGGCGTTTCTGAAAGACAAAGTTTTGGGGTCATATGCACAAAGATGGATTCAGAAATCCAATGTGGTGTTTAGGAATCTATTATTTAAAAGAGCTCTCCAGGAGATTCTGATGTATTCTCAAGTTGGGGAAACCACTGCACTTGCCAGTCTCCGTTTTTCTTTTTTCTCTTTTTCCAGTCTCTGTTACATGGTTGGCAAATATTGTGACGTTGGCCTGGGGTGGCCATTTGGGGCCAGAAGGGTGAGAGGGGGCCATGAAGGAGAGAGGCAGGCACATGCCATCTTGGAGAGGCCAAGGAAACAGCAGAGAGCCTAGTTCTGACCCTTATAAAGGAGCTGCACTCCACGAGATGTTCTTCTTTTTTTGCTAAACAAGTTAGAGTGAGCTTCTGATAGTTGCAACCCAAAGTACCTTGACTAAGACATTTAGGCGTTCACTGTATATACTATACTACGGTAATCAAAGACAGGGGCTGAAGGATACTGCTACAGGCCTTGCCTTCTGAACATTTACCAGCCAGAGAACACTCAGGCGGGCCCAAACATAGCCCACCAGCACACCAGTCATGGTGGCCGATCTCAGGCCCTTAGGCCTGACCAGTAACCCTTTATTTCTCTGGCTAGCTCCCCGCTCATTTTCCACGAAGGCTATTTCATTGTCTTCAAACCTGTAAGCCAGGTGAGAATTCATTCCACCTTCTACCATCAAAGATATGACCTCACCTGATCCCCAGTCATCCCTTCCCCCCTTCCCTGTTACAGTGGAAGAAGCATCTCCCCCTTTTTTTCTACAAAGAATCCCACTGATGTCCTGGAATTCATGTCCTTCTTCTTCCCAAGAGCTGTGGAAAAAAGGTCAAGTCTTTCCTGTATCTTATAAAAATCACCCGCCAGACTCCACACATCTGTGGAACTACTACTGCAGGGTCAGTTACTGTCATTTTTCTGGAAGTTGTCCATGCTCATCACCACACTCCTCATCTCCCCTCATCTATAATCTGGCTTCTGCACAAATCACTCCATGGAAACAAATGTTACCAAGGTCAACAACTGCCTCCCTGTTGCTAAATATGTCAGAAACGTTCCCATCCTGACTTCCGCCAGCCCCTCAGTGACACTCAACTTTATGGACCCCAGCTATCCCTGCCTGCCTCATTTTCCTTTCTTATCTTCCAAACTGCCAAGACCTTTTGGTTTTTTGGAATATTCTGAGTCTCGCCTGCGGACTTGTCTTTCTGTGTCCACCCTCAAAGTGTTGAAGTGCGTTAGGGTTCTCTTCTGGTCACTCTTCCTCTCTACTGACACACTCTTCCTGATGCATTTCCTCCACTCTGGCCGCTTCCATCGTGATATACACGCCAGTCAGTCCCACTTCAGCTTGCATTTTGCCCTCTGCTTCAGCATATGGAGCCGTTTCCCATACAACTACGTTGTCACACAAGTACCTCACCCTTGACAAACATCCTAAACTAAACTCAGAATTTCCCTTCAAACCACGACATCTTCCCCTGTTCTCTATTTCAGTGAACCTGGGTGTCACAGTCGGAAATCTCAGTTCAGTTCAGTTGCTCAGTCGTTTCTGACTCTTTGTGACCCCATGGACTGCAGCATGCCAGGCTTCCCTGTCCATCTCCCAGAGCTTTCTCAAACTCATGTCCATCAAGTCAGTGATGCCATCCAACCATCTCATCCTCTGTTGTCCCCTTCTCCCACCTTCAGTTTTCCCCAGCATCAGAGTCTTTTCAAATGAGTCAGTTCTTCACATCAGGTGGCCAAAGTATTAGAGTTTTAGCATCAGTCCTCCCAATGAGTATTCAGGACTGGTTTCCTTTAGGATGGACTGGTTGGATCTCCTTGCAGTCCAAGGGACTCTCAAGAGTCTTCTCCAACACCACAGTTCAAAAGCATCAATTCTTTGGCGCTCAGCTTTCTTTACAGTCCAACCCTCACATTCATACATGACTACTGGAAAAACCATAGCTTTGACTAGACAGACCTTTGTTGGCAAAGAAATGTCTCTGCTTTTTAATATGTTGTCTAGGTTGGTCATATAGCTTTTCTTTCAAGGAGCAAACATCTTTTAATTTCATGGCTGCAATCACCATCTGCAGTGATTTTAGAGCCCCCAAAAATAAAGTCTCTCACTGTTTCCATGGTTTCCCCATCTATTTGCATGAAGTGATGGGAACAGATGCCATGGTCTTAGTTTTCTGCATGTTGAGTTTTAAGCCAACTTTTTGGCTTGAAAAAGTCGGAAATCTGTATCACCCTTATTCCGCCACTCCAGCCAATCAACCAGAAATTCTATCTGACCTGCTTCAAATCCAGTTCACGCCTCGCCACTTCTACTGCCACCCGGGTGGAGTCGGTTTTCACTGTCATGCTTAGGTTGTGATACCACGATGGCTCTGTGACACAGCATCAAGGTCCCGTGCGATTTAGTGTCCGCTTACCTTTCCCACCTAAATCTTCATGCCTCACTTGAACCTGTTCTCCTTCCCCTGCAGAACCATATTCTCTTCCCTCCCCAAGGCCTTGCACTTGCTTATCCCACTGCCTGAACATTCTCAACTCAGACCCTCTTGTGCTGGATAACTTGCTTTTCCTTTAGGAGGGCTCAGTCAGAAACCACTATTTCATGGAAACCTGCCCCATCTGGGTGAGAGGCTCCTTTCTGGAGCCCGGAGCTCCAGGCTGCTCCCACCAGAGCACTGAGAATGCTGGTCAGCTTGTCTGCCGCCTTCTGCCCCGCAACAGCCTGTCGTAGCCCTGGGACATGGCCCAGGGCTGGCCACGCAGGTGCTGATACACTGCTGAATGAATGAATCAATGAAGGAAACAGTACAGCGAGTGATTATGTACCTCGTGGGCAGTGTAAACAAAAAGTGCAGAGAGGAGATCAATGGATGGTGTGAGAAAGGCTTCACTCTTTTAGAAGCCTGGATACCCTGATGGAGGGGAAGCCATCAGGCCAGACAGGAAAGGACATTCAGTGGATACCCATCAGCAGAGGCTTGGGGCTCACGAAGAGTCTGGCCTGTTTGGGGAACCATGAGGGGTCGTGCCTGGCTAATCTGAAGAGTTCAGCTTAAGGGCTGGGCTGGGGGTTTGTACTTTTCTCCTGTGCAATGAGAAGCTCCCAGATGATGTGGTTTAGGTCACCGAACAAATGTTTTGGGAAGATGAATGTGATGGAAACCACACTTTGAGAAGAGGCTGAAGGCAGATTAATCACTCAGACAATGGTGACAGCCCCCTAATGATAATACAAATGGGCCTTGGGAACCGTCTACCTATTGGCCCTTCTTCCTGTTTGCACTTTAGAATCGCTTGGGGAGCTTTTGAAAAATGCTAATGCCTAGAGCCTTTAATCCAGACCATTTAAGTCAGAATTTATGGGGGTATCCATATTTTTACAAATCTCCCCAGATGATTCTATGGCTTGGCTAGGGTTTCCTCATTTTCAAGAGAAAACAAGGGCTCAGAATTTAAGATATGAACTTAGATCACAAAACCAGTCAGTGGCAGAGGAGGACCTGCAAGTGAGCTCTGATTGCTATTCCAACTCTTGTTTTCCCCATTATATCGCTGCCCCTCTTAAAGTCTAGCCCCAAGTACGGATGTAGAAAGGAGAGCAATGGGAGACAGCGTGGTAAGACAGTTAGCAGGTGAAGTCTGCCTTTATAGCAATTCGCCCATGCTCTGAACCTCCAACTCCTTGATTGCAAAATGGGAACAATGATGCTACCTATGGTCCCAAAGTAAGGATTAGAAATAATACAGATAACCCCTGCATGTACCAGTTGTTAAAATATTATTACTTTCATTGTTATTGGGAAGAACGGATATGAGACATTCAGAGAAGAATTTGTAGGATTCAGTAACCTATTAAAAGTACAGAAGGAAAAGAAAAAAGCAAGAACATCTAGATTATGAAGTCTGAGTGTCTGAGGATTCGGTGGTTCCATGGTAAGGTAGGCAGGCTGAGCTGGATGGGGAAGGAATTAGAAAGGGGCAGGGAAGGCTGGAGACTTCAGTGGTGACCACTCCTGGAAATCTCTCACACAAAGCTGTCAGGGAATTTAAGATCTACTACATCTATTAGTGATCTAAAGAGAGTTAGACTTAATTTGTTTACTTTTGTTTGACAGGTTAAACTCTTGCAAACTGCACCTCTTTCATCAGTGACTTGTGAAATATTAATCCATTCATGGGAAAGCCTAAGTCCTGTAAATGACTCTTTGCATGAAGAGATTTAAATTCACAGGGCTCCTTAGAGAGATGACTGATTCTAGGTGTGAGGCAAGGAAATCATAAGACATGCCTACAATGTCTTGTCCCATAGAGTGCTCAAAGGAGGTGGGGAGGTGACAGAAGTACAGAAGCCATCTTAAGTAGGCCTCGCCTCCACTGACCAAACTGGGGACAATTTAAGCATCAAAAGAATAAAGAAAGCAATAGATTACAACATTAACTATGAAAGAAAATACACAATATTTTAGAGAAATACACTAAAAAATTAGGAGATGAACTTATATGTCTCGATTAGCTTCAGAATAATACTGGGCAGGGAAGCCTGAGTCAGGTATGGATAACACAGAAGCAACCGTGAGTGGGTGAGCCCTGAAGCTGATTGAGCATGAGGGTTCAATACACTATCTTGTCTACTTTTGTTCATGCTTCAAGTTCCTCACAGGGACTCCCCTGGTGGCCCAGTGGTTAAGAATCCACCTTGCAATGCAGGGGACATAGGTTCATCCCTGGTTGGGAAACTAAGATCCAATACGCCCTGGAACAACCAAGCCCACGCGCCACAACTACTGAGCCTGCACACCACAACTAAGTCAGTGCATGCAACGATAGATCCCCCATGATGTGATGAAGATCCTGCATGCCACAATGAAGACCTGATGCAGCCAAATAGAGTAAATAAGTAAGTAAATAAATAAAATAAAATCCCCCATAAGTAGTTTTAAAATGAATGAAAAAACCAACTATGATGTCGGGACTTCGTCCAGTGGCTAAGACTCCACACTGCCAATGTACGGGTGCCTGGATTCAATCCCTGGTCAGGGAACTAGGTCCCACATGCTGCAACTAGGACCTGGCATAGCTGATTAAATAAATTAAAAAGAAAAAAAAACAACTATGATTTCATAGTGTTATATACACACATACACATATATACCGGAGAAGGCAATGGCACCCCACTCCAGCACTCTTGCCTGGAAAATCCCATGGACGGAGGAGCCTGATGGGCTGCAGTCCATGGGATTGCTAGGAGTCAGACACGACTGAATGACTTCACTTTCACGCATTGGACAAGGAAATGGCAACCCACTCCAGTGTTCTTGCCTGGAGAATCCCAGGGACGGGGGAGCCTGGTGGGCTGTCGTCTATGGGGTCGCACAGAGTTGGACACGACTGAAGCGACTTAGCAGCAGCAGCAGCACACATATATACACAATGTGAGAAGAAGAAAAAGCTCTCTTTTTTGGAAAAATCTCAATCACTAACAGTAGATAGGATAATTAGAAAATCATTTTGCAATCACTAATGTAATATATATCAGTGAAGTCAATGGTGAAAGGCTGAGAAACAAGAAGGTCACATAGTCCCAAAACACCGTCCCAGAGATTATGTCTTCCTTATACTGGAATAAGATACTTTTGAATACCTCGAGGAGAAACCTGGCCAGGGGCGGCATGGGAACCAAGTGATCACCCATAAAGGGGACAAACAAACGTTATAAGCCAGCCACTCGGCCAGAATCTAATCATGAGGAAACAATCAGTCAATGCACTGGGGGCCACCCTTGAAACAACCGATCCAGGCTGCTGTAGCCTCAAGAGACATGACAGTAAGTGATCAGAGCGAGGCATTGTCATAAAGGGCATTGTCATAAAGGGCGTTACTGGCTCAACAGGAAGAAATCTGATATAATGTTATTATACAAATGTTAAATTTCCTGGGCATGATAGTGATACTGAGGTTGTGTTGAAGACAGTCTTTGT
This sequence comes from Dama dama, assembly GCF_033118175.1. NCBI lineage: Eukaryota > Metazoa > Chordata > Mammalia > Artiodactyla > Cervidae > Dama > Dama dama. Next base: position 18,859,943 of record NC_083687.1, on the reverse strand, counting down.
TTTTGGGAGATACTTGCTAAAGAATTTAGTGGTCAAGGCTCATGCCATTTTGCAACTTACTTTCAAAATAGTTCAGAGGAAAGTGTGTGTGTGTGTGTCTGTGTGTGTCTGTTTGGAAAGAGAGAAAGACATCCAGACACAAACAAAACAAATGCTCCAAAGCATAAACAAGTAGTGAATCTCGCTGAGGAGGTTCACTGCACTCTCCCAACTTTTCCGTAGTTTTGAAAGTTTTCATAAAAGAAAAGGTGGGGCGGGGACTTAAGTTCACTCGTTAAGAAGCTGGTAAAACTAGAGGCAACTGGGTGGCTGGCGACAGGAGGAAGGAAATTTTTCACTGTAGTACACAACTTTCTGTACCTTTTGAATTCTGAACCAAATAAGTGTATTTTGATGGCAAAAATAAATACAGTTTATATTTAAAACCCATTTAATATTAACACTTTATAGTATCAAAACTTGCTAAATGAAATTTCCCCAAGTAGATAAACCTTGAAAGCCCTTGATGATGATATTTTTGTTCCTTACAATGTTCTGTAAGGTAATTTATACAGAAATTATAAAGTAAAAGAGTCACTGTGCTTCTGGATTACCTGGGAGTGTAAATGTTAGATGGCACCTCAAGACTACTTTTCCAGCTTGTGCAGCCTCCAAGGTTATGCCCTCCTTATTCCAAAATACCTGATGCTTTAATTGTTCTGGAAAACCTACAGCAGAACACATGGAGTATAATGCAAGATTGAGTTCCCAATATTCTTTGACATTAAAAGTCACAAAAAATTGCTTTGGAGCTGCCGGAATATGCTTCTTGTTACCTTTGGATAATTGAAACTTCGGGGAGTTAGAGAGAGAGATTTTTTTCCCCCCTTCATTGAAGCATTATTGAAAAAAAATGAAAAAGAAAGGAAATGACCATGCTGTGGCTGATTATGTATAATTAATTATAATAAACATAAAGTAGACCAATATATACAGATATCATGAGATCCTCAAGTTATCTAATTAAGTAAAAATGCATATGGTAATGAGTACGGTGTGTTGCAGAGTTAAGTGCATATGTGACGTGTGCTGGGTATGCAAAGGATGTCTCTGGGCGAAGAGAAAGAGAAAGAACACAGAAACACTGGTGGCCTGTGGTAGGGAAACCTGGAAGAAGAGGGCTTACTTTTCATTCTAAGCTATTTTGGAACTGTTTCTAATTGTTACCAATGGGAAGTTTTATTTCTTAAAAAAATGCATCAATATGTTGATAAATGCTTTCCAGGTATCACCTCCTCTAGGCGGGTAAATTTTTTAAATTAGAAGAAAACAGAGTATCTGTAATTCCACCATCCAAGGAACTGCTGTTAATGGAGTAGTACATTTCCTTTTAATCAAGTTTCTGAGTGTTCGGTAAGCAAGAGGGTTTTCTACTTTCTACTTCATCATACTGTCTTTCATCATTTTTCTAAAAGAGAAAGCAAATTGCTTATTAACTATTTTGCAGTTAAATGTACATTTTAAATATTTCATGTTTAAATGTGCACTTAAAATGATTTTATAAGTGAAAGTTGCTCAGTCGTGTCTGACTCTGTGTGACCCCATGGACTATACAGTCCATGGAATTCTCCGGGCCGGAATACAGGAGTGGGTAGTCTTTCCCTTCTCCAGGGATCTTCCCAACCCTTCCCAACTCTGGGTTCAGAGACTGAACCCAGGTCTCTCGCATTGCAGGCAGATTCTTTACCAGCTGAGCCACCGGGAAGCCCAAAATGATTTTATAAGCCTTCCCTCAAATCTTTAATTATTTTTCAAAAACATTTTAAACAGTTATATAATACTTCATTATATTCAGTAATTTATATATATATAAATCCTATAGTAGGAGAATTACTATATTGGGTTTAGAAAACTTTTTGGCAACTGAAGTATAGGAGAATATCTATAGTATGCTATATTTGAGTAAGAAAAGAGGGGAAATAAGAAAATACACATGTATCTGCTTACTTGTGTGAAAATAAACAGATGATAAATAAAGGAGAGACTACTGAGACTGGCAAATATAGGTGATGGAGGAGAATTGGCAGGAAAGGATGGAGCGGTTGTGAGCAGGAGAGGGGCCAGGGAGGAGGGAGACCACCCCGCACACTCTGCACAGCCCTGACATTTGGGACTGCGCTAATGGTTCACTCGTCCAAAAGAAATTAAATAGATAAAATCAACAAAAGTAGCGGGTAAAGAATTCTAGAACGAAATACAAACAGAAACAAATAAGCAAAAGCATAGTTCAAAAGAATAGCACAGCCACACCAAGGAAAAATAAGTACTAACCCTAGTAACTTTGGAACAGTGTTTTGACTGTATACCTTTAGGGTAAAGATGGAACTGTAAATCAGCAATCAAATCTGAAGTAGGTTTGTTTTCAACAGTGGAGTCATGTCTGACTCTGTGACCCCGTGGAGTCTAGCCTAGCAGGCTCCTCCGTCCATGGGATTCTCCAGGCAAGAATACTGGAGTGGGTTGCCATTTCTCCAGGGGATCTTCCCAACCCAGGGATCAAACCCAGGTCTCCTGCATTGCAGGTAGATGCTTTACCCTCTGAGCCACCAGGGAAGCCCATGAATTAGTGACTCTAAAACTATTTTCTATGTATTCTAGGACTGGGCAAATAAATATATTATGGGGCAGGCTTTTTCACTATTAGAAAAGGGAGTGATAAATATGGAAAAGGAGACTTGAATAACGAATCTGGTGGTCCTGGATTAGAACTGAAGTATCAATATGAACCTACTGTTTTAAATATAGATATATAGATAAACAGATAATAGATAGCTACAGATGTTGTATATGTGTAAATATATATAAGTCCCAGTTGAGACAACGTCAGTAGCAATGAATATGTAGTGCTCAGATCTTGGCTTCTAAGTACTGTTCTCCACTAGAAGGAACAAGGCCTTTGTTGAATGGTTGAATTCCAAGGCAGGGGCAGGAAAGTGAAAGGCAAACATGGAACATCATGTTTTCCCAGAAATTAAAAGGCAGTGCTCAAAGCAAAATGTAAACATGTCAGAGGGACCAGCAGCCAGTTTGGAGGGGCGCTCAATGGCCATCAAATCAACTTAAGTGGAACTTCCCTGGTGGTCCAGTAGTTAGGACTCTGTGCTGCCAAAGCAGGGGATGTGGGTTTAACCCCTTGTCAGGGAACCAAGATCCCACATGCCATGCAACCAAAAAATTAAATAAACATATAAACCCAAAGAAACCTAAGCATCAAAGTGAAAAAAAAAAAAAAAGAGCATATGATCTCAAGTTTCATGTTAAAAAATAATTTAAAAAAATCAATTTGGGCATCAAAATAAATGATTGCAACAATTTTTTTTTATTGCAACAATTTTAACTCATTAAATGAGAATCTATGAGTCTATACTGATAGAACTAAAATGGAGAAACAGGAAAGTTCTTCCTTAGAGCAGAATGCTAACAATTAAGGTAGAATAAACTTGATGGAATTAGAAAGTCTCTATGTGGTGACCATCACAGTAACAGCTGACTGAGTAACAACTGATTCGGTCAGGAATTATCAATGAAAGCTTAAACTAGTTTGTTCAAGTTTGACAAGAAACGATATCTACATAATCTCAATGTAGCTGCCCAAAGAAGCTTACTAATGATACATCAGACACCACATGAAGCAGACCCCATCTTAAGCAAGTGCTGAACGTTAACACCACCAGCAATGGGACAAGTCCACCCCATGAGGACACACACACACACTTCTGTGGAATCCTATCAAAACTGTGTTGCTGTTTAGTTGTTCAGTTGAGTCTGACTCTTTGAGACCCCATATATTATAACCTCTGTCCATGAGATTTCCCAGGCAAGTATACCAGAGTGGGTTGCTGTTTCCTTCTCCAGGGGATCTTCCTGAACCAGGGATCAAACCCACATCTACTGCATTGGTAGGCAGATTCTTTGCCACCAGGGAAGGCCACCAAAAATGTATAACCTGAATTTCATCATGAGGAAACATTAGAGAAACTCAAATTGAGGGACACTCAATAAAATAACTGATTTGTACTCTTCAAAAAGTCAAGGTCATAAAAGATGAAGAAACTGTTTCAGATTTAAAGACATGACAAGAGAATTAGGCAGTGATCCTAGGTTGGATCCTGGACCATAAAAACAAAACAAAACAAATTTTATTCTCTCTTGCCGTATGGGACATTATTCGGAAAATGAACTACACAGAATAAAGTCTGTAGATTTAAGTAATATTGTAATAATGCTGACTTCTCGGTTTTGATAACAGTACTGTGGTTATGTAGGGGAATGCCCCTGACTTCAAGAAATAAACCTGTTAAGACTGAAGTATGTAGGGGTCAAGAGGCATCATGCCTGCAATTTACTCTTCAAAACTCGGTGTTTGTGTTTGTGTATGTGTGAAACAGAGAGAGAGAGAAGAATAAAACAAATGGGGTAAAAAGTTAACATTTGGAGAATTTTGGTGAAGGGTACACGAGAATTCTTTACACTATTCTCACAACTTTAATTTGTCTATAAGTCTATAAGTCTATTATTTCAAAACACAGAGAGGGACTTCCCTGGTTCAGTGGCTAATATTCCTCGCTCCCAATGCAGGGGTCCTGGGTTTGATCCTTGTTCAGGGAACTAGATCCCACATGTCACAACTAAGATCAAAGATCTGGCATGCCACAATTAAGACGTGGGACAGCCAAATAAATAGAAATAAAATTTAACAAACAAAACACACAAACAGTTTTGATACCAAAAGAGTACACTGAACATCCTTAATCATAAATAATCTATTTCCTTAGGATTCTTAATGGAATTACTAAGTCAAAGGTATACAGTTTAAAAAATACTGACCTACGTGGTAGAGAGAAGTTTTTGAGTTCTTCTAAATGTGGAGAAGAAAGGCTGGGAAAATGGAGGTGTTGAGAGGGTAGACCACAGCAGGAAGGTAGGGTATGGAACTGGAGCTACAGAACATTCTCAGAATGAGCGAGAGCCAAAAGCCATAGGAGTTCAAAGATTGGCAGATGGGGTGAGGGACCACAGCTGACAAATGTTTGAAATGCTTTTCAGGAACATCATCTTCACATGGTGTAACTGACTGCCTGGTCATTCATCTGCAAGCAGCCTGGTAAGAACAGGCTCAAGTACTTGGTCCAATCCACTGCCCTGTATCCTTCCCTCTGTATGCATCCCTCTGTGCAGGCCAGTTACCCACTGCTGAGTCTCAGTGGGTCCCTGAGCCTTTCCAGTTGGCAACCAAGAAACAGCCACGACTTCTCTACCCAGTCCATAGTCATAGGACCTAGTGGCTTCTATATGATGCAAGTGAGAGGGAAGCCAAAGTGTTAGTCACTCATTCGTGTCCGACTCTTTGCGACCCCATGGACTGTAACCTGACAGGCTCCTCTGCCCATAGCATTCTCCAGGCAAGAATACTGGAGTGGGTTGCCATTCCCTTCTCCAGCGGATCTTCCCAACCCAGGGATTGAACCCAGGTCTCCCACACTGCAGGAAGATTCTTTACTGTCTGAGCCCCATGATGTAAGTAAATAATCTGAAATAATCTTTCCTTTTAAATGCCTATAACACATTCCACCAAGTATATCTATTAATATTGGCTCTTTGATCCCCTGGAGGAGGAAAATGACAACCCACTCCAGTATTCTGGCTTGAAAAATCCCATGGACAGAGGCCGGCTAACAGTCCGGGTTGCAAAGAGTTGGACATGATGAGCTAAGCACATCTGAGCTGAGTGTTTGCCACTTGCCAGGGACCATGCTAAGTGCTTTATACAGATTATTTCACTTAACTTTCTCAATAACTATGTGGGATGGTAGTATTATTAATATAAACTCCATTATACTGATGGAAAAACTTAAGTCTAGAGAGGTCAGGTAAGGTAAGACCTGTTCCCAGTCATACAGCCTAGATTCAAATCCATGAAGTCTCCACCCTAAACCACAAGACTATGCAGGATAGAACATTTTAACTAAGAAGAAAAAAGGCAATCAATCATAAGTTGAACATCTTAAGATAATAAATTGGGAACCTAGGATGAAAATTATATTCTTACAAATACATATTCCATTCTTCCATTCCGTAATCACCCAAGCATTTGTTTGATAAAGGGAACGTTACCTGACAGAAGAACTGTTGCTGGCTTCCTACTCCGGGTGTGTTACTGAAGGTGCTGGTAGACTTGGAAGAAGGAACTGGAAGACGATGGGATACACTGACCGGTCCTGGAGTCCTGTTGGGCTGGGGCAGCTGATCTCCCGTAAAGTTTGATCCTGATGCACCAGACTGAACCGCAGACCCAAGACTAGGATGGGCAGTGCTGGACGAACTGACAACAGGGAACCGACTAGGTCCTGCCATGCTTGTCACCGAGGGCATGGTGGTGAAGCCAGGTCTTCCTTGGGAGACGCTGCTCTGCCCAGGGGACAGGTGCAAGACGGTGGGTGATGCCTGCTGCAAAGGCACCTGTCCGCCGACGATCTGAGGAGAGGCGTGGTTGACAATCACCGGGCTTCCGGAGGCGGCAAATGTCTGCCCAGACACTAACTGGACGGCGGCACTCTGGTTGTTCAGCATCTGTCCAGAATATGGTTGATTGGTCCTGAGCATGTTGGAAGAGTTTCTGTTCAACATGACATGCTCTGAGGCCACCTGGCCGGAAATGAGCTGAGAGGGCTGAGTCTGAAGAAGCTGCCCATTGATGGTCTGGACGTGGTGTACCGAGTTGGAACTGACAGAAAGGCTTGTAGGTATGAGGAACTGACTCTGGGGTGTGTGAGGCTGGCCCATGGGAGAATGAATAACGATACTGCCCCCAGCGCTGCTCACAGCCTGCGAGGTGACGGGCTTCCTTGTGTTCTGTTGGTTTACGATGTTCACGGACATGTGCGGACCAACCACTGAGCCCTGGGGTGAGCTTGCAGAGGCAAATGAGATCCCTTGCTGAACATGGTGCTGTTGTATTCCCAAGTTGTTCACATTGTATGTGTTTTGCTGACCCATCTGGATAGGCTTTGGCTGGATATTAACTGGGACTTTATTTGAATTTGGTGCAAGACCCCTTTGTATGATGATGTTATGCACAGGTAAAGATGTTTGGAAATTTGTGCTGTTAAACGGAACAGTGACAGGCTGTGCTACTGGGCTGGAACTGGAGTTCCCAAACAAGGAGTTGCCATTAGGAGTCTGTCTGTGAACGAGAAGCCCTCCACTCACATTTGAGGGGGCTTGCTGCCCACTACCCTTTAGTATTATTTGTGATCCATCTAGGTTATTAATAGTCATCATGGAAGGTTGATTACCAAATGACCCAATTAACTGTATTTGACCAGAACCACTAATCTGGCTGCTATTAGACAAATGCTGGCTGGGCACACTGATCCCCACGTGGTGCATAAAGCCATGGTGCACACCCACCGTATTGCTTGCAAACGACGTGCCAACAGGCACATGAGTCACCCCGATAGGCTGCAGTGTCTGACCTGAGTAATTAGAAACATTAGAAGCCTGAGTAAAGGATGCTGATGAAGAGGGATGAAGCTGAGCTTGTGCAAACTGTTGGCTCGAACCTATACTGGCGTCCAGATATGCCTCTTCTGCCAATGTCTGTTCAGTGATATTGGCCTCCTGCAAGGATTTCTGAAGAATGTCGAAAGGTTGGTCCTCACTGAGATCAGGAAGAGGAGAAGACTCAAGTTCATCTTCGAGAAACTGAAGGCTACTTGAAAGTGGCAGTCCATCACTGGGCCCTTCTCCAAGCTGGCTGCTTACAGCTTTGAGGGCTGACTTAGGATCAGCATTCTAAAAAAATAAGCGGGAGGTTACACGGCATATCTCACCTCTGAAAGAGATTCTTAAACAAAAAATGAATCTCACTTTTGAATATGAATAAAGCATAACAGTCTGCTTTTTAGACTCAACTCTCCAAACTGCTTATCTTATTATGATACTTGATTTCCTTAGTGATGATGTTTAAGTTTGTTTTTTTTTTTTTTTGGTAAGTATAAGCATTCATTGCTCTGGTAAATTATTTTATAGGGAACAGATCAATAATGCAAACATACTCATGGCTACCTGAGTAGCTTTATTCTTTGAGATAGTGGCACAGGCATTATTTTTTCAGGATTGCTCCCAAGTCCAAAGCTTGAATGGGACTCAGCCTAGGGTATGTGTGTATCCAGGAGACAGCAGTGTCTGGTTCATTGTACCACAGGAGGAGACGTGAATTTTGGGAGTTCTGAGTGTGGTTCTACTAGATGTCCCGAAGGTATCTCAGATTCAGCCTTGACTTTCAAGGTTTCTCAGAACTCCCCTAGTGCTAACCTGTCCCAATCCAGGCAAGATCAATCTGGATGAAAAGAAGCTTCCCGTGTGAAATGAGTGAATGGGCATTTGATTTCTTAGAAGTAATCAGCTCATTATGATGCTTTAAAAACTATATCAGTGTCCTATTCAAGAGTAAAAGTTGGTCACCACTTGTCAAGTGCTCCCTTGTGCATTAGTGTCTGTCCATAATGAGTCCTTAAGGTCTGGGCATTCCAATTAGAGACAACAAAACAGGCATATGTAGAGAACTGAACACGGTTACTGATAAATCAGAGACACTCCACTGGGCCAGAAGTTTATCATGGGATATGATAAGATTATAAAAGAAAGAAAAATGAAATCAATAGTTATTTAACACAGGGTGAAGGCAATGTGAATATACTTCACACTACCAAACTGTATACTTAAAAATGGTTAGGATGGTAAACTTGTTGTTATATATATTGTAACATAATTAAAAATGTTAAAAGGTGAAGAAAAACATTTAAAAATAGATCAGTCAAGAATAAACAATCCAGGGATTCCTTGGTGGTCCAGCAGTTAGGACTTGGTATTTTCACTGCCAGGACCTGGGTTCAATCCCTGATTGGGGAACTAAGATCCTGCAAGCCACACAGTGTGACTGAAAAAAAAAAAAGAAGAAGAATGAACAGTCCAGTTTTCAAAACCCTAGAAATTCTCAGCCGTAGGTTAGTAAGGTATGGTGTTCTGGGGGCTAGAAGACGGGAAGAACCAGGTAGAAAAGCAAGACTAGTTCACCTGACACCCAGTTAGAACTTGAAGTCATTTGAAAGGAAGTGGGGAAAAGCCACTGAAACCAAGGAGGTTTGTTTGCTTGTTTCTGCAGAGAAAGGTCAAGGCAACAGTGGATTATCTCCTGAGTGGTGATGTTTTCACAGTGGACAAATTAACAGACCATGGGTTTAAATTTTCATATTTTTCAAAGCTTTTAAAATATTTCTACTGCCATGACACAATCCAAGTTCCCCAAAAATACACCCTGAATGAAGCAGCCTGAAGAGTTAGAATTAATACTCACATGGAAGTGGGAGAGCTGGTGAGTAAAAATCATTAGTGCTGGGAAATAGGCTAAATACCTCCTTTATGGGTTACAGGCATGCATGCAGTTATTGCCCACTCAGAATGAATTTCAAAATTGCTACTGATTCACAAGCCTTACAGGAGATAGTGTTGTGACTTTAAAGCCACCCCTAGCATGTGGAGGAGTCTTACATGTTATGATCTGACATACTTTGTATACACTCAAATACGTTAAAGAATTGTACATTCCCAAGAACTTTCTAAATGCTACTCCAATGGTACTCCATATTATGGATGAAGAAAATAAAGACCCTGATGATGATGATGATAAGTTGACATTAACTGAACAGTGTGCCCATGGACTAGTTCCATTCATCTTAACCAGCCTATGAGGTAGATCTATCATTCTCCCGGATTTACAAATAAAGAACCTGAGCCTCATAGAGATTTAGTGATATAAGCAAGGTTACAGAGCTAGAAAGTGGCAGAGCAAGGATTCAAACTTGGGATTCTAGACTATCATCCATGGAGAACAAAGCAGTTAAAAGATTAAAGTAACATGGGCTTAAACACAGCCATCTGGAATGGATACAGTTTCCAGGCAGGACTCACCTGTCCTGGAGGTCAGATTTCTTGTCTAGATGCTCCTAGGGTTTAAGGAACCTGGTGGCCTGGGTTCAATTCCAAGCTCTGCAACTCCTGGCTGTGTAATACTCAGTAAGTACCAATCTTCAGTTCCCTCATCTTCAAATATGGATACTAATAGAACCTACTATATACTTCACGGAATTATTGTAAGGGTTAGTGAGGTTGATATTTGTTAAGCTCTCAGTGCCAAGAACATACTGAGTGCTTAATAGGTATCAGTTACTATGATCTTTTTCCTTGTTTAAGATGAAAAGGATGAGAACATAACCATAATTCAGAAGGATTTTTTCTTAAAGCTTATGTAACAGTGTTCAAAAGACTCTAAGTTTCTCAGGTTATGTGTCCATGGCATTTTAGAAAGAAAATTGAAAGCTTAGGAAAATAGTAAAGTAAAAATCTTAATAGGCTAAGTTAAAAGTAGAAACTGTCAACATAATTCAATAGATTTTTCCTCTTGTGGCAACTGCAAAAGATGAAGTGAGGATTCCCATCATGATCCAAAAGCAATTATAGCTTCCAGTCACCAGGCATCAATGAGACAGAAACACCTGATCACTGCAGTTTCCAATACTCACACTAGAGTTGGCGAAAATCGAATTTGAATTGGCTGCAGAATATCCTGCATTAGTCAAGTCCTCATTGCTCTGCAAAGGTACAAATTCAAAAAAATGATCACTTGGACTGTAAAAGAAGAAACAAAATGTATGACTGTGACAGCCTGAGTATTACTCACCGATTTATTACTAGGTCCATGTAGAAAATAGTTCAACGCTTGTGGGTCTCTAGAAAACAACCACCAAACAGAGACAACAGCAAATAAATACATTACTTATATTTAGAGTTCATTTTTACTAGGGTAAAAAGAAAATGACATATTAGCTCAAGTAAAATCCTCTCCTTGTTTTAAAACTATTAGTAGTTTTTGTCTGTTTTGTTTTGCTGTCATTTCATTTCCTACTATCACTCATTTTAGCCTCCTAGGATTTCTTAGAAAATGAATTTAATAAAGGATTACCTAATGATGACTCCTATGTTAATCCATGTCACTCTGTCTTCCTACTATATCTATATATACCTATAGGTAGGTATATTATACTTTCCTACTATACCTATATATATATCTACTATACCTCTGATGATTATTTAATTTTTATTTTAAAAACCCACTTAGTTTCAAGGTGCTTATTAGGTTGTTTCAGTACAGCAGACCTCACACACTCAATTCACCCCAGTCCTGGAATGAGCGTCTTACCCAATAAGATCAAGGAGACACGAGTCGTCATCATCATCCATGACAACTATAAAGAGAAGGAATGAGAAAGCACTGTTTCAGCAGAGCAGATTAAAGCCACCAGCATCAACGCAACACAAAAATATACCTTATACTTTCCTAGGTAAATACTGTAATTCATGTGCACTTCCCTCTAATTGCTTATTATGAATGTGATTTTTAAATTTTTGTGGTCATTCAAGAGATCAAGTATTCAATTTAAATTGTTTTTATTGAACACAAGTCCTTAACTTACAAGTCAAAAAGGAATCCAGACAAATCTAAGGGGGTTGGCAGCAACCCTTCACATGCAATTCCCCAAAGGGCCAGTAAACCAGGAACAGTAACTTCCTCAAAAAGTATAGTGAACAAGAGGAGCAATCACAGTTTTGTTTTTAAAAAAATCCCGTGCATACAGAGGTCTTTGAATTTTGTGACTAGATGTTTCCAAACCTGGTGAGCAATCCGGATTTCTAGCCATATTTTCACTATCTTTAGGAAAACAGAAAAGTCAATTCTCCCTACTTTTGGAGACAGAAGAGGCACCACTGCCCCAGGCAGTACTGTGACAGGCTTGGCACTGAAGGTCCCAAGTTCCTCCCTCCGCAGCAGCGATGCCAACTGTTCAGTTGTAAACAGTGTACATCCTAACACTAGAATCTTTAAAGCAGAAACTCTCAACTCCCAGTTCACCCCAGCTCTAAGCCCAGAGCTCCCTCTCTCCCCAGCCATCGAGAGCATCCAGCTCAGCCAGCACAATCGCTGTGTTCTGGCTGAAACAATAACAACTGTACAAATTCCAAGAGCGGTTCTCCCCCTTTTCTTTCTCCTCCCTCCCCCGAGATCCAGGAAACTTACACTAGTGATCCGACACCTGGCAACATTGCTTCGCACCCATTTCGAGCCATGCGTGGAATAATTTACATCACGGAATGCCCAGGCCAAGAGTTCTGGAGCCGTTGGAAAGGGCAGTTATGAACGGCAGTTGGACGGAGGAATGAAATCCTGAAGAGATGCCCAGAAGAGGGACACGCCCGAAGAAGGCAGAGTTTCTACTAAGGTTTTTTTTTCTCGGTTAAAACTGCCATCTCCTCTCCACTTCCCCCCCAACTTCCCATCCCATCGGTCACAAGGCCAAACAAATATAAAAATTACTCCTGCCACATGGAAGGAAACTTGATTTCCTCAGGAAGGGTCTGGAAGGGGTAAGTATCCCCCCATGTGGGACCTCCGCGTTGGTGGGTGACAGGGTTCAGCTGCTGGTGGATCCTCTGAGTGGATCGTTGGTGGAGAGGAGAGCTGATGGGGGACAGGAGGAGGTCAGTGCAGACAGCTTATCCAATGCTAACAGCCATGGCCACAACTGTGGGAGGAGCATGGGCCAAGTGAAATCTGTGTCTAGGACTCAGAGGTTGAGTCACCCAGGGGCATGCTAGGATGACTTTACTCACATGGCTTTTGAGGGGTGAAAAGGGACAGGAAGGAGAAACTGGAAAACTATCATCAAGTAGATATGCTAGAAACTTGTGTGAAGGCCCGCCCTTAAATCCTGACATTTAACATGAGGAGCCACATTAGCTGCTGCTCATTACTGTTCCCTGGGCTGGCCTCCCAGACATCACAATCACATGGACTACATTAGCCAACTAGGATGTACAATCAAGCCTATAAAATGCATAGTATTTCTTTACTTCAACATGACTATTTAAATGGAGCTCCGCTGTACCCTCTGTAAATTCATTTTTTAAGTGTCTAACAGTTTTCAGAACGAACTATATGTATGTGAAAAACAGCCTGCATCAGGGCAGAACCCTTTCACACCTCTCCCTGGTTCCCCTAACACCTGTATCAGCTCCTCCAGCGCACGAGATGCCCCAGGGTAACACACACCCCGAGAGGAAGGACGCACCAGTGGCTCCTCCCGAGTGTCACCGCCACCAAGACTTTCAAGCACAGACAGCCTCTGCTATCCCACAGCTCGGGGACAAGCTACTCCTTGAGTAGACCCAGTAAAAGAACAACTGTACAAGTGGGATGAAGTTAAAGGCCACTGCACACCCTCCCCTACCAAGTGGGCTGCCCAGACACTCGACAGAACACTTGTTGGCGACATCCACCCAACTCGCGGCATCAGTCCTGCCAGACAGACCTTCTCCTCCGGCGCCCCTTGGGTAGAATGCCACGAGCCTTTATAGTCAGGGCAACTCTGAGAATTCTACCCTTTAAAGGGCCACACTCTTTTCTGACTAAACACTTTCAGATTAGAAGAGATGACTCTTACCTCTACACACCCAGCTCTACATGGTGCCAGAACACAGTCACAACACAGCCCGAGCCAGTATTTCTTTCCCCAGGAGGACAGATGGCCCCATCAGAGTAAATCTACCACAGTGAATGTGTAGAAACTGACTAGGATTCTAAAGCAGAAAGACAACCTGAGGATAGAAACTAATGACTCCAAAGTGAAGAGCTGAGTTTTCTTTGGAAAGATTCTCCCATTACTTCTGGGCTCTTGTTGAAGCCCTCATTAAAGTAATTACTCTGGATTCACAAGATGGGCCTCTGGCCGCCCCTCTTCCAAGAGGAAGTCCCTAGATCAGAGGTTACAAACTACTTCTTGGTTTCACACACTAGAGTAAGACACATCCCCTGGGTGATAGCAGTTTGCAGCAGTAGGATCTGGCAGGGAGAGAAGGGGACTGCAGTTCTTATAGGTGCCCCAAGAGATCAGAAGGCACTGCCCAGACACCTGACTACCACTTTTTTTTTTTTTTTTAAATTAATTTATTTTTATTTCCTGGCCACACGTGGGCTCTTGGTTACCTGATCCAAGATTGAATCAGCGCCCCATGCATTAGAAGTGCAACGTTTTAAGCACGGACCACCAGGGAAATCCCTGACTACCACTCCTAAAGAATGAAAGCTAATATTTAAAATTGCTGTTCTTAATCAAGAAGACAATGTAAAAGTGCATTTCAAATCAGTGGGAGAAAATGTTAGCCCTCTAGAGAAAAGAAGGTGGAGCCCTACCTCCTATCTTACACAAAAATAAATTCCAGATGGATCTAAGAGTTAAATGTGGTGGGGCAGGTGAGGGATGAGAAGAGATTTACAGTTTAAGAAAAACATATGGGAGAATTTTGTTTTGTAATCTTGGAGTAGGAAAAGGCTAAGTATGTCACAAGACACAGAAGTCTGCCAAATTTGATGACAAAAATTTTTTTAAATTCTGCATGATAAAAGAAAAAAAAATGAATAAAAATAAAAAAACAAAAAGTGGGGAAAACACATTCAGTTCGTATCACAAGCAGCTTTTCTCCCTAATACATAAAGAGCTCATATTTTTAAAAAGGTCAGCTACCCTGCAGAAAATCAAAGGGTATGAAAAATCAGTCCAAAAAAAGGAAAGACAAGTAACCCCTAAACATGTAAAAGTAATCACCCTCACTTAGGATAACAGAATGCAAATGAAAATTACAATGAGATAAGATTATTTGTCAGATTGGCAAAGATAAAGTTTGGTTAAGGACTATGCTAGTCAGGAAATGGAAAAGAGGGAATTTTACACCTAGGTAGTGAGAGCATATGGCAACCCACTCCAGTACTCTTGCCTGGAAAATCCCATGGACAGAGGAGTCTGGTAGGCTACAGTCCATGTAGTTGCAAAGAGTGGGACACGACTGAGCGACCTGACTTGACTCAGTGAGAGCATAATCTCTGGAGAGGGCAACTACGTTAAAATTTTTAAATGCATGAATCATGTCACCTAGCATGTGCTTGTCCTATAAATATTCTTGCACAAGTGTGAAATGGTATGTGTATAAGACTATCCAGTGCAGGGGACGTCCCTAGCGGTTAGGGGCTAAGTCTCCACACTTACCACGCAGGGGGCATGAGTTTGATCCTGACTGGGGAACTAAGATCCAACACGCCCACAACACAGCAGGGATTTCTTCTTAAGGTGATGGAAATGTTGTGGAATCAAATCACTAAAACTGTACACTTTAAAGGGTGAATCTTATGGTACTGAAATTATATTTAAAGCATTAAAAAAAATGAAACGAAAGAGGTATACACCTTTCTTGTTCCTTTGATCATATACCTTTCCAAGTCAGTTTCTACACATCTGCCTCATTATTTTCAATGGCTGTGTAACACTCCATTGTGTGGGTGAATATAATTGATACCAGAAGTGTTGGGTAGAGGGAAAATATATAAAAATGTGTGTATACGTATCCAGACCCTGAAATAAGGCACAAATAACCAGCAATACCAGCTGCTTCTGGGAGGGAAATTGGGTGGCTGGATTTTTGGGCTTTCCCTGTTTGGGGCCAGGGTTTGATTCCAGGTTAGGGAACTAAGATCCAACAAGCTGAGCAGCAGCCCCCACCCCAATATAATTAATAAAACAAAGAGGATGGGGCGATCCATGAAACACAAGACGCTCAAGTCAGGCTCACTCTACGTAAACATACTGGACATCAAATACTTGGAAAATTTTCAAGCAGTCCAGTGGCCTCAAGAATAACCTACATCAGCTATCTCAGAAGAAATATCTTACAGACAGTTTGATATTCATTAAGATCACAGAAAGATTTTAAAGACTGCCAAGCCAGAGATAAAAAAGGAAGATGGTAGGCTATATATATATATATATATATTTTTTTTTTTTTTTTTTACATCGGAGGAAAAAAATCTGAGCTCTTATATCAAGAAATGTGTTGGTTTCAAGAACAAATTTCAGGAAAGCTAGCTAAGCAAATCAATTCTACTGATTTAAGACATTATAACCTAGGAGCAGAAGAAAACGTTAAAAGTCATAACACAGAATTTCAAATAATTCACAAAATCAAATCTGGTATGTGACTGCTATCACAAATGATTCTCTTCTCTCCCTTATATGCTTTTCTGTTTTCTCTTCTTCCAAAAACATTATCTAGTGAAAATGATGACTAGTAAGCTAAAACTTTAAAAGATCACCAAGAATCAATAAAACAGGTTATCTTACCAACATACAAAAAAAATTACTGACATTTGCTTTATTTGCGTTGATTTGGTATAGTATCAGTATATGTCATAATTTCCCAATCATTCACAAATTTGCCTTTAAAAGGGATCAGTAGGAAACTTTATGTAAGCAGTCCTGAGCTACGGCATGGGCAGTCTTCTCAGGTGATCTCAGAAGGTATAAGGAGCTGAAGGCACTTTTATTTTTACCCAGACATTTACCAGTTCCAGTGCTGTTCAATCCTTTGACTGAATTCAGATTTTCATCTGGTATCATTTCCCCCCTCCTGAAAGATTTCCTTTAATATTTTGAAGTACAGATCTGGCGATGAATTCTTTCATATGTCTTTAAATGTTTATTTTGCCTGAATTTTTGAAATGTATTTCACTGGATATATATAGTTCTGTCATTCAGCCACTAGGTCGTGTCCAATGCCTTGCCACACCATGGACGGCAGCGTTCCAGGCTGCCCGTCCGTCACTCTCTCCTGGAGTTTGCTCAAACTCCTCTTCAATGAGCCTGTTTTCTTTTGGTTCTTCAAAGATACTGCTGTACTGTTTCTTGCTCGCCCTGTTTCTAAATAGAATTCTGCTGTGGTTCTTACTTTTGTCCTTTTGTACATAACAGGTCTCCCCTCCCCACCCTCATCCCCCACCCCCAATACAAAGATTTTTCTCCTTATCACTGGTTTTAAGCCCTTTGATTATGATGTGCCTTGGCAATATTTTCTTCATGCTTCTTGTGCTTGGGATTCATTAAATTTCCATGATCTGTAAGTTTATAATCTTCCTCCAATGTAGAATAATTGCAGCCATTGTTGTTGTTGTTTGTTGTCCAGTTGCTAAGTGGTGGCAGACTCTTTGTGACCTTGTGGACTGCGGCACAGCAGGATTCCCTGTTCTTCACTTTCTCCCGGAGCTTGCTCAAACGCATGTCCATTGAGCTAGTGATGCCATCTAGCCATCTCATGCTCTTTCACCCCTTTCTCTTCCTGCCCTCAATTTTCCCCAGCAGCAGGGTCTTTTTCAATGAGTCAGCTCTTCCCATCAGGTGGCCAAAATATTGGAGCTTCAGCATCAGTCCTCCCAATGAATATTCAGGGTTGACTTCCTTTAGGATCGACTGATTTGATCTCCTTGCTGTCCAAGGGACTCTCAAGCACCACAGTTTGAAAGTGTCAATTCTTTGGTGTTCAACATTCTTATGATCCAACTCTCACATCCGTACGTGACTATTGGAAAAATCATAGCTTTGACTGTAACAGACCCTTGTTGGCAAAGCGATGTCTCTGATTTTTAATAGGTTGTCTAGGTTTGTCATAGTTTTTCTTCTAAGAAGAAGTTTTTCTTCTTCTTCAAGTATCTTTTAATTTCACGGCTTCAGTCACCATCCGCAGTGATTTTGGAGCCCAAGAAAAGAAAATCTGCCATTGTTCCCACTTTTCCCCCATCTATTCGCCATGAAGTAATGGGACCAGATGCCATGATCTTAGTTTTTTGAATGATGAGTTTTAAGCCAGCTTTTTCACTCTCCTCTCTCACCTTCATCAAGAGGCTCTTTAGTTCATCTTTGCTTTCTGTCATTAGAATGATCTCATTTGCATATTTGAGGTTGTTGATATTTCTTCCTGCAATCCTGATTCTAGCTGTGAGTCATCCAGCCCAGCATTTCACATGATGTACTCTGCATATGAATTAAAAAAGCAGGGTGACAATACACAGCCTGGAAGTACTCTTTTCCCAATTTTGAACCAGTCTGTTTTTCTATATCCAGTTCTAACCGCTTCTTCTTGACCTGCATACAGGTTTCTCAGGAGGCAGGTAAGCTGATCTTGAACAATTGCAGCTACTACTTCATATTCTCTATGTCCTACCCTTCCTTCAGGGACCCCAATTACCTATGAATATGCTGCTTTTAAGTGGTTCCACAGCTCATTGGTGCTGTTTCAAAACTTTTTAAGTGTCCTTTTATATCTCTGGTTTTTATTTAGGATAGTGTCTATTGCTATGTCTTCAAGCACACTAATCTTTCCTTCTGCAGTGTCTAATCACTTATTAATCCTATCCAATGTATTTTTAAATTTTCAACCATTGTAGCTTTCATCTCTAGTAGTTGGGTATTTTTTAAAAATATCTTCCTTATCTTTAGTATGTTCAATCTTTCTTCTACCTTCTTGAAATTATGCAGAATAGTGACAACTTTTTAATATCCCTCTCTACTAATTCTATCATTTGTATCATTTCTGGGTCTGTTTCTACTGATTGATTTTTTTTGTCCTTATAATGGGTAGTGTTTTTCTTCTTCTTTGTATGCCTAGTAATCTTTTGGATTGGATTCCAGACATTGCTAACTTTACATTATTGAGTACTGGATATTTTGTATTTTTGAACTCTGTCTAGGACACAATTAGGTTGCTTGTAGGAATAGTTTAATAGTTTGATTCTCTTGAGGTCTGATTTTAAGCTTTGTCAGTCTTTAGTCTAGGGTCAGTTTTGCCCAATGCCCACCTGAGTACTTCACTTGATATTGCAGAATTGTAAAGATTTTTGCACTCTTACAAGTGGAAACACAAACTATTCTCTGCCCTGTGTGAGCTCTAATCCTTTTGGTTGGTTCTCTCCCAGGACATGGGTAGTTTCCCTATCGCATGAAGTGACTGGGTATCAGCTAAAGAGCCAAGGGAGACACTCTCCAGGGTTTTGCATTTATCTCAGCACGGCTCTCTTCTCTGGCTCTGCCCCAACGAGTGTAGCTACTTTTACATCCCAGCAACATCAGCTCAGCTCAGGAAGACTACCAGATGCCACCTGGGTTCCTCTTCCCAGTGCCGAGGCCTGGAAACCCTCCCCAGACAGGACACTGGGGAAGTTACAGGACTCATCTTACCCATTTTCTCTTTCTCATGAGTCACTGTCCTGGGCTGCCTGATAGTGAATGTCTAATAATCATGTTTTATCTAATTTTTAACTTTTATGAAAGAAAGTCAATCCAGTCCCTATTATCCCATCTTCGGAAGAAACTACTTTAGGAGGTAAGAACAGCTTATATGAGTTCATTAGCATGAATTGTGGGATCAGAGATCCTAAAAGGAGAAGGGAAGGAGAAAAAGAGGACAGTAAATTGCTTTAGTCCTGCCTTCTTTTGTTTTCTACCCTGAAAAAAAGCTTAGGGTACGGGGAAGCCCACTTCTTTAATTACTACATTTAATGATGTTGCTCGGTGGGTGAAGAGAGTAAATATTTAACCAACACTCAGCGCCCACTATGTGTCAGTTCTTGTGTTTAGGACTGGGAATTTCAAATGAGTATGACATAAAATGCAAGGGTAAATATAAATACCCTTAGCATTTTTGCAGGACTGTAAAAGCAAGGCCAAAAAGTAAGTTACTGTATTTATTTAAGCAGACAATATCCCAATAAGTGTCACGATCAACAAGTCACACCATAAAACAGCCACTTACCCAAGGAAAGTAACTGTCTATGTCACCTAGGATATAAAGTATTCTCATCTTATTTCTTTTATTGTATTGTTATGGACTGTTAAATTTTGTAATTGTAAGGTTGTATCAGACTTTCTGGCACAGTTCCTGATTGTAAGGAACTCACTCTCTTTTGGAAGACAGATGCAATAATTCACCACAACGCAATGTAAGAAGTGCTAGAACTTTTGCAGGGGGTTCCCAAGCTTCTTCAGGTGAAGTCACTGGTTGCTTTTTGTGAAATAATATGACACTTTGCTAGAAAAAAAATGACTATATCTTCACAGTTATACCCATATGTAATAAAAGGAAACTGTCAAACTCAGCATGATGGCCTCTGAGTTTTTCTGTTGTTATTGAACCAAGAACTTCATTTATTTTGTCACCAGCTAGAGCCCACTAGCAGCAAGGAAGTAAGGTGGAAAAAACTGAAACATTATTAGGAGAAAAAGTTAGGAACCAAAGAATTCCTTGAAGTCAGAAAAGATGACCATTATTAATGTAGGCAATTACCAGTATTTCATGGTTCAACTCATGAAATGCAAAGTTTGGGAATTCCCTGGTGGTCTAGTGGTTAGGACTCTGGACTTCCACTGCAGGGAACATGGTTTGATCCCTGGTCAGGGAACTAAGATCCTGCTGTGCAGCCAAAAGAAAAGGAAAGGAAAAAAAAGACTTTGAAAGCCTTAAAGTTGCTTTACTTTTCAACTTGGAATGAGGTGGGGTAGACATAAACCTAATAAATTAAGCAATCAAGCTCACTACACAACATACTATAACATGGGGAGAAAGAGGGACTTTACAGGGGCTGTGGAAGGGGGGGTCACTGAATTTGGAAGTCAAGGGGCTTGTTCTGGACACTGACATCGACAACTACTGACACATTCCAATGTTTCAGGGCTTTTTTTTTAATCCTTAATGAAGTTAATAGCCAAGATAGTGATTTTAAATCTTTGATCCCTAGAGACTTTGGATTCTCTGAGGGGTCCAGGCGCAAAATTCCAACACAGCGATAATGACCTACGTTTACTGGCTATAGAACCATTTAACCATATACTGACCAGTGTTTCTCAAACTGGTATCTTTAGAAATAATCTTGGCTGGTCTGAGTTCTCACGTTTGAGAAACATCAACTGATTCTAAAACCAGCCAGAAATATACATGCTGAAATATTTCAGGGCTGATAAAAATTCTTCTTAACATGTTTGCTAAGGGCCTCTCAAATTTTTGAGATCTAATGGGAATCCACTGATGGAAGGCCTGTGTATGCATTGTCAGACTGATGTGAAGATGGTCCTGGAGAAAACAACTCTCTTCATCATCCTTTAATGTCAACTGCCATGTGGTGCCAGGCTGGGTAGATGGGAGGGTCTAAAACAAAGGAGGACATCAAAAGAGGTTGGGGGTTGAGTCCTGAAAGTCTTTGAGGTGGTTCAAGAGAAACCAAACTCTGAGAGTAACGTGGCATGTGAGGATGCTCTTAACTGTCTGCTCTCCTGTTGCACAGCTAGTGGTGGGAAAGAGCTCTGGGTATTAAGTTACGGCTCGGGTACAGTGGAGTGAAAGTGTTAGTTGTTCAGCTGTGTCTGACTTTTTGTGACCCCACGGATTGTACCCCATCAGGTTCCTCTGTCCAGGGACTGATGCTGAAGCTAAAGCTCCAATACTTTGGCCACTTGATGCAAAGAGCTGACTCATTGGAAAAGATCCTGATGCTGGGGGAGACTGAAGGTGGGAAGAGAAGGGGGCACCAGAGGATGAGATGGTTGGATGGCATCACTGATTCAATGGACATGAGTTTGAACAAACTCTGGGAGATGGTGAAGGACAGGAAAGCCTGGCGTGCTATAGTCCGTAGGGTTACAGAGAGTTGGACACGACTTAGCAACTGAACAACAACAATAAGTACAGTGGACCAAAAGACTCACCTCAAATCTAAATGTTACTAACAGATTTATATATAAGACAATGTTACAGTGCTACCCTCACTGATGATGATGGAATTCCAGCTGAGCTATTTCAAACCCTAAAAGACGATGCTGTTAAAGTGCTGCACTTAATATATCAGCAAATTTGGAAAACTCAGCAATGGCTACAAGACTGGAAAAGGTCAGTTTTCATTCCAATCCCAAAGAAAGGCAATGCCAAAGAATGTTCAAACTGCCGCACAATTGTACGCATCTCACACACTAGCAAAGTAATGCTCAAAATTCTCCAAGCTAGGCTTCAACAGTACATGAACCGAGAACTTCCAATGTTCAAACTGGATTTAGAATAGGCAGAGGAACCAGAGATCAAATTGCCAACATCCGTTGGATTATAGAAAAAGCAAGAGAATTCCAGAAAAACATCTGCTTCATTGACTATATGGTAAAGCCTTTGACTGTGTGGGTCACAACAAACTGTGGAAAATTCTTAAAGAGATGGGAATACCAAATCATCTTACCTGCCTCCTGAGAAATCTGTACACAGGTCAAGAAGCAACAGTTAGAACTGGACATGGAAAAATGAACTGGTTCCAAATTGTGAAAGGAGTACGCCAAGGCTGTATACTGTCATCCTGCTTATTTAACTTATATGCAGAGTACATCACGCGAAACGCCAGGCTGGATGAAGCACAAGCTGGAATCAAGATTGCCAGGAGAAATATCAATAACCTCAGATATGCAGATGACACCACCCTTATGGAAGAAAGCAAAGAAGAACTAATGGGCCTCTTGATGAAAGTGAAAGAGGAGAGCGAAAAAGGTGGCTTAAAACTCAACATTCAAAAAACTAAGATCATGGCATCTGGTCCCATCACTTCATGGCAAATAGATGGGGAAACAATGGAAACAGTGACAGACTTTCTTTTCTTGGACTCCAAAATCACTGCAGACGGTGACTGCAGTCATGAAATTAAAAGATGCTTGCTCCTTGGAACAAAAGCTATGAGAAACCTAGTGAAAGTGAAAGTCACTGTCATCAACTCTTTGCGACCCCATGGACTATACAGTCCATGGAATTCTCCAGGCCAGAATACTGGACCGGGTAGCCTTTCCCTTCTCCAGGGAATCTTCCCAACCCAGGGATTGAATCCAGGTCTCCCGTATTGCAGGCGGATTCTTTACCAGCTGACCCATAAGAGAAGCCCAACAATACTGGAGTAGGTAGCCCATTCCTTCCTCAGAGGATCTTCCCAACCCAGGAAATAGAACCAGGGTCTTCTGAATTGCAGGTGGATTCTTTATCAACTGAGCTATCAGGGAAGCCCTGACAAACCTAGACAGCATATTAAAAAGCAGCGATAAAAAAAAAAAATAAATAAATAAAAAGCAGCGATATTCCTTTGCTGACAAAGATCCACATAGTCAAAGCTATGGTTTTTCCAGTAGTCATGTATGGATGTGCGAGTTGGACCATAAAGAAGGCTGAGCGTTGAAGAATTGATGCTTTTGAACTGTGGTGTTTGAGAGGACTCTTGAGAGTCCCTTGGATTGCAAGAAGATCAAACCAGTCAATCGTAAAGGAAATCAGTCCTGAATATTCATTGGAAGGACTGATGCTGAAGCTGAAGCTCCAATACTTTAGCCACCTTATGTGAAGAACTGACTCATTAGAAAAGACCCTGATGCTGGGAAAGATTGAAGGCAGGAAGAGAAGGGGATGACAGAGGATGAGATGGGTGGATGGCATTACCGACTCGATGGACATGAGTTTGAGCAAGTTCCAGGTGTTGGTGATGGACAGGGAGACCTTGCATGCTGCAGTCCATGAGGTCGCAGAGTTAGACATGACTGAGCGACTGAACTGAACTGAACCCTCAAAATCAGGAATCTTGTCATACTCTTCTTCACATCCCCAGCAAATAGCACATAAACAGATTTAATAAATAATGAATAAATATTTGGGGTTTAAATGTAGGGCAGCTGTGATTTGTGTAAAGATTGTGTTCCCAAAGGTATTGTCTTAAAAACTCACATAAACCTAGTTTAATCCTGACAAATGTAAAATTTCCCAAGGTCCACCAGCATTGAAAATTTGCAATTACTAGTGACTTATTAAATATAGTACATCCCTTTAAAATTTTTTAGGTGTAATAATGACATTTGGGTCACATTTTTAAAAAGAACTCATATCTTTTAGAGAGGTCACACTGAAATAGGCACAAATGAACTAACTTTTAAGATGTCTGGGATGTGCTTCACAACAACATGGACTGGAGTCAGTTATTAAAAACATGGAATCCTGTCTCCCCTTCCCACTCCAGAGATTCTGGTCCGCCAGGAATCTGGGCTTGTAGGGGGCTTTTTCCCTGGCCCCTGAGGTTGGTCACTCTTTTTCCCTGTCACAGCACATACTTGGGCACATTTCAGGCAAACTGGGGAATCTGTCCCCACAGTAGGCAGTCTAGTTCAGTTCAGTCGCGCCTGACTCTTTGCGACCCCACGGACTGCAGCATGCCAAGCCTCCCTGTTCATCACCAAATCCTGGAGTTTACTCAAACTCATGTCCCTTGAGTTGTTGATGCCATCCAACCATCTCATCCTCCATCGTCCCCTTCCCCTGCCTTCAATTTTTCCATTGAGTCAGTTCTTTGCATCAGGTGGCTAAAGTATTGGAGTTTCAGCTTCAGCATCAGTCCTTCCAATGAATATTCAGGACTGATTTCCTTTAGCATGGACTGGTAGGATCCCCTTGCAGTCCAAGGGATTCTCAAGAATCTTCTCCAACACAACAGTTCAAAAGCATCAATTCTTTGGTGCTCAGTTTTCTTTATAGTCCAAATCTCACATCCATACATGACTACTGGAAAAACCACAGCTTTGACTAGACAGACCTTTGCTGGCAAAGTAATGTCTCTGCTTTTTAATATTCTAAGTTGGTCATAACTCTTCTTCCAAGGAGCAAGCGTCTTTTAATTTCATGGCTGCAGTCACCATCTGCAGTGATACTGGAGCCCCCAGAAATAAAGTCTGTCACTGTTTCCATTGTTTCTCCATCTATTTGCCATGAAGCAATGGGACCAGATGCCATCATCTTAGTTTTCTGCATGTTGAGTTTCAAACCAACTTTTCCAGTCTCCTCTAACTCTCCAGACTCAGGTGAAGGGTTGCTTCTTGGTGATCTGACTGAAGGAAATGCTGTGGGTGGGTGAAATTTCATTTGAGGATGCATCACTCTCGACCACCCTCAGTACCAGTCCCTTTCTACTCCTCCCTCTCAAATAATTTATTTCTCCCTTTCCCTCTTTACTGTATTGACTTATATTTGCATTAGGACACCAGCTCCACCAGGGCAGAGGTTTGTCTGATCACCAGTGAACCTCAGAACAGCGCCTGTCACATGTCAGGAGCTCAATGAACACCCTTAGCTTTATTGAGATATAATTGATAAATAAGACCATGTAAGTTTAAGGTGTACAATCTGATAATTTAACATATGTCTATTAATGTGAAATGATTACTACACACACATCCATCACCTCATATAGCTATTTATTTATTTATTGGTATAGTGAGTACATTTAAAGTCTACTGTCTCAAGAAATTTCAGGTCTAAAATATCTTAGTAACTATAGTCACCATGTTATACATTAGATCCCCAGAACTCATTCATCTTTAACTGAAAGTCTGCACTCTTTGACCAACATCCCATTTCCACCCCTCACCCCAGTCCCTGGCAACCACCAATCTACTCGGCTTCTACAAGTTCAACTTTTGAAGATTCTACCTATAAATGAGATATCTTTGTCTGACTTACTTCACTTCGTTTATGTTTCATCCATTTTGTTACAAAATGGCAGGATTTCCTTCTTTTTATGTTTGACTAATATTCCATTGTGTGTATGTATGTATACATTCAACTATCCATATGTTTATGTTTACATGTAACAATCTCTTTATCCATTCATCCATCAGCAGACCCTTGGGTTGTCTCCATATCTTGGCTACTGTGAATAATGCTGCAATGAAAATGAGGGTGCAGCTATCTCTTCAAGATAGTGATTTCATTTCCGTCAAAATACACAGCTAGAAGTGGGGCTGCTGGACCATATGGTGGCTCTATTTTTAATTTTTTTAGGACCTTCCATACTGTTTTCCATAGCGGCTGCACCAATGTACATTCCTACCAACAGTGCAGGAGGGTTCCCTTTGTCTTTATCCATGCCAACACTTGTCATCACTTGTCTGATAGCAACCATTCTAACAGGTGTGGGGTGATATCTCGTTGGGATCAATGAACAGTTTTTGAATTGAACTTATCACCCTTTCCAGTACATCAGCCACATAATGGAAAAACCTTCAACAGGATCAGACACACCAGTTTTCCAAGAAAGCATGCTTATTTTGGACACCAGGTTATTTCTATGGGAGAGCAATCTAAAGTGGAAAACAAAGAATTATATTTAAATCTAGAATGTACAGTGGGGCTAAGTTACGTCCCACTATTCCCCTGCACTCTATTTCTGGTCAAACTGCCACTCTTCTAGCCCCCAAATACAACGCACACTTTCCCAGCATCTGCCCTTGTCCAGGTGACAATTTTCTTACCTGAAATGTTCTTTCTCTTCTGCATCTACTGAAATTCCATCCATTATTCAAAACTTAGTTTGACTCTACCTTTGTGGGTCTCTCTCTGACAACCTTAGGCTGTCTCTTGGATTTCCTACCCAGAATTCTAGAAATTTATCTATTTTTGGCTGCACTGGGTCTTTGTTGCTTTGTCTGAGGGCTTTCCCTAGTTGCAGCAGGTGGGCTCTGCCCTTCGTTGCAGTGCCTGGGCTTCTCATTGCGGTGGCTCCTCTCATTGCAGAGCACAGGCTCTAGGCATGCAGGCGTCAGTAGCGGCAGCACATGGGCTCAGCAGTTGTGGCCCACGGGCTTAGCTGCTCCTCACCATGTGAAATCTTCCCGGACGAGGGATTGAATCCATATCTTCTGCATTGGTAGGCAGATTCTTATCCACTGAGCCACCAGGGAAGTCCTTTTACCCAGAATTCTAAAAGCGACAACCATGTCTTTCCACGTTGATCAGACACTGTTCTGGGTGATTAACTTCATTATGTCTATGCTTTATACCCAACTGAAAGAAGACTTTATACCCAACTAAAAGCAGAACCCAAATGTAAACAAAAAAGTATAAAATGCTACAAGAGTACAGTGAATTCTCCCATCCTAAATGCAAGCAACTTTTAGACTGCATGGTTTTTTTGGCATCAGTGAACTGAAAACCCTGGCCCATTACAACAGGCTCTGGCCTCCTTGCTTCCTTGCCATCTTGACCATTTAATGTCCCCTAAATTTAACGTGTTACTTTTTCAAATTCTTTGGCTTTGCACTTTTCTCTTTACTTAGAAGATAAAAGACCTTTCTACCAATCTCCAAGTGGTCAACTGACAATATCTCCTTATCTTTTAAGGTTTTGAGTAAGATGATTTTGCCTTTCTTTCCCTTAATATAAATTTATTTATGACTGTATGGGGTCTTCGTTGCTGCGTGGGCTTTTCTCTAGTTGCAGCAAGTGTGGGGGCACTCTCTAGTTGCGGTGCATGGACTTCCCGTTGTGGAGCAAAGGCTCTAGGGCACGCAGGTTCAGTAGTTGTGGTGCTCCGAGGCACGTGGGGTTTTCCTGGACCACAGATTGAACCGGTGTCTCCTGCACTAGTAAGCAATTTCTTTACCACTGAGCCATCAGGGAAGCCCATGCTTTTCTTAAAAAAAAAAAAAATTACTGAAGCAAAATTCCTTAGTTATTTGTATCCTTACAGCACGTCTGACATTTTACTAGATCTGACATGTGTATCACAAAACCTTGCTTTTCTGATTCCTTTAGTAGCTTACAAGTTCCATGAAAGCTGGGTCAATTCTTTCCATCTTCCTGTCACCAGAGTTTTTAGTGCAATACCTGATACAAATGTGCCCAATAAACATGTTCTGTCAGTTGAATTACTCAAAATTTTAGTCTTAACTTTTTCAGGGGTGATATCAGTTCCTTATCATTTGGTTTCCAAGAACATGCAGCCAGGCTACACAGGGGCACCTTAGCACAACCACAAAGCACGGGATCTGAACGCAGGGTTGGTCAGCCCCTGGCTTATGCTGGATCCTGATCTATCGAGCCAGGTATTCCTGCCGGGGAGAAAAAGCCTTGCGAGGTTGACTGACTTCCCCATCTCTGCTTCAGATCAGATGGTTCAACCCTCTGCCGCATAAGGAAATGTCATTTTTTAAGATCCATATGATAAAAAAAATTGTTTATCCTTTCATGATAACTCTGTTAATATTTAATGTCTGTGTGTGTAATTCACTTAAGTCATGTCGAGCTCTTTGTGACCCCATGGACTGTAGCCCACCAGGCTCCTCTGTCAATGGTTTTCTCCAGGCAAGAATATAGGAGTGGGCTGCCATACCCTCCTCCAGGGGATCTTCCCGACCCAGGGATCAAACCCGTGCCTCTTTAAGTCTCCTGCACTGGTAGGCAGTTTCTTTATCACTAGTGCCACCTGCAAAGCTCATAATATTTAATAAACCTCCTTAAAACAGGGATTTATGCACTGAACATAAAATAATTCCTAGAGTCCCCAAATTTTGAGCAGTTAATTTATTATACTAATAATAGTTGTGTTCATTAAGACTCAGAAGTAAAAGATGAAGAAGAGTCTCTGGCATAGCCATGTAGGGTTTCTGAGGGCATCAACACTAGATTTTACAGAAAAAAAAAAAATCCAGACTCTACAATATAGGAAAAACAGATGCTTTGCCAAAAATGTTTTCATAATTTCTTTACTGTGCTTTATAATTGACAAGATTTTAATGACTATGGAAAACAATACCCAGGAAATGACCGAGAAATGCTTCTGTCCTAATTGCTACTAAATGCAAGTAAGTAAAATTAAGTTGAAACTACCCTTGTGATAATTCACAATGTATCACTACATAGAATAATAAATACTAAAAAAAACGAGTCAGTTCTCTTCAGTTACACTACATTTCAAAGAACTCTCCTATTATACTTCTAAATAAAAGGTGAATTTGTTTTGATCACTGATTGCCATATTTACTACTTTCTTCCACTAAAAATAATCAGTCATTCAGAGAATCGGCTCCAGTGAGAATCTGACTCAGCAAAAGGAAGCAATGCCAACTTTGAAATAAACACTCATGAAGACAAACCTGGTTATGCATCAACCAAAAAAGCATTAGCCAAAATTTTAGGAACAGGAATTAAAAACAAGAAAGCCAAAAGTAAGTCTTACTTGCATCCTCTCCATAAAAACAAACTACCTGGATATTAAACACGAACTGCCCTTGACACTTTTTAAATTTCTAGTTTCATTCAGAAAAATATATATTTTATTAAATGAAGATTTACTGAGTCATTTGTGTTTTTTCTAACAGAAAAGGAGTTCTTTTAGAGAACATTTCTTTTAAATGAAGTAAAAGAAAAATCCAATGCAATTTTTTTCTACTTTGAAAAACAATGGATATGAGTGCACGATACCAGTCATAAATAGAGAGAAAGGACTGCCATCTGTATTTCCATCCCACAGTCACAAAATTCACTAGAGTACAATATGGTAATAAGCTATTAAAAAAATGAAAGGCAGTCTTGTGTGCCTCTTTGCAACCCCATGGACTGGAGCCCACCAGGCTCCTCTGTCTATGGGATTCTCCAGGCAAGAATACTGGAGTGGGTTGCCATTTCCTTCTCCAGGGGTTTTTCCCAGCCCAGAGATTGAATCCAGGTCTCCCGCATTGCAGGCAGACACTTTATGATCTGAGCCACCAGGGAAGCCAGATCTTTCTCTATATTTCCTCAAATATAATAGGACACCATTGCTCTGTGTTAGCATAGTTTGTACATGTTATTGTCTCTACGGAACTACTTTTAAAAATACTTTGAAATGGCAGTAATTATAAACAAAAAGTATTTTTCTTTTATTGAGCTTTAGTATTAGCAATCCAGTTAAAGTTATTATGCAAACTCTTGACTCTTCTTGCTGTTGGTCAATGAGTAACATTCAAAATATTTTGGTTTTATGGTATGTTCCAAGAAAAACAAGCTCTATAAAAACAACTAACAATATTAACAAACAAAATTCCATTTTACAAAGTCAACAATGTTACCAAGGAAGACATGCTGAAATTCCCTTTTACAAAAGTAGGCTCAAAAGGAAGATGTATGCATGAAGTCCACTTTTTAAGGAGAAGAAAATAAAAGGAAATTTTTAAAGCTTAAAAACCATTTCAGAAAGAATATCGGCAAATATACATGTGGCATATTATGCCAATAAAGATTTCCCAGTTTCTACAAAAACTGTAAAGAAGTTGAATTAATCTCACTCTGCTAAACTCCATTTAAGAAATAAACTTCCCTCTAGTGTGAAATTTTTTACAAACTTTAAGAAATGCCATGTGAACTGGAATTTAAAATGATAGTTATTTCAATCAAAATACCATAAGATACGAAGTTTCAGTTGAGGAAGATGAAAAAGTTCTGGGAAAAATAGTAGTGATGAACACACAACAATGTGAATGTACTTAATGTCACAGAACTGTACTTCAAATGGCTAAAATGGTAGGTTTTGTGTCATGTATATTTTACCACACATAAAAAAATCATATATGAATATTCCTACTTTAAAAAATACCCAAAAGGGTTTGCTTGAAAATAACTAGCTGTACATCTATGGTCAAAAATCTTCCTATTTCTGGAAAAGTATCCTCTCCCTCAAGCTGGCAGCATTAGGGCAGATACTCAATGAGGGGAAATGAGGGACCTGTGATTCATCAGTTAAAATTAACCCCAACAATCAGTGGGGTGGAAGAAGCTGAGGCAGATCACCCCACACTACCGATGGGCACAGATGTATTAATAGAAAGAAATCATCACACGAAGGAAGGAGGGTTCTTAACCTCTGGTGTGCCTTTTGGCTGTTTGGTGAAACCTATGGATCCCTCCTCAGTAATATTTCAAAATGCATAATATATGGAAGATTTTTTGAAATAGGGTTCTAAAAATATTGTATGAGAGTTGTATACATGGTTTTTCATCAGTGTATTAATATACTAGATATTGTGGTGAGTCTCCTGGAGGAGGGCATAGCAACCCACTCCAGTATTCTTGCCTGGGAAATCCCATGGACAGAGGAGATTGGCGGGCTAGAATCCACAGGGTCACAGAGTCAGACATGATGAAACAACTTAACGCACACACACACACAGTGGTGATCTAGTAACTACTATCATTTAGGAGAGAGTAATCTTTCAGGATATCAGCAAATGTAATATAATAGATAATATTTCTACAAGTAATATTTCCAGGCACTGTTAATATCAATAATACTGTGGCAAGTGGCCTTTACTTATAGATTTAGGAAATAACAGATTTCAATTGGAGTCTAGTGAAAATAACAGGCAATTTTTTTTTTTCCTTTAAAAGATCTAACTGGCTCTATTGAATGATTCATGAATCATGCAACATCCCCTCCAGTGAGCAGGGCTACAGAAAGCGAAGATTTTTAAAGCCAAGACAAGAAAGTCATGAACAAAAAGGATCATTTCAGGCTTAGGTAACCCACCTATAGGGGACAGAAGGGGTCTGTGTGGCAGATTACCTCATCTTCCTTTGGGGGATGGAGAGGACCCATGTGACCAATTAAAATGTGACTTTTTTCATATCCAAATTCATGGGCCTCTCTCTTCCCAATTCTACCCATAGATCCTTTAGGGGTCACTCCATGGAGCCCTTGCATTGCAGGGGTCCAAGACAGTTTGTTCAACATGTGAAACAAATAAACTCAATCCAGTAACAAACACAATGGGATTCTGAACATCTGAATATAATTCACAAGATATTTTTATACTTGCTAAGCACACAGTGGCCATTTCTACACACTGTACTTTTTTGCAATATCAAGATGCTGAAGGTGCTGCCAGATACACAGGACAGTAGCAGCAAGCTGTCAATTTTCACAGAATAGAAAGGACACTTCACTATCACCAAAGTTATCAAAGAATTCTCTGAGGGAGGAAGGTCAAGTAACCTAGTTTTCTGCAAG
Source organism: Dama dama (assembly GCF_033118175.1). NCBI lineage: Eukaryota > Metazoa > Chordata > Mammalia > Artiodactyla > Cervidae > Dama > Dama dama. Next base: position 18,828,097 of record NC_083687.1, on the reverse strand, counting down.
CTTAGCAGAGAGCAATAGAAATGCATTTTACAGTTTAAAAAGCCTGACACTGCAGTGGAAAAGACCATCAACATTCTCAGCCTTGGACCAGAGTGAGTTACAAGTTCCATCTGACAACTCGCAAGTTTGTTTTGTTTTTTTTTCTGGAAAGCTTAGTCAAAATTTGTATCTTTATTCTTCCAAATGTCCAATGCAGAAAATAGTCACATAATCATTAACTTTTCCAGTTTTTACATGAATATTTGGAATTGAACACATATCTAAATTAACACCTTTGTCTATACTCACTTCTGGGCTATCCCACTATAGATTATTGGACCTTCACATAAGAGAGTCAAGTAATTTAGAAACAGCCTCTGGAGATCTAAGAATGAAAATACTACATTTCTTTTTTAAGGCCAACTCAGTATAATTAAAAGATTTTAGAAATTAAAACCACATCATCCTGAAGGTGGCAGTCATATGTGCTGGAAGTAAATAGTGCTGGGGCAATGTTTACAATAGCCAAGACATAGAAGATGGACCTTAATGTCCATCGACAGAGGAACGGATAAAGAGATGTAGTATTAATACATATATACAATGGAATATTACTCAGCCATAAAAAAAGAATAAAATAAGGTCATTTGCAGCAACATGGATGGACCTAGAGATCGTTATACTGAGTGAAGCAAGTCAGACAGAAAAGGAGAAATATCATATGACATCCCTTATATGTGAAATCTAAAAAGAAATGATACAAATGAATTTACAAAACACAAAGACTCACTCAGAACAAACTTACGGCTGCCAGGGAAGAAACAGGGAGCTTGGGATGGACGAGTTAAATCATCAAGGACCATATGGCAGTTCTAATTCCAGTTTTTTAAGGAATCTCCACACTGTTCTCCATAGTGGCTGTACTAGTTTGCATTCCCACCAACAGTGTTTATACTCCAGCATTTATTGCTTGTAGACTTTTGGATAGCAGCCATCCTGACTGGCGTGTAATGGTACCTCACTGTGGTTTTGATTTGCATTTCTCTGATAATGAGTGATGTTGAGCATCTTTTCATGTGTTTGCTAGCCATCTGTATGTCTTCTTTGCACTATTTATAATAGCCAGGACATGGAAGCAACCTAGATGCCCATCAGCAGACGAATGGATAAGGAAGCTGTGGTACATATACACCATGGAATATTACTCAGCCATTAAAAAGAATTCATTTGAATCATTTCTAATGAGATGGATGAAACTGAAGCCCATTATACAGAGTGAAGTAAGCCAGAAAGATAAAGACCAATACAGTATACTAACGCATATATATGGAATTTAGAAAGATGGTAACAATAACCCTATATGCAAAACAGAAAAAGAGACACAGATGTACAGAACAGAATTTTGGACTCTGTGGGAGAAGGCAAGGGTGGGATGTTTCGAGAGAACAGCATCAAAACATGTATACTATCTAGGGTGAAACAGATCACCAGCCCAGGCTGGATGCATGAGACAAGTGCTCGGGCCTGGTGCACTGGGAAGACCCAGAGGAATCGGGTGGAGAGGGAGGTGGGAGGGGGGATCGGGATGGGGAACACATGTAAATCCATGGCTGATTCATGTCAATGTATGACAAAAACCACTACAATATTGTAAAGTAATTAGCCTCCAAAAATAAATGAAAAAAAAAATCCCATTAAAAAACAAACAAACAAATAAATAAATAAACACCTCATTTGTGCCAGACAAAATAAATAAATAAACCATCCAGGACCCACTGTAGAGCACGTGGAATTCTGCTCAGGGTTCTGTGGCAGCCTGGATGGGAGGCAGTCTGGGGAGAATGGATAGGTGTCTATGTGTGGCTGCGACCCTTCACTGTTCGCCTGAAACAACTACAATGTTGTTAATCAGCTATACTCCAACACAAAATAAAAAGTCTAAAAAACAAAAGAAGTAAACGGTGTTGGGAAAACTATATGACCTGCTTAGAACACAGTCCCTTCTTCTGAGAGACTTGTGGCTACAACACAACCCTTTTCCTTAGGAAAGAAGTAAAGACTTTTCTGGGTCATTTGAAATAGAACAGACTCTGAAATATGACAGACTCATAGCTCTATTACTGCCATTATTCAATATTGCTCTTTTGGACAAATTAGAATGAAGTTTTCTTGCTTCATTGGGTCTTAACAGTCTTGCCTGTAGAACACCTTATTTACCTCTTAAAATATTTTAAGTTCTTCGACTTTGCCTCACTTAGTAAAAATCACTTTTCTATGAAGGTCTGTCATTATTTAACTGTTCCTTAAACTTCTAACGAAAGCTTGCAAATTTTGTTAATGATTCTCAGATCATTAATATCACAATTTTTCTTTAAGAAAGTACATTAAAATAGCATGATATGTTAAGCAGTACCATAATTTACAGTACTAATGGTAATGATGATTTGATTCAATGATTATTTATTTATTAAATAAGCATATGCTGGAAGGGGAGGGTACAGGATTAAAGAAACATAAAAGACCCCACACAAGTATATATGTCCCAGCTCTCAAGTAACTGATAATCTTATTGGAAAGGCAAGACCTCTGAAATAATTTTCCTAACTGTAGAAAGCATTATCAATGTGCATAAAAGTAAACATATACTAGCATGGACATTTATAATAATAATGAGCTCTTTTTACAATTATTATTACTATTATAAAAATATAAATTAATACTAATTACTATTAATATATGAAGGGACGTGATGTGATAAAAACTATAGTAGAAATAAAACCTGTAGTAGCAGCTAACATTAAGTACCTTGCCCCTGCCATGTACTTTACATAGCGCTAATCCTTCTAACATAGTCTTGAGAGGTATGAATCCTTATCCCTGTTTTTAGAGAAAGACACTGGCCCAACATTGTAGTTTACAAACATCAGGACAAGAGGTTTGAACTCAAATCTCTAACTCCAAAGCCCATGCTGCTTCTCATCTCTGTGAGTGGAAACGTGATTCTTGGAAGGTCTGATTTCTGTCAACGTTTCCCATGTCATTTGGCCTGGTGAGATTTGGTGAAAATCTTAAAAAACATTTTCTCCCACAGCAAAAACCCTCACTATTCCATCAATTAAAATTCTAAAATTTTAAATCAACTTGGAATTTTTGCTGAGAAAAGTGAAGCACATTATTGTAAGTCTATCACTATGAAAAGTAGGGCTCTTTGGTCTCGGCGGCAGAAGCAAGATGACGAAGGGAACGTCATCGTTTGGAAAGCGTCGGAATAAGACGCACACGCTATGCCGCCGCTGTGGCTCTAAGGCCTACCACCTTCAGAAGTCGACCTGTGGCAAGTGTGGCTACCCTGCCAAGCGAAACAGAAAGTATAATTGGAGTGCTAAAGCTAAAAGACGAAATACCACCGGGACTGGTCGAATGAGGCACCTAAAAATTGTATACCGCAGATTCAGGCATGGATTCCGTGAAGGAACAACACCTAAACCCAAGCGAGCAGCTGTTGCAGCATCCAGTTTATCCTAAGGATTTCAACAATTAGTTGCGCAATAAATGTTCTGGCTTTTAAAAATAAAAAAAAAAAAAAAGAAAAGTAGGGAGAAATATATTAGAACTGGCTTGGATAAAGGAGCTGTGGGAACACTGTGGCTGACATTTTACAGTCTTTTTTTCCATGTAAGACTTGGGGGAGAGGAGTCTTTTCAATAGAAAAGGCTGGAAGAGGCTCCATAATGAAGTAACTTTGGGAGATGCCACACATCACATACCCTTCTCGTATGTGCACATCAGATCACCTGCTTTTTAAAAGTCACTGTTTCCCCCACTGACTTTGCCCCAGATCCCTCCGTTCTCTCCCAAGTTCACTCCCAACAACCATGAACTCCCAAGGGTCGAGAGCAGCAGAGCTGTCCAATAGAAACACCACGAGCACGAGTGAGAGGCACACATTTTGAGATTCAAAATTTTCTAGCAGTAAAATTTTTTTAAGTGTAATTTGTTTTAATACATAGTTGATCCTTGAACAATATGGGTTTGAACTGTGAAGGTCCACTTATACACAGGTTTTTTTCTGATACATTTACAAATATATACATGTAGAACATCATATGTAAGACTTGTATATGGATAGCCTATCCTTACACAGGCATAGGTGAGTGGTATTTAATACAAAGTTAATGGTGTTTGTTTTCTTACTGTTTTATAACTTTGCTTTCATACAATTACATTACCATATAATATGCCTCTCTCTCTTGCAATGGGAGAACCTGCATATCTGCCTATCATCGTGGGGTTTTTTTAAAGAAAAATATAACAATGTTTCCAATACTGTATTATGAATATGACTGTTACCGTATGCCATCAACATTTGATAATGATTCACTCATTAGCATAGAGGCTAGGCTACTGTGAAGTCATCATACCAATGACATTAGGCCACATAAAGCAATCACATAGCTGCTTCTTCATTACCAATGCATCAATCACTATACCTACAGATAAATACATAAATCTTTTCCATATTTTCTTTTCATTTTTGATGTCTAATATTAGAAAGAATAGATTTTCCAATAGTCATGTATGGATGTGATAGTTGGACTACAAAGAAAGCTGAGCACAGAAGAATTGATGCTTTTGAACTGTGGTGTTTGAGAAGACTCTTGAGAGTCCCTTGGACTGCAAGGAGATCCAACCAGTCCACCCTAAAGGAGATCAGTCCTGGGTGTTCATTGGAAGGACTGATGTTGAAGCTGAAACTCCAATACTTTGACCACCTGATGAGAAGAGCTGACTCATTTGAAAAGATCCTGATGCTGGGAAAGATTGAGGGCAGGAAGAGAAGGGGATGACAGAGGATGAGATGGTTGGATGGCATCACTGACTCAATGGACATGGGTTTGGGTAATCTCCAGGAGTTGGTGATGGACAGGGAGGGCTGGCGTGCTGTGGTTCATGGGGAAACTGAACTGAACTGATTAGAAAGACATGTTAACATCTACAGCGTTTTATAAGACAATACTGATACAGGTATTGACAGACAAGAAAGTTCATCTGTGAACAGATATTGTAAACTTATGATATGGATATATAGAGTAAAGTACTCTAAAAGTGTTTTCTCTTCTGTATGGTTTTCTTAATAATTTTTTTTCTTGCTTGCTCTTTACAAGAATTCAGCATATAAGAAATATACCAAATATATGTTAACCAGTGAGGCTTCTATTCAACAGTAGGCTAAAAGTTATTTTAAGTTTGGAGGGATAAAAAGTTGTACATGGATTTTTGACTGCTAGGAGGCTGGTGCTCCTAACCCTCACATTGTTCAAGGGTCAACTGTGTTTTATTTTGTCCAGAACACTCAAAAAATATTTGGACAAAATTTTTAAAGATTTTATTTAGAACTTAAGCTAATCATTTCAACTAGATATTTTACATCCTTTTTTTCATACAAAGTCTTCAAAATCTGGTGTGGACTTTACAATTACAGTACATCACTAATGATGCATTTCAAGCACTAATGGCCATAATACGTGGCTTGTGGGCATCATATTGGACAGTTATCATCTAGAGACTTTCTTTTATAGAACTTAGTTTAGGAAAAACACTGGCCTACAAGCTCATTTGCCCCTTGTTAGTCTTTATGGACAGTCACAAAGTGGAAATCATAAGAGTAAGAACAGCTGACAAGGTATGAATAATTATTTACACATGGCTTCCAAAAGGTTTTGTTGATGGGATTTTTTTTTATGGGAAGGGGGGATGAATGGAATGGAGTTGCCATTAACACTTGCTTTCACCACAGTATCACACATGCATGCACACACACACATACATAAAGACATAATTTAAAAAAGGAAAAAGTTGAATATTAAGTATCAGTTCCAAAGACAATCCTAGTCTAGCCATTGGACTAAAATAATCCTAATCTTCTAAGAAGCAAAGTTAATTTTACATGCTTCTCATATATTTGAAGGCTTTAACATATATTTCTAAAAACAAGTTATTTCATGTTTGTGCAAAATGATCTTAAATACATGAGAAAAAAAATAAATTATTCAAGGAAAAAACAAACAAAAAAATTTGCTAAAAAGAAATTAAAACTGATGTTGAGAGTTCCTGAATCAGGTACTCTCAGATAAGCCTCATAACTGGCTCTCAGACCCATTTGAACAGGGAAAACCAAGACTTGCTGTAGGCTTCTCAATCACATGGGAGTGTGTTAAAAATCCAGATTCTCAGGCCCATTCCAGGCCCACTGGATCAGGAACTCAGGGTGTTAACCAAGCCATCGAGGCAGTCGATGCACACCCATGTCTGAGCACCACAAGGGCAACACAGAAATAGCATGCAAACCCAGTCTGTTTAACTCCAAAAGCTACAAATATTTTTTAGAAGTTTGGGGCGGGGGTTCTCTCTACCTTTTTTTTTTTTTTTTGGTCCTTTCTTCTTGAGAAGGGGCTGAGAATTTTTGTGTGTATGTGTGGTAAAATAGCATAACATACAATTCACCATCCTAACCATTTGTAACTGTCCAGTTCAGTGGTGGTAAGAACATTCACATTGTTGGGCAACCATCACCACCATCCATCTCCAGAGTCTTTTTTCATTTTGGAAAAACTGAAACTCTCCCCATTAAATGCTAACTCTCCCTTTCCCCTCCCCCTAGACCTTGGCAACCACCATTCTACTTTCTGTCCCTGAGAGTTTGACCACTCTAGGTAACTCATATAAGTGGAATCTAGAAGTGGAACCCAGTTTCACCCAAACATCCTCAACTGCAGAAAGTCTGCAAAATACTGAAATGTATAAAGAAAATGAAGATCACTTATGATTCCCACTGCCTAGCAGTGACTGCCATGGACTGAGTTGTGTCCCTCCCAAAACTCATGTTGAAACCCTAAGCTCTGAAGTGACTGAATAGAGAGACAGAGTCTTTAGGAAGTAATTAAGATTAGACGAGTTCACGAGAGGAGAGCCCTAATCCAATAGGGCTGGTGCTCTTGTAAGAAGAGAGTCCAGGGCTCATGTGAGGACATCAAGAAGGCATCCTTCCCCAGCAAGCGAATTGGCTGGCACCCTGGATCTTGGATTGCACAGCCTACAGAAATAGGAGAAAATAAGTTTCTGCTGTTTAAGACATCCAGCCTATGATATAGTTGACCCTCAAACCCAAGGTCTGGGGCACTGACCACGTGCACAGTTGAAAATTCACATATAACTTTATAGTTGGGTCCCCTACATAGACAGTTCCTCTGCATCCGCAGATTCAGTCAACTGTGGATCATGAATACTGCAGTATGTATTCAGGGGGAAACAAAAATTCCACACATAAGTGGACCCATGCAGTTCAAGCCCACATTGTTCAAAGGTTAACAGTATTTTGCTATGGCAGCCTGAACTAATACTATATGCCTTTTTTTTTTTTTTTTAACTTTCCCAGCATTTTTTAAACCTGCATTCTGCAGACCAGTGTTCTGCAGGACACTGAGTTTTGGAAAGTGGATTTTAAAGTGACGTCAGGTTTCTACTACTAAATTTCTCAGTCTTTTCTGTACTAAACTGAACTGAAAATGTCAAGAGGGGAATTTGTTATATTTGATCTCTAAATGCTTGGGAGGAAAACATGCCCTGCTGTTCTGATAAAAATATACTACTAGACAACTAACAGGAATTTCAAGGGGCAATGTCTAGGTCTTGGAAGGCAATACTGGCTGACAGGGATAATTCACTTAAGATAAAAAGTAATTTTCTAAAGGAGCCATTCACCCACAGATTCACTGTTAGCAGACTAGTCTAATTAAACACTGCTTTAACATTATTTTTTTTTAATAACAGTAATTTTAAAAAGCAGGATAGCTAAACTCCAAATGGGTGAGGCACTGTTAACCCTTTGCATGCATGACCTCACAATTAATTCTGGTGAATTTCCTCTGCAAAGTAAATCCTCAATTCAGAGGGAGAAACAAAGGCACAGGCCCCCAGAGAGGTTACATAATTTACTGGAGTCAGCACAGAAAGGAAGGAAAAGAGCCAGGATTGGAACACACATCTGTCTGGTTCCAAAGCTATTAATAACTACAATGTTTCTTTCTTTCTTAAATAACTGCCTTGCTTGACAAATTTTTATTTTTTTTATACATAAAGAAAAATTCAAACACTGTGGCCTTGCACTGACTGTATTTCACAAATGTTACTCCAGTGTCCGCCCACCCATACCCCAGCCTTCCTTCCTTTTCTCTCTCTCCTCTTCTAGAAACTTCTCTCTTCATCTAAATAAGTTTCCCCACTGTCTCATCATTTTCATACACTTCTCAATTTCTTTCTTTCCCACCTAAATTCCTCTGCTTTGCCATCTTCTCCTGGTCAACACATTTCTTAGGCTCCAGTTCAAATGCCGTTTTGTATGTGTAATTTCACTGCTCATTCTCTCATGCCCCACATCCCATCTGTCAAGAAATCTCATCAGCTATACTTCCAAAGAGATCCAGAACCCAGCCACACACCACCTCCACTGCCGCCCCCCTGGTCTGAGCCGTCATAACCTCTCACCTGGCCTCTCTGCTTTCCCTGCTACAATCTATTCTCATTCCAACTTCCTGAGTAATCCCTTTAAAACATAAATCAAAACTGTTCAATGCATTCCCATTTTTCTCACTGTAAAAACCAAAATCCTTTTCTGTGCTCAACTGTGAATGCCTGTAACACCCTTATATAACTGTTCCAACTACCCCCAAATCTCTGAACGCTTCCTAATTCTAGCCCTTGCTGACTTGCCATGCCTTGAACTCACCAGGCCTGCTCATGCCTCATGCCTCAGGCCCTTTGCACTGGCTGCTCTCTGCCTGGAATGTCATTCCTTCAGATAAGGCCTTACTTCTTTCCATCCCCCCAGCATTCCACATTTTTCTTTTCTTGCTTTCTTTTCCCCACTATGACTCACTACAAAGTTTATCTAGGTGTATAGTTTATCTTCTCAAGAAATCCCTGCTCATTGAGGCATCTTGGAGCCTAGAATGGCACCTGGAATATATTAGTTGCTCAATAATATTCGCTGAACAAGTGAATGGATGGACTTGCTCATACACTTTAGTCAAAGGCTGTCTCTCCTTTGCTCTCACTTGTATCAGGCATTTGGGATTTATCATCTACCTCTGTGTGGTAGTCGTTAAGTTGTGTCTGACTCTTGCAACCTCATGGACTATAGCCTGCCAGGCTCCTCTGTCCAGGGGATTCTCCAGGCAAGAATACTGGAGTGGAATGCCATTTCCTTCTCTGCATGTATCTATTATCCACCCACCTAGATCATGTGTTCCCATCCCCTCTAAGTGCCCTGTACAAAATCAGCATTTAATAAATACTTGATGATGAATTATCAGTACAGTGCCTTCTTCTCCTGGGATAGATAGTTATAGTAATAACCTTTCAAAACATGACATTCCATTTAGAAAAGAGACATCCTGGAAAGCAAAGGGGGAAAAAAAGAATACTTTTAATTTTTTTTTTTTTGGCTGCACCAGGTAGCTTGTGAGATTTTAGTTCCCCAGCCAGGGATTGAACCATGGTTGAACCATGGCCCTTGGCAGTGAGAGCACAGAGTCATAACCTCTGGACTGCCAGAAAATTCCCAGAATATTTTAGATTACTCTTAAAAGGGTATAAAATATTTTAAAGGTATGTACAGATAATGCATATACACATACCAAATCTGTGTCATGCTCTGAAAACAAATTATTTGCTTTGTGACCTCCATGTATATTATATACTGAAGACATTCCTGAGAGTCAAGCTTAAGGTCACATTTGGATAGGAGGGCAATTTGCAGAAAACACAAGAGAAGGAAAAGACCTACAAAAAAATAAACCCAAAACTGTTAAGAAAATGGTAATAGGATCACACGTATCGATAACTACCTTAAATGTAAATTGGTTAAATGCACCAACCAAAAGACACAGACTTTACAGACTGAAGTAAGGGGATGGGAGAAGGTATTCCTTGCAAATGAAACTCGTAAGAAAGCTGGAATAGCAATACTCATATCAGACAAAATAGACTTTAAAACAAAGACTGTTATAAGAGACAAAAAAGACACTACATAATGATCAACAATTCAATCCAAGAAGAAGATGAAACAATTATATATGCACCTAACATAGGAGCACCTCAATATGAGAGACAAATATTCACAAACATAAAGGGAGAAATCAACAGTAACCCAATAATAGCTGGGGACTTTAATACCCTACTGTCATCAATGGACAGATCATCCAGACAGAAAATCAATAAGAAAATGTAGGCCTTAAATGGATAGTAAATGGATAGTAAAGTAATTTGGAACACAGAACATATTTTAAATAATGAGTCAAGAATTTATGTAATATATCACAAAATTAAAAGGTTAATGTCAAATAGGTTTTACGGCACATTTTTTGATCTAGTATCAGTTCTAGTTGGGAAACATCTAAATTATAACGATAATGTGTCCTATAAAATAATTTATTATATAGAACTAAAGTCTTCATTTACCTGAAAACTGTAACATCTCTCTCTACATTGTTCATTTTGCACTGTATATCCAATATGCATATTGTTAAAAAACAGTTTAGCCAACTTTAGGATCTTTTCAGTCATTTAAAAAAAATTATTTTTAGTTTTGCCTGCCTAGGTGTCCGCTGTGCATGGGATTTCTTTAGTTGTGACACAGGCTTCTCACTGAGGTGGCTTCCTTCCCGTCCTGAGGCTCACCGGCTCTAGAGCACAGGGTCAGCAGTTGTGGCTCATGGGCTTAGCTGCCGGGTGGCATGTGGGATCTTCCTGGACCAGGGACCGAACCCACGTTCCCTGCATTGGCAGGTGGATTCTTAACCACTGAACCACAAGGGAAATCCAAATATTTATTTATTTTTATTTGGCTGTGCCACGTCTTGGTTGCAGCACAAGGGATCTTTAGTTGTGGCAAGTGGGATCTAGTTCCCTGACCAGGGATTGAACCCGAGGTCCCTGCATTGGGAGCAGAGTCTTAACCACTGGACCATCAGGGAAGTCCCTATCTTTTCAGTCATCTTGACTGTAGCATATGCACAATTCATTTTGTGAATATTGGTGAGGAAGATAAGTAAACAGACCCCTGCAAGACTTTTGGTAACTTCTTAATTGATTATATAGCTAATTTAAGCTTAGACTTTTAACAGTGCAAATGAAAAAAGAATGTACAGTAATAATCTAGTCCTCATAAAATCTACTAAAAAGATAAATCTTCTCTGGTATGCACAGGCATTTCACATAGCACAATGTCCATTTTACATTTCTAGATAAGTTAAGGCCCTCCCCACCCCTCTTTTTCAAACATAGTTCCCCAAATTTTATTTTTCTTTGATTACTCTCTTTGGAAATTTACTTTCAGATTGTTTTACCTACATAACATATGCTGTAACAGAAAATTATTCTAAGTATATCACGTGACATAAAAAAGAGAAACAAGTAAAAGACTTTTCAAAATGTTGAGGGGGGGAACCCTAGAGGAGCAAAGAATTAGGGCAGTAGCTGGAAGGAGAAGTGAACTTAAAAAAAAAAAAAATCAGTTATTGTTTACCTTTTAAACTAGACCAGTAAAGTGAAAAGAAATACCTAAAATAAATAGATAAGCAAGCCATCTTGAGGCTTATGGATAGAAACAATTCCAAACATCTCAAGGTGAAAATATTCATCCATTAAGTGTGATCACACCTGGAGAAAAGGGGCTGGCTTCTCATGGATCTCTCCAATCCTAAGATTCTCACAAATCTGAATAATCAGAATACAAATAGGTCAGTTTATTCTTACTTTTTATTTCTAAATATATTTCTTTGCATTTCTAGGAAATATCAGAGTTAAAAGAAATCTAATTATAGAAGCATTTTTATTTTAAATCCAAGGAGAAATACTTCCAAGTTAAAAGCACACCATCAAAACAACCTTTACTCAAGAAGCAGGAGGGGAAAAAACCTGATTTTGTGTGTGTGTGTGGATAAGTCTCTACACATGGAATGTAAAGAATCTGCAATGCAAGAGACCACCTATATTGTTATAACACTTTAAAATGTTATTCTAAGGAGAGTTGAATACCAATTCTAAAATAAAAAACAAGAAACTAAGTAAACTGATTATCATTTTTAAAAAAATACAGTAAAAATCTGAAATACACTGCAAACAACTTTTAAAGGTAGGTGATTTTAATACATATAATAGCAGTCTTAATATTCCTTAGTTATGTTTGAAATATTTAGTCTACATAACAAAATTTTGAAAGTCTCTCCCATACTACACTTACCACAAGATTTTGAAATTCTTCATCTCCCCCAATTAAGCTTACCACTAGTAAGTAGTGAAAGGGCTGGTTCTCAATGAGGGAGAGGGAAAATTCAGGTTAGTTCTAGCCTTCCATGAAGAACTCAGGTACTATCTCAGACTGTACACGGAGCCACTTAAAGCCCAAGAGCCGTAAGTCAGGCAGGGCGAACTAAAACATCCACAGTAAGAGTGTTTCATCATCTTTTACTATTGTTGTCCATCAGGGCTCAGCTTTCTCACAGAGTCAAAAAGAAAAGGAAAAAATCCTTCTGACGCAGTATCTCACTGGCCTTAAATTCAACCTACAGCATGGCCTCTTTAAAAGAATGTTTCTTTATAGAGTGAGTCATACTTTGTACATTTTAAATCCTTTCCCCCAAATCTGTACTATGATTACACTGACAGCATTCCCAGCAAGGAAACAACTTGAGCAGCACCATATCATGTTTAATTAAGGTTCTGAGTGTTCTCACTTCCAATCAGGACTTTTGTTTAGTGAAAGATATGATTCATAATCTCTGATTGCTTCCAAGTATAGAGCTAAAATGGGCCCTATGTTTGATTCACCATGCTATGCAAATTGAAACTGAATTATCTGCAGAAGGAGCTCTGACCTAAAATCTGACCACTGACACAAGATTCTGGGTTTTTTGGTCACCCCCCCTTTTTTTTTTTTTTGGTCACCATTTTTAATTATCAACAAAACACTACCTTTTCCTATTTCTCCTACTGAAACAAAGGTCATCCAAGTTTAATTTTAGGACTTCAAAATATTTGAACTTGTAGGCAGTCATTTGTAGATAAAATTTCAACATGGTTTTAATACCAATGGCAAACTGTATGAGGTATGGACATGCAGTATATATTCAAACCCCACCTCTGCCCCTTAGTAATGTAACCTCGGGTAAGCTATTTATCATTTCTAAACCTCAGTTTCATTATCTATAAAATGGAGACAAACTATCTACAGGGAGTTCTTTAGAATTTTATGATACTTAACACCCATCAGGGCCTGAAGTAATATTAAGGTTTAACAACATTCTTTCTCTTTCCCCTATTTTCTTTCTTATGAAAATGTTTCAATCACAGGTTGGGACTCCATGTTTAATTTCTGATGATACTAGGAAGCACCATGGATTTCAGTTGAAAACTGGAATAAGCCTAAGCCTTTCCTAGAAAGCCCACCATGTGGGTTTCCCAGGTGGCGCTAGTGGTAAAGAACCTGCCTGCAAATGCAAGAGATGCTAAGAGAAGAGGGTTTGATCCCTGGGTTGGGAAGATCCCCTGGAGAAGGGTATGGCAATCTACTCCAAAATTCTTGCCTGGAGAATCCCGTGGACAGAGGAGCCTGGCAGGCTACAGCCCATGGGGTCACAGAGTTGAACATGACTGAAGCGACTGAGCACGCATAGAAAGGCAATACTTTTCATATCTCATTCCCTCACATTCAGGATTTTTATTTCAGGCAAAATGAATGTTCAGTGTGTTTGCAAGATAAGCCAAAGAACCCACAAAAACAGAAAATGTTCAATTTTCCAACTTTATTAAAAAGAAATGTATAATTAAACACAACTACATAAATCAGAGTTGATTAGGAGTACAGGGAAGGGGAATCTGGGTTAAACATCCGGTGCAGTGAGGTTTCAGGTTTCTTCCTGAATGGAAGCACACACGAGGTAAGGGGGAGGAAAGATCAGGCCCCTAGCTGCCTCTCCCCAAGACCTCTTTCTTCCATGTCCCCATCCCATTTTCGCTGCCAGTTCTGAGGGCTCCTGAGCTACACCACGCATGTACAACCGCCGCAGCAAAGCGGCCTTCCGGGCCCATTTCCATTCAGCGAGGGACCACTTACAAAGTTTCCCTCTTAGGGCTTTCCTTTAAAGTCAACACCTCCTTTCTTCTCTGTCTACATTCCCGCTTCACCTTCATTTAACCACCCCCTTCCCCACTGTCTTTTTCACTTTTACTCTAGAACACTACTGTCATGAGAGAACCATGCGATGCAGGTGGATTTGGTGTATTGTTTCATTCACGTTGCCTCCCTGCAACCAAGTACCATTCCTTTCCTCCATCTTCCCCCACATCTCACATATTTTGCAAATTTCTTCCCTTCAAACTCAAAACCTTTTGCCTCTGCCCCTGACAAATGACCTTGCGATCTTCTTAGGAAAGACCTCTATTCTGAATCCTATCATCCACCCTGCTCTCCTCTTATGTTACAGTTACTTTTTCTGTAGGCAATTTGGGGAACAGAGGAACCTTATGAAAAAGCAAGTAACAGCAGTGTGAGGAAAGAATAGAAAAAAAATGAGGTTAAGGAGAGTGCTACAAAGTTCCATTTGGTATTATCTGAATTTCTAAAAAATGACCTTCCCTTATTTCTCTCCCTCTCCCTTTAACCTGACTTTCCTCTCACCCACAGCCATCAGAATGTACTACAAGTCCTTGCTGATTTCTATCTCCAAAAACAATTTTTATTTAGTTCCCATCATTCTGTTCTACCTGGTTGTCTAAGTAGTTAGCCAGCAAATGTTTACTGAGTGCCCAGCTTGTTTTAAATGCTACGCTAAAGGCTTAGAAAAAGTCAGTGAACGGGGAAACATAAGATTTCTCAGTCCTACTACAGGAGTTCTGTATCTATAGATGACTGTTTCGCCTACTCAAGTTTGGGACCATGATAAGAGGAGTTGCTGTCTCTTAACTCTCAATAATTTGAGATATGATTTCTAAGTCTTTCTTCCATAGAACCTGGGTCCTCAGCATTGAGAGCACAGAGTCCTAACCACTGGACCACCAGGGAACTCTTGAATTCATTTAATTGTGGTAAAACACGCAAGATTTACCACTTAAGTGTACACTTCATTGGCTTTAAGTACACACACACTATTGTATTGGGTTGGCCAAAAAGTTCATTCTGAATATGTTGTTCAATAAAGTTTTCAGTGAAAATGAAAAACATGTTTGTTTGTTTTTTTTTACTTAAAACCAAACGAACTTTTGGGCCAAACCAATAAACCTACTGTCACGATCCAGCTCAAGAACTTTTCATTATCCCCAGCTGAAATTCTCTACCATTACGTCACTTTTTATTAACCAAAAGTTATCTTCATCGTTAAATTCTTGGCCCCCACTCCCATTATCTTGGTTCACCACTGTTACCCCTTTGCAACCACCCTCGAGTCCCTGGCATCTCTCTTCCTATCACATCTGGGGGCAAAAATGCCAATCTTGGTTGAACTGATCACCTGGCTGCTTTTACTTCGCTTGTAATGAACGGTGGTGGTTAGCTGGTGGCAGAAAATCACACAACTAACTGGACTGATTGGTTTCACCTTAAATGCTGATCCCCGCCCCCCAATGTGCACCCAGGCATTCAGCAATGCCCAGCCACCCTATCGAGCATCCCAATGAGTTCACTGTCCTGCTGTCCAAAGCAAGGTGTCCTCCTTCTCTCACACCACCCACACCCCTTCCTCCTTCAAGGTGCTGGCCCTGCCTCAGACTCCGCTGAGAAAACAGAAACCATGAAACAAAAAGCCCTGTATTCCACCTCCAATTCCTAAACCTCTCTGCCTTCTCTCCTGCTACACTGCAAGTCATCCTGCTCCCCCCAAAGGCAAACCCTCTTGTATTCTGACTCTTCTCCTACTGAAGAATGTTGTTCCTTTGGCAGGAATTCCCTAGTGATCCAGTGGTTAGGCCATGCTGCTTTCACTACCCTGGCCCGGATGCAATTCCTAGTTGGGGAACTAAGATCCCGAAAGTGCAGCGAAGGAAGGAGGGAGAGAGAGAAATAAAGAGAAAGAATTCTGCTCCTTTGGTAGTCTTCTCTCTCTTCTGCGTTAGCCTCCCCCTATTAGACAGTCTCAGTAGCTTATTGAAAATGCTCTTCTATTTCCCATCAGTTTTTAAAATGTGCTTCCTTGACTCCACCTCTCTCTCTCTCCAACTACTGCTGTGCCATTTCTGTCCTTGCTTTATGGCAAAATTTTCCCAACAAGTGGGTCACAATTGCTTCACTCCCATTCTCTCAGTTCAGTCGCTCAGTCATGTCTGACTCTTTACGACCCCATGGACTCCAGCACACCAAGCCTCCCTGTCCATCACGAACTCCCAGAGTTTACTCAAACTCATGTCCATTGAGTCAGTGATGCCATTCAACCATCTCATCCTGTCGTCCCTTTCTCCTCCCACCTTCAATCTTTCCCAGCATCAGGGTCCTTTCAAATTAGTCAGTTCTTCACATCAGGTGGCTAAAGAATTGGCAGTTCAGCTTCCAATGAATATTCACCTTCCAATGAATATTCAGGATTGATTTCCTTTAGCATGGACTGGTTGGATCTCTTTGCTGTCCAAGGGACTCTCAAGAGTCTTCTCAAATACAACAGTTCAAAACCATCAATTCTTCTGCGCTCAGCTTTCCTTATAGTCCAACTCTCACATCCATATATGACTACTGAAAAAACAATAGCTTTGACCAGTCAAACCTTTGTTGGCAAAGTAATGTCTGTGCTTTTTAATATGCTGTCTAAAATCGTCACAACTTTTGTTCCAAGGAACAAGCACCTTTTAATTTCATGGCTGCAGTCACCACCTGCAGTGATTTTGGAGCCCCCCAAAAATAGTCTCTCACTGTTTCCATTGTTTCCCCATCTATTTGCCACTAAGTGATGATAGTGATCATCACTATGCGATGCCATGATCTTAGTTTTCTGAATGTTGAGTTTTAAGCCAACTTTTTCACTCTCCTCTTTCACTTTCATCACGAGGCTCACTCTCTCAGTACATTCCAATTTGGCCTTCATTCCATGTGCCACTAAAACTACTTGTCAAGACTGCCAAATCCAAGTGGAAGTTTTCTCTCCTCAGGATTTAACTTCTCAGTAGTATTTGGCACAGCAGACCACTCCCTTTTCTTGAAATAGATAAATTCACTCTCCTGCTTTAGTGCTGAGCCTCCTCGGTCTCCTTTGCACCCCCTTCACTCACGGGAAAGTTTCAGGCTTGATCGTTAAGTCTTCTATGCTCACATATGACCTCAACCAGTTCCACGACATACCATCTCTATGCTGGTGACTCTCAAAATTTATGTCCACTCCCCTCAGCTCAACTTGAACATTCACCACCTGCTTGACTTTCCACTTAGGTTTCTGAAACACTTGTGAGACATCCAACGGGTTCCACACAGAACTCTAGTTACCCAGCCCTCCCCGTCTTCTCTACAAGCAACTGGCACCACCAGCCACCAGGCCGTAAGCCAGGAGTCTGAAGGAATCCTCGATCCCTCCTCCTGTCCCTCCACAGACAACCCATGAAGCAAATACTCTTGATTCAACCTCCAAAATCTCTCTGAAACCCACCATCTGCCCTGCTCCATCTCCACGGCACTTGCCTAAGATACTATCAAACTTGAGCTGACCATTGCAGTAGTTCCCTAACTGCCCTCTCTGCTTCCTCTTGTTCCACAGAGCAGCCAGTGATGTTTAAAAACAAAAACATATCACTCCCCTAATTAAAGCCCTAAAATAGCTTCTCCTTTTCTTTAAAATAAAATCCCCAAGCCCCTGTATGTCTTAAGAGGCCCTGCACAACTTCTCTAACTCCATTTCACTGCATTCTCCTCCTGCTTCCTTCTGTTCCAACATCCCTGTCCTTCTGGACCTTTCAGGGCTTTGTACTTGTTTCCAGGCCAGGAATGTCTCCCCAGCTTTGCACAAGGCCAACACAAGTTCCTGTGTCAAGTGTTAGCTCAAATGTCACCTTTTCACAGGGACACTCCTTGACTCTTCCTAGCCAAAACAATACACTCTTTCCCCCATAACACACTCTTTTGGACCCACCAGCTTATTAACTTCTTACAAGTTTTTTCTTAATCCTTAATTACCTTGATTATTTGTGTTTCCTTATTTCCTGTTTTTCACACTATACTACAAATTTCATGAGGGCAGAGATCTTGTCTGTTTTGAATTCTACTGAAGGCTACTTGAAAATAAAGAAGCTACTCTTTCCCTCTGAGCAGGCTGATTTTAGATCCGCCCCCCCCCCCCCCCCCCACCCCTTCAAGCTTTACTGGATTTTAGTCAAAATAATTGCTGTGGCATTTACTCCATGAAAAACAAGCGGAGAAAAACCACATGGGACAGTCAAATACTAGAACTCCACCCACTCACTAGCCTAGACAATGGACTGCACACAGGTATCCGCAGTGGTCCCTCACAAAGCTTTTCAAAATGTAGGACAGAGAAACGTGGATATAGGCAAAAATAATATAACTCTGACACCTGCATCAAAGGTTTCAACCTTTCCCCCTAGCAATCACTAAACACAACAGTGATTTCAGAAGAAAGAAAAGCACAAAACAACTCAAATATGTGATCTTTGCTCCAGAGAAGTTAATTATTTCCAGACTTGGTTCTCTCATTTTGGTCTGGCTGGCTAGTCATTATCTGCTCTGGATGTTTCTTCCTAACCTACTGTGTCTTTAACGCATATTCTGTTCCTACCAAGTCTCATGTTTAGAATAAGTTCCCCATCCTACTTTCCAAAATGCAAGAAATATCTTCTCAATTTAAAATTCAGAAAAGAACTCATTCTTTCAAGGATTTATCTCTAGGTTTTGATTTCAGGATATCTTCTACCCTACTTCTAACTTCTGTATTTCCTAGATTCAATTCTATTTTTGTTCCAGAGCTATCTTGACTAAATTAGATGGCCTGGCTAGACGTGAAGCCAGTATGTTATATAACTTCTCAGGAGAATGAAGCTATATATGTATTTTAAAATGTACTAAGACTTAAAAGTCTTGGGATACCTAAGATTTCTTTCTGTAAGGAAATCATTTCAACATTTTGATAAATGGCAGAGGCAAAAAATAAAAATAACGTTAAGCAATAAAATTATGCTGAAACTCAAAATGATATGAACCTCAAGTCTCATGCTCCAATTCAAAAGATAGCCAGCAGCCAGTGCATAGTTTAACACAGGGATGTTCTGAATACGTCTCTGGGTCACAATGAAGTCGCCTGGAGAGCTTGGAATAACACAGAGTCCTACATATTTAGATCCAGGCGATCCTAGATGAGCAAGAATTTCAAAATTTTTGGAGGGAGTTACAAGCATCAAGAAATTGAAAGTCAGATTAAAACTGAGAGTGTCCGATACATCAGACCCTTTGAAAAACCCCAACTGTCCCTAACCAATAATGGATATTACAAATCCGCATTTTAAAAACATCTCACCAGTAGATTCTGATGCTCAGATTTGGAAATTAGATACAGAGCCAAGAACAGGGCTTCTGGGACCCACTGT
Source organism: Dama dama (assembly GCF_033118175.1). NCBI lineage: Eukaryota > Metazoa > Chordata > Mammalia > Artiodactyla > Cervidae > Dama > Dama dama. Next base: position 18,808,489 of record NC_083687.1, on the reverse strand, counting down.
CAATTCTATCACTTAAAACTTTGAGCCTGTGAACAATTCAACTATCTTGGCAAACATTATTAGTTCCTTCCCTGGTAAGTAGATAATAAAAACCAATACTGCAGGGCTGATATAATAAATAGGAATTATATAATAAATAGGAATTAAAAAACACCAAGCACAGTTCCTGGCAAACGACAGTGTTCAGCACCGGGTAGGTCTTAAAGGGCCTAAAAGCATCCACCACAGTGACGGTAAACACAAGGACATACCTAACGGCGCCACTATGTTACTCTTATCCACTAGAAATTAACTATTTACTTTCCATCTAGACCCCTAGAAAGATCAGAGCTTTACAGACTCCTCCCAAAAATCTTTTCAGTAACAAAAACAAAGTTAAAAACCCACACACCCATTGTTATACTGCTACTACAAGACAGCTAAGTCTTTTTATGAATGCTTCTAGGAAACATTTTAAATAAAAAGTGGGGGAACTGAGAAGTCTTATACTGATTAGAAAAAGATGAACCAAAACAGTACCCCCCCCCCCCCCACCTTTTTTTTGAAAGGAACAAGTATCCGGGGTGTTTCAAAGCGAGTTTAATTTTTCAGATCAGAGGTCTAAGAAACTATCGTCATTTACTACCATTTGTAACAGGGAATATGAAAGCCAAAAGGACGTTTCAAATCACTGGAACCCATTACCTTCCCACAAATGTGACAACCAGAGAAAAGGTTGTCCAGGACTGTGAAAACACAACCAAGAAAACTAGCAGGGGACCCATACAGAACCACAATACTGGAAGGCAGACAGACACTCTCCTCGACTTTTTTCCTGCAATTCTGCAACTGGGTTTGACTCTCCTCTCAAAATGACGTGGAAGAGGGCGAAGGAAAAGCCTCCATGATCTGCCCCCAGCCAGGCCAGGGAAAGCAAAGTCTTCCAGGTTCAAGCCCTAGGAGGACTTGGGGAAGCCTTCATCTCCAGTCTTGACTGGGGTTGGGGCTGGGATGCGGGTTTAAGGAGAGATCCCTCGGCTGCAAGGCCCGACTCTCAGTTTTCCCTCAAAGGCAAGTGGTAAAAAGAACAAGACGCCGCGGTCCCCAACCCCTTCCCGCTCTGAGCCGGCGGCCTACTCTTTCGGGTCTGGGGGCACCGGGAAGGACCAGACTACTCCACCCAAGGCCCACGTACAGACTTCGGCCCGCGGAGCGTGGCCCCCACGTCCCGGGCCTCCCAGCGCTCGGGCCGGCGAACCGTCCAAGAAGGGCGCTGCCCGTGCCGCCAGGGAAGATGGCGCCCGCAGAGCAACTGCGCCACCAGCACTGGCGAAGGGCCAGGCCCAGCGCCATCTTAGCGCCTTCCAACCGCCCCCTCCACCCCGCCCCGCACAACCCCCGCAAGAGCCTGCGTCCTGGCCGGTCGGGGGGCGCGAAGCGCGTTGGGCCCGCGCACTCTCAGCCCAAAGAGAGTGCCACCGAGCCTCTCGTCTCTTCGGACCGGCCGCGCGGGGCCCGCAGGAGGAGCCCGGCTGGGCCGCCGGTCCTCCGCGCGGCGCGAGGGCTCGTCCGGGCCCGGCCGCGGGTCGTCGGCGGTGCATCGGACCCAGGCGGCGAGGCGACCGGGGAAGGGCCAGGCCGGCCGGCCCCGGCGCGCGCGCCGGGAACCAGGCCGGAGCGGCCGGCTGGCCCCGAGCTCTCCCCGCCGCAGCCGGCGGCACAAGCGCCGGGAAGGAGGAAGCCAGGATGAAAAATAAACCCCGTCCCCGCCGCCTCCCTCCCACCCGCTCCCCTCCCCCTCTCGAGACGCGGGGTCCATTTTGCCGAGAAGAAAGAAAATGCGATTCACACCCAAGAGCTTCCGAGAGAGAAAAGAAACGAGGCGGGGGGAACCGAGGGGAGGAGATTGGAAAAGCTTATTTTTCTTCCTCGCCCGCCGTCACTCCTGGCCCTCCCTGCCCCCTGCTCGCGGCCCCGCCGCGCCCGTCCTCCCCTCGCCGAGCCCCGCTCCCTCCTTCCCGGCTCCCGGCGGCTCCGGGGGGGGCGGAAAACACACTCGCACTCGCGCACACAACTAATTTTAAACCGGCTCAATCAATGAGTCATTAAAAGGCTTCCCTCCCCTCTCCTCCCCACCACCAACCGCCACGCCACCCCCCTTCCCAGGCTTCTCCCTCTCCCCGCTCCAGAAATTTGCATCCGCGGAAAAGAAAAAAAAAAAAAAAGGCGCCAGGGCCCCCACCCCGCCGAGGCGCCCCCAGCCCGGCCCCGCCGCCCCTTGCCCGCCCGCGCCCCCGCCCGCGACACTGAACTTGGTCTTCCCGGGGCCCGGGCAGCGCTGGGAAAGGCATAAACACTCGATTCCCCTTTTCTCCGTGTCCATTAAACATCCACCCACCACCACCATCACCCACCCACAAACCCACCCCCCCCCAAAAAAAAAAAAAAAAAACACAGCCTTAGCCAATAGCTCTCTGGGCTGAAACCTAATATCCTGGTTTTGGCAACTCGGTGTTTAATTTGCTCCTCTTTCTTTTCTGTCTGGAGATAGATCTCCAGCCCCCCCGCCCTCGCTTTTCCCCTCCCCGAAGGAAAGAGGCAGAGGAAGGAGGTTGTGTGTGTTTTTTTTTTTTTCTCCTTGAAATTTTTATCACAAAATTATAATACACTCAAAGGGAAACTCACCGTCATGAAAAAGCAGTGCCTTGTCAACGGGGTTTCTGCGCCATCGCACCAGGGGCGGCGGCGGCGGCGGCGGGCGCGGGGCGCGGGGCGCGGGCGCGGGAGCTCCCGGCCGAGCGGCGCCGGCCACACGCGCTCCGCTCTCTCTCTCGCTCACCCCCGCGCCGGGCGGCGGGCGCCCGCTCCCCGCGCCCGCCCGGCCTTCATGCTCTGCGCCCGGGCAAACCGCTCGCCTGCTCGTCTACCTCCAAACTTCGGTTCTCGCCTAGCAAAAAATGCGGAGATTAGGATTTTTTTTTTAATTAAAAAAAATATTTTTTTGTTTTTTTTAGAAAAATCAAACTCCAAAGCTGATAATTCCTGCTTCCTTTGGGATTCTTTTTAACCTCAAGAAACGTAGTGGTTTATTCAAGAAACAGGGTTTTTTGGGTTTTTTGTTTTTTTTTTGAAAGATCTACGAGATGCGTGCTATTCTCAGCAGGCGCCCTACACACACACACACACACACACACACACACACACACACACACACACACACACACACACACACGCCAGTTTTAGCTGTGGGGGTGCGGGGGGAGCGCCAAGAGGGGGGTAGTTTAAAAACAAAAGACACAATATTTGTTTAATTGTTTAAACTCTAATTAGAATATGTCCCAGTAAATCGTTTTTTGCTTATGCTTTAAAAAAACAAAAGCGAAAACATCACTTTTAACTTATTTGGCAATTCATTCCAACTTTTAATTCTACTAAGCTTTCCTTTGCAACACCCTCTTTCCATTCCGAAGTGTAGTGAAACCTTATCTGTAAACCTGTATGTCAACATTTAAAAAACACACACACACACAACACTTTAGCAGCCAAGATGAAGGTGAGGAGGGAAGTAAGTCACTCTTAAAACATCCAGTTCCCAGTGCTTACTCTTTATGCAGATACCTGTATCGTCACATTTGTGGAATTTTCACCATGTGATCCCCAGTCTTAAAAAAAGAGAGCTACCCAAACATCCATTGAAATAGAATAGGTTAAAAAAAGAGAAAGAGAGCTACCTAGCCTTTTAACATTGTAGTCCAAGTATGATTACCACCCATATTTAATCTCAAATTGAGACGTCTCCATAAACCATCCAGCATCCAGAGCACTTAAAGAAATGTTAATTATGACAGTGTGGATTGGGAGTAGGTGCCTCTGTGGTTTAGGTTAATTACATTTACTTTTCCTGTAAATGCCCACAAAAATAAAGCCGGGGGCGGGTGTTGTCTTTTATTTTAAATAAATATCAAAGTAAAAGATGGATTGTACAAAAATGTGATTCAGAGTTTTAAAAATACATATGTAGGCCCCAGAAATACTTTAAAATTATTTTAAATTAGTTTATAATACATAGAGCAATGGGGTTCTGCTGATAGAAAGCTCAAACTCATATCCCCCAGATACTGAGTTCTAAAATTATCCTTAGATTTAAATTATTTAAGTGAAATTGGTTAGTTTCTAATACAAATCCCCTGAGCATTAAAAACCAACCATAATGGTAGCATACCTTGTTTGCTTTTATAAGGATACTGTAACTATGCTATTTTATTGTACAAAATAAATAATGTCAAGGTTGGTATACAATGTTGTCATATTCAAGATAGATCTCTTCAAAAAACAAACCATATCTTGTTAAAGTAACTGCCACTCTGTCATTCACAATGTGTGCTTTGTATTTCCACTGGCCTTAATAAATACAGTCAGTGATTTAGTATCACATAGTATCATGGAGGTGTTTTCTCAGAAGATACGTGTTGCGTTCACATTCAGCCAAGGTCTTCCTGGAACTGAAGTCTTTGCATAAATTAGCATTATTTCTCTACACTTGACAGTTGAACCAACCAGTTTTCTAATTGGCTTGGGAAATTTTAAAACCTGTTTTAAAGTGCGTTTGGATTGGCTGGAATTTAATTATAATACACATTTTGAAGAATTACATTTCAAAGGAGTCCATGGATTATTCATTGCAATTAGGGCCCACCAAGCAAGTTTTACAGCTGTTGCTTCACAGTTCCAATGAAATATTAATGGATTTCAGAAAGCTGTTCTCCCTAGTAGGCCAAAACCCCTAAAAAAATACAAATCTGACTTTAAAATCACTCAACAAAGAGGTGAGCTCCAGAAGAAGATAGAGCACTGTGGGCTTTCTCACAAATGCCCAAATATCAGAGCTGACATTTATTAAGGGCCTACTAAGTCCTGCCAGGTATTATTCTAGATACTTTATTCTTATAGTATATATTATTGCCTGAACCTTCACACAAACCCATAGAATAATGTTTAATTATCCAGATTTTCGCCAATGAGTCTCCCAATGTTTCTCATAATTTGCCTGAGGTCATCAGTCTAAGAAGAGCTGGGGGGAACCCAGGCCTGGTTGACTCCTCAACACACCCTCTCTTCAAGTCCCAGAAAGGATCCTGGGAACAAACAGTCTGTGCGATTTCAATAAAAACCAAGTTCAGTGGTGGTTAGGGGGACCACCCTCTCTCATTGGCAGAGGGGCTCATAGGCAGACGGGACCATCCTTTCTCATTGGGGAAGATTTAGTTTGCCAGTTGTCAAAGCTAATTTAGAATATTTGGGGGGTGGGGGTGGGTCACAAAATACTGGGACAGCAGTGGGGAGAATCTCAGACTCACCAGGTATAACACCAAATTGGAATCATTTAACAATAAAAACAACTTCTTAAAATTTCCCACATGCAAATAAAAAAATGTAACATTTAAAATAAGGGATATGCCTTTGTACATAAAATTTTAAGTGATGGTTTATATAGACAGGATTTTGGTATCCGAATATAAGATTAGAAAACTTTTAAAAAAGAAAGTTCTTTAAATGGCTTGACCATAATGCAAAAAACTTTAATTGTGTATAGTTATGTATAAGTTCCCTCCTTTGATGCTCATCTGTATATGTGACCTAGTAAGAAGGGCAACTGGACACAGGTGGAAAAAAAAGATAAAATTGAAATGCTCTAGCATGGGTTTGTACCTCTAAATAAACAGGTTCAAAACCAACATAACAAGTAAAAGTGGAAATGTTGCTGTTTTTTGCCTTCTTCCTCCACGTGTTCCCCTCAGTTCGTTAGCTGTTCTCAGAGCGGGGAGAATGCAAATACAGGAGATTAAGTGGTGATATGCATGACCAGATGTGTCCAGATCACAGAAATCCGAGATATACCCAATGAATGTTTGTGGTATAAAAAACTTAAAAGTTCTCAATGTGCATAAATAAGCTCGGTACTTTTATTTGAACCTCTTGAGGTACTTATAATCTGAGGCTTAAGTGCATTGGCTATGTACTCAGACTGACCGGGGTTCAAATTCCATCTCTGTCACACACCAGGTGTGTGGCTCTGGGCAAGTCACTTCACCCTTCAGAGCGTCAACTTCCTCATCTATAAAACAGGGATAATTATAGTACTCACGTCTGAGAGTTATTTTAAGGATTCAGGAACTAGTGCATGTAAAATGTTTAGCATGGTGCCTGAAACATAATGAGAGGTCAGTATGTTCAGCTGATATTCTATCACCTCGTTTTAGTTATGTGTCAGGTTGAATCGTGTGAAACCTTCCCATGTAAATTTCCAATGGCAATCTCACATGATTCCACCAAATGTATCTCTCTTCTGTTCTGTCCAGGATAAGGAGCTCCTCAAAGGCTTTTTATTTTCTAAGGGCCGAGCAGAGTACTTTGTATATACTAAGCTTGCAACCAGTACTTGTAGGATAAAAGAAAAACAACCCAATCCACAAGATGTGTTAGAATGCAAGAAATCATCATATTTCTACCTAGACAGCTACATATTAAGTGAATAATAGAGTCAGTCTCCCTGAATCACGTAAAGCCACTGCCCAGTTGATCCCAGGCAGTATTGCCTAATGGTTTGTAAGTTCTTCCTCATTCTCTTTCACTTCCTTTCTCATCAATTAGAGCTTTATCATTGCTGCATTTTAGCCATGTGACCGTGGCCTATTTCTTTAACTTCTCTCACCTCAGTTTACTTATATGTAAAATGAAGGTGACAGTACCTGTATCTTGGGTCAGTAGGGGAAGAGTTTAATGATATTAGGGATGTAAAACCCTTGCTTTAGTGCCTGGTATACAATAAATACTCAATAGTAGTTGCCATTACTGTTGTGGTTGCTAATACTATTATTAGAAGTAACGTGGAATTGTTTTCAAAGCAGTGGTAAGTAGGCAAATTGCTGGAGTGATTACAAATGTTTTCAATACGTTGCCTACATTATTACTTTATTTGATACATAAGTATAAGCATTTTAAATCATCTTTGTAGAGACTAAGGCTATTCTAGTCCTGACATATTTCAAGCTGGTTATTTTTCTTGACAGACTTAAAAAATAAAAATCTGAACTCCTACAAGCTTCTAGTACAAGGATGAGGAATATAGAACTGTTTAAGAAAACAGAGGCACAGTCACTCCCACTGGCCTTGCTGTCTTACACATCCAGCCTGTTTCCCCACTGACTATGTGAGGGGGAGGACAGTCATTAGGTTTGGAGGAGGCGTCACACACGCGGGAAGCGTCATTCACCGGCTCCCAGGCCCCTGTGGAGCCGGGACTCTGGACATGTCCTCAGCAGAGTGTCCCGTCCACTCCACCATGCCCAGCAGGATCGTGGGTCATGGAGACAGTAGCAGAGAGGTCTCACAAGCTCAGAATTTGGAGAGAAAGCCAACCGTGAAGATAGGCTACCCATGCAAAGGGGCTTGCTCAGTAAATAAATGAAAGTGTCCTTTCTGAAAATGAAACCAAGAGGGAAGATATACGAAGAAGAAACTACCCCTAAAAGATGACTTGTACCTACAAGTCGAATACAAAGAAATAAGTAAATGCAAAGCACACAAGATACATCTTCAACATGGAAGAAAAAAACTGAGGGAGCAGAGACACTGTATCACCTCCACCAGTATTCTCATCACATTCTAACCTGAGCAGGGTAAAGTCGGTCAGGCAATTTCAGAACCTCCATGAAATACCTCCCAGACCATACAATTCTCTCTTCTCTAAATCTTCTAATTTCTGGTGCCATTTCCCAGGTCCTCTGATACTGCTCAGCAAAGGTACAAGTACTTTTGTACCCAAAAAGGTTAAGGCACCTCTGTCACTGTAAATCGAACCAGTCCACTAGCAGCGTAGGTATACTGATCAGTCCCTTGTAGAGTTAGATTAACCCGAGTCAGGTCTTACAACCAGGAGGTTGTTCACAGGTGGGCAATCAGAGCAAAGGACGTGTACTCCCTACATATTTTAGAATCATCTGTGACTTCTTATTCTCTTATCTCCCTTAACCCAGGCAACCCACCTCCAAAATCTCCGTCAAACCTAGTCCCTTTTCTCCACTAACTGTCTCACCTAAATTCAGGCCCTTATCTCGTTTGGTCTCTCGATTTCCCTTCCCTCCAGTCAATCTTCTATCTAAATTACGACCCCAAATCACCTTTCAAAAACCCAGAGTTGTTGGTGTCACACCTCTACTAGCACCTCACTGCCCAGGGAAGCTTATTAGAAACACAGATTCCCATGGCCAAGCCCATCCGCAGAAAAATGGAGTTTCTGGAAGAACTGAGGCCCTGACACTTGTACTTGCAAGTGGTTCACTGGCTCCACCCGCCTCCCCAGGTGCACCTGCAGCTACTCCTCTCCCCACCCTGCAGTCCAGTCATGGAGAACACCCACCCCTGGACAAGAACAAACTCCTCCCCCACTTGGCCATATCCTTTTTCCTCTGCGGGAAACCCGGAGAGGTTTTCCTATGCGGGAGACCCGGGTTCGATCCCTGGGTCAGGAAGATCCCCTGGAGAAGGAAATGGCAACCCACTCCAGTATTCTTGCCTGGAAAATCCCATGGACTGAGGTTCCTGGTAGGCTACAGTCCATGGGGTCACAAAGAGCCAGACACGACTGAGCGACTTCACTTTCACTTTTCACTTTTTTTTTCCCCTCTGCCTGGAATGTCCTTCTTTTGGGGCAAGCCCACCATTCTCCAAGGCCCAGTTCAAATGCCACCTCCTCTGGGAAGCCTTCCTTCCACCCCTCAGTGGCTTTCAAATATCTCTGCCTGAGACTCAATCTCAAGAAACAGACTTCACATTGCAATGCAGTAGATGCCTAACTGAAACAAAGTTTTCCGAAAACAGTATCTAAACTTCCTATGGAGGATGCAACTTGATCTATTTCATTCTATTATCCCATTTTTTTTAAATGCTGTTTGCCACCTTATAATGGATTTCATGATTCACTAAGGGAGGCAACCTACCTTTGAAAAATACTGCTGAAAGTGAATAAATAACTCCCCTCTCTATGCATGTAATACGTACTCTATTATAGACTATTTATCACACTCTACAGTAATGATCTGTTTACAGTCTGTCTCCCACCCCCACTTCCCTCCCCCTAACAGGCACACACCACAAGGAAGTCAGCATATCCTTGGGTAGTTAGTTACCCAGCCGTTGATAAATGCAGAAATGAGAATATTGGAGAAGGAATAATTTAATTGCTTTTGCACGTGTCTAATTTTTTTTTTCATTTCTGGTTATGGTTCACAGCATAGTCTATCAGCAAGTCCCATGAGCCTGTAAATCATATTAGCTTCAACCCTTGAAGTTAACAGCAATTTAAAACAACAGCCGTTGTATTTCAGAACAATTTAACCAAGGTGTAAATTTTTCTTCCCCTCAAAAATAAAAACCACGGCACAGGCAAAACCAACCAGAAAATATTTTGTCGGTTGCTAGCTTGCCAAGATAGTACAAATGTGGGCAAACAAATCTCTTACTTAAGATACTCAGAAGCAAATATTCAAAAACCTCAAAACCCTCCTTCCGTACCACTTCAGAAAGGAAACCCCCCTCCTGCAGGGCGGGTGCAAATATAGAGGCCTTTCTATCTTGCTTCCTAAAGCTCCCTCTCTCACTAGGCTGTCCCCATCGACACAAGCACAAGAAAAAAGTAAGGAGAAAGAAAAAGAAACCAAATCAGCTAAAATGAACCGCAGTAATGAACCCAGGCAGCCAGTTCCGGTGCGAATTATACCTGTGATGGATGAGCGGGGACACGGCCGGCCGTGGGGGAGGGATCCTTTTCTGCAGCACGTGGCTCCATCGACAGGAAACCTGCCTGCAACACCCCCAGCTCTGCACACCGCTCATTTGCAGCGCCGTCATTTGTGTGATGCTAATTTGCTCAAAGTCCTAAACGTACTGAGAGAGATTCAGTGAAAACACAAGGTGGGCTCGGAGTAGCTGGCCCTAGGAGAGGCTGGAAGTGGAGGAGGGACCAAGTGTCCGGAAAGTGCTCTGGGGGCCAGAGGATGGAGCAGGAAGAGGAGTCTCACTTTAAAGCTGGGCTTTAAAGGATGAATAAGAGTTTTCCAAACCTTGTGGGGAAGGAGAGGAGAGCTCCAGGTAGAGGAGCCTTTTGTGGGGTGTCATTATTAAATATGAATGAGGGGGGGAGCTGCAGACAGGTAGATGGTGAGGGGCTTTGTTGTGGCAGAGAGTTTGGACTTCTTTAGACTACTGCTTTCCACTTGGCAGGTCACAACGTGACAGGCTGTGAAATCCATGAGATTGTGACCAACTTTCGCAAAAAAATGAAATAGCCTAGAGTAGGAAATATTTGAATATATTGCGGGCAGTGAGGGTGTAAACTCTTTTGTGAAATTTGTTTCCGATATAAATGTGTCTATGTATGTACTGGTTTGTGATATAAAATGTATCTCTTATTGTGGCGGTGACTTAAAAAAAGCAAACCAAAACTCCATCTGGGCAAACAAGGGATCTACTTGAGGATGGTTAAATAAGAGACTGCTGTGAACAGATGTGAATCTCATGAGGATAAGTGTGGTGGCTCAGGGGACACACAGTGGTGTTTTTATAAGGTGTCCCCCCACCAGACAGTGAGCTCCTCAGGGACGGAAACTCTGTGTGACAAGTTCTCAGTTTATAGCTCCTGGCACACACGTAGGCACTAAATCACTGTCTGCTGACTGAGTGTGGTAACGGATCTTCAAGGTGATTCCCAATGAGCCTCAGCTCCTGGTATCCCCACCTCTGTGTATCCCCCGCCCACCCTGTACCAGGGTTGGTCTGTGTGACCAACAGAACAGGGCGCTAGTGATCGTCACTTCTGAGGTTACGTTATAAAAGGCTGCGGCTTCCATTTTAGGTGCTCCTTCTGGAACAGTCACTCTTGGGGAAGCCAGCTGCCACTTCCTAAGGACACATAGCCATGGCAAGGAACTGAGGTCACCAGCCAGCAGCCAGTGAGGAAAGGAGGCTTCCTCCCTGTCATGGAAGCAGGTCAGCCCCCAGCCCGCCTTTCAGATGGTGACAGCCTCACGGAACAGTGTGACAACAACCTCATGAGAGACTCAGGCAGAAACACCCAGGTAAGCTGTCCCTGGACTCTGGACTCACAGAACTGGGTACATAATATAATAAACACTTATTATTTAAGCTGCTAGGTTTTGGAGTACTCTGTTATACAGCAAAAGACAACCAATATACTGAATCAGTGAACAGAGCTGAACAATAATATCAGTATACTAGAGTTATCCAGGGTTGACTACTTTTTTTTTTTTTCCTCTAAGAATCTATCATGTCACATTTCCAGCCTGACTAGATAAGAGGAAGGCCCCTGACCCAAGCTGGAACAATGGGATCCTCTCTTCAAGTTTTAGTACTTGAGAAACTGGGTCAGGTGTGAGGAGCAGACTATAAGTCTGACTAGGGGTCAAGACCACCATTTGGGGGCAATTATAATGGGGTCCATGCAAGTGAATGGGAACAGAAAGGCCAATGTGTCCAGAAGAAAGCAGATTCTCAGTGGACGGGGAGGGAAGGAAGTGGGGAGGAGAAAGGAGCTGGGATATTCTAAGCCCCAGAAAGTCTGGCCACCTTTCTAGTATTTGGGGTGGAAGATTCCCCTTCCTTATAATTATTTCCCATTTTACTTGCTCATTGATGAGTGAGTTCCTTTTCTTGAAACCAAAAGGTCCTCGAGTACGGCCTTTCTCCGGTGCTGGCCAGGGGAGCGGTTCCTCCTGCAGGCCAAGGGTCTTTCCGGAGAAGAGTGATAACTCACCGGAGACTTCAGCTGTGTAACCACCGCTATGCAAAGACAGCAATAGATCGAGTGGAAGGTCTGTTCAGAACATTAAACTCCTTTTGCCTTAACTCCACTTTCACCGAATAATCCTTTGATTATTAATGTACTTCAATTTAAAAAGCTGTGTTCTGGCCAGCTGACCTAATCATTCAAGTGGTTGGGTAGGTTCATGCCCATTATAAATTCAGAGATTGGCTTTCGAGTACAAATCATTCCGGCGTAACCTCCATTTCATTTCCACTGCCCTCGGTCAAGCCCTGTCATTTATCCAGTGACCCACTGCAGGAGCCTCCCCAAGGCTTCACCCTGCTTCAATCCATCCTCTTCAACTTCTCTCCCTGAAACACAAAGCACCTGATGCCTCGCTCCCTGCTCAAAACCTCTGATGGTTCCTGGTGCCTTGGGAATGACTGCGGGATCCAGCCCCATCTTCCACCACACACCTCGACACTTCTCCTGACCTCCTGACTCCTTCTTGCTGCCTGGCATTACCCCAAGTTCCTCAAGCGCAACTGGTGCCCACCCTGCTCGGCTCCGGTTCTGCCCTTGCTGGCACCCTTTCCCCTGGGCCCCTCCTCTGCCCACTTTCTCTCACTCCACTCCTCTCTGTGCCCTCCTCTCTCTCCTCTTTGTACTTCCACGGAATTCCTCTCTCTCCTTTATAACCCACACTGGGGTTGACTTGACTTATAATTAATTGTCTTCTTGTCTATCTCTGGATCGTGAGCCTCAAGGAGACTAGGCTTTGTTCATTTTCTCTTCCCCTCATTTCAAGGCTGAATAAAGCATCTTGCATCAACACTTTAACATTCATTGCATGTTTTCTGTATCCAGGCACCTGGCTGATGTTGGAGGTAGCAGGCATTCAACAAATGGCCACCAAATCAATGACAGTCAGTTAGATGGCAGGAACAAGTTTCCCCTGGATCTGATGATGGTCAGGAGAGGTGTCCACTTAGCCTCTGCAGGTGCAGAGCTGAAAGACCAGAGTCAGACTCCTGGTGACGTCCATCATGCAGCAATGAATGAATGAATGAATGAATCTCAGCCTAACTTTTTTTCTTTTAAATAAAAATCGAAGTGTAATTTCTCATATCCTGATAAACTAACATGACACTTCCCTGTCTTCTCTTTCTCTCTTTCTACAGTTGCAATCATGACTCACAGGTACCTTACAGAATGCAAGCTTTAGGTTAACGACTACTGGAGAATGGGGATGGGGAAGACCCTCCAGTTGCTTAGTTTATATGGTTTAGAAGAAGGGCACATGGGTTAACCCACCAGTGACTTTAGTGTCCTTCTTTCAAAAGAGTCAGCATTTACAAGCAAAGGAAGGAGCAGAATTTGGTCCTGATTTGTCCACTGATAATCTGTCTCCTGTCCCAAACTCTCCCTCTCCCTCCCAGAGTTGTGAGAAGGACTCAGCTCTGGGCAGACCTGAGATGGACAGGTCTATCCTAAACATCCTAAAGATCATAGCAGAGAATGTAACACAGTCATTCCTAATGCAATTGATCAAAAAGTATCCGGAATTAATAAGTAAAAGACACACACAAAGTGCATGTTTTGTCCTCTTTTTAAACAAAAGTGAAGATTTCTACCCTCTAAATTTCTATCTTCCAGAGGTTACATGCTAAATGAATGTTGCCTCAAATCAAGGCTTACCCCACAAGTTCTAAAAAGGCATCAAGCATATTCCACAGACCCTTGACCATCTCACTCATTGCGGGCAGATTCTTCACTGTCTGAGCCACCAGGGTATCCCTGCTCTTGACAGTCTCTAGAGTGCCAGGAATCACCAACCCGCAGAACCTGGGAACTCTCACGGTGGAGTTTGTTTTCTGGGAAAATCGCAACTTTGTCAAGAGGTCATCTTTCTTGGCTTATCTTCACAACTTTACTCAAACTTCACCTCTCACTTTGTGGTCATTCTTCACACAAAAACCAACTTTTTATTACTTTAAGAGAATTGTGCTCTTGAGACAAAGATAGTGGAGAACAGGGAAGCCTGGTGTGCTATAGTCCATAGGGTCGCAAAGAGTTGGACACAACTCAGCAACTGAACAACGACAACAGGATAAAGAATAGGGCTTCCCTGGTGGGTCAGGGGTAAAGAAGCTACCTGCCAAAGCAGGAGACTCTGGTTCAACCCCTGGGCTGAGGAGATCCCCTGGAGTAAGAAATGGCAACCTGCTCCAGTATTCCTGCCTGGGAAATCCCATGTACAGAGGAGCTTGGGGGGCTACAATCCATGCGGGTCACAGAGTCGGACACGACTGAGAGTGCAGGCACGCTATAAAGCACTGGAAGCTCAGTTCAGGGTTTGGTGATAACCTAGATGGGTGGGATGGGGGGTAGGGTGGAAGGAAGGTTCAAAAGGGAAGGGATATGTGTATACATATAGCTGATTCATTTCACTGTACAGCAGAAACTAACACAATTGTAAAGCAATTATACTCCATCCCCACCCCCGCCCCACCCCACCAAAAAAAAAAAAAGACAAAGATTAGAAAACCTCACAAGCTCTGTCGAATGCAGAGGGAGGGCAGGGGGCGTGGCTCCCTCAGAAGCTAAATCACTGTCTCTCTCCACCCACAGGCCTGGGATGTGCTCAGATCAGTGCCTCAGCAAATTAATTGGGAAAGGAATACATCAAGGCTGTACATTGTTACCCTGCTTACTTAACTTATATGCAGAGTATATCATGCAAAATACCAGGCTGGATAAAGCACAGGCTGAAGTCAAGATTGCCGGGAGAAACATCAATAAGCTCAGATATGCAGATGACACCGCCCTTATGGCAGAAAGCAAAAAGGAACTAAAGAGTCTCTTGATGAGGGTGAAAGAGGAGAGTGAAAAAGCTGGCATAAAACTCAACATTCAAAAAACTAAGATCATGGCATCTAGTCCCATCACTTCATGGTAGATGGGGAAAAAGTGGAAACAGTGACAGATTTTATTTTCTTGGGCTCTAAAATCACTGTGGACAGTGATTGCAGCCACGAAATTAAAAGACAATCCTTGGAAGAAAAGTTATGACAAACATAGACAGCATATTAAAGAGCAGAGACATTAATTTGCTGACAAAGATCCATATAGTCAAAGCTATGGCTTTTCCAGTAGTCATGTATGGATGTTGAATTGTGGTGCTGGAGAAGACTCTTGAGAGTCCCTTGGGCTGTAAGGAGATCAAACCAGTCAATCCTAAAGAAAATTAACCCTGAATATCCACTGGACAAACCAATGCTAAAGCTGAAGCTCCAATACTTTGGCCACATTATGTGAAGAACTGATTCACTGGAAAAGACTCTGATGTTGGGAAAGACTGAGGGCAGAAGGAGAAGGGGATGAGGGAGGATGAGATGGTTGGATGGCATCACTGACTCAATGGACATGAGTTTGGGCAAACTCCAGGAGATAGTGAAGGACAAGGAAGCCTGGCGTGCTGGAGTTCAGGGGGTCGCAAAGTCAGAGACAATTTAGCGACTGAACAACAGTAACAACAAATTTCAAATTACCACAGGTCAGGGACCACTAGATCCCTCCCGGAGAGCATAACTCACACTTGTCAAACACACGTGCCTTATCTGGTAAGCTCCCATCACACACCCATGGTCCTCAACAGTATGTGCCATTGTCCCCATGTCCAAGTTGGCATCTTTCACATTCTGTAAGCAAACGTGCATTATCCTGACAAATGAAGGAGGAGGAAGTATCTGCAGCACAGAAGGATTCCCACTGTGCAGCCACATTTTCTGACGGCTGCCACATCCTAATGACACAAGACATCCCTTTATCCATGTCAATGAGCACATTTGAGAACCATAATGTGCAAAGCATCATCACCAAACCCTTTTTTCCAAACTTTTTTGACCATAAACTCTAAAAAGACACACATTTTATCCTGCAAGTAACATATATGTATATGTAAACTATATATGTATACTATAAGCCTACTTATGCAACACAATGAACTGTGATATTTTCCATTCTATTTCTTTTGTCTTTTTTTAATGCAGACCTCTATCCACTAAACGGATTTCATGATCTTATTGTGTTGGAACCTGCAATTTGAAACCATATGATATTTCACATAAAAGTGCTGCTTTGTAGAAAATAATAAAATTCTATCTAAAGAAGAGAAACTTTCAACTTCTAGACAGAAAAGTGGAAGAGGAATAATATTTTTGCTTCTTTAACTTTCAATTGCCAGGACATTTTAAAAGCATTTTATCTCAGCAAATGAGCATTTCTACAAAAACCCATCTTAAAACATTGTGGGTCATTATTCCCCTTATACCGAAGAAGAAAAAAATGGAGGTTGAAAAGGTATCGCCCCCACCCACCCACCTTCCATGTGTAGTATTTAAAAATGCACATCTGTTTGGGAATTAAAATTTGGCTATATCTTCTGGGACTTCCCTGGTGGTACAGTGGATAAGAATCCGCCTGCCAATACAGGGGACACAGGTTGGATCCTTGGTCTGGGAAGATCCCACATGGTCAAGAGCAACTGAGCCCATGTGCCACAACTACTGAACCTGCACGCCCTAAGCCTGTGCTCTGCAACAAGAGAAGCCACCACAATAAGCACATCCATGTGCAACATACTGCACATACTGCAACAAAGAGTAGCCCCTGCTGACCACAACTAGAGAGAGCCTGTGCACAGCAAGGCAGCCCAGCCCAGCCAACAACAAATAAATACATAAATTTTAAAAATAAAAGAAAATTTGGTTGTATCTTGTAAGGAATTTTGAAGTTGTGCTGCTTGAAATTATTACCCTCCCGGCAAGGTGACCGTGAAGACTAAATGAGATCATATGAGGGAAGCGCCTAGTAGCTCCTGCTGTCCTTCAGGTTCTTGGGTTATCTTTTCCTGGACGTGCCTGAACTCTGTGTGACCTGGGGGCTCACTCACTGAACACCTGCCCTGCTGGGTGACAGAGGACAGAGGATCCCACAAGGCGTTTACTGGTTCCATCAGTTAGAATAAATATCATTACAAACTAGGATTCTGGAGTGTCTGGGCTGAGTATTTCACTTATTCCTCCAACAGATAACTACTGTGAGCTTTCCACGCCAGGCATGATCTGCCCATGTGCAGAGGCTATGGGGTATATAAAAAACAGGAGACACAACTGCAGCCCTCATGGCGCCTGCAGTCAAATAAGGGCTTACAGTTTGTGAAAATACTTCACGTTCCATTAATGTTACATAGCCTGTTCCCTTATCTGTAAAGTGAAGTAAGATTAGATCAGTGGTTCTCAAAACTGAAGATTTCACAGATAAAAAAGGCTTTCATAAAAGAAACTGAAAAAAAAAAAAAAGCAAATGATCTCACAATTCTTTAATCTGAATGAATCATCACTTAAAAAAAAAAAATTACATAGCCTCATTTTCCCCCTTTACTATATAAGCCAGTTTTTGTCCTGGAATTTGAGGATCCCTCAGGACTTGCCCAGCTCTGACTTTGTAGAATTCTTTGGTTTTCTTTTGCAGCAACTACTTACATGTAAAGTGAAAAGTGAAAGGGTTAGTCACTCAGTCGTGTCTGACCCCTTGCAACTCCATGAACTGCCAAGCTCCTCTGTCCATGGGATTTCCCAGGCAAGAATACTGGAGTGGGTTGCCATTTGCTTCTCCAGAGGATCTTCCCAACCCAGGGATTGAACTTGGGCCTTCTGCGCTGCAGGCAGATTCTTTACCAGCTGAGTCACTAGGGAAGTTCTACTTACATGTAAGTTCTACCCATATATACCCCAGAATTGCGGAAAGGCCAGAGACCTGTCCCTAGGAAAATCATTACATGGTCCTTGATGAGAAAATCTTAGTACACACAACATATTCTGGCTCCACCCTTGACCCTGGGTGCTGAAAAATGCAAAGGGACCAAGCTCTGGTGACCGGAGGGCAGAAAGGAACAATTGTTGAGGAGCCACCTCAGGTCTAGCCCAATACTTGGTACTTTCCCACCCACCACTTTAACATCACAGCCATTCCAGGAGATATATATCTTCTTCTTTATCTCTACTTTTCAGCAGGAGGAAACTGAGTTCAGAGAAATTAAGTCTCATGCCCAATGTCACATAGCAAGTAATCAGAATTTAAACTCAGATCTACTTATTGCCACAATCAGACCTCATTGGCAGGAAGAGACATCAAAAACAGAACGAATGCAGAAAGGCTTTAAGAGATTTACGTGACTTTTGACATGAGAGAAATTTGAAATCACGTTCAAAAATTCAAACCTTTGGTGGGAGTATAAATTGGTGCAGTCACCATGGAAAACAGAATAGAGGTGCCTCAAAAAACTAAAACTACAACTACTATATGACCCAGCAATTCTACTCCTAGGGATATGTCTGAAAAAAAGAGATCATTAATTTATAAAGATAAGTGCACTCAAATGATGTTTATAACAGCATTATTTATAATAACCAAGATGTGGAAGTAATCTAAGTGTCTGTCAACAGATGAATGGATAAAGAAGATGTGATAAACACTCTTACACATGTGGGTGCATGCACATACAATGAAATACAACTCAGCCATAAAAAAGAATAAAATTTTGCCATTTGCAACAACATGAAAGAACTTGGAGGGTATTATGCTTAGTGAACTAAGTCAGACAGAGAAAGACAAATAGTGCATGGCATCACTTATATATGAAATCTAAAAAAATAAACTAGTGAATATAATAGAACAGACTCACATATCTAGAGAACAAACTAGTAGTTACCAATGGGGAGAAGGAAGTAGGGAGGGGCAAGATATGGTAGGAGGTTAAGAGACACAAACTACTATGTATAAAATAAGCTACAGGATATATTATACAGCACAGAAAATACAGCCAATATTTTATAATAACTATAAATGGAATATAATCTTTAAAAACTGTGAATCACTATGTTGTACACCTGAAATCTATATATTATACAGTACTATACCTTGATAAGAAAAAAAAGACAATTCAGATAGCTTACTAAATACAACACTCTATGTCAGAGTCAGCAGGTTGGCACCTCTTTAACTAGGTCTCTTTTCTGATCAGCTCAGCAAACATCCTCTTTTCTGCCTCTGGACTCCTTCTATTCTTTACCCTAGGAACGAGAACAGCAAGCCCCCGACCCACTTCCATTCACACTCCTAGGAGAAGCTTTGCTTCTGGCCCAACTCTCCATCCATCCCTCATCAATTTAACAAGCATTTATTAACATGTATCAGGTGTTGTGTTAGGCACAGAATAAAACACGTCCCTCCTTGAAGGAGCCCAAGCTATAGAGCAGATACCTATAAATACAGGCAGGATACTGACATTACAACTGGACACTCACCCAGAGCCAAAGGAGGGCAGGATCCAGGCAGGCTTCCTGGAGGAGGAGACGTGTAAAACAGCTCTTGTGGGAGACAAGTGCCCTGTCACACAGAGAAGAAAAGGCACAAGACTGCAGGCAATGGAACAAGGGAGCAGGAAGCAGGTCCCACGTGGACCCACCAGCTCTCTCTCCAAACCCATTCGCCCTGGCACCAAGCCCATTACAGACCCAGCTCCCCAAGCCAGAACCTTCCACAACTCCTTGCTCTCTTATAGCCTTTACCTCCAGTGAATCCCTGAGTCCTGTCTAGTCTCCTTCTAAGTTTCTCAGACATCTCCCCTTCCTTCTCTATCCTCACTCCCCTCACGGTAGCCCAGCACCACCATTTCTCCTTGGTCCCTGCAACAGCCTCCAAATGGGCATCACTTTACTTTTGCTCCATTGAATTCACTCAGCACAGAGCATCTAGACTGAATCTCTAAGGCGGGGGGTGGGGGGGTGTGTGGGGGGAGGGTAGCAGCAGGTTGGTGGGAACCATCTGATCCTGTCATTATCCTGCTTAAGTCCTTCACTAGATCCTAGTGCCTTCATGATTAAGACAAAACCTCCTAACAGGATTTACAAGACCCTTGGTGGTCTGGCCTCTGCTCACCTTCCTAACCTCATCTCTGATCTTTACTTCCTCATAAGCTGTGGCTTATGAGCCTGGTTACCCAGCACCACCACCTGGGGAGCTTTAAAAAAAACCCAATATCACAGTCCCACTCCCAGACACTGTGACTGAATTACTCAGGGGAAGACCCCGGGCATCCAGGGATTGTAAAGCTCCCCTTGTGATATTAACATGCAGCCATGGCTGAGAACACTGCTCTAGTCCAACACATCTGACAGGTTTGCGGCACATGCCCAGTCTCTGCCATCAGAGGCCCTGGAGCTATCCTGGCTTGAAGCCAGTGGCTTTCTGTTTCATTCACTGCAGTATTTTCCAGACCCAGAACAGTACCTGAGCGATTCTGCTTTCTCCCTTCACCTGGTCCGATGACACTCATTCTTTAAGATCCAGCTTAGACTTCCTAACAGACACTCCCTCCCTTGATGCCCCTGTTCTGGGGTTAGGTGATCCTGTGTGAGCTCAGACCTAGATTTCTCCCATTAGAGCATATATCACACCACCTGGTGATCGTCCGCATCCCACAGCTAGTCTGTAAGCTCTGAGGGTGACTGGCCTGTGTGTTCATCAGTATAGCACCTCCATCCTCCAGAAGTGCCTAGCAGAGTCAGTGCTGATTTAAGAAGTGTGGCAGGAATAAATGGAAGTGAAGGGGCTCACGTGTGGGTGTAACGGCAGAGGATGGTGTGACTGGGGTGATGGCAACGGGAGATGAGTGGGACACTGGGGACCGATCGTGAAGGGCTGGCATCCTCACCGAAGACTCTGAACGGCATCAGACAACGGAGCCAAGGCAAATTTCAGATAAAGCGACACAATCAGCTTGAATTTTAGGGCAGTGAGTAGCTGAGGCATGGAGCGCCGGGGGAAGTTAGGGAGGCACAGTGGCCAGGGACCAGATGGGGATCTAGAGCAATAGCCCACCTGGAAGAAGATGAGGAGGGGGCTCAGGCCTGAAGACAAGGAGCTGGCGGAGACAAGGACACAGAGAGAGAGGGAGGGGAATGAGAGTGTTTGGAGGCTTGGTGGCCCAGTGAGGAGGAACGAGGCTCTGTGGATGACTGATTTCCTGCTCAGAAGACTACAACTGTGGTGTGAGGATTGTGACCAGATGCAGTATCATAACCAGACAGGGGGCAGGAAAAGAACCTGACGGCCTCCATTCAAGTCTTTTTTTCTCGATTTTTTTTTTTTTTTTTTTTGGTTTGGTTTGATATGGACCATCTTTTAAAAGTCTTTACTGAATTTGTTAAAATATTGCTTCTGTTTTATGTTTTGGTTTCTTGGCCAAGAGGCATATTGGATCATAGCTCCCTGACCAGGGATGGAATCCACACCCCTGGCACTGGAAGGCAAAGCCCCAACCTCTGGACTGCCAGGGAAGTCCCACCTTGATTCAAGTCTTGGCATCACCTCTTACTCTCTCTCCATCCTAAGGAAGTCACCTTCAGCTCCTCATTTCATCTGCTCAATGCAGGTCACAAGTAGTATCTATATCACAGGGATGTTGCAAAGGCTGAAAGGAGTAATACGTGTACATGCTC
The DNA here is from genome assembly GCF_033118175.1 of Dama dama. NCBI lineage: Eukaryota > Metazoa > Chordata > Mammalia > Artiodactyla > Cervidae > Dama > Dama dama. The sequence continues at coordinate 18,787,123 of NC_083687.1, read as the reverse complement.
AGGCACTGCCTGGCACACGTAAATGCCACATGAGAGTTCACAAAATTATTTATATACAAGGTGCCGTATCATCTGCTAAGAGTTACGATCTGCCAATTCCCTCCCTCCCTCTGAGGACCTGTGCTCCACCTGTCAAGAGGTGGAGTCTGTTTCTCCTTGTCTTGAATCTGGGCAGCTTTGTGATTCGCTTTGACCAAATGAAGTGACATTGCACCAATTCTGGCTCAAGCCTGGTGGCACCCACTTTTGGCCCTTTGGAAGCCAGCCACCGTGCAAAGCTGGAGCCCAATAACAATGTTAGGAGACTGAGGCAGGAGACAGGCTGGGGGGAGGGGACGAGGTGCACAGGCCGACGGCAGTACCAAGGCGGCAGACACATGAGAGAGGCGGTCTTGGAGGCTCCAGACCCAGTTCAGCCCACAGAATTGTGAGAAATAAGTTACTGCTATTTCAAACCAGTAAGTTGTGGGTTCGTTTGCTACACAGCAATAAACTGAAACTTATGTAGAGAAGAAAAAGGACATCACTGGGCCAATAAGGACTTCATTTGAAGCCATCTTAAAATAAGTATTTTGGACAGTAGAAATATGGAGACATAGAAATATCAAGAAGGGTGTTGGAAGTCCAAGTTTGGGCTCAAGCAGGAGGAGGCAGGGATTCCAGAATCAATCAGCATAAGGACAGAACTCGGTGCCCCGGGAGAAGGACCTCACCAGGGGAGGTGTGAGGAACTGGAAACTGGGTCCCAGGACAGAAATCTGGCCCCATGGATCCTTAGAGGGCAGGTGGAGAGAAGCTAGTAGCGAAGACGAAGAATAGTGATCAGGGATGGAGAGAGAACACACAGAACCAGGAAGCTGTCCTCTGAGAAGGGGTTATCCAGTGCTGAGACTGGTTATCCAGTGCTGAGAGCTACCGAGAACAATGGATTTGAACTTCAGGAGGGAATGGGGACTTCCCAGTGAAGCAGCAGAGGCAGAAACCAGGTGATGAGAGACTAAGGAGGAAATGAGATTGAGAATCTGAACACAGCAAACATAGATGACTGTTCTTAAAAGTCTGTTGTTACAGTTGAACCCAGAGAAACAGAGATCTGATTGGCAGCTTCCGGGGTGGGATGGGAGATGGAAAAGGTGGTCAAAAGATACTGAAGAAGGAATTCATAGGGCCTTGACTCCATCTGAGGCCTGTCCGTGCTGATCGTGCTCGGCCACCTCTCCAGTGGACTCTGAACTCTCTGCTTAGTGCCTGTGGGAACGACAATGGAAGGATAAGACCCCCCCCAGACAGGGGAACCTTGAAGATCATATCCAGGTTACTAATCACCTAAGAGAAAACAGACACTAATCACCCCTGCCTCCGGACAGTATCTATCGGAAAGTAACCACAGGCTTATCGGTTATTAACTGGTTGGAATGTAACCGCGGGCTTATTGATTATTAACTGTTTGAACACATAACACGTGAATGATGGGGTTATTGTGATTGTATTTACCCTTCCTTTGTAAGCCTCAAGGGATTTGGGGTGGTGGGTTTAGACACATACACATGGGGTATAAAAGATTTTCACAAATGCTGGTCGGGGTCCTTGGCTAAGAGGAGACTCTGCCTTGGGCCCGCCGGCGTAATAAACTGCACTCCACTATCTGCATTGTCCTGAGTGAGTTTGTTTCCTGGAAAGTGTGGCTATAACAATACAAACTTCCAGGCACTTCCCTGGTGGTGAAGTGGATAGGAGTCCACCTGCCGATGCAGGAGACACAGGTTGGATCCCTGGTCTGGAAAGATTCCACATGCCGCAGGGCAACTAAGCCCATGGGCCACAACTATGCACCTAGGGCCTGTGTTCCTCAACAAGAGAAGCCACCACAGTGAGAAGCCCGTGCACTGAAAGGATGAGTAGCCCCCCCGTTCACTGCAACTAGAGAAAGTGCAGCAATGAAGACCCAAGGCAGCCAGAAATAAACAGAAAGTTACAAACTTCCAGTTACAAGATGAGTAAGTTCTGGAGATGTAACATATAGCATGTTGCTTACAGTTAACAATGTTGTTGTTGAGTCCCTAAGTCAGCTCAGACTCTTTTGCGATCCACGGACTGTAGCCCGCCAGGCCAAGTCCCCTGCATTGGCAAGCGGGTTCTTTACAACTGAGCCACCAGGGAAGCCCCACAGTTAACAATGCACGAGTCCCCAGTGGCTCAGTCATACATACAGTAAAAGAAGGACTGATCCTTCCATCATTACAAGGTCTGATGCTGAAGCTGAAGCTCCAATATTCTGGCTACCTGATGCAAAAAGCTGACTCATTGGAAAAGACTCTGATGCTGGGAGAGATTGAGGGCAAGAGAAGAAAGGGACGACAGGATGAGATGGTTGGATGGCATCACCGGCTCAGGGGACATGAATTTGAGCTAACTCGAGGAGAGTGAAGGACAGGGGAGCCTGGCATGCTGCAGTCCCTGGGGTTGCAAAGAGTTGGACATGACTTAGCAACTGAACAACAACAGATACACACACACACACACACACACACACACACGTCAAATCATCACAATGAGTACCCTAAACTCACACAATATATCTCAACAAAGCCAGGAAAAAAATAAATCCGATTACCTCTCCCACAAAATTTTTTTCAAAAAGTTGAATAAAATAAACAGTCTATTAATAGGGATTTCCCTGGTGGTCCAGTGGTTAAGAATCTGCCTTCCAATGCAGGGGATACAGGTTCGATCCCTGGTCGGGGAGCCAAGATCCCACGTGCTGCAGGGCAACTAAGCCTGTGCCTACGCTCCGCAACAAAGAGCCCAAACAACACAATTAAGACCTGAGGCAGCCTAGTAAATAAATAAATACATATTTTTTATTTATTTATAAATATTTTAAAAAATACATATTTTTTTAAAAGTCTATTGACAAAAGAGGGAAAAAAGTATTTTCTTGGGTGCATGAAAGGACAAAAAGAAAAATGTTTTAAGTGGAGGGAACCTGCTTGTTCAGAAGAGAAGCCAAAGAAGAAGCATTAAAGATCCTAAAGAAAGAGAGGATGGGGGTGGCTCAAGGTTCCAGGAAATGGGAGGGACGCAGTTCAGGTGGAGGCGTTGGCCTTGAAGAAGAAGGGCAAGAGGCAAAGGAGTGGATCTTCACAGAGAGGTTATAAGAGTGAGGGGCTGATTCATATCAATGTATGACAAAACCCACTGAAATGTTGTGAAGTAATTAGCCTCCAACTAATAAAAAAAAAAAAAAAAGAGTGAGCTGCAAGGTGAAGTTCCTCTCTGGGGGTCTTGCTGTCCATGGGATTCTCCAGGCAGGAATACTGGAGTAGGTTGCCATGCCCTTTTCCAGGGGATCTTCCCAACCCAGGTCTCCAGCATTGCGGGCAGATTCTTTATTGTCTGAGCCACCAGGAAAGCCCAAGAATACTGGAGTGGGTAGCCTATCCCTTCTCCAGGGGAACTTCAGACCCAGGAATCAAACCAGAGTCTCCTGCATTGCAGGTGGATTCTTTACCAGCTGAGCTACTCGGGAAGCCCCGGAAAAGAGTAGGTTAAGGTCATCTGCTGACAGGCAGGGTGGGTCTTGGAAGACTGATGTAAGTTTCTGAAGATTTTGGAGGGAATGCAGGAGGGGCCACAGGAGTCAAGCTTCCAGACCTTTCCAGAGAAGCCACGCCACAGGAATTCCTGCCTTCTGAGGCTCAGGCTCTCCACACCAGTTTCTCCCCTCTACCCTGCCCCCAGCCCTACTCCATACCCTGAGTCAGTCTCTGGCCTAGATGGCCCCCTGGAAGGTTGCTCCTTCATTCTCAAGTATTTCCTGACCATCCACACCACCAGCCCCCATCTCTGGGCAACACGCTATCTCTCTTCCCACAAGGCTTCCAAACCTTCCCCCTACTTTTCAGATACCCTGCACCTCTTTCCTTTCACACCCAGCAGAGGAACCCACTGCCCACTCATAGAGAGCACAGACACCGTCAGACTCATCAAACATGCAATTTTACCTACAGCTGCACCCTCTCTGACTGATGCATCAACTTAAAACTGCTGTTTAATTAGGAGGTCTTGGACAACATTTTAAAATACAATAAAAAGAACAGAAAATAGCATCTACTATATATCTCAAGAGTATTTGCTGTTTCTTAAAGCTTGTGTTTCAATTATGATGCATCTGTTACTATGAGTTGAGAGCAAAAGGTTTGTGTATGTTTGAAAACTCACAACAAAAAGTTAAGACAACAGCACTGCCATAGAGAAAGCTGTCCTTCCCCTTTATCCATGGCTAATCCTTGCACCTGTGTTTTGCATCCCATCTCCTCCAGTAATTTCAGGGCCCTTAGGTTATGTCTTTTTTTTTTTTTTTCTGTAAAAAACAGAAATACCTCACTGGCCTCCTTGCACCCCCTATTTATTCCCTCCTCCCTCCTCACAAACTTCTCCAAAGAGTTATATGGATTCGGCATCTGCTCCCGCCCCTCCCTCTCACCTAACCCCTGCAGCCTCCTGCCCCCAGCGCTCCTGGACACAGCTCTCCACAAAGTGACCAGCGGCCCCTGAGCCCACATACCTAGAGGACACCTTCCAGGGTTCACTGACTCCGCGTTCATTCCTGTTCCTCCTTCCAGCCAGAGCTCAACCCTGTCCCCTCCGGAAGACTTCGCTGACGTCCCAACAAGGTCACACCTCCCATGAGGGGCACCCACTGTTCCTCTGTCCTTCCTAACAGCTGTCAATTGTCACTGTTACAATTTCACATTTGCGTAATTATCTGCCCAGATTAGGCCTCCTCAAGGAGGAAAGGGACTCTGCCTATTTTGACGCACTTGGCAGCCGGAGAACCTCCCTAGCTCAGTGCTGGGCATTATAGCCAGCAGCAGCCCCTGTGCTGGGTCTGAGGGGTACAGTGAGGAAGGAATACCCCAGAAAGTCATGGGAGCTGAGGAGGTAAGAAAGCCAGGTGCAGAGGAGGAAGGCAGAAGCTGCTCCCATTCTGCTTCCCAGACCAATGTGGAGCCTTTTCCAGAGTAGCACGTGCCTGCACGGCTGACACCCCTCACTGGCTTTGTGTCAGAAAAGTCAGCCACCCAGACTGGAAAATTGGCTATATATTTCATACCTGACACGCAGAACTCGTAGTGAATCCTTTTAATCCACTACACATTCAATATTTGCTGAAAGATGAATAGGTGACACCTACTTCTGGAATCCAGCTACTAGAGAACAGAGCCTGGATTTGTTTATTTGCCCAGGAATGGCCTGCACAGGGTCCCTGATAAACACCAGAGGACACAAAAGGCCTCATTCTTTGCTATCTGACCACACCCAGATGGTTATATTGTGTTTATTTGTGTGTTTACCTGCTTTCATTCCTCAGTTACTGATTTCCTGTGGCATATCACTACACAAATATTCTCTGAAGGATGTTAAAAGATCAAATAAATACAAATATTTAAAATTACAAACATAGAATGCAGATGCAACCAGAAACTTCAAAACTGTGGGAAATTCTATTAAACAAATGATCATTTTTCTCAGCAAAACACTTGAGAGAGAGAGGGGAAGGATTTAAAAGTGATTAAAGAGACATATTAACTAGGCACACTGTATAGAACTTGTTTGGATCCTTATTCAAATAAAGTAATTTTAAAAAGGAAATTATAGTCAGAGAAATGTGAATATTGGTTTGGATCAGTGGTTCCCCTAACAGCCTGAAACTCAGATAATAATGGAGAAACAGTCGCCCCTTTTTTTGGACTGTGGCTCAGCAGTAAAAGAATCTGCCTACAATGCAGGAGACTGGCAGGAGATGAAAGTTCGATCCCTGGGTTGGGAAGATCCCTTGAAGGAGGAAATGGCAACCCACTCCAGCATTCTTGTCTGGAAAATCCAAAGGACAGAGGAGCCTGGTGGGCTACAGTCCATGGGGTTGGAAAGAGTTGAACACGACTGAGTGACTACACAACAACAAGAAATGGTATTGTAGTTATGTTTTTAAAAAGACAGCCTTAATCTTTCTGAGATACATATTGAAATATTCGTGGATTGTAAAATATGAAATAATATAAAGTTTGGGATTCATTTTAAAACAAGCAAGTTAGAACCAGAAATGGAACAACTGATTGGTTTAAAAATGGGAAAAGAGTATGACAAGGCTGTATATTGTCACCCTGCTTATTTAATTTATATGCAGATACATCATGAGAGATGCTTGGCTGGATGAATCACAAGCTGTAATCAAGACTGCCAGGAGAAATATCAACAACCTTAGATATGCAGATGATGTGACTCTAATGGCAGAAAGTGAAGAGGAACTAAAAAGCCTCTTGATGAAGGTGAAAGAGGAAAGTGAAAAAGCTGGCCTGAAACTCAACATTAAAAAACTAAGATCATGGCATCCAGTTCCATCACTTCATGGCAAATAGAAAGCGAAAAAGTGGAAGCAATGACAGATTTTATTTTCTTGGGCTGCAAAATCACTGCAAATGGTGACTGCAGCCACGAAATTAAAAGATGCTTGCTCCTTGGAAGGAGAGCTATGACAAACCTAGACAGCATATTAAAAAGCAGAGACATCACTTTGCTGACAAAGGTCCATATAGTCAAAGCTGTGGTTTTTCCAGTGGTCATGTACAGATGTGAGATCATAAAGAAGGTAGAGAGCCAAAGAATTGATGCTTTTGAACTGTGGTGCTGGAGAAGACTCTTGAGAGTCCCTTGGACAGAAAGGAGATCAATCCTGAATATTGATCCTAAAAGAAAATATGCCCCTGAATATTCATTGGAAGGACTACTGCTAAAGCTGAAGCTCTAATACTTTGTCCACCTGATGTGAAGAGTTGACTCACTGGAAAAGATCCTGATGCTGGGAAAGACTGAAGGCAAAAGGAGAAAGAGATGACAGAGGATGAAGTGATAAGATAGCATCACTATCTCAGTAGACATGGATTTGAGCAAACCCTGGGTAATAGTGGAGGTCAGAGGAGTCTGGCATGCTGCAGTCCATGAGGTCACAGAGAATCAGACACAACTTAGCAACTGAACAACAACAACAAATCAGAGTGAGATGGGGTGGGAAAGTGGCTAGGGTTTTAGAAGGAACAAGACTGCCAGTTGTGAATTGCTGAAGTTGGGTGATAGGTAAACCCTTTCCTCTCCACTTTTTAAATTTGCAGAAAGTTAAAAAATGTATCTAACAAATAGAACCATTAAAGCATCTAAATTTTTGTTAAATAATTTTTAAAGTCTGGAACACATTAGAATTCTTTCACTTTCCAAGATGTCTAATGGACAAAAGTTCTTCGATTCACAAGCTTTGTAAAGTATCCTTGAAAGCAAGATCCAGGACTCATGGGCAGCTTGCCTTCTGCCACATTTCCACTGTAAAGCATTACCCGGCTTCCTTCCATCAGAACAGGCATGTCCTTCTGAGGAGCTGGGGCCCTTTCAAGGATGCAAACTGAATCAACTGCCCTCAAACATCATAGTGAAGGCGCACATACAGCTTGGCAATGCTTTCCTACTGCTTTTGAAATGTAGCTTTAAACCTATGTCTTGATCACCTACCCTGGCTTGCAGCTGTGCTGGGGTCTGTCAAGAACTATCAAGCCGGACCGCCTTCATGGTACAGTGGTTGAGAATCTACCTGGGACACAGGTTCATTCCCTGGTCTGGGAAAATCCCACGTACCATGGAGCACGAAGCCTGTGTGCCACAACTACTGAGCCTGCGCTTTAGAGCCTGAGGGCTGCAACTCCTGAAGCCTGGGCACACCTCCAGCCCATGCTCCACAACAGAAGCCACGTGAAGCCCACACACCGCAACGAAGGGTAGCTCCCACTCATGGCAAGTAGAGAAAGCCCGAGAGAAAGCAATGAAGACCCAGCACAATAAAAAATAAATGATAAATACACTATAGATTATAAAATGATATATATTATAATAAGTGATAAATACATTATATATTATAAAAAAAAAACAGTCAAGCCAGTGCTTCACAATGACCAGACTTCTGACTCCTGTCCATTCCCACTGGGGCCTCACATCAGTCTTTGAAGGTGCCTCCCACACACTGATGGCATCCCACTCCAGTACTCTTGCCTGGAAAATCCCATGGATGGAGGAGCCTGGTGGGCTACGGTCCATGAGGTCGCAAAGAGTAGGACAAGACTGAGCAACTTCGTTTTCTTTCTTTCCCACACCCTGGGTCTGCAGGGTGACCCATTCATTCTCACCCGTTCAGGTGCCCTTTACTGCCCCTTTCTCATTAAAGTCTGAACTAGCCAACTTAAAATACTTGGAGACTTCCAAAATCTACTGGACTTTATGCCCAAACTGCTCACTGGGCAGAAGTGAAGTTCTTCAAAGGGTTTAGTGGCCTTCCATTGCACTTCAGATACAGACAACACTATCCCCTACCCCCAGGGTCACTGTAGCTAATTCCAAAAGGTTGTCTCACTCCTGTTGCAACTCCCAAGCCCAATAAACCTTGTTTGCTACAAACTTTCTTAACTGGAGCTGGGACAGACTGTATTGCTGAAATACTTAGGGGAGGCAGGTCAGATTTTTTTTTTCCCTAGCAAAATGAACCTTCTCTAAACCTTCCCTGGTTAAATCAATTATCCACAAAATAAATCAGTTATTGCATTCCCCCATATGACCCAAAGACAAGATAACCAGTTATATTTCGTTCACCAGCCTTGGAAACATACTTCACACACACAAAAGTCTCCATCTATCTTGTCCATGAAACAAAGCAAATTAAAATTTATCATATATACTACAAGCGCAAGCACAAGATGTTTTCAGCAACGTCGTTTCCATCAGGTGCATATCTACAAACACACAATAATTCCATCCCCGAGTGGAATTTGCCAAACAATGTGACCGGCGCTGACTTTCAGCAGAGAAAATCGGGAATTTATGTTTGGTTTTCGTTTTAAATGAGAAGGAAAGAAGGAGAGTGGGTCTTGAAAAAGTGGGAGAGTAATCTTAATCCTCTCATTTCCTCCCATTTTTTTCTGCATCAAAATGCAGGTGTATCAGTACCACTTCAAGTGACAGTTTCTCGGGCAGTTAACTACCCTGACGGAGGTTGGAAACCAGGGGTGGAGATAAGGGTGAAACCGGCGACTGTAAGGACGGGCAGGGTCAGAGGCCCCCGCGCTCAGCCGAGCACTTGAGGTGCCCCGCGCCGGCTGCCGGCCGCGCCCGGGTTCTCGCCCAGCCCGCTGTTCTGGGTTTCGCCAGCGATTGCGCTGTCCAGGCTGCCCACTCACACCTCTGGCTGGTCCAGACTTTAGGGGAGGCTCATTTACTTCCGGTGATAAATCCCTCCCACCACCTCTAAAAATAATGTAACATTTCCCCCATCACTTTCCTAACCACGGACGGCCCCACAGACTGCCGCCGAGTCCTGGGCTGGGGTTTCGCCCCCCGCGCGGCCAGCAGCGGCCAGCTGCGTACCGAGTGACGGCCCGGGGGGTTTAGGGCGTGGGAGGAAGAGGGAGGGGGTGTGGAGTTTCACCCTCCCCCCGCGCTCACCCCCCACCCCTTCGACTGCAGCAATTGGCAAAAAACAAATAGTAATCCGTTTTTAGACTCCTCCGGGGCCCCCTGGACCCGGCTGCAGCGAGGACCTCAGTCTCTCCCGTACGTGCCCTTCCCTTCTCCCGCCCGGGTAACTGTCTTCGGGAATCCAGGAGCCCCAGGCCACGCGGAACTGCAGCAGCGCGGGGGTGGGTAGGAGGGTTTAGGGGCGGCAAGAATGGGTTGGGGGAAGGGGTGGTGGAAGGAAAAAGGAAAAAAAAAAAAACAAGAGACATGCAAGCGGCTCCCTAGCCAGCTGTTCCAGCTGCCGCTTCCACCCGCGCCGGCCGGGCGGTGTAATATTCCCCCCCCCTCCATCTTTCTCACCACTACCTGTCCCCCCCCATCCACCCACCACACGCACACATTCCCCCCACCAGTTGCGGATCTCCGGCCTGTAAGGGGGTAGTAGGGAGGAGCTGGGGGGGAGGGGGAGTCCTGCGAGTTTCTAACCTTGTTCTTATAAACAAACCCACATGTGCAGCTGCCGCTGCTGCAACTCACCCCACAATCCCGGATATAAGTCCTGCCCCTTTAAGAAGAAAAAAAGCTTCCCCCGCCTGCTCCCACCCCACCCATCTACAAGGACCTTTGTCTCCCCACCCCCTCTGTCAGTCGGCCCCGCCCCACATCCCCGCCCCCTCCAACGCAGAGGAACCAATGGGCGAGGAAAATAAGGCCGGGGTATGACGTCAGCATGCCCGGCCAATCACAGGGCGCGTTGGTGAGAGGCCTCGCGAAGGGCGCGCCCGGAGGAAGGAAGGCAGGAGAGAGGAAGCTTGAAGTCAAGATGGAGACTGGTGGTTTGTCCGCAGCTGCCCTAGCGAACGGGGACTTGGGATCCCAGCGAGAGCGGACCCTGGTGCCCGAGCGGCTTCAGAAGCGAGAACATGAGCGGCAACTGGAGGTAGAAAGGCGGAAGCAAAAGCGGCAGGACCAGGAGGTAGAAGGGGAGAAGAGCGACTTTTTCGCCGCCGCCTTCACTCGGGAGCGATCGGCCGTGGAAGAGCTTCTGGAAAGCGGGGAGTCCGTCGAGCGGCTGGAGGAGGCGGCCGCTCGGTTGCAGGGGCTTCAGAAACTTATCAACGACTCGGTTTTGTTCCTGGCCGCCTACGATTTGCGGCAAGCGCAAGAGGTGCTGGCGCGGCTGCAGGCGGCCCTGGCCAAGCGGCGCCAGGAGCTTCAGCCTAAGAAGCGTTTCGCTTTCAAGACCCGCAAGAAGGATACTCCTTCAGCCACGCAAGTAGATTCGGCTCCCGACGCCCCGGCGGCGGAAGGCATCCTGACCTCCCCGCCGCCCTTGAAGAAGGAGGGAGATTTCTACTCCAGCTGGGTCTGTGGCTTCTCCAATCTGCAGTCCCAAGTTTTGGAGAAGAGAGCTGAGGAACTGCACCAGCAGGACGTCCTTTTGACCCAACTGAGAAACTGCACGATCAAACTCTACGGCAATCCCAACACCCTGCGGCTGACCAAGGCCCAAGGCTGTACGCTGCTCTGCGGCCCGGTGTCCACCTCCGTGTTCCTGGAGGACTGCAGTGACTGCGTGCTGGCCGTGGCCTGCCAGCAGCTCCGCGTACACACCACAAAAGACACCCGCATCTTCTTGCAGGTGACCAGCAGGGCCATCATGGAGGACTGCACCGGGATCCAGTTCGCCCCCTACACCTGGAGCTACCCGGGCATCGACAAGGACTTCGAGGGCTCTGGTTTAGACAAGAACAAAAATAACTGGAACGACGTTGACGATTTCAACTGGTTGGCCCGGGATGTGGCCTCCCCGAACTGGAATGTTCTTCCTGAAGAAGAGCGAAGGATCCAATGGGACTGAACATTTGTCACTCTTCAGTTCCACCAAATACTTCCCTGTGGGACTGATTCCGACTCATGGGACCCCAAAGTTTACTGTCGTCATGCTTCGTTTTCATTATTTTAAGACTTTGAGGTTGTGATAGGCTTCTACTTTTGATTTCCATTAAATTTGTGGCAGGTGTAGCACTTTAAAGAAATTTTGCTATTTTGGTACTGCCTAGGACCTATTGTTAGACGGTGATACTTTGAAGCCATAAGGGGAAAAAGTGTGATTGTATGTTGGTTTTTAATGATTTGTGGTGTTTAAAACTTATTGCTTGATAAAGTAGGCCTTTAATAAATATTTGTTTAATAAACGAATTCAGTAGGGCTCTAGTAGGAGCCGGTTAGTCTGTAACTAAGGTATTAGACCTGTTTAAACTGCCATTAACCAAGAGCTTTTTTGACTTGCAGGTTTAACTTCATAAGTATTTTTTAGTGGATCGATGGAAGGACTTCTCTCTGGTCTTCAGCTACATGTTGGCTGGGGTTTTTGGCATCCAGCTACTCATTGACTGACTTGGATCCAAAGTTTTGTCAGTGGGCTCCAAGAGCCTCATGAGTCTTAACTACACATAAAGCCACAGTAGTTATAGCTACCAATTTTTGTGCACTTAAAATTTTATTGACACCATTGTAAGCACCTTACTGGTGTAAACTTACTAAGTCCTCAAAATCTTATGAGGTAGATTCTGTTAACACCATTTTTCAAATAAGGAAACAGATAAGAAAGTTGCCCAAAGGCCACACAGCTGGAGTGGTGGGCTGGATGGAAACCAGGTACTCTGACTCCAGAGCCCAGCTTCTTAATCTCTACTAGATATTGATAATTGAGTTGGGAAGAAAGCTTCCAAAATTAAGAAGGGCAAATAGCTTTTGGCATAATGTGCTAATTATTCTCATATACTAAAAGAACTGAGGCAAACATGGCTCAGTCTTAATTTTTCGACTCATTTTGCTGTAATTCTCTGCTGTTACAAATTTGGCTTTCTGCTCTCTACGACTCATTACTAAATGGAAAGTTGTATGATTTTCAAAAAGCTGTTTTGGGTCTAGTGGCTTTGTAACTGTGGATGTGCTTTTTATTTAATAACTGCTACAAGTATTAAGGTGCTTAAATATGTCAAGTCTTTATAAGTTTAATATTACATGTTCTCTTTTGTTCCAAAAAAGGATTTATAGTGGCTTCTAGGATATGTGAAATAAAACAAAATGATAAAGGACAAGGAGGAACCAGGGTAGAGTGACAAACTGCAGGCAGAAGTGAAGCCAATAAACACATGTAGCTGCCAAACTCGGTTCCTTAGCTGGATATGAATGCAGATTATTTTTTTCCTCAACCATTAACTAACTTGAAAAGGTATCCTAATCAGTTGCACAATTTGTATCATCTACAAACAAGAGGGGAAAATATCATTTGCTTGGGAGAATTAATTCTAATAATAAAAAGAGACAACATAGAATGAGATCCTCGACCATATCTTTACATTAGAAACTTGTGTATCCTAAAGCTATACCCCTTGAGATGGATAGTTTAACACAAGTGCACTTAAGGATAAACCATGCTTAAATAAAAAAGGTTTAAAAAAAAAGAATAAACCATGCTTGTTTTTCTTTTTTGGCCACACAGCCTGGCATTTGGGATCTTAGTTCCCTGACCAGGGACTGAACCCGGGCCTTGGCAGTGAAAGCTTGGAGTCCTAACCACTGGACTGTCAGGAAATTACCCAAGAATAAACCATGCTGTGACACTAATGAGCTTGCAATTCATTTCTGTGAACTGATCATTTTTATAGGAAAGTTTACTTTGCTAATTAATCTAAAAAATAAAATACCTTGAATCTCTTGCAAACCTCATGGCAGTATGAACCATAGTAATGCTTGCTAATCTCAGCCGAGCTTTCTCTGCTGCTCAAAAAGCCTGTCCTGCCTTCCTGAATGATGCCGAGTTGCCCAGACCCTTTCCTACTTTTTTTTCAGCCACGCCTCCCAGCTTGTTGAGGGTACCTGAGTTCCTGGACCAGGGATTGAAATCGGGCCCCCTGCAGTGGAATCCTAACCATTAGACCACCAGGGAAGTCCCAACCCCTTTCTTCTTAAGTTCACAATTATGTACCTGTAACTCTGCCGACAACCCAACCAGTTACAGGCTATTCAACTAGCTCCCCCAGTGTCCCTCAGTATTTGAAAACATTTCCATCTTTGCTGATCTTCCTCACTAGAGGCATGTCTCTTGCCCAGAGCTTCCTCTTCCCCTCGTGGAACCAGCCTCCCATGGCTCTCACTCCCTTTCCACAGGCCTTTATCTTTTAAGACATCCCATCCTGAGATCCTCCACCCTACATGTCATGAATGATGCTCCAGCTCCTTTCTTGTGTGTCTGACATCTAAACACAGCTGTGTCCACTTACTCTATATATCTACACTCTCTTTCCGTCTTTGTAATTTTAACTCTTCTCTGCTGAAAGTGTGCTTTGATGATCTTTGTTGTTTAGTCACCCAGTTTTGTGACCTCATGGTTTGGGATTTTTCCAGGCATGAATACTGGAGTGGGTATATTAGTGGCTTGATCACCAAATCTACTGGCTCCTTCCCCTCCCCTCAACTTAGCCTTTTTACTCTAGGTACAGTGTACTGTTTGTGTTTGAGGTACAGTTTACACTTACCCTTGAAGTTCTCTCCTTGACCATAAGCTTTCTCTAACCTGTTTCCGGTAGGATGGCTTCCCTTCATTGGGATTCTGGTGATTTATAGCCTTTAAATATAAGTGATGTCCAAAGTTTTGAGCATCAAAACTTAGGTTTTTTAAAAAAAGAAAATTTACTTATTTGGCTGTGTCGGGTCTTAGCTGTAGCACACAGGACTTTCGTTGCTGCATGGGAGATCTTCATTACAGTATGCAGGATCTTTAGTTTCAGCATGTGGGATCTAGTTCCCTGACCAGGGATTGAACCCAGACCCCCACATTGGGAGCACAGAGTCTTAACCACTGGACCACTAGGGAAGTCCCCTTTAGCTTCTTTTTGTATTCATTCTCTCAGAGCCTCAACTCTCAACCTATGTGCACAGTCTTGGGTTTGTGCCCCTAGCCTCGACCCTTATTGGGCTTACCTGCCTTTCAGATGCCAAATTTTTATTTTTCTTTTTCTCTGTTGTTTTCCTTTGGCTGTGATCTTAGTTCCCTAGCTAGGGATAGAAGCTGGGCCTATAGTAGTGAAAGTGCCACATCCTAGCCAGTGGACCATCAGGAAATTCCCTCAAATTCCATATATTGTTAAAATCTCCATTTTTCACTTTTTTCTCACCCAAGTTCCATGTTCAAGGATGCCACTCTTCTCCAGGCACCCAGTGCTTACCAGGTCTAGTGACAGACTTTATTTTCGGGGGCTCCAAAATGACTGCAGATGGTGACTGCAGCCATGAAATTAAAAGACGCCTACTCCTTGGAAGAAAAGTCATGACCAACCTAGATAGTATATTAAAAAGCAGAGACAGGGACTTCCCTGGTGGTCCAGTGGTTAAGAATTTGCCTTCCATTGCAAGGGGCACGAGTTCAATCCCTGGTCAGGGAGCTAAGATTCCACATACCTTGCGGCCAAAAAAACAAAAGCAATATTGTAATAAATTCAATAAAGACTTAGAAAAAAAAAAAGCGGAGACATTACTTTGCTAACAAAGGTCCGTCTAGTCAAAGATATGGTTTTTCCAATAGTCTTGTATGGATGTGAGAGTTGGACTATAAAGAAAGCTGAGCATAGAAGAATTGATGCTTTTGAACTGTGGTGTTTGAGAAGACTCTTAAGAGTCCCTTGGACTGCAAGGAGATCCAACCAGTCTATTCTAAAAGAAATCAGTCCTGAATATTCATTGGAAGGACTGATGCTCAAGCTGAAACTCTAATACTTTAGCCACCTGATTCAAAGAACTGACTCATTGGGAAAGATCCTGATGCTGGGAAAGATTGAAGGTGGGAGGAGAAGGGGATGACAGAGGATGAGATGGTTGGATGGCATCACCAAATCAATGGACATGAGTTTGAGCAAGCTCCGGGAGCTGGTGATGGACAGGGAGGTCTGGGGTGCTGCAGTCCATGGGGTTGCAGAGTTAGATATGACTGAGCGGCTGAACTGAACTCAACTGAAGCTGGTGAAGTCCATGAGCAAAGCTGCTGAGAAAAAGTCACTTGGGAGTGGGGGACCAGATGACTCGGCAGACAAATTCAGGTATTTAAAAAACATTGGACAAGACAAGCACAACGTTTTTTGCACTCTGCATCTGGTCCCCAAGTTGGCCAGTGATGAGTGATGCCCAAATCATGTCAGTTTCATTTCCAGAAGGTCTCACCTATTCATCCTGTCCTCTCAAGTCTTTCTATTTCAGGAAGATAGACCCTATCTCTTTCCCTTATGCTTAAACTCAGATGGATTTTTTTTTTTTTACAAAGACAAAAAGAAAACAAATCTATATTAAAGTCATACCCCTATATTAAAATCATTGATTTAAAGTCACTTTAGTTAAGTTTTTATTAAATCTAATGACAATCATCATTGCAGTGAGGGCATATTCACCAATTAGTCTAATGACCATATATTTTTTCACTAAGATCAACTCTGGAAAAGCAATAAAATTGCATAGCAGTCAAGCAATCAGAGTTTATTAAATTTCATTTATGATCAGTTATGTTAAATACAACAGTACAGTATTAGATGCATGTGTGAGTGCTCAGTCCCCCAGTTGTGTCTGACTCTTTGCAACCCCATGGTCTGTAGCCTGCCAGGCTCCTCTGTCCATGGAATCTTCCAGGCAAGAATACTGGGGTGGTTGACAGAAAACAACAAAATTCTGTGAAGCAATTATCCTTCAGTGAAAAAAAAAATTAATTTAAAAAAGAATACTGGAGTGGATCGCCATTTCCTTCTCCAGGGGATCTTCCCGACCCAGGAATCCAACCTGTGGCTCCTGCATTGGCAGGCAGATTCTTTACCACTAAGCCACCTGGGAAGCTCCCACGATATTATGTGAGTATTGTATAATTATAAAAGTGTCACTCCAGAGTCTCAACCACATAAGAACAGGAGAAAATGGTCAATTTACTTAAAAGTTTTAATACTAAAGTTCTGACTGCCATGCAAGAGTCATTATTTAACAACAACAAAAAAATAGTTGTGTTAATCAGGCAGAAATGAACAAAAACAGTAAGATGTAAAGATTCAACTTCCTATGGCTAATATTACTTCTTAGTAATACAGTGGTTTAGAGACATCATGGAATTACTATAGCACCACAGAAACTGCACAGCTAAATTACATTTAATTCAAAAGTTTTACTACCCACTCACGCTATTTGACTATTTTCTTTGCTTATAGAGAAAGTAAATTGGCCATTACAATTAGATGAATGGTCCATTGTTTGCCATCTTTAAGTTTCAAAGAAGGACAGGGATGGACTTCCCTGGTGGTACAGTGGATAGGAATCCACCTGCCAATTCAGGGGAAATGGGTTCGATCCCTGGACTGGGAAGATTCCACATGCCAAAGAGCAACTAAGCTGGTCCGCCACAACTACTGAGCCCACGTGCCTAGAGCCCATGCTCCAGAACGGGAGAGGCCACCACAGTGAGAAGCTGGTGCCCTGCAACTAGAGAAAGCCCCCAGGCAGCGGCGAAGACCCAGTGCAGCCAAAAAGAAAGAAAGAAATACATAGAAAAGGAAGGGCGTGGACAATATGACACAAAAGTCATGTTCGATTCAACTGAATAAATATTTGAGCATCCACTACACACCTTCTCCACGTTAGGTGCTAAGAGCACAAAGGTAAGCAAGGTAAGTGTGTGCTCTTCCTTGATGGAGGTTATAGCCTAGTTGAAGATCAGATAAATGAAAGAACAATCATGAGAGAGAAATCCTGAGAGCTCCAGTAGGGTCGTGCCCTATTACTATAACTTCTCCTGGTCAGAAGGAACTTAAGTACCTTAACCACCAACCCAGGGTCTGAGTTCCCTGGATGACAACACTGCCCACTACCTACTCAGATCTGCAGCAGTCACAGAAGGAAGTATTTACTCTTCAAAGGCCTGCCTTCCAAATTTTCAGATACTGTACACTCTGAATCTTGAGGATGGACAAGAACAAGCAAATAATTTGAAGCCACTTCCTCACCTGGTAACCAAATTCAGTATTCTGTGCAAGCATTTAAGTACTTTATTACAAAATATTTTTTATTTGAATATCTTTTAGTTGTGTTTATTTCACCAAGAAAGCTATACATAATTTTTGGAACTGATAACAAGGTAGATGTTTGATTCTGAGATGATAGAGCAATGGATTTTCAAAACAGATCATTCATTTACAGGCATCAAAAATTAAAATTTCCTTCTTTCTTTTGATCCCAGTGATTCAGTTTTCTTCAGGGGGCAACCACCCTTAACCTGTTTCCTTTGTATTTCTTTGGTCTGTGCAGTTACAAATTTATGTGCAATATACTTTTCTATCCTCCCACCCCAGTAGAAGCACACTATGTGTACACTTGGGCACTTTGCCTTTGTCTTTAACATTATATTGGAGATCTTCCCACGTAAGTATGTAGCCATCTCATTCTCTTTAACAGCTATATAGTGTTCTGTTATGTGGAGTGTGTCATACTTATTTAACCAGTCTCCAACTGAAGAACATTTAGGTTGTTTGCAATCTTTACCCAGTAGAAAAATGCTATAATGAGTATCCTCATACATGAATTATTTAGCATGTGTGCAGTGGGTATTAAGGAATAGGCTAAGTACCTCCAAATGGAATTGCTGGATCAATAGGTTATAAAACATTTATTATGTTGATTTGTTGTTGAGTTACTAAGTCGTGTCTGACTCTTTTCGACCCCATGGACTGCAGCATGCCAGGCTCCCCTGTCCTTTACCGCCTCCTGGAGTTTGCTCAAATTCATGTCCATTGAGGCCGCGATGCTATTTAACCATTTCTTCCTCTGCCACCCACTTCTATGTTGACAGACATTATCAAATTGCCTTCTGAAAAGATTTCTCAATTTAAACACTCACTATCAAAGATCAAGAGTGCTATTTCTTCGCATCTTTACCGACACACTGTGCTATCGAATTTTTGGGTCTTTGCCAATCTGAAAGTTACAAAATGTTATCTTCCTGTAATAGTTAATTGTCTCCTAATTTGTCTCCCCAGCTCTAGTTTCTAAACCATTCTGCATGCAGCTGCCAAATTCGTTTTCTTAAAGCATGTCACTCCTGGTCTAAAACCTTTTGAGATTCCCAGAGCCTGCTAGGTTCTCTGGCCTGGAAGGCAAGTACCTTCACCACCAGCTTTTAGCCTACTGTTCCTACATGATGTTTTACTGTTTCATCACACACACTTCATGCTCCAACTAGTCTGAACTAATACGCATTAATCAAACACACGGTATCAGTGAGGGGCCTGGCAGGAAACAGATGGCACACTTGGATAATTTGAGAAGAGCCTAACACAGGAGCTATTTATGAAGCCACGGGCAGAGTTTAGGAAAAGTAATGAGAGATAGTACAACACCTGTTATCACTCTTAGGGCTGAAGGGACTAAACTTTTCCCTGAACCCAGAAAGAGAGCGTGCTACTGGACAGAGCTGTGGCCTTCACTAGACGGATGCAGCCAATCTGCTGTGACCTATAGGTGGGAGAGCAACATGAATTTCCAAACTCTCCTCCATGATGCCTTCCACCGGCTGAGCCCAATTAAAATTTTAGGGCAAGGAGGTCGGTTGATGCAGTCCCTATGGGTCAACTCCCAGAACACAGAGCTCCAGGGTGTAGGAAAGTGAAGGTTAGGTTTGGAGGAACAAGCGGAATATATTTGGTACAAACACAGTTCTGCCATTCTTCCTGGCCTTTTCTCAAGTAGTTCCCACACAGCTTGAGTCCATGAGTACTTGCCAAAATTTTGCACAAACCAATTGCCACCTCCTCTGGGAAGTCTTCTAGGATTTCCTTCAGTCTCTTTGAGAATAAAGAATGATATTTTGAGACAATAAGAGCAAGGAAAAAAAAAAATAAATGAGTCAGTCTCTGAGGCCAAGTTGCATTCTCCAGTAGGGGCAATTTTTGAGGGAAAGAAAAAGATGTCAAGAAAGGGACAAGTGTAGGCCAATTCCTGTGATAACAGAACTTTAGAAGGCCTGGGAGCATGATCAGATACACAGGTTTAGGTCCAGCAATAATTTCAGCAGTCAGTGTCTCTTTAAGAAGTCTGAGAAAAGATATTAAAGGAAAAATTCTCAGAAAGACCAAAGAATGACCTCCAGAGGAAAAGAACAAGTGAAGCTTCCAGTGCCAATACAAAAGTCCCAAGACTTACACTGAAGTTAGCTGTAATCTTTGAGAAGGAAGTGGA
This sequence comes from Dama dama, assembly GCF_033118175.1. Classification (NCBI taxonomy): domain Eukaryota; kingdom Metazoa; phylum Chordata; class Mammalia; order Artiodactyla; family Cervidae; genus Dama; species Dama dama. Next base: position 18,767,305 of record NC_083687.1, on the reverse strand, counting down.
GGAGGGAGGAAAAGGGGAGGGCCATTCACACACACCTCATTGGTTATGGAAATTTCCAAGAAGGAAGCCTGGAATGTTGAAAGATTTTTAAGGTCCTTGAGCAATTAGAAAGCTTGTAGACATTCACCAAGAACATTACATTGAAGCTATAGTTTAAGAAACATTAGCAAACCCAGCTTGTACATAAAACTTCCTCAAAAAGAATATCAACAACTTCTATAATACATACTTGCTTTATGTTCCTTGTATATATTCATTTCTTTTCACCTTCAGTTTTGGCATTTTTATGGTAGGAAACGTGTTTCCTGCACTGGAAATATGAGTGACCTGAAGCAGCCTGACTTGTGACTGACAGTAAGGAACTATTCAATCTGTTCAGTCCAGTAGCTCCTATGACTGGGATGTGTCCCCAGGGGGCTTAATAAAAAGTGCTGGGACTTCCTGATGGTCCAGTGGTTAAGAATCCACCTTGAAGTGCAAGGAACTCAGGTTCGATCCCTGGTTGGGAACCTAAGATTCCACATGCTGCAGAGCAACTAAGCCCCTGTCTGCAACTACTGAACCTGCACACCACAACTGGGGAGTTTGTGAGCTGCAATGAAAGGTCTCACAGGACACAAGGAAGATCCTGCGTGTTGCAACTAAGACTTCATGCAGCTAAATAAATCAATAAATATTTAAAACTGTTGCTTGTAACTCACAGATACAGAGAACAAACTAGTGGTTACCATTGGGAAAAGGCAAGGGGATAGGGAATTAAGAGGTACACACGATAAAATATAAACTTAGGGCTTCCCTAGTAGCTCAGACGGTAAAGAATCCACCTGCAATGCAGGAGACTTGGGTTCAATCCCTGGGTTGGGAAGATCCCCTGGAGGAGGGCATGGCAACGCACCCCAGTATTCTTGCCTGGAGAATCTCCATGGACAGAGGGTCCTGGTGGGCTATATGGTCCATGGGGTCACAGAGTCAGACACAACTGAGCGACTAAGCACAGCCCAAGCAACAAGGATATACTGTACAAAATGGGGAATGTAGCAAAAGTTTAAAAATGACTATAAATGGAGTAAAATCTTTAAAAAAAACAAGTAAGTAAAATGTGCTGCTTGTGATTTCTCTTATCAGAAATTTTCTTCTAAGAGCACTTTCTATTATTTCAAGTAATATCAGGGTAACAGAAGGGACCACTGACCGCTCATATTCCTTGGACTTTTCACTCCTTGGTGCCCCAGTAGACTTTCAACTGCCAGGATTTGGTCCCTAGGGTTCTGGTTCCCAGAGCTGTTGGAAGCCAAGTTGCTGTCCTGGTGTGGCAGGCCAGAAGAGCTAAAGCACTGCTCTCTGGGACCAATTAAATGGTGGTCAGGATTCCGTCAAGGGAATAATCCTGAGGTGTGTTTCCTGGGGGAGTTCCTCAAGGTGGAAGCCAGCTTCATAGCACACTCCTTATTAGCCTTCCTTCCTGTATCACTTCCTCACCTCCCTATTGGCGTTATCTGAACTTCACTGTGGTTTTCATATATGGCTTTTATTATGGTGAGGTGAGGTTCAGTTCTGTTCAGTCACTCAGTCGTGTCTGACTTTGTGACCCCATGAATCGCAGCACGCCAGGCCTCCCTGTCCATCACAAACTCCTGGAGTTTACTCAAACTCATGTCCATCGAGTCAGTGATGTCATCCACTGTCGTCCCCTTCTCCTCCTGCCCTGTCTTTTCCAATGAGTCAACTCTTCACATGAGGTGGCCAAAGTACTGGAGTTTCAGCTTCAACATCAGTCCTTCCAGTGAACACCCAGGACTGATCTCCTTTAGGATGGACTGGTTGGATCTCCTTGCAGTCCAAGGGACTCTCAAGAGTCTTCTCCAACACCACAGTTCAAAAGCATCAATTCTTTGGCACTCAGCTTTCTTCACAGTTCAACTTTCACACCCATACATGACCGCTGGAAAAACCATAGCCTTTGGTGAGGTAGCTTCCTTCTATTCCTGGCTTGCTGATTGTTTTTATCAAGATCATACCTATGTTTGATCAGAGTTTCAGAAATAAAGAGCTGTACTGTCCAGTACAGTAGCCACTAGTTGAGTGTGACTACAGAGCACTTGAAATGGACTAGTCCCAACTGAGATGTGCCATGGGTATAACGCAAACAGCAGCTTTGGAAGACTGAATATGAAAAAATGTAAAGTAACTTATTAATATATTTTATTAATAACATGTTGAAATGATAATATTTTGAAGATGACATTCAAATTAATTCTGCCTTTTTTTTTTAAACTGGGTACAAGAGCATCTAAAATGTGGCTTGCTTTATATTTCTATTGAACAATGCTGCTGTAGAGCAGGCATTACAGCTGGTGTGTGAAGCCTGGCCTGTCATCTGTTTTTGTAAATAAAGTTTTATTGGAAAAGAACCATGCTCATTAGTTTACTTATGGCCTGTGGCTGCTTTCACACTACAGAGGCAGAAGTGAGTAATTAGCTGGCTGTCACAGAGGGACATTTTCTTGCTATTTAACTCTTCCTAAAAATATTCTTTCATAATAGTTCTTATGGTCTTGCTTTGTTCATTCTTATCAAGTCAGAGCTTGTGTTCATTATGGAGTTTTCAAGTTTAAACTGGTCCCAATGGTCCTGCTTGGTATTTTTAAAAAATTTTTATTTATTTTTGGCTGTGCTGGGTCTTTGTTGCTTTCAAGCAGGCTTTCTCCAGTTGCAGCGAGTGGAGGGTGCTCTTCGTTGGGGTACACAGGCAGTGGCTTCTCTTGTGGAGCACAGGCTCTAGGCACTTGGGCTTCACTAGTTGCAGCACTCGGGCTCCGTAATTTCGGCTTGTGGGTCCTAGAGCAGGAACTCAGGAGTAAGTGGGGCATGGGCTAAGCTGATCTGAGGCATGTAGAATCTTACCCGGATCAGGTATCAAACCCCTGTCCCCTACATTGGCAGGCAGACTTTTACCCACTGTGCCACCAGGAAAGTCCCCTGTTTGATCTTCATTGTGAGGAGTAACCAGGACTATCTCTGAAAGAGGGAGGGCAAAGATTCATGAGAAAAGATTTTGCAGTTTCATCCTTTATGTAGTAAATGAACATTATTCTTTATGCTCTTTATGTATGATATATTTAACAAGGAGAAAGAAAAGAAGAAGGAAGGGAAAAGGAAAAAGAGCACTGAGTAAAGAGTCAGAATGATAAGGGAGATAGGTTAAGAAAACAAGAATCAGCTAATTCTTCAAAGAGCCAAGGTGTGCTTCATTCTTCCTTGGGTAGGAAATGCAGGGAGAAGATCTCTTGGGTTCTTTTTTTTTTTTTTTCTTTATTTTCATTCCATTAAAGAAAACAGTAAGGAAGGAAAACTAATCACTCCTAATTCAATTAACTTATGCTATTCTCTTTATAATAGATTTACAGAGTCTAGACTTACACCCATTGGTCCAGTGGGGGATATAGCCAGCTTTCCCTGTCCTCCTCCAGAGATGCATCTTTCTTCTGCAGTCTGCTTTTCTTGGCTCGTTCCTCATCACATCCTGCCTTGCTTCCTACTTGAACAGTATGGCCAGGAACATGTCCGATGTGTCCTTTCTGTCTTGCCTTTCTACATAATTTAACATCCTGAGTGATTCCAGCCTGAGAGCCGAAATCTTTCTCTTTGATTCACTGAGGTCATTCTCTTTTGGGCCACTAGGGGGCAACCATAGACTTGCCGCTACTCCACAGCGCCCCTCCTCAAGGTGTACACCTTGGGGTCATCTGAGGAGAAAAAGGTCCTTGACTAATTGGTTTATCCCTGCAGAGCTATTTTAAACTTTTGTTTCTGTTTTCAATGTCAAATCTTCCTTCTCCTTCCCTTTGATTTTCTCATATGCATATGTGCTCCTAATAGATACTCTGATAGCTTCACAATCATCCAGGTCCCTTTTCTCTGGGAACAATTGTCCTCAGATTTTGTGCATATGGGGTATGAGTATGGTCATATTTCTGGTTGTCCAAATGTCCTCTCTTAGGCGGAGGGAGAACTTTGCAGCACATTCTATTCAGTGTCTCCGATGATGAAGAGTTGAAATCCTTTGAGAGTCCAAAGCTATTTAGAAGCTGAATCTTAGCTGCGAGAAGTGGTTTGACAATAAAATAACAAGGCTGATTTCCCCATAAGGCTCAGAACCTGGTCTCAGAGATCAGTCCCAAATTGGAGTTCAAAGTTGGGTCTAGCAATGGAATAAATGTTTTGTTTGCTGAGGTGACTACATTGGAAGGGAAAATAAAAATCATCCCCCACTGCTTTGTTCTCACACCTCCTCTATGTGTAGAGAAATACTCCTTTGATTTTTACTTAGTGACTTAAAGAGAAGATCTTAAATAATGTGTAGGTGGTGAATCTATCAGAATCAACACAGAAGGAAGCAAAGGAGATTCCCGGTTGGAGATTCGACCCTCTTACTACCTTGAGCTCATGCGCCTCTTATTCTAATCATGGAAACTTCCTTAATATTCAGTGGACTGGAATTTGAGGACAAGATGGTTTTGTTCTTAAAACTCCTTGTCCTTATGCATAGACTGTTTTGAGAAGTTGAATTGCATTATCATTGGGAATGTGCACTTAAAATTTTAATACAGATAGATAAATTACTCTCCCAAATGGCTGCAGAAACTTAACAATCTAAAGTAAATATTCCAATTAAAAAGTGGGCAAAAGAAAAAAAAAAGCGGGCAAAAGTACTGGACAGACACTCATCAAAGAAGATATACAGATAACACATAAGCATATGAAAAGATGCTTTGCATCGTATGCCATTGGGAAATGCAAATGAAAACTAGCGAGATGCCACAACACACCTATTAAAATGGCTAAAATCCATCCAGAACACTAACAACACCAAATGCAGCTAGGGTGTGGAGCAATAGGAACTCTCGTTCATTGCTGGTGGGGATGCAAAATAGTACAGCTACTTCGGAAGATAATTTGGCAGGTTTTTACAAAGCTAAACATAGTCTCACCATATGATCCAGCAATTGCACTCCTAGGTATTTACCCAAATGAGTTGAAAACTTACGTCCACACAAAAACTGGCAGAGCAGAGTTTTGGTATCAACTTTATTTATAATTGCCCCAAACTGGAAGCAATCAAGTCGCCCTTTTATTAAAGGGCATGGTGAACATGCCATGGCACATTCATATTAATGGAATATTATCCAATGATAAATAGAAATGAGCTATTACCCCTGAGTATTCATTGGAAGGACTGTTGATGAAGCTGAAGCTTCAGTACTCTAGCCATCTGATGTGAAGAGCCGACTCACCAGAAGAAAACTCTGATGCTGGGAGAGATTGAAGGCAAATGAGAAGGGGACAGCAGAGGATGAGATGGTTACATGGCATCACCAATTCAATGGACATGAATTTGAGCAGACTCTTGGAGACAGTGAAGGACAGAAATGCCTGGCATGTTGCAGTCTATGGGGTCACAAAGAGTCAGACACAACTTAGTGAATGAACAACAACATCAAACCACAAAAAGATGGTGAAACATTAAGTGCATATTGTGAAGGGAAAGAAACCTGTCTGAAAAAGTTACATGCTGTATGATTCTAACAATATGACATGGAAAAGGTAAAACTATAGAGACAGTAGCTGCCTGGGATTGGGCAGGGAGGGGAGAAGAATGAAGAGGCTATCTAGAGCAGTGAGAATATTCTGCACAATACTATATGACATAATAATGATAAAATATTATATGATGTTATATGATGGACTTCCCTCATGGCTCAGATGGTAAAGACTCTGCCCACAATGCAGGAGCCCAGGGTTCAATCCCTGGTTCGGGAATATCTGCTGGAGAAGGGACTGGCAACCCACTCCACTATTCTTGCCTGAAGAATCCCATGGATGGAGGAGCCTGGCGGGCTATAGTCCATGGGATCGCAAAGAGTCTGACACGACTGAGTGAGTAACACTAACACTAATATGATATAATGGTGGAAATATGCCATTATGCATTTAGCAAAACCCATAGAACCGTGCAACACAAAGAGTTAACCCTAATGTAAACTCTGGACTTTAGTTAATAACATACAGAAACTGACTCATCAGTTGTAATAAATGTATCACACAAGTGTAAGATGTTAAATAAATATAGGGAAACTGGTTGGGGGAAAGGAGTATTTAGAAACCCTGTATTTTTTGTTCATTCTTTTGTAAACCTAAAACTGCTCTAGGAAATAAAATCTATTACTTAAAAATACTAATAAATTTACAGATTCATCAAGGATGTACATCTCATTTCTGTTATCTTTGTTTATACTGGTAACAGAATTTTGACAGATGTTCAATTTGATGGGTCAAGTCTGGTCTTTTATTGTTGTTTTAACTACAATGCCCATTCGTTCTACTTAGATTGACATGTTTTCCAGATCCTTGGACTTTCCAGATTCACTTGTTATAAATCACCTGTTCATTTCCTTTGCCTGTTTTTTCAGTTGATTGTTGATTTTTTAAGATGTGGAACTGTGGCAGCTATTTTTATTTAATGCTTATTCATTCATTTTTTTTTAAACATGTTGCAAATGTTTTCTCATAATCTGTCATTTGTTTTTCAACTTGGATAATGATCTCTTTTGTCCATTTGTTGTTGTTTAGTTACTAAGTCCAACTCTTTGCCACCCATTAGAATGTTTCAAATTTTCAAGGAGTTTGGAGACACATGATCTGATCTGAGGCAGACTTGCAGATGAAGCCCATTCCTCTGGCCAGTCTTGTCTTTTTTGCTCCTGATGCTCCAAGCTGAACCCAGAGCTCTCTGCTCCAGGGTGTCCATGGAGGCGCTTCTTGAGCATGTTCTGAAACTGGCACGGCTTTATCTAATGGGATGAACCTGGCTAAAGAGATTAGCAAGATGTCTTGTGGATCCCACTTTTAATCTGCAGCCTTCAGGCTGTCCCTCTTTGGTTGGGAAGGGAGCTACAGCGACGACGGGGAGGACTGGCCCCTTCATGAACTGTGACTCTGAGGTCCCTGCTCCCACTCGCAGGTTAACAGGGGTCCCAGGCTAGGGGGCACAACATGGGCAGCCCCCAGAGCAGCTCCCTGCAGCTTGGACCGTCTGCACCTTTCCCAAGGCCCTGAGTCTTCAGCCTCCAGGCTTATTGAGGTCAGGAGTGAGAGCTGTGCTGTGGGAGGCTACCCGGACTGCAGCCTGCAAGTATGGCGCTGCTGAAAGTCAAATTTGACCAGAAGAAGCGGGTCAAGTTGGCCCAAGGGCTCTGGCTCATGAACTGGTTCTCTGTGTTGGCTGGCATCATCATCTTCGGCTTAGGGCTGTTTCTAAAGATTGAACTCCGGAAGAGAAGCGATGTGATGAACAATTCTGAGAGCCATTTTGTGCCCAATTCCTTGATCGGGGTGGGGGTGCTATCCTGTGTCTTCAATTCTCTGGCTGGCAAGATCTGTTATGACGCCCTGGACCCTGCCAAGTACGCCAAGTGGAAGCCCTGGCTGAAGCCGTACCTGGCCGTGTGTGTCCTCTTCAATGTGACCCTCTTCCTGGTGGCCCTCTGCTGCTTCCTCCTGCGGGGCTCGCTGGAGAGCACGCTGGCCCACGGGCTCAAGAACGGCATGAAGTTCTACCGGGACACGGACACCCCGGGCCGGTGTTTCATGAAGAAGACCATCGACATGCTGCAGATTGAGTTCAAGTGCTGTGGCAACAACGGCTTTCGGGACTGGTTTGAGATTCAGTGGATCAGCAACCGCTATCTGGATTTTTCCTCCAAAGAAGTCAAAGAGTGAGTGGCCTCCAGTCCTGGGGTCAGAGCGATAGAGGGCACAGAGACCCCAGCCTCTGACTCCCCCTGTTCAGTGCCTTTCCCTCCCCATTGGGTGCTCTGGGTATACAACTTATTACTGGTGTGTGTGTGAGGGTGTACTTGATTAGACATACGGAATTGTCAATATTCTATCATTTTTTACCTATAAAATTAGCAGCAATGTTCAACCTAATGTTAGGCTAAGATGGGAGGACAGTGTCAAGTTACAGAAGCAGCTTGAATGCAGACGGCCAGGGGAGACCCAGCCAGGACTGTGTCTGCTTCATACAGGAGGGATGGGTCACATATACTGAGACAGTATCTGGCTGCTTGTCTCATTCACTCAAAGTGAATGGATTCAGTCCTACAAGCATAAATTTCTGGGCTGTTCCCATGTTTTCCAACTTTTCAACCTTGAGCATCCATTCTCAAAGTGTTTATCCCTGGATATGGTGGAAAAAGCAGAGGATGGGGGCAGTCAGGGGGTCTAAGCTGTTAGCTTTATCTCTATTGTTCATTAGATGGTGACCTTGGACAAGGCCTTTGATACCTTGGGCCCCCTGCTTGACCATCTCTCTCTTTTTAAAATTACTTATTGCTGTGCTGGGTCTTCGTTGCTGTGCATGGGCTTTCTCTAGTTGCGGCAAGAAGGGTCTACTGTCTACTCTCTAGTTGAGGTGTGCAGGCTTCTCACTGGGTGGCTTCTGTGTGGAGCACAGGCTCTGGAGTGCACAGGCTTCAGTAGTTGTGGTGCATGGGCTTGGTGGCCCTGCGGCATATGGAATCTTCCCCGACTAGGGATTGAACCTGTGTCCCCTGCATTGGCAGGAGGGTTCTTAACCACTGGACCACCAGGAAGTCCTATTTGCCCATCTTTTAAATGAAGGCACCAAAATATACAACCTTGGGGATTACCTCCTAGCTCTGTCTAGAGCCTGGTAAACTATGGGTGCTCAATAAATATCTGCTGGTGTTTACTACTTAAGTAATAATAATGCAACTTGATAAAGTGTTTCTGAGGTGTTCTTGGCTTGTGTAAAAGTAAAATCCTGAGGGGGATGTAAGGAAATGTTCAAGAGGAGACTCTCACCCTTTGTGTTGACCCTGGCATACCCCTCTTCCCAGAGACCCACCATTTGAGCCTTGAGTCATTTTCTGGGGAAAGGTTGGCCAGCCCAGAGTCAGCAACTCTCCCCCACCTCTTCTTTCTGTCCGACGCTCCCCATTCCCTGGCTGAGGCTAGGGGTTCAGTTGATCCCCCAGGTGATTTATCCTCTGAGTGAGGCTGGTGAGTTAGGGGGCTATGCACCCACGACACGGGCACACTGGCTGCAGGATGTGGGTGAAGCCCAGACAACACTGGTGAACCCCAGATGGAAGGGAAGTCAGAATGAAGGTCACTGCTTGGGACTGTATTTTCTCTGTGGGAGGGGATTACTTCTATAAATCCCTCATCAAGGAGGCTTGTAAACCACTCTGCCCTTCCTAGGGGACAGGTCTGCAGAGATGGCACAAAGTGGCATGATTTATATATGTCACCCCAGAAGGGTGTGAAGCCAGAGGGACAAGCAGAGTTCTAGGGGCTGGGGAGAGTGGGGAGAGTGGGAGTTGATGGTAGAACCAGCTTTTGTGATGGGCAGCAAGGGGTTTCTCATCCTCTCTGTCATTTTCCTTGAATGTCTTCTGCAGGGTCAGTCCTTGACAAGACTTACAGGATCTCTCTGTAATCCCCAAATCCCCTTCTGTCCCAGGGTAGAGCAATGTCCCAGGCCGCTCCACTCCCAGTGGTCGGCATATCCAACTGGTCAGGCCAGCATTAAACTTGATCAAAATCACCTCAGTGCCCCATACCAACTTATTGGTGTGAAACTATCCTAACTCCACTGACTTGGGAAAAATTTTCTCTGCTGCACACACACACACTTGGTCACAACATTAAGAGGAACTGAACATCCTTAACTGAGCCTGGCACTTGTGGGCTCAGCCAAGCATGGACAGATGGTTGGTTTGGGGAGATTTCTCACAGAAATCTTTAAGGTCAATGGTTGGTTCCTGAAGGCTCCTGATCATGGAAATCAAGTGGACTAATGCAAGATGTTTTACAAGAGTTTACAAGCCTTTGACCCGCCCCCAGCCCCTCACCTGAACCTGTCCTGTTGCTATGTTGCTGGGGCTTTTGGGAGGAAATGTATCCTTATTTGGTGGGCACAAAACCTCTCCTGGGGGATTTGTATTATTTTTAGTTGTTGTTATCTCTATTTTGTAGAAATTTGAGCCTCAGAGAGGTTAAGGGATGTTCCTAAAATCTCACAGCAGGAAGTAGCAAGATGGGACTGGGGGTGGGGTAGGACAGAGTTTTGGAAAACAAACAAACCAGCTTTATGGACAGTATACTCCACACACCACATAACTCACCCATCTAAAGTGAGCAATTCAATGGGTTTTAATATATTCACAGAGCTGTGCTGCCAGTACTGAGGCTGATTTTAGAACGTGTTCATCATCTTGCAGAGAAACCCTGCACCCTTCAGTGTTCACTCTGACCTCCCCTGCCCCGAAGTCCAAATATCCACTACTCCACTTTCTGCCTCTGTAGGCTTCCCTGTTCTGGCCACTTCATTTTGAATGGAATCATATGGGATTTGTCCTTTGGGGTCTGGCTTCTTCCGTCAGTGCACCATTTTCAGATTTCATCCATGTCGCAGCAGGTGTCAGCGCTTGCTCCTTCTGCTGGGACGCTGTCCCGCTATGGGGAGGGCCAGCTCTTGAGTCTGCTCTTTCCACTCTGCCGTTTCCACTCCACCTCGCAGGCGTTAGGTGAATGCTTGTTCCCTGATGACTGAAACCTCTGGAGGGGGCTGGTTTGCCTCAGGTCGTCCCTCCTCCTGTCTCTGTCTTGTTCTTTCCTTCCTTCTCCAGAGGCACAGTGGAAGGTGTAGGCAGACATGATACAGGCTCAACAAACACCTGTGGATCGTGGTGGGATTCCCATCCTTCTGTGCCCGGATCTCAGATCATCATGAGGCCCCCCAGTGGCACCCGGGACAGGACTGTGTTCCATTCTCCTGTGTTTACTTTCTCTCTCCCTCCCTGGCTCAGAGGTCCTGAGCCGGGGAGGGGGCTGTTACAACTGGGGGGTGGGTGGGTGGTGGTGTCCTCAGAGGAATCCAGGAATGCCACCTCCCTCAGAGACTCTTGAGTCTTCAGAGCAAGGAATTGGGATATAGATTTGTAGTTCTTAACCAGAACTGCTTTTATTATTATTATTTTTTTTTTGCATTTCAACTTTCATTAGGGAAAATTGCAAGCATTCACAGAAGTAGAGAGATTATAAGAAATCCCCATGTACCTATCACCTTACTTTGATAAATGTAAACATTCTCCCTTTCTCATTCCATCAGTACTGCCCTCGCTCCTCCAAAACACACATTTTCCCTGGTCTGAGTATTAAGAAGCAAATCCAGGGCATTGTATCCTCCTCTCTGTAAAAACTTTGGGAAGAATTGCTAAGAGATAAAGAGGGTTTGTTTTTTCTGCCTTTTTGTTTTTGTTTAACAGATGCATAATAGTAATCATGTCCACTAACACTACTATCATCTAATACCCTGTCTGTGTTCAGTATTCTCTGATTGTCTCAAGATGCCTTTTACAGTTGGCTTGTTCAAATCAGGATCTAAATCACACTTTGCATTTGGTTGTTAGGTCTCCTAACAACCTTTCTTACTCTTTACAGTTACCTTTTTCATGCCATGTGCGTCTTGGAGGAAGTCAGCCACTTGTCCTGCAGAATTCCTCACATTCTGGGCTGGGGTCGTTACAACCAAGAGCTGTCATCTAACGTGTTCTTCTGTCTTCTGTGTTCCTGTGTAAACAAGTAGTGGGGCTAAGGTGTGGCTGGATTCAGGTTCAGTTTTGGCAAGAACACCCGCTAGGGTGCTGCTGTAGCACCAGGTGGGACATGAGGTCTTCAACCAGTTTATAATAATAATTTTTTTTTTTATTCACGCCACTGGCACGTGGGGTCTTAGTTCCCAGACCAGGGATGGAACTGTGCCTTCTGCAGGGGAAGCATGGAGTCTTAACCATTGAGCCACCAGAGAAGTCCCTATAATCATTCCTTTAAGGTTTCTTCCTGTTTTCATGATGAGATGAGCTTCAGGGTCATGGGGTGAGAGGCAGAGCATGAAGATGCTCAGAGGCCTTGGCACCGTCAGCCTGAGGGAACTGTAAGCCAGGAAGGCCTGGCCTGGGGCCCTCAGTCTGAGGGAGAAGCTGGCACCGAGCTCTCGCACTTTACTGTCCTTTCCACAGAACCCACAGGACGGCAAACTCTTCCTAAACAATTAAGAGATATCTAGAAAATTCTGGACCTTGGCTAGGAGATCACTGAGGCGGGGCTGTGTCTCCCCTCAGACTGGGGCTCCCTGAGGGCAGGGCTGTGTCTCCCCTCAGACTGGGGCTCCCTGAGGGCAGGGCTGTGTCTCCCCTCAGACTGGGGCTCCCTGAGGGCAGGGCTGTGTCTCCCCTCAGACTGGGGCTCCCTGAGGGCAAGGCTGTGTCTCCCCTCAGACTGGGGCTCCCCAAGTACAGGTCTGTTTCTCCCGCTGAGACTGGACTCTCTGGTGCTGGTCTAGATCTCTCATCAGATCAGTTCTCCCTGAAAGCAGCGCAGTGTCTCCTCTCAGACTGGGGCTTCCTTGGTAAAGGCTGGGCCCCTCCTCTCCCCCTGCCTTTCAAAGAAATACTAATACTGCACTTGCTGTATACCAGGTTCTCTATGTGTATTAACCCAATTAATCTCCACCACACCACTGTCAGAGACTTTATTGTCATCTCTCAGGTGAGAAAACTGAGGCTCTCAGAGGTCAAGCGATTTGCCAAGGTTCCACAGATGTCACTCAGCTGGCACACGGGCTGGGAACTGACTCATTATCAGTTTACACTCCTGGATCCCTCCTCTCCCCTCCCCTGCTTGTTTCCATTTGGTGTTCCTTATTGGTTTATTAATTCACCTACTAAATTATATTGTTTTTTCCAGGAAAATTCCAATGTGATGACTTTCCCAAATTGTATCTTGGCTGTGAGACAGTGAGCTAGAACAAAGCCTTACCTTAATCAAGACCCCTACAACCCTTGGTGAGCCCTGAGCAGAGATTTGTAGCCTGGGAAATACTCTGATATAAATAGCCAGCTCACCAACTAAGGAGCTCTCCTCTGCCTGACTTTGTCTTAAGAGGGTGAGTGGAGCCTTAATCTGTGGTTGGAACCAGGGCAAGTGCGAAGTAAACAAGACAGTACTCCTGAGGGAAAGGGAGGGCCAGTTCCAGAGATATGGGACCTCAAGAGGTCCTAGGCTGGGGGAACCCCAATGCCAATCAGGCCAGAGCTGCCTTTCCTTAGGCCCCAATCTGAGGAGACACAGCTCTGCCCCAGGGAGGATGAGGCAGGTCTGCAGGCCTTACCCCAGTTGAGGGAAACCTGGAGAGTGCGCAGGAGAGGTGATGGTCGACAAGGAAGGGCTCCTGGGACAGGGAACAGTGGGGAGAACTCACACCTTTCTAGGAAATTTAGCTAGAAAAGGGCTTCCCTGGTAGCTCAGCTGGTAAAAAATCCGCCTGCAATGCGGGAGACCTGGGTTTGATCCCTGAGTCGGGAAGATGCCCTGGAGAAGGGAAAGGCTACCCACTCCAGTATTCTGGCCTGGAGAACTGTATAGTCCATGGGGTCGCAAAGAGTTGGCCATGACTGAGTGACTTTCACTTCTCTAGCTAGAAAAAGCCAACAGGCAGAAAGGCCCTGGAGACTCTGAGGAAACTCTTGAGGGGAGAGGTGGGAAACTGCCGTGGGCTGGTCTTCCACTTCCTGTGTAACTTGGGTGAGGGCTTGCGCTGCTCTGGGCCCCATTTCCTCCTTGGTAGAACAGTCCGGTGTGCTGCAGGGTCCCCCCAGATGGCCAAGAGTGGGGAGGAGGCAGCATTCTCTCAGAGCCTGTGTCCTGGGCATCTGCTGACTGCCTCATCTCACCCTCCGCACAGTCCCTGATCGGCCTACCTCACACAGTCCGCAGCTCACACAGGCAGACTTGGGACTCAAAGGCCAGCTCTCTGTGCCCTCACCCACTGCGCTCCATGGGGACCCTGGGGCCGGCCCATGTGGGAGTGGGTTCCAGAGGCTGCCTGCAGGTCAGAAAGAGGGATGAACAGCATCTGCATTTGGGGACTAGGGCTGTGGGGGCAGCTGGCCCCTCAGGACAGGGCTGGGAGCCCTGCTCCTGTCCCCCCACTGGGACCACCTCAGCCAGCGGAGCCTGGTGCCTCACGAGGCTGTTCAGACAGCTGCTCCCAGACGCTTGGTGCAGGTGAGCTTCGGCAGCGACCCCTCCTGTCCTTGGACAAATGCCGCCCAGCCCCAGCCGAGGGCCAGTGGGGAGCTCTGCCCTTGAGGTCTGGGTCACAGCAGGGGCTCCCCCTCTGCTCCACAGCCGGCAGGGCCCACGCCACCCGTTCATGTGTGACTGCTCCCCAGCGGAGTAGAGTGGTCTATTCCACCTCACAGCTGCTCCCCGAGAACACACAGGCTCCTGTGAAAGCTCTTGTTCTGTCGCCCGGCCCAGCCCCAGCCCAGGAGTCCACATTTCCTGCACAGTTAATATGTACCAGGCACTCTTCTAAGCCTTTTTACATGGATCCCTTCACACAATCCTGTCAAGTCCATTTTACAGATAAGTAAGCTGAGACCCACAAGGGTAAGGAACTGGTCCAGAGGGATGGATCTGGAATAAACTAAGGCTGTCCTGCTCTTATCATGGTCCTAGTCCTAGACCACCTGTGCATCCAGGGCCAGCTGTGCTGTGGGTCCTGTCCATGAAGCAGAGGCCAGGGACTGCAGGGCAGGTGGAAATATGGTCGCCATGACCCAGGTGAGGATTGTTCTGGAACCAGAGGCCACACTGTGCAGTATGGTATGGTCTTAACCAAACCGATCAGCAGACAGTTCACTGAAAAGAAACCACAAGTGGATCTTAAAACATATTAAAAAAAAAACCAAAAACCAAAAAAACATATCAAAAGATTCCCAATTTCACTTATAATGAGAAAAAAAAAGAAATTTAGAACAACTTTGGAGATATTATTTTTCATCTATCAGGTTTTGGCAAAGATCAAAAACAGGACTTGTGTGGGTGTGGCCAGTGGAGATGTCACTGTACAATCCCCCAGAAGAGAGACAGCAGAGCTCGGGTGCAACCACGGATGGGCCCGAGGCAGAGACTCCTCTCCTAGCAGCTGATGCTCTAGATACAGTTCCAGTATGTGAACTGACCCAGTCCATGCTTGTATTAACACAAAACTGGGAGAATCCCCGATGTCCATCAGTAGGGAACTCGATAGTACCCCATGGGCTATCTGCACAATGGGGACACCATGCACCTTATTAAAACCTGGAGAACACTCCCCCCTGACAGATACAAAAGATCTCCAAGGTATTGTTAAGGAAAAAATAATGGTTTAAGGCAGTGTCAATATAATGTGACCATTTGGGTAAAAACAAAACAAACAGGAAGAATTTTTGCAAAATCTGAATTTGCTTGTCCACGTGTGAGGCCTCTGTAGAAGGACAGACAGAGCTGGCCACAGTGAGGGCACCTGGAGGCCAAGAGACAAGAATGAGTGGGAGAATTTTTTGAATTCAGGAGATTTTACTTAGAAGCTAAATATTAACATCTTTTTTTTTTCTCTTTTTTTTCTGGCTGAGTGGCATGCAGATACTTAGTTCTCTGACCAGGGACAGAACTCATGCCCCCTGCTGGGGAAGAGTGGAGTCTTAACCACTGGACCTCCAGGGAAGTCCCTGAACATCTTTTAAGTTTTTTAAAAAAATATTTATTTATCTGGCCCTGCCAGGTGTTAGCTATGACACGTGGGATCTAGTTCCCTGACCAGGGATTGAACCCAGGCCCACTGCATTGGGAGCACAGTCTTAACCACTGGACCACCAGGGAAGCCCTTGAACATCTTTTTAAGAGTATGATTAGTTATCATTTTAATGAATATTGTTGGAAATAATTTCTATTATGAACAATTACATGCTCCCTATTCTTATGCTGTAAGTCTGCTGTTACTATGTAATGCCTTGCAATTAAAAAAAAATTAAACTTTAAAAAAAATCTTTTTTTATTCAAGATAATGTGCACATAATCAAGCGTGCAAATCTTAAGTGTGCCGCTACATGAATTCTTTTTTTTTTTTGCCTGCATCATGAGCTTTGTGGAATCACAGTTCCCTGACTAGGGACTGAACCTGTTTTAATCACTGGACCACCAGGGAAGTCCCTGAACATCTTTTAATTTTTTTAAAAATTAAAAAAAACATTTATTTATTTATTTGGCTATGCCAGGTCTTAGCTGTGGCACTCAGGGTTGTCAACCTCTGTTGTGGCACACGGGATCTAGTTCCTTGACCAGGGATTGAATCCAGGCCCACTGCATTGGTAGTACAGTCTTAACCACTGGACCATCAGGGAAGTTCTTGAACATCTTTTTAAGAGTATAATTAATTACCATTTCAATGAACATTGGAAATAATTTCTATTATGAACTACATGCTCCCTATTATTATGTCATACAAGTCTGCTGTTATTATGTAATAATGCCTTGCAATTAAAAAAAATTAACTTAAAAAACCCCATTTTTTTACTCAAGATAATGTGCACATAAGTGTGCAAATCTTAAGTGTGCAGCTACATAATTTTTAAAAAAAAATTTTTGTCTGCATCATGAAGCTTGTAGAATAATGGTTTCTTGACTAGGGATTGAATCTGTGCCCCCTGCAGTGAAAGTGCAGAGTTTTAATCATGGGATCACCAGGGAAGTCCCTGCCCCTTTTGAATTTTGAACCCACCATGAATGCATGGTGTGCTCTAACCAAATATAAATAGAGAAATGTGAAAGTTGTGCAAGCTGCATCCTTCAGGTAAATAAGGCTCTTCCACCCAGCGGGGAAGGGTGGGGCAGAGCTCAGTGTGGATACAGAGCAAGCCATGGGCAAAGACTCATTCCTTGCCCCTGCTGCAAAGGCCCAGGGCCAGAGCAGGCCTTCTGGAAACATCTGCTGGACAGAACTGATCTGGCCAGAGGGGGCGTTGGTTGTCCCCAGAGCTGTAAGGAGGAGATGAGGTTAGAGAAGGGGCTGGGCGCTAATGTTGATGGTCACGAATGCCAGGCAGAGCCTTGTCTCACACTTACTACCTTTCCTGTGGCTCTCATCCTACCAGCCTGGCACGGCTCCAAGAAATCACTGCATGCCAGGCCCTGGTAGCACATAGAGTTGTTGGATGATATTCTGCATAAATCTTTATTTCGGACTTTATAAAAACCGATGTGGTGCTCCATAGACTGGGGTCAAATGTTGTCCACAGGGCAACATCCATGTTCTGACACACATGATAGGTTCCAGGAGCACAGTGCTCGTGTTGATCTTGTGTTCAGTTGGGTGAAAACAACAGGCAATAAAAGAATGAACACATTCTTCATGTATGTGATTCGCTCTTGTCTAAATGCCCCCTCCTGTGACTTCCTTCCTATCTACACTGATAGTTACCCCAGGATCTTGAAGAAACACTGAACCTCTAATAGGCTACCCTCGGGCAGTGTGAGTGAACAGCACTCTGGATCTCAGTTTTACCAAAGGTTGCTCACAGGCTTCCAGGGTATTTCAGGATCAGCAGGTCCATAGAGTCTTTGAAATGTCTTACGATTCTGTCGAATCTCCATTGCTATACAAGGGCTAGAATACATATGTTCCTTACTTACTTGCTTCTTGGTTTATCATCTGTCTCAACCCTCTAAACATAAGCTCCAGGAAGCTGGGGCCTTGGCTTTCTGGGCCACTCCTCCATCTTCAGCAGCTGGAATAGCAGCTGAAGATGGAATAGCAGCTGGCTGGCATGTAGCTGACGAACAGCAAATTATTTCTCTAGAATGAGTGAATGAACATTACAGATTTTCAGAGATGAGGGATGGGAGAAACTGGCACCTGCTGAGAAGTCCAGGAGGCCGGTCTCAAGCCATCTATCTGTTTCTTCTGCAGTCGCATCAAGAGCAACGTGGATGGGCGGTACCTGGTGGACGGCGTCCCCTTCAGCTGCTGCAACCCCAACTCACCGCGGCCCTGCATCCAGTACCAGCTCACCAACAACTCTGCGCACTACAGCTATGACCACCAGACGGAAGAACTCAACCTGTGGCTGCGTGGCTGCAGGGCCGCCCTGCTGAGCTACTACAGCAACCTCATGAACACCATAGGCGCTGTGACACTCCTTGTCTGGCTCTTTGAGGTAGGCCCTGGTCAACGAGGGGGCAAGACGAGAGGGACTCACCTGCCCCACTGGGATTCATGGGGTGGAGCTGGGCCCTGGGCTCCCTCCTGGGAACCAGCCCTCTGCTGGCATGCAGGCAGGCCCAGGCTTGAACACTGGCACTTCCACTTTTTGTTTCTGTCCTACCACTTAAAGAAGAGTTGAAATTCATAGCACATGAAATCAATCTTTTTAAAGTGAACAAGTTGGAGGCATTTGGTACATTCAGTGTTGTGCGACTACCACCTCGATCTTGTTCCAAAATACCCTCACCACCCCCTCAAAAAAACTCATATTCATTATGCAGTCAGACCCCTCCAGGCCTCCCGCTAAGCCCCTGAATCACCCATTTTTGTTCTGTCCTTGTGGCTTTATCTATTCTGGACATTTCACATAAATAGAATTATGTAATATATGACCTTTTATGTCTCACTTCTTTTACTTTGAATGTTTCTGAGGTTCATCCTGTGTCTCCACTTTTTGCACCTGAGGTCTCAGAAACTTATTGAACCTCTCTGTTACAGGGGGCTGACAGCACTTAGCTCTGGGGCTACTGGGAGGCAACAGCAGTTACAGGCACATTGATTTGTGCTTCTCTTGAAATTCTGGTAGCAGTTTACCTGGTATTCTGATTATCTCTAGGTTCATTTTCCATCATCTGTTAGGTTTAATTCCTCTCTGTAGCTGCAGGGCTTTGGATGTAGCAAGCCCTCATTCATTCACTGAAGAAATAAGCTCAAACACCTGAGTGCTGGGTGCTGTCCTGGGTGCTGAACAAGAGCCCAAGGAGGGGTAAACTGAGGTAGTACAGAGGGTGACTCACGGGCTCCTGCTTTGAGCTGACGGCAGGAAACCCAGCCTACGAAAGCTAAATTTACAAAACCAGAAATATTAGGTGAGGAAACTGCCCATCAAAGAAGATTCACTGAAAGTTTCCTTTAACTAAGTCTATCTTTAGTGCTATGGAAATTCACAGGTAGGTGTGCTCTCATCTGATACACACCACTTCTAACACACCACATCACACCAGAGGGATTGAACTGCCTGTTGATGGGGGATGAGATGGGGAGGGAGGCCTTCTTCTCACACTGAAGCAGAGGCAAGCATATTCATGGAGATTTATTGGTCCCTGGCTCCTTGAGGCAGAATCTTAGGAATGAGTCTTAGGAATGAGTGGGTACAATGAGGAGAAAAGGTTAGAAGGTAGAATGAGGATAGAAGGTTAGAAGATTGCATCCCTTGAAAAGCCATTAAAAGAAGACTGAAAGTATAACTGAAGTCAGTGGGAAAACTGAGTTCCACTGGCTGCCTCTCTGCTTACCCACTTTTCCAGAAATCTAGTGACTGCTTAAGAAGAGGAACAGTTCACTGGGAACAGGGAGTTTGCATGCCCCTGACTTTTGCTTGAGGCTTTTAGTGGGCAGACTCTGCGATGCACACAAGAGTGGCTGAGCTGATAAGATTCTGCCCTCAGTCTTGCCCTCCTGGGTTTCACAATCCAGTGAGGATATGACACCTCAATACTACTACTAGTGCAAAATTCATACTGTGGCAGGAGGCCTTCTTGAGGAAAGAAGGAAAGAATCAGAATGGGCACATGGATACCAGGAGGACTTCCTGGAGGAGGGATTTTTCTCCACTGTAAAAATATCTTATTAAACATTCAGTCAACAATAATTATAACAAAACCCTAAAACTACTAGTTACTAATATCATGCACTACCATAATTATTAAATACTCCCAGAGCATTCATTCACAGATGTCTACTGAGGCCCTACCACCATGGGGTGCCCTTCTAGGGCTGGGACAGCAGGTGAACAAGATGTATCAAGGCCACTCCTGCCCTCGGGGGGTGGATGTTCTCTGTTAGTGGGCCTAGGCCTCTCACGGAGTTTGCTATACCATCAAAGGAAGAGGGCAAGCGAAGCAGGAATTCGTGTAGAAGCAAGTGGCCAACACAATACAGGGTTAGAAAAGTAGAAAGAATACTTACCATGCTGCCTAATAACCAACTACAGCTGACACTCCTATTCATCCTTGCTTTGCACGAGGTGCCACACTCCACACACAATGGAGTGTCACAGCGTGCCCGTGGAACAGGCGGTACTTCATCTGGAAATCTGCAAACCAGACAAGTAAACTGAGGCTTCCTGGTCACATGGCTGGCTAGGTGCCAGGGCTGAGGCTTGAATCCAGGCATTCTGGCACCAGAGTCTGTAGCAGTGACTGCCGGTGAACAAATCCAAACCAATCACCCACTCATCCCCATACTAATCAGAAATAACAGAAGTAGAGGGAAACCATCTATCACCTTGTTTGCAGGAAAAAAGATGACTTTTTATTCTGTCCAGCAAATAGTTGCCGAGCACCCAATATGTACCAAGCGATGTGCTAGGAATGAGGTAGGGGTGGGCATGGAAAAAGAGCCCAGGATTAATGCTCCCCAGGACAGGGGAGACCTAAGGGGAGGGACACCCCTAATACTCCAGGCAGAGAAGCACATGGTAAAACTGGCAAGGAGAAAGGCCGGGTGGGCAGGATCCAAAGCAACCTGGAGTGACCGGGAAGGGAGGAGAAGAGGGCCAGAGGTGAGGCGGGGGCAGCGGGAGGTGTTTCGAGCATTCAGGCACGGCTGGGGCAGGCCCTCGTCAGCTCAGACCCAGCAGAGCCTTGTCTGCAGGGCCCCTGTGGCTTCTAGGTCACCCCTGCCCCGGCCACTTCCCTGCTCCTGTAAGTCTCCTCTCCCCACACCAGGCGACCGTCACCGTTGGGCTGCGCTACCTGCACACGGCGCTGGAAGGCATGGCCAACCCCGAGGACCCTGAGTGCGAGAGTGAGGGCTGGCTTCTGGAGAAGAGCGTGCCGGAGACCTGGAAGGCCTTTCTGGAGAGCGTGAAGAAGCTGGGCCAGGGTAACCAGGTGGAAGCTGAGGGCGAGGACGCAGGCCAGGCCCCGGCGGCAGGCTGACGGCCCTTCGGCCCCCTCCCCTCTCAACACTGAGAAGTAGTGGACTCCAGGAACCTCGGATACCCCCAATCCCATCAGACTCTCCCAAAGAGGGCGGCCGTCTCACAGAGGCTCTTCTGGATGGTGGGATTTAATATTCAGGGCCCCTAAAAACCTCAGTTGAATGAACGTCTCAAACTGTGAGTGCATGAGTCCTGCTCAGCCCCACTGCCCTAGGACACACCCTCACGGTGGACTCATGGAGGGCCTCTCAGCAGATGAGTCTTCAGTCACAGGAATTCAGTTCCACCCGGAGGCTACTGGCCACACCTGAGGGCTGCTTTCCTTTCACAAGTTGGCCATTCTGGTGAGTTCCAAGTTGCTTCATTCTAGATCCCAAGAGTCACTTTAAGCCTAGGAATTTGAAGAATGTACTGGACATGCTGTCAGGTTTTTCAAATGCAAAGACTGAGAGATCAGCCATTTTATGTAATTATAGACAGTCAGGGACAATTATATTTTTTTGAGTAATGGTCTCTCCAAAGCACTGAGGGCTCCAAAGAGGAATTCTCAATCACGAGGCAAGAGAATTTAAAGAGAGGGGGTTATATCCCCCTGCAAAAACACAGCTTTGGTGTCACCTTCACAAGCCCTCAGCACTTGGCCAGGAGTGAGCCACGGGCTGAGGGTGTGGGGCTGCTGGCAGGTTCCAGAGAACGTGGCGGATGACCTCCTTGGGCTTGTCCGTGGAAGCGCTGGGTCTGTGGCAGAGGAGCAACAATGAGGCAACAGCCCACCGTTTGGAGACCGGGCCTCACCTCCGGTGGGCCCAGGGAGGCCCAAAAGGTGCTGTGACAGCCCCAGACAACACGAGCTGTCCACAGTGGAGGGTGGAGTCCTCTGCAAGCTCTGTCCTGCTTCTTCCCCCAAATATCCATCCTGCAAAGGGTACTTCCCGAACACCTCTGCGTTGAAGATTCTTTGTGATTTCTCCTCTTCCCACGCTAGTAACTGCGAAAGTTTTCACTTCCCTCCGGAAAAAGAGAGAAAAGAAGCTTTCAGGGGAAGGAGGGAATGATTTCATTGCTGTCCTGAGTCTTCAGTGTGGAGATAGTAAGACTTCTGGTGCTGCCTGGGCTGTGTGCTGGGGCTCAAACTCTCCCAGACCAGATCAAAGATGTTTGAATAGCCTGTCAGACTTTGGTCCCAGGTTGAATTCAATTAGACTTCTGACTGTGGAGACCACAGAACAATCCATGTGGACAACACTGAGGGAGTCAAGCCCTCGGATGAGGGTCCCGGAGCTCTCCCCTCCCAGGGGTGCTGAGAACCATCAAGAAAATGCCACTCTAGGCCCGCGCACTTGACGATGCTGTTGACAGCTGTACAATAGACATTAAAAATTATATTATACAAAAATTACCTTTGTTAAATGCTTGTCTTAAATGTATGTGTCTAGCACAGGATCCCTGATTCTTGCTGATACTTGCTAACAAAACCAAATGAATCCTGACACTGAACGGAGGCACTGCTCATGATCAGGGAGCTGTCTCAACAGCCTGGGTGTCACCTCACCTCTGATCTGCAAGAACAGGGACCATCAGGTTATCCAGATAATCTCAACATTTCCTAGTATTTGGACCAGAACCCAATTTAGTATTTTAGTATGTGGAATCTCAATTTAGTGATTTAAGCAAAAATTCCAAATCTTTTTTTTTCCTTCCCCTGCTCTGGTCAGAATTTGAGTGCTGTTGAGAGGATCAAGGGTGAACAGACTCTACAATAAATATCAGTTGATTCAGAGCAGACTGTGTAGGGAGCCCGGAGCTGGTGTACTGAATTAAGAACATGCAGATGACAATCTGCTGGACGAGGAGGCATGAGCCACAATGCAGGAAGCTCCCTCAGCATCCCACCTCCCACTTGGGGAAATGAAACCACTGGAGGCGGTTTCAATGCGCTCATACAAAGGGAGTAAATTCACAGTCTATGACTTACAGGTCCCAGAATAGAAAGGGGTGGGGTGGGGTTGGGGCTGTGGACTGAGCCAGTGGAAGGGCGGTCCTTCATCCCAGGTCAGGAGACAGAGAACAGGGCAGTGAGCACCTATTACATAAGAGGTAGTTGGACTAAGCTCCATCTCGAGTGTTTATTTTAAAAGGGCCCTCGGGAAAAGCAAACTAGGAATACTGGGGGAGGGAAACCTTAGCTCGGGTTTGTCTAAATGTCCTGAGCTGGGCTGTCACACGGCAAAATGCTTAGGCAGCAACTCCCAATAGCTGCTTTCTCATCACACAGACTGCATCTCTGACTGAGGTGGGCTGCATCCTCAGTCTTCTCAGGTCGCTCCCAGAGGAAACTGCCCATCTTGCTTTGTCCTCTACAAGTGCCCAGCAAGACTGGGATCAGATTTTTCTTTGTGTCTAACCTAACTCTTTATTTGGGCCAGTGTGTAAGTTCATTTCTCCCAAGGGTGAACTCAGCTTTTCAAGTCTTGCCAGCCTAACCCTGGGGAAAAGTGAGAGGTAAAGACAGCATCTTAGGATTTCTGTTTTTAAAATAACTACTCCACAGTAAAGGAGCAGTAACAGCTACTTGTTCTGAACATTTAATAGGTGTCCTAGTATCTGTGGCCTCAGCTCAAGACCACATAGCCTCCTGCAGCATTTTCAAGCCCAGGACTGAGCCACCAGTCAATAAACCCTGAGTAACCTCAATTCAGGTTAATAAGATCAGGCGCTTGCTCCGCACACTCCCCCGCCTCTTCTCTCCTTCTCCAGGCACCTGTAATGCTAGGCCAGCAGGTTTGCAGCTTAGCCAGGGGCAGGCGTGGAGTGGTGCAGGACAATCAGGGCCTCTGACCTGCTACCAGATCCAAAGGCAGTGCAGGCAGCCAGCAGCATTGTGTGTGAAGGGCTAAGAATGTGTGGGAATAACATGCAAGTTCAGGGGGAGGATGTCCTCCTGGTCTTAAGAGGACTTGAGATTGGCTGGAAGTGAGGAAATATTAGACCTTGATTCCTGAGGGTGTTGTATCTTGTCCTCTAAATCAGAGGATGCGTGTAAGTGGCAAAGTGAAGGGGAAGGTCATGTGAGCCTGGTATAAAGAAGATTAAGACATGCAACAACTCTTGAGTTCTTCACCTGAGGGAAATGGAAACAGGTGGTCCACACAAAAACCCGAACAGCAATGTCTGCCGTGGCTGTGTTCCTAATCACGAAAAATCGCCCAAATGTCTTTTACCTGATGACAGTGTAAACATCTGCACAATGCAACTTGACTCAGCAATCAGAAGGAACACAGATGGCTCTCAAATGCATCAGTCTTCTTAGAGGGAAGCCAGACTCAAAACGCTACAGGTGATATATTTATATAACACTCTGGAAGAGGCAAGACAAAGGGACAGAAAAAATTACTGGTTGTTTGGGGTCATGATTGGGGAAGGTGCCCAAAAAGGGGCACAAGAGAACTTCTTGGGGTGATGCAATGGAACCAAACCAAGTGTGGTTTGTTAAAAAAACACCTGTATGCATTTGTTAAAATGTATGAAATTATCCACTAGAAAGGGTGAATTTCACTATTTGGAAAATAAACTTCAATAAGCCAGACTCAAACAGAAGTAGGGACAAAAGAAGGGAGCATGTCAGAGGGACTTAATGAATCCTGGAACTTATGATGTAAGGATCAGGGAAGGGAGTAAGCTGGGAGCAGCATAATGACCAGGAGACAGAGAAAGCACAATGGAAACTATTTGATGCTTTCCTTTTAAGAGGATTTTCAAGAGCACCTCTTGTAGGCAATGACTCCCTTGCAAATGCAGGATGCAGCTTCCTTTGTGTCTGGGGAGTGTGTAAGGAGGACCTGGCGATCACTAGGTAAGAACAGGCAAGAAGAGTTTAAACCTAGAAACAACTTCCAGCTGGGAGAGGCTTTGAGGGCCCTGTTTTCCCAGTGATTTGAGGTCCAAGATGGTTCAGAAAGGTCACAAGCTGTCATAGTCAATCAATATGAGACTTAATCAGCTGAAATGATGAGCAAGCTTTCTTCAGAAGGTCAAGATAGTTTGGCTAACAGCCATAATTATTGACACTAATAATATAAGCATCTTAAATTTCAAGCTAATACCGATGTCCCACTTTATTTGTAGCAAGGTGACATCGGGGACAATTCCACTGCATTTTACTGTGTGAAACAAAACAAAGGAAATGTAGGCAGACCCAAAGTAATGTCAACACCTAAAGCATTTATTTGGATATCTTTGAACTTTTTACATATCATACATTCCCAATTTTACAAGTTGTCCACAGATAATAAAGTTATAGCCAATTTATTAAACAGATATGATTTTTCCCTGATATGGAAAGCATGTTTATATAAACATTTCTACAATAAACATAATACATGCAGAACAAATCATGACTAAGATGATTCCTTAGTTGGGGAAGACAATTAGCTTAATGATACACACACCAGAAGATAAAAGGGTGTGTGTTGCTACTTGATGTAAATTCATTTTCTCTCAGACTCCCTGACCTTCTCAGAAAACGGAATCCAGGGACACCCTCTGCTAACAGCAGGCTTATATAAAGTCAGTTTCAAAAGTTGAAGTATTGTTATGATTTGGTGAAGAAGTTTATAATCCTACTACAGAGGGAGAAACCTGGTTTTATTTGGAGTTTAAGCTTGGTTAACAACTGAAGAAAAGCCAAAAGAAGTTGGACTTAAAAGCTAAAGGAGTGGGGATGTGACCAAGGCCAAAATAAACATTAAAATCATGATGCCATCCACAGACCACACCACCAGAGAGGGAGAAAGGCCAGGAGAGGGGATGAGCACTGGGCTCTAACATGGATTTTCTTCCTGTTGGGCAAGAAGCGCCCTCTCAGATGGGTGAGTCAGTCCCAGGCAAGAAGGGTCAAGTTCATCCTTTCAGAGGAAGGGGTTCTTCACACACCACCCCGGGTGAAGCAGCAAGTGTGGCTTCTGTATCCCCACTGACTTTAGCTGAATATCTGGATTTCTGGCCTTCCTCCTGGGTGTACTGTGGAGGGTGCGAAGCTGAGCAGGATGTAACTTTCAGACGCAGTTCAAAGAAAACTGAGTGAAACGGTTATCTGTATTGGCTAAAAAAGTCCAAGAGCCTCTTATTATTCATTCATCCCTTAGTCCCTCCTCAGAGAGACTCCGAACTGATTCCTCCACCAAATCTGCCAACACTCTCCGCGTACCCAAGCTCTTAGCATACATGATCACGCAAGAGTGGTATGTGGCATGGCGTGGTTATAAACTATTTTACTAAGCGGCTATCATTCTAGGAAGGCACCTCTTAGTAAGAATAAGGTTCAAAAATAATAAAAAGCCTGGGCACACAGGCTGTCCCAGGAATGTACTAAGTGAGCTAGCAGGTAAACAGCAATTCATCAGAAACTGCTGGAAGGGTAGGGTAAGGGAATTTCAAAACACTGAATTCTCATTTTTTTTTGCAAGTGCTTGATTCTAGATGAACACACTCTTTCAACTTAAGTCTTAGAAATAACAGAATATATTATCTGAAAAATTAGGATACTCTAAGTTCTCAAAAAGCCCTTTAAAATGAGTTTTTTTTCCTCAAAGCCAAAAGTCTTGCAAAAAGGAAAAAAAAAAAAAAGAGGGGGGAATCCAACCTTGTACAGCCATACAGCCCTGAAAATCAGCTGGTACATAAAGACACCACCATCTCCCCTTCGGATTCCCACAGGCTCCTCCAGCAAGTGTCCCCCAACTCCCTCACAGCCAGTGGAAACAGGGAATGACACTTGAAACACACTGCTTTGCTTAGAGGTAGGGTGCCATCAGCTGTGGGGACACTGACCCAGCCCCCAGGTTGAGAGTCACTGAGCGGGCCCAGGAAGTGTGACCCCCAAAAGACCAGACACTCTGCTTCCTGCTGCTGCTGAATCAGCTTCCGGCCTGGAGTTCCCTGCTCTCAGTAATGTGACATGGCTCAGATGACTGGGGAACAGTCAAATGCAGTCAGATGCCCGCAAATGGGCTGAGTCCAGCCCAGGAAGAGAAGCTCCTTCCTGGATTCGAAAATTCAAGAAGTTATGTCTGAAGGACACAGCAAGGGATGCAAGAAAATCTGCTGGCAGAAAATGATTTTCATCAGTTCCTGGAGCCAGAAGCTATAAAAATAAAAACCGGGGGGGAGAAAAGCTTAAATAATTTATTTCCAAATTCAGAAGAAGCTATTTCCTATTTTCTTTCTCGAAAAGCCAGCTGGGTTACAAAAATCCAAGTTCATGTATTTGGTAGTGAAGTAGCTATAGGTGTTGCCAGTCAATGCCAACCAGTGTCTGGTTTGCTTCCTGTGCGTGTCCAATTTCCTCTGTGATACTGTGCTGGTGCCAGAGCTTCTGAATCTTCTTGAATCGTTCTCTGCACAAATGTAAAGGATTTCCCCGTCTAGAAAGAAGACACATGTCACTCAGGAGGCATTTGGTGGTATAGTAATCTATTCTACTCCAACCTTTCCTGGTTTAGGAAAAGATAACAGGTTACTGGTTTTAGATCCTCTGCAAAATTTCTCTTTGGCAGGCGTCTGTGGCTATTAATATGTTAGCTCTGACCATTTGCTCGGAGCAGCTAAAGGGGAGTTAAGTGCAGAAAAGAAGAGGAAAACAAACTACACTGACTCAGGCTGGGGTGAGGAACAGGAGGGTGGGGTTGAGCAGGAGGGTTAACGTTGAGAGGCTAAAACTATGCATTCATTGTCCATTTTGTTGGTAAAATGTGAAACAGGGAGTGGCAGCGGGGAGGATGAAAACATCACACAGGTAAAAATGTTCCTCCAAGGACGTCTTTTAGATCCAATGTTTAAGCAAAGCAGCCAAATATGAATAACTCTGGTGCCCAACTTAACCAGAGAACAGGTGTTGGTGAGTTCACGTCTGAGGCCTTGGCTCCCAACTCAGAGCACCAGTCCTCTCAACTCTCCATCCAGGGCTCCTCCTCCTAAGAGCCCACATTTCTTTTTTTTTTTTTTTTCTTTCTTTTTTTTTCCTGTGTGGCTCATTTCTTTTTTCATTTACTCTTCCATTTATTCATCCAACAGTGTTTATTTAGAACCTGTTATATGCTAGTTCACTGTCCCTGGTCACATAAAATTTAGACCAGGAGACAGGCAGTAGGCAGGTAAACACAGTGACTCGGGGTCATAACGTGGGCTAAGAAGAAAATGAAACTGGACAATGTGACAAACCTACTCAGAGGCTATGTTAGCCAGGGTGGTCAGGGAGGACTTCTCTGAGGTGGCGGCACTGGACTGAGACCAGCAGGAGTCAGCCATGTGCTTATGGAGGTACGGGAGGAAGGGGGATGGAAGGGGTGGTACAGAGTCATAAGAAATACACCAGGAACTCATCTGGAATATGCAAGGACTACCCAGAAGTCAGAAGAGACAGAAACAAAGCTCCCAGTTACCAGTGGTTATATAACAAATCACCCCAAAGTTAAGGGCGTTAAGAGCTCACATTTCTCAGGGCACCAGGTTGAGCCATCAGCTGGTGGCACAAGTGTATCCTTGCAGTCAGTCAACTTCCTGGGGAGCCCAACTACCTATCTTGCCTTGGTTTCCAGGCCTTCAACTTCTGCTCCCCAAGCCTGGGAAGCTACATCTAGGTTAAGGTTTTTACCCCATTTTGGCAAAAATAAGCGGTCTGAAAATTCTTTAATAGTGCTTAAAGGAACTACTGTTCATATATTGCTTTTGATGAAATAGGTGCTACCAGAGCAGGACACTGCCTCAAATACTGTTTACTGCTCTATATGTTCTAAGTCTTTGTCCCCCAGAGTCTTATGTAGTAAGACAAGTGCATCTCTTATCAGTTAAGATTTGCTCTTTTTTCATCACTTGAAGAATACTGGGTCTCCTCACAAAACTGCACAAGTCACAGTGCGCTCTCCCTGCAACGCTTGATGCTGCGGATGCTGCAGGACCACTCAAGCAGTTCTCTGGAGTGAGACATGGAAAAAAGCTGCACTCTGTCCCATTTTCTCCCCCTTATGTACCATGATGGCCCTCATGGCATTCTGAGGGCGAGCAATGGGAATGGCAAACCACACCGCAAGGGGAGCTGCCTTGGGAGAGGCCACAGACAACAGACACTTGTGCTGACGCCCTGGGCGGGTAGCAGGCAGGCCTCTGGACCACAGGGTTCATGGGGATCACCTCATGCTGAAGGTCCTCGAGGCCCAGAGCCAGCCAATGCAGTTACCCAGGATGGGCCTTACCTGAGTCCCTGGTCAGTCTCCCCATAGTCATCAAGGTAAGGAGGAGAATAAAAACAGCCTTTGGTTTTGCCAGCTAAAAATAGTACTTGACATTCTCGTACTCTGTAGAGAGACCAATTTATACATTAAGGACCAAGATTTGAATTCAGTTACAAATGGACTGAAGTCCTAGAGAAATCAACAAACCACTAGAAGTATGGGGTTAACAGATATAAGCTATTATACATAAAATAGATGAACAATAAGGATTTACTGTACAGCACAGGGAATTATACCCA
Source organism: Dama dama (assembly GCF_033118175.1). Classification (NCBI taxonomy): domain Eukaryota; kingdom Metazoa; phylum Chordata; class Mammalia; order Artiodactyla; family Cervidae; genus Dama; species Dama dama. Next base: position 18,737,659 of record NC_083687.1, on the reverse strand, counting down.
GTAACTTGTAATAACCTATAATGAAATATAATCTGCAAAAAAACAAAACAAAAAAACCCCTACATCACTGTGATGTACACCTGAAACTACTGCAATATAAGTCAACTATACATCATAAATAAATGCAAACAAACAAAACTGGTGCTAGAAGGCAAGCAGTGGTATTTACAGCAGAGACACTTGATAGTTTCAGTGGACAGTGAAGGGACTTAGCCATTTATGTCTATGTGTGTATCCATTCTCTCCCTAACTCCCCTCTCAACACATGCCTAAGTATTAAAAATAACTAAAAGGACTGTATTGTTATCAATATAAGGAGGAAGAGGGACATTTAGGATTAGATTTCAACAACTCATATAAAATTGGCATTGAAAAAATTAAATATGAGAAAGTTAACTTCTAAAAGCAGTTACTGATGTATCAACCACTCTTATGAGAAAATTATTCATTAAAACATGGTACACAGACATTACAAATTATGCAGACCTGAAACACAAAGCAACACCCCCTTGACCAGAAGCCTTCTGAAATATGTTGAACAAAGTACAATGCTACTTTCGCATTTCTCCTAAGGGTTTTAAAAAAAAGTTTCCTGATTCTGTTGAGAGGTTTGCTTAACTTTTTCTGGTGTTAGTAATTCAGCTCAATTCAACATTTACTGAGAACTTGTAGTACACCGGAGTAGCAAGATGTGCCTAAAATCTACGCCCCAGCGGAGTTCAAACTCACGTCATTTCTTCCCTTCAGACCCTGCAATGGCTTCCATCTCACTCAGAGATGCCAAGGGGACACACCAGGCCCACGACTCTCCCCACTGTACTCGCCACTCCAGTGGCAGCAGCCTCCACGCTGTTTCTTTTCTTTTGGCCACGCTGTATAGTTTGTGGGATCTTAGTTCCTGGACCAGGGATCGAACCCATGCCCTCGGCAGTGACAGCTTGGAGTCCCAACCACTGGACTGCCAGGGAATTCCCTCTTTTCTTAAATAAATTTTACTGAGGTGTAATTTTTAAAATACAATGTATCCATTTTTAGAACACAGTTTGATGAATTTCGTCCTTTCTGTTTCTTGAACATGGCAGGCACACCCCCCAGTAATTTTGCACTTGCTGCTCATTGCACCCTAAAATGTTCTCCCCTCTTCTTTAGGTTTTTATTCAAGACACCCTCCCAGGGACCTTTTCTGGTTTTCTATCTATAATAAAATCCACCTCAGCTGCCATTTCACATTCCCCTCCCTGCCTTATTTTTTCTCTTCTGCATGGATCACTTTCTAAATTCTTATTTTCTATCTCCCTCATGAGAAAATGAGCTCCATGAAAACAGAGATTTTTGTCTGTTGTGTTGACCACTGCATTCTCAATGCCTCGTACACAGTCACTAATAAGTATCTACTGTACACTGTTGAATACACACAACTACCTGCATCAGTCTGTGCTATGTGTGAATCCTACCATTATAACAAAAGAAGCAATTAGTTCTGACTGTGCCTGGGTAGAAAATCAAAGACAGCTAGCAGTTTCACATTAGAATGAGGGGCACAGAAAGAAAAACAGAACTGTCACGGGGATGGAAATGACAATGGAAGAATCAGCACAGAGTTAGCATGAGCCAAATATGAGGTGTGGAGACAAGGTTCCCCGTTTTCCTCAAATGAATAAAAACGGTGGCCTCTAATCCTCTGCCATGTAGCAGTTTCTTGTGTCCATTCCTCAACAGGCATCTACTGTGGCAGATCTAAAGCTAGAAAGCTCTTTCCAGGGCCTTACCTCAGGAAGATGCCCACCCCGGAACCACAGGAGTAGGTGTGAGCAGTGCATGCACCCACGTCCTCCCCTTCCAACTCCGTCTGGCAGCAGTAGCTCTGGGAGCACAGCAGGGTTCCGCATACAAGGCACATAGTTGGGGCTCTGCTCTTGTCACCACCTGATTTGGGGCACCTCCATGGAATAAAAAAAATATAAGTGAAGACTAAAGAGCTGATGGTGGTAAAACCATCCTGGGAAAAAATTCTGCAATATCAAGTAGAGCTGAAGATCCATACGGACTATAGCCCAGGCAAATTCATTTCTGGAATAGATAACATCTCACACATATACACCAACATCAGGTACCGGAAACAATCAACAGGAGAAAGGAGAAATAAAATTATCAACAGGAGGAAAAAATAGGTAAATGCTGCTACTCTCAGATAATGAAACGCTATACAACAGTGAAAAGTGATGAATTAAAAATTATGTATGTCAAAAGCCACAGGAATAGGTACAATGTTATTTTAAAGCTTAAAATAATTATATATGCAAAATAATATATACTGCTTAGGAATGTAACTATCTGTAGTTAATGTGTTACTTAAAGTGCAAAAGGTTTAGATAAACTGTAATGAATCAAACTTGTTCCTCAGCATCCTGTTTCTCATATTTTATTCTGTAAGATGGTGGGATCGTCCTTTTATGAGTTAAATAGTGTAAAGTCCTCCTGATGTTACGATTTCCCTACCCAAACAGAAAAGAACAGTGAAATCTTTCACATTCTGTGTAGAGAATAAGTGTTTACAGTGGCAGGACACGCTCAATAAGCTAATATCAAAACTTACGAGAAATTAGATGCTTGATTAATGAGGCTGCTGTAATCCTCTGGAAGGTCTATTAATTTGTTAGATTCTCTTGGATAACTAGAAAAACAAAAGCCACACAGAAACTCAGTTAATAGGAGGACATATTGTTTAACAATAACAAAGTAACTTTTGACTTACTCAAATAAAGGAAAACTGGGTGCTACCACAGCAGCAAGAAGCTATAGCAAGAAATTAAAAATGCACTGCACTCTTAAATAACACAGGGCCTTAGGATTCACACTTTACTTGAAGAACTCAGCATAAAAATTATCAGGACAACAGACAGTACTGTACACTTGTATCTTGCTTTCTCCCTACCTCCTCCCCGCAACCAAGAGGTTTGACAATCTTTAACCTACCTTATAGCGTCTCTTTCACCTTCCAGGTATCTTTTAACTTCGATGTTATGACACCAACTTTAATGTAAATGGAGGGAAAAATAAAACACAACATTTTTACTTTTGAAGGGCTGGAACTAAATGTACGAGGAAATAAACATCTCCACTACTGTTCTCTGTCCAGGCCAATCTACTTATGCTACTCACTAGGCCTGGCAAAAATCTTATCACGAAGGTAAACCCTTAACTAAGAAGGCCTAATGAATCACAAGGATTGAATTTTGCCAGGCTCACTATCTGAGAATTTTGTAAAATATGCAATAAACTCGTTTGTTTCCAAATATATATATATATATATATATATATTTATTGCAATATAAAGAAGAAAATTGTATCATCATTACCTTTCAATCAGTAATTTCATTATCTCCTTATTTTCTTGAAAAAGACAAATGAGGTTGTTTGGCAGGGAAAGATAGTTACATAGATGTTCAAAATGGCTTGCTCCAGAAGCTGCAAATAGATAAGGGAGAGATACAGATATACAATTAAGAGCAGATTCTATATTAGAGTAGGCAACAGCAGAGTTTAAAACAAAAAAAAAGCACAAGACAGACGAGTTCAATTTTGCTAGGTACATAACCTGCAGGAAGTAAATAAGATGGCAAAGGAAGGAATCCACAGAGTCAGGCGACTCCTTTACTAAACTGGCCACAATTTCTTGATGTTTCAGTATTATCATATGCAAAATGGGACACCTGTCCTGTGTGATATGCTTTATGGGGTTATTTGTGAACATTAAATGACAAAAATAACATATGGGGAGCTCCAGAGAAGTATAAAGCAGTACAGAAATATAAGACAATTTTATTACTGAGAGATGGACTTAAACATTAATCATCACTGCAAATGATGAGGAAGTCTAAATTGTTCTCTCAGTGGTGCCTGGACAACTAGCTAGATGGAGATGCTATTCAACAAACTTGTAGAGAGTGACATTAAATGCAGGTACCCCAGGCCCTGGGGCCAGGCACTTTCAAGAAATGAATTGAAGCAGAACATAGAGAACAACTGTGAAATAGCAAATTAACTCCTATATTAAAATCAGATTTATGTGCAGTTATGAGTATTCTGAACCTCAATGCCACGTTTCGTGTTAAAAACCACCTGAATTTCAGTCTTCCTTTTTAAAATCTGAAGAACCCATTATATATAAATAATATATACTTGAACATTTTAACATCTGACAGCAAAACTATATTTTTATACATGTACAAAATCAGTACATTTACTGAGATTCAAATAAAATCAGATATTTACATAAATCTGCATTTAATTCTGTAATTTTATACATCATCACTCAACTAGCTACGATCTAAAGATTTAGTAAGTTTTAATTTTTGCAATGCACTTTAATTCTTAAGTTGCTAGAGTGAAAGACAACACACATTTCCTACATTTTGAAAGAAATTAGAATTACCTTGAATTTCAGGTGGGGAAGGAACTCCATTTAAGTAATGGAAAAACAAAGCAGAACACCTCAGAAAAGGCATGATTCCAGCTCTGACATTCCTCCACAGATGCCAACCAGACGGCATTTCTTTCAAGGCACTAAAAGAGAGAAAAATGATAAGTGGGAAACTTAATTTAAAAATGATTCATTCTCGTTACAGCACAGTGTGAAAACAGACAACTGCTATCTGATTGTCAAAGGTGAGGGAAGCCCTGACTATCCAGGGTGTCAGGTGTAACTGTTGATATACCCTCCACACTGTTATTAAAATTTATAAAAGTAATATAGCTACATAAAGAGAAAATCTGCAAAATAAAAACTTGCCAGAAGAAGCAGGTATTCTTCTGGCAAACTACTTTCATACTAATCAGTCTAACACAGTTGTAAGTGTAACATGAAATTTAAAATTAACATAAAAAACTCCCACATTTTTCAGAATACCATAAACCATAATTTTTATCAGAGTTTTAATACTCTGGATAATACCTATCATAACCTACACTAAATTACTCCCTGCAAGCAAACTCTTAGAATGCTTTAAACTCTTTGCTAATATAAATAATATCAGTGTACACTGTTACGTCTACAGGTTTTTCTGTATGCGGATTATTTTGTTAGTATGGATTCTCAGAAATGGGATAACGTAGTCAAAGAACAAACAGCTTGGTTCCTGAGATCTACTGTCAGAAAGCCAAATGAAACTGTTGTAACCAAATCACAACGGCCCCAATAACATATGAGGTTCCGAGAACTTCTACCAGCCCTGGATATTATCTTAAAAATGTGTGGGAAGAACTGTATATTACCCTTCTTGCAGAGATTCCCAATCATGTTAGTATAGTAAAAGTCTGGGAGTCCTGCAGATCCCCCATCTTCTTTTTCAAACGTGTCAACAGACAGCAATTTCCTTTATTTAACAAACAAACTCCACTCCCCTCCTCTCCCCTTTTTCTGACATGTACACATTGCCATATTTATTTCTGGCTGTGCTGCACGTGGCTTTCTCTAGCTGTGGTGAGTGGGGTTCCTCTCTAGTTGTGGTGCCTGGGCTCCTCACTGTGGTGACTTCCCTTGTTGTGGAGCACAGGCTGTAGGGGTGCAGGATTCAGTAGTCGTGGCGCAGGGGCTTAGCTGCTTTGCAGCTTGTGGAGTCCTCCCAGACCAGGGATCGTCTGGGAACCCTGGTCCCCTGCATTGGCAGGTGGATTCCTATCCACTGCACCACCATGGAAGCTCCAAATGAATCCCTTTTTCATGCTATCACCTCCTAATATTTGGGGAACTGCCTATCATATAAAGAGTACGTATGATCTCACCTTCCTGTATACTGCTGAATCATTTTATACAAAGCAAGAACTGCTAATTCTTCTTCTTCGCCAGCAGCATTTTCTTGATCCATGCCACTCTTTTCTGAAGGACAAGGCAATATTAGTGCCCTGCATTTGCCTTACTAAGTGGATTGCTGAACACATTATTTAAGCACTCAAGTATATTCACACAGTCACATGTAATATGAAAATACTCCCACAGAACTTTAATCCCTCAGGTCTGAGCACAGTTTACTATCATAACAAGGAACCTCTGAGGCAGAGGATGTGAATGTGCCCCAGGGTGCCGGGCAGCAAGTGGTGAGTAAAACCTACTACATATACAGTCTGTGGTACTCAGATATTACTAAACATGTGAAGTAAAAAAAATAAGTAAAAACATTCACACATTCACATCACTAAGGAATTTTTAACAGAAGGGAAAATGTTTCAAAAATTTTCACATGAGAATAAACAGGTTTTTACTGTTTATTTTACTGTTGACCACTACAAGTAGCCTTATTATAAATTTATGTATTATTCTCATCCAAGCGCCTTTTCCTTCAGTACTTTTTTTTTTTTAAGCCGAGAAAACTCAATTATTTCCTTCAAGAATCTGACAAAAAGGAGTTACCTGTACACGAGGTAAGTAAGATCTGAACAATGTGTGCCATGGTAACCAGATGGAAAATGTGAAGGTCCCCAGTGCCAAGGCTGATCCCTGAAAAATCCTGACACTGCAGCGAAGGGAAGGCGAGGACCAAGCCCACCTGGACAGCAAACACAGGGTCAGACACAGCGCCTTTCCTTTCACTGCTGAACACAGTTCCATTTCCTTAATGCGAGCCCTTTGCGAACTCAGTTCCTTCCTTAAGAAATCTTTTGTTCTTAAAGGGTACACATGTTAGAAATTCCACTAGGACTGACTAAAGACAATTATTTAGAACATTATTGTCTCATTTATTCAGCAACTCCCCTATATGCATTTATTGTTAATAACAAAAATAAAGCTTGAAATCTTTCTAGGTAGTAAGCAGTGGAAAAAGCATGAATTTTGGACCCACAAAGATCCAGGTATGAAGCCCAGATTCTCTCAGGAGCCTTTTAGATAATTCTTCTGAGTCTTAGTTTCCCTGTTGGTAAACTGGAGATAGTATGTGTGTTTTTAATACCTTAGGATTAAACACCTTTGCAGTGAGGACGTAGAGACTAAATGAAGATGACTGTGAAAGCAGTCAGGTGCCCACTAAACTAGCCCCACTGTGAGTCTCCTGCCGCCTGTATGATGGTGTCAGTGGTGGGGGTTTTCAAAGGGGAGATGGGAACAATAACAATGGCTAATATTTACTAGGGACACATTGCTCTAAGAGCTCTGCATTGATTATCCCACTGAGTTTTGACACAATCATATCAGGTGGGTGTTAACTAACTTAAAGGCATAGAATCTGATGCCCAAACGTGATTAAGGGGGCAGCACCCGGGGCTGCTGTGTGTGGTGGCACACTCAGTGTCCTGTGAGAGGGAGCCTGGTTGAGGAGGGGCTGAACTTCAACCATGCACTGCTTGGCCAGTGCTGATCTAGCACCAGACTGCACTTGCTCAGAAGACGTGACTTGCCCTAAATCACACAAAGGGACTGTCTGTTGCTAAGTAGTGGAACCAAAAGGCTGTATCTGCCCCAAACCACTGTATGGGTTGGCAGCAGCCCTTACATTACCACTGTTATTTTTACTTCTTTATTGTAAAAAGCATAGAGAGGTTACGGTACTGACCTCAGCCACAAGGCAAAAATGAGAGAGACTGGATTAGACACTCAAGTCAACTCTCTCAACTAGATTCCTTAATATTTTTTTTTAAAGTATCTTCAGAAAAGAATTATACTCAGAAGTAGTTAATAATAATAGATGATAACTCCTTGTCTGCCTTTACATTACTCATCAAGTTTAAGATAAAGCTACGGAGTATGACAGAAGAATTTCAAACACAAATTATAAAATACCCACCAATAAATGAAACATGTCGATATCTAATATGCATGGAAGGTCTCTGTGGTTGTCACCAGGCACCAATGCTGATATTTAAAGAAAAATACAAGATCATATTTTATATATCAATGTAAGTATTAAATTATTTTTAACATGCACATAACCTAGCTTGAATTTATTTTTTGCAAGCTATATATGAATTCATAGCTAGAACCTGCATACAAGACAAACAGTATTGCCAAAATATTTTTTCACAGTGGAGGGAAGTTTCATTACTAAAAACAAAATTACAGAAGATGAGAAATTACCGTAACACATATAGTACATGTATTAATACTCACATGCAAAAAGTTTACAAAAGTGTCCTTGGACCACTGAAAGTGACACCACTGTCCAATGTGCTCCAGCAAATCTTGTTAGTGACCTGAGACAGTCATCCTGAAATAGAGGCTGACACAGTTAACAAAGAAGCCAGCATATGAAGTAGTTCTCTTCCAGGAATGCTCGATCAACGCACAGCTAGTTGAAGTACAGTTGGAAGCACAGTGAAATCTCTAGATGGTATGGTACTGAATCCTATGACATCTTTACTGACATGTCTCTAACGTGAAATGAATGGAGTAGAAAATATCTAATTGTATGCTGAATAAAACAAAGTTATCTCCTATCACCATGCTGCTAGTTCTGTATGGAAAAGTTAAGAAGGATACACGTGTCAAGACAGTCAGTAAACAACAGAGAAGAGACTCTCAGGAATGTGAAGCAGCATTTCTTTGTATTTAGTCTAAAGAAATACACTAAAATGTGGGAAATACTCCCAATACTGGGGAAACTTCATGGAAGATGGCTGTATAAAATCAGGGTGTCAGTAGACATCAAAAACTATTATGGGGACTATGTAGCAACAATGAGAAAACTTTAAAGTGAAGAATATAGTAGGAACAAAAGTACATGTAAATATCTATTATAATAAAAGTATAAACATGCTAATGAAAAAAGACAAATGGCTGACTGACTTAAGTTTTCTTCCTACTTTTCTGTTTTCTAAATTTTCTATAATGTTGTTTGGTTCAGTAGATATTGAGGAACTACCATAGGCTAGTCTTGATTTTGAAGATCTTAAAATGAAAACTCAGCCCTCCCAACCGCTTCTGTCAAGGAGCTCACAGCCTTGAGGGTAGGAAGGGAAAGAAAAGGGGGGGGTGGGGACAATTAAAGGAGGCAGGATCCCAGATGAGTGATATCCCACTCATGGCTCAGAAGTTTTCCAGGGAAGACAAAGCTTGAAGAGCTTCTTAAAGAGGAGCTGTCTGCTTTGGGCACTTGAGCAGAGGCAAAAGCCTGGAACTAGCATCTGGGGACCAGTAATGATTCTGCAATCCTGGACAATGGATATGGAGACTGGCACGAGGTGAATGATAATGGAGAAATAACATTTAAGACGCATGATTGGCGTTACTTTTTGAAGAACCCCTCTGAGAGTATGTTAGGAGAAAGTAAGATTCAGGGTAGAGAATCTTATTATCATTATTATACAATTACAATATTAACCAATAACATTACCAATTAAATTAATAATAATACATTATATAATTATAAATATAATTTATTATATTATTATATATTGTTATAATAATCTTATCATTATGATTATAATAATCTTATTATTATGGTTATTATTATTATAACAATCTAGGCAAGAAAAGATACAGGGCTGAACCAAATAAATTGAATAGAAAAAATAGGACAAATAAGCAGGAGAGGAATTCAACAATCTCTGCTGATCAACTGGACATGAACATCCGGACCAAATGATGCATCCAAAAGTACCTCCAAGATTCTGGCCTGGTCACCTGGATGGACAGTGGTGACATTAACTAAGACACTGAATACAGGAAGAAAAATTAAGCTGGAATGTTCAATTTGAGGTGCCTTTAGGAGATCCAGGTGAGAAAATAAAGCAGGCAATATGGTAACAGATCGGGCTTGGAGATATACAGGTGGGAATCATTTGGAAGTAACTGAAATCAGAGTCATAGACAGGGTTGACCAGGGAAGAATATCATGACTGAGTCATGGGCCAAACTCTGGGGGTTTAAAATAATATTTATAGGACAAAGGAGGGAAAGAAGATGGAGAAGAAGCTGCAAGAAAGATAGGGAGAAAACCAGGAATGTCATAGAAATCAAGAGGTGGGGGAGGGGGGAGATAAACCACCTTACGGAGGTCCTTTATCATCTGATATGGGAGACAAAGATCAATGAAGATGAAAAGTGGAAGTCAAAAAACAAGTTTGTCCCTAATGGCTATATACTATATACTTCAAAAAATTAAATTTTTTGTAGAAATTTCTCATAGAAAAATAAACTTAGATAAAATATTAGCAAATCAAATATAATGTTATATTAAAATGCTACTCTACATCAGTGGTTGCCAGCCTTTCTGGCACCAGGGATTGGTTTTGTGGACAATTTTTCCACAGACAGGGCTGGCAGGGTGAGGGAGGGGATGGATGGTTCCAGTGGTAATGCAAGTGATGGCAAGCAGCAGATGAAGCTTCGCTCGCTTGCCTGTATTCACCTCCTGCTCTGCTGCCCAGTTCCTAACAGGACCAGAACAGTTCGCAGCCGGAGGTTGGGGACCCCTGCTCTACATGACCAAGTTGGGATTATTTCAGGAATGCAAGACTGACTGGTATAACAATCAATATAAACAGATTACACACAATCATATTAGCAGAGAAATAGACAGAGTGCCAAAGAGGTCGTGTGAAGTATATAGAATCTAGAAAATGTAAGAACTGCCTTAAAAACCAGACAAAATAACCTCTATTCTATACATTTGTGACTGCCTTATCAGCATATTTATCAACTCTTTATTTACTGCAGCAAAAAAATGTCACAGTCAACACTGGTGGTCACGTCCTATCCATCACATACCATAGCTAAGACTACAGTCAACTGCTATTCTACTGACTTACTATAAAATACAATTCAGTCCAACTAAAAAAAAAAAAGAAAAGAAAAAAAAAAAATACAATTCAGGGCAGTTTTAATACCAGGGCATACTCCTAGATATTCCAACTTAATAAGTCAAAGTGACCCAGGTGTCTATATTTTTAAAAAACTCCAAAGATTGCTCTTGTATCAGTGGTTCTCAATCCTGGCCTCGGGCAAAGCATTTAAAAAATATTAATGCCTGGGGCCCATCTTCAGATACTCTGATTTAACTGACCTGAAGGAGGGCCTAGGCATTTTTAAAAGCTCCTCAGGTGATGTTACACGAATAAAATTACATGCACTTTTACAACTCTAAGTTTGAACAGTAAGCAGCAGATGAAGCTGATACTAGCTACACGGTAAAAATGAGCAAGCTTTAGCGGTATATTCCTTCACTCTCCTAGACATTAAATACTCTGTTCTGACATTAATCTGTATTTATTTACACGCTGCTTACAACAGTTAGTCAAATGTGGTAGAGGATAGGTTCTGTTCAGTATTTCCGACTATAGAACTAAAAATTCAAGAACAAGCACTTTGTTTTTAGCTTTTCCACCCATCTTTTTATGTGTTTAACCAAAAGAGATGAAGTCTATTTAAATGAAAAATCATGAAAAATTAAATTACAAACATTACTGCTTCAATACTGTTATAGAAAATGGGTTTTACCACAAAAGGAATGAATCTATGCTTAAATAACCATTACAGGTTTTTTGGATTAAAAAGAGCAGAACAGCCTAATTTCTACTTTCCCATTCCATGGATTGAGTAAACTGATAACTTACCAGTCTACAGGGCAAAGGACCAAACAATGGTTTATCTTCATCACTTAAAATTCTTTCTGCGGTTAAAAATAGTAAAGATGATAAATTTTATGCTTTGTATATTACAAGTTTTTGAAAAAGTAAAAAAACATTCTTTCTGAAGAAAGCATAATATTGTCAGGTTTTGAAATCTTTAAGTCATTTCACAAGAATTAACTGTGCATGAGAAGTAAAAGTGAAAACACATTATTTTAACTGACTAGAAGCTATAACCACCACTGAAATGAGTGCTTTTGTGGCTGTGGTTAATTTATAAACTGTCAATCTAATATTTTGTCAGTATACTACATTTCCTGCTTCAAACTTTTTATATTATTGCTTAAGAATGTTGCCCACTTTAAATCTGCACACAACTCACGTCAATGTATACTTTAGATTTAAAGACACAATTCTAAATCTCTTACCTATGCTTTGGATGGTATATGCACAACTACCCCAACACATTATGGGCACACGGGGATCCTCTTCATTGGGATGAACTTTTAATCCCACCTTATAAGTAGCAGTTCCAAATGTTGCTAGCATTTCTTTTATGCTTTCAGAATAAGGGTTCCTGAAGTGAACATGCACAGCATTAGCTCAAAACAATGTGCTCACATCAATCAAATGGCTCAGTTTCTTAACAGCTATCTTCTATGTTGGAATTGAACCCCTTAAACTATCTAAAGACAGTTGTATGAAAAGGGGGAATTAAAGACATGAAGACAGCTCCTGCCTGAGAGTAGTTATGTTCATCTTGGGTTGGTGGTGATGAGGCACAGGCCCAAAAACAAGGTATTAGGCTGAAGGTCTACATATTGAACTACAGGACCCTTGACCTCTTCCTCCATCTCAAGAACATTGCAATGTATACCCACTGCCATAGATTCTAGTTTCTCCAGTGATGAATCCTCATGGAAAAGCCAGCTTTACACAATGACATTTTCAGGGTCCCAAGAAAAAAAGACTGGTAGGGGTTTGATCTCCTCACTGTGAGGCTCATCTGTCAGGAAGCTCCAACCTGCCCACCAGGTATCCACTGAGCTTCCTAGTGATTTATTCTTGAACAGTCACCCAAGGACCAATAAACATTTAAGGAAAGAATCACACATCAAAGAGAGAAACATCAAAACAGAGAAGCAGAAAAAGGAACTCAGGGAAGGAGAGACAGTGCAGAAAACAGCAAATTAATTAAGAAAAAATTAGGGGATCAGTCCAAGAGGGTCAACATGAGCTAACAGTAGGGCTAGCTCAAAGAACAGAAATCCAAGAAGAGAAAATTATCTAAGGAAAAACCAGAAAAAATTCCCAGAGCTGTAGGATATGAATCTTTAAAGAGCCTGTTGAAAACACACATAGCGAAATGAATGAAGATTCACACACCAAGGAATATCACAGAGAAATTCCAAAACACTGGGAATTAATAAGATGACCACAACAGTTTCCAGAAGTAATAAAATTACAAAGGAATAGGAATCAGGTGTTAATTTCCCAATGGGTGCTACAAGTTAGTATAATAATGTGTTCAACATTTAGATGTGAAGTAACTTCTAACCTATAATTCTATACCCAAACCATCCATCAAGCATGTGGATACAACAAATGTATTTTCAGACATGGAAAATTTAACATCCAGGCACCTTTTTTCAGAAATCTGCTGAGGGATGCAATGTGAGGGAGTAAATGAAGAAAGAGAAGGATACAAGATCCAGCAAAAAGAGGAGCATGGCCAGGGCGAGTGTTAGGGTAAGAGCTGTGCCCTGTCCTGACTGGTGCGAGAGGACAGAGGCTGTGGGAGGAGGGCTTCAGGGAAGAAGATCATCAGATGGATCCAAGCACTAATAGCCACTGCTAGGCATCTGACAGACCTACAACAGCATTTAGGGAAAAAAGTATTATATACACAGAAAACCAAGTACATGAAAAAAAAAAAAGGTAATTATTAATCACAGGAAAACAAAACTGTAGAAGAAAGATTTATCACACAACTTATCAGTATTAACAATTATAACGTAAAAATTGACACATGATTTAACCAAAATTTGTAGAATAACTCTACAGGAAGATTGGTGAGGAGTAAGTGAATAGGGTAGAGGTAAAAGCTGAATCCTATATTACTAGTCTCTGTAAAGATACTTAAAAAAAAAAAGACGAATCAAGACATAGTTGATTAAGCATCTTAATTAGAAATAAAGAAGTAAACAGTAGAAAGAACAAAATGACAGGACTGGGGATGGGAAGGGGGAATGTGGGAGGCACATGATTGATGTTTATTCTATTTAAACCTTTTAGTACTATTTTTGCCAGCTTCCCAGGTGGCACAGTGGTAAAGAATCCGCCTGCCAATGCAGGAGACACAGGTTTGATCCCTGAGTCAGGAAGATCCCCTGGAGCAGGAAATGGCAACCCATATCAGCAGCAGACTGGGAAATCCCATGGATAGAGGAGTCAGGTGGGCTACAGCCCACGGGGTTGTAAAGAGCTGGATGTGACTGAGCATGCATATATGCACTACTTTTGCTGAGATATTTAGTATGTGCCAGGCACAGCTGCCAGGTAACTTTAAGGGCATTACGTCACTTTATCACACATATGAGGTAGATACTATTTTCTTCCCTTTACAGATGAGGAAATTGAGTTAGGTTAAGTGATTTGCACAAAGTGGCACAGCTAATAAACAGTGGTGCTGGAACTGAACAAATGCAGTCTAGTTCTAGAATCTGGGCTATACTTTGTAACTTACTGGCTATGGGGTAAAATGTGGCCAACTACGGTGTTGGAGAAGATCTTCAGAGTCCCTTGGACTGCAAAGAGATCCAACCAGTCGATCCTAAAGGAAATCAGTCCTGAATATTCATTAGCAGGACTGCTGCTGAAGCTGAAACTCCAATACTTTGGCCACCTGATGTGAAGAATTGACTTACTGGAGAAGACCCTGACGCTGGGAAAGATTGAAGGCAGGAAGAGAAGGAGATGACAGAGGATGAGATATTGGATGGCATCACCAACTTGATGGACCTGAGTTTGAGCAAGCTTCGGGAGTTGGTGATGGACAGGGAAGACTAGCGTGCTGCAGTCCATGGGGTTGCAAAGAGATGGACACAACTGAGAGATTGAACCGAACTGATGGGGTAAAATAAGGCTGAAAACACTCTGGTTTTGACCCAGAGTTACTAAGAGGTTGGTGGGTCCGTAAATAGAAATACAGAAGTCCAGCAGGAAGCATGGACTTTGGTGAGGAGGCTGAGCAGCTTGGATTTAGATGTACTGATGAGGTGCTATCAAGGAGAGCCAGATAAAGGGGTGCAGTAGGCAGTCAGCAACACCTAGAAGTTTGTGAGAATTAAACATGACATGTAGGTCTTAGGTGTTTATCAGTATTCCTGCGTTAAGTCTCAGGATTTATTAAGATCAATGTCCTGTAACATTCTGCTCCCCTACTTGACAAGTTTATATTCTTACTAATGGCTAATTTGATTTTTCATTTCAAGTGGGCCAAATGTAAAAGGGATAATATACTCACTTAGGATGAAAATCAGGCCTAAATCCTTCAGGAAGGTGCAATTCATCCATATTTTCTAAATTCTTTGATGAGGCAGTAACTACAGAAACAAGCATTTTATACTATTATTCTTCAGTCCACAATATTTCTATAAATTTCAGCCATAAATTTCATTCTAAATTAAAACAGGAAAAATTCCCATAATGAAAACTGGTGTAATATACATTCAAAGCATGAAAAGTACTATTGCTCTGGATGAGCTAGACACCTTCCTCAATCATTGTGCTTCTCCTGATAGTGCAACCACTGGAAGAGTACGCTGTTTTGTCTCCTTAAAACCAATGGTATAAATTCTGCTCAGCTCACTTTCCCTCAAGGTCAGAAGTGCAGTGCATACCTATCAAACTTGGGAAGGTTTTGGTAATGCCAACAATAAAGTGAGTCAGCCCATGGAGAATAAAGCCAGCTCTTCGATACTCAGTTACATCTCCCCCACCCCCAGAAGCTCTTCAATAAAATGGGGGAATAAGTGAGAAGTATCTATCATAAACTACACATGAGCTTGTGTGTTCAAGGAATAAGGAGTAATGTAGCAGTTTCAAATTTAGTTCATTAAGATAAAGAAAATCTGAGTAAGTCAAATTTTAAAATGTGAGGTTTCACTTTTAAAATATTTTAGAACAATTTATTCTGGAACTGTATTTTCCAATGGTCTCAGATATTAGGGAAAAATGAAAGCAGGTTATCAGAACTTACTAGGAGTACTTTCTTCTTTCCTAAGAACCTGTAATGCTTTTATTTGCTGAGATATTGTTCTAATCCACTGAGTCAGATTTGGTTGGTCTGAAAAATTTAACCTGCTAGAAAAGATTATAGAGAGTGTTTAGTATTCTGCTGTTGCTTAGTTTAAGATACAAAAAGACTCCTTAAATCATCAAGGGTATATTTTAAACATACTTCAAACATTAAAATACTAAAACAACCAAAAAAACTTGGGGAAAATTTGTTACTTTTAAAAGTTAGAATAGGTATTTATTTGTCAATGGAAATGAAAATGTATTATTTGTCAATATGATGCTACTAATTATTAGCATAAAATTGAGTTATTTGTCAAAAATTTCACTTTTTTAGTACCAGAATTTGCCAGTATTTCTTGAATATCACAACCAACACATCATGGATACTATTTATTGAGTGCTTATTATGCGGCAAGCATCTAGTTATGTTGCAAGCATTTCACAGTATTAGATTTAATCCTCAAAATTTTCTTAATAAAATAGGTTATATTATTGTCCCCATTTTACAGATGAGGAAACTGAGGTTTTGAGCTATGTAACTTGACTAAGGCTGTATATGGGACAGATGTGGCATTCAAACCCAGCTACATCAGACACTGTAGCTTGTGTTCTTAACAAATGTGCCATAACTGACTCTCCTGGGAAAAAAAGCAAAACCTGAACCACAGAAGTGATTTTTTTCTCTTTACATGCAAGAGAATTCTATTCTTAATCTTACAGTGACTAATTTCTTTATCAGTTCAAATGCAGATATAAGTCAGCACCATGATACTTCTTTTCTGATTAAAAAAAGCATGAGCTTACATCATATCTAATGGTATTTTAAGAGCATTTTGTGGTAGCATAGAGTAAGACACCATAGTTTGAACTCTTAAAATTGAAGAGAAAAAAACTGACTCTGCTTTAATTTAAACCCAAATAGTAGCATACAAATAAACAGATGACTCACATTCATAAAACTTAATGTATACAAAGGTCAGGTTTGAATAGGAGATACCATCAAATTCATATTTGAAAGGAATATGGTCATGAATAACTAAAAAGCACACTAAACATCATGAAATAACGTAATTTTTACATTTTAAGTACAAAAATATTCACTTTTTGGCCCAATTCTTCAATTGGCCAGTAAATTGCAAAAAATAATATTTAATTGTTAGTATGCTCAATAAGGTCAGTTTGAGCTGTCCCTCCCCTCACTGATTTATTGAGTGTCTCAAAAAAGTATGAAGGAGATATTTAAAGCAGGGTCTTAAAAACAAAGGAGACAGTTTTCATGAACCCATGGGAATTTTATATCCTTTATAGTGTTTACGGGTGACCAAGAAACTTAAAATTTTGGTCTGTTCCTTTCTAAAAACTAAAATTGTATCTCATAGGTCAGCTGGAAGAAATGACTAAATAAAAAGTTTGCAAAGTACCTGGAAAACATGCATTTACCTAGAGTGGTATCCTCACCCAGCTGTGGTTTATCATTTCATTACCTTCTAAAGGAAACTTCTTTAATATAAAGGTTTTATGAGCCAAAACTTACCTATGAAAAACATTTCTTGGAGGAAGCAGCAGAGGAATAACAGTATTACTCAAGCATTCACAAAGGGGACAAAGGAATTCTCCATTTTCTACATCATAGCTTGTATGTAAGCGTAATCTCTGTTGCCTTCGCTGTTCTTTAGCTTGAACGGAATCAAAATACCTTCACAATTAGAAAACATGAGGTATCAAAAACAATGGCAATTTTTTTTTTAATGAGAGCCACAAGCTTCAACATTTTGTTTCCACAAAACATCTAAAAATTAAAATTTTAAAATGACCTCAATTATTTTTAAAAGTGATACTTTAATTTTAAGTTGTAGTAAATAGCAAAAAGGGCTAAGAGTTCTAAAACAGGAGAATTAAAAAAAGATTGCCTTGCAAACCAGTCATTCACCAAGTAGCATATTTCTTGGTCCTAGTGCTCTGTGGTTACTCCCCCAGGACTAGAGCTGCTTACTAGGGGTGGTTCAGGACAACTCAATGAGCAGAGTACTTAGAATAACGGCACTTCTGCTGCTAGAGAACACAGAAAGCACCAAAATAGAGTATTGAAGTTATTCCATATTAGCTCAGGGAGTCATGACAATCTTGAGAGGTAACTAGGCAAGTGCTAGCATCTTCAGAATCAAGAGCTCTTCACCCTGGACCTGAAGAAAGACATTCTTCTCGGGTTTATACTACTGTAAAAATCCTTTTCTTCATCTAGTCTGTTAGATTTCTCATATTAAAAAATACAGACCCCTAAATTAAAAATTATATTTGATATACTATGAAGTTTCTAAGTCACTCCTTTAAATGTACTGACAAAGTAAATTAATTTTAATTGTTATTTGTTAGGCAGTAATAATGAAGTCTTTTTTTCTTCTGATAAGTTTAGTTCTCTCCCCTTTTTCTAGAATGTAATTTCCTTTATTAAAAAATTAAATTTTGAGTCTTTGGGTAAGCTTCTCTTGACTAATATTAAGAATATAAATTACCTTTGCCAACAGTGTGCATGCATAATGTGCCCACAGCTACCAGTATGTATTCCACAAGACAGATCAGGGTGCATGAATAATGGATCATAATTTTCTGCATTATAAAACAAACAAAAAACATAAGAGAAAACTCAAGCATTTAATATTCCTATACAAATGTACAACGCTAAATTGTGAAATCCTTACTAAAAGCTTGTAAACTTCAAATGAAATGCTAGTTTATTCCTTTGAGATACCAATAATTTATGCAAGACCCTGGATTATTTAGAATACAGGACTCTCTAATTTTCATTACCCTGAGCAAATTAATGAAACTTCCTTGAACTGTGAACTGAAACTGGAATCCTGTTGTTGTTGTTTAGTCGCTCAGCTGTGTCTGACTCTTTACAACCCTATGGACTGTAGCCCCCTGTAGGCTTCTCTGTCCATAGCATTTTCCAGGCAAGAATACTAGAGTGGGTTGTCATTTCCTTCTCCAGGGAATTCTGTATTTAAGTACATCTAATTTTTTGAACACATCACATTTTTAGGGCACCAAGAGACTCCTATTTCCCACAAATGATGGAGTTGTCTTTAATGCCTTTAGGGCAGCTGGGTCACAATGATCTCAAACAAAAAAGATGTCCTGGCAGTAGTGGGGCGCTCCCTAGAGGAGATTCTTCTTAAGGACACTCATGCAGAGAAGAGCCACAATTACTGTAGGAGGCAAGGTGCAGCAAAATACCAGGACAGCAGCCCAGACCGGAGTAGGGAAAAGGGGGCAATTCACACAGTCTTCTGCTCTGGCACTAATTTTTATATTCAAAGGAGATGAAAAATGAAGACAAACATCAAGTGGCTAGCTGGCTTCTTTGGGAATTCTCTACATAAATTAGCACAATTTTAGAAATTCTCTAACAGTAAAATTACTTGTTTCAATTTGCTTTATATAATAGAATAGTGCAAATTTCACAGCATAAAGAAAATCTTTAATGATCTAAACTGTGAAAGCCTTAAAAAAAAATCCACTTACAGCCAGTCAGTTTTTCCAAGCAGGTAACAAACTAAATACAGGTGATAACTTTATCTTCAGCCTAGAATGAAATCTGTAAACCATCTAGTACAAATGGTCATTTCTTAAGATGAAGCAGACCAATCTTTCTTAACTAGGGGGCTTGAGAGCCATACTCTGAAGACTTTCCATGTAGAGAAAAGGCGATTTTACCAGTGGGCTCTCAAACTTCCTTCTAGTCATACAATGTGAAAGGCACTGGCTACACAAGTACCTTGGAAATTAAGACACAGTTCTTGCTCTCACGAAGTTTACTGTTATCCCTGAGGCACATGCACATATAAACAAAGAGAAGAGCAGAAACACAAAAGTATCTATGGTGGACACAACAAGGTATAGCCCAGATGCCCCTGCAGGAATGAATGACTTACTCCATCAGCTGTTAGAAGAGGGCACTCAACTGTTATCCCTTTTTTTTTTTCTTTCTGTTATCCCTCTTTAAAAGACTTTGCTCAGGGTCACACTGCTTTGCTCAAGGTCACATCTCTTTCCAGAGGCAGCCCACAACCAGTTTGTTATCAGTGTCAGGGTATAAAAAACCCACCCCCTTAGCCCAACCAGGACAGCTTTGAGCTCTATCTAGCTCCAGAGCGCCTATGGGGTTGGCTAAGGACTTCTGGGGACTGTACCATAGCTAAAATTCTCCCTCTGGCCAAACCTGCTTCCTTCCCCTCCATTCCATAGACACTGATTCCAAGACTCCTGAATGATGTCCTGCACTACATGGCAGTCTCTATCTCAATAATCTAAATGAGAATCTGGCTCAAGGACTGCTTCTCACAGGGCTGGCTCACCAGGACTTCACCCTGGGACCACCCATGAGAGAAAATAACTATTGTCATTTCAGTGTGTCGACTAATTATCGGAACTTTAAAGCGTGAAGGATGGGAAAGACTGTTAAGTACCAAAGTATGTTAATGTTTTATCACAAAGGACAGCTTTCCTTTGAATCCCTGCTATTTATCAGCTGTGTACTTCAGGCATGATACTTAACCCACTGGAACGTTTTTGCTTTTGCCAAGTGAGGAATTCCCACCCAAGTTACCTGCCCAAGATACCAGCAAGCCTACAGAGTTATCAGCAGATTAATAAATTCTGTATGTCACTTACCATACTAAGTGGCAGTCACTATTAACAGGGCAGATGAGGACACAGCTATGACTCACCTGGATCCTGAATGAATTTACTTCTGTCTTTTGATAACACGGTTGATCTCTGCACAAACGCGGCCAGGACCATTGCCTTGCTTTCTGCGCTCACCTTTTGCTCTTCCTGACACAGTATACAGGTGACACACTGTCTCTGTGCAGGGACCCGGGTCTGTGCTGGGCCCAGCGCTGTAAGGGTCGTATCTGAAACCACAGGGCTGCAATGACATGGTTATGAGAGTAATTAACGAGCCTGAGAAGTTTCTACAGAACCAGAGAACAGTAGATTTTAGGTATGTACATATTTAACACACAGTTTTGATGACTTGATTTGAGAGACAAAGTCTTCATATGTATCAAAATTATCTCCTTCAATCCTCACAGCAATCCAATATGTAACACAGAAGCCAGATGCTAAGTTAGCTGGGCCGAGTGTACTCATTCATTTATGAGTGTCAAGGGTCTTTTCAATAACTTACATTTTAAGCATACACAGGAATTATCCTATCAATAGAGACATGCTCATAATTATATGCTAATTAGCTCAGATTTCTAAGATTAAATCCTCCAACTACAAGGCCACACAATTTTTCTATCAACTCTTCTAAACTACTCTAGGACTAAGCGTACTTATAAAGAAAAAAAGGGGCTTCCCTGGTGACTCAGCAGTAAAGAATCTCCCTGCCTTGCAAGAGACACAGGAGATGTGCGTTTGATCCCTAGGTTGGGAAGATTCCCTGGAGAAGGAAATGGCGACCCACTCCAGTATTCTTGCCTGGAGAATCCCATGGAGAAAGGAGCCTGGCGGGCTACAGTCCATGGAGTCACAGAGTCAGACACAACTGAAGTGACTTAGCACACACACATGCATGCAAAAAGAAAAACCAAACCAAACATCTTCCTCAATTGAGAACCACTGGTCAAGCGTTTCAAAACTTGTGCTTAATTTTTACCCATTATCAAGTACAGCAGAGACAGAGGAATCCAGTTCTGATGTCTGCTGAAAGAGTTCTTTGTTCTCATCAATAAAGTGCCGCTGCATCTCAGACATCTGAGCCATGATCTTTTCTCTTCGCAATCTGGCAATCTCGGCTTTTCTCTTCCTCTCAGCTTTGTCTTTGTCTCTCGAACTCTGAAATTACACTTCATTTAATTAGACCACTAGAGGCTAAAGGCACATTTTTCCCCCAAAGGAGAAATATTTTTATTGTAAATACTAGATTTTTAATCAACTTAACATGCTAAAGAAAAAAAAAAAAAAGGCAGTCCAAAAGATTGCTACAAAAATAAACAAACAGTGCCACAATTTCTTTGCATTTATATGTTTGTGAATAATATCAACTACCAACTTACTGCAGATAAATTTAATTGCTTAAAGTGAGCTTGCCACATCTTTTCAGTATTACACTTTACATCTTATACCTCTTCCATTATGGTTCCTTCTGTCTCTGCCACAGGACTGGTGGATGAACTCTCCCTTAACTTCTTAATAGTGTTAAAAGTCTATGAAAAAAAGTAACAGTTACTCTGAAGCTACGAAACATTCTAAAATTTAAAGATAAACATTTAATATTTTTCACAAAAAGCAGAGTGATGTAGGAAACTTTACCTTTAATATCCACCTAATCATATCTTTGTGGACTTCTAGGTAGGGAGCATTCTGCAGTGTTTCCAGCATAGCTAGTATACTAGGTGAGTTGTTTGGAGCCTCACCAGGTTCTAAGGTGGAAGAAAAAATGGGTATGTGAGGATCAGTTAAGACTTCATAGTGCTTACTACCAGGCACAAGAAGATAAAATGAAATTGCTTCTAATACTGGCCCATCATTCGATTACAGCTCTTCTAGAAATTTTCAATACTTCCCAAAATATGACATATTTGTGTTTCACAAACAAGCTATTGACAACTAGAACACTTTCATCATTCAAAAACTGACATCTTACACCATATGATTATTTTAAGATAGCCTCTAGCAAAATTCAATAAAAACCCAGCTGAAAGGTCTACCTGAGATTTTAAATGAATTAGATCTGATAAGTACACAGGCTCTGATAAAATACACAGGTAAATACAGATAATGTCAGAAATCTGGATTCAATATAATCTACTTAAAACCTGTAGGATCAAATAAAAGAGGTTATATTACACTTAAAAAATGACTGATATGCTGAGTTAGTTTAGTAAAAGTTGTATACATACTCGATATCTTCTGCGTGAAGGTAAATGTTATGACATGCTCCTCCATGACATTCTCTAAATGCTGTTTTTCTTCTTGTAGTGCCATTCCAATTAAATGTAATACCTAAAGTACAAGTACATAATTTTGTAAGAAATAACAAAAAAGAATCCACTACTGAAAAAAGAGAAATCAAACTATTAAAGATTAAGTATAGTAAAAAATAATTCATAGTACTAATTTTTTATTAAATCCAACTCTAAAGTTCATTTTCTAATAAAGAATTCCCAGCAAGGAAACAAAAATTTCTGTTTCAGCTAGGAAGAAAATTCAATTGCAAATTCTTAAGGTAAGTTAAAATTACTAACAGCTGTGACTAGCGAGTCATATAATTTTCAGTTTTATTCCATCCCTACACTACAGTCTTAAAAACCACTGATTCTAAGGATCAGTGGTCAAATAATTAGACTTGAAAGCATCAATCATGTAATTATCTAATCTATAATACTAGTTTAGTTTTTCTAAGGACTAAAAATCCTCTCAGAAAGAGACATACTTTTATCTCTAATGCCACATCATTTATAAAGATGTTCAGCATACCTGATGAAAAATTCATTGCTAGACTTCTAAGAATGTAACGATACTGAATCTGTTTCATCTTTATTGTTCTTTACCCTGATCCCCAGTTTTTGAGGGAGATACGTGTGTGGTGTCTCCGTATCTTTCTCTATACATAGGGCTGCTGTGATTGTCAAGACACTTGGAAGAACATTAGTGTAAACGACATAAAGCCAATGTATACAGAAGATAAATCATGTTCATTCCTCTTTTCTCCATTTTCCCACAACTCTTTTGCTCATATAATACTGATTGTCTCCAGTATACCACAACTCCATGCTTTTACATTTTATTATTTTTAACTTTTGTAATCTCATTTTATTTTTTAGTTTAAACTTTTTATTACTGGGGTATAGCCAATTAACAATACTGTGACAGTTTCAGGTGAACAGTGAAGGGACCCAGCCATACACACACGTATCCATTCTCCCCCAAAATGCCCTCCCATCCAGCCATGAGGGAAGTATACATATACAAATATCTTAGCCAGTGAGATACTTGAGGCTGCTGAGACAACGGGAAATAGCTTTGAAGGAAGGCTCACCTTCATCTGAATTCTGGCTTCACTGCTTTGAAGCTACATGCCTTTAGGGAGTTCCTCTGAGCCTAACTTCATCATTTTTAAAGTGGGAAAAAACATTAGCTTTCCTCTAGTTTTGAGGGTTACCAGTACAGTACATAAAAGTGCCTGGCAAGAATAGGCTAATTCTATTAACTGAGTATTAGTATTATCTTACTTTCTAGTTGAGTAACATGGACCAGTTAATTGACTCTCACTGAAACTTGCCTTCTTCATCTATACAGAACAAAAACTATCTACTATCTACATAGGAGTACTATGTGAATTTAATGAGATGATAATTTATGAATGACTTACATTAAAACTATAAAGTAAAATACAAAGGTTCTGAACTTGCCACTAATTAGCTATAGGACCGTAAGTGCCTGACTTTCAATTTCTTCAATTGCAAAATATAAGTATTAATGAACTCACAAGTTTTTAAAGAGAATTAAGTAAAAAACAAATGCACAGATAACACATTATACAAATATCAGACTACTGCATAAACAAAGACAGATCAGGACCAGTCAGTGAGAGGTAGATCTGCCAACAAGAGCCGGGTAATCACAACCACGTGGTGTAAAAACATCTGCCAAGCTCTCCTTTTTATCCTCAGACACAAAAACAGAAACAAAACACTTTATTTCAAAGTAAGATAACACTACATTTTAACCTAAGTGTCCCATGTACAGATATTGAAAGAGTATTTTGTACTTTGGTTTTTACTACAAAACCACTGAAATAAAAATAATACATGTCTTCAAACTTACCCTTTGCAGCATGGACTCAGACCAGATGTGTCCACTATGTTCTACAGTCCACTGCAGTACTGTCCTCATGATTAACAACATGACATCTGACTGCAAAATGTTAACCAGACTTGCAAACAGAGGACAGAATGGGGGCAAAACTGGAGGTGGAAGTGCTGAAAATAAAGATATTATTGGCTTCTTTTGTAGAACACACTTTAAATCAAACCAAACCAAAAAACCTATGACCTTATTACATACTTTTGATAGCCTTCAAAGAATATTTTCATCTTAAAGCTATATTTTACCTTCTCGGGTCAGTTAAATGAATAAAAGTAGCTCCATAAACAGCAGTAGTACAAAAGAAGGTCTTTCTTTTCCCTAGAAATGTCTGAAGATCTGAGATAAAACCATTAACTCAGAGGTGACTCAGTACAAGAATATGTTTATATTAGCCTATATATTAGCCCTTTAAATGTTTATTCATTCAGAAAGCTTACATTTACATCTTTCACTTCACTAGGGATTATTATCATAGTCTATAGAAAACAACCTATAACAATTAAGAGACTGACATGAAATTTTGGGGAAGATTAAAAATACCTGTATCTTCTTTATTTTCTCTTTTCAATTTCCGTTGAGCTTCTTCTGCCTAATGAAAATGAAGTAATTTGGACAGAGAATAAGTAATATGAAACAATTTAATATCCAAAACTACTGATATAAGTTAATCTTTGTCATACTAACTTCTGATTTTAGGAAATTTCTATCCTTAATTTTGTCATCACTCTCAAATTGATTTCCAGGTTAATTTCCCCTTACACTAAGAGAATCCCCCAAGTGGATTCTTTCTTGGTTTAAAATGCAGGGGAAACATGTATCAACCAAAGTAAAAAAATTATTTAGGTTTGAGCTCTATCTCATGCATCAAAAATGAATAAACACTGCTATATATAAAACAGATAACCAACAAGGACCTACTACATAGCACAGGGAACTATATTCAATATTTTATAATAACCTATAAGGGAAAAGTATCTGGAAAACTATATATATATAAGCTATATATATATATATATATATAAATAAACTATATATATATATAAAAACTACACATATATATATAAAGATTGAATCACTGTACTGTATACCTGAAACTAACATAACATTGTAAATCGACTATACTTCAAAAAAAAAATCAACTAGTCAACAAAAGCTTCATGTTTAAGTTTTAATGCCATTTATTCAAAACTTATTTTTAAGAGTAAACTGCTAAAAGGCAAAATTTAACTAGTTAAATTCCATAAGTCACCATGGGAAAGCATAATGTTAGCACTAGCAATTCTGAAATGAGAGTGAAACAAGTTAACTGATTACCATACAGGTTGATGATTTGTCATCAAAAGCCAATAAAATACATACAATTAGATATGTGTAGGTACGTGTATAATTATATAGATCTCTTTTATGTACACACAAAATACTAAGGGGAAAACCCCATATGTTAAGTGGTGGTATTATAGGTCATCTGTACTTTCTTCTTTATACCTTTCCATATTTTCCAAATTTTCTACAATAAAAATGTGTCCTTTTTCAATCTGTGTGAAAAGCAGTACAAGTTGTTTAGGAAATAACAGAAACAAAAAAACTCCAAGCAACCCCTTCCCAATATACTTTTTAATTTTCCCAATTACCTTGGACTGCTCTGCCCTTGAAAAGTGATAGAAATACAAATTGAACTCTTTGGCACACTCTGGTTTCAGTTCATACATGCCTCGTCCTGTTAATCCAGGTTTCCTTTGGGGAAGAAAAAATTCTTAAATCTCACATTCTGGACTTCCCTTGTGGTCCAGTGGTTAAGAATCCGCCTGCCAATGCATGGGACATGGGTTTGATCCCTGATCTGGGAAGATCATGTTAACCACCAGGCAACTAAGTTTGTGTGCTGTTACTACTGAAGCCACGCCCTAGAGCCTGTGCTTCACAAGAAAAGCTGCCACAGTGAGAAGCCTGTATACCTAGAGAGAGCCCATGCATAGCAACGAAGACCCAGGGCAGCCAAAAATAAATAAATAAATAATTAATTTAAAAATCTCATACACTGCTAGTGAGTATAAGCTGGAACTACTTTCTGTGGATTCATTTGGTAATCTATATCCAAAGCTTTACGTGCATCCATTTTATCTAGCATGTCCACTATGGGTTTATTCTAACTGGACACGGGAACATGATGATCACTGTAGTGACAACAATTTGAGGTCTAACAATAAGGGACAGGTAACACACATTATGCTATCTTCAGACAATTGAAAACTATTAAAAGTGATGCTAACTTCTATATTTTGACATGTAAAGATGTCTATGAAAAGTTCTACCAAGTGAAAAAAGCAAGTGTAATCTGGGTTGAGAGAATTTTTTAAAAATCATTTACTTTATTTATATTTATTTTGGCTGTGCTGGGTCTTTGTTGTTACATGGGCTTTCTCCATTTGCAGACAGCAGGGGCTACGCTTAGTTGCGGTGTGCAGGCTTCCTGCAGAGGTTTCTCTTGTTGCAGAACAGCGGCTCTAGGTGCATGGGCTTCAGCAGCTGCTGCACTTGGGCTCTAGATCACAGGCTCAGTAGCTGTGGCACACAGGCTTAGCTGTTCCATGGCATGTGGGATCTTCTTTGATCAGGGATTGAACCCAGGTCTCCTGCATTGGTAGGTGGATTCTTTACCACTGAGTCACCCGGGAAGCCCCTGAGAATCTCTTTTATAGTTTTTTTGATACTTCCCCTAAAAACATGTATTGTTTTAAAATCAACAGAAATAAAGACAGTGTCATTGAAGTGAGGAGCAAAGAAAAAGCAGGATTAAGAAACTGCCTCAACAACCTTAAGGGGATAAACTAGTTTATTGATTGGGTGACACACAGGACACCAAAGAAAGCATTATTTAGAGGCTGATCACAGCTCAGGCGGCACATTCAAATGGAAACAAAGGAAGAGTAATGCATTTACGTACGACCAGGTTAATTTCAGCTATTTGAAACTATCAGCTATGAACACCTATTTTGAATACAATGAAAATTCTCATATATCTACTTTAAGCTGCTAAGCACAGGACTAGATCATAAAAGGGAAATGTCAGTGAGAAACCTAGTTCAGAATTACATGTCTGAAAATGGCTGTCACTCTCTGAAAACAACAATTTTATTCTCACTTTCATCAAAGGAAATACTCTAAGAAAAATTAATGCATAAAATAAAATCAAATGTGAAAAAATAGAAAATAAACTCACTTGAAATGTGCAACTGCTTCAATCACACTCTCCATGCCAGTCTCTTTGTTCTCCTAAAGGTACAGGAAATAAATGTGTTTCATGTTAATAACAGTGTCTGCTAGCAGTCTGAGCACTGTGCTTTTATCTCATTAAGCTTCATAGAGCAATTGTATAAAGTGAATACACTACTATCTCAGTTTCTACAGATTCCATAGGATTTCCATAGGAAACACGATTAATATGCAGTTGGGGAAATTTACTTGGTAAGCTAACATTCATTCAGACTGATACAATTAAAAACAAGTCATCATATGAAATCAAGGTGACAGCTTTCAAAAGGAATGAAATAAAAACACAAAGTATATATAACATTTAAACAAAATTTATATCTTTGTAATATTTTCTGAAATAGCTACACTAATTTCTTATCTATCTTCATTAAAACACCATTTTCAAATCATATCTTATTTGTGACAAGATGTTAACAGGAATTGTGTGGGGAAAAAAGAATTCTCTGGTCAAAAATGTTTGGTATATATAGATGCCATCACTCTGTACAAGGTATTTGCATTTTAAAATGCTTTTTAAATTTTATTTCTTTCTATTCTAACATCTAAGTGAAACTATAACTGTTCCCTCATTTTCTGCATTAAAAAGTACCTGCATACATAACTAGAAATGGAAATGGCAAAAGCAGCCCATTAACAGAGACCTAAAAAAACAGTACATGGAATTTTTATTCTTAATAGATATTTAGTGATATTAAAAATTATTATTTTTTTAGGTGTGATAACTGGCAAATGCACAGGTTTTTTCTAAAAGCTTGTATCTTTTGGATCAACCTTGGCACTCCTGACATTTGGACTAGATAGGTCTTTATTGTGGGAGCCTATCCTGTACTGTAGGATGTTTAGAGTATCCTGGCCTCTGTTGAATGGATGCCAGGAACACACACACTCAGGCCTGAGTAGTGACACTGTCAAATGGTCCCCTCCCGGGGCGGGAGGTGCCAAAATTGTCCCTGGTTGAGAACCACTATTTCAGATATATACAATTCTATTTATAGATGAAATGGTAAATCTGGTATTCTCCACAAAATAACCCAGTGACGGTGTAGGGATCAGTGATTAGAGTAGAAATAAGACTGGTCATCTGGTGAAACTGGTGATGGGTTCATTATACTATGTTCTCTACTCCTATAAATGTTTGAAGTTTTTTAAGTTTGAAATAAGACAACATTTAAGTATTACAACGCCACAAGTAAAGGTTTAAATCCTCGAAGAATGAAAATTAAGGTTCAGAGTTCTAATCTGTTTCAAACATGGGAAAACATTTTGAAAAATCTTTCCCAACTGTAATCGGGGTTTCTAAAAAGCCCAGGGCTGAAAAATAGGTGGTAGAGGACCTTAAGATTCTAGCAGGAAAAATAGCCACAACTGATCTACGAATGCCCACATGAATGTTAACTTACATTCACTAAAATGAGAGGAATGGCTTAGGAGGGTCTTTGGATGCTTTAGAAGGAAAAAACTCTAGCAAACTTTAGTTTATTCAACATAGTTGAGTAGGTATTTCTAGGTTATAAAGTGTTAACCCTACCCATCACAACTTTGTACTAAACACCCTATCAACAATCCTTCTTTAATGGATATGTAAATTCAGTTCTAAGGAACACGTTTTGTTTTATTCAGTAGCCTTATCTCTTTCAAGGCTTCACTATAAAGGATTCTATTTCTTTGCTGCTTTCCACTCCTAGTACCTAGTATTTTCTTTTTCTATTTACTTCTAATAAGAGTGACTAGAGTTATACATGTGCTAGCACCATAGTTTTTACAATTGTGGAAAAGGTATACTAGACGGACAGTTAAAGGTTTAAATGTTTCCATATATTTATGGAAGGGTTTATGGAAGGATTTCCATATTTTTAAAATGTAGGTACTTACATCTTCAGGTAAAGACTTAACCAATTCACTATGAGCCATAGGTTTGATGCTCAACTGATGGATAATCTCTCGTTTAATCTCATCTGTAGCATTAACCTGTCCAACTCCAGGACTAAATCTCTCTCCTGTCAACAATGAATAAGTACATATACACACACTTAACAATCATAATATTTATAAGCAAAACATATTTATAATTCATGCAACACAATATATTTTTCTTTCTTTACAATGGGAAAGCAATGACTGGTCAGGCAATAAAGCAGGATGAGAATAGCTCTCAATCATTTTTCTGAGCCTCTGACACAACAGGGTAGTGTAGTCTTCAGCCACGGAGAGAGAATTCTGGTTGCTGTTTTCAAAGAATGAGATCAGCAGGTGGGAAGAGACTAGAAACAGCAGCTGTACCAGCAGCCTACGAAACTGCTTTCAAGTCATCTGCCATGTGGTAGGAGGAAGGGACAGTCCTCCTTTGCACTTTGATCTAGTGGCAAATAAGATATCACCTTCTGAGATCTCCTTCTTTGGTATTACATCCTGACAGTAGCCAGGATTCTCTGCTCCAGGGCTGTTGAGAGTCTGAAACAGTATGGGAGGAGGGAGAAAGTAAAGCACACAGAAGGAAAGATGGAGGTGACAGGACCGAAAATATAGACAGTGAGAACACTCACACACCACAAAGCCATGGAGAGAAAAACAGCTAAGATATAAAGCAACAGTAAATAGCTCCTAAGTATCCTATTCTTGTTTGCTAAATTCTCCTGTCCCCTGCTTTATTCCTAACTCACAATCTTCCAGTTTATCCTGCGTTAGCAGTTGTCCTCTCCCCTTCTTCCAAAGCACTGGAGTGCTGTTACTCATCATTACAGTAACCAGAGGGGAAAATAAAAATATATACTCTAATCTCCTTCCCCTAAAACTGAGTAACTGCTCAAACAGAAGAAACAGTTTAGATTCTAAACTATTTGCTACCACAAAAGTCAATACAGGACTTCCCTGGTGATCCAGTGGTTAAGAATCCACCTGCTAACGCAGGGGACGTGGGTTCAATTCCTAGCCTGGGAAGATTCCATGTGTTGTGGGGCAACTAAGCCCCTGTGCTACAACCACTGTGCTCTGCAACAAGAGAAGCCATTGCAATGAGAAGCCCGTGCACCTCAACTAGAGAAAGCCCATGCACAGCAACAAAGACCCAGCATAGTCAAAAATAAATAAATAAAAATTAAAAAAAAATTTTAAAGTCAATACAATACATAAATGTTTCAAAATATCCAAACTTACCAACAAGCATTATAATGAGGTATAGCATTTCTTCTATTAGAGTGTTGTTCTGCTGAACTAAATCCTGAAACCATCGGGGGCAATGGAAGAGAGCAAGTTCAGAGATAAGAATAAGAATCATCTGTATTACCTCAGATGATTAAAATAACCAAAAAGAATGAAAGGCGCTTCTCTAACGATTGTGTTGTGGTCTCATAAGGCATGCTCTTACCTTATGGGCAGTCTCAGAACCAATTTTCTTCCCATAATCTGGGGTACTGAAAATCTGATAAAGTTCAAAGCGGCTAAGCATTATCATCAGGAAATGATTTGGATCCATCATGGAGACACCTGTCTTTTTTTAAAATGTATGAAAGAAAGGAAAAAAGGAAGGTCAAAAGGGCTACTAAACAATTAGTGAGACATATTTTGGTTTGCACAAGAGAAAGCAGCTTACTCGTTCATCAATTCCAATAAAAGATGAGGACTCATTTAGCCCCAGTCCTTACTTGTGATAGCTAAAAGTGTGGACAGGAATCTGTGCTGGTAAAACAAAACAAAACACGCCCTGAACCCACATATCATAGTAACATGGACTATATGTTCTCTTCACTTTAAATGCTTTGCATTAGTTGTATCCCAATAAATTCAGTTCAAGGTTTTATGTCAGTGTTGTCACTCTCAGGGGTACGACTCTGAGAGAAATGTGGTATAGTAATAAAACTTTCAGTATTTTTTTTAAATGCCTATCATATTAAACTCTTATCAAGAACTCAAACTAATTTTTAGTAATAAATGCTATACTAAGTGAAACGCTGGCTTGTAAATATTAGTTTTAATTCTCCTATAATTCCATTTGTACAGATTCTCAATCAACTTGAATTTTAATTTTTTTGAACCAATAATTTTTTGAAATTTACATTTTGTAACTTATTCTGTAATTTCTAAATCCACTCAGCAATAATATGGAAACACTACTTTGTGACAGGCACTGTGCTATGCAAACGGACATAAAAAGGACCAAGAGAGTTGTCACAGTTTAGTGCAGAGGAAGGAAAGCAAACAGGCAACCACAATCCAGAGTTATAAATGCTCTGGTGGGGATAAGTAGCATGCTATGGGCCCTCCCCAAAAGGACACACAGCCACGTTTTAGCATGCCAGCTTTCTGGAGAAAGTGATACTAAACTAAACATGAAGATATGCAGGAAGACAAGACAGGTAGCAAACAGAAAAGGAAGAGGGTGGGGGGTACAACCTAGGTAAGGAAAGACATAAATGTACAAATTTTAAGACTTAATGGAGTATATGACAAGTTCAGGGAGTTTTTAACATAGTTAAGTACTGAAGTCCTTGAAAATCAGTTTGAGGGATTTGGGGCTTTATAATCAGAGGACAGTGAAGCAAGTATAGCTTTCAGATTTCTAACTCTAATAACTGTATAAATTGTTGAACAATTCACCAAGGTAAAGAAACACTGAAGAATAGGAAGAAGGTATGGAGGACACAGGATTTATTTTGAATATGTGAAATACGAGATGTGTTCAGGAAACCAGATGGAAATGTTCAATCAGTTATTTTAGCCATATGAATTTGGAGCTTAGTAGATAAGGGCTAGGTGGTTTCTTTGGTAGCTCAGTGGTAAAGAATCTGCCTGTAATGCAGGAGATGCAGGTTTGATCCCTGGGCTGGGAAGATCTCTGGAGAAGGAAACAACAGCCCACTCCAGTGTTCTTGCCTGAGAAATACCATGGACAGAGGAGCCTGGCGGGCTACAGGCCATGGGGTCGCAAAAGAGTCGGATGCAACTTAGCGACTAAACAAAAACATATACGGGGTAGATTGAAGTTACAGATTTGAGAGTGGTCCTAAGTGTCTGGGTCTGGTGAAAATAATAAAAAGAAAAACTCCCCCAAACCTTTAAATTTAATGCTTTTAATTCATTACCTGAAGCATTACTATATCCTTATCAAACATTTCACGTCTACATTTCACATTGTGGTAGTAATAAATCTAAAAAAAAAAAAACACAAGTAATTATATTGGGTAAACAGGTTTTTATTTGTGCAGTTTTCTCCTCTCCCCACTCACCAAAAGAGCACATGACTTTTGTGCATGTGAGTATGTGAACATGCAAACATGCACACACAATGTAGTTTCCCCAGCAGTGAATGCTATCTTAATAGAGATTAATTAATTAGAAATTTCCAGATTATAGTATGGAAACTCTATGGAACTTTATGGTTCATATTTTGCAGCCAACTTTCTGGGTCTCCTAATAAAGTTCTTTCAATGAGATTTATAGCTATCAAAAGTAGAGAAAAATCCTATACCATGTCTTGGGGAGGTTTAAAAATTAAAACCTCAATTTCAGAGCTATACTAACAGCACTTTTATCTTTTAACCCAATTTTATAATTAAAGCAGGTGAAATCTTGATTTTTCATTACATTTTAAAAAATAGCAAACTTTGTTCTAAAAATGACTTCAAATGAAAATTAAGTTCATTTCTACTTTTGATATTGTTTCTTAATAAAATATGAATAAAAGCTCTAAGAAACTTTTGGTTTAACATTACATCTATCTTGTCAAACAGTTTTTAATAAAACATTTTTAAAGTTCATTTCCAGTGGCCATTCAATAGTTTCAATATAGATGACTTTTGATGACTATTGTAACCTTCACAGAAACTAAAGAATGGACTGAAAACTCTTCACAGAATTAAAAACCACTCACCTGGTTTACGAGGGAGAAACCATTTCTTCTCCACATTCCTGCATGTACTTGGGCACATAAAACAAGACATCTAAGAGGGTGTTCTATCAACATGGGTGGGCTAAGTTCACTCTGTGTATACAAAAAACCACAAAAATCTCAACTCTATAAAGAAGACTGGTTTAGAGATGGAGACTTTATATAAAGTACAAATCAAAATTATTTTAAGGTATGTCTGTGTGCTAGTTAATTTTATGCGTCAACTTGGCTGGACCATGGTACCCAATTTTTGATTACCACCAGTCTAGATGTCGCTATGAAGGCATTTTTTAGATGTGACTAGTATTTAAATCAGTACACTTTATGAGTAAAGCACATTACTCTCCATGATATTGGTGGGCCTTTTCCAATAAGCTAGAAGGCCTTAAAAGAAAAGACTGAGGTTTCCCCGAGGATGAAGAAATTCTGCTTCCAGCCTGCCTTTGGATTTCAGACTATAAGATCAACTCTTTTTTTTTTTAAGATCAACTCTTAATCCACCAGGTTGCCAGGTTTATTTCAGACTTGCCAAATCCCTTGACTATGTGAGCCAAATCCCTACAATAAATTAATCTGTCTTTTCCTGTATACACACACATATACAAACACACACTCAGGTATACTATGTAATGATTTGATATTTGTGGTTTGATTCCTGGGTCGGAAGATCCGCTAGACAGGCTACCCACTTCAGTATTCTTGTGCTTCCCTTGTGGCTCAGCTGGTAGAGAATCCGCCTGCAATGCAGGAGACCTGGGATCGATCCCTCAGTTGGGATGAGCCCCTGGAGAAGGGAAAGGCTATACCCACTCCAGTATTCTAGCCTGGAGAATTCCATGGACTGTATAGTCTGTGGGGTCGCAAAGAGTCGGATATGACTGAGCGACTTTCACTTTTTCATAATTATGAAATGATCACCATGGTAAGTCTAGTAACCATCTGTCCCCATACAAAGTTATTACAATATTACTCAGCATATTCCTTATGCTGGATATTATATTCTCATAACTTATTATCTAACTGGAGGTCTGTAATAGATATTTACTTTAAAATGTTCGCACTACTTACTAGAGGTAGGAGCTCTGGAAATTTATATGCCACTTCACTTTTACTTAACAATGCATGCAAACCTGCATAGAAAACAAAGATAAAAGTATTTCTATAGGTGAAAGTCATTTAGATTTAAAAATAAAAAAACCCTAAATATTTGCTCAACTTTATATCTAACTCCCTTTCTGTGTTTCTTTGGAAACCTATCATATTACACATTAAGATACAAAATGAATTGCATCCATAAAAGAAGCTTTTCAACTGTTATTTTCATGAACCTCTGTATTAAAGCCATGCTTAGAACCAGAGTCTTAATTACATGTACCAACATACACTGATTAAATTTTACAAAAGTAAATGTTAAAAGTGCAAACATAGCAAATGCAGCTATGTAACTATCAAAGCAATTTCTGTGTTAAACCAATTTTAAGGGTCATAATCGACTGGATCATGAAGTTTCTTCCATTTAAAGTACAATAGCAAGAGATCCTCCTGGCAACTGAACAGAGACACTGGCCATGGAATTCAAGGTCTGCACTGATTCTGACCTCAGAATTCAGTTCCTCAGAACTTCCAGTTTAGGATCAAAGCCTCTTTCGTCCCTAATCGCAAAGGGCCTTTCATAGCTCAACTTTAGTTAATTCTGCTAGCTAAGAATTGTCCTGTTTATGTTGCTGTCTAAACAGAGAATGCTTTTTACAGTCTCATCGACAGATGCAGGCCGCCTGGTCAAGCCTGGTCTGAAGCTTTCCTTATCCAAGAACACCTGTACTGAGAATCCCGTTCTAACAATGTGCACTCAGCCTCCATTAGCACAGCCTCCAAGTTGTTCCTGAGCTGCTCTGTGTATGCTTGCTTGGCTCTCCAGTTAGATTATAAGCGTTCAGGCCAAGGTTTGCCAAACACAGGAAGATAAAATGCTCAAAATACTAGAAGACTGAGGGGGGTAAATACCTCGGCAAAATTAGTACATTTTTAGAGTACTGACTGTTTTCCCTGTGGATAATTATCAGCATTAGCTTCCACTCAGATTTTCAAAGGGCAGAAAAGATCAGTAGCTGAGTTGGAGACCCACTTTCCTGCATTCTAGTTGAACACTATGCCACACCACCATGCCATCACTTGCCTGTACTGAAGATCAATAGTTCAGCATGCAAGTATCAATACTTATGAAAACAAAACTGGGCATGAACAAGTTACAGGAAAAAGAGATTTCTGCCTACAATCACAATTTCATTACAGGTACTTTTTATTGTTCTACTTGTACTATTTAAATTCACATGTCTAAGTTCAATCTTAAATCACCACAATTTCAATAAGAATCTAAAAAATTGTTGGAATGCTAACATCTATTGGCAAGATAATGTGGTAATGCACAGAAAAATGAAAAAAAAAAAAAAAAAAAAAGGCCTCAGAAATGACAGAGGGATTGTTACTATTTATCTCATAGACATTAAAAGGATAATAAAGAAATTTTATGAACAACTCCATGTCCACATATTTGATAACTCAGATGAAATGGACCAATTTCTTGAAAAACACAAACCACCAAAACTCACACAAGGAGATACAGATAATAGGAACTGCTAAAGAAACTGAATCAATGATTAATTACCTACCAAAAAAGGTAAAGTATCAGCTCCAGACGATTTTACTGGTGAATTATACCGAACATTTAAGGAAGAAAAGATGCCAATTCTCCAGTTTCTTACACTTACACACACACACAAACTACTTTCACATTATTAAGTTACTGAGCCACACACTTAATCTACATTGCAAGTTCTGCAATGAGTGAAAATATTTACCTTGATAACTTTACTTTTCTACTGAGTTAAAAATCGAACTAAAGGGAACAGTATGTGAACAGGTTAAGAATTATGCACTCAAGAAATGTGGAAGGAACTTACGATGTCTACAGAGACAGTTGAATGCATATGCAGAGTTTCTGGCTGCCGTGAGGTAGCAGCTTCAAATAGTCGAGCATGTATAAACAGTGTGTAAATCAGCTACTTACAATTAAAAAAACTATCAACCCAATTTTGAACTCACTTCAACCTGATGATTAAAAAATTTAATAAGAAACTGCTTAGAGAGAGAGGAAGTCTAGGGTGTTTTCGATTTTTTTTTTTCCTATTTTTTTTTTTGGGTGTTTTTAATTTATTAACAATCACTTAAGTGATAGACTGAAGAAGAACACTTTCAAAATAAAGCATTGTAGGTATTCAGTAAATACTAACCACAAGCAAAGATTCAAAAGACAATTTCAGGGTTCTCTTTTTAGGGAAAAATATTTTACCTGCAAGTAAGCGAGAAACTGGGAGGTGAATGCTAACTTTTTCTTTGGAAACACAGTATCTGATAGTTTCCACTGAATGTCCACAAATGCTTAATGTAACTGGCTGTTCACCATCCGTAAAACCACCATGACACTGCGTCAATACAGCAAGGCATTTCTTGTAAGCTTCTATTAATACTTTTTCCTATAAAAAAGGATTTTATGTTAAGTTTCTACAATATTAAACAAGAATCTCAAATTCAATGATGAATATTTACCTCAAATATCAATATGGGCAAACTCAATCTTCCCCTCGCAACTTGCTCCCTCTATCCCACGCCCTGTCTCAGGGAACATCTCTATAGAGCTGTAGAAATCTAGAAGTCATTCTAATATACTCCTTTCCCTCATTCCCCATTTTTTTCTTTAAATTGAGGCATAGTTGATGTACATTAGTTAGAAGTGTACAATATAGTGATTCAAAATTTTTATAAATTATATTCCATTTAGTTATTATAAAATATTGACTATATTCTTTGTGTTGTACAATATATTCTTATAGCTTATTTATTTTACACACAGTGGTTTGTACCTCTTAATCTCTCCTATTTTGTCCCTCCTGGTCTTCTATCTTTCCATTGGTAACCACTGGTTTGTTCTCTATACCTTTGAGTCTGTTTTCTGTTTTATTTTTTAGATTCCACACATAAGTGATTATAGGATTTGTCTTTCTGACTTATTTCACTAAGCATAATACCCTCCAGGGTCCATCAATGTTGTTGCTAATACAAAATTTCATTCTTTTCATGGCTGAGTAATATTCCATTACACCTACCCATCCATCTACATATTCTTTAGCCACTCATCTATTGGACACTGTATCCTGGCAATTGTGCTGCTATGAACAAATAATGCTGCTATGAACAATGGAAGTCTTAGTCACTCAGTCAAGTCCAACTCTTTGTGAGTGGATTGTAGCCTCCCAGGCTCATTGGCGAGCATGTATTTCTTCAAATTAGCGTTTCTTTATTCTTAGGTAAATACCCAGGAGCGGGATTGCTGGATTTTATGGTGGCTCTACTTTTAGTTTTTGAAGAACCTCCATATTGTTTTCCACTGGGGCTACAACAATTCATATTCACACTAACAGTTGTACAGGTTTCCTTTTCTCCACATCCTCGCTAACATGTGTTATATGTGGGCTCTGTGATGACAACTATTCTGACAGGTGTGAAGTGATAGCTTACTGTGATTTGATTTGCATTTCTCTTATGATTAGCAGTGTTCAGCAACTTTTCATGTGCCTACTGGTCATCTGTATGTCTACTTTGGAAAAATGTCCATTCAGGTCTTCTGCCCATTTTTTAATTGGGCTGTTTTTTTAATATTGAGCTGTATGGGATGCTTATATATTTTGGATAATAATCCCATATTGGTCATCTCATTGGCAAGTATTTTCTCCTCCTCAGTAGGTTGTCTCTCTGTTTTGTTGATGGTTTGCTTTGCTGTGTGGAAGCTTTTAAGTTTAATTAGGTTCCATTTGTTTATTCTTTTGTTTCCTTTGCCTTAGGAAATACATCCAAAAAATAATTACTAAGATTTATGTCAAAGACTGTTCTATGCTTTCTTCTAGGAGCTTTATGGTTTCCAGTCTTACATTTAGGTCTTAATCCAATTTGAGTTTATTCTTTTATATGGTGTGAGGAAATGTTCTAATTTCATTCTTTTACATGCAGCCATCCAGTTTTCCCAGCATTACTTACTGAAAATGATCACCTCCTTTCCATGGCATATTGTCTCCTTTGTTGTGGATTAATTGACCACAATTGTGTGGGTTTATTTCTGGGCTCTATTTTCCTCATTCCCCATTGTGAAATCTATTACCAAGCTAGCAACTGCATCTAAAATGCTCTCAAACTTGACCACTGATATCTCCAGTCACTTAAAGGAAAGCCAATGTGCCTCCATTGAACTTCCTGCTTCTACTCTTGCCCTCCTCCATCCGTTATCCACACAGAGTAACTTTCAAAAACACGTAAACTGGATCATGTCACTTTTCTGCTTGGGAGTCTCAAATGGCATCCACTTCAGTCAGAATAAAATTCAAACTTTTGAATATGGCCCTGCAAAGTTATGTCTTTGACCTCTGCTCCAGCTACAGCCTCTCACAGCTTCTGGAACAACCATACTCCTCTTCATCAGAGAGCATGATACAGCTTTTCCTCAGTCAGGAATATTCTTTACTCTGATCAGTTAACTCTGACACATAGTTTAGATCTCATGGAAGCCTTCTCTGATCTCCCAACTTACACCTCTCATCTAGATTTTATAGCCAAAGGAGGCCAACATAGTTTAAAGACACAGGACAAATGTACTAATAGTAAAATTTCATTTTGGGGTAAATTTATAAACTTTTTATACGCTCAAAATCTTGATAGGATTATGGGGGGAAAAAAGGAAGATAGCAACGTAAGAGAAAAGAGTGTGGATTATATCTCCCTCTATTTTCTAATTTCTCTAAGGCTTTAGGGTTGTAACTTTTATGGAATGTATAGGTGAAAGAGGAAAATATGCTATTTTATGAGCATATCATTATTATCCCCTCTAAACCACCTCATATTTTACTTAGGAAATTGTTTCTCTGCCCCTCCTCCATTTATCTCCTATCCCTGACCCCAGAACAGACTCACATCTAAAGCACACCAGTCTTGTATCATTGAAATGACATGTGTTAATTTCATTTGTAGTGTGAAGGCTGCTTCCCACTCTGGTTCCATTTCAATATGCTGTCCTACTTGACGTGTAATTGGATCCATTCCCTTAAAAGAAGTGAGAAGATTTTAAATAAATTAAAATTCCATTTGTTCTTCTACATAGAAACTTAAGAAATAATGTAGAAGAAATATATACTGATTACAAAAACATACAACAATTTTAACAGGAAGTTTCAAGCAGTATAAGAAGTCCAACTTCTTAAATTACATGTTTATATAACATTCCCTAAACTTTTATAGAGAAAAAAATCCCAGTAAGAAACAGAATGAATTACTTTAAAGGCAATCTTCTACATGTTTTAGACAATAAATTTGTACTTCATTGCAACAATCCTTCAAATTCCTTTTCAGTTCTATCATCTATAGAAAAAACTGTCAGAAGAAATTTGACAGGCTTTTAAAATGCTATTGAATTTATAAATATGTTCTATAAAATACTAAAATAAAAATTTTATATTTATTTGTAATTTGCAACTGCAAGTTTTCAGAGTTTGAAAGGAAGCAAAACCAGAAAAAGATAAACAGCTTTTTTTTTTTTAATTTTTTTTATTTTATTATTTTTTTTTTCCAGTGGGTTTTGTCATACATTGATATGAATCAGCCATGGATTTACATGTATTCCCAATCCCGATCCCCCCTCCCACCTCCCTCTCCACCCGATTCCTCTGGGTCTTCCCAGTGCACCAGGCCGGAGCACTTGTCTGATAAACAGCTTTTAATACAAAAGAATATACCTCTTTAGAAACTAGCCTAATTACCCTGGTATAACAGAACTGATTAAATGATGGAAAATATAGGACATTTTGAGTATTCAAATTAACCAAGGTAACTACTGTTTCTACAGGCACAAAGCAAAAAACAGAAGTACTATACTAAATTAAACATCCATTAAACTACCATATAACATGGGAACTAGAATATATCCTAAAAAGGACAGGTACTACAGGAAGCATATGATATTGCTCATATTCTCTGAAATGTTATCTATCTTTTTACAGCCAGGGGAATTCCCTGGCTGTCCAGTGGCTAGGACTTGTGCTCTCATTGCTGAGGTTTGATCCCTGGCTGGGGACTAAAATCCCATAAGCCTCAAGTTGCGGCTAAAAACAAACAAAACAACCACCAAAAAAACTGGTTAACTATACCAGTTAATTCGTTTCTAGATTTTATTTTGTATACAGAGGTTTCCAAAAAGAAAATTAAATGGGCAGCTGGTGAGGAGCGTTCTATACTCTATCATATAAATATGACATCCATGAAATAAGAAAGAAATATGGAAACATTAAAAAAACACACAAACATAGCTTCTTAACTGAGTTGACAATACTTCCATTTAAGCA
Organism: Dama dama; assembly: GCF_033118175.1. Taxonomy (NCBI): domain Eukaryota; kingdom Metazoa; phylum Chordata; class Mammalia; order Artiodactyla; family Cervidae; genus Dama; species Dama dama. Next base: position 18,696,319 of record NC_083687.1, on the reverse strand, counting down.
TATTCAAAACAAAATAACTAACTTGAAGCCCCCAAAGAAAGAACATTAATGGTAACCAAAAAAATAACCAAATACAGCAGATGTCAGAACCTGTGCTGGGATCTCATGCATTCTACACCTTTCTAAGAGTTTCCAATTAAGAGGAGCTTCTTGGTCCAAATTGTAGCTATCCAAATTATTCTTTTAAACATGTGCCCAGAATGAAAAAAATGCAAACAGAAAGATATTTAGATCAGTGAGCCAAAAAGGAAAAAAGTAAACGTTTCCCTTTTGAAATGTATCTATTTATACATACCTGCATACATTTGAGTAATTCCAAAAAGGCATCAAATCCTTCCAGGAACTTCTGCCTCAGACCATCTGACCATTCAGTTGGTTTGCTAATTAACACATATCTGAACAACATAAAAACAGCAATGAGTATATGAATAAACAATGACCTTTTACAAGTTGCAACTTGTTTAATAACTGAACAAAAACTTACTTGAGATCTAAAATAAGACTCTGAACCCTCCTAAACTTAAAGGCTTGTAAAGCAGTATATCGTTCAAACTGAAATCTGCCCTGGACATCTCGATGTCTCAAATGATCCATGAAAGTCTTAATGATAATGGTCATCAGGTTTTCTTCTGTGATAAGCATCCGAGCCTAAGACAAAGTATATCAGAGTACAGGGTAATAAAAAACTATTTACCAGAAAGCTAAAAAAAAAAAAAAAAAAAGTCACCAACACTGGTTAGCTCTTTCAGTTTAGACCTTTTTCAATACAACTATATAATATCATAATATCATAAATGCATTATTGTGTATTTCTAAATAACAATTACTTACTCCAATTGCCACGTGTATGAAGCAACAATTATATCACGGAGAAAGATGCCAGAATGTAAGGAGACAGATCCAAGGCTCATTATTCAAAGACAATTCAGGGTGGGGGATCTGAACCAGGCTGCAAATTTTCCTTAACTGAGACTTTTAGACACCTATAATGGTATGGTATAATTATTCTAGGATCCACAGGCTTATATCACAGATTCTGTAGAACTCAGTATGAAATATGAAACCATATTTCTTTTAAACTTAGTTGAGATTTATTTTTTGTTTCTTTCTATGTATAGATATACATATCCATGTATTTTTGAATAAGCAAATACACTTAAATGATGCAAAAAAGAAGTAAAAAGGTAAGTCTCTTAGCTCCCAAAGTTCCCCTTTCAAAGGCAATGTTTGTTAGCCATTTTCTTACATATACTTCCAGAGGTGGTGCGTGTATAACATGTACATGTATGCATACATACACTTATATATACACATTTATAGTATACATGAATAAGTGTTATTAAGTAGATAAGTATGGCTATGTAAAATGATCTCTGCCCCCTGCCTCCTGCCCAAAAGATAGCATATTATAAACACTGTTCTGCACTTGGGTTTTTCACCTGATATATTTTGGAGATTATCCCATACCAGTTAACATAAATTCTCTCATTCTTTTTAACTATCCCAACTATTCTCTTCTATCAAACTTTATTAGCCAGGCCCTTTACTGGTGAGCATTTAGGTTTTTCCCAATCTTATGCTGTTTATCACAAAAGATACTGTAACAATTATCTACTGTGTACAGCTGCAAGGAGATTCATAAAATAATTTCCTGGAAGTGAATTACTGGGTTAAGATAATATACATTATAAATTTTGACTGATATCACCAAACTCCAAATTGTCTCCCGAAAGAAGACAAAGATGTCAAAGAAGAAAAGATGCCTAATGTAGAGGTTAAGTGGTAAAGTCATCAGATAAGGAGAAAATCTATTAATGTATAGTTAAACATCCCTTTGAAAAACTGTTAAATCACCATCTCATTGCCAGGACTTAGGCTCCAAGAAGCTCAAAGTCAATAGGATTAATGTATGTTAATTTTCCTAGACAGTAAAGACTATAGTTCAAGTTTGAAGGAGGGAAGGAATTGACAAGTAAAATGACTTTCCTTCTTGTTTGCTGTATTAGTCTATTTTGAGACAATTAAATGAGTATATGCAATTTCACTGACTTAAGAAAAACTAGTCTCAGGGGACAAGCTTTTATTATTTTGCCATCAAGCACACTGTTTGCTTTCAGTTTTTACTTTTTGTTTTGCTATAAGGTACTTTATCAGATTAAAGAATTCTTTTATTCCTATTTCATTTGCAATGAGGTTTTATTAATTTGTTTTAAATCATGAATTCAGGATAAGCATTTGATATGATCAATTTTCCTTCTTTTTGTCTGTTAATAAGCTCTTTTATGCAAGCTGATTTTGTTTTCAAATGGTATACTACTCTTGCCTTAAAGATATAAAACAAACTTGGTTATGATACATTATTCTTTTCCCATGTTGCTTGATTCTGTCTGCAATTCAATCTGAGTTTTGGTAATAAGATTACAGAGGATATCATTAAATTGTCAAGTATATTCTCTCTGTGTTTTCTAGAAAAAGTTATATAAGACAGGTATTATTTTTTTCTTAAATATTTGGAAGAATTTTCCAGTGTAGCCTTTGGGCCTGGGGACTTCCTTGTGAGCAGATTTTTATATTAATTAAAATTTCTATTTCTTGTTTCTCTTGTAATAACTGGTGTTTTTTCTTAGGGATCTGTTCATCTCATCTAGATTTCCAATTATATTAACTGGATCCTAATATTGGCTATTTTCTATTTGAAATCTGTAAGATTTGTAGCTTTTGCAATCCTTTTTAAATTAAAATTTTTTCTATTTTTCTTATTAGACTTTCTAGAGATCTATCTCCCATCAGTTTTGCTTTTCTTATCCTCAAAGAAAAATTTTTTGTACAATTTGTTTTGTTAATTTGTGTTCTTTACTATTTCCCTTTTTCTACTTTCTTTAGATAAAAGACAGAAGTAGTTGTACTACAATGGCCTTCAAGATCTGGCATTATCCACCCCCATCACACCCCATCCCCAAACTCAATGACCTCACAGATCATTCTCCTTCTCAGTCACTCTAGCAACACTGGCCTGATTTGGGTTTTTTCTTCTAAAATATCAAGTGCACATTCACCTCAGAACTTCGCACTTGCTATCTTTCTCTGCTGAGGAGACTCTTCCACCAGCTAGGCACATCACTTACTCCCTCACGTCTCTGTTCAAACACCATCTCTCCAAGAGGTTTTTTGGAAAAACCCTGTATAAAATATGACCCTTTCATTGCCACTCTCTAACCTTTTAATCTGCTTTCCTACTTTATAGCACTTCTCAACGGCCTTTGATTTGTAAGCAGTATTACATACATGTATCTCCTCCTAGTTAAGATTATAAATTCCATGGGAACAAGGTCTTTTGTCTTTTTTATTTACTGCTCTACTTATCTCCAGAGTCTCAAACAATGCCTAGTTAATAAAAATTCTAAATAAATATGCTCTGAATTACAAATACTTGTTATTTTCCTAGTGCTTCTAGCTAAAGGAGTCAGGTAAGAAGCAAACATAAAAAATTGAAATATTATAAAAAACCAAAAATTATTTGCAGATTACTAGAAATTCTAAGGAATTAACACAAAATATTAGAGAAAATGTTAATAAGAAAACCAGATAGATACAAGATGGATACATAAAAATCAGTAGTTCTTAATATATTAGCCATAATGAGATTAAAATTGTGAGTAATTTATAATAGTGTCAAAAATATAAAACATAAAACACTTTTAGGACAAATTATGTTCCTAGATGGGGATATTCAATATTGCAAAAATATCAGCTCTTCCCAAATTATCTATACATATTTTTTCAGTCAAAAACTCTAACGTGTTTTTGAAACTGACAAATTTACTTTTGTTTGTTGTTTAGTCATCAAGTCATGTCTGACTCTTTTAAGGCCCCATGGGCTACAGCCCGCCAGGTTCTTCTGTCCATAGCATTCTCCAGGCAAGAGTACTGGAGTGGGCCACCCTGTCCCCCTCCAGGGGACATGCCCAACCCGGGGACTGCACTCGCACCTCCTGCACTGCCAGGAGGATTCTTTACCACTGAGCCAGTAGGTCTTCAGTCAAAAACCCTCATGTGTTTGTTTTTCGGTTGTTTTTTGAAATTGACAAAATGATTTTAGTCCTTTAAAAAAAAGGTCTAAAATAATTAAGAAAATAATTTTTTTCCTTTTTTTCAGTTCAGTTCTTATTTATTTACTTGCATCAGGTTTTTCAGTTGTAGCACATGGGATCTTTAGTTGCTGCATGTGGGATCTAGTTCCCTGAGCAGAGATTGAACCCGGGCACCCTGCAAAGGGGTGGGGTGGGGGGGGGGGGGGGACACAAAAGTCTTTGCAACTGAACCACAGGCAAGTCCCAAGAAATTTCTTGGCAAGAATAATAAAAGGACATCTAGAGCTCTATAAAATACTAAAATGGAATATTAAGCTAAAATTATTAGAACTGAGTACTGGCATGGAAATGGACAAAAGGATCAATGCAGGAGAAATGCAGATTTGATTACACATGGGATCATCTCAGAGGCTTCTCAAACTCATCACTGACTAAACCGAAAGCAACACTTTCCCTCTTTACAAGTTCTACTCATTCTCCAAAACTTCCTATGCAAGTGGCAGAGAAATCTACTTGGTTACAACCAGAAACCCAGGAATCACCTTTACATTTTCCCCTCAAACCCAATAACCAATGACTCACCAAACCCAATATCCCTGAAACCCAAAGTGTGGCTGTTTAGCAGATTTCACTACTTACATCTCTCTCACAACTTCTATACCCTCTGCCACAATCCCTAACAGGCTCCCCACAACCACTACTACCGCAGCAAATTTGTTCTCCAAATTACAAAAAGCTTCATCTTTTAAAAATCACAAATGTGATGATGTAAGTGCCACTTCAAACTCTTCAATGCCTTCCAATGCTCTTAAGATGAAAATCAAAATCCTTAATTTGGACCAAAATATCTCATTAGTGGGTAAATAAGACTTCAGATAGCTTCAACTGTGCTAGAATACACCCTTGAATATAAAAGTATCTGAGGATAAAACAGTCATTAAAAAAAGAAGCTGGAACAGACACCTTATTAATAAAATAAGTGTAGAATACTCATAGCTCCATACAGTTAGGCCCTTGCCTATGTTTCTGGTCTCATTTTATTCCATGTTCAAGGATGTTCGACTGCACTTCTTTCCTTCTATTCCCCTTATAGGAACGTCCCTACTTCAGGGTTTTCTCAAGTGCTGGTTCCTCTGAATGGATTTTCCTTTATGAGCCTGCATAAAGCTACCCAGAATCCTCTTCCAAACTGTGGGAAAAGGTCAGACCTTTTTACTATTCTCTCAGAACAACCAAATTCTTCAGAGTTTTTACTATAGCTTTAATTAACCATTTATGTGAGTCTTTCCCTCTACAGTAAGTTTCATGAAGGCAAAGACTATGTCTGTTTTTGTTCACCATTTCATTCCCAAAACACAGAACTAAATAAATAATAGGTGCTCAAAGTTTTGTTAAATGAATCAAATATTAATTATTCAATATTACAAAAACATAAGGACGCCTGCTGGAACAACTAGTGAAACAGTACAAGATCATGGAATCATCATGATTCAATTGCCTTAGTAATCCTTGCCTTAGGGTGGAAAAGGAAGTTTCTCAAAAATGTGAGATTATATACAATAGGCTGTTTCTTCCTTCCTGTCTTTCTTTTTTTGGCCACACTGCGTCCTTTGTGGGATCCTAGTTCCCCAACCAGGGATTGAACCCAGGAGCCGGCAGTGAAAGCACTGAGTTCTGACCACTGGACAGTCTAGGAATTCACACAAAATGTTGTTTAACTAATGAGTTTAATTAACTTGTCAGTTCAAAACCTCAAGGGAGTACTATGAGAAAGTACAGATTAAGTTCAAGTAACTTTCCCCCTCCAGATTACATATTCAAAGTTATATCTTCTGGTATAGAAGGCATCCAAAGTCGTTATCACCCATTAATAAAAATTTTTCTATTCAGAAATATACAGATCTCAGTTCACTATTATTTTAAGGCTTTACTCCTTCTAGTGGAAAACAAGAAAGTTCTTCTTAGTCTTTTAGTACTTACAAGTGAAGGGACTGTGAAAATCTGAACCGAGAAGTCTGCGATTGAAAACTCTCTGTCGTGGTCATCTGTCACATAATCACTCTGCAAACGCTCATAGTTCTATTAAGAAGGCAAAAAAAGGCAAGGAGTGCCAGCTATCAGTGACAAAGAAGAGGCAAGCACTACTCACCAGAGTAGGTGCGGTGAAGAACTGGACAGACAGAGCAGTCACGGACACTGCTCGCTCGTGATCATCCTCCATAAAATCTCTCTGCAACTGCTGGTAATTCTAAACAACAAGGGGGAGATTCACCTCTAATCCACAATGACCAAATGTTTAAGGATTATAATGAAAAATCAGTGCTGGAGGAGTCAATAAGATGTGCTATGAGAATAACTGGAATGATTTCTACCAACTACCAATATACTAATCTGTAAACACACTGATTCACTATCAATCTTCTTGAGCACCATGGCAGTTTATGAGCTCAAACAGGAGTAACAGCTATTAAAATCCTGGGCTGTCATTGTGCACAGATGGAGCTCAACCACAGTAGCTTTACACTGTCTCTGATGAAATCAGACTTTCATTACTTCTGGATGTCTATCACAGTCACCTGGTGGCTCTTTCCAAGTACACATGCTTGGACCCTATTCTTGGTGAATCTGCTTCAGCAGGTTTGAGAATGGAAAACACAAACATGTATATTTTGAAAGAGCTCCTCAAATGATTCTCATATGTTTCCTTTGTTAATAATCCCTAACTCAGGTGAATAAAAATAACCAAGCAATTAGCTTAAGGGAAAAGAACAAAATTCAATGGTATCAACAACCTGAAGTTCATGATTTTCAAATCACATCCATATACACATGTCGTTTCAACTAAGATTATCTTTTCCTACACAAAATTTAATAGGAATATCATAATTCAGAATGGCATAGGTTTAAAGTTTCCATTTATCACTTCATGTCATATACACTGCCTAGATGGATATTTATATTATCATGGCAGGTCATAAACATGAAAAACCTCACTGCTAGCCTTTTATTCTATTGATAAAAGATAAAAAGATACTTTATGAAGTTTCTTAGAATGTAAAATCAACATAATGACACATTACTATTAGCTACTAATTTTACAAACGCTGGATATAATCATGGACTAGAGCTATTCTGTACATAACCTATTTTATTACTCTTCAAAAGTGAGAAACTACTTACCTTTGCAAATCGAACAGCAAACAGTTTCTTGTATTTCAAATCCATAAGTAGACTGCTCATGAACAACTGATGATACACACTCCTAGCACCTTTTACAAAAAGAGCAGATATAACATGAAGATATACCAAACAAGCCAAAAATTACATTTCCAAAGTTTTCATATGATCAATTGTATTTTTAAGTCTTGAGAGCAAAACTCCACACATATTCCTTAAAACATGTGAAACCTGTTTCTTTAACAGTCAGTTTTTCTAAGTATATTCTTCCAACAAAACATAAAGGTTATTTGAGTCATGGATCCTCAAATCTGTTTTTTTCCCAAAGAATAAGACTGCATGAGCTAATTCTAAAAACCATAAATATATTTATTAAATATTTCCTCAAATGAAAAAGAAACTTTAACATCCCAATTACCTATGAAAGTTCCCCTATACCTTACAGTAGTTAAGATACTTACCTTTCCACAATTTGGAATCACTAAGCATCAATCTATCCACTAGAGAAGAGTTTTCACCATCTGGCCCTTCTTGTAAACCAACCTGACATAAAATTCGGCGAAGGCCATCTTAAAACAGGAAGAAAAATAGTCAAGAAATAGTTAACTTCAAATATTAAAATAAAATATTAGTAAAAATGTTCAAATGGACTTACTATAGAGTTTTTACTTGCTTTTTTAAAAGGTCAAATTTATTCAGAAAAAGTAACTATATTAACTATTTTATTAACATTTTCACAAAATGGAGAAAAATTCCAAATCTTGCATTATATACCAATTTTTATTCCAGAATACCAAAATATTTGTTTATCAGAATGGCAATGACCTTTTATGCTTAAACAATTTAAACAACCAATCCAAAAGCCACTGAAGTAGACATGGTTTTCTAAGCATCTATGCTAATTAAACCAGGTATTAGTAAAATTGTTATATATCCTATGGTAACAAAAGATAGGTATAATACGAAATTATGCTACCATTTAAAAGAATACATGTTCTGTACTTTAATATATACCAGTCCATTTTATTGTTATTATGCAAAATGTTCTTTATTAAACAAAAATACAAAAATATGTACTTATGTATACCCACTATATGAGAGGCTTTGGAAGGCAAATTCCTACATATTCTAAATGCTAAACTTAAAAAAAAAACCTTCAAATATTAATGTAAGCATTAACAAAAGTAGAACTTTAGTAACCTCCGGTTTCATATTTTATATTTAAAACCACTGTTTTTAGTCATCTACAATCATGCAAAATAATCTGAAACTTCTTTTTTAATTTAATTATAAGAGCCACCAAATAGAAATTTTTTAGAAGGCTACAGAGAAAACTTTATATATATATTAAATAATAGATGATAAGGTCTTTAAATTGTTGATGATAAATTTTCTCAAAGAAAAATTTTTAGCAGAAAACTGTTTCCATGATACTATTTATTAATCCTGTAGCACAGTACTTGGCATACAGATAGATACCCAATGGAAAACAGCAAAGTTAAAAAAGGTTAAGAAAACTAACTGGAAAGACATTTAAAAGGCAAGCAAATATATTCTCCTAAATTTCCACACTTCCCGATTTTCACTTGTCAGTTCACAGTTGGCAATACTCTTTCTAATAGCTTTTTAATACAAATGTTTTAGAAATTTTCTTTATAGCAAACACTGGAATATCATGCATCCAAACCACATCCCTTGCCTGAAGAAATGTAGGATAGACAGCTTAGATGTATTCCTAGTTTACTCTTCAGTGTTACACAACAAACTTGTATTTTTGGCATTGGACATGAAGGCTCTTAATTGTTACCACTACTTTTAAAAGATTATCTGATCTGTAGACTATGGAAAAACAAAAACTCAAAAACATAGTAACTTCAAATTTGCATATTTTCAGGGTTGCAAATTATCGGTAAACACAAACTGTAGAGATCAAAACAAAGATATCCTTTAAACAGTTAACCATTTAGGTTTTATTTACAGTAGCATTTTCCAGCTTGCTTTGTGGAAAAGAATTCCACAGGATGCTCCATTAGAAATAGGTTCTTTTATCAAGTTGGTAAGATTTAGATTTATTAGCATATTAAAATCATTTACAATTGTTTAATCCACTGTTTCCTTTATTTGAAGATAAATAAATACCTTTTATTTATGTATGAAAATACATAAATGTATGCATATGAAAAAGATCCCATAGATCAAAATTTGGGAAGTATTTTTTTGTGTATATAAAGATATTCTTAGATGGTATTTTAAAACATGAAACTAAAGCAAAAAAAGAAAAGAAAAGAAAAATCAGAACACCTGATTCCATTTGTTACTTTTCCAAAATAGTTTTACTAGGGCATATGAGCTCATTTTTAAGTCAATTTGCAAAAGGTTTTATGGACCTACCTGAATATCCAATAATACTTCCCAGCCAAGACAAAAGTTTCAAACCAAAATTCTGATGTGCGACAATAGACGAATGCATAACTTGAACTTTGAGTGGCTTTGTCTGTCTACTGGTATTTCTCTTAAAAAGAAATGACAGGATGAAAAAAACCAAAACTTAAAAAGGCTATTTTATAGAAAATAAGTCAAATTTTTATTAAATATAACTACACTCTCATCATTATAGGTGAGTTATTCATGTATGTGTGTAAGAAAAACACCACTTGGGTTGCTTTATTCAGATTCTGATTTTCTAGAAGGAATCCTAGGATTCTTAAAAAAAGTAAGAAGTTACAGTTTTAACCTGACTTCTTGGTCTTATATCTGAAAATGTGCCCCATCAATTATAAATTATTTAAGTGTTAAACTGACTGTATGTTTTTTAACTAATTTCTTAATGTAATTATACACTAATTTGAATAATTTACTTCACTGCACAAATGTGATGTTATCAGTACTTAAAAAAAAAATTATAGTAAACACACAACACTTTCCAGCTTAACCATTTTTAAGTGTGCAGTTCTGTGGTGCAAAGTACACACTGGTGTGCAACTGATTTCCAGAACTCTTCATCCTGCAAAACTGAAACTCTGTACCCAAATACACTGGTACCTCATACAAACAGAACCTTCTTGTGACTAGCTTATTTCACTTAGCATAATGTCCTCAAGGTTCATCTACACAGTAGTGTGTACCAGAATTTTCTTCCTTATTAAGGCTGAATAAAATTCTACTGTATGTATATAAATTCTGTTTAACCATTCATCCAGTTAAATAGCTCCTTAAGTGTCTATCAGTGGATGAATTGATAGACACCTTTTGTCAACTGAACAATGCTGTTATGAACATGAGACTCTGCTTTCAATTCTTCTGTGTACATAATCAGAAGCAAAACTGTTGGATCATATGGTAATTCTATTTTTAATTTTTAGAGGAAGCACCATACCGTTTTCCATAGTGGTTGCACCATTTTACATTCCCACCAACAGCACACGAGGGTTCCATTTCCCATATCCCTGACAATACCTGTGATTTTCTGCTATTATTGTTGTTTATAACAGCCATCTTAATGCATATGAGGTGCTATCTTATTGTGGCTTTTACTCGCATTCCCCTAATGATTAATAATATTGAGCATGCTTCCCTGTTCTTTGCCAATCTGTACACCTTCTTTGGAGAAATGTATTTAAGTCTATCAAAACTTTTCATTTAACATGATTTCCCCCTTTTCTCTTTTCTTTTTGAATCATCTTTCTACCCATCTCATCCCATCTCCATAACCCACTTTAGCACAGTATACCTTTGAATATTTTATCCACCTTATATGTATCATATATGCACACAGTTATAAAGACTTTTATTTGATTTCCAAAAAAATGGAGTATTACCATACTCTTTTGCATCTTTGTGTTAACAGATTTTTTTTGGGGGGGTGAGCTTAATGACTCATCATATTCTGTGGTGTGGATTTATTTAAACACTCTCTAGAGAAGGGTATTCATATTCTCTGTTTCAATCTTCTATGACTACAACAAAGGTAGTACTGAACATCTTTGTACACACACTAACTGGTGCTTATATTTTTATGGGATAAATTTCTAGGAGAGGCAAAAGTTTAATATATGCTACTAGATTGTTTTCCAAATACATGGTAGTAATTTATGCATCTCTGCCAGCAAGGTACTTTATCACTCTAATTTCTCCATCTGTTGGGTATGAAATCTTCCTGTCATTTTGCTAATTACTAGTGAGCTTGAGTCTCTTTTTACATATATTTATACCATTGAGATTACCTCTGCTGTGGTTGTCTTTCCATACCCCATGTCCATTTTTCTATTCTGTTGTTTGCTCCCTACTTGATAATCTATGAGTCCTCTGTTTATCATAAACATTAAATGTCTATCCTTTGTGTTAGAAGTAATTTTTCTAAATTTACTGACATTTTTAATAATATTCTGCTATGCAAATTTTTTATGTAGCCAAAAAAATGTATTCTTTTTAACTCCTGGGGTTCTAGTCTTGGTTAAGAAGCTCTCTTCCTCCCCCCTAGAATATATCTTTGTCCTAGATTTTCCTCATACTAGTATCTATCTCTGAATTTTCTATTCTATATTATGAAAATAGTATTGCTATATCTATGCAGACATTACCAGAGACTTATTTTTTAGGGAAAAACTGAAATAACACTATTAAACAACAAAGGGAAAAAATATCATCTCCTTTACCTGGGTTCTGTAAAATTACCTGTAAAATTCTATCCTAATTGCTTTATCATTTATACATTATCTTTCTTTTTCCACACACAGACAAAAAATAATCACAGAAGGTAACTTACATGGATAATGTCCTCTTATTCCTAAAAACTTCAGTATATAGTTCCTAAGAATGCGGATGTTCTACCACAGTATTGTTTCTAATGCATTATTAAATTGAGTATGTCCAGATATCAAGAATTTTAAAAATAAGACACAAACTCATAAACAGAAAAATATAGTTTGCTACATTAAAATAAAGTTTTTGCTCAAGGAGAGGCATCACAAATAAGACATAAAGTCATATGTCAGGAAAAGATACTGCAACAAAAGATCAGGATTCAGATTATATGTAAAGAACCCCTACGAATGAGTAAGAAAAAGACAAATAACTTAAAAAAAAAATGGGTAAGGATATGAACAAGAAACTTACAGAAAACTTAAATGACCAATACAATAAATATGAAATAAGATACTCAGTAATCAAGGCAGTGCAAATCTAACAGATGCGATACCATACATACACAGCAGGTTGGCAAAAATTTTTTAATTTGACAATATATAGTTCTGACAAAGCAGTAGAGACACAGGAACTGTACTTCACTGCTGGTTGGAATGTATACTGGGTACCACTATTTTGGAGATTACCTTGGCAAAATCTAGTATGACTGAAAATGCTTATAACTTAACAACTCGACAATGCCATTTCTTGGTATATATACTAGAGAAACTTTTGCTTTTATGCAACAAGAGGACCAAAAAACATCCATAGCAGGACTGACTGTCATAGAAAAAATTGGAAATATCCAAACTCTTCATCAACAGGAGAATGTAAAATTACAGTATAGTCATCAATGGAATACTTTACAGATACATATATCGAAACAGATAAATCTAGAAACAACACTGACATGAAAAGACAAGTCACCATTGATGGTATAGTCATCAATGGAATACTTTATACCATACATGTATCAACACAGATAAATCTAGAAACAATGCTGAAATGAAAAGCCAAGTTACAATATAATACATTCAGTATGAATCTTGTTATATAATGTTCAAAGACCTCTAAATCATTAATGCATATAATATTGATAGGTATTTAGCAGATAAAGTAAAAGGCATGTATGGAAATGAAAAATTAATTAACAAAAGTAGTTAACTCTAGTGAAAGAGGAAGGGGAATGGGATTTAGAAGGGATAATACAAGTGCCTCTGTACTATTTTATTTAAAATAAGCATGAAGAAAATAAGATATAATGTAGCACACAGGCATTTACTGTGCTATCTCCATATTTTATCTATATATTTAAAATATTTTACAATATATAAAATTATACTTTAAAAGGATATTTACATAAAGTGCGGTTACAGGGAATAGTTAAAAACAATAAATTGTAACTTTTAAAAATAAATCTAAATGTGGGGAATAGTTTTCTTTCAGATGTATTATACACTAAATGCTATACAGCATACCTTGCTATAAGTTACCAAGAAACAACTTCCCTTGAATTCTAATCTTGGTGCTAAAGGCCAATTTAATTCCTAAAAAGGTAACATGAAACCCTATCAAAAACAAAACAAAAAGCAAAAAACTTTCTAAGACATCTTTGATGAAGAAATAGGAAGAGAGAAAAAATATATATATGTATTGCATCTAAACATTCATTTTTTTATATCTATCTTACAGCTTAAAAAAAACTAGGTAAAGCAACAAGCAATGTTACACTAACGTATCTTTAACGTGATTTTTAGCTGATGTTGGCTTTACATTCAAGAAGGCAGAAAAATGTGTTCATAAACACCAAAATGTGGGACTAGTTTTATACTAATAAAAAATACAAGTGTACACATGTTTTTACATTACTTACCACAATTATTGATTTTGCTTGTTCACAATACTGGAATTCTCCATATCGAACAGACCTACGTCCCTGTAAATAAAGACATTTGAGATTAACTTGCAAAAATATTTATATTCAGTATTAATAATTTTTGAATCAGTAAACAGTGTTATATGAGCATATAACAACTTTGGTCAATGTTTAACATTTACAATGTTTATTTTATTCATTAATTAGAAAGTAAATTAAAATATTTTCCTTCAAAGCAATCCTAACATTTTTAAGCCATCAGTAAGTATATACCTTTGAACAACACTACATTTGTTCTTCTGTGTAGAATGAAGGCAATTTATGTTTTCACCTAAACTTTCTGACAACAGCCTACAGTTATATCCAATATATATTTGGGACAATATTCATATGAAATTAAAAAAAAATAACCTAGACAAACACTTTTAACTTAATTTTCTAGGATACCTTATCTGTATTAAAAGTGTAATTATACAACATCAATGTAATGAAATTACTTACATCTCGATCTACTGTAGTTGCAAAGCCAATGGCTTCTTTTTGTGTACAGTTAACAGCTTTCTGAAGAGTATAAATAACTTGTTCATAGGTATGAACCTCATCATTAAACAGCATGCAATAGTAGGTGTCACTCTTCTCGCTGTGGGATAAAACATTAATTATACATCATCTATTTGCATATCACCCTGCTCCAGGATGATTTATTAAGAGAACACTTTGTCCTGGGATTCTCTAGTATCTCAGATGGTGAAGAATCTGCCTACAGTGCAGGAGACCAGGGTCCAATCCCTGGGTTGGAAAGATTCCCTGGAGAAGAGCATGGCAACCCACTCCAGTACTCTTGCCTGGAGAATTCCATGGACAGAGGAGGCTAGAGGGCTACAGTCCATGGGGTTGTAAAGAGTTGGACATGACTGAGCACCTAACACTTTCACTTCAGACACTTTGTCCTAGGGAATGTGCTAGGCACTAGGCACATATCTGTAACGAAGTCATCTGTGGTCCCCACACTCTATGATGTTATCAAGCTGGTGCAAAAGATACATACATATAATCTGTGTGAATTAGTTTTTATCAAGAACAGGATGCCAGAATGGGATAAAACCAGTCTGGGAGTTCAGGGAACTGCCAAAGAAGTAACCTGAGAGCTGAAGTCAGAACTGGCTATCAGTCGTGCTCAACTAGGGGGAATTCTCCTCAACCCTTCAGAGATGACCACTTGGCAATGTCTGGAAACATTTTTGGTTGTCATGACTGGGATAGGAGTGCTACTGGTGTCCAGTGGGTAAAAGCCAATGATGCAGTTAAAAATTCTACAATGCACAAGTCATGCCCATAATATCTGACCCCCAAAGTCAACAGTGCCAAGGCTGAGAAACTATAGTCTAGTAAAAAGTGAAAGGTGGTACCCTGGGTGGTACCCTGAGGTGGTAAAGGGAAACTGGGTGGTGGAGCACAGGGAGGAAGGAGGAGATTAGTCTGGAGAGAGGCAGAAATCTTAAAGACCCTGAAACAGATTTGGACTTTTCCATCCTAAGAGCAATCCAGGATTTGAAATGGTGAAATAGGAGCTATAGTCAGATTTGCCTTAAAATTCACTGTGGCTACAGTGAGGAGAATGAACTGCAGGGAGACAAGAGTGGATATGGCAGTCTGGTTAAGGGTATCATGCTGTCCAAGGATGAAATTAATGTAATTTGGACTACCATAGTAGTAACACAGATGAACAAAAGTAGAACAACTTGATACAGGGGTAACCTGCTGGACCCGAAATCTAAGTGGATATATGGGTGATTCATGTTTCTGAGTAGAGCAAAAGTCATTTACTAAGATGAGAAAACATTACAAGTAAGTTAGATTGTTTTCCCTTCTGTGCTGGTAGTCCCAAACTGAAAATGGAGTAGAAAAATAAAAACACAACTTTTCTATTCTCTAGGGTCTAAATTTGGATTTTAGATTTAGATCTTAGTTGGTTCCTAACTCAAAATACACAAAGATAAAGTTATGAGGTTAACTAAGTCACTTTCAACAGTTCCAAAAAGGAATGCTAACATCTCATTTCATTAAGAAACATAAACTATAACCTGATTATTTGGAACACTGTTGAGAAAGCAAAAAAGATACAGCACCAATGTCCTTTAGACTCTCACTTGTATTCAACCTTGAGTATGAGTATGATTCCAACAAGCTTGGTTAGAATTAAATGTAAAAAAGAAGGCTGCTCGAGGCAAGCACATTCATGCAAAAAAGTTAAGTCCTTAGCCGTAGTACAGCTAGAGCAGAATCCAGCTCTCTGGTTGCAAATTTACAATCTCCTCAATAATTTAAGAACAAATGGTTTAAAAAAAAAAAAAAAAAGTTAGATGTACACCAAAAGAAGCACAAAGTGTAGAATAAATTAAAAAAAAAAATTCAGAATCAAAATGATTAAAACTGAATTTGTGCATTTAGTCAAACCAAAAAACTCACTTAGGTCATAGTGCTCATTCCCTAATCAAATCTGACAGATGAAACAAAAAGAATTATCGAGTTAACAGCTTTAACACAAAAAGAAGAGCAAAGTGCCCGTCCTTGCAACCAGTGGTACAGCTTTAGCTAAAATATGGCTATAAATCAGCCAAAGCAACCAACAGGGAAAAACCTCTACTAATTAAATGGCTCACATATATTTTAAAACTATAAAATCAAGGTTATTATTTTGCTGAAAACTAGTAATTAAAAAAGATTATGTTCAATCCTAGCTACATTAATTTGAGGAATTAGAATCAAAATGTTTAAAACTAAGTATAAGCAAATACAAAGAATAAATGGGTTGTACTTACATCATCTCTAAATCTGGTGGTAATTCACTTTCTTTTTCCCAGGTTAGTATCTCTACTGCATATCGAAACATAATAGCAAAAATGTTATAAGTTCTTGCTATCATATCTTCTGATAAATGGACAAGAGGATCCTGAAAGAAGAAAAAAGCAACCATGTTAAACGCACATTAATTCTCCTTTTTTCCATTCTGCCTTCTTCCTCAAAATACTACTGTAAAAGGCTGACTGATCCTCCAGCGTCAATTTCTCTTCAATTTGATCCTATATGTTGTATCTCAGCAAATCAAACTTCTAAAACATTCTGTCCACAATAATCCCTATTACTGAATCTCCTGAATCAAAATACTCCAAGGCTCTCCAATGCCTAACACATCTAAAAATTTTGGAATGGCATTATGGGATCTTAAAAGCATGTTTACAGCTTCATATCCCTCTAATCCCCAAATTCCAGGATAAACAAAGTTATCTAAGGACAGACAAGCAATATTTAGTTTTACAGGTATGAAGGAAAGCCTAATTTGGAGGATTCTAAAGGGGAGAAATCAACAAGATCAGAAAACTGCTCCTTGATGCAGTTAAGAATCACTCACTTTCAGTGAGACAAGTTGTGTATGCATGTAACACGGAAGTTCGCACATTAGACTTAACAGTGAATAAGTCACTAAATTTCAACGCTAATGTAAAAAAGTATTACTATAAACATACATTAAGTTTATCATGGTATCTTTCAGTCAGGCTGGCAAAATGTTTTACACAATCTTTAATCTTAATGCTTTATCTTATGTTTAGATTTAAGATAAACATGTTATTCAGCTTAATGGATAAAAGTGTTATATTCATCTCTCAATAAGAAAATCAATATATTCCAACATGATGGAAAGGGAACCAGCACATTCTTGCAAATATACATAAGGACACAGAAACATTTTTGTACATCCTCACCAAGGACCAGCTTAATGGAACTGATATAAATCAAATGGAGAAGAGTAATAACAAGAATGAAGAAAAAAGGACAGATTCCTAAAGAAGATGGGTGCAGGGCTTAAAGAATGCAAGAAAAAGTAAAGTAAGAAGAAGATTTTCCAAAGTCTTACAGAACTTTCTACCTATGCTTTATATGTTCCATCAAAAAAAATTTTTTTTATACTGCTACCAGGTTTGCTACCATTTCTTATGGAGACTTTAGAAGTTAACATGGTAAAATCACCTATTATAAAGAAGGTACCAGAACTGGAACCTTTTGGGGATTCATAGAAGAGTGGCTAGAAATCATAAAATGAACCTCACACAGAACTAAAATAAAAAGTAGAACCAAAACTCAGTTTTCTAGGTTATAGTATCTCACTATACGGTCATTCTGTTTCTTACATTATTATGTCCCATAATACAAGACATTTTAGAGGACTGAAGAATTATGATAAACAGGATTTATAAGAATGAAATGGTGTTGTGATAGAAACAACTGCCACCTCTTGAGAATCGAAGCCAGTAGTGTTCAAACTCTGTTCTACAACATCCCAGGGCCTGTCAGAGATGTTTCTTATTTGAAATACACATCTGTTTAAAAATATATGATTATCTATATTTTTAAACAGTCTCCAGATAAAGATTCTTCTGCCATCTTTATATGCACATGTTAACTTCTTGAAAATGGTTACGGATTAAGAAACATTTCTACAGTGAAGAGATGCTAGGCTGTGCAAGTCTATTCATGTGTACAATGGGAAATCAAATGCTATTTGAAGAGACTTCTGTTCCTTTGCTCTTATCACAGCATAAGTCAGTCAGAATGAGAAAATAAATGACCGTTTTATCCTATGTTGTATTACCTATTATGATTAATAATGGTTTTTGATGACATTTATATTAGAGAATGCAAGCCTTTGTCAGTGAGTTAAAAAGGCTAAAAAGGCTACCGTTATCTTAGAAGACCATGGGAATTATGGAGAACTTTAATCTTTTATGTGATCACTTCTATACCTCTATAATGTTTGAATTTTTAGACTGTCAAAAGAGAAAAAAAGAGAGAATTCCCTGGTGGTCCAGAGTCCAGTTAGGACTCTGAGCTTTTACTGCTGAGGGCGTGTGTTCAGTCCTTGGTTGGGGAACTAAGATCCTGCAAGCCAAGTGACACAGCCAAACAGAAAAAAAAGAAGGGGGAAAAAAGTAACCATATAATATAAAAGAGTTTAACTGCTGTCTTATGCAAATAAGGTATGAATGAGAGCTTTCTCCACACTGCCCAACTAAAACTAGAAATTAACTAGAAACAAAATAATCATGAATGCCTTTCTAACAATAATATACATTCCAACTTATAAAAAATAAATTCATTAATAATACCACTTTTGTGTTTTACTATTGGGATTTCATTAAAATTTTATTTTAAAAAATTCCACTGCCAAAAAAACGTTTCCAAAAATCAGTGCAATGTACTATCAGAGTTGTCTGAAATACCTAGGTTTAAAGCCCAGTACCAGCACTTAACTGGGTGGGGTACTGCAGACAACTTTCTTAAAATAAGATTCAAGCTTCCACAGCTAGAAAATATGGGTAACAGTAGTATTTATCTTACACAGCTGTTCTAAACACCATCCCAACAGAAGTATATAGTCCAATTTTTCCAACTTTTTCTTAAGATGTAGGCTGAATGTAAAACAAAAATAAAATTATGTTCAATAAAAACAATTCTATGACAGACTAAAAAGTCACGTTCCAAATATTACATAGCTTTCTTCCATTTCAAGCATAAAATATGGAAAACTGAGATAATGTATAAATTTAGTGAGTGGGGACCAGGTATGCTAAACAGAATGCTATCTTTTAATATCTTCTAGTCTTTCCTCAAAGACTTCATTCTCTTAAGTGAATTCTTAAGTAGGAATTAAATGGCAGAGCCTGGAGATTTGATTCTCCATCAGATTGCTGGAATATATATTCTCCAGGCAGGACCATATAATTTCACTCAAGCAGGTATCTTGCTGGCATTTTCTTTTTTTTCCCAACAGTATTAAACTTTAAAAACGTATTTATTTTATGTTTACTGCACTGGGTCTTCACTGCTGTGCACAGGCTTTGTCTAGCTGCGGTGCGCGTGGGCTTCCCATTGCAGTGGCTTTTCTTGCAGAGCACGGGCCCTGGGCGCTCGGGCTTCAGTAGCTGCAGCACGCAGCTACTCGGGCTCAGTGGTCGCAGTTAACGGGCTTAGCTGCTCCACAGCATATGAAATTTTCCCAGACCAGGGATTGAACGTGTGTCTCCTGCATTGGCAGGGAGAGTCTTAACCACTAGACCACCTGAAGTCCCAGAATCTTCTTAAAATTTAGGAAATTAACTTGTCTTCACTACTTCATAGCTACCCCACTAATGTATGAGGATAAAGCCAACAGAGTAACTGCAAGCAGATTCATAATTTTTCTTAGAAAACTTAAAGTGAACAATCTGCTGGTATCTAGCACCTCATATTAAGCCACAATCACCTGTATCTAGTTCTAAAACATTTCTATCACTTCAGAGTAAAAGCCCTTACCCATTAAGCAGTTTTTCTCCATTCTTCTCTTCCCTATCCCCTGGCAACCACCAGTCTGTGTTCGAAACAGATTTCTCTTCTGGATATTTCATATAAATGGAATCATACAATATATGACCCTCTGTGTCTGGCTTCTTTCATGATGTTTTGAAAGTTCATTACTTCATTTCTTTTTATAACTGAGTAATATTACACTGTATGAAAAATATACAAGCAACTCCTGCAGCTCAATCCCAGAAAAATAAATGACCCAAACAAAAAATGGGCCAAAGAACTAAACAGACATCTCTCCAAAGAAGACATACAGATGGCTAACAAACACATGAAAAGATGCTCAAGATCACTCATTATCAGAGAAATGCAAATCAAAACCACAATGAGGTACCATTACATGCCAGTCAGGATGGCTGCTATCCAAAAGTCTACAAGCAATAAATGCTGGAGAGGGTGTGGAGAAAAGGGAACCCTCTTACACTGTTGGTGGGAATGCAAACTAGTACAGCCGCTATGGAGAACAGTGTGGAGAGATTTCTTAAAAAATTGGAAATAGAACTGCCATATGACCCAGCAATACCACTTCTGGGTATACACGCGGAGGAAACCAGATCTGAAAGAGACACGTGCACCCCAATGTTCATCGCAGCACTGTTTATAATAGCCAGGACATGGAAGCAACCTAGCTGCCCATCAGCAGACGAATGGATAAGGAAGCTATGGTACATATACACCATGGAATATTACTCAGCCATTAAAAAGAATTCATTTGAATCAGTTCTAATGAGGTGGATGAAACTGGAGCCCATTATACAGAGTGAAGTAAGCCAGAAAGATAAACACCAATACAGTATACTAATGCATATATATGGAATTTAGAAAGATGGTAACTATAACCCTATATGCAAAACAGAAAAAAAGACACAGATGTACAGAACAGACTTTTGGACTCTGTGGGAGAAGGTGAGGGTGGGATGTTTTGAGAGAACAGCATCAAAACATGTATATTATCTATGGTGAAACAGATCACCAGCCCAGGCTGGATGCATGAGACAAGTGCTCGGGCCTGGTGCACTGGGAAGACCCAAAGGAATCGGGTGGAGAGGGAGGTGGGAGGGGGGATCGGGATGGGGAATACATGTAAATCCATGGCTGATTCATGTCAATGTATGACAAAAACCACTACAATATTGTGAAGTAATTAGCCTCCAACTAATAAAAATAAATGAAAAAATAAATAAATAAATAAAATTAAATTAAAAAAAATATTACACTGTATTTTTATCCATTCACACACCGAGAGACATTTTGGCTACTTCCACCTCTTGGCTATTATGAATAATGCTGCTACTAACATGTTTGTGCGTGTACATATCAGAATATTTGTTTTTAATTCTTTTGCATATATACCTAGAAATGAAATTACAGGCTTATATGGCAATGTTTACAGTTTGAGGAATAGCCAAACTGTTTTCCACAGTGCTGAATCATTTTGTAACCCCACTAGCACCGTAGAGTTCCAATTTCTCTATATCCTTTCCAATCTGTTTATCACTTTTTTGACTATGTCCATCCTATTGGGTGTGAAGTGGTATCTCACTGTGATTTGATTTACAATTCCTATGGGTGTTCATTGGAAGGAGTGATGTTGAAGCTGAAACTCTAATACTTTGGCCACCTGATGCGAAGAGCTGACTCATTGGAAAAGACCCTGATGCTCGGAAAGATTGAGGGCAGGAGAAGGGGACGACAGAGGATAAGATGGTTGGATGGCATCACCGACTCAATGGACATGGGTTTGGGTGGACTCTGGGAGTTGGCGATGGACAGGGAGACCTGGCGTGCTACGGTTCATGGGGTCACAAAGAGTTGGACACGACTGAGCAACTGAACTAATGACTAATAATCTTGAGCATGTTTTCATGTGTTTGTTGGTCATTTGTACTATATCTTCTTTGGAGAAATGTCTATTCAGGTCCTCTGCCCATTTTTAATTGTGTTGTCTTTTTGTTGCTGAGTTATAAGATATATATTCTAGATACCAGACACTTATTAGATATGATTTGTAAATATTTTCTCCCAGAATCTTAAAGTTCTATACTAGTTCTCAAATTTTTTTCAAAAGTTAAAACTCCCCTTTCCAAATTTATCTTTGTTTGCCTTGCTTGTATTTTTATATACAGAATCCCAATCCAATATGTAAGAGATAAAAATGGAGCTGTTTCAACTGCCAGTGGAGAAATCTGAAACCCTGATCACTTGGCATCTCTCTCTAGCAAATAATCCCAGAACACATGCACAAAGCAAATGAAACACAAACAAATATATGTCTTCTATAGCACTGAATCATTTTGCACAAACTTCATCCATCCAAAACACAGTAGAACACAGTTTAAAAGACACTTTCCTACACCATAAATTCTTTGGTCATTCTGTTAAAATACTTGAGACCACGAAGATACATGCATGAGGAAGGACTAGCAATGTCCACTTGCCCCAAATCTATATGAGATCTACTTACTAACAATGCAATAAGTACTTCAAATATACCCACCTCTCTGCCATTTACAATTAAAATCTGAAATAAGATCCTAAATCAAATATCAACTGCCACAAACAGCAGAGTTTGAAGTTATTTATTTAGTGAGAATCCACTGAATCATTCCAAATATTTAGAGAAAAACAATGAAGGATCAACGATAATTTTAGTAAGCACATTATTTACTGGAATAAGTATAATTTGTACTGAGCTATCATCCCAATGTTTGGTCCCATCACATATCCAATGACACTGATTTACTGGGAGATGATGAGTAGGACTGGCTGCTATTGACTATAGAAAAGAAAGGTATCCAGTCTACAAAGTCTTGGTCACAACACAAATAAAAATCAACTAAGTTAACTGGTCCACATGTAACCACAAACAATTCTTTTAATAAAAAATGAAGACTTAAAAAAACTCATATATGCTTAAAATAAAACCAATGCAAAAGTCCAAATTAAATTAAATTTCTAGAATTTCAAGTGTGTTCTATTAGTAACTGTATGGCATCCACAAAATGCAAAAAAGCTTTTCAAGTATAGTTGGACACTGTTTATTGTGCCAGGGCTATTTTACTTACACAATTCTATATTACAACCTAATTCTAGGTCTGAAAATATTTCAAAAACATAGTTAAAATAGTATTTCCTTAAAACAATTTTGTGAAAATGTTTTTACCTCTTCTTCCTCAGTTTCATAGGTGTTAAGCTCATGTTTCTGACAGTAAGGACCCTCTTTCCAAGCTTCAGTATCACCACAGTCACAGAAACCTCCACCTCCTGATGTTGTCATCTTGAAAAGAAATTGTAAAGTATCTTGTCAATAAGTATTTACTGAGGACCATCAGCTTATAAATAGGAATATCAAGTGCTAAGGAAATAACATTGCTAAAATGTTTAATTTCTTTGGAGGATAAAATCAAAATGCCAAATCTCTCAATGTTTTAAAACTTATTTTAAATAAGCCTATAGGCTAGTTTAAGTGATTTCAAAATAAAATAAGCTACTTTATAGTGTTTAGTAAGCAACATCTATTTTTTATTTATTTTTAATTGAAGAATAATTGCTTTACAGTATTGCACTGGTTTCTACCAAACAAGGCTACATCTATTTTAAAGAGGTAAAATATGTCCACTTGCATGAGTTTCTAATTAGTAAAAATCACAAGGGTTTTCTTGCTAGGTTTTGGCTAAACTGATATACTGCTGGTATCTGTGCTACTAGGCTATAACATACTATAACAGATTCAAGAGTTACAAAGATTCCTTTAACTGCTATCTTCTACAAAAGTCTAATAAGAGTGCTGCATGTATATCAGAAAAGTGATCAACGAAAACTACGGAAATCATTTATTTTTTCTTTTCTAAAACTCTCTAAACAGCATTCTTTGAAAAGGAAGTAAATGCTGGAAATACCATCTGGCCACAAAACTTTTTACCACTTGTGGGGGTCAAGAATTATTCCTGCTTCCTTAAAATGCAGCAATAATTCAAGGAATCTGGCAAGATAAAACTTACTATTTAATAATTAGTAGATCGGAAATTCTGCTTCTGAAAACATGCTGTGAGTTTATGAATGGGTATAGGTGCAAGTTTTAGAAAAAGCCTTCCATATTTTGCTCAAGGAAAGTATTTATATGTTACATATCACAAGGTAATTAATGTAAACTCACAAATGATGGTTACTCTTAAGGGCTGCAAAGATACCAAGAAACATAAGCAGGCAGGCATATGGAAAATGATAACTTCACCCTATAGCTCTTATGCGTGTTCTGGTTACCAAAGATAGGTAGGCAGAACAGACTAAAGGAAACTAGGATTCTCTTGCTCAATGAAAATAAAAAGAATATACAAAAATACGAATTCAATTTTGCAGCTGTTTTAGTTGATTATTATCAATACTCGGGCAGAGTAAATAAAAACAAACAGGAGAAAAAATCCTGAACTAATAAAGCTCTTGAATTAATAAGATGACTGCAATATTTCTTCTCTATCATTTTACTATTAGTGTGAGAAGTTCCAGTTCCCTAAATTTTTGAATGTTCATAGCTCTGGCTTCAATTTCCAGTACAGGAACCAGGACAGGCTTAGCAATAATCTGCCTATGTATTCTGTGGCCCTAATTTAAAAGCAAACACACTTGATTTTTGGAAAAGTATTGTTTGTATTATAGCAGTAAAATAAACAAACAAAACCTGGTTAGCCTTATGTTTTGGAGTTGGCTCTCTTTTACACTGTATAATAGTAGGTGCCTCTTTAACATTAAGAAACAACAAATATTCTGTAGAGGTTCACCAAAAAATATTTCTTAAAGGTATAATCTTGTCACTTCTCCTTATTTTGCTCACTCATTCTTCCTTCAGAGTCTCCCTCTCACATTTTAACTCTCACCTTCATTCTCTAATTTTTGATAACCTGCTTTATAAACCTAGAACTAGAAAGATAATAAACATTAAAAATAAACAGCAAAGCTAACTAGCTGAAAACCAATACTGGAAGAGCTGCTATCTGTCTTGCCTTTCTTAAACCATGTATTCCATGAAATCTGGATTCATAATTTGTCTCTACACTGCCATCACATGTTTAATGGTATTTCAATAACACGTTTCTAAACCACTCTCCCCAGTTTCAGTGTTAAATATTGGAATTTTAAAAAGGAAGAAAATGTATTGAGTATAAATTTCAATACTAGGTGTGGTTATCATCTGGGTATTACTAACCCTATATCGGTGGTCTCTGTGAATACTTCCCAAAAAGCACTCCATGCATAAAACACAAGTTGGATCAACTGCACAGTCTCTGTAAAGTTAAAGAAAAAAAAATCATAATGTATACAATAACTGTATATTTTACAATGTAGTATTTCAAACTAGAATCTATCTTAGAAGAGCCAGAAGAGTGAAAAGACTTGCTGTAAGAAAAAAAAATTACTGCTCCAAAAGATCTGTCAGATCTTTGATCAATGAAGTCAGCTTAAGAAACTGTTTCTCATATTGGATGTATATTAGCGGGTCTTAGAGAGCACACATTACCAGAATGGCAATTTTCCCTAAAGATTTGGGGAAATCGTATTTTATATTAAAACACACAGATGTATATGGAATAGATTTTACATATTATACAGTCTTAAGATATATCCTGAGATTTCAAGTAACTTTATCCAAACAGATAATTCAGACCAAAGGTCATCAAAGTGGTTTCTATGCACATTCCCCAAAGGCAAGATGCAAGAAGACAATATTAAAGCAAAGGTCTATTCAAATTTTCACTAATTTAAAAGGCAATCATATACTAAGCATTCAATATAGAGGCTGATATGGGTCTCTACACTTGTATATCTGATGGTCGCACAACATTTATGGTTCATAAAACATCCTGTTGGGAGAGTAAGATTCCACAAGGTGCACGGGTTGACAATGGTAGCCTCAGTCACTTCATTTGCTTTTAACATACTGTCAGTTAGATATACTTACATATCATACCTTAAATAAGAGAATCTCTATGATTCTATGAAATGATATGGGAGTCATGAAAATCTTTACATTTCCCCTTATCCTGTTTCTCATAGGCAACCACCCTACTATCCTTATTATTGACTTTTATTTGTATATGTTAGTGGCTCAGTCATGTCCAACTCTTTGTGACCCCATGGACTGGTATAGCCCGCCAGGCTCCTCTGTCCATGGAATTCTCCAGGCTAGCCATTCCCTTCTCCAGGGGATCTTCCCGACCGTGAGAATGAACCCGGGTGTCCTGCACTGCAGGCAGATTCTTTACCTGCTGACCCACCAGAGAAGTTCTTTATTTGTTTGTGTTCTTGCAAAATGTTTTTGAGTACATGTATTTTTTTAATTCTTTTTAAAATAGTTGTTTTTACAATATTTTATTAGTTTCAGGTATACAGCAGTGATTCAGATACACATATACACATATATATTTCAGATTCTTTCCCAGTATAGGTTATTAAAAGATACTGAACATAGTTTCCTATGCTATACAGTAAATATTTGTTTACTAAGTGCATGTATTTTTGATGTGTGCAAATCTTACTGTTATGTATTATTCTGTCTCATCCTGTTCTTTACTTTTTCAATTCTGTAACACAATCCATTCATTCTGTATGTGTACATTTGATGTGCTGCTTCTAATTGCTATATAATATGTCATGGTGTGTTCCAAAACATTTTTTCTCTATATTATCCTTGCACCGGATACCTGGATTACCTCCAATGCCTTTCTACCACAAATGCTGCTGCAGTTAACATCCCTGTAAATGTTCTCTATAGATCTGATTGAGATTTTCTTTGGTAAATCAACTCTAGAGCAGAACTGCTGGGTCATGTACATCAAGTTTTTATTCTGAGTGCCATGCTACTGGCCAGAGTGGCTGCATGTTTCCCAGCAGTGTGTAAGGGTTTTCATAGCCCTGCATCTTCACTAGCATTAAGTTTTTCTCTAACAGGGGCTTCCCTGGTGGCTTAGTGGTAAAGGATCCACCAGCCAATGCAGGAGATACAGGTTCAATCCCTGGGTCGGGAAGATTCCCTGGAGAAGGAAATGGTAACCCACTCCAGTATTCTTGCCTGGGAAATCCCATGGACAGAAGAACTTGGTGGGTTACAGTTCATGGGGTCACAGAAGAGCTGGACACGACTTAGCAACTATACAACAACCAGCCTAACATATATGAAATGATAAGTAAGTTAAGTGTTAGTCGCTCAGTGGTGCCCAACTCTTTGTGACCCCATGGACTGCAGCCCACCAGGCTCCTCTGTCCATGAGATTTTCCAGGCAAGGATACTGGAGTGGGTTGCCATGCCCTCCTCCAGAGGATCTTCCCAACCCGAGGATCGAACCCGGGTCTCCTACACTGCAGGCAGATTCTTTACTGACTGAGCTACAAGGGAAGCCCTATGAAACGATACTTTATTGTTTTAATTTGCATTTTTCTAATGTACTTGAGCAACTCTTCATATACTTACTGCTTTGAGGATTTCCTTTTCTATAAACTGCCTGGTTATATCCTACGCCCATTTTTCTGCTGGGATTACTTCATCTTCTTTATTTGCAGGAGTTCCCTGTATAATTTAGTCTAGTGGACATTAATCACTTGGCCATTTAGACATTGCAAATATTGTCTCCCATGTGTCACGTGTGTATTAGTTTTGCCCATGGGGTCCTTTGTTAAACAGAACTCCCTATTTTGATGCAATTAAATTTACACAAAAATTGGTTTGTGCTTTGAGATTTATAGAAGTTCTTTTCCCAATCCTAGGTCACAAAAATATATGCTTTTAAAGAAAATAATTTTCTTTAATGAAATCTTTTGGTATTTTCCACATTTAGGTGCTTAATCCATCTGGAATCTACTTTTGCATATAATATAGAACAGAGATAACATTTATTTCTTCATAGACAATGAGCTGCTTTCTTTGTCTGAAACCATCTAGTAAACAATCTAATTTTTATCTATTGATTGTGGTGTCACCTTTAAATATGTTAAGTTCCATTAGCAGGTCTATATCTAGGTTCTGTAATATATTTGAGTGACCTATTTGTTCTTATACTAAACCACACTGTATTACTATGGCTTTTTGTAGAATATCTTAATATCTAGTAGGATAAACTCCTCTTTATTCTCCTTTTTTAAAGGCTTAATCACGTAAGTTTACAGAGTTCCTCAAAAATACTCAGCTAAAATTCTGACATAGATTACCTGGAATTTATTGATAAACTTCAGGAGTAATAGCATCCTTTTAAGAGTAAATTATCTAGTTACTTTCTAGGTTTTGTTGTTTTAATGACACATTTAATTTTTTTTTTTCATTTTCTAGTTAGTTAAGGATGAGGAAAAGAAACTATTGATTTTTAACATCCTT
The DNA here is from genome assembly GCF_033118175.1 of Dama dama. NCBI lineage: Eukaryota > Metazoa > Chordata > Mammalia > Artiodactyla > Cervidae > Dama > Dama dama. Next base: position 18,667,728 of record NC_083687.1, on the reverse strand, counting down.
GACAAACTTAAGCAGTTTTTAATAGTTTGCTGATTCTTTTTTCCCCTGAAGTAAGTTGAGTATATAGTATGTACACAATGACAATTTAATTTTTTCCTTACAATATTTATATCTTTTATTTTTCTTCCCTTATGCTGTTGACAAGGACTTCAAGTAAAATGGTAAACAGCAACAGTAACAGTAGGCGTCCTTGTCTTGGTTTTGGATATTAAACACATCTAAAGGTTCTTTAGTATTCTTAAGTATTACATTCACTGTTAGTTTACTAAGAAAGTGATAAACTTAGTGATATCACTCATTAAGTATTATGTTCACTGGAAGTATAGTAAGAAAGTGCTCTTCTAAAAAGAGTCAAGCATTTATCTTGCCTTTCCTATACAAACTGTGCCTCAGGGTAATCAAAGGATTGAAGAAGGATTGTATTTCTTCTTTATAGAAGACTAGCTAATAAACAAAGAAGAGATAATAAATTCGAATAGCACCATTTTGCGATCACCTAACAAAATAAAGATTCAGGCAGCAAGCCATCACTGACTGCTAAAACATCAGGCAAAAAGGCTGTAGAAGGCGTTCCCTGGCAGTCTGGTCGGTAAGACGCCACGCTTTCAATGCAGGGAGCATGAGTTCAGTCCTTCGCTGGGGAAATAAGATCCCACATGCCGCATAATGTGGCAAAATAAAGAAATAAATAAAAGGCTGATGGAGACCTTTACAATGATTGCATCTGCCAGGTAGCTAAATCCACTGCTGCTGCTGCTAAGTCGCTTCAGTCGTGTCCGACTCTGTGCGACCTCACAGACAGCAGCCCACCAGGCTCCCCCGTCCCTGGGATTCCCCAGGCAAGAACACTGGAGTGGGTTGCCATTTCCTTCTCCAGTGCATGAAAGTAAACAGTGAAAGTGAAGTCGCTCAGTTGTGTCCAACTCTTAGCGACCCCATGGAGTGCAGCCCACCAGGCTCCTCCATCCATGGGATTTTCCAGGCAAGAGTACTGGAGTGGGGTGCCATTGCCTTCTCTGCCTAAATCCACTGGTCAATCTTAAAAGCAGCCAAGCATTAAGTGCCTCCTGATATGAAGAAATAAAAAGTTATGCATCTGACTTCCTGGAGTGGCACAGTGGGTAAGAATCCACCAGCCCAGGCAGGGGACACGGGTTTGATCCCTGGTCGGGGATATTCCACACACTGCAGAGCAACTAAGCCCACGTGTCACAACTACTGAACCCGCGCCCTTGAGACCACACACTGCGACCAGTCGGCTTCTGCGCTGTGACTACTGAAGCCCTTTCCACTAGAGCCCACGGCCTCCAGAAAGAGGAGCCACCGCAATGAGAAGCCTGTGCGCCACAATGAAGAGCAGCCTCTCCTCACTGCAACTAGAGAAAATCCATGCAGTAACAAAGACCCAGGGCAGTCAAAAATAAATAATAAATAAACAAGCAGGTCAGTTAAGATATAAAAAGTTTATTAAAAGAAGCTATGCCTCAATAATTATAAAATTATTATCCACTTCCTTCCCTAATAACAGAGGTTAACCAAGCCTAACTACACGTTAGAAGAAAGACAGGGGAAAAAAGAAAAATGTTAAGCAATATCATGTGGCCAGAATCAGCCAAACCTCGAATGTGGAAAATTCCATAGGACAAATGACCTGGTTTCTTAGTAACATAAATAGAAAAATGAAAAAAAGAGGTAAAGGAGCTATTATAGTTTAAAAGAAAAAATGATTAACAGCCAAATGCTATCTGTGAAATCTGAAGCCACATTTATGAGTCAGTTAAGACAAGTTCAACCCTGTTAGACAGTAGATATTAAGGAATTAGTGTTAATTATTTTAAAACATTAATGGTTATAGAGAAAAAAGGCACATAGTGAGTATTGATTTTTTTTAAAGAGTATGCTATCTGGAATGTTCTTCAAAAAAATCTGGCGGGGCAGGAAAAAGTGTATAAGCCTGTATGCGTGCACAGATTAAAGAGTTGCCATACACCGGTAATAACGGAAGCTCAGCAATGAGTACTCTCAAGTATATTAGACTACTCACTCTATCTTTATGCTTGAAAACGTCCATAACAAAAAACTTAGAGAAATCTAACATACAAATACTCAATATGTTCCCTTATATATTCTTTGTTTGCTAAGAATTAAATCACAAACAATAAATGAAATTTATAAAATGCTTTTCTGATTCAAATCAGTAAAACATTTTTCTTTTCTCAACTATTAAAATGGTGAATTACCTTAATAATTATTTTAAAGATGAACTATCTTTGGATTCCTGAACTAAATTCTGTTTGATCATGATGCATCACTCTTTTAGTATATTTTTAGATTCAGATATTTAATATTTTATTTAGGATTCTTTCATCTATATGAATGAGAGAAATGGCTTTATAACGTCTCCTTGAATTTATCAGGGCTTGAAATCAAGCTGGTAAGTAGCCTCATAAAGAGGCAGTTTTCACTACTTTCCCATTTTCTGTAGTAACTTGTTTAAGAAAGAAATTAACTGTTCCTTCAAAATTTGATAGAATTCACCCGTATATAGTCATCCAGGTATGGGATTTTAGGGAGGGAAGATCTTTGATTACCCTTCCATGTTTCATACTATTTCACATAATATATTCAAGTTGCCTATCACTATTCTACAAATTTATCCATTTCATCTACATTTTCAATTTTTTTTTTGTTTGCATTTACTTGTTCATAATTCTTGCATTTCAGAGGTTGTCAGACTTTCTTGGTTAATGGCATCTTTAGTGTCTCAACAGTCTCCTTCAAGGCACCATTTCACCAAATGAAACACCTAACAATTCTGTTTATCACACATTTAGACTCAAATTTAGCACCTGGTGGGCATTTAGCACCTGGTGGGCACTGCACAATTTCTCAAATTTTAGAATCAAATTGGATACTGCCACCCTCATTTCTTATTTCACAGGTATCTGCTTTTTAAAAATCAGCAGCAGAGAGGACTCAGCTTTGCAAGAAATGATACCACCAAAAGGAATGCAGTGAGTGTATCAATTTTCATTCTGAATTTTATATATGTTCACCTTCTTTTTTTCTTACTCAGTCTTCTCATAAAATTGCCTTAATAATTCCAAAGAGTAAGTATCCCAACTTTTTACTTATATTTCATTTTCTGATCTTTTCATTTCTCTCTCTTGAGTGTGCTCAATTGTTCTATCTCTACTGGCTTCTTGAACTCAGTGTTTAACCTTCTTTTTCTATCTTTAAAATATATTTATAGAACAGTTGCAAAAATACAGAGTTCCTTTACACCCTTACTTTTCCTTAAAAGCTTTCCTTAATGTTAACCAAAGTACAAGGAAACTAACACTGGTATAATATTATTAATTACACTTAATTTAAATATCATCAGTTTTCCCACTAAGGTGCTTTACTTCTCTTCTAGGTTCCATACAGGACCTGTCAATCTTTTGGAGATTGAGGTGATTAAGGAAAAAATGACACCTAATGTAATGTGGGAGTCTGTGTTGGATCCTTAATAGAAAAAGAACAGCTGAGCACACCCAAAGGAAAAAGAAGAAAGGAAATAAAAAGAAAGGAATAAGAAATGAAGGTAGCAGTATCCAGTGTGATTCTAATTAGAAAAGCAGGAATACAAGGAAAACTGCTACTTTAACTTTCTTCTGTATCATACTTTATGCCTGGTATATTTTTCTCCACTGTTTATATTTCTATTTTTAGTGACTTTCTGTTTTACTATGCCTCTGATAGATAACGTTTTTGGAGTTTTAAAAATCTGAGAATAAAAAAAAAAAAATCTGAGAATCGCTGTCTTTGTATTTTGTTGTTGTTCAGCTCCTAAGTTATATCTGACTCTTTGCAACCTCATGGACTGTAGCACTCCAGGATCCTCTGTCTTCCACTATCTTCTGCAGTTTGCTCAGATTCATTTCCATTGAATCTGTGATGCCATCCAACCATGTCATCCTCTGCCATTCCCTTTTCCTCCTGCCCTCAATCTTTCCCAGCATCAGGGTCTTTTCCAATGAGTTGACTTATAGCATCTACTGGCCAAAGTACTGGAGCTTCAGCTTCAATCCTTCCAAAGAATATTCAGGGTTGCCTTCCTTTAGGATCGACTGATTTGATCTCCATGTAGTCCAAAGGATTCGCGAGTCTTCTCCAGCACCACAATTCAAAAACATCAATTCTTCAGTGCTCAGCCTTCTTTATCGTCCAACTCTCACATCCATATGAGAAGACTACTGGAAAAACTATAGCTTTGACTATACAGCCTTTGACAACAAAGAGATGTCTCTGCTTTTTAAAAACACTCTGTCTAGGTTTGTCATAGCTTTCCTTAATCAGAGCCTAACCTGCTGGGGTTTTATCAAACTGACTGGAAAAAGGGAAATACCCAGTTCTAGCCTGCTCTAGCCATCCTGTCCCAACTAAATTAGGGCTATGGGGGACATCAAGAAACACATGTGAGGTTCACAGCCCAGAGAGACAGGCTCATTAAAAGACTGAGACCTAATCATAAGACTACAGAATGCTCTCTCCCTGACCCATTACCACCATGTTATTTTGTTGTTGTTGTTATACATTTTCTAGCAGATGTTTTTGCTTTTTAAAATTTTATTGAAGTATGGTTAATTTATTGTATTGTGTTAATTTCTGTTGTATAGCAAAGTAACTCAGTTATAGACTCTTTTTCATATTCTTTTCCATTACGGCTTATCACAGGATACTGAATATAGCTCCCTGTGCTACAATGCAGGACCCTGCTGTTTATCCATCCTATATGTAACAGTTTGTATCTGCTAATCCCAAACTCCCAACAGTTCCCCCCCACACACACCCCTTCTCCCGTGGCAACCACAAGTCTGTTCTCTATGCCTGTACCATCACATTACTAAAGGCCTAATTACAAGAGTCCCCTTCACCAAGTATATTGTATGACTAATGACCAAGAAAAAATTTAAGACATACTAAAAGGTCAAAAAATATAGTTTGGAGACAGCTAGGATCAAAATCAGACTCAGATATTGGAATTACTAGGCACAGATTTAAAAACAATAATGATTAACATGCTAAGGGCTCTAATAGATATAGTAGATAGCGTTTAGGAACAGACGGACAATATAAACAGAGATGGAAATCCTAAGAAAAAACCGAAAAGAAATGCCAGCGATCAAAGACACCGAAACAGAAATGAAGAATGATGGATTTATTAGCAGACTGGATATAGCTGATGTAAGAATATCTGAGCTTGAGGATATCTCAATAGAAAGCACTAAGACTGAAAAGCAAAGAGAAAAAAGACTGGAAAGAAAACAGAACAGAATATCCATGAACTGTGCAACAACTACAAAAGGTTTAACACATATATAATGGAAATACAAGAAAGAGAGGAAAGAGAGAAAGGAACAGAATATTGAAAACAATATGTAGGACTTCCCTGGTGGTACAGTAAATAAGAATCCACCTGCCAATGCAGGGGACATGGGTTCAATCCCAGGTCTGGGAAGATTCCACATGCCCCAGAGCAACTAAGCCCATGGGCCACAACTACTGAGCCTGCATGCTCCAGGGCCATGAGCCACAACTACTGAGCCCGTGTGCTGCAAGTACTGAAGCCTGTACGCCTAGAGCCTGTGCTCCGCAACAAGAGAAGCCACCACAATGAGAAGCCCGTGCACTGCAACGAAGAATAGTCCCTGCTCCTCACAACTAAAGAAAAGCCCACATACAGCAACAAAGATCCAGTGCAACAAAAGAAAAGAAAAGAAAAGAATATAAATAGAAAAGTAAAGAGAAAACATTTACTGAGAAAATTTCCTTAAATGACTGTCAGACACCAAACCACAGATCCAAGAAGTTCAAAGAACATCAAGTGGGATTAACACCAAAAAACTCTGTACCTAGGCATATCATTTTCAAAATACAGGAAGTCAAAGAAGCAAGAGGAGAAAAAAAATCTTACATGTAGCAGAACAAAGGTAAGAATCATATCTGACTTCTCAGAAACCATGAAAACAACAGAAAAGTAGAGTGAAATATTTGAAGTGTTGAAAGAAAAGATGCCTACCAACCTGGAATTCTGTACCTGCAAAATTATCCTTCAAAAGTGAAAGTGAAAGAGAAAGAAAAACTTTATCAGGTAAAGTGGACTCTTACAAGAATTAATAAATGATAAAAGGGTCAATATATCAGAAGTAATATCAATTATAAATATCTATGTATCAGGTTAATAAAAGAACTTTTAGACAAATGAAATATAAACTGATAGAACTAAAAGAAGTAAATAAATGATAATCATATATGGATATTTTCATACCCCTTCCTCAGTAACTGAAAGAACTAGTCATAAAAATCGGTAAGTATAGAAGTGAATTGCACAATCAACCACTTCATTCTAATTAAGAGTCATAGATTATTATATCCAGTAACTGCAAAATACATCTTTCTTTTCAGGTGCATACAGAATGTACAAGACTGTGTTGGTAAGTCATAAAACAAACCTCAATAAATTCAAAGACTGCAACCTTACAGAACTTTAATTGTGTTACAAACCAGTCACAATATGATGCCCTGGAAAGCCTCAAATATATGAAAATTAAGTAGCGCACTTCTAAAGAATAAAATATGAGCACATTAGGTCAAAAATAAGTAGAAAGAAGAGTAGAAACCAAACAAACAAAACAGATAAAAAAGAAAATTAATAAAGCCCCGAACTGATTCTTTAAACAGTTTTATGAATCTTTTCAAAGAGAAAATACAAATTACTAATTTTACAAAGAAAGAGACTTCACAATAGATACCGTAGATATCAATGACATAAGAACTTAATGCCAATAAATTTGGCATAATACAATGAAACATATTTCTTGAAAATCACAATGTACCAAACATGACACAAGATGAAATGAAGTTCTAAATAACTAATCAAGGATCAAAGAAATTTAACTTGTTATCAAAATTTTCCTCTGAAGAAAACACTGACGGAGGGGTGGGATGGTGAGGGAAATGGGAGGGAAGTTCAAAAGGGAGGGGTTATATGGCTGATTCAGGTTGAGGTTTGAAAGAAAAACAACAAAATTCTATAAAGCAAGTATCCTTCAATAAAAAAATAAATTAAAAAAAATTTTTAATAAAACTTTTCAAAACTGAAAAAAACCCTGAAAACACTGAAGGAAGAACTCATACCAATTTTATACAAACTCTTCAAAGATATTCCTTTTTTTCTATATTTCTCAACTCATTTCATAAGGCTAGCATAACTCTGTTACCAAAACCAGATAAAGACATTACAAGAAAGTGACAGATGGTATATTTCATGGTTTACAGACATAAAAAACCTTAATAAAATACTAGCAAATTGAATCCAGCAATATATAAAGCTTATAATACATGATGATCAAGTAGAGTTTATCTTAGTAATGAAAACCATTTGGGAAAAAAAAAAATCAATCAATGCAACTATTTATAGAATAAAAAAGGAAAATTATAGTAATCTTAGAAGATATAATAAAAGCACTGGATAACATTCAGTCATTTATTATAATAATAAAAAAACTCAGCAAACTAGGAACAGAAGGAAATGTCCTTAATGAGATAAAGGATGTATATGAGAAAACTATAACAACATACTTTATGGTAACAGACTGAATGCCTTCCATCCAAGGCAAGGATGTCCTCTTTCACCAGTGTAGTAAGGCACAAAAAAATACAAGGCAGAAAGGTTGAGCGAGAACAAATACAATTGTCCCCATTCAGAGAGGACACAATTATGCAAAAATCCTAAAGAACCAAAACCAGAAGAAAACAAAAACTACTAGAACTACTAAATGAATTTTACAAGCTCACAGATACAAGTTCGATATCAGAAACCAATTCTATTTCTTTATACTCACAAAAGAAAAATGAAATTAAAACTAAGAAAAAAATACCATCATAAAATACTCAGGAATAAATATGTAACAAAAGGTATGTATAGCTTTTATATAAAAACTATAAGACAGTTAAAAGAGATTAAAGAAGACCTCAATAAATGGAGAGATAGAAGATGTTCATGGACTGGAAAACTCAGTATTGTTAAAATGTCAATTCTCCTCAAACTGGTCTATAGAACCAATGCAGTACTAATCTTAATCTCAGCAGTCTTTCTTAAAAAGACTTAACAAGAGACTTAAAAAAGACACTGACAAGCTAATTCTAAAATTCATAAAATGCAAAGGATCTGAAATAGAGAAAAGAAACTTTAAAGAAGGAAAAATGAAATCAATTCGAAGTTTACTACAAAGTTACAGTAATCCAGTTAATGTTGTTATTGGCATTAGAATAGCCGTATCAATGAATGGAATTGATCAGTGTTTTGAAATAGATCCACACTCATATGGTCAAGGGTCTTCGGTACCAAAGCAATTTAATGTGAAAAGTAAAAAAATGGTGCTAGAACAACTGGATCCCCACAAGTAATAAGGAAGTGAAGCTCAGCCCTTATACCTTAAACTTTATTAAAAAAAATCAGTTTTGAGACAGATTACAGACCCAGATATAAAATCTAAAACTTCAAAGTTTACAGGAGAAAACTGAGAGAATATTTTTGTCACCTTGGAGAAGGCAGACATTTCTTTAACACAAGAAACATTCTCATAAAATTTAAAAGTTGGAAAGTTAAACCATTAAAATTTAAAACTTCCGCCATCATAAGATACCATCCAGGCAAGTCACAGACTTAGAGGAGACACTCATAAAATCTGTCTCACAAAGGGCTTGTATCCAGAATTCATAAACAACTCCAAAACTCAGTAATAAAAAGATAATGAAGCCAATAAAAAAAAAAGACTTGAACAAAAACTTCATTAGTTCAGTGGGCAATGAACACATGTAAAATTGCACCAACATCATTAGTTATCAAAGAAAATTAAAACCATATTGAGATATCACTATATAGGACAGCTGAAGTTTAAAAGACTGACAAAATCAAATGTTGGTGAGAATATGGAGCAAGTGGAACACTATTGCTGGGAAAAAAATTTTTTTTTTTAGAAAAAATTTTGCCAGTTTCTTATTAAGTTCAAACATACTTGTCCTTTGATGCAGCAATTCTACTCCTGGGGTAGAATCCACTAACAATTAAATGTGTGTGTGTGTGCACACGCGCCTATGCATGTGCACACAATTGCTCAGTCGTGTCAGACTCTTTGTGACCCCATGGACTGTAGCCCACCAGGTTCCTCTGTCCATGGAATTTCCCAGGCAAGAATACTGGAGCGGGTTGCCATTTCCTCCTTCAGGGAATCTTTCCAACCTAGGGATCAAATCCGCGTCTCCTGCATCTCTTGCACTGCAGGCAGATTCTTTACCACTGAGCCATCAGGGAAGCCCATAATTAAACATACGTCCACACAAAGACTTGTTTGCAAATAGTCATGGCCAGCAACTAATGGATCAGCTAAGAGTGTTCACTCTATCAGAATAATAACAGTATAGAAAAGCTTATCTTACTGGTGTCTTTCCTGGTGGCTCAGTGGTAAAGAATCTGCCTGCAATGTAGGAGACGTGGGTTCAATCCCTGGGTCGTAAAGATCCCCTGGAGAAGCAAACGGCAACCCACTCCAGTATTCTTGCCTGGGAAATCCCATGGACAGAGGAGCGTGGGCAGAAGAGTTGGACACGACTTGGGAATAAACAACCAACAACCAATGGTGTCTTAATATTCCTAAAGTGTGTCATAAAAAGCTGAAGATTTTTAATAGTGTAAGATTTATTATTTGTTCTTTTATTTTTAAAAATTGCTTGGCTATGCCATGCAGCATGCTCGATCTTAGTTCCCCAACCAGGACTGAACCTATGCCCCTTGCAGTGGAAGCTGAATTCCAACCATTGGACCACCAGGGAATTCCTTTATTGGCATTTTAAATACACAGATTTAAAGTTAAGGATAAAATAATACTGTTTAATACTTGACTATGTTGCATTTAAAATAATGTTGGCATAAGCTGATATGATTTATGAAACAAATTACCATTTTCCTTTCCTTTAAATATTTTAAATTTCTACCAAAAAACAGAATGAGCTGATTAAAAAAAAGCCATAGAACACTTATGATAACCTCAAACTGAAACAACTCAAATGTTCATCAGTAGAACAATGGATTATGGGCAATGACAGTACAGTCATGCAATGGACAACTACTCAGCAATACAAGTGGAAACAATTTCTAATAATTATAGGATTCTAGATGAATCAGATATACATTACGCTGAGTAAAAGAAGCCAGGCACAAAGGAGTATGATTTCATTTTGACGAAGTTTTAGAATGGACAAAATTAATCTAAGGTGAAAATATCAGAATAGTGGCTACCTAGGGCTTGGAGTCCTTAACAAGGAAATTTCCAGTCAGACAGAAATGTTCTGTTTGACAGGATGTGAGTTACATGAGGTTAACTATTGTCAAAAATGTACAATTAAGATTTGTGCCTTTTGAAATACGTAAATTTTCCTCTAAGAAATAAAGAACTCAAATAGGGTGTCATTAGGAAAATTTTGGTGATGTAAACCCAAATTTCCTTATCTAAAAGGATTACCCCACAGTAACCTATTCATACATCTACTATTCCCTAACAACTGGATAAAAGGCATACATGTAAAGTTGGTATTATACCCCATGTATGGCTATGTTCGATCTTACACCAAATTGGTGCATAAAAAAAGTAAATAAAAATGACCATAAATATCCAAACCAAGAATACAAGATTCATTTTAGACAACCCCAGAAATTCAACCTATCTAGGAGATATCAACTACCCACTTTCTGTTACTTTCCCAGGTTGGAGAGAGCAAACTAGACAAGGGAAATTCCAATACAATGAAGACCACAGTGATAATACACAGCAATGAAATTCTGTTTCTATTAATAGGCATCTATCTTGAAAAATACTAAAATGTGTATAAAAAGAGATGTATACAAATAGGTACAGAATGTTCCCTGCAGCATGGTTTGCTACAGGACAAAAAAAATTCCTAGAAAATTTCCATTCTCATTTCATTAACAGGGCAAACAAATAAATCATGGCCTGGCCTTACTGTGGAAATACAGCAGTTAAAAGAATGAAGTAGATTTATATAAATTGACTGAGAAAGAGCTCTAAGACAAACTGTTTCATGAAAAAAAAGCCACATTTACAAATACACACAGCATAATTTCATTCATGTATCACATCCATAATTAGGGGTAACAAATATTTTTTTAAAGTAACACAGCAATGATTTCAATCTCTATACCATTCATGTTTTTTAAAAAAGTCTTAAAATAGAACTCTACTAAAAAAAGATCAAGTGTTCAAGTTTTTTCTTTTTTTTTTGCCGATTTACTTTGTATTTGTCTCCAAACCACATGTTCCTTAATAGTGTTTCAGTTTTAGGTATTTTCTTTTGAATTTCCATCATGGAAGGGCTTTCTTTCACCTCCCTCTCCTCTGCACACACTACCATCTCTCCATCCTCCCAATATTCTTTCAATTTGGTTGCATCAGTATTCACTGTTTGGTATTATGACTGTAAGTGCTACTCACAGCTTTATCACGTTGTGTACTGTGATGACTTTCTGTATAAAATGTATTTTCGTGCATTTCAAATTTGTCTTTTCTGCGCAGGGCTGTGGGGACATTGATTTTGTATATTTTATTGCTAACCTGTAACCAAACCCTTCTCCCAGCTGTGTAACCTTCTCTCGGTATTCAAGCACATTGCCGCCGCTGCTGCTGCGTCGCTTCAGTCGTGTCCAACTCTGTGTGATCCCGTAGACGGCAGCCCACCAGGCTCCGTCGTCCCTGGGATTCTCCAGGCAAGAACACTGGAGTGGTTTGCCATTTCCTTCTCCTCAAGTTTTTTAAAAAGCAAAAAATTGAACAAACTATTCTTACTGAAAATAAGTGCTTCTTCCATATTAGAGTTCTATATTTCCAGAGAGAAAAGGAATGAAACCACCTCTTTCCCTCTGCCTAACATATTTATTACTCATGGCTCAATAATGAATTTTTTTTTAATAATAAATTTTAAGACTGAGTATTCGGCTTAAAAAGTCTTACATATAAAAATTCCTTATAGTTCCCTAAGTGCTTTTCTATACTATACCTCTTTCTATCCTAACAACCCTGTGAGGAAGGAAAAATAACATCCAAAGTCTAAAGATCACTGAAAACACTTCTAATGTTCACCCACTTTCAAGTCTGCATCTCTACCAGACACAGGAAAATTACACTTCCTTGCCCTGTTTTGCAGTCAGACAGAGGCCTTCTAACTAATTCTAGCTAAAGGGATATAGGCATGATCGTTACTTCTGAGCCAGAGCAATTTATTTGCTGTGTAAGATCCTCCTCTTTCCTTGCTCTGTGACCCTTAAAAACATATGAAGTTGACTGTGATGCCACACGGTATAAAGTAACTACTTAGAGAAGAGCCCTCCACTCATCACCCCCACCAATCTGGTCACACAGTCTGAGTAATAAATGTATTTTGGGTATTTAAAGTCTCTGAGATGGCAGGTTTGTTGCTTATTTTTAGCATAACCTCATCTATCATTACTGATAGACTCAATGTTTAAAAAAATTAAACAAGCCAAATTGTTCATAACAAAGAATCATAAAGTACTATCTGGAAACATGTGCTAAGAATATTCCTAAAGATAAGTGTATGGAAATAACTCACTGGGGGGAATGTGAGCAGAATTGATAGTAGAAATGAAAGGGCTTTCAGGTAGAGATTGATATGAGCATCTCTACAAGATTAAATTAAAATTAATATAGTACATTAAAACTAATTGAACATGAATTAAAGGACATGGTAGTACAAATTATTTTTTGACATTTAAATAAACATTCCCATAATTTATTAGGCTTTAAACAATTCCCATAATTTATTAGGTTTTAATCTCTGTGCCTCAGTTTCCTTAGCAGTAATATATTCAGTTTTTACTAATATACTATTTGTAATAATCTCTGCCTTGCAACCCCATGGACTGTAGCCCATCAGGCTTCTCTGTCCATGGGATTATCCAGGCAAGAATAGTGGAGTGAATACCCATGCCCTTCTCCAGGGGATCTTCTCGACCCAGGGATTGAACTTTGGCCTCCCGCATTGCAGGCAGATTCTTTACCAGGGAAGCCCCTACTAATAAGATATTTGTAACAATCCTTGCCTTGTGGTTCTTGTCAATTATATATCTGTATCTATTTCTCTCTCTCTCTCTCTCTCTCCCTATATATATGTAACTTACACACATATATTTTTAGTGTCAAGCTAAATAAATATTGTGAATGTTAAAAAAAAAAAAAAAAAAGAATATTTCTAACTGATGGCAGCATAACTCCCAACTCCAAATTCCGGTTATCTGTAATATTCAAGCAGTAAGCTTTTAAATGTTAAATAAGAATGTTTTTAATTTAACTTTGCAACAAAAAACAATGGAACTAACTTAATGTTAAATTCATAACCAAAGTATGATTTCATATTTTACTATTTTATTTTTCTTAATGGTTATGAGATGTCAAAATATAAGTACTTATGATCAACATCACACTAACATGATTGTCCCTAATAACAACCATCTCTATTTAGAAAGAAATAACAAGTGCCAGGTTTGATTCCATTTTTCCTAATAGTGAACCAAGTATGAAAAAGCAAAAGTGAAAGTAGCTCAGTCGTGTCCCATTCCTTGGGACCCCATGGACAGTAGCCTGCCAGGCTCATCTGCCCATGGGGATTCTCCAGGCAAGAATACTGAAGTGGGTAGCCTTTCCCTTCTCCAGGGGATCTTCCCAACCCAGGTCTCCCGCATTGTAGGCGGATTCTTTACCATCTGAGCCACCAGGGAAGCCCAACTAAGCATAGACAAATATAAAAATTAGCCTACTGTCTGAAAACAGATAGCTTTTTTCTGACATCACAGAGGCTTCAGCGAGATGATCTGAGATCTATACGATTTTAGAAACGATGAACAGGTAACAGAAAAATTAACCTAATTTCCTTCATAGATTCATTTTAAAGACTCCTGAGTATCATTTTTTTCTGGTTAAAGAAAATCTCCAACCTACAGACATAAGTCACCTTTTTCCTAAAGGGTCTAGTTTAGAAACTCTTCCAGAATTCCAATAACCATATTTCATCTTTCCAAATAACAGACTCCATGTCATCTTATCAAGGTACTGAGTTTCATGTACTACTTTAAACATAAGACATTCATCCTCAGACCCCAGCATGGCCATTTACCAAGAGTTTATTATGTATCAAATATTGCGGAAAGCACTACACAAAGGACCTCATTTACTTTCTTAACAACTGTGTGATAAAGAGTTTGGCTGACCTTTGTCTGGGGTTCCCAGGAAGTAACTTTAAATCCTTGAAATTTCCCATATATAGGAGTGTCTTTGTTATTTACACTTCCACCCCACCCACATATCTGATAGTTTATACTAATGAAGTACCTTGTTATTTTTTAATTTTATTTTTAATTGGCAGATAATTACTTTACTCTCTTCAAGAAAATGTGAGATACCAAGGGAACATCTCATGCAAAGATGGGCACAATAAAGGACAGAAACGGTATGGACCTAACAGAAGCAAAAGATATTAAGAAGAGGTAGCAAGAAGACACAGAAGAACTATACAAAAAAGATCTTCATGACCCAGATAACCACGATGGTGTGATCACTCACCTAGAGCTAGACATCCTGGAATGTGAAGTCAAGTGGGCCTTAGGAAGCATCACTACGAACAAAGCTAGTGGAGGTGATGGAACTCCAGTTGAGCTATTTCAAATCCCAAGAGATGATGCTGTGAAAGTGCTGCACTCAATATGCCAGCAAATTTGTGCCAGCAGTGGCCACAAGACTGGAAAAGTTCAGTCTTCATCCCAATCCCAAAGAAAGGCAATGCCAAAGAATGCTCAAACTACTGCACAGTTGCCCTCATCTCACACACTAGCAAAGTAATGCTCAAAACTCTCCAAGTCAGGCTTCAACAGTACATGAACTGTGAAATCCAGATGTTCAAGCTGGATTTAGAAATCAAATTGCCAACATCCACTGCATCACCGAAAAAGCAACAGAGTTCCAGAAAAACATTTACTTCCACTTTACTGACTACACCAAAGCCTTTGACTGTGTGGATCACAACAAACTGTGGAAAATTCTTAAAGAGATGGGAATACCAGACCACCTGATCTGCCTCCTGAGAAATCGGTATGCAGGTCAAGAGGCAACAGTTAGAACTGGCCATGGAACAACAGACTGGTTCCAAATCAGGAAAGGAGTATGTCAAGGCTGTATATTGTCACCCTGCTTATTTAACTTATATGCAGAGTATATCATGTGAAATGCCATCTGGATGAGGCACAAGCTGGAATCAAGATTGCTGGGAGAAATATCAATAACCTCAAATATGAGGATGATAACACCCTCATGGCAGAAAGCAAAGAGGAACTAAAGAACCTCTTGATGAAAGTGAAAGAAGAGAGTGAAAAAGTTGGCTTAAAACTCAACATTCAGAAAACTAAGATCATGGCATCTGGTCCCATCACTTCATGGCAAACAGATGGGGAAACAATGGAAACAGTGACAGACTTTATTTTGGGGGGCTCCAAAATCACTGCAGATGGTGACTGCAGCCATGAAATTAAAAGATGCTTGCTCCTTGGAAGAAAAGCTATGACCAATCTATACAGCATATTAAAAAGCAGAGACATTACTTTGCCAACAAAGGTCCCTCTAGTCAAAGCAATAGTTTTTCCAGCAGTCATGTATAGATGTGAGAATTGGACCATAAAGAAAGCTGAGCACCAAAGAATTAATGCTTTTGAATTGTGGTTTGGAGAAGACTCTGAGAATCCCTCGGACTGTGAGGCGATCAAACCAGTCAATCTTAAAGGAAATCAGTCCTGAATATTCATTCGAAGGACTGATGCTGAAGCTGAAACTCCAGTACTTTGGCCACCTGATGTGAAGAACAGACTCATTGAAGAAGACCCTGATACTGGGCAAGAGTGAAGGCAGGAGGAGAAGGGGACAAAAGAGGATAAGATGGTTGTATGGCATCACTGACTCAATGGGCGTGAGTTTGAGCAAGCTCTGGGACTTGGTGATGGACAGGGAAGCCTGATGTGCTGAAGTCCATGGGGACGCAGAGTTGGACATGACTGAGTGACTGAACTGAACTGAATTACTTTACAATAATGTGATGGTTTCTGCCACACATCAAGAATCAGCCAAGGGCATACATATCCCCTCCCTCTTGAACCTCCCTACCACCTCCGTCCCCGTGCGACCCCTCTAGGCTGTCACAGAGCGCCGGCAGAATTAAGTAACTCAGACTGGAGATTGGCCATACCAGAAAACCAAATAAGTGATTAGAGGGCTAATATCATGTGATCAGAGGGCTGGGGCTTTCAGGCACAGCTCTGCCACTGGGAAGGGTAGTGGAATTGGAAACTGAATTATGTGGGCAATGATTCAATTAATCATTATTCAATATAAGAAATCCCAATAAAAACTCTGGACACTTAAGCTTGGGTGAGGTACCCTGGTTGGCAATACTTTGTTGTCATGCAGTAAATGTGTTGGGAAGATAATAATATGTCCCTGAGAACAAGAAAACATTGCACTTGGAAATCCTGCCTTTTGACTGGTTCAGATTTGTGTGTTTTTGCTATGATAAAACTTTAATCATAACTACAGCATTTCCCTGAGTTCTGTGAATTGCTCCAGTGAATTATCCAACCTAAGTTAATCTATGGAGATGCCTGAAATTTGTAACCAGCAGATCAGAATTGAGTGTGGCTCAAGAGGTCCCCAACTGTCAGTTGTATTTTATACAATCTTGTAGAAGTCTGGGCCCTTAACCTGGAGTCGGCCAACTTTAAGTAACAACAAAGTTTAGAAATACCCTCTAAGAGTCTAGTTCAAACTTGAGTCCTGGGGGCCACCATAGTTATGTCCCTCTCCCCACTCCAGGCTACCTGTCTGTCCAAGTGCAGGTCACTGCAGCCTGCTCTCTCTCTTCAGTCACTCAGGGAATAAACGCCCCTGGTGGCTCAGCTGGTTAAGAATTCACCTGCAATGCAGGAGACCCCAGTCTGATTCCTAGGTCGACAAGATCTGCTAGAGAAGGGATAGGCTACCCACTCCAGCCTCCACCACCCACATACAGGAAAACTCTTCTGAGATCATCCCTGACTTGGTTTCACCCACAAATCCTACAGGCACACTTAATCTTCAAACACAGGCAGCCAGCTTTTCAGTGCACCACTGTCACTGAGGGAGTAAATACATTCCTCCTCCTGTCATCCCACCTCCACTCCTCCAAACCCCCAAAAGCCGATTCCATGATCACTGCTGAAAACAAGATTCTTTCTACTTCTTTTTCTTCTAGTCATGGAAGCTCTCAGAACTGTCAATTTAATCAAGCCCTCCCTACAAAGCATTCAAACCAGCACCCAACCTGTTCTCCCCTGGGATGGCCCCATACACAGACACACATGGCATCATTAGAGAAGAGATAAAATAAGCAAAGGAAGAAAACAAGAAAGAATCCTGTGGTGCTGGACTGGAACTAGAGAGACCGATACACAGATCCATTGACAGGGTTTGGGATTAGTGACATACCAACGGCAACAAGTTGACTTAGTATTTTATTTCTGAACACTGATCTCTACTAAAAAGGAACAGGCTCCTTGGAGAAATGGTTGATTTCAGAACTGAGGCAGGGTTAAGTCCAAGATGTGTCCAAAACATCTTGTGTCAGAAAAAGGAAGTGCTCAAAGAACGATGGGGACATAAAAAAGAACAAAGACAGCTTGAAGCGCCTGTATGTGCATGCTTAGTCACTCAGTTGTGCTTGACTTTGTGACCCCATGGACCGTAGCCCGCCAGGCTCCTGTGTCCATGGGGATTCTCTAGGCAAGAATACTGGAGTGGGTAGCTTTTCCCTTCTCCAGGGGATCTTCCCAACCTAGGGATCGAATCCAGGTCTCCCACATTGCAGGCAGATTCTTTACCGTCTGAGCCACCAGGGAAACTGCTTGAAGGGCCTCCCACTGGTCAAATCTAGGACAATTCTGACCACCAGAATAATGGGACTCCATGAATACATACTGATACAAACAAAAAACTGAACATTTGGTAAGAAATAGGATATTTAATAGTCTCAAAGTATCTCACCACCAAATACTTAATGATTAGAGAGGGAAAAAGAGTAACTCCACAGTAGAGAAGCCCTGCAGAAATCCCCTTATCAAGAGATCAAAGTTACAGAGCTACTGAACCAAACCAAAATCATACACTACTGGAACACTGAGAACAAGTGATTTCTGGAATATTTCTGTGAAAGAGACAACCTGACTCTAACCATGAAGCGTACAGACAAACCCAAATTGACAGGCATTTACAAAATAAATGGCCTGTACTTGTCAAGTGTCCAGATCATGAAAATCAAAGAAAAACCAATGCAACATTCCAAACTGAAGACTGAAAGACATGACGTACAAATGCATGTTTTGGAACTGGATATTTTTGATACAAAGGATGTTACTGCAACAATTGGATCTCAGTTTCTTCATCTGTAAATCATGAGATTAAACTAGATCTACTGCTCCAAATACCAATAAGGGACTTAGGCTTCTGTATAGACAAAACACTAGATCTAACAGTCCTTCAATATATAAAAAGCTCTCGATTGGTATTCTAACTATAAAGAAAGATTGCCACAGACACCCAGAAGTTGTACCAAAATTAAGTTGTATGGGAAAAAGTCTTAAAGAAAAAAATATTATACAATCAATACTGTATCCACACAATGGAATATTATCTAGCTATATGAGCTGATATGG
Source organism: Dama dama (assembly GCF_033118175.1). Lineage (NCBI taxonomy): Eukaryota > Metazoa > Chordata > Mammalia > Artiodactyla > Cervidae > Dama > Dama dama. The sequence goes on along the minus strand of NC_083687.1, from coordinate 18,648,866 downwards.
ACAGATGTCAATGGCAAGATTTTGTAGAGAAAGGAAAACTTAGCCCAGTATATCTAACATAGTCCCTTTTCTATGTATGTCTGCATATATGTATGTTTAAGATAGCCCCATATATGGTCATGTATATGCACAGAAAATTTCTGGAAGGATACATAAGAGTTTGTCAGTAATGATTAGTTCTGAGAAATAGAAGATAGTCCTGAAGGGAAACAGAGCACTTTCCTCTCCATCTTCTACCCTTGTACATGCAATTCTCAACAAAGAAATTTAAAGTCAACCTAGTAGCAGTAAGTACATATAGCACCCAGACCATGGTTTCTAACATTCCCAACTAAAAGGAAACTCCCTGCATAAGTGGCTGATTGCACATATGGGTCAGAGTAAGTACAAAGTGAGCTGTGGACATCTTGTGCCAGAAAGCAAAGAAGCACCCAAAGACTACGAAAGGCATGTGAAAAGGACCAAGAAGCTAGTGTGATGGGGCACTCAAAGGCCAAACACGGGGTAATTCAAACATCGAAAAGAATCACCCTATCAAGAAAAGCAAGAAAGTGATCATTACAAGAGTCAAGGCAGGGGTTAACTATGGGGGAGGAAGAAAGAACACTATGGGTTTCTGAAATCCTGGTGATGCTCTATTTCTTGACCTGGAAAATAATGTTTGTTTATGATAAGTTATTAAACCATACATATTTGTTGTATAGACTTACACACACACATACACACATATATAATATTTCATAATTTAAAAATTAAAATGTAAGGTTTCAAGAAAAAAAAAAAGTCACGTAAAAACAAGAAGGAAAGAAAGAAAACGGCAATATCTTACCTGCAAGAGTATGTAGGTTCTCCCACTTTAAAAACACGACCACAAAGATGAGAAGGTTTGTTTGTTTGTTCAAGTTTGGAAAATCCCAACTCAGGATCTTCACCACAAAGGTACCATTCCATTGGTCCCAACAAAACTTGGTGTGCCAACATGTCTTCTTTCTGCGGAAAAGGGTTGGGACCCCTGCAGTAGATTTTGGGTACATAGTGGGCCAAATGCTGGTATACTTCTTTAGTAAGGTCAGTTGCTTGCAGCCATTTCTTCAAAAAAAGAAAAAATACTTTTAAACAGTCAATAAACTGCAAATTTGAATAAATCTCTCTATTTTCTCCTAGACACAAAAAATAATGACAAAAGAATCTTATAAATTGTTTTATTGACAACATTCATCACTGTATGCCTTTTCAAAAAGGGTGAAACATTTAGAACTTAACTACAATAGCCAGTATCTTAGAATTCTACTTAAAGTGAAAGCAAAATCAACAGTGAAATGAGCCCATCTGCTCAAAATGACTCCTGAAGCAACCTTCTATAGGCAGTCCAGGAAAATAACCACAATAAATCATCTCAAAGACGCTAGCCATTGAGCCCATCTGACTTCCTTTCTAATTTCAACTGTTTTGCTCAAATGATACTCTAATTGTGATCTGGATTCTCTTTTCAGTTGGCTGATAGGAAGAGCATACAGTAAACATGAACAGCCAATGTACTAATTCTATTTCTCAATGATTAATAAATGACATGCCACAAAAGACTTTGTTTTAATGATTATGCTTTTTCCTCCCGATCGACCTCTGCTTAAACCCTTTCTCCTTCACTCTCCACACTAAAAACATCTTAAAAAGTCACCGTTTCCTGTACCCAAACTTTCATGTCCTACTACCTGTGGTAATTCTACTTAGATATCTAACAGATACTGAGATATTGTAATTTACAATAAGAAATACACTTTTGGTGTTCTCATTCTTAGCACAGAGCTCCTAAAACTCCTGAAGTTTCCTAAGTGTAAGTGAGATAAAAATAAAAGGAGTGTCTTTTGTTATTCAGAGCAAACCCCTTTCAATCAGACATGAGCTGCAGTTACTGAGGTGACTTTTGGAAAGCCCCTGGCAACCAGTTCCCCGGGGAACATGATTAATAGGTGGGAACTTACAGCCTCCATCCCAACCAACTTCAGGGAAGGGAGAGGTGCTGGAGGTGAAGTTAATCACTAATGACCAATGATTTGATCATCATGCCTACGGAGGCATGAAGCCTCCATAAAAATTCCAAAATGTCAAGGTTCAGACACCTTCTTGCTTGGTGAACAGGCAGAGGTGCTAACGTGCCCAGAGAGGGCATGGAAGCTCCACACATCTTCCTCTATTTCATTTGGTTATTCCTGAGTTGTATCATTTTATAATAAACAAGTAACCTAGTAAATAAACTGCTTCCTTGAGTTCTGTCAGCCACTGAGCAAATCATTGAACCCAAAGAGGGGGTCACAGGAACCCCCCCATTTGCAACATAAATTGTGGGTAACCTGAGGACCCCCTGTTTGTGAGTGGCATCTGAAGCAGTACTGGGGGCAGCTTTGTGGGACTGAGCCTTTAATCTTTGGGATCTGATGCTAACTCCAGGTGTAGAGTGTCAGAATTGACCAACCTGTAGGGCACCCAATCGGTGTCTGCTGAGAAGGAGAGAACTGCTTGATGTGGGAAAACCACCCCCCTACATTTGGTGGCTGGAAGTGTTAGTGTGAATGTAAAGAGAAACAGAAGAAACAGTTTTTCCTTTCAGACACCAACTCAATATGTCCAAAATTGAACTCATGATCTCCCACAACACAAAACCCCCTGCTATTTTCTCCATTTCCCTGTTTTAAACACCAGCATCTACCAGGTATTCAAACCAGAAAAAAAGCAGAAATCTTTCTTCCTTACCCCAACATTCAATTAATCATCATGTCTTATCTATTAGGGCTCCTCAACATCTGTTGAATCCATCCATTTCTTTCTCTCCATCTCTACTGGCACTGCCCCCAAACTGCCCAGAACCATCAGATTAGTGCAACCATATTCTAACTGGTAATCCCCACTAGTTTGGCCCCTCTACAGTTCATTTTTCCAATCTCACTACCAGAGTGTTTCTTGCAAAATGCCAGTCTGATCATGTCACTGTTTCCCCTTCTATTTAGGATTAAGTCAAGTCCACTGACATGGTTTACGAAGCCCTCTGTCTTGTATTATACTTCCTAGTCTCCTCCTCCTGAGTGGCACTGCTCCTCTCTCTGCTTCCCAGGGCTATTTTCTACTCATTCTTCAGATCTCAGTTTATGTTTCACTTTCTCTAAGATGCCTCCTCAGCCCATTCCTTACCCTAGTCTCTTGTTCCTCTAACTCCCCACCCCAACCAAGTTCTAAAACAGAACCAAGCCCCAGTGGGCATTTAGTAAAATCCGTTAACCTAATGACTATAAATATATCTGTACTACTGACTGTCATTTAACGTTGGTATCACAGAAAGATGCTCCATGTGGCTTTTATGGAAGCAGAAATAAAGCCAATCCAGGTGCAGGCTCTAAAAACCAAACCAAATAAGACCTGTAATAAGGCATCCATCAACCTACCTCCATTCTTTTCCCTATTTCCTTAAGTCTTAAGATTTTTCCTCATACCATTGTCATTTATTTATTCCTGCCTTCCATACCAATTCCATCTATGTTTATTTGTCCTCCATATTTCCTTGCGTTAACTACAACCGACTTTTTCTGGCTCTAAACCAAGTAAAAATTTGAAATCAGAAAACATGGAACAACTCACTTCTACAAAAATGCAGTTAACTGTTAACTCATAGGTCTCATGTTTACCTATAGATTACAACGTTTAAGTCTCACATTACATCCTTGTTAACAAAGAGTGCATTCAAGTGATGTCTAACACCATAAGACAAGAGTATAAGGTCTAATAGCTATACTCCAATATAAAATAAAACATTAAAAAAAAAAAGAGTATAAGGTCTTTTTAACTATTACTTGCATAATCTTCAGTCCACTTCTTTTTTTTGAAAAATAACTCTACAGAGAGATTTTAAATATTCATGAGGTGTATATACTAACTTTCAAGTTAATGTCACACTTTAGAGAACTTTTCCTAAACATGTAAAATTCTTGTTCATAAGTTAAGGGCTGGATGGAAGTTTATAATTGAAAACAGAGAAAAAAGTCTTTACCCCTGAAGTGAAACAATCCTTTCCAAATGTAACTAATTTTGCTCTGTTTCCTTTTATCAAGTAGGAAAGAGACTAAATTACTCTTAAAACAGTACTTTGAGAGAGACAATCATTAAGATTCAAAAATTCACCCCCAGGATCCTAGAAAACTATGCTTCAATTTTAATTTACAACATATTTAAAGGTTTTGTTTAACACCAATTTTTTGTTTTATATTTTATGTTGCCATTTCTCTTAAAAGTTTACTTTTGCAGAATTTTGATCCAGGGAGGATAAAGGATGGTGCTTTGTAAAAGAAATTATGTTGTCTTGTTGCTCCAATAACACTGATGGGCCAAATATGTTCAGATTTCTTAAACAAAAAATTCAGAAACTAATATCAGCTTCTGGTTAAGGAAAAAAAAAAATCAGTCACCTTATTTAAAACACTTATAAACAAAGCAAAGTACCTTTACATGGGAATTATATACCAGAGATATAAAATTAGTGACCAGCAACAGTATAGATTAGAAAAAAAAAGCTGTGAAGAGAAAATGAGCAGGTGGAGAAAATTTCTGGCTGCATTTCAAAATAATGGTTTACATATTTCTCAAAAGAAAAAATCTATAGCTTTTCATATTAGCTCTCAGTAACATAAGCTAATTGTAACTATTTCTTCCACAGGAAAAATTACCAGATTCCCAATTTGGTTGCATGTTAATCTGTCCTTATTTCAGACACTTGCGGCTGTCATGTAATGTGCACATCACAGTAACAAGCACTACCTTATTAGAAGTCCTCCATAAGGGAAGTGGGGAAACTGTCAACTCATTCCACTATAGTAAACATGTTATGACAATGTTTCTAGGCTCTCTCCTATTTTGAAAGCTAACTTTCAGCCTTGGGATGGAGAGCAAGTATAATAAACACAAAAATGAAAGAATCCCTTGGGGTTAGTTCTTTCATCACAGTGAAAAGTGAAAGTTGCTCAGTCATGTCTGACTCTTTGGGACCCCATGGACTGTACAGGGGGCCAATCTGTACACAGAGTACTGGGTCCCTTCTCCAGGGGATCTTCCCAACCCAAGGATTGAACCCAGGTTTCCCACATTGCAGGCAGATTCTTTACCAGCTGAGCCACAAGGGAAGCTTGTATCACAGTATCTAATTATAATTCTTTGCCAAATTAAAACTGCATTCTTTAACCACATTTGGTTTTGCTTTTGAACAAGGATAATCAACATGTAAGTTAACTATAAAAAAACAATCTAAAGCAACAATCACTAATGCTGAAATGGAGCTTTCGGGACTATATTAAGAAAAAATTAGAGCTAGAAAAAATGTAACTTAAAAATAGGCAAAAGACCCAAATTGACACTTAAAAAAAAACCAAAAACCCAAAAAGCTTATGAAAAGATGTTCAACATCATGAGTCACGAGGGAAATACAAATCAAAACTATAAAGAGCTCCAACTTTACACCCAACAGAATGGCTATAATTGAAAAAAGAGACAATTAACAAGTGTTGGCAAGGATGTGAAACCCACTGAAAACTTCACATCTGCTGATAGGAAGGTAAAACGATGCAGTCATTTCAGCCTAGCAATTCCTGACCCAGCAATTCCACTTCTGGGTGTATGCCCAAGAGAAATGAAAACATATATTCCCACAAAAAAACTGTACACAAATGTTCACAGTAGCACAATTCATAATCTCTCAAAAGTTGAAACAACCCAAATAGCCATCAACTGATGAATGGATAAATAAAATACGATATATCCACATAATGGACTATCATTTGGCAGTAAAAAGGAATGAAGTATTGAGGATATATGCTACAATAAGGACAAAACTTGAATACTTATGCTAAGCGAAAGAAACCAGTCACAAAAGACAACATATTACATAACTCCATTTATATGAAATTCCCAGAATAGACAAATCTATGGAAACAAAGAAACAGGTTAGCAGTGGCCTAGAGTCTGGGAGGTTAGAAGGAGTGTACAGATAATGGATATAGGATTTCTTTTGGAAAGGTGATGAAAATGTTCTAAAACTGATCGTGGTGATGGCTGTACAACTCTGTATATGCTAAAAACCACTGAACTGAACTGTAAGATATGTGAATTATATTGCAATATATAAAACTGCTGAAAATTTTAAGGTTAAAAAGTAACCAATATAGATATAATACTCTACATAAAACTTCTGTAAGGAATACATAGTTCTTTCAGACTTGGGGAGAAATAATATATCCACTTTTTAAATCATAATCATCCACTGAAACATATAATTGAATCTGTGGAGCATAAGATGTAGATAGACTCAAGAAGTGTCAGGGGAGTCGTACTTGCACAACCGGGAGTTGGTGATGGACAGGGAAGCCTGGCATGCTGCAGTCCACAGGGTCGCAAAGAGTCGGACACGATTGAGCGACCGAACTAAACTGAACATACTTGCAGGATCAACCTTACCAAAGGAAAGAGAACACTAGAACATAGGGCCAGTCACTTTACTATCCTAAACTTAAAAGTACTGGAGTACTTAAATACTTTTGTGAGGCATTCTAGTAAAGAATAGATGGGAGCACAAAAAGTCCTTCCTCCTCTACAAATAAGAAAAGCCAGTGTGTAAATACAGTGTGGGAAAGATGACACCAGTGCTTATTAAGTAATTTTAGACGGATGTGATCCCAACCAATTACTAGTCACAGAGGTCTAAAAGCTGCAGTAACTGCTTTACTTGTTTATTCTCTCAAGTTTATTTTAACCTGAGAAAACTTTATTCATTTTAATTTGTGATAAAGGCTGGGCTGGAGCCGAAGCTGGAAGAATACTAAAGCGTTATGCTGTTTTAACCAAATACAGACAATAAACGCCTCACAAAGTAACAGCAAATTATACTGCTTGAAGAATCCTGTATTTTAATACTAGCCTGAATCTTCTTTAAAAAATTTTATTGGTCTTCAGACTAAATTTTTTTCCATCTTATTCAGAAATCCATTTAAAAGGAAAACAGAGCAAAACTAAAATGTAGCTCAGACTCTGATCTTTACAAACTCCAAGTCCAGAGTACTAAATTTTGATTACATTTCCCTTAATATCCCCACTACATCTGACTGAGAATTTCACTACACAAGGACTAGGAGCACTGGTCTCTAGCATTAGTTTTATAACTGTTTACTCAGGAAATCTCAACAAATTTGAGCAGCTCTCACTTGACAGCTTGCACTTTTATTTAAAATTTTATTTCATATTGGAGTATAGTTGATTACCAATGTTGTGTTAGTTTCAGGTGTATAGCAGCTTGCACTTTTAGAACTGGGAAAACAGAGTACATAGCCTGTATCACTGGGTTACAGGCAAAATATGGCAGGAGTAAAAAAAAAAAAATCAGGTAAATAAAAGGTCAGATATCAACATGGATACTGACAGGATGATGTAGATAGGGAACAGCTATTATCATCATTTTACTATTTACTTCGAACACAGCTTTCATTTTCTTTTCAAATCTCTCGATAAATGAAAGGCAGATGGGGAAAATCCTTGGTTGTTGCAATATTAAGCAGAAAGTAAATGAAAATGGAACTAAACAAGTTGGTCTAAAAACAAAGATGCATCAGTCAACAACGTGTTTCTTGAAACTTTTCACCTCTACTCCTGACATTTTCTTCCCCTATGACTCTAGTGTCCTCATCAATTCGCTCAAAATAACTCCTCACTAACCAACAGGCTCAAAGTGCCCCATTACAATTTTGTTCCTGACATTCAGATTGTTGACTTGTGCTCAAAGGTCACTTCCTTCCTACTAGTTTTTAAATCGGAGGCCCTAAAGGTGGGGCCTAAGCTGTGTTGGTCCACTTATAATCATTCTGGGCAATCTGTTCTAATGGGTGTTCCCTGTCCTTCTGGAGGAAAGATACCATCGAGTTTTATTAATTGTTTTATAACTCTGTTACTTATATGAGCATATTCATATTACAGGTTCAGTACAAGACCGGCTTTGAATGCTTTAAGTTTGGGGCATTAACTGCTCTCACTACGCTGTGGCCACATTACCAGCTTCCATTTATTGACAGCCGCTCTCTCAAAGTTATATAACGTTGGTTCTCCGTCCAACTACCCCCAACTCCTAGACGAATTATTGTTTTAATCTCCCAGTCTCAACGACCACTTTCTCACACTCCATAAACCTGTCAAGACACTAACTCTTCGTACATTCACTAACGTCGACTGACCAAACCAGGGCAAAAACGCACTGAAAAGAGGGGAAAAGACGGAGGACAGTGTCCTTGGCATCCGCCGGTCCCAGAAACAAAGTAAAGGCGGCAGGTTTCAAACGAGGAGGCAAGGCTCCGCTTATCTCCGGAAAAGGAATCAGGAAGACAAAGTACCCCAAAAAACCAGGAAGCAGAGTTGGCATAGAGGGCAAAGGCCCTGTGCTGCGAGACTTACTGGGACTGTGGGGAAAAGGAGGGATAATGGAAGAGCGAAACGGAACGCGAGGGTGGCTGGTGCACCCAGCAGCGCTGCCGGCTACTTGTGGATAAAGAGGGGAGGAGAGGAGCAGGATCTGGGGCCTCCCCGGGCCATTACCTACACGGCGAGGCGCCGCGCGCGGGGTCGTCACCCCAAGTCAGGGCCCGCCGCCCGGGGATTCCCAGGAGTCGGTTCCTCCCCCGGGGCGCGGCCTGCCACGGCCGGACATCCGAGCCCCAGTCCAGGCACTCACCCCCGCGGTCTCCTCAGCTGAACATTCCAGCAAACTCCGGTCGAGGGCCTGCACCTCAGGCTCCAGCTCCGACGCCATCTTCCCTCCTTCGCCTCCCCAGCGCTGACGCCGCTACTGCCGCCCCGAGGGCAGCGGCCTCACCACGGCCCGGGGGAGGGGGCGGGGGGCGGGGGCGCGGCAAAGCCACCACCCTGCCTGGGGCGGTCGGTCTTGAGCAGGAGTTCAGGTGGCCGCGGGTGGAGAAGACGAAGAGTAGCGCGAGGTGAGGCGGGCAGAAGGGACAGCGTCTCCTGCGCTCCCTCCCGGGCTCTGCGCCCAAGGGTCAAGTCACCGCCTGGACCCTGCCCCGGGGAAGGACACAGAAAACATCGAACCTGGCACTCTTGCCCGCTTCTACTGCGTCCGGCACCGTGAAAGGGGCAATAACACTCCAAAGAGGAAGCAGAGCACTCTGGGAGTTGTAGTCGTCCTTCGCAAGGCCAGGAAAAAGGTGGAACCCTTACAAGGAGCCCGCCCCGGGATGGCATTGTGGGAGTTGTAGTCCGTTCGTCTCCTAAGAGCTTGGAGAAATGGCAGATGAGCGGGCGGGGCTTTTCTGCACAGCTAGAATCGTGGGAAGAGACCCGTGGCGAGAGGCGCCCACCCGGGAAAAGGAAGAAGCGCGAAATACTGTGTGGTACCGTAGTTTTATCCCTCAACGCCGTTTGTTCATTTTTGTATCCCAGAGCTTAGAACGGTGCCTGGCACGTGGTAGAACTCGAGTGCTTTTCAAAGCCTGAAGTGGGTATGAACTCGAATTCTTGTCGAATGAATAAACATTCCTACAGTTACATTTCTATAGTGTTTATGGCCCTGTCATCCATCAACACTGGTAACGAAGGTGTACATCCCCCAGGATTTCGAAGGTTTTTAAAACATGTTAAACTGGTGTGAAAGGAAACGTTTCCAAGTGATTTAGTTATGACCGTTTATTAAAATTTATTACAAATCTTGTTGCAAAGGAGGAGTCTACTGAGCCAATTCAAAGATTTACTCTTGATCGGGAGGTTTTATAGAAATAGATAATCATTGTTAGGTTGGACGCAAAAGGAAATTATGTTTCAGTAGAGGTAATTAGACTCTTGACTGACAGGTGTGTGGGTTTCTTAGAACAAGTCTTCAGTTCCTTTAGAGTTTATCAGAAAATTGCTTATACGTTGTATTAGGTATGAGCTTTATTCCTACTAAGAAATTGTGAATTATATTAGGCAAAAAAAAGTTATGATGGAATCCAGGTTTGGGAAATTTTTTTTTGCTGGGTGTTATTGTTGTTAACAAAACTATAATATTACCCAAGTTTTTTCTTTTAAGGAAATAAAAATTACCCATAATCCCACAGTCCAAATAAGCTTTGTTATCGCTTTAAAAAATGAAACTAATATCTGTATAAGTTAGAACTTCAAACTCAATGAAAATATTTTTTTAATGAAAATATTTTTAAAGGGAAAAATGATAACTATGCCTCTTACCCAAAGTCCTTCTCTGCAAAAAAAGCATTTTTAATACTTTCTTATGATTCTAGCCAGAAAAAAATGTATGCATATATACATAAATACCTAGAATGAGAGATCTTGAAAGGGTTTTATATATATATATTTATATAAATATATATAAATATAAATATATTTATATAATTTTTGTATATATTATGTATATATAAATTATTTATATATAAAACATAAATATATTTATATAAATATATATTTAAATATATATATATATTTCTTCTTTGCCCAACCTCCTTGCCCTGATGGGCTCCCTAACCAGAGACAACCTGGAGGAAGCCTGGGATTGTTATAATCCAGAAACAAAGATAATGCCTCTTTAAGAGTCCTAATGTAGAATTAAAGCCATTAAAATGCATTTTAAAGAATCTTTATTATTTTTAATTTTTGGATTAATTTTGTATTCTTTTCCCCTAAATTCTTGAGTTGGATATTTCTACTAACCATTCTTTTTCAAAATGTACATCTAAAGCTGTGGTTTTCAAACTTGAGTGTGCATCAGAATTACCTAGAGGTCTTGATAAAATACAGACTTCTGGATCCCACTTTCAGAATTTCTGATTCAATAGGTTTTGGATGGAGACTGAAAACTGTATTTCCGTCAGGTTCCTGGGTCAATCTGTGGGCTTGGGGACTAACTTCAAGAATCACAGATTTATTAATGCAATGCATTTCCATTATATACTGCTTTAATTACATTACATTACATAAATTTTGGTATATAATATTCTATTATCATTAATTAGTATGATTTAAAATTTTCTAGTGTGTATGACCTTGTGATCTTTTTTCTTTTTCATATCCATGACTCACTTATTTTGTAACTGAAAGTTTATACATCTTAATTTCTCTCTTTTTTCTTTCTCCCCTCCACCTGCTGCCCTCTGGCAACCACCTGATTGTTTTCTGTACATATAGCACTATTTCTGTTTTGTTATATTTGTTCATTTGTTTTGAATTTCAGATTCCACATGTAAGTGAAATCATACAGTATTTGTTTTATTGTCTAATATATTTTTCTTAGCATAATACCTTCTAGGTCCACCCATTTTGTCACAAATGACAAGATTCCATTCTTTTTTGTGGCTGAGTAATATTCCATTGTATGTATGTACCAAACATTCTTTATCCATTCATCTTTTGATGGGTGCCTAGGTTGCTTCCGTATCTTGGCTATTATAAACAATACTACAACAAACATAGGAGTTCATATATATTTTCTAATTAGTGTTTTTATTTTCTTCAGATAAATATGGAGGAGTGGAATTTCTGGATCATATAGTAGTTCTATTTTTAACTTTTTGGGGAATCTCTATACTATTTTCCACAGTGACTGCACCAATTTACATTCCCACCAAGAGTGCATGAGGGTTCCCTTTCTGCACATCCCGCTATTTACTGTCTTTCTGATAATAGCCATTCTAACAGGTGAAAGATGATACTTGTCCTTTTGATTTGCATTTCCCTGATGCAGGTGTTCCCAACCTCTGGGATCTAATGCCTAATGATCTGAGGTGGAACTGAGGCAATAATAAAAATAAATAAAATGTAAAGAAGCATAATGCTCTTGAATCATCCTGATACCATTCCACACCCCTCCCTGCAGGTCTGTGGGAAAATTGTCTCCTATGAAATCGGTCCCTGGTGCCAAAAAGGCTGGGGACCTTTGCATGGTGATGCTCAGCATCTTTCATGTCCCTGTCAGCCATCTGCATGTCTTCTTTGAAAAAACGTCTGTGGAGATCCTCTGCTCATTTTTAAATCAGGTTGTTTGCTTTTTTTACTTTATTTTTTTTTATTTTTAAATTAAACAAAAAATTTTTTTTTTCTTTAGGTCTGCACCATGCAACATGTGGGGTCCTAGTTCCCCAACCAGGGAATCGAACCTGTACCCTCTGCAGTGAAAGCATGGAGACATAACCACTGGACTGTGAGGAAAGTCCAGGTTGTTTGTTTTTTAAATATTGAGTTGTATAAGTTCTTTATCAATATTTTAGATATTAAACCATTATCAGATATATCATTTGCAAATATTTTCTCCCATTTAGTAGGTGGTCTTTTCATTTGTTGATAGTGTCTTTTGCTGATCAAAAGCTTTTCAGTTTGATGTAGCATGGCAACCCACTCCAGAATTCTTGCCTGGAGAATCCCCATGGACCCAGGAGTCTGGTGGGCCACAATTCATGGGGTCGCAAAGAGTCGGACATGACTAAGCAACTAAGCACAGTGCACAGTCCAACTTGTTTATTTTTGCTTTTGTTTGTCTTGCCTAAGGGGACATAACCAAAAAATATTACTGAACTCAGTGTCAGAGAGCTTACTGCTTATGTTTTCTTCCAGAAGTTTTACAGTTTCAACTGTTATATTTACATCTTTAATCCATTTTGAGTTTATTTTTGTACATGGTGTGAGAGGGTAGTCCAGTCTGATTCTTTTGTATGTAGCTGTCCAGTTTTCCCAACACCATTTATTTAAGAGTCTGTCTTTTCCTTATTGTATATTGTTGCATCTTTTGTCAACAGATTAACTGCCCATATAATGTGGGTTCATTTCTGGGCTATCTGTTCTGTTCCATTGATCTATGTGTCAGTTTTTGTGCCAGTACCATACTGGTTTGTTAATTAAGTTTGAAATCAGGAAGCATGATAACTCCAGCTTTGTTCTTCTTTCTCAAGGTTGTTTTGTCTACGTGTCTATGGAAAAAGCTTCTATTTCCGTACAAATTTAGAATTATGCATTCTAGTTTTGTGAAAAATATCACTGGTATTTTAGTAGGGATTGCATTGAATCTGTCGATTGGCTTGGGTATGGTCATTTAACAAAATTAATTCTTTCAATCCGTGAACACAGTATATCTTTCCATCTGTGTCATCTTTAATTTCTTTCATGTGTTTCACAGTTTTCTAAGTACAGGTCTTTTACCTCCTTAGTTAGATTCATTCCTAGATATTTATTCTTTTTGGCAGGATTATAACTGGGATTGTTTCTTAATTTCTCTTCTGATAATTCACTGCTAGTGTATAGAAATGCAACAGATTTCTGTATATTAATTTTGTATCATGCAGCTTTTCTGAATTCATTGATTAGTTTTATGTTTTTTGGTGGCATCTTTAAGATTTTATATGTATCATGCCATCTGCAAACAGTGACAGTTTTACTTCTTCCTTTCTAGTTTGTCTTCCTCTTGTTTCTTTTTCTTGTCTGATTGCTGTGGCTAGGACTTCTAATACTATGTTGAATAAAAGTGGTGAAAGTAGGCAATCTTGTCTTGTTCCTGATCTTAGAGGAAATTCCTTCAGCTTTTCACCATTGAGTATGATGTTAGCTAAGGGCTTGAACTATCTGGCCTTTATTATGTTGAGGTATATTCTCTCTATACCCACTTTCTGGATAGTTTTTACCATAAAAGGATGTTGAACTTTGACAAAGTTCTTCTGCAACTATTGAGATCATCATATGGTTTTTTTTTTCATCATACGGTTTTTATTCTTCAATTGGTTAATGTGGTGTATCACATTGATTTGCAGGTGTTGAACCATCCTTGTATCACTGGGATAAATCCCACTTGATCATGGTCCTTTTTTTTTTTTTGATCATGGTCCTTTTAATGTATTGTTTAATTCGGTTTGTTAATATTCTGTTGAGTATTTTTGCATCTGTGTTCAGTGATGTTGGCCTGTAATTTTTTGTGTGTGTGATAGCTTTGTCTGCTTTTGGTATCAGGGTGATGCTGGCCTCATAGAATGAGTTCAGAAGCCCTCATTCCTCTGCAATTTTTTGGAATAGTTTGAGAAGGATAGGTGCTAACTCTTCTATAAATTTTTATATAATTCACCTGTAAAGCCATCTAGTCCTAGGCCTTTGTTTATTGGGAGTTTTAAAAAAAATTTTATTTTATATTGGAGTATAGTTGATTAACAATGTTTTGTTCGTTTTAGGTGTACAGTAGAGTATTTCACTTAAACATATACATATATCTATTCTTTTTCAAATTCTTTTCGTTGGGAGTTTGTTTTATTAGATTCAATTTCATTACTGTTCAGATTTTCTGTTTCTACCTGTTTCAGTTTTGGGACGTTGTACATTTCTAGTAATTTGTCCATTTCTTCTAGATTGTCCATTTTATTGGCATACAGTTTTTCATACAGTTTCTTATGATCCTTTGTATTTCTATGGTGTTTGGTTTAGCTTCTTTTTCATTTCTGATTTTATACATTGGTCCCTCTCCCTTTTTTTTTTAATGAGTCTAGCTAATTTTGGTTATCTTTTCAAAGTACCAACCTTTAGCTTCATTGATCTTTTCTATTGGGCTTTTAAAGTCTCTATTTCGTTTATTTCTGCTGTGGTCTTAATGATTTCCTTCCTTCTACTAACTTTGGCTTTGGTTTATTCTTCTTTCTATAGTTTATTTAGGTATAAGGTTAGGTTGTTTATTCAATATTTTTCTTGTTGAGGTAAGCTTGTATCACTATAAACTTTCCTTTTAAAATTGCTTTTGCTGCATCACATAATTTTCTTGTAAGTTTTAAAAAATATTTATGTATTTGGTTGCATTGGGTCTTAGTTGCAGCATGTGAGATCTTTAGTTGTGGTATGTGGGACATAGTTCCCTGACCAGGGATTGAACATGGGTCCCCTGCACTGAGGACATGGAGTGTTAGCCACTAAACTACCAGGGAAGTCCCATCACATAGTGAAGTCTATTTGGTGTAATGTGTCATTTAAGGCTAGTGTTACCTTATAGATTTTCTGTCTGGATTATCTGTCCATTCATGTAAGTGGGGTGTTAAAGTCCCCTACTGTTAAGTTGTTACTGTCAGTTTCTCCCTTTATATCTATTAATATTTACTTCATGTATTTATGTGCTCCTTTGTTGGGTACATATATATTTATAGTTGTTGTATCTTTCTCTTGGATTGATCCCTTGATCACTATTTAATGTCCTTCTTTGTCTCTTATAACAATCTTTATTTTAAAGTCTATTTTGTCTGGTGTAAGTATTGCTACCCTAGCTTTCTTTTGATTTCCATTTGCATGGAATAACTTTTTCTATTGTTTCATTTTCAGTCTGTGTGCCTCTTTAGGTCTGAAGTGAGTCTCTTGTCGGCAGCATATAGATGGGTCTTATTTACATATCCATTCAGCCATTCTGTGTCTTTTGGTTGGAACATAGTCTATTTACGTTTAAAGTAATTATTGATAGGTATGTACTTATTGTGGGGTTATTGTGTAGTTTTGCTTTGTTCTTTTGGTTGTTCTTTTCTTCCTCTTTTGGTCTCTTCCCTTGTGATTTTCTCTTTTTCATCTGTGTATGTATTATAAATTTTTGGTTGGTGTTTACCATGAGATTTACATATAGAAATCTATATGTGATTATTTTAAGTTGCTGATCTATAAAGTTCAAGTGCATTTTTAAGAATCCTGCTAATTACTCTTCCCTACTATGTTTACTGTTTTGACATCATATTTTATATCTTTTTGTTTTCTGTGTCCTTTTACTACTTAGTATGGATATAGATGATTTTACTACTTTTATCTTTTAACATTACTACTAGCTTTACACATGGTTGATTTTCTATCTGTACTATATGTTTGCCTTTACTAATGAAATTTCTCCTTTTGTGATTTTCATATTTCTAGTTGTAGCCTTTCCTTTTTCACTTTGAGAAGTCCCTTTAACATTTCTTATAAAGATAGTTTAGTGGTGCTGAACTCTTAGCTTTTGTTTGTCTGTAAAACTTTTGATCTCTCCATCCAATCCGAATGAATCTTGCTGCATAGAGTGTTACTGGTTGTAGGTTTTCCCTCTTTAATCACTTAAAATATATCATGTCACTCTCTTTTGGCCTTCAGAGTTTCTGCTGAAAAGTCAGCTGATAGCCTTTGAGACTTTCTGTGATTCCTGGACCTGGATGTCTTTTTTCATTCCCAGGTTAGGTAAGTTTTCAGGTATTAATGTCTTCAAATATGCTCTCTGTCCTTTTTTCTGTTTTCATTTTGGAACCCTTATAATACGAATGGTAGTATCCTTGATGCTGTCCCAGAGGTCTCTTAAACTGTCCTCATTTCTTTGTATTCTTTTTGTATTGAGGTTCTCCTATATTAGGTGCATATATAATTGTTATATCTTCTTCTTGGATTGATCCTTTGATCATTATGCAGTGTCCATCATTGTCACTTGTAATGGTCTTTATTTTAAAGTCTATTTTATCTGATATGAGTATTGCTACTCCTGCTTTCTTTTGATTTCCTTTTGCATGGAATATCTTTTTCCAGCCCCTCACTTTCAGTTTGTATGTGTCACTGGGTCTGAGGTGAGTCTCTTTTAGACAGCATGTATAGGGGTCTTATTTTAATATCCATTCAGCAATCTGTGTCTTTTGGCTTGGAGTATTTAGTCAGTTTACATTTAAGGTAATTATTGATATATATGATCCCATTACCATTTACTTTATTGATTTGGGTTTGTTTTTGTAGGCTTTTTCTTTCTCTAGTGTTTCCTGTCTAGAGAAGTTCCTTTAGCATTTGTTGTAAAGCTAGTTTGGTGGTGCTGAATTAACTTTTGTTTGTCTGTAAAGCTTTTGATTTCTCCTTTGAATCTGAATGAGATCCTTGATGGATAAAGTAATCTTGGTTGTAGGGTTTTTTCCTTTCATCACTTTAAATATATTCTGCCACTCCCTTCTGACCTGCAGAGTTTCTGTTGGAAGATCGGCTATTAGCCTTTTGGGGATTCCCTTGTATGTTATTTGTTGCTTTTCCTTTGCTGTTTTTCATGTTTGTTCTTTGTGTTTAACTTTTGTTAGTTTGATTAATATGTGTCTTGGCATGTTTCTCCTTGGGTGTATCCTGCATGGCACTCTCTGAGCTTCCTGAACTTGGGTGACTACTTCCTTTTCCATGTTAGGGAGGCTTTCGACTATGCATCTTCTCAAATATTTTCTCATACCCTTTCTTTTTCTCCTCTTCTTCTGAGACCCTTGTAATTTGAATGTTAGTATGCTTGATGTTGTCCCAGAGGTCTCTTAAACTGTCTTCATTTCTTTGTATTCTTTTTGTTGTTGTTGTGATTTCTACTACTCTGTCATCCAGCTCACTAATCTGTTCTTGTGTATCATCTAATCTACTAAAAATAGCCTTCTAGTATATTTTTCATTTCAGTTATGGTATTCTTTATATCTAGTTCTTCTTTATATTTTTCTAACTTTTTGTTAATAACGTCTAACTTCTCACTCTGTTCATCTAATTTTCCTCCTGAGTTATTTGAACGTCTTTATGATCACTACCTTAAACCCTTTATTGAGTAGATTGCTTATCTCCACTTAGTTCTTCTGGGGTTTTATCTTGTTCTTAGATTGGAACATATTCCTCTATTACCTCATTTTGCCTAATTTGCTATTTTTATTTCCATGTATTTGGTAAGTATTTACATTTCCTGACCTTGGAGAAGTGGCCTTTTGTAGCAGGCGTCCTATGTATCCCAGCAGTATGCTCTCCCTCTGGCCACTAGAGCTTTATGCCTTAGGAGTGCCCCCTATGTGGGCTGCAGGGGTCCTTCTGTTGTGTGAGACTGATCAGTGTGCGTGGTCTGATAGGTATGGCTGTCCGCTTGCCTAGTTGGTTGCCAAACTGCATTGTGTGGACGCTGCCAGCTGCTAGAGGGTGGGGCTGGCTCATGAGGCAGCTGGCTGTGGAAGCCCGGGGCTTTCCAGGCCTAGTACTGGCCCAGTGGTGAGTAGTTATGGGGCAGAGGGTCCTGGATCTTGTATTAGCCTGCTGATTGGTGGGGTTGGGACTCGGGGGCATCCCAGGGCTGGTATCAGCCTGCTGGTGGGTAGGCTCGTGTTCCCCATTCCCCAGCTAGCTGCTCAGCTTGAGATGTCCCAGTGCTAATGCCAACAGGGGCCATGTTCCAGTTCTGATAAGTTAGAGGGAGGATTCTGAAATGGCCCTCACCAGCACCAAGGTCCTCATAGCATGGGCACCCCAAATGGCTGCCACCCGTGTCTGTGTACCCAGGGTGAGCGCCAGTTGCTTCCTGCCTCTCTAGGACATTCTCCAAGATCAGCAGGTGGATCTGACCCAGGCTTCTTTCAAATTACTGCTTCTGCTCTGGGGCCCAGAGCATGTGAAATTCTGTGTACACCCTTTAGGAGTGGAGTTTCTATTTCCCACAGACCTCTAGTTCTCCTGAAAGTAAGCCCTGCTTGCCTTCAAAGGATAGTGTTCTAGGAACTCATCTTCCTGGTGCAGGACCACTGGGGGAGCAATGTAGGTCTTGGAACTCTTGCTTTTTGGGGAAAACCTCTGCCGTGTTGTTATCCTCCCATTTGTGGGTCACCCACTCGGGGGATGGGTGTTGACTATTTAACACCCCTTCTACCTGTCTTCTTGTGGTTCTTTCTTTATATCTTTAGTTAAAGAAGATTTTTTCCATTAGTCTTCTGGTCTTTTTCATCAACAGATGCTTTTTTTTTCAAATTTTGGTGTGCCTGTGGGAGGAGGTGAACTAGATTTTTCCTCCTCTGCCATCTCGGCCACTTCTGGCATTGTTATCCTTTGTTACTGATTTCTCATGGTACTGTATTGTGGGCAGAGAACATGGTTTATATGATATAGATCTTTGGTATTTGATGACATTTGCCTTGTGGACTAGGGTATATGGTCAAGGAATCTTCAAATCATTATTTGAAGATTTATTGCTTTATTGATTTGAATTTGATAAGATTTGAATGCTTTATTGCATTCTCTCTATTTCCTCTTTGTAGAACTTTTGTTTGACTTCCTTTTATATTTTCCAGGACTTTCGATCTCTTTTTCATTTTCCCATATTTTTAACTTTGTTCCATTCTGGTTATATATCTTCTAGCATACAATTCTCTCTTCATCTGTGTCTAATCTGATATTAACTATCTATTTAGTTTTTATTTTCAATGACTTCATTTCTCATTTCTAGAAATTACATTTAATACACTTTCAAAAAGTCCTGTTCTTTTATAATGCTTTATTTACTTATGGCACTAAATCTTTCTTTTATATCTTTAATACTTATGAAAATGCTTATTCTGTAGTGTTCTGTAGTTGTACTTATAGAGACTTGGGAGCTGAATCTTAGTTTGTGTGTCTGTGCAGATCCTCATTTAAATGATTGCTCCTTTGTGCTTTGTGATTATCAAATTTGAGATCATTTCCACTTAGCATTGGCTATGGGAATCGCAACAGGCCTATATTTAGAGCATGACCTTCAAAACAGTTTTCCATTTGCTTCTACAAGGCCAAATTTTCTAGGAACATCATATACTCAGAACCAGGCGCACTAGGAGGATCATGTACCCAGGATCAATTTTTATGTCAGTCTCTTGGCTTGGGGATTCCCTAATAGTATTAATTCAATTGTGTGACATTGTCCCTGTTTATAAATTCTTAAGGGAGAGTTCTTTTCCCTACTCAGAGTCTAGTTTAAAGGCTTCTTTGTTATTTTCCTCTGCCAGTCAATGAGTTTTTTCCTAATCTATCCTTTCACTGATATTCCATTCCTTTGAAAGCTCAGGCTTTATGTGGGAATCTCAGTTTCAATTTATGTTCCTTAGCCCAGAGTCTTATCTTTTGTTCCCAGTTGGTCATTAAACACTAAACTCCAATTTTCAGTTACACATGGCATATTGAATACTTCATGACAGTACAGGGGTGGGCAGGGAGAAAGATAGGCTAGGCATGGAGATGATAGCACCAAACTTTTGGAAGGTGGAAAGCAAATGGATGAGAAGTAACTGACTTTGCAATCAGTGAACGCTGAAACCTGGGCTTCGCTGGTAGCTCAGCTGGTAAAGAATCCGCCTGCAATATAGGAGACCCTAGTTCGATTCCTGGGTCAGGAAGATCTGCTGGAGAAGAAATTGGCTACCCACTCCAGTATTCTTGGGCTTTCCTGGTGGCTCAGCTGGTAAAGAATCTGCCTGCAATGCGGGAGACCTGGGTTCGATCCCTAGGTTGGGAAGATCTCCTGGAGAAGGGAATAGACTATCCATTCCAGGAGTCTGGCCTGGAGAATTCCATGGACTATATAGTCCATGGGGTTGCAAAGAGTTGAACACTTCTGAGCGACTTTCACTTTCAAGCCAGCAATAAAGCAGTACAGACCCATGCTAATTCATATCCAGAACTCTGAAAGATTTAGAAAAATAAAGCACCATGTTACTGTGAAGATGATGCTAAAAACAAGAATATTGTTTGAAAATCTGTATAACAAGAAGTTAGATCACCTCATCTCCCACCCTGGAAGAAGACTAGAGGTTTATCCTCTAGAGGGGTTGCACTTGAGGGTCTTTGGACTGAGAGACTTAAGGCAGAACTAAGAGCAGGGACACTACTGAATACTAGGGCCTGCCTGGAAAACCCCATGGATGGAGGAGCCTGGTGGGCTGCAGTCTGTGGGGTTGCTGAGAGTCGGACACGACTGAGCGACTTCATTTTCCCTTTTCACTTTCATGCATTGGAGAAGGAAATGGCAACCCACTTCAGTGTTCTTGCCTGGAGAATCCCAGGGATGGGGGAGCCTGGTGGGCTGCCGTCTATGGGGTCGCACAGAGTTGGACACGACTGAAGCGACTGAGCAGCAGCAGCAGCAGCAAGAGTTGACTCACTGGAAAAGACCCTGATGCTGGGAGGGATTGGGGGCAGGAGGAGAAGGGGACGACAGAGGATGAGATGGCTGGATGGCATCACCGACTCGATGGGCATGAGTTTGAGTAAACTCCGGGAGTTGGTGATGGACAGGGAGGCCTGGTGTGTTGCGATTCATGGGGTCACAAAGAGTCAGACACGACTGAGCAACTGAACTGAACTGAACTGAATTCAAAGTTGATACACTGAATAGGTTCACCCCAAATGCATTTCACCTCCTTGGCTCTAAGCATACCAGTGGCTGGCTTATACGTCTCAGGCAGAAGTTTGAGAGACTCTTCTCCAGAGAGACAAAACAACCTAAAAGAAAATCTGTCAGAGGTGTGAAACTCTATATTAGACTGCTTGGGCTGCCATACCAGAATACTACAGACTGGGTGACTTAAAGCTCATTTTATCAAAGTTCAGAGTCCACAAGTCTAAGATCAAAGAACTAGCTGTGTTGGTTTCTGGTGAGGTTTCTCCTTGGCTTACAGATGCTTACCCTCTCATTGCATCCTGCCACAGCCTTTCCTCTGTGTGTGTGGAGAAAAAGAGGTCTCTGGTGTCTATTCCTAGTGGGAGGGTAGCTGTTATATAGGTTGGTTAATGAAACATATCTGGGAAGGGAGAACTGTGCTGAGCCCTGAGTGAAAAGAAAGAGGTAGTCACAAGAGCATTGTAAACAAAGCAAACAGCAAGTGCAAAGGCCCTGAGGCTAAAACAGACTTGGAATGAATCAAGAACGTTAAGAAAGCTGTGGCTTTTTGGCAAAAAGTTTTCAGATAAACTAATAAATACTAGGCTTTCCAAGTGGCGCTAGTGGTAAAGAATCTGCCTCCAGTGCAGGTAGACATAAGAGACCCAGGTTCGACCCCTGGGTCAGGAAGTTCCCCTGAAGAAGGAAATAGCAACCCACTCCAGTATTCTTGCTTGGAGAATTCCATGAACAGAGGAGCCTGATGGGCTGCAATCTATAGGGTCTCACAGAGTCGGACACGACTGAAATGACTTAGCATGCACACATGCTCACTAGTAATAGAACCATTCTATTTTTCCTATTCTTTACTAAAACCTTTTCAAGATAGATGTTACTATTTTTAGTTACGATATGATGAAACTGAGCTTCTTGAAGATAAGGTAACTTGCCCAAAGTCACTGTGGTAGATTGAATATTTTATGGCTCTTATTTTATGTATACATAAATATTTATTTGGGTGTGCCAGGTATTAGTGGTGGCATGTGGGATCTTCCATCTTACTTGCAGCATGCAAACTCTTAGTTGCATCATGTGGGATCTAGTTCCTTGACCAGGGATTTAACCCAGACCCCCTGCATTGGGAACTTGGAGTCTTAGATACTGAACTATCAGAGAAGTCCTTCCCTTACCATCTATAACAAGTCTCACGAATAATTTTTTTTCTTTGACAGGTGCAATGTATTCTTTAAGGCATGTAAAGTATTGTACTTGGTCATTATGGGAGGCCAAATGAAAAAAGGCAAAATAATGTCTTTCTGGCTCTAGAAAGACGTTAGAAAACCAGTGACACCAAGCCCAAAAAGGACAAGGGCGTACAGCTGCCCCAGGCATGGGTTCTGTTATATCAGCCTCTCAGAAACCACCATTCACAAGTTCAGTTACTGCGGCAAACTCTATGGGTTGGCTTCCCCTGACAGTGTCATCTCCAGATATGCTTTCATGCCCTCTAAAGTGTGGTCAGCTAAACACCACATTGTCTACACTCCTTTGCAACTAGAGTCCTGGAAACGAATTAGATCCCATCAATTGTATGTGCTCTGGTGAGATTTAGAAGTTGCAAGTGCATTGGAGACTATCTTGTTCCTGGCTGTTACTGACATCAAGCTTGGTCCTGAAGATGTGTATCTGTTGGCTTTGTTTCTCTGCAGAACCCTGACTGATACGGTTACTATTAGCAAATATCCATTTGCCTTGTTGTTGGGTTCGTTTAATTAATTCTGTGTTTTTCCATCTTGTATTAAAGCTTTTTAATTAAAATTTTATTTTCTAATAGATAATATTGCCACTTGAACTTAGCCATTAAGTTCCCTCTCCTGGAGACAACTACTGTTTTCTACTTCTTGTGTGTCCTTCTAGAGAGTTTCTGTATATTGCCGGTAAATTTTTGTTTTTATGCCAGTGGTAGCATATATGCATATTTTCTGCATTTCACTTTTTCATTTAGGAGATTCCTCCATAGGCTATGTAGTATTCCAGTGAATATATGTTTCACTTATTTAACAATCCCTTATTAATGATGTTTAAATCATTTCCAGTCTTTTGTTCTTATAGACCATACGGCAATAAATGACCTTGTAAAAATGTTATTATGCACATGTAAGTGTGTCTGTGAGACAGATAAAGTCTTTAGAGTTAGAATCCCTAGACTACAGGGGATGAGTGTTTTTAATTTTTGTCAAAATTATACATGTGCAAATGTCAAGAATTTTACAGTTCTACAGAGTTTGTTTAAAAACAATGAAAAAAAGCAGAGCAGTCCCTAGTCCCTTTCCCCCCAATCTGTCTTCTCAGAGGCAATCACTTTGAATTATTTTAGCTGCTGCCATATTTCAAAATAGCTTCCTTGTATTACTTCTTGATTTTTTCCCATTTTAGGCATCATCTATGCACTTCCTGTTAGGAAAGAAGATTTCACTCTCTTTCATCCCCTGCCCCCACCTTCATATTCCTCTACCCTCCTAATGTAGTTATATTTGTCATTTAGATAGACAAACTTTCAGAGTTTACATTATTATGCTGACAAAAGTTTTTTATAGCTGAGCCAACCAGTAAATTAGGATGACTTTTCTTTTCCTGAACAACTTTTTATTTTCCATGGAGTTAATAATTGTCTTATTTTTCATTTTCGTCATTTTCTATGAGCACACCAAGATGTTCAAGCTCCAGTTCTCTAACAATTGTCTAAGTCTCTCATTATACCAAGACACATCCAGTTACCTTTAAATTATATCTTGTAGAAATCTCTACTGGAGTTTTCTGACCTCCTCCAAAGTGGTAATGGCATGGGACTTCCCTGGTGGTCCAATGGTTAAGACTTTGCCTTCCAATGCAGAGGGGTGGGGTGGGCGGCAGGTTTGACACCTGGTCAGAGAGCTAAGATCCCATATGCCTTGTGGCCCAAAAAATAAAAATAAAAGAAACCCTGAATGGACTGGCTGTCCTGTTAGCCCAGAGCCAGCAGTAGATTTTCCATGACACTGTGAAGCTTAAGCTTCAAGAGCCTTCATTTGCCTTAGCAATATATCCACATGATACACGAATTTTGTATAATTTGAAAAGCGAGACATTTTAACTGTGGTTAACTACATTGTCTCTTTCCCATTCCTCTTTCCCTCTGTCACATTTTCTCTCACATTACAGTTTTGGGATCCAAGCAAAGGGAATTAGGTTGGAGATCCATTCAGCTTGTATTTAGTTGGATTATATGTAGTTTGTAGTCACATCTGTATAATGTTCAGTTATTGTCAGTCATCCTAGTAGGAATTGCTATAGGAATATTTTTGTGTGTGTGTGTGTGCTCAGTCACTCAATTATGTCTTTACAACCCATAGACTGTAGCCCACCAGGCTCCTCTGTTAATGGGATTTTCCAGGCAAGAATACTGGAGTGGGATTCCATTTCCTCCTCTGGGGATCTTCCCCACCCAGGGATGGAACCAGCATCTCTTATGTTTACCTGCATTGGCAGGCGGATTCTTCACCACTGCGCCAACTCAGGAATATTCCTACCTTCTGTTAATACTATGCTAACTCACCCTGGGTTGTAACATGAAGGTGCAGAGGCAGAGGTTATAACAAGATGTGAACATGTCCTATGGTGCCTGATGGCAGAAGTAGGTGACTAGGGGCAGAAAAACAAGGTCTGAATGTAGGGAGCTGGAAGATAGTCTGTGGAAATGTTTTTTCCATGTATCAGCTGTAGGAAATTATAAGTAATGGATTCAGTTTCTAACAATTTAGTTTTCTCCTATCAAGAATATACTGATTAATGCAACACATAGAATCATAAATGCACTGTACAATTTTTCTTTTTTGGTGTGAAACATCTAAATAGAATTTATCAGAATTCTGTTTAAGCCTGTAGCAGTATTATAAATAGCACTATGTATATGTAAAAGTTGCTTGTTTTATATACATCTCGGCTATTGATAATAAAAACAAATTTTGATTAATCATGCTGGAGAAAAGACTGAATTATCTCCATATTCTCTCTAGAGAAAATATGACAAAATCTTTGTCATATGTAGAGATGACCAAAAAGTATACAGCATACACTTAAGAGTTTTACATTTCATTGTATAGAAATTTTACCTCAAATGCAAAAAGGGCAAGAATAGTAAAAAAAAAAAAAAACAAAAATGAAATCCTGTTAAGGGCATGCATGCTGAGGTAGATGGCAGGAAACACCTGCAAATTGTTCCATGTGATATGCATCAAAAAATAAGATGAATTAATGGACAGTTGGAGAATTGTATAGGTTGATAGATCTTTGATAAATTAAGTATAGTAAAATGGTAACTGTAGAATTTAGGTGATAGGTATTGGTATTTATTGTAAAGGTTTTGTAACTTTTTCTATAGGTTTTAAATTTTTCATAATAAATTATTGGGAGAAAAATTATGCAGCTGAAAAATATAGAGTAAAGGTATTAGAAACTTGAATCAAGTAGTTAACTCATAAAATAATATTCTATTTTTCTGGATTTTTGTGATGTTTGTGGTATTTGTCAGCTCTTTTAAATTTGGAGTTTGTTATGCTTTCTCATTCTATCAATACATAAATATTCATTTTCATACCAACATTTGTATTTGTAATTTTGTATCTTACTTTCTTAAAGAGGATCCCCAAATTGTATAAGCTTCAGGCTCCATAAAGCCTGGATCCACCCCTGCCTGGTACATAGCCAACATTCTGAAATCTCTTTGCACATTCTCTTTGGAATCTCCAATCTCCATTGTCCTTAAGATTCCCTTCATCCTCCCGGTGTTGCAGTTCCTGTGTCCTGGATTCTGTGTCTTCTTATCTTCTTCATTCTTTTATTCACCTTCATTTTGATGAACCAGATATTCCAGTAGTTTCCAAAGAAAGGTTGCATGAGAAATACATTTTGCATACCTTGCGATTGTCAAATTATCTTTATTCTACTCTGCCACTTGACTGATAGTTTGCCTGAGTATAGAGTTAGAGGTTGGAAATAATTTCCCTCCAGAATTTTGAAGGCAGCTCCTAGTTGTCTTCTAACTTTTAATATATCTATTGAGAAATCTTGTCATTCTGATTTCTAATTCTTTATTTATGATCAGTTTTTCTATCTCTGTAAGTCTAAAGGATCTTTTTATCCTTAGAAATTTCACAATGATATGACTCAATGTGGGTCAATTTCTATCCACTGATACTGAACACTCAGAGGGCCCTTTCAGTGTGAAAACTCATGTCCTTACAATCTGGGAAGTTTTAAAGAATTAGTTTTTAAAGATAATATTCTCTTCTATTTTTTTTTCCCTCCTATAATTCCTGGGCTAGTCTTCTATCTCTCATATCTTTTCTCTTATTTCAGTCTCTTTGCCTTTCTGCTTTTCTTTTTTTTTTTTTGGCTGCACCACACAGCTTTTAGGATCAAAGTTCACCAACCACAGATTGAACCTGGGCCCCAGCAGTGAAAGTGCAGACTCCTAACCACTGAACCGCCAGGGAATTCCCTCTCTCTGATTTTCTTTCTTGGCAATTTCCATTTAATCAATTTTTCTATTTTTTTACTTTATTTTTTAATTGGAAGTTACAATGTTGTATTGATTATACAGTCACAGTTATATACATACATCACCTCCCTCTTGAGCCTCCCTCTCCTCTTTTGATCAGTTATTCATTTTTTCTTTACCTTTTTGATTTCTCAGATTTCAATTTCATTCATTGACTCCTTTAAGTAATATCTTGTTATTTTATGGTTTCAATAGTGTGTCTCTGAGGATATAAATTATAGGTGTGGTTGTGGGTTTGTTTTGTTATTGTTGGAGTTTTCTTCCCTCCTATATAGCTTCAGTTTTATCCAGGTTTCTTCTTTTCTGTTAGTTTTGTTGTTTCTTATGTTAAAGGTTATAATCTGTGGTTGTTGGCTATTTTTAAGAGTGGGAGACTAAAAATCTGACAAGATGCTCTGAATGCATCTTGTATAGGGTAGGGTATATCAATTGTGGACTTTGCTATAGGATGATCTGCCTGGGACATTTCACTGGGAAATCTCTGATGTCAGTATGTCTAGGTCTTTCCCCTTATTCTAGTCAGATTTCTCATAGAACACACTTACTCTCTTGCATAAAATGTAAATGGTCCTATCTTTCCCAACTGCCAAGGGATTAGTGCAGTATGGCACCCAGAGTCAGAACCTGTTGGAATAGAATTCCCAGCCTCAATTAAAAAAAAAAAAAAAAAGAATTCCCAGCCTCCCAGGTTGAGTCAGTTAAACAAACTCATTGTAGACTAGAAGGGATGGATGTATTCACTTTGTATTTATAAAAGGGCACTAGTATACTTTTAAAAAGTCATACCCAATGATCTAGGGCCTGTAGACACCAATTACTATTGGTATTTGTTTTGATCCATTACTTATTGTTACCAATGGAATGTTGAATCCTTCCATAGTTGAGTTTACACTGACATAATCTTCTATCTGCAAAGACTGTATGAAAGTGAAAGTGAAGTCACTCAGTCGTGTCTGATTCTTTGTGACTCTGTGGACTATAACTCACCAGGGTCCTCTGTCCATGGGATTTACCAGGCAAGAATACTGGAGTGGGTTGCCATTTCCTTCTCCAGGGGATCTTCCCGACTCAGGGATCGAACTCCAGTCTCCCTCATTGCAGACAGACTCTTTACCGCCTGAGCCACCAGAGAATCCAGTGTTATTAATTAGAGTACCTGGCTATGCTCTATTATACACCTCACCCTGGCTTGGGAGATTCTTATGTGTTCAGTTAGTTTACAACTAATGCATGAGGAGTCATGCTGTAGGTTATACTGCTTTGCAATGGAGGGAATAATGCCACATACATCAAGGATTGGTCTTTGACCAGCAGGAGCCATGATTAAAAGAAATAAGATCAGATGAGCTATATTAGCAGAGGAAATTCAATCAGACTCCTCACATGATTTGGATACTAAATTTGTGATTATGATCATATTCAGCATTTCCTGGGCCTCCCTCCTTCTCACTTTCCTGATTGATTACCAGCTAGTAAGTTTATAATTTACCTACCATTTGGTTAAAAGGTGTTTTCATTTTTACGTTAATATTTCTGGTAAATTGTGAAATAAGTTCCTGTCCCAGATTACTCAGTGAATTATCATCAGGCTGGTTGCCCACATTGTGTAAAACCCAAAAGGCAGAGGGAAATTTCATTTTAGACTCATATGTTTAGTTGTTATTTTTCCCAGTTCATAATTCTTTCCCCACTCTTTTGCAATCCTTAAGGCACTTGTGCTTTATCAAAGCTAAGTTTAAGACTTATTTGGGGATGCCCACACACCGTAACTATGACAAGGCAGCCAAATTAATGAATTAATCAACAAAATTTAAAAACTCCTTATTTGTATTTACCAGGTCCTTTTACAGCTGTCATCACCAGATATAAGGAATCAGGAATATCATATTTCGGCACAACTTCCTTAGTAAGCTCCTTAAGAGTTGATTCCTTAATGGCAGCTTTTACTAATTAAACATTAATTGTTCTGAGAACATACTTTTGGCCTTGATGGGCTGGGCAGCAGGGAAACTTACATACCTTTCAGCACTGGGCAGGGCATTACCTCCAGGCACAGAAGTAGGTAGGGGGAGGCCAACCTCATGGGGCTGTTGAATGTAGCATGTTGGTTATTAAATACGTCAGACCCTTGCCAAGGCAGCATTCGTTTTCCCTTGTGATCACTCTGTTCTTGTGTCAGCTTGCCTGCCTCCCTCATCTTGTCAAAGCATTTCCGGCTTTGTTCCAACAGGATTCCTTACCAGGGATTTAGTGGCATCCACAAGAGGAACCAGGAGCTTAATTTTGTGAGAACTGCCAGTCCGTTGAATCAAGCAGCCAAGCCAATGGTGTAAACATTTAATCACAGCCCAAGAACTTGAATAACTGAGAGAATGTCCCGTTTTTATCTCTAGAGCCCAGGTTCATGTCATGGGGACTGCCTTTAATCTTGCACAGGGATGAGACCCCTCATGCTCCTCTCGAAATAGCCCCCACCCCAGGCTAGGTGTAGGATGTTTGCTGCTGAAGGCGGTTTTAAAGGAAGGTGGAAGCCTCAGCTCTAAGACGGCGCTTCCTCTGCAGTGATGCCGGGTGTCTGCAGGGGGCGCTCTTGCCCAGGGCTGGCTTCTGCAGCGCCGGGAGGAGAGACGAACATTGGTGAGGCTGGGCTTTCCTATGACTGAGGTTCCTCTTCTTTAACAAGGGAGCTTGCGTTTGTCTGAACACGACCAATTCCCGTTGCACAGCTTGGGACGCAGAAATACCTGATGTCCAATTGTTGTTTTGGATTCAATAAGCAGCTGATATAACTGACATTCAAAAGGAGCCTGGGCTTCAGCATCCTCAGGAGGAGAATCCTGAGGCCAATTCTTTCCTCTCGCCCAGGAATCCCCAAAAGGCTCTAACCTCCCTCAACCACGGAGACATACGTCCTACGCTGGTTGCTGATAGGGACCCAGCAGATGGGCGGGCAAGTACAGCTGTTTATAAGCTTCCGGGGCAGTCTGTGGTTCCGACCCTATACAAATTCTGATACAGTACCCAAATGTGGGACGTCGGTCCCCAGAGTCCAACATGCCCATTAAAATCTACGCCTGCTGTTTGGTGACAGGGCGCTCAAAGAACAAAAGCCTCTCCCTGGACCAGCGTGAATGTCTCTACGGTCTGGAGGTAGAACCAAACTGTATCTTTAAGGGCCCCTGAATTTTCTCCTGGTGGATGATGCATCACATTTCATCAAAAATCAAGGGAAGACAGAGCTTCAGGCAGAGTTGTTTCTGAATCATCCCTAATTAATGTCATAAGTTAATCAAGTAACTTCAATATCTCAATTAGGCCACCTGTTGAAATCCTGCTTTATCAAAGGTGGCACCCTGATGGAGAACTGATATTTCATGATGGCAGTACCAAGGGAACTTCTGGCTTTGCCAAAGAAAAGGTCATCATAAGAAGGTTGTCAGATATAGCAAATAAAAAATATATAGAACACCCAGTCACATTTGACTTTCAGAAAAGCAACAGATTATTTTTTTTGCATAAGTATGTCCCAAATGCTGTATAGGATACACTTACACTAATTTTTTTTCTCAGATTCAGATATTTAATAGGTGTCCTGTATTTTATCTGGACACCCTAACTGTAAAAAGAAAGTTCAAACAATCTAAAAGAACGTAGATTCTCAATCTCACTGGGCAGAGGTAAATATTAAGGATTTTGGTTATGTCTTTCCATAAACTATTCGTGAATATACTATCTTTGTGTCCAAACCCTGGCTCCTCCAGTTGCTAGCTGGGTGACCTTGAAAGAGTTATCTAATTTTCCTGGATTTTAGTTTCCTTGTCTGTAAAATGGGGATAATAATAGCATTAGTCTCACAGAGTGTTAATGGAGGTTAAATGAGCCTGGCGCATAGAAAGCACTGAATGATAATTATTAATCACTAATACTTTGGCCACCTGATGAGAAGAGCTGACTCATTGGAAAAGACCCTGATGCTGGGAAAGATTGAGGGCAGGAGGAGAAGGGGACGACAGAGGATGAGATGGTTAGATGATATCACCGACTCAGTGGACATGGGTTTGGGTGGACTCCGGGAGTTCGTGATGGACAGGGAGGCCTGGCGTGCTGCAGTTCATGGGGTCGCAAAGAGTCAGACACGACTGAGCGACTGAACTGAACTGAACTGAATATCATGTATCATTCTTAAAACTACAAATGGAGATGTGTTATATGAATCGTTCCATACCTTGCTTTTGTTCACTTTTTATATCTCATTCTTTTTCGCAGATGCATAGAATTCCTTTCTAAAAATTAATTAGTTGCCCATGGATGGACCTAGATATTGTCATACTGAGTGAAGTAGGTCAGGTAGAGAAAGAGAAGTATCGTATGACATCCCTTATATGTGGAATCTAAAAAGAAATGATAGAAATGACTTATTTACAAAATAGAAAGAGACTCACAGACTTAGAGAGCAAACTTACAGTTCCCTGGGGGGATGAATAGGGGAAGAGATAGCTAAGGAGTTTGGGATGGACATGTACACATTGCTGTATTTAAAGTTGATAACCAACAAAGACCTACTGTAGAGCACCTGGAACTTTGCTCAGTGTTATGTGGCAGCCTGGTGGGGAGGGGAGTTTGGGAAAGAATGAACGTATGAGTATGTATGGCTGAGTCCCTTAGCTGTTCACCTGAGACTGTCATAACATTGTTTTGTTAATCGGCTATATCCCAATACAAAGTAAAATTGTATTAGTTAATATAGTACAAAGGTTAAAATTAATTAGTCGCTATTGGGGACTTCCCTCATGGTCCGGTGGTTAAGAATCCGTGCTTCTGCTGCAGAGGGCATGAGTTTGATCCCTGGTTGGGGAACTAAGATCCTGCATGCCATGTAGTGGGACAAAACCAACCAATTAATTGATTGCTATTGATGGTCATTTAGGTTATTTTCAACCCTTTTCTACCTGACTACTGTTTCAGTGAACATCTTTGTGCTGCAGGGATTGTCCAAAAGTGTTTCCTCTGGGTAGTCTGGACAGTGAGCCAATCAAAACTTGGTGTTTCCCTCCACCCTTCTCCCAGTGGGCAGGGCTACAACTGAACTTGTTGCCAGGAACCTGGATGGGCCATCCAGGTCCTGGCAGTTGGCTTTCCAAGAGAACGCAGTAAACAATAGCAAAAGAGCTGAGACTAACATGCTTGGATACAAAATTAAGAAGGCACTCAAATCCCAGTAATCAAGGAAAATATTTAATGCAATATTTTTTTTAATATTAATTGCAAAAAAAAAATCCATGATGAGCAAAATATCAGAATTTTAAATGAATACAGGATCAGTAACAGTGTTGTGCCAAGTCCTTTTTGGATTATACATTAATTTTTACTTTAAAATGTTTTATTAAAATATGATTTATTTGGATTACTGAATTTTCTGGTGCTCTCTTAAATTTTGCACCAGAGATCAGTGCTTTACTTGCCTCACTCTAATGTCTAGACTCTGGCTGGCACCATATCCAGGTGGCACAATGTCTAAGCTTGTGCTTCATTGATAAGATGGTTCTCTTGTGTGCCCTAAAAGAGGGGAGCGCCTTAGGGCATGGGGGCCCCTTCTATGGCACACAAACCCACACTGCATATGCAGTAGACTGCCTGGTCCTAATATACATCTCCAGGGGCAAATGGGTTGGTTGAGGATCACAGGCCTTCTCTTGCTGGTCCTGACTTTTCCTCATTAAAATCTGTTATCTTGAGTCCTGTTAACATAACAGGAGTCACTGCTGAAGGGATCTAACACAACAAATCTTCACATGGTTTCATAAACATATAAGAATATATCTACAGTATAAAGAGTTGCTGGTTCAAATGGTATGTATACCACAAGTATTGATAAATACAGCCAATTTCCTCTCTTATGATAATGTATTAATTTATATGCCCACTAAAAGCTTGTGTGAATAACTGTTTCCCCGTTTTCTTGACAGCACTGAGGATTGTGGTGCTTCTTTATCTTTGCTAATCTTTTAAAAATATATTTATTTATTTGACTGTATCGGGTCTTCCTTGCGGCTCCTGGGATCTTCGTTTTGGCATGCGGGAATCTTTTTCTTTGGTGCATGGGCTTCTCTCTAGCTGTGGTGTGCAGGTTCTCTTGCCTTGCTGCCCGTGGGTTTCCTGACCAGGGACTAAACCCGTGCCCTCCTCAGTGGGAAGCGGATTCTTAACAACTGGGCCACGAGGGAAGTCCCTCCTCATCTTTTATATGAGTCTTTTGTTTTCCTGTCTAGAAATTTGGAGGATTTTTTTTTTCTTTGTCCCCTTTACTCTGAGATTTCACAATGATATGCCTTAGTACAGGTCTGTTTTAATTCTTTGTGTGGAACCCTTTTAATTTGGAAACTCATACTCTTCAGTTCTGGGAAATTTTCTTGCATTATTCTATAATGGTCTCCTCCCTTTTATGTTCACTGTTTATTCTTTCTGGGACTCGTATTGTTCTGGTCTTGGACCTCCTGGATCAGGCTTCCACTTTTCTTATCTTTTCTTTCCTATTTTCCATCTCTTTGTTTTTATGCCCTGTACTGTGGGAGATTTTCTCAATATCATCTTCCAGACCTTCTGTAGATTAAAAACAAATCTCTGATATCATGTCTTTAAATTTCAAGAGCTCTTTCTCACTCTTTTTCTCTGAATGTGTTTTCCTTATAGCAGTCTATTCTTATTTTATGGATGCAGTATCACAATGGCTTTTCATTTTTCTAAGGATTTTTAAAAATATTTTTTTGATGTGGACCATTTTTAAAGTCTTTATTTAATTTGTTACAACATTGCTTCTGTTTTATGCTTTGGTTTTTGGCCATGAGACATGTGGGGTCTTAGCTCCCTGACCAGGGATGGAACCCAAACCCCCTGTATTGGAAGGCAAAGTGTTAACCATGCCAGAGATTGGTGTTAGATGGGACTGCCAGGCAAGTCCCATCTAAGGATGTTAATGATAGTTTTTGCTTTTTTTTTTCTTCTACTTGCCTGATGGCCATAATCCATTTCCTCCAAATTCCTTTTTCTATTTGCACATTTTGGTTTCTATGCTTCATGTTATAAGTTTTCCTAGATGCCTGGTGATCTTTGGTCATCATTTGTTCATGTTTAACCTGATTGGGATCTTTGATGGAGTAAGGAAGGATTTGTTGAGTGCTCTGGCTGGTTGGTTTCATTAAGGGAACCCTTGATATATCTTCATGTCTTTCCTTGTGAGCTGGTCAGATTCCCCAGATAAGTCTTCTTTAGTCTCCTTGTGGAATAATGCAAGGCAGGCTGACATCTTCTAGGAGCAGAATCAGATGAGGCCAGAGTTTTTAGCATCCAATGTTGCGTGTGTATGCATGCTCAGTCATGTCCAACTCTCTGGGACCCCATGGACTGTAGCCTGCCAGGCTCTTCTGTTCACGGAAATTCCCAGGCAAGAATACTGGAGTGGGTTGCCATTCCCTTCTCCGGGGGATCTTCCTGACCCAGGGATTGAACCCACGTTTCGCACCCAGTACTTGACACCTCATCCCGTTTTCTGTCGGCCAGTGTGCCCCTGCCCTAAAGTGTGCCTGATTCCTCCAGACCAGAAGAGTCCCGCTCCCCTCCAGGTTTTCCCTTTATAGAGACTAAATATATTCATAAAAAGCAGTTAGGTTTTATTTGTGCCAAGATGTTTTAGGATACGGGGGCTTCTGTAATTGCATTGCCTTATACCTTCTGAACAACGTGAAATGGTAGTAGTAATGTGGGGGTCTTTGTCTTTTTCTAGATTTACTGGGTGTCCTTTTAGAATTTCACCATTAAGCCTGACACTGGTTTCCATTTGACTGCATATATTTATTATATTAAGGAAATACTCCTTGTTTCTTTTAAGAGATTTTTATCAGAAATTGGTGTTGAATCTTTCAGCTGTAAAACATCTGTATTCATTAGTGATATTTGTATATAGGTTTCTTTTGGCTGCTGTATTTTCCAGGGTTTGGTATCAATGTAATATTGGCTTTGTAAAACAGTCCGAAAACTTCCTTTAGCAGCATTGGAACTATTTTACAGCATTGGAATGAACTGATGAGTAAATTTTTAAAATAATAGTGTCCAGTACTTAGATTGGCTCTCCACCATCCTTCAAATTGAATTACAGTTTGTAGGGTGATGCCTACTTCTAAGTAGATGCATATTATACGCTTTAGTGTCATCAGGCATGACAGAAGTAATATTGAATGAAAAATGTAAAATTTACTTTCTGGAAGCTTCAGGGAGCCGGAAAAGGAGGAGAAGGAAAAGGAAAAGGAGGAGGAGGAAGTTAATTGTATTGTTTGGACTAGAATTTAGTTCAACAGACCCTGTTTCTCTTCAGCAGGCCTGATAACATAGGACAAAGTAAAAGGAATTTCTACTTCTCCTTTCTCCACAATTGTGGAGACTTGGCTCCACAATTCTGTGGTCTCCCCAGTCACCTTTGTAGAAGCTTCCCCAGGGGAAATGTGTACTGGAACAGGTCTGGAGTTGCCATGTACTAACAAATAGAAAGGGTTGATGATCCCTTTCTCCACTGAAAGATGGTGTTTGATACATTTTACCAGCTTGACTTGGCTGTCTAATTCAAGACCAGGAGACTGGGAACCCAGGCTCCCTACATTGGGAGCATGGAGTCTTGGCCACTGGACCACCAGGGAAGTCCCTTGACCAGACTCTTTATTCTGCTTATGGCTAGAGACTGGATTCCAGATGGGCAAATCTGGTTGCTACTTCTGATTGGTCATCAAAAGGGCAAAGGTCACCTCTGGGGAGTCACTGCTTTCTGCACCAGCTAAGCCTTCTCTGGTCATCACCGTGCCCCTGGCACTTTCTGGATATCACCATGCAGTTCAGCTGCCTTTCCCTTTTACTCCAGCCACCTGCTGGGTTCACTTTCTGACTGGTCAGCCAGGTTCCCAGGAAGAGACTGGCCACTGATGAAGTTCATTTTCTTCTTCCCCTACTCTATCCACCCCTGCAGTGTCCTCTCCCCTCTTTTGCTCCTGCCTCCCCGAGGGTCCCCCAGTCTCCTCCTCCCTCAGTTACCCTGTGTTTACACTTTTCTTCCCATTAAAATCAGATTTTATATCTTCTATTCATCACATTTAATAAGTGAATCAAATTACTGGGAGTGTGTTAGACTCTCTTGCTGGTAATAAACAGGATCTTCCTTGGTTTTCCTCAAATAATTCCCTTCCCCCAGTGGGAGGGTGGGGTACACAATTATTGCAGAGTCCATGTGGTAATTGATCAGGGCTCTGCAGGCACCTACAGTAGATTCCTATCTGGGCTTCTTTGGATGTAGAACACAGCTCGGAGACCAGAAGGGGGTTCAGGACCCAGAGCCCTAAGGACATTGATGTGTCGCCACCTGGGCAGGAGACTGCCCACCCCTCAGCATGACAGCGACACAGCCCCCTTCTGCCTCTGCTTCTCACACTTCTGTCTCTGCAAGCGTAACTTGCACTCTTCTTTTCTCTGCCTCATGGTTTGTGTTCTCTCCAAACTGCTTCTTATCGAGCATTCTGGGCCTCTATGGCATCTACTACCCCATGGTACTGCCTCCCATCTAATGAGCACGAGTTTTCATAGTATAGCTCCTTGTAAGCTACTGGCTGGGCCACTCACTGGCTGACCTTGATCCACTACCTCTGGTCCAGCCATCTGTGGCCATGGAAGACTTGTGTTTCTGTCTGGGGTTTTTGCTCCTCCGCACAGGGATGTGGCAGGGTCATGGCTGTGCTCAGCACTCTGAACTGGGCTTTATCCAGAAAACATGGTTATCCTTCCCACAAGCACAAAAGGGCTAAATTGGAATCCTGATGATTCCCAAACCAAGTGAATAAATAGCAGCATCTCATGGGCAAATTTTTACATATGCAAATTTCTAGGAGCCACTCATCTGTAAAATGGAGACAGTGATAACACTTATCTCATTAGATTGATGTGATTATTCTTATTTTCATATATTTGTGTGTGCTATGTTTGCTATGAAAAACAGTTGGAATCTAATGCCCCCTAAATAGGAACTTGTTAAATCAGTGGTTTTCAAAGTCTAGGAGGAGAGAAAGGGAGAGTATATCAGAATTGCTTGGAGAACCTCATCCCTAATCTGTGTCACCATAATGGAGGCAGGGGTTGAACTTTCCAGATTATATATGAGTTGCAACTCCCACCCTTAAAAGCACTGCTCTAAGTGACCTTCAGTAATATATCCTTTTTATTTTTTAAAGTTTTTTTTTATTTGGACCATTTTTAAAGTTTTGTTTGAATTTGTTACAATCCTGCTTCTGTTTTATGTTTTGTTTTTTTGGCTGTGAGGCATGTGAGATCCGATCAGGGATTGAACCCACATCCCCTGCATTGGAAGGGCAAGTCTAAACCACTGGACTGCCAGGGAAGGCGAATATGTCCTTAAAATGGGATCTCATGTAGCCAGTCAAAATGATCTCTGCAGGTGTGTATGTTTTTTTAACATGCAAGGAAAATCATGATGGATCATTGAATAAAGCAGATTATAAAACAAGACTATAGTAGGAATTTTTATTTTTTAAATTAACTTTTATTGGCATATAGTTGCTATGGTAGGGATTTTTAGAGGAAAAAAAATATATAGGTATCTATGAATAATGAAGGATAAGGAGTATTAAAGGTATGTTTGGGCTTTCCTTGTGGTCCAGTGGTTAAGAATCCACCATGCAATGCAGGGGACGCCAGTTTGATCTTTGGTCCAGGAAGATACCACGTGCCACAGAGCAGCTAAACCCATACACCACGACTGCTGAGCCCAAGCACCTCGAGCCTGTGTTCCGCAGCAAGAGAAGCCCGCACACCGCAACTAGAGAGTAGCTGCGGCTTGTGGCAACTAGAGAAAGCCCACATACTGCAATGAAGACCCACCACAGCCAAAAGTAAATAAGCAAATCTTAAAAAATAAGCATGCTTGGCAGACCCATGGCATCAGCATTACCTGGGAGCTTCACAGAAATGTTGAATCTGGGGCCTCTTCCCTGACCCGCTGCATCAAAATATGTGTTTTTTGACATGATCACTGCCTTGTTGATGCACAGAGTAAAGTCTGAGACTCACTACTCTAGAACACTGGTTCTTGTCTTCGCTGCTCATCAGAATTCATCTGGGAGCAGTAAAAAATAAATCCTGATGCCCTCGTAGCACCTCGACCAACTGAATCGCCTCTTTGGGGTCAGGCTGGGCATCGTATATCTTGGAACTGTCAACTGGTGCCCAGGAGCAGCCAGGACTGGAAATACCACTCAAGCTGTTCTTATTCTGTGGCTGGTGCAAACCTGGAGCTTCTAATTTTGTTCTTTCTGCTTTTGTATATTTTCTGATTTTTATTTAGGGAATGTGTATTATTTTATTGGGCTTCCCAGCTGGCTCTAGTAGTAAAGAATCCTCCTGCCAATATAGGAGACATAAGATATGTGGGTTTGATTCCTGGGTTGGGAAGATCCCCTGGAGGAGGGCATGGCAGCCCACAGAATAGCCTGGTGGGCTACAGTCCATAGGGTCACAAAGAGTCGGACATGACTGAAGCGACTTAGCGTGCACACATTGTTTTGTTAATGATTTTAAAACGTTATTTAAACTTAAAAAGCTCTAAATGGATGCAAGACTCATCTGAGGTTTAGCCTTGAAGTGAGGAAGATGTTTCAGAGCAGGATTCACCATAGAAAGGGGAGTGTCAAGTCCATGTTCCCAGGTTGGGGGAGGGAGAGTGAAACAAAGCAATATGTTGTGGTGTTTCTTTTATTTCTAGTCATGATGTTAAATTTTTTAAATTGTATTTTAAAAAATAATTTTATTTATTTAATTATTTTTGGCTGTGCTGCATCTTTGTCGCTGGGCAGGCATTTCTCTAGTTGCCGTGAGCAGGGGCTACTCTTTAGATGCAGTGCGTGGGCTTCTCATTGTGGTGGCTCCTTTTGTTGTGGAGCAGGGCTCTAGGGCTTAGGGGCTTCAGTAGCTGTGGTTCCTAGGTTCTAGAGTGCGGGCTCAATAGTTGTGGCATGTGGACTTAGGAGGTCCTCAGCACGTAGGATCTTCTCGGATCTGGGATCAAATCTGTGTCTTCTGCATTGTCAGTCAGATTCTTTACCACTGAGCCACCAGGGAAATGTGAAAATTGTATTTTGAGATTAAAAACTATCACAGAAAGAAAGCATGAGCTTTTAATGTTTAGCAAAAGGGAACACGAATTAAATGCTGACAAACCCTGTTTTGGAGGAAAAAGAGGAGTCATTTCCATTTACCACCTGACCTGGTGCATCTCTTTCCCTTAAGACAAAAGAAACTAAACATTGCTGAGAGCTCGCTAACTGCCAGCATTGTTATAGGATGTTTCATTACCCTTGTAATAATGCCAAGGAGCAGCATTACCATGTCTGCATTTTAAAGGAGACTGAGCCCTACAGAGGTTATTTAATTTGCATTTAAC
Organism: Dama dama; assembly: GCF_033118175.1. Classification (NCBI taxonomy): domain Eukaryota; kingdom Metazoa; phylum Chordata; class Mammalia; order Artiodactyla; family Cervidae; genus Dama; species Dama dama. The sequence goes on along the minus strand of NC_083687.1, from coordinate 18,609,626 downwards.
CCCTAGCCCCATGCTGTCCAATATGGCAGCCACTGGCCACATATGGCTGTTGAGCACTTAAAATATGGCTGGTCTGAATTGCTGTGTGCTGTGAGCATAACATAAACACCAGATTCCAAAGACTTAGCATGGAAAAAAAAACAACTGTAGAATAGCTCATTAATAATGTTTCATATTAATTAAATATTGAAGTGATATTGTTTTGGATGTATTTGGAATAAATAAATTATATTATTAAACTTTATTTAAGCTATTTCTTTTTCACTTTTTAAATGTGGCTACTAGAAATTTAAAAATTACTTATGTGGCTTGCCTTTTTGGTTCATACTTTATTTCTAGCCAGGCAGAGGCAACTAGAAGTTAGGCCCAGGGGGATTATTTCGGTTTGCTGTTTATTCTCTTTGGAACCCTTCTAAGGGCAGAGGAAAGGATGAGAGAGGAAGCAGCTTCTCTCCGTTTGATTGAGAACTGGTCGGAAAAGAGTGAGTTTGAGAGCATCCCTGCCAACTTTCTTTAGCCCGGTGGTTCTCAGTTTTGAATTTCCTGGAGAACTTTTTAAAATCCTGCCACACTACTGTCTGATCAAATCAAAATCTCTAGAGAATTTCTATTTTTCAAGGTACCGAGGAGGTTCAGCCAAGATTGAAAACCACTGCTTTAGCCAGATGTTTTAATCCTTCCTCCCCGGGAACAAATGCGAGCTGTCTGGGAAAGTAGGCTAGCAACTTTTAGAAAGCAGACATCTTAGATGATCTTGGAGGGTGTTATTTGGGTCATTATATATTTTCTTTAAAATTAAAAAAAATTGAGGTTGCTTTGTTTCTGTTGCGTGAATCAGTCCTGAAAGAACAGGGTTATTTAATTATCTTGAAAACTCATTCTTCGGCCACTAGGGGGACTGAATGAAAACACTTGCAGAAGGATAAAAGCCTTTGTCCCTTTGAGAAACTCCTCAGAGTGGAGGTAAATTGGCACTGTCATCCTGGTGGGCAGAGGAGCAGCTTGTATTGCTACTTTTAAACTTTCATTTCAGTCCTATAACTCAAAGGGCTTGACCTTTGTGTCAGTGAAAAGTGCTATATTCTTTCTGGAGATCCCTTTTGCAATATAATAGCAGAAAATATTTATGGAGTGCTCACTCAATGCCAGACACTGTTCTGAGTGCTTCACCTACACATTAAGTTCTCATAACAGGGGCTTCCCTCATGGTCCAGTGATTAAAACTCCACCTTCCAATGCAAGGGGTGCAAATTTGATCCCTGATCAGGATCTAAGGAATCACATGCTGCAGGGTGCAGCCAAAATTTTAAAATAATAATAATAACAATTTAAAAAAATCCTCACAACAATCTGATGCAACAGGTTCGATAACTATCTTAATTTCAGATTAAAAACAAAACAAGGGCTGGAGGGATTAGAGAACAGACCCCATGGCCACAAGAGTTGGAAAATAGAGGATTTGAACTCAAGCAGTCTGTCCCAGAATCTGTCTCTTGACCTCTAAATGATATCATATAAAATGAACTTTGTCCCATGGTTTTAGCCCTAGGATTTCATTCAAGGAAATGATCAGAGAATTGCATAATGCAGAACACAACTAGACCTAGAAAAATCTCAGTGTCCCTATTCTCATAGGAGACTAGTTTAAACAGATTAGAATATCACCATAAAATGAAAAAATATGTAACAGCTAAGAGTCCTGATATAGAAGTGATGTACTGAAATGGAAAAAATCTTCTTGAAGTATTATTAAGTTAAGAAAGCAATTTAGAAAACATATTCAGTACCATATCCAGGAAGAAAGAGCCAGCGGGTACGTGTGGAGGCGGGAGCACTAAAACATTAACAGTGGCTATTTTTAGAAGGAATATCAGAAGCTTTAACTTTCCTCTTTACATTTTTTCCTTATATTCTGATTTTTTTCATAATGTCTTTAGGTAGTGATTTTTCTAGAGCAATGCAAACGAAGATATTTCAGGATATGAAAGAACAATGCCTGCTTAAAGGAAGTGGAAGGAGTAAGTAGGAACTAGTCTTTGAGGTCATTTTGGGCACTAAATTTAGCACTAGAACTCTGGCAGCCAAAGTAAAAAAAGAAACATGTTGGTTGTATAAATTTCATAGTATTTCATTTAGTGTTTTATGAGAGAGCCTCTTAGGTGGTTTTCTGTGTTTCGAATTGTTTACTCTTGTGAACTTCAGGGTGTGCAGCCCTAAATAGATGCTGCACACATATCCCAATTCTGTGTTACCAACTTGTGTTCAATCAAATATTAGGTTGGCCAAAAAGTTCATTTGAGTTTTTCCATACCGTCTTATGGGAAAACTCAGAAGAACTTTTGGGCCAACACGATACTTGAGTCCCTCCCATGTACCAGTCTGGGGTCTGAATGCTCAGTCATCTTTTCCTTGCAACAGAACACTGATTTGTACCTCCTGTTTATCCCCCACCTGGAATCCCATCCCATACAAATGCTCTGGTTCTTAAGTCTAGTTCCAGCACCTCCACTAGAGCCTCCAGTCCAAGCCAGTCTTCTGCTTTTGAGACGGCTGTTGCACCGCAGTCCTCAGGAGATGATTATATACATACCCATTCCTTCATCTTTTCATAAACATTCATCGTGTCTCCACTGTTAGACCAGAAGCAACGTGGGAACATAGGCCTATTTTCTCTTATGTATAGAACCCTGGAATGATAGCATTTTAGAATTTGAAGGAGATGCTCAACAGCTGGGATGACCAGTGCCTCCTGGTTTGCCTGGGACTTTCCTGGTTTTAGCACTGAAGGTCCCATCTCCAGAAAACCCACTTAGTCCTAACAAGTCAGCTGGGCACTTCTTGGGTCCTTACTTGATTGGTCCTTACTTGATTGGTCCTTACTTGATTGGATAATTAAAACTTGATTGGTTGGATTGTTTTATATGGCAAAATCCCTACTAAGCACATTCCCATTTTTAGCACTACATTAGCAAAGTAATAACCCCTATATTAAAATGGCTGTCTCTACTGCTGTGTTTGTATAATCATCAGGCAAACTCTTGACGGCAGGAAAAGGCAGGGGTTATTATTCCACTTGAGAAAAAGTGAGGCTGAGAAGAGTTTTGTAAATTTTTCTAGCTATTAAGTGAGTGGCCAAAATTATGAATTAGGTCTTTTGATTCCTAATCAGGGCTCCCTGGAATTTGAAAATACCCACCATGGAGCTTCTATCACTTTAAATAACTGTGCAAGACTTTTGTGAAGAAAAACCCAAATTGTAGTTTGAGATCCAAAGGGCTTGCACGAATGAAACATGGAATATCATCATATTTCTAACTGGAACACTTCAATATAATAATTTCCCTAAATTTCATTAAATTGAATGAAGTTTTAACAAAAATTCCAACAAGATATTTCTTAGAATGTAACAAAATTATTCTTAAGTTCATCTGCTAGAATACCCATTGAAGAAAAGTTCAAGAAAAATTTGAAAAGGAACAGTTGTGAAGGAGGATGACTGTCCTTCTAGGTTTTCAAAGTTATTAAATTACAGTGTTTTAAGCAGTGAGGTTGGCACAGAATTGATTAATCAGTGGAATTAAATAAAAAGCCCAGAAAGAGAACCCAAAGCATATTAGAAATTTGGTATATGCTAAAGCTGATTCAGGTCAATGGGAATGATTGTTTATTTAATAAATGATATTGGGCAAATAGACTGATCATTTAGATGTAAATAAAAGTAGGGCTGTATCTCTCCCAAAACTCCAAAATAAATAAACTTTTAATGTAAACAAATAAAGCTACAAAAGAATTAGAAGAAGAACCAGTGAATGTTTATGGATCTTTGGGAGAAGAAAAGCTTTTAAATTTTAACAGAGAAGGCAGACATAATAAGGGTGAAAACAGATTTAATTTGACTACATGAAAAATAAATTTTTAAAAGGTTTAATATAAATGACAGTGTAGGATGAAAATTTGCTATGCATATGATGATTTGAAAGAATTACTGCAAATAAGAAAAAAATAAACATACTAATAGAAAAATGGCAAAGTACCCAATTTGTCACAGAAGTATAAATTATTTAAATTTCTATCTCCTTAATAAGCAAATGAAAGTAAATACAAACCAAAAAGATTCTCTCTCCATTTTTTATCTTACCTAATGATATTGGAAAAAAATTTTAAACCATAATATCTTTTGTTGATGGGAGAATAAATCAGTAGTCTTTTTGTAAGGCCAGTTGTAATAGGAATTAAAACCTTATTAACCTGCCTTAATTTTGATCCAGCAATTCCATGTCTGTCTATATTTTAAAGTAATAATTGGAAATATGTGCAAATATCTCTTTATAATCTTGTGTGTAGAAATTTTATTTATTGATGTTAAAAGGAAGAAACAACTTAATATCTAGTTCTAAGGAACTGGTTGCATAAATGACAGACTATTGTTCTAGGGGAATGAGAAGCAATCAAACAAATATACTTTGCAGTTAATGTAGAGAATATTTAATTACATGAAAAATATCCATGACATGTATATTGCTAAGTGAAAAAAGCATGTTACTAGGCTGTATTCATAGCATGATCCTGTGTTTGTTTATACACATATATACACATACACACAGAGCATGACGTGGATTACTCATGATTTGTTCTTTTTCACTTTTCTACATTTCTACAGTATATATTTATTGATTTTTTAATAAGACTAATAATTACTATTAATTATTGTTAAAGAGAACTTAGAACCTGGGTCAATGTTTTTATCAAACATATGGAATTACAGGGATGTTTGTGTGCTATGATATATACTTTAGTAATGCTAGAATTTTTTTATTGAATTTTATCATTTTTATAGTCAAAAGGAAACAATTTTAAAAAATACAGAAAGGGCTGGGGAACAAAGAAGTTCATACTCTTTATTCCAACTTTTAGAAATGTTCTTAATGCTGAATATGAGCAAATATTTACTTATACAGAGATTCATCATAAGTGTTTACAATAGGAAAAACCTGATAACAGACATAGAAACACCATTTAAATAATATGAAGCTAGATGAATTATGAGACAGGCCCCTTAGGTGAACCTACAGTAACATAGTGAAGTCAGCATGAATCCAGCCTGCCTGGATTCAATCTCAGCTCTGCCACTTACTTGCTGTGTGACTTTGCACAAGTTACTTAGCCTCTGTGTTTCAATTTCCTCCCATAAAATGAGGATAGCAATAGTACTACATCATAGGATGGTTATGAGGATTTTTAAATCACAGCCCATGCGGGAAACAGATGACACATTCAAATTGGATAATTTGAAGAGAGTTTAATAAAGGGACTCTGTGCAGAGCTGTGGACAGGATGTCGTGAAACCCCCAGGGATAGTGTAGTACTCTTGGCTAGTAATAGTAGGAAGTCATAGGGAGCAGCTAGGCAGGTATTGGAACCTGGAACAAGAAAGAGTTCCTAGGAGGAGCTGTGGTCTTTGTTAAAAGCTCAGTGACCCTTCATACCTTAGCCTCATCCTTCAGGCTTCTTCTGGGACATCTGTAATTAGTCTGCCACTGCTGCAATAATGGTGCGTATAAATAATCCCAAATCTCACCGGCTACAAACTGCAGACATTTGTTTTTCTCACTCCCAGGTTGACTGAGGCAGTGCTCCTTCAGGCTTTGGGTTGTTTGGGTTCAGGTCAGCTTCCTAGCCCCCTTATTTTAGGACCAGCCGCCAAGAGACCAAACCAAACAGGCAAGTCCCTTTCAGTCCTCTGCTCACCCCAAGTGTACAAACATTCCATTGGCCAAAGCGTGTCCCATGACTGAGGCTAAAGTAAATAGAGTAGAGATATTTATATTCCATACACTCTAGTAGAAGGCAAACTCCCATGGCAAATCCTAACACAGGCAGAGAGGGAGAGAGTGGAGTTGGGAATGATAATCCAGTGACAGCTTATCACTGGCCATATCCAAGGGGCACAGAAGCTGGGTGATGTTCTCTGTACAGGTCCTTTCCGAGGCACAGAGCAGGGTGGAATAGGGTAGAGATGTATAGAGAGGCAAACAAAGATATCTGTGTAGGATTCCATGAGTTGATATTTTTAATGAGTTTAGGATAGTGACTGGCATGGAAAAAATACTATATAAATGTTTGTTAAATGAAATAATAAAATATGGTGCTATTGAGAATGATGTTTTCAAGAATATTTAAATATTTAAACTGTTTATCATTAATTGTTAAGTGAAAGAGATTATAGAGCAGGTACACATGATAATACAATTTTAAAATCCAATTTACCTAGAAGAAAGACTACAAGGAAACTTAGCAAAATAATAATGTTGTTGCTGGGAGGTAGAATCATTGGGAATTTTTCCCCTTTCTGTGTTCTGTGTTCAGAAATAGGCTGCCATATACAATAAGTTGTGCACTCCACAACTCCAGAGGCCCCGTTTGTCTCTCTGCGCACCTTTGGCTTATGCAACTTCCTTTATTGCCCATAGATTCTAAAACACACATGTATTACTCTTGTGTAATCAAATAAAAGCAGTAAAAATTGCAGCCTTGCTTTTTCTCTCTAAAACTTTTCAATGACGACAGAAACTGACCTAGCTTGGCATTTTCATTAGAGTGACAAATAAATTATCACAATATAGTTGCCCTTTGGGATTCTGGGGCAATGGTACCAGGACCCTCGTGGATATTAAATTTCACAGATGTTCAAGTTTCTTGTCTAAAATAGTGTAGTAGTTGCATATAACCTACACAATCCTCCTGTACACTTTAAATCATCTCTAGACTACTTATACGGAGAAGGCAATGGCACCCCATTCCAGTCCTCTTGCCTGGAAAATCCCATGGATGGAGGAGCCTGGTGGGCTGTGGTCCACGGGGTTGCTAAGAGTCAGACACAGCTGAGCGACTTCACTTTCACTTTTCACTTTCATGCACTGGAGAAGGAAAGGGCAACCCACTCCAGTGTTCTTGCCTGGAGAATCCCAGGGACAGGGGAGCCTGGTGGGCTGCCATCTTTGGGGTCGCAGAGTCAGACATGACTGAAGTGACTTAGCAGCAGCAGCAGATTACTTATAATACCTAATCCCTATGTAAATGCTATGTAAGTAGTGTGCAGCAAGTTCAAATTTTGCTTTGTGGAACTTTCTGAATATTTTTTCCTCCGATTGTTTTTGATCTGTTCGTTGGTTGACTCTGCAGATGTGGAATCTGTGGGTACAGAGGGCTGACTATGCTCTGGGACAGTTGTTATAAGGAGCACTCACCAGTGCTTGGGGGCAATCCAGGTTATACAGTCACCATTGCAGAACTGAAAGGTATTGCTTCATGTGTGTAGCATAAATACAAGAGACTTGTTTGGCCTGAGTGACTTGCTAACATTTTTTAAAATCCTCCAATATGTTTTATTTAGTGGAGAAATTCAGAACTGCTGAATCAGAAATGATGAATATAAGAGTGGAATATTCTTAATTAAATCCACAGTGGAGAAGATTTAGAGTAAAATGAAATCTTCTCTCCCCAGGCCCAGGAGGATAAAATGAATCATTCAGGTACTTCCTGCCACTGCATTTCTTGTTATATGAGATATTAATAGCAGCAACATTATTTGTTAATATAAACTTCATTGATATTAACATCTTATTGTAATATTAAGGTATTATAATATCTTATAACATTAATATCTTATTAATATTATTGGGTTTCCCAGGTGGTGCTACTGATAAAGAACCCACATGCTGATGCAGGAGATGTAAGAGATGCAGATTTGAGCCTTGGGCTGTGAGGTTGCAAAGAGTCAGACACGACTGAAGTGACTTAGCACGCACATTGATATTATTACCACTTAGGCTACTGCATTCTCTTACTTAAAAGCCAAAAATTATGTGCATTCTCTTTGAAGCCCCGCCCCCCCAAGACAGAGTTAAACATCCCTTCCTCTGTGTGCCCACAACCCCTATGTCTGTACTTCCATTCTAGAATTTAACATAGAGTTTCATGGTCATTGGTATGACTTGTTTGTGAGATCATCCAAAGAATTCATGGATTTTCTTTCATTTTTGTAACCTCAGTATCTCTCTTGGTATATAACACAGAAACATTTCTTGAGTAGGTGTAAGGACTTCCTATTTCACTGTTCTGGGAGGCGTGGAGGGCGCTGTCTCTTGAGAGTGTGGGAAAGTGGTGAACAGCCCATATATATACCCGGGGGAGCCTGTCGGGAAAGGCTGAGTCAGAAATACGCTAGAGAGCTCCCCGCCCTGAGCCCCCGACAGTGCACTCCTAAAAACTGGGAGACAGAACCAAAAGCCATCCTAGGCAGGGTGGGGCAATTCAGAAGAGTGTGTCTCATATATACACTGGTGGTTCAGACGGTAAAGAATCTGCCTACAGTGCAGACCTGGGTTTGATCTCTAGGTCGGGAAGATCCCCTGGAGAAGGAAATGGGAACCCACTCCAGTGTTCTTGCCTAGAGAATTCCATGGTCAGAGGAGCCTGGTGGGCTACAGTCCATGGGGTCACAAACAGAAACAACTGAGTGACTAACACTTTTGTGTAAAAAATAGATAGCTAATGAGATCTTACTGTGGAGCACAGGGAATTCTGCTCAGCGCTCTGTGGTGACCTAAATGGGAAGGAAATCCAAAAAAGAGGGGATACGTGTATACATATGGCTGATTCACTGTGCTGCCCAGCAGAAACTGACACAGCAGTGTAAAGCAACTATATTCCAATTAAAAAAAAGGAGTATGTCTCTTCTCCCGTTTGGATTCTTAGGATCCTTTTTAGATATTATTTTTTATAAAAATATTAATATTTTTGGAGATAAAAATTTGGTTTCATTATAAAGTTAGATTGGAGGATGTAGCTTGGTTGTCAAGTGAGTCTGCTAATACCCTCCTATTTCAAAATTATCATCCAAAATGCCATCCTCTACCCTTGTTGAGAAGAAACTGTCCTGTTTGGCCTGCCACGTGACTGGGGGAACAGACCAGAATATACCTGTACTCCCCACGGCAGGTTCCCAAGCAAGAGTGAATTCAGAAAGCTAGGCCTACTGGGGGAGTATGTACAAAGACACGAGCTTCTACAATGGAGAACTGGTACTGTGCATTCTCTAAAATCTTTTTCACTTTCCTCTCCTGGTTTGGATTATTGAGAGGTCACAGTATTAAATATTTCTCCAAACCTTAGTTTAGTTTTTGCTTTTTTATAACATGAAGAATGTAGCCTGTGAATCGGGGCTTCCCAGGTGGCTCAGTGGTAAAGAATCCACCTGCCAATACAGGAGAAACTGGGATGAGGGTTCGATCCCTGGGTTGAGACGATCCTCTGGAGGAGGAAATGGCAACTCCAGTATTCTTGTCTGAAAAATCCCACAGATAGAGGAGCCTGGTGGGCTACAGTCCCTGGGGTCACAAAGAGTTGGACAGGACTGAACACAGCAGCAGCCTCTGAACCAGCTGAGGAATGTGGATTGCAGAATGTGGACTGTTTCCATGTTTGATATCATAGTATTGGATACTTTCTCCACAAATCTTAATATGAAGGCTGGACAGATCATTGGCAGAAATACTCAGGATTCTGAATTTGAGAGTTTGGGCTCCAGGTTGCATAAAAGTAACCAGTCCAGAGTGCTATTTTCATAGTTCAGATATCCCAGTGGGCAAATCTGATAAGCCAACTTGAAAGGCATTAATGGGGAAGAATAGGTTTCTATTTGAGACCACCACCCAAACCTCATTTGCCTTTTAGCAGCCACTTTTAATGTACTGCCTAAAAATAGAGTGTCCTGTAGGCATGGTAAGCCATGAGCCAGGTCTCTTCAGGGAGGGGGCTTGATCTGACACCCCTGAATCAGGGCATATAGGAAGCTTCCACTTTATTCTCCATTGCACAAGGCTATTGTAAGATGCTAAGAATGCGGTGGAAAAGGGGGAATTTTCCAGGTTGAATTCAGAAGGAGCAAAGCACAGGTGGCCCCAGAGCAGGGACCCTTCCAGCCTTATCCCATCACAATACACTTCACCAGCTTGGGCAGAAACAGGAAGGAGGTGACGGCAACACAGAGCCCCCTGAATGTGACCAGGGCACCATTTCTGGGTTCTGGAGAGTCAGTTGACCTGATGAGGCTCTCTCCAAGCAGTTTGAGAAGTCAGCCTCCTCAGCATAAGGGCTCCAAAAGTCCACAGTCCACCAGCCCTAGGCTGCAGTTCACAGCCACAGTCCCTGCATTGCTAATCCTGGCCAATTGTCAAATTAGTGAATCTCCTGGGTTCTCAGGGGACTGGGCAAGAGTGTGGATGACTCACTGTGGCCCATCCCCATTAATAGAGAAACAGCTCAAAGCAAAGAGTTTGTGATGGTGATTGAGTAATGTCAGTTTCATTAGAGAATATTTTGTGGAAGGTGCAGCAATAAATAGCATTTGCAAACCTCTTAAGACTAATTTTTGTGTCATGGAAGAAAGGGGAAGTTAAGAGTAAATAGCCTGAGAATCAGATGATTTATTTCTCAGTTTAGACTTGTGTGTTTCATTCACTTCTGGGATGTTTCTTCTCGTCTATCTGCCTTTGGGGATCAGCACTGAAAGAGGAGTGACTCATCATTTGGCCACGTCTTCTTTTCTGTGTTTAATCCCTTAATGTAAAAGAGAATTAGGCAAGAGGATTAAGAGAGATTAAACAAGATTCATTATTGAATTATTAAAAATTAAGCTCTGGCTTAAAACAGCCTAAGAGGAGATGCATACAATAATGTAAGGGACATAAAAATTCCTTCTTGAAACACAAGAGATGTTCTCCATTTGTTCTTGATAAAAATCAATGATTAACAATAATACACTCAAAAGGTATCATAATGTCTCTTCATTTATGAAGAGACCCTACCAACCCACCTCTCAGAGGGTAAAGACTTAGAAAAATAAGTCTGGTCCTGAGATGGGTTAACCTGTTATTTCTCTTTATCTACCAGTGGACCAGATCTTCTTACCCAGAGAGCATCAGAGTTTAAAACTGATAACCACTGGACCCTTGTAGGGCTCGTAAGCTTCTGGGTAGTACTCTAGGGCAGGACTTGAGAGAGATACCGAAAATGAACAAATTTCCCCTTCCTCCTTTTTAATCACAGACATAGCCTTAAAGGTCCCTTTATCAATCTCCCCAGGTCAAGTCTTTATGTGGGAGAACTAAGAGAAAAGATCCAGAGATAATTCTGGAAAAAAAAATAAAAATTAGGTTTTCCTCAGAGAACTCAAAGCAATGAAAATGTTAGATTATGAAAGATGTATATATAAAACATTAAAGATAAGATGGTCATGGGTTGTGTATTCAGCCTTATTCCTCCCAAGATATTTCTTTACACTACAAAATAAGGGAAATTTCTGTAGGGTCTGCTCAGTCTCAGAAGATTACATTTCCAGACTTCAGAGGCAGACTGAGACTCTCAAAAGACAAGAGGTGTGTTCGCCTTCAGAGCTGCTGCAGCTTTCATGAGGAGTCACTGCCTTCTCTTTGTGGGCTTGTGGCTGCTGTGTTTAGTCTAGAGTCACGGTTTATAATTCTCTACGAGGACCATGGATGGACAACTAGGGATATGTGAGCCCCATGAACTTGTAGCGGTTTTCATTATACATATATTGACTGGGGCAATGTGGAGGAGCCAGAACTCTCAGATTCTCGGAAAAGTCCATGGCCTCACGTGGAAGAGGGTTCCAAGGCTTTTCCAAGGCTGGAGCATCTGTATGCTTTCTGATTCAGCAGCAGCCCCACACCTGAAATATAGGTAATGTTCTTAAACCCACCTTACAGATGAGGAAACGGGCTGACAGAGTTGAAAAAAACGTGTTGAAGTCACACAGCTGGTAAATGGTGAAGCCAGATTATAAATCCAGATCTGACTTCAGAAACTGAGTCTCTCGTTAGTGGGCAATGCTTTGTCTACATTTAATAGGCTCAAAAGAATAAAATCTGGAATTTGTTAGGTCTCTTCCAGCTTTCCCAAATCTTTACAGTAACATCCCTGACAGGTGACCCAGCTCTGCCTGACCTCTTCTGGGGATGAGAGCTTCATCCCTCACCAGGGGTAAGCTCCACTGTTGAAATTAATGAGTACTTTTCAAATATTAAACCTCAATTTACTTTATGACTGTATGCTAGCAAAGTGGTTTCAAATGTGAAATACAGAATGTTTTTAGGTATGCTATCCAGGACTGGAGTCTGAAATTCTGCAGCATGAAGATTTCTGCTTCTCTCCCTTTTCGAAGTGGGGCACACGGCAGAAGGTAGTCTGTGTTGGCAAATCCAAGCATGAACATCAAGAAAGAATCTAACATGTGGAATGATGGACAAGGCAACCATCCAAAAACATCAGAAGAATGTGTGCTTTGAAAATGGGAATGACCTGACAGTTTCCATATACAGCAAAATCTTTATTAGCTGACTTTGGAGGCCTTTTCCCCCCCTCTAGCTTCTTTTGTAAAAATGATCCTTTGTGTATCTCCCTTATGCTTTAGTGAACAAGAAATATGGAAGGTGGGGGAGGATGCTTTCTTAGAGTCTTGGTGGTTTCTTTTGAGCTCACATTCTTTCCTGCCTCTCAAAGCATCCTCAATGATAGATGACTTAAATGCTTCAAAAATGGAGAGCATTTAACAGTAATGCTAGTAAAGTAGAAACTTTGTTATTGATGCCTGAATTAACTATTCTTTTTGAGGTAGCTAATCTCCATAGATGGTCACTAAGGGTTCATGCCTCCTGGGACTCATGCCTCGGAATCTAGACTGGCCCAAATGTAATGTGGTGGGAGTGATGCTGTGCCAGTTCCAGGCCTCAACCTTAGAAAAATTCTTGAAGTTTGTACTTGTGTACTTTTGGAAACTTTGTACTGCCATGTCTGAATCCAACTACTCTCATGCTGGAGAGACCATGGAGAGAGAGAGAGAGATGTTCCAGGATGATGTGGAAAGTGAGAGTCCCAACTGTTCAAGTATTTCATTAGGCCAGCCTTGCAGCCATCCCTGTGAAGGCACCAGACATGTATCTGAGCTATCTTAGATGTTCTGTGTAGTTGAACTTCTAGGTGACTGCAGTCCTAGCTGATATCACAGAGCAGAAGAACCAACCAGCGGAGCCTAACCAACCTATAGAATCATGAGAAGTAATAAAATGCTTGCTATTAAAAAATCCTAAGTGTGGGATGGTTTGTTACATAGTAATAGATAATGAAACACATTTCATATTCATATAGCAAAATTGATTATGGGTAAACAAGTGTTGATTCCAATCCCAAAGAAAACTATGTCAAAGAATGTTCAAACTACTGTACAATTGCACTCATCTCACACGCTAGCAAAGTAATGCTCAAAATTCTCCAAGCCAGTCTTCAATAGTACATGAACCATGAGCTTCCAGATGTTCAAGCTGGATTTAGAAAAGGCAGAAGAACCAGAGATCAAATTGCCAACATCCATTGCATAATCGAAAAAGCAAGAGTTCCAGAAAAGCATCTGCTTTATTGACTATGCCAAAGCCTTTGACTGTGTGGATCACAACACACTATGGAAAATTCTTAAAGAGATGGGAATACCAGACCACCTGACCTTCCTCCTGAGAAATCTGTATGTAGGTCAAGAAGCAACAGTTAGCACTGGACATGGAACAACAGACTGGTTCCAAATCAGGAAAGGAGTATGTCAAGGCTGTATGTATATTGTCACCCTGCTTATTTAACTTATATGCAGAGTACATAATGAGAAATGCTGGACTGGATGAAGCACAAGCTGGAATCAAGATTGCCGGGAGAAATATCAATAACCTCAGATATGCAGATGATACCACCCTTATGACAGAAAGTTAAGAGGAACTAAAGAACCTCGTGATGAAAGTGAAAGAGGAGAGTGAAAAAGTTGGCTTAAAACTCAACATTCAGAAAACTAAGATCATGGCATCCAGTCCCATCACTTCATGGCAAATAGATGGGGAAACAGTGGAAACAATGACAGACTTTATTTTCTTGGGTTCCAAAATCACTGCAGATGGTGACTGCAGTCATGAAATTAAAAGACGCTTGCTCCTTGGAAGAAAAGCTATGACCAACCTAGACAGCATATTAAAAAGCAGAGACATTACTTTGCCAGCAAAGGTCTGTCTAGTCAAAGCTATGGTTTTTCAAGTAGTCATGTACAGATGTGAGACGTGGACTATAAGGAAAGCTGAGCACTGAAGATTTGATGCTTTTGAACTGTGATATTGGAGAAGACTATTGAGAGTCTCTTGAACTGCAAGGAGATCCAACAAGTCCATCCTAAAGGAAATAAGTTCTGAATATTCATTGGAAGGACTGATGCTGAAGCTGAAACTCCAATACTTTGTCCACCTGATGTGAAGAACTGACTTATTGGAAAAGACCCCGATGCTGGGAAAAATTGAAGGCAGGAGGAGAACGGGATGACAGAGGATGAGATGGTTGGATGGCATCACCGACTTGATGGACATGAATTTGAGCAGGCTCTGGGAGTTGGTGATGGACAGGGAAGCCTGGCGTGCTGTAGTCCATGGGATCGCAAAGAGTCGGACATGACTGAATGATGGAACTGAGCTGAACTGAAGTGTTGATAAAAATGTATACTATAGTAAAGTGATGAAAAACATTCACTTAAAACACCCAATAAAAAAGAAACAAGCCTCATTAGGGACTTGCCTGGGGGTTTGGTGGTTAAGATTTCACTTTCCAATGTGGGGGGTGCAAGTTCAATCCCTGGTGGGGGAGCTAAGATCCCACATGCCTTTTGGCCAAAAAACCAAAACATAAAACAAAAGCAATATTGTAACAAACTCAATAAAGGCTTTAAAAGTGGTCCACATTAGAAAAAAATCATAAAAAAACAAGCCTCATTAAAGCAGCATTCTAACCACAGTGAGAAAGCACTTTATAACCACTAGGATGACTACAATCAGAAAGACAGATAATAACAAGTGCTGGCAGGGATGTGGAGAAATTGGAACCCTCATACACTGCTGATGGGAATATAAAATGGTGCAGTTGCTTTGGAAAGCAGCCTGGCAGCTCCTCAAAATGTTAATCATAGAGCTGGCACTCGACCCAGAAACTCCACTACTAAGGATATATGCAAGAGAAATGAAAACATATGTTCCCATAAAAACTTGTACCGGAATTTTCATAGCAGCATTATTCATGATTGCTGAAAAGTGGAAACAACTCAAATATCCATCAGCTGATGAATGGATAAATAGTATGTGGTATAATCTATACAAGGGAATTGTATAGATAAAAAGGAATACAAAGGATACATGAAGTATGGATACATGCTACAGCATGAATGAACCTTGAAAATGAATGAAGTGAAAGAAGTCAGTCACAACAACCACATACTGTAGAATCCTGTTTATATGAGACTGGGAAGCAATGGAGAGTGACTGTTAATGGGTACAGATCTTCTTTTTGATATAATGGTCAAATATTCTAAAATTGAACAGATTGATGATTTCAACCTTTGTGAATATACTGGAAACATTTAATCGCCCATTTTAAATAGGTGAATTGTATGATATGTGAATTGCAGCTCAATAAAGGTGTTACTAAAAAACAAGAAAGGCAATCTCCTATAAGACTGGTATCTATTTTATTTTGCCTGCTTTGGGCACTAGATTCTTGCCTGTCATCAGATAAGGCTAAATCAACTCAGAGAGCTAACAGCACTTGAATGGGCTTTTTGATGGGGTAGTTTATCAAAACAGCATGAGATGAGAGCTGAATGTCAGTTTATTATACAGTTAATATAATGTAATATTACAGTTAATATTCTTAGATTCCTCTTATCAATAAGGTGAAGATCAATACAAAGATTTGGTCTGAATCCTTAAATTCTCTGATTGAGGTTTGTTAAGTCACCTCTGGGGACCTGCTGTGTTCTAATTTTTGATGTGATAGTAGCTTGTCAGCATGAAGAAAGGGAAGAGGGCAGTATGGCCCCCTCCTCAATTTCCCAGAAAACAAAACAATGTTCATAACTCTATTCACAAGAACTGTCAAAAGTATCTGAATTCATTACTTACATAATCAGAAAGCGTAAGTTCCAGTTAGATTATCCTGCAACAGCATAATAGCACATTTTTCTGATGGCTACTGAAAGGTTGACTTTTATAGATGTCTTAGATGTTTTTGAAAAAAATGTTGTATGCTCTATTTGTTTTGAGGTGCAGTTTTAAACATACTCATTAATTTAAGCTTGTTAATTGTGCATTTATGTCCTCTATAGCATTACAATATTTTAGGTATTTCATTTAAAATTATAAATATTATAAATATAATATTAACTTATTGATAAACTAAAATATGCCAGGCCCCCTGCCAGGCTCTGAGGATTCATTCCTGATCAGTACACAGTTTCTGTCCTCACGGAGCTCATAGTAGATGACAAATGTCTCAATGAATGAATATATAAGACCTGCAATGCCAATCTGTATTTACTTTGAATGTATATTTTAATGTATGTGTATGTTTAATGTATTATTTTAATATTAGTATTTAATATTATTAATATATTATTATTTTATCTATTATTTTTGACAAAGAAATGTTAAAATCTGCGGTCATGAAGTTATCAAATTCTCCTTTAGAACTGTTCATTTTTGCTTATACTCTGAGGATCCTTTGTTAGGTGCCCCAGTTCAGGATTTTTATAACTTCCTGATGATGCTGTTGTTTTTTTTGTCGCTAAGTTGTGTCCAACTCTCTTGTGACCCTGTGTACTGTAACCTACCAGTCTTCTCTGTCCCTGAGGTTCTCCAGGCAAGAATCCTGGAGTGGCTTGCCATTTCCTTCTCCAGGGATCTTCCCAACCCAGGGATTGAACATGTATCTCCTGCATTGTTGGCAGGCGAATTGTTTACTGCTGAGCCACCTGGGAAGCCCAACTTCCTGATGAATTGTTTCTTTTATCTCCTGCAGTGTCTAATCTTCACACCATTCAATAAAATTTTCATTTTCATCTCCAGAGGTTCAACTTGGGTCTCCTTTCTATCATCTGTGTCTCTACGTAACATACTCAATCTTTGCCGTCTTGAGTTTATAAAATATAGTTACAATAACTTTTAATGCTCTTATCTTTTAATTCTGTCATCTGTGCTGTTTCTGGATGTGTTTCTATTGATAGATTATTTTTCTCCTCATTGTGGGTCAGTGTTTCCTGCTTCTTCACATGCCTGGTAAGTTTTGATTGGTTGCCAGACATTGTGTATTTTATCTTGTTAAATGCTGGATGCTTTGTATGCCTGAAAATATTCTTGAGCTTTGTTCTGAGATACAGTCAAATTATTTGGAATGAGTTTGATCATCTTAAGGCTTTTTTATTTTTAAGCTTTATTAGGCAGGACCCAACTAGACTTTAGTCTGAGGCTATTTCCCCACGACTGAGGCAGTACCCATCTGGTCACTCAAGGCTGTATGAATGACAAGGTTTTCCACTCTGTCTGATGGGAGTCCAGTTCTTCTCAGCCCTGTCTTCTCCCTGGATTGCTATCTCTGCTCCTTTTGGGTCATTCGTTCTCTGGCCATGGGTGGGTGTATCACACTCACAGGCTGATGAACACTCAGCTGAAGACTCAATGGGGATCCTGGGCACATCTCTGAAATGGGCTTTCTCTGTGAGCAGTTTCTCCTCCCACTCTGTGCCTGAAAATTCCAACAGCTTTGACTTTCTCAGACTCTTAGATTTATCTCTTCTACTTGGAGACCCTGTGGGTCTGCTCAGGTTCTCCCTGCCTAGCTCTGGCCTAGAAACTCTCTAGCACTTAACTGGAGCAAGCATAGAGTAAGCTAATGTGTTTCCCCTCTCAGGGATCAGGGTGCTGTGTGATGTCCAAAGCCTGAAAAACCTTTGTTTCTAGTATTCTGTCCAGTTTTTTAGTTGTTTCGGGCAAAAGAGGGTAGATCCACTTCCTGTTACTCCATCTTGGCCAGAAGCTGAGGTCTACTTAATTTTTAGTCATGCTTTTGCCTTAATATCTATTTTTGTCTTCGATTGCCACACCAGCTTTCCTTCCACAAATATTTGCCTGGTGTTTATACTTCCAGCTCTCTACTTTGAGCCTTCTTATATCATTATGTCTCAGGTTTGTCTCTTTAAAAAGAATGTCACAATTGGGCTTTATCTCCTAGTCTGAGAATGTTTGTCCTTTAGCAACTGGGTTTAATTGTTTGAATTTATAGACATTAGTAATCTATTTGGATTTATTTCTATTTACATTTTTTAAACAAGTACTTATTACATTATTTATTTATTTTTATTCATTTGTTTTTATTTTTTATTTTTGGCTGTGCTGGGTCTCATTGCTGCATGAAGCCTTTCTCTAGTTGCGGCACTCGGGCTTCTCATTGCAGTGGCTTCTCTTGTGAAGCATGGGCCCTAGAGTTCTCAGGCTTCAGTAGTTGCAGCACACGGGCTCAGTAGTCGTGGTTCTCGGGCTCTAGAGTGTGGGCTCAGTAGTTGTGGCACATGCACTTCGTTGTCCCACAATATGTGGGATCTTCCCAGACCGGGGATTGAACTGGTGTCCCCTGAATTGCTACAAGGCAGATTCTTAACCCCTGGACCCTCTAGGAAGCCCCTCCAGTTCCTTTTTTTTGTGCTTTTCTTTTATGATGCTTTTTCTTTTTCCTTTTATTGCTTTTTATTATATTAAAAGAGTTTTTTTATGCTCCCCTTTTTTATTTCTACAAATTTGAAAGTTATGTATTCTATTTTGTTTTTTTAAGAGTTATACTCAGAATTTTAATATGCATTCTTAACATAATAAAGTACAAAGCTAATTGGTACTGTTATCCTCCTGAAGAAAAATACAAGGTCTTATAATGATTTAATTCCTTTCTCTGTTTTCCACGTTCCATAATACTGTGAGCTAAAATGTATTCCATCTTGTTTTTAAGCATCCCCACACAAATAAGTAATTTTGAATAGTTGATGTTTATTAGGTTTAGATTACCCATTTGCTCCCCACTGCTTCTTGCATCACACTCCTTCCACAGCCATCTTACTGAAGAATGTGCTTCAGGAATTCTTTCCCTGAAGAGTCAGTGAGATGTGAACTCTGAGTCTTTTGTTTGTCTGAAAATGTCTTTATTTTATTCTATGCTCAGTGTAGAAACATGATTTTGCTGAATATAGAATTCCAGGTTTAAAATTACTTTCCCTTAATATATTGAAGATATTGTTTCATTTTCTTCTGGCATTTGTTATTTGATGAGAAGTCTGTTCTCCATAATTGTTGTTCTTTTGTAGACAGTCTGTCTTTCTAATTTGGCCAGATTTATCTCTTTGTCTGTGTTGTTCTGCAGGTGTGATGATATGTTTAGGTGTAGATTTGCATTATTTATTCTGTTCGAGACAATTTACTACTTCAGTTAGAAAGACACATATGTTCAACACTGTCCTGTACCCTCCTCAGGACTGAGGGATCAAATCCCCTAGGTGCTAGGAGCTGGGGGTACTTCCAGAAGACAATGCTTATATATCAGACTTCTCCAGGAAGTACTCGCAGCTGAATAGTGCTGCTTTGCTCACAGGGTTACACCCCTTCCTAAGGGTGGGTTTAGTTGCTAAGTTGTGTCCAACTCTCAGGACCCCATGTAGCCCGCTAGTCTCCTCTGTCCATGGGATTTCCCAGGCAAGAATACTGGAGGGGGTTGCCTTTTCCCTCTCTAGGGGATCTTCCTGACCCAGGGATCAAATTCAGGTCTCCTGCATTGCAGGCAGATTCTTTACCAACCAAGCCATCAGGGAAGGGAAGCTTGCATCCAATGACTGGGATTGGTCGA
Source organism: Dama dama (assembly GCF_033118175.1). Taxonomy (NCBI): domain Eukaryota; kingdom Metazoa; phylum Chordata; class Mammalia; order Artiodactyla; family Cervidae; genus Dama; species Dama dama. The sequence continues at coordinate 18,589,811 of NC_083687.1, read as the reverse complement.
TGTAGGGATACAAAGAGCCAACCCTCTTGTCTCAATGGGGGATGATTGAGGTCCTTCTTAGCATCAGCACTCCCTTTAGTAGGATAATCAACTCATCCTGACATATTTACAGGTTCTAGGGATTAGGAATTGTTGGGGAAGATGGCCTTATTTGTTTAGCAACAAAAATATGCATTATTTTAATTCAAATTAAATTGGAAACTACCCATCAACAGGGAATTAAGAACATTTTACAGCATTACACTCTTGATACAAAGAACAAGGCAACTGCATAAATGATGGCATGGAAATATGATATATATTAAATAAAAGGCTCGATGTTCTCAAGTACGTGTGTTAAGACCATTGGTTCTGCAGATTCTGATCCATCATGTTGACACCAAGTCAGCATATTGACTTTTTAAAGAAAGCTGTCTTTATGTATTGAGGAAGAAAAAAATTCCAAAACAAGTTAATCTGAAATATAGCAACCAATGCATTGTAGTTTATACTTATTAAAGATCATATGAGGCTTGAAAAAAAACTGAACTCCTGATCTTCATCCCCAAACCCCAAAGTTCTCTCTTATCTCAGTTAATGATAACTGTTGTTACAAATATTCAGGGTAAAATCCTTGGAGTCATCTTTATGTCCTCTTTTTGTCTGACACTGCAAATTCTATGCAGTTTACCTAAAAATGAACCCAGACTTGGACCACTTCTTATAATCCTCATTGCTGTCCCCGGTCCAAGTCACCATCACTTCTTGCCTGGATTATTGCAGCAGCCTCATGACTGGTAGGCTTTCAGCCAATTCTCAACATGGCAGAGTGACCCCATTAAAGTGTTAGTCAAATCCTTGTCTCCTGCTCAGAACCCACCAGAGTAACTGTTCACTTATCACTCACAGTGAAAGCAAGTCCTCACTGTGATTTGCAAGGATTCCTGCATGATCCAGCTCCCTGTTACCTCCGAGACTCATCTCCCACTGCTGCTCTCTCTTTCTCACTCCACTCCTCCACACACCCTGTTCCTTGCTGTAATTTAAAAATACCAGGCATGGTTCCCAATCAGGACCTTTGCTCTGGCTGTTTCCTCTGCCTGGAAAGTTCTTCCCCACACATCCCTGTGATTTGCTCTCTTACTTCTTCAGATCTTGAATAAACATCACTTGCTCAGTGAAGCTTTCTCAAGTAATTTATCTAAAACTTTAACCCCTCCCTCTTGACATTCCATACCTCTTTCCCTATGTTATTTTTTTCCTTAACCTTTTTTACTTACCCCCTATCTCATTGCTATATATTTGTCCATGAAATTCTCCAGGCAAGAATACTGGAGTGGGCAGCCATTCCCTTCTCCAAGAGATCTTCCTGACCCAGTGATTGAGCCCAGGTCTCCCACAATGCAAGCACAAATTCTTCACTGTCTGAGCCACCAGAGAAGCCCCATTATATTTATTATCTATCTTCATTATTAAAATGTAAAGTTTATTAGACTAGGCTTTTTAAAAAATCTATTTTGTTAACTGCCATGATCCCAGAGCCTTGAACTATGTCCAGCATGTACTATGAACTCAATAAATAATTGGTGAATGAATGAAAGAGTGACTATTTTTTGTTTCTAGAAATTTGACTTGAAAAATCTGTGTGTTCTTATTGAATAGTGTCCTTTTGCTTCTGATTTTTAGTGATGAATAGCGTGTGCTCTAGAACTAGACTGCTTGGGTTGAAATCCCAGCTCTGCTACTCTAATAGCTGTGTGACCATGGGCAATTTCCTAACATCTCATCTGTAAAATGCAGAAAGTAATAGTGGCTGCTTCACGGGGATTTACTGTATAGCTGTAAAAGAATTAGGAACCTTTTATGTACTGATATGGAAAGAGTTTCAAGATCTATTTTAAGCAACAAAAGGAAGGTGCAGAATAGTAATATATAATTTTCTGTCTTTTATGCAAGAATTTGTACCTGGATAGAAAAATATTGGAAGTATTTAAAAGAAATTTATAAAAGTGCTTGACTACAGAGAGAAGGGAGTGGGAGTAGCATATCAAGAAAGAGAGTGACTAGATTTACTGTTGAAAGAGGAGGGTAAAGATGTTGATTAACTTGAGGTTTTGTTAATCAAGTTGGGATAAACTTGGGACTTCCCTGGTGGTACAGTGGCTAAGATTCCTTGCTCCCAGAGCAGGAGGCCCAGGTTCAATCCCTGGTTAGGGAACTAGATTTCACATGCCTCAACTAAACATCCCACAATCTGCAGCTAAACATTCTGCATTCCACAATGAAGATCAAAGATCCTACATGCCACAATTAAGACCCAGTGCAGCCGAATAAATAAATGTTACAAAAAATCAGGATAGGCTTTGTTATGTGGTAGTTACAATCACACCAAAGTCTCAGTGGTCTTTTTCTTTCTCCTGCTAAATGTCCCTTATAACAGACTTGGAGTTCTATTACATAGTTCTGGGATGGGTATATAACCTAGTTCTGGCTAATGACGTGACAAAATATCCTGGAGTGCTTCAGGGAAATGTTCCCCATCTTGAAAAGAAACAAACAGGAATAGATATCCCTCACACATGCCAGATTTACAAAGGATGCTTGGTAATACAGGAGCCATCTTGTTGACTGGGGAGAGGCAAGCTTGGGAGATTTACAAATCTGACCTCCAGGGGATGGTAGAGTTAGAAAATAGAAAGAACCTGGATACTTAATGAGGTCAGCAAACCACTGAATTAACCAACTCTGGAGACTTCCTACCTCAGGATTTCTTATTATGTGAGATAATAAAATTTATTTATTGTATAAGCTATTTCAAATTAGATTTTCTCTTATTAGTAGATGAAAACATCCTCATTTATAGGTTTCTCATTCATTTTTCTTATTTTATTTTACTGACTAGCTCTCCCAGTGTAATGTTGTATAGAGCATGAAAGCAGCCATCTTTGTCTTATTCCAGATTTAATAGGATTACCTCTAAAATTACCCCTAAATATTATAATGACTGTAGGTTTTGGTAAGTCCTTTTATTAAGATAAGAAATTTCTCTTCTAGAGCTAGCTGCTTAGAAGTTTGTGGGTTTTTTTTAAAATCAATAATAGATTTAAATTTTGCCAATTATTTTTTAGCATTTGTTGATATAATCAGATGCCTTAATCTGTAAATGTAGTGACTTACATAACTTTCTAAGTTAAAATTAGATCCTTGGACTTCTGTAATTAACCTCTTTGTCATAATATATTTCCTTGATACAGTGTTGTATTTGCCTTGCTGAAATTTAAATAGAATTTTTGCATCTCTGTTCCAAGTGAGGTGAATCTTGCTGCGTTTTGGCCTCAGTGCTTTGCTGAATGCACAAAATGAATTAGATACTTTTCCAACAGTAGAATAATGTATTGCTCTGTGCTTAGTCGCTCAGTTGTGTCCGACTCTTTGCGACCCCATGGACTGTAGCCCGCCAGGCTCCTCTGTCCATGGGGATTCTCCAGGCAAGAATACTGGAGTGGGCTGCCATGCCATGCTCTCCTCCAGGGGATCTTCCCAACCTAGGGATCAAACCCAGGTCTCCCACATTGCAGGTGGATTCTTTACCATCTGAGCCACCAGGGAAGCCCAGAATAATGTATATAACATAGAAATTTATCTCTTTTTGGAAAGTTTCCTAGTACTTATCCATTAAACTTCTTAGGCTTAGCGTCTTTTTTTCTTTCCTGGCTGTGCCGACTGGCTTGAGGGATCTTAGTTCCCTAACCAGGGATTAAACCCAGGCAGTGCAAGTGTGGAGTCCTGACCCCTGGACCTCCACAGAATTCCCTTACAAAGTTTATAAAACTTAAAAAGAAGACAGTAAAGGGGATGGTAGGAGGGAGCCTCACGAGGGAGGGGATATCTGTATATATATGACTGATTCACAGTATTCTACAGCAGAAAATAACACAACATTGTAAAGCAATTGTATGCCAGTGGGGGGGGAAAAAAGACACTATGGGAATTCAGCAGTCCAGTGATTAGGACCCTATGCTTCCATTGCAGGGGGCACTTGTTGGATTCCTGGTGGGGCACTGCTTGGATTCTTGGTGGGGAAACTAATGTCCTGCTAGCTGTGTGGCAATGGGCAAGGAAAAAACTGTGAAACTTAAAAAATGCAGAAAATAATATAATAAACACCTATTTACTAACTCATAGCCCCAAATGATCAATACACAGCCATTATCATCTTGAAACAAGTCCCTGACATTACAGTTTATAAATATTTCAGCACATATCTCTGAAATATAAAAACTTTTTAAAACCTACCACAATATATCATAAAACATCCCGTCGGTGCTCAAATTTCCTTTCGTGTCTCATCAATATTTTGACAATCTTTGTATCAAGATCCAGTTAAGGGCCATACATGCAATTGGGTGATGTATCTTTTAGGTCTCTTCTAATCCATAGATCTCCCCCATCCACTATACCACACACATCTTTCTTTTTGTTTGGAATTTATTTGTTGAAGGAACTGGATCACTTGTTCTGTAGAATTTCCTACAGTCTGGATTTTGCTGATTATATTTCTCTGGTGTTGTTTACTGTGTTCCTTATAGAAAACAGCCAATGCTGATTTTTAAAAATTATTCTATATCATAAACTTGAAGTGTTTTAATCCAGTACAGTTATTATTTTTTTTATTAATGCAAAACTGTCACATCTTTTGCCAACAGGAGCCTCTTCAAGTTGACTCCTAAGTGGTTTTTTAAAAAATTTATTTATTTTGACTATAGTGGATTTAAAAGGTTGTGTTAATTTCTGCTATATAGCAAAATGATTCAGTTATACATATATATAGAGAAGGCAATGGCATCCCACTCCAGTACTTTTGCTTGGAGAATCCCGTGGACAGGAGAGTCTGGTGGGCTGCAGTCCATGGGGTCGCTAAGAATCTGGCACGACTGAACGACTTCACTTTCACTTTTCACTTTCATGCATTGGAGAAGGAAATGGTAACCCACTCCAGTGTTCTTGCCTGGAGAATCCCTGGGACGGGGGAGCCTGGTGGGCTGCCGTCTATGGGGTCACACAAAGTCAGACACGACTGAAGCGACTTAGCAGCAGCAGCAGATACATATATATACATTCTTTTTCATATTCTTTTCCCCATTGTGATTTATCATAAGATATTGACTATAGTTCCCTGTGCTATACAGTAAGATCTTGTTGTTTACCCATTTAAAAAATATGTATATTTTTATGTATATTTATGTATATCTTACTTATTTATTTGGCTGTGCTGGGTCTTAGTTGTGGCATGTGCAGCCTAGTTCCCTGACCAGGGATCGTACCTGGGCCCCCTGCATTTGGAGCACAGAGTCCCAGCCGCTGGACCACCAGAGAAGTCCCTATCCATTCTAAATATAGTAGTTTGCATCTGCTACTCCCAAACTCCCAGTCTATCCCTCCTCCACCCTCCTTCCCCCTTGGCAACCTCAAGTCTGTTATCTATGTCTGTGAGTCTGTTTTGTAGATAAGTTCATTTGTGTCATATTTTAGATTCCACATAAAAGGAATATCATATGGTATTTGTCTTTCTGACCTACTTCACTTATAATCTCTAGGTCCCTTCATGTTGCTACAAATGGCATTATTTCATTCTTTTCTATGGCTGAGTAGGATTCCATTGTATATATATACCATGTCTTCTTTGTCCGTTCATCTGTCGATGACATTTACGGTGTTTCCATGTCTTGGCTATTGTGAATAGAGCTGCAATGAAAATAGAGATGCATATATCTTTTTGAATTGTAGCTTTGTTTGGATATATGCCCAGGAGTGGGATTGCTGGATCTTACGGCAACTCTATTTTTAGATTTTTTGATGAACCTAGTAATTAGTGATGTTGAGCATCTTTTCATGTGGATGTTGATCATATGTATATCTTCTTAAGAGAAACGTCTGTTTATGTCTTCTGCCTATTTTTTGACTGGCTTGTTTTTGTTATTAAATTGTATGAGGATTCGTAAGTGGTTTTGATAGTCTCCGTGGCCTTTGGCTTTGTTGTCTCTGATATAATTTGTTCCATAATCATCTTATACCTTTCTTGCCCCAGGCCTGAAATCAGCCTTTTCTCAAGTGAATTCTAATTCCTTTTAGTGGAAAATGATGTTTAGAGACCACTCTTTAGATATTGGGATGCTCACTGCTACTAGGTGGATCCATTTTCCAGATCTTCCTTCAATTTTATTTTCTTTAAATATAGTCACACGTAGTTTTTCTTTATTCATTTTTTATTTGAATATCTTTTTTCATCACTTTATTTTCAACTTTTTTAGGTGATCTTTATAATTTTTTTTCCCATGTGGTTTGTGGGATCTTAGTTCCCTAGTTTAGTTCAGTTCGGTTCAGTCGCTCAGTCGTGTCCGACTCTTTGTGACCCCATGAACCGCAGCACGCCAGGCCTCCCTGTCTATCACCAACTCCCAGAGTCCACCCAAACCCATGTCCATTGAGTCAGTGATGCCATCCAACCATCTCATCCTCTGTCGTCCCCTTCTCCTCCTGCCCTCAATCTTGCCCAGCATCAGCGTCTTTTCCAATGAGTCAACTCTTCGCATGAGGTGGCCAAAATATTGGAGTTTCAACTTCAGCAACAGTCCCTCCAATGAACACCCAGGACTGATCTCCTTTAGGATGGACTGGTTGGATCTCCATGCAGTCCAAGGGACTCTCAAAAGTCTTCTCCAACACCATAGTTCAAAAGCATCAATTCTTCTGTGCTCAGCTTTCTTCACAGTCCAACTCTCACATCCATTGTTGACAAAGTAATGTCTCTGCTTTTTAATATGCTGTCTAGGTTGGTCATAACTTTCCTTCCAAGGAGTAAGCGTCTTTTAATTTCATGGCTGCAATCACCATCTGCAGTGATTTTGGAGCCCCACAAAATAAAATCAGCCACTGTTTCCACTGTTTCCCCATCTGTTTACCATGAAGTGATGGGACTGGATGCCATGATCTTAGTTTTCTGAATGTTGAGATCAAACTTGGGCTGGATGCTCAGCAGTGAAAGCATGGAGTCCTGATCACTGGACCACCAGGGAATCCCCTAGATGACTTTTATTTATTTCTTTTTGATATAATAGATTTTATGTATTTATATTTTCATTTTAATTTTTTTAAACACCAAAAACATTTTGTATTGGGGTACAGCCGATTAACAATGTTGTGGTAGTTTCAGGTGAACAGCAAAAAGACTCAGTCATTCATGCACATGTGTCCATTCTCCCCCAAACCGCCCTCCCATCCAGGCTGGCACATAACACTGAGCAGAGTTCCATGTGCTATACCGTAGGTCTTTGTTGGTTATCCATTTTAAATTTAGCAGTATATATATGACCTTCCCAAAGTTCCTAACTCGATGTGTGTCTTGTAATAGCTAGATTTTTAAAGATCCAGTATAAGATTCTCTTTTTGTCCATGAACTAAGTCTATTCACATTCCAAGTAATATCGATACATCTGAACTCCCAACATATTTTGCCTTTTCTACTCACCTGGATTTTTGTTGTTTCCTTTTGTCGTTTGTAAGATTGAATTTTCCTTGTCCTATTTTATCCTTTAAAATTGGAACTTGTGTCTGCTGTTTCTTTTAGTGGTTACCCTAACATATGGATTTTACAAGTTTCACTGATTTCTTTAATAAGATATTTCTAGGATTACTATTTTTCCTTTTTTCTATGTACATTCTCTATTAATTCTTTGTGGCTGGCAAACGTTTTGCATCCTTAAATATCTACAAAAATTTTACATTCACACTTGAATAATAGCTGAGTATATAGAATTCTAAATTTGTAATCATTTTTATCTCAAAAATTTGGAGATATATTTCTTCTGTTTTCTTGTGTCCAACATGTTTTCATTGAGAATTCTGATGTCAGTCTTTGTAGAAATGTTTTGTAAAATCTTTGCATGATTTGAAGAAATTCTCTTTTATTGCCCATTGATCTAAAATTTCACTCATATACACTAGGCATAGTCCTTTCTTCTTTAAAAAAATATATATATATTTACTTACCTAGCTATCTATTTATTGATGTGTAGTCATCTCTCATTCATCTGACTCTATTCCCAACCTGAAGATTCGTGAATTTTTCCTCCCCTTTATCATTTATGTCTTTTATTTTCTTCTGGAATATGCATAAATAGGTTGGGAGACTCTGGCTCTCTTCTCCATGTTTCTAAACATTTCTTCATACATTCTGTTTTGTACCGCATTCTGGGAGAATCTCTCAGCTATTTCCAGCTCATTCTGCTATTTCCCCTTCTTCTGAATATTTTTATTTTCCAAGAGCTCTACTTGGTTCTTTTTCATAACTTCCTTTTTGTCTTGTGGATTCAATTATCTCTGTTATCTCGGTGAAGATTTCAATTATATTTTCCTTAAAATCACCTTCTGTGAATTCTAGTAACTGTTTCTTAGATATTTGTCCTGTGTTGCTCTTTATGCTTCTCTTTTATGAAGTACTAGTAATTCTTGGCTCTGTACACATCTTTTCCTCTGAGAGTCTCTATTATTCTGACTATGGGAGGAACTGCTTATTGAAACTTGCTTCCTGCCACTGATGGGCAGGGAGATGAGGATGGGCCCATTATCTGGCCTTTTGGGTATGGGGAGTCTCCCGGGGTGCTGACTTGCCTCTTGGGCCCAAGGATCTCCCTTCACTGATTAGGAGCACATACCTGTAGGAAGTAGGGGGGGCAGACTATCAGCGTCCTTCTACCCAAGTGTACTGGGTTGAGAAGTGTCTCCCCAAATTCATGTTCACCTAGAACCTGTCAGTATGACCATATTTGGAAATAGGGTCCTTACAGATGTAGTCAAGAAAAGATGAAGCCATGCTGGATTAAGGTGGGGCCTACATCCAATTTGACAGTAAGTTGGCCCCCTTACCAAGAAAAAGAAATTTATCACATAGTCTTTCTGCTTGGTGTCCCTGAAGTTGAAACTCACGGTTCCCTCCTAGCTACCTATCAAGTCATAATGAATCAGCTCTGCAAGTCTCAGTTTGCTCATCTAGAAAACAGAATTTTAATACCTCCTACTGTATAGAGTCGTTATGAAGATCAAAATGATAAGGTTGATACAACAGGTTGTATGAATCGAGACATTATATTTTCCTTATGCTAAGTTCCACATAGATAAGATTAGCAATAATGACACATATCAAAAGTAATATATGTTATTCTAACATTTGGACCAATAAGCCTAATTCTCTTAATATACCTCAAAAGAACAGCCACCTACAGAGCTATCTTTATGCTTGAAAACTGTTTGGTATAGTAATCCTTATAAAAGCTACACAGAGGGAGGTGTTGGGAAACAGGTGAAACAGGGGAAGGGGATTGAGAGGTACAAACTTCCAGCTATAAAATAAATAAGTACGGCATAGGGGATATAGTTACTAATATTGTAATAACTCTGTATGGTGACAGATGTTACTAGACTTACTGTGGTGATCTTTTTATAGTGTATATTGAATCACTGTGTTGTCTCCTGAGATTAATGTAATATTGTATGTCAATTATATTTCAGTTTTTTTGAAAAAAGACATGGGCAGTAACCCAAATAGCTAACAATGGGGGAATCATTATATAAATCTGTCTTTCCCTGCATATATATAATATATGTAAATATATAGATTTTTTTTTTTTACTTTGCAAGTCTCCCTTGTCAACACATAATAGTCTCATAAAATTCATAGTATTTTAAAAATCATTTCATTATTTTTATTTAACAATCATATATGATGCCTAATAAGTACCAGGCATTATTTTAAAAACTTAAAAATATTATAAGTTTTAAATCATTGATACATATTTTAAATGCTTTGTAAAATATTTTACTTTTAACAAAATAGTATTACAGCTGTTTGATAAAGATTGATTCACTGCAAATTTCATTAATATCCATGTTACTAAGACAAAATTTAACTTCTTGTTAATACATGAAAAACACTTTAAAATGCATGAGAAAATAATCTGTGATATGCCTTTTAAATAGAATAATTTATTGTGCTTAGTTTAGGGACAAAATTTATTTTTAATACAGATTGAAAGAAACTACATTCTCTGATATTAAAATGGGCGAAAATTGTTTTCATTGCCTAATGCTTAGAGTTCTTATATTTTAACTTAAAATATCAATGTTTTATTTTTATAATTTTCAAATTTTATTTCCAAGTGAAGAGATGAGACAGATTTCAGACTGCAATTAACAGATACTTCTCTACAAATATATTTGGGGATGTGATTTTGGTGTGGCTGATTAGTATTCTGATAAGTGGATTGCTTCTCTCTACTTTTTATTTGCTTGATGTGCATAAATCTGCTTTATTTTTTGTGTGCTTATTGACATGGCCTAAGGAACCATAATGATAGTGGGCAATTCTTTTTTTTTTTCACTCTTTCTTTTAAAAAATATTTAAATTATGAAAGTATGATAATTATGAAAGTATGATCACATTTGCAAGAGACTTGGAAAATGCAGAACAAAATTACATATAGTCCCACTATATATTGCAGTTATTTTTTAAGTAGATAAATGAAGATTTTTAGTTGAAGTTTCAATACCAAACTCTCAAAAATTAATAGAATGAATATACAAAAAGTAGAAGGATGTAGTAGACCTGAAAGGCATCATGAACCAATTCTACATAGTTAAGATTTATACAATTTTCACACAACAGTAGGATACAAACTCTGTTCAAGTTCCCGTATCCTACAAACTAGTAGACATTGGAACATACCCAGGGACATAAAACAAGGTACAAAAATTTCATGGTTTAAAGGTATTGAAATCATACAGAGACTGTTCTCTTATCACTGCAGAATTATGTTAGAAGATAAGATCAAAAGATAACTGAAAGTAATCCATGTATTTTCAAGTGCAGTGTGACATTTACCAAGAGAGATCTTTTACTTAGCCACTGAAAGCCTCAGTAAAGTTAGAAGATTGAAAAAAACACAGAGGGTGATTACAAAGTCGAAAGCATTTAAATGAGAAGTTAGTATCAAAATGAGAAATTAATATCAAATGTGTATTTGGTAATTAAATGTCCACTTTTAAATGATAGGTATATCTAAGAAGCCATACAAGGAAAATTAGAAATATTTGTAACAGAATAAAATGAAACGAGAATTTACTAGAATCTGTTACAGGTAGTTGAAGCTGCTCAATGCAACTAAATACAATATAGAATCCTGAATAAGGTGTGAAAACAAATAATGGACACTAGCATAAAATTTTGTGAAATTTGAACAAAATCTGTACTTTAGTTACTAATACTGTATCATGTTAATTTCCTGGTTTTTTTTTTTTTAAACAACATAGTATTTCTTTATATTCTCAGAATTGGATTAGAAGTTTCAAGCCTCATTCAAATTAAAAAAAAAAAATCACTAAGATAATAAACTTTCTTCATTTTTAGAAGTAATACTAGATACAAAATATGTGAAACTATATCAAAGTTTTGAGTGAATATAAATTAGAAATCTATTATGTATCAATTGCTAGATTGCTTTTCCCCACTTTTAAAACAGATTTGAAAGTATAAGACATATTTTGAAGTTTGAATTCATATTATTATAAAATAAAACCAACTTACATATCTGATAAAGAGTATCTCAAGGAAAATTTTCAGAATTATAATCTTTTATTATGGTAAAATACACAGAACATAAAATTTACCATTAACATCATATAGCACATTCAAATTCACAGTGTTGTGTAACCATCTCTACTATCTAATTCCAGGACATTTTTATCACCCCAAAAGGAAACCTCATATTTTTATCACCCTAAGAGGAAACCCCATAACTATAAGCAGTCATTCCCCATTGCTCCACCTCCCAGTCCCTGGCAACCAATAATCTCTCTGTCTCTATGGAATTGTCTATTCTGGACATCTCAGATATATGAAAGCATATAATATATGGCCTTCTGTGCCTGGTCTTCTACATCTAGTGTGATGATTTTAAGGTTTGTCCATGTTACATATGTATTGGTATAGAATTATCATTTTAATGCTTTCATTCACTTACCTATATTTTAATAACAATTCCTTATTCTTTCTTTAGTCAGTCTTTAATCATTGTGAGTGTAGACTAAAGAATGCAATAAGGAATAAAGATTATAATTGTGTAATAGATTTCTTAAGTGTTAATGCCCATGGTGTTGTATCAACCTGGGTAAGAATTGAGGGACCAGTTCTTGACTTCCTCAGATTCTGTCTGTGTGACTCACTCAAAACATGCCCAGAGTTCTCTCATGCTGGTCTTTAAAGGAGAAATGTTTTAGTATTATTATTATTTTACTATTTTCTTTATTTATTTGATCGCACCAGGTCTCAGTTGGTGCACCATGGGATCTTTAGTTGTGACATGTGGGATCTAGTTCCCCAGGCAGGGATTGAACCCAGGCCTCCTGCACTGGGAGCATGGAGTCTTAGCCACTGGACCACCAGGGAAGTCCAGGAGAAATGTTTTAAGTAACTAATTGAGCTACTTTTTGAAATTCAAACAAATGCACTTGCCAACTTTGAATGTGGAATAACATTCCACATTCTGAGGAATTCCCTGGAATAATGTTCATGGACCTTGCAAAGGATAACAGACACTTTATGAGATTCTTATGAGGGAGAATGTATTGCAGCCATTAAACATGCTTATGAAGACAATGTATTACAAGAAAAATATTTATGATCTAATGCCAGAGGGGAAAGCAGGACTCAAAATTATAAGTATGCTACGGAAATGAGAGGAAGACCACTTAAAACTATGTAAAAACACTTTTAGGAAAAAGAAAGGAAATATGCAAAATAACAATAACATGAGGAATGGTAGAATTATGGGTATATATTTTTCTTTCCTGAATTTTCCAAAGCTCTGTAATGTGCTTATATTACTTTTATTATTAAACAGTTATACGTGAATAAAGGTAATAGCTCATGATCACTGACCTTTAGCAGCTTTCCTCTAAGTCAGCCTTGATTCAGGCCATCATAAAAGGACATGCAAACCCACATGTGCTCTATAGATAGAAATCTTGAAGTTAAATGATTGGAAAATTACATAGGAACTGCTTTCTAATGTTCATTTTGGAAAGATAACTGCCATTGTCTTGCCTTATAGAGGACAGATCCTTTTAATGAGGTCCTTTTTGTACTTCATTAGTTGAATGACATTTTTTAAAAAAGATTTATTGATGTGGACCATTTTTAAAGTCTTTTTTGAATTTGTTACAATATTGCTTCTGTTTTATGTTTTGGGTTTTTTGTTGTTTTTGCTCCAAGGTATGTGGGATATTAGTTCCCCAACTGGAGATAGAACCTGCATCCCGTTCCACCCCCCAACTTGGAAGGGAAAGTCTTAACCACTGGACCACTAGGGAAGCCCCTGAATGACCTTTTATTAGACCAAATTCTGCTTGCTATCTACATCTTAAAAGCACATGGAATGTACCAGGCCACCTATTATAATGGGCTGGGAAGCACTTTGGCTTGGTTGTTAGGAGGCCTGAATTTGAGCCTTAGTTGTGCAGCCTCTGGCAAGTCAACTTCATCTCTTAACCTTCTCTCTGCACCATGGGACTGGGGGTCCTGACTTCTATGGACCTCTAGATGAGAAGGAAATTCTCAGCTATTTAAATGATCTCTTACTTCTCATAAGTAGGGACTCAGAAATGTTTCTGACTCCTACTAAAGTAGAAACAGCTGCAGAGCAGGAAAGAGAAGAGTGATCGAAAAGGATATAATTGAAAATAAGCAAGAGAGCGAGCACTGGAGGGTGACTCTCAGGAGATATGAACTCTAGTCCCAGCTATGCCACTGGCTGAGGGTGTGATCTTGAGTTAGTCATTTTCTTTCTCTAGGGCCTGGCTTCTTCCTCTGTGAAAGAAGGTGACAGGTCTCAGGCCCCTCCCAATTACAAATTCTATTAATATATGATTCTAGATTATAGAACGAGGGGTGCCTGTTGTAGCCTCACTTGCTTCTTACAGGACCTCCTTGTTATTCAGGGGCCTCAGCACAATGTTGACTTTTTAATCTTTTAATTCATTCTCATGTCATCCATGAAGTAAATCAGGAGAGAAAATCCAGATGAACATTCCCATTTAAGCCAGTTTCTTGAGGCTGATATTTTAACAAACAATAAACTGATGAATCATGAGATGGCTTTGGAAAATATTAGACACTTAAATCTTCTCAACATTTTTCAGGAAATAGGCTGTAAATGGGGGAAGAAAAATGTAAATGTGTTCAAGATGGGGAACTGCCTTAAATAAAAATAACTACATTTTACTTTTAAATTAAAAAAAAAAAAAAAACTCCTCCTGAAAGAGTACTTGGGATGGGTACAAACATAGTATCAGGGATTTTTCTTTAGATCCCACAGCCAGCTCTTTATTTGCTAAACAGAGCATTTTGGAAAATTTGCATCACGAATACAGACCCAGGCAAGTAGGCCAGTTGAGATGGTTGATTCCTCAGCCACTTTCTCAGTTATTTGGTTTTCCTAATGGTCAGCTCTGCCCAAAACCAAACATCATCAGGGGAAGCTGTGGGGTAAAAGTGTAAGAGTGGCAAAATTTGTTTTCTGCTTCATCATCTGGTTCTCCCCGCTCAGTATCAACTCTCCAAAGCTGCCTTAGATACCTGTATTTTTAAAAATTTATTTATTTATTTGGCTACACCAGGTCTTAGTTGTGACATGTGGGATATTGTTCCCTGACCAGGGATCAAACCTGTGCCCTTGCACTGGATGTGCAGAGTCTTAACCATTGGACCACGAGGGGAATCGCTGTATACTTGTATTCTTTCCTCTTCCTTTCTTCCTTCCCTGTCCCTCACTCCCTCCTTCTTCCTTCCTTTCTCTCTCTTTCTTTCTTTTTCTCTACACATTCAAAATCTTTCACCTGGAGAGACTTTCTATATTTTTTATTCTGACCTATGATTGATTGAGAATATCCTACAATGGGTTATATATTCCCATGCTTGGTAAGCTTATAGGATTCAGAGGCTTGAATAAATGGAACACATGTTCCACCCACAGCCTTGAGGGAACATGGGGTAGTGAGAGGAAGGTGGTATTTATAAGGTCTCTCAGTCGGGCTCTGTTTGCAAAGAGCAGAAGCCGCTTTGGCTGATTTCAACAGCCCTTTAAACAAGGGAATTACGTGCTTACAAAATGGTTTGAAGGATTGTCAGAAAAGCCCTAGGTTGAGCTTCCAAGAAGGATGCCTAGAACAGGATGGTATAAGTGGCCCTCAAAGGGAGCTCTGACTTCTGTCAATACTAGTAAGCTGGAGGATCAGGAAATACTAGGACCACGTCACTCCTGATACCACAGAGCTGAGAAACAGACCCTGGGACTCTTGCCACTGATGTCTCAGGAGAACCCAACCCACCTCTATTTGCATGTGTGCCAGCAGAAATAACAGAAAACATCAGAAGCCTGGCCTGTACCTTATTTCTGCCTTCCAAATCCCCAGATGTGTTTCCTTGATGGACTCAGAACTCTTGCTGTCAAGGAGTCTAGGAAATACGTAGTCTTTTTTTTTTTAGGTTGAAGAATATTGAGAAAACAAAAGACATTTATTTGACTGCATTGGGTCTTAGTTGCAGCACTTGGGATATTCGTTATGTCATGTGGGATCTTTCATTGGGGCATGTTGGCTCAGTAGTTGTGGCACATGTGGGCTTAGTTGCCCTGTGCCATGAGGGATCTCAGTTCCCTGACCAGGGATCAAACCCTTATCCCTTGCAGTCTCTTGCATTGCAAGATGCATGCTTAACCACTGGACCACCAGGGAAGCCCCTAGTCTGTCTTTTTTTAGTCTGAAGTATTTAGTGAAGCATAGTTCAAGGGAGTTGGAATGGAGCTGAGTGAGCCTAATTGTGATATGTAACATGGGAGAAGGGTGGGGAACAACTTCATTTTCCCCAAGGTTCCTGGAGGTTCACTCCCATACACCAAGGCCAGCTATGAACATCATCATGTGTATAGAAAGAAGCCATATGGAACATAAGACCCTCTGGTAGGGTAGGACTCAGAGTATAGAGTATAAGTCACTGCTGGCTTCTGACAGCTTACACAGTCTCACCTGAGAAATGGAAACACAGACTCACAATCTGGCAGGCCAGTTATCTATATAGATATATAGACAAATATATATATACATATATATATGCCTTTGGAAACAACTGCATTTGAGAGTTTAATTTGCATTTAAAAAAAAACCAACCTTAGATGCTACCCATCTGTAGAGACTGGAGATGTTTCTAACTCACAACATCTACTTGCCGTGAGGCTACTAAGTGCCAAGGAATACTTTCACACATGCTTTCTCATTTAATTTTCATAGCACATGAATTCAGAATTCCTGGGGTATGAGCTATATAGAATATATATATAAGGCAGTTATTAGACTTCTTTGAGGGGACCAGAAGAGACTACCCTTAACGTGTGTGAAGGCGACTCATATATCGTTACTAGAGAAAGTGAAAGTTGAAAGATCAGTTCAGTTCAGTCGCTCAGTCATGTCTGACTCTATGCAACCCCATGGACTGTAGCATGCCAGGCTTCCCTGTCCATCACCAACTCCCGGAATTTGCTCAAACTTATGTCCATCAAATCGGTGATGCCATTCAACCATCTCATCCTCTGTCATCCTCTTCTCCTCCTGCCTTCAGTCTTTCCTAGAATCAGGGTCTTTTCCAATGAGTTAGTTCTTTGCATCGGGTGGCCAAAGTATTGGAGTTTCAACTTCAGCATCAGTCCTTCCAATGAATATTCAGGACTGATTTCCTTGAGGATTGACTGGTTTGATCTTCTTGTAGTCCAAGGGACTCTCAAGAGTGTTCTCCAAGAGCATAGTTAAAAAGCATCAATTCTTTGGTGCTCAGCTTTCTTTATAGTCCAACTGTCACATCCATACATGATTACTGGAAAAACCAAGTTGATTTCGCAATAGGTACAACTATTTCCAAAATCAGAATGTGTGGAAATTTAAATGTATGTCTAACCCATGTGACGTTGGACCGCTGAATTTTATTTTATTTTTTTTAATATGGAATGCTTCACGAATTTGCAGTCATCCTTGCACAGGGGCCATGCTAATCTCTGTATCGTTCCAATTTTAGTATATGTGTTGCTGAAGCAAGCACAGACTGCTGAATTTTAATGGTGTTGCAAAAGAAGTGTTAGGACCTTAGTCGTATTGTGTTCTCATGTGTGAACATAGCATAGTTTATTTAATCTATTCCTTATTGATGGGCATATGGTTCCTTCCGATCTTTTTCTATGTGGACAATGATGCAATGATGAATTATCCTCTATATCATGTTGTCATTGTGGAGGGAAACATAGAATCTCCAGAAGTGGAAATGTCAGGTCAAAGGGTAAATGTATTATAAATTTTGGAAATATTGTCAATTGGTTTTTATTATGGTTACATCACTTTTAAAAAATATATATTTTTTATTTTTGGCCGTGCTGGGTCTTTGTTGCTGTGTGCGGGCTTTTTCTGGTTGTGGTGTGCAAGCTTCTCACTGTGATGGCTTCTTGTGTTGAGGAGCATGGGCTCCAAAGAGTTTGGGCTTCAGTAGTTGCAGCTCACAGATTCCAGAGCATGGGTTCAGTCGATGTGGCCTATGGGCTTAGTTGCCCCAGGACATGTGTATCTTTCTGGACCAGGGATTGAACCTGTGTTGCGTGCAGTGGCAGGCAGATTCTAACCACTGGACCACCAGAGAAACCCCATGATTGTGTCGCTTTTCATGCCTACTGACCATGGTTAAGATTACCTGATCCCCCACAGCCTTACTGACAGAAACTGCTGCTCAGTTTTGGGGGGTTTTCCTAATTTAATAGTTATCTCAGTTTAGTTTCAATTTGCTTTTTACTTATGAGTTGAAGAAAGTTTCTTTTTGCATGCGTAAGGGCCGTTTGTCTTTTTCTATAAACTTTTCAGTTTGTGTACTTTGCTCATTTTTCTTTAAAAAGACTGATCATTTTTGGTCTCTTTGTATTGATGTATTGTAGTTCTGCATGTATTTGGATAATTAGCACTTTGTCTAAAGATGCAAGTTAAAAATGTATTTTCTCAATTTATCATTTGTCTTTCAACATTTCTTTTGGCATATTTTTCCATGTACTTACAATTTTTGTGTAATAAAAATTACTATTTTTGTGTATGCATTTTGAATTATAGTAAGCTCATAAAGAAGTTACATGTTTTCTTCTGAGAGTTTTATAGTTTAATTTTAAATATCAAGATTTTAAAGATAGTTGTTTTTCCTGGTACATGATGAGAGATGGATCCAACTTTATTTTTTCCAGGTGGTTACTCGGTTGTTTCAACAACATTTATTTGAAACTGTTTTCTTGCCACGCTAATTTGAGTTGCCATTTTTTCATATACTAAGTTTTTGTATGTATTTAGCTCTATTTCTGCACTTAAATTCTACTCCTTTAGCCTGTCTAGTCAAGCAAAATTATACTGTTTTAATTATTGGGACCTATTAACATATTTTAATATCTCTTTGGGATAGCTTCACCACATTATTCTTCATTTTTCAGGTTTTTCTGGTTACTTTTGCTTATTTATTTTCTGGAATGAATTTAGAAACAACTTATCTATTTCTTAGAAAAAATCTATTAGCAATTTCTTAAAGATCAGGTTAAATTTATAAACTGACTCAGAGAGAACAGACTTTTTATCATGTTGAATTTTTTTTACCGAAGAATAAGACAAATATTTCTATTGTTCTGTTCTACTTTAATTCCCATGGTAGTGTTTTGAAAATTTCCTCATAAAGTTATATATTTCTTTTTTTTTTAATCAATCTTTCAAATATTTGCTTATTTATTTTTAGCTTCACTGGGTCTCTGTTGCCGCATGTTTGGCTCTCTCTAGTTGCGTGAGTGGGGGCTACTCTTCGTTACGGTGCTTGGGCTTCTCATCGCAACGGCTTCTCTTTTTGTAGCGCACAGGATCTAGGGCGAGTGGGCTCAGCACTTGTGGCACATGGGCTTAATTACTCTGTGGCATGTGGGATCTTTCTGGACCAGGGATTGAACCCGTGTCCCTTCATTGCAGGCAAATTCTTAGCCACTGGACCAACATGGAAGTCCCAAGATGTATATTTCTTGTTAAGTTGATTCTTAAGTGTTTTATCTTTTTGTTGTTGTTCTTGCTAATGTGGTTTCCTTATACTTTTAAAACTGGTATTGTTTTACGTAAGAAAACTATTCATTGCTGTATATTAACTTTATACCTTGTAGTTTATTGCATTCTTTTAATATTTGTAGTAGTTTTTTTGGCTGATTCTCTTAAATATAAAATTGTATCTCTTGAAAACAGTGACAATTTTGCCATCTCTTACAATTCTTATACTTTCTCTTGTCTGATTGTAGTTCTTAATATCTTCAGGACAATATTAAATAGCAGTATTGACAGGAGGCATAGTCAGCTTATTTCCTACCTTAGCATGTGTTCTTCCATTGTTTTCCATTAAGATTGTTTCTGGTTTCTGGATTAATAAATTATGTTAATCATGTTAAATAAATCATCCATTAATATTTCATGGGATGTTTTTTATTTTTATTTTAAATTTTATTTTCTACTAGAGTATAACTGATTAATAATGTTGTGACAGGTGAACAGCAAAGACACTCAGCCACACAGGTATCCATTCTCCCCTAAACGCCCATGGTGTGTTTTTAAAAATCCAGAATGGGTTTTTACTTTTTCCCAAATCCTTATTATCATTGAGATAATTTTTCTCCTTGTTTATATTAATATAGAACTATCACTGATATTAAGCCATCTTTTCATTCATGGAATAAATAACACTTGATTATTATTTTAAATGTACCCCTTGATTCTGCTTGCTAATATTTTATTTGCAAGCTGGAAGTAAGATTGCTGGGAGAAATATCAACAACCTCAAAATGCAGATGATACCACTCTAATGGCAGAAAGTGAAGAGGAACTAAAGAGCCTTTTGATGAGGATAGAAGAGAATGAAAAAGCTGGCTTAAAATCAACAGTCAAAAAACTAAGATCATGGCATCCGATCCCATCACTTCATGGCAAATAGATGGGGGGAAAGTGGAAACAGTGACAGATTTTATTTTCTTGGGCTCCAAAATCACTGCAGATGGTGACTGCTGCCATCTAATTAAAAGACGCTTACTCCTTGGAAGAGAAGCTATGACAAACCTAGATAGCATATGAAAAAGCAGAGACTTCACTTTGCCAACAAAGATCCGTATAGTCAAAGCTATGGCTTTCCAAGGAGTCATGTACGGTTGTGAGAGTTCAACCATAAAGAAGGCTGAGCGCTGAAGAATTGTTGCTTTCAAATTGTGGTGCTGGAGAAGGCTCTTGAGACTCCTTTAGACTGCAAGGAGATCAAACCAGTCGATCCTAAAGGAAATCAACCCTGAACATCCATTGAGAGGACTGATGCTAAAGCTGAAGCTCCAATACTTTGGCCACCTGATGCAAAGAGTCAACCCATCGGAAAAGACCTGATGCCAGGAAAGACTGAGGGCAGGAGAAGGGGCTGACAGAAGGTGAGATGGTTGGATGGCATCACTGACTCAATGGACATGAGTTTGAGCAAACTCTGGGAGATAGTGAAAGACAGGGAAACCTGGCATGCTGTAGTCCTTGGGGTCGCAAAGAGTCAGACATGACTTAGCGTCTGAACCACAACAACAATGTTTTATTTAATGTTTTTATGTTGATATTTATAAGTGAGACTGGTCTGTAATTTTCTTTCTTTGTGCAGTCTTTGTCAGGTTCTGATATCAATGTTGTGTTTGGTCTGAAACTATTTACAAATCAATGATCAGATAGAGATTTCTCAGAAAACATGGGCCATGTGAATTTAAGTCATGCACCTATGTGAAGCCTAGCTGTGATTCCATATTTTCTGAGGATATTTTTATTTTCCCTCTCACCCACCATTAAGACTGAAGCAGATAAGTTTTCTTACTGTGCTTTTCTGTATGCTGGATTTTCCAAGCTCATCTTTGGGTATTTTGGCTTTGTGCATGGGTCTCCTTCCATTTCCCTAACTTTGGAAGGCCTTTCGATCTCTAGACCTTGAGAGGATGTCAAGATAGAAACCTGAGGTCATAAAAGATGACTTTAAGACACCTGCATTCCACTTAGATTGCTCCTTTCACTCATGTGACCTATGTAAATTTTTGTGACTCTCTTGCTGTCCTTGTTATTGTTGCTCAGTTTCTAACATGTCTCTTTGTGACCCCATGGACTGCCGCTTGCCAGGCTCCTCTGTCCTTTACTATCTCTGAGAGTTTGCTCAAATTCATGTCCATTGAGTTGGTGATGCTACCTGTCTCATCTAACTCTCTTGCTAACTTATTCTTAAAACTGAAAGCAAATCTATTTTGTCCAAAATTTTCACTTGTCTTGCAGAAAGAAGTTGTGAAGACTATCTGGTCTACTATACTGCTATAAACAGAAATTAGGACCTGCCATATCAAATATATTTTATAATACTAAAGCAATTAAAATTGTGTAGTTATGGCATAGAAATACGTAACTAGATTAATGAGGCAGAATGGAGACTGTAGAAATAGATCTATCTCTATATAAGAACTTAGTATATATCCTTATGACATAGCATTTTCAAAATTAAATTCCAGATGGATTGAAGGGCTAAATTTAAAAAAAAAGTTATGAAAGTGTTAGATAAAAATACAGACAAATGTATATATTTAACTACAGAGAAGGAATGCTCCTCTAAATCAAACACACATACACTCATACACGAAAATACAGGCAAATATTTATAACCCATGGGGTAGAGAAAATTCTCTAAAGCAAGACATACTTGTGCTTGCACAAAAAGCCTTATAGAAAAATTTGATAAATTTGATTACTTCAACATCAAAACCAAAACAAAAGAAAAAGCTAGAGGCTGGAAGAAAAGATTTTCATTGTATAGAGTAACAAAAAATTACCATCACAAATATGTTAGCCAGTCAACAAGAAAAAATGAAATTAAACAGAAAAATTGTAAAACACTATAAAGAAGCAAAATAAAAACCCCATAAAGATATTAAAAGATATATCCCTTGTATAGTTTATCAAGGACATCCAAATCTTAACAATGAGAAACTATTTTGTTAACTATGATATAGTCAAGAATTTCACACTGGTTATATTAAGCACAGGCAAATAAGGAAAAAAATTGATACCCTAATTTCAGTTGTTGGGAATTTGAAATGATACGGTCTTTTTGGAGGATAGTTTAGCAATATCAGAATTTTTAAAATGCATACCCTTTTATGTAAGCACACTACTTACACAGCATATACTGTGAGACTATATGCACATGTGACAAAGAGATTCCATTAATAATAAAAATTTAAGGTGAACTAAATGATCTATGGATTGTACATGTGCACAAGAAGACACGTACAATAATGTTAGCTGCATCACTATTTGTAGTAGAAAATGGTAAAAACAAAGGACAATAATGGAGGAATGGATAGATAAAGCGTGATCTTACCATATGATAGATTACTATGTAGCAGTTAATAGGAATAAACAAACATATTTATCAATGTGGATGGATATCAAATGAAATTTCATGATAAAAGCAAGTTGTA
Source organism: Dama dama (assembly GCF_033118175.1). Classification (NCBI taxonomy): domain Eukaryota; kingdom Metazoa; phylum Chordata; class Mammalia; order Artiodactyla; family Cervidae; genus Dama; species Dama dama. Next base: position 18,567,150 of record NC_083687.1, on the reverse strand, counting down.
GAGTCATATAGAAAGAAACCATTTCTTAAAAAAATTAAAAAAAAAAAGAAAGAAACCATTTCTGTAATAATTTTTAAGCTCACAAAATAATGCTGTATGTTATCAAAGAAAAATGTAACAGGTGAATTAAAAAGATACACATTAAATATCTGAGAGTAGATGTCTATGGTGAAGGGGGAAGAATGGGAATAAGGGAATGAAAGTCAAAATTGGCCATAACTAAGGTGTATGAATAATCAAATCATGTCAATACATTTTTTTAGCTGAGTTCTAACACAATTTTAGAAAAACAAAAGAAACAAACAAATGAACAAACTCTGATATAACCATACCAGTACTTAGGTGAGAGTTAAAGGAAGTTAAAAAGGCAAGTCAAAGAACCATGTATACTGTGTTATAAGACATAAAACAAACCTACAAAATAAAACCCTCTTTACACATACATACACATATACCCAAGTACACACATATGCATAGAGAAAGTTTTGAAAAAGATAGCTATTGGAAATATGTAAATAATAATGTGGGAAATTTTCATACATTATTCATAACAATTTAGAAATGGTATAGAATAAAAATAAATGCAGCTAGAAACTCCAGGAAAAAACAAAAGCACTAAGAAAGGAAATCTAATGATTATAGCTTCTGCAATGAACAGTATTTTCACAATAACAATAATGTAAAGAGGGATTTTTTTTTTTTGCTCTCTTTCTCTCACTCTACACAGGTGTGTGTGAATGATGTATACATGTTACATATCTGAGTATTTAATTTTTGCAAGGATTTTATGCCCTTCATGCCATAGTAATATGTTGTTCACTTATGTATAAAACATAACTCCCAAGCAGATCATATCCTTTCTATCCTTGCTCATCTCTGTCTGTTCATCTGTCTCTCTTTGCCTCTGTCTCTCCCCAATATATCTATATATTTCTCAGCTACATAGCAAGTCAAGTTTTTTTTTATTCTTTTATTTTATTTATTTATTTATTTTGCAAGTCAAGTTTTTAGAGACTTCTTATGAAAGGAGTTAAAATGAGAGGAGATAAGACAATGCTATATTGAACAGTATTTGATTCTATAATCATGATGCATTTATTGCCAACAGGAGAGTTTTAATTGATTTTTAGTTGTCCATAACCAAACTTTGGGTAATGCTTTGGAGATCTAGTAATAACCTTGATAATGAAATTTTTTAACTGAAGTGTGGAATTGTTGAATGGATTGGTTGCGGAGTTAATATCTTAATTCTATTTAAAAAACATAAAAAGATGGTTGATGAAACTAAGCCTCAAGGTGTTAGGGTATTATCTATAGTTATTGAACCTGTGCCCCCTGCAATGGAAGCATGGAATCCTAACCACTGGACCTCCAGGGAATTGCCTCCAGTAGGTGTTATTAATGTTATTATCTTGGTCTCAATGCTGCTGGGAGAAATTAGTAAAGATTTGGTGCCCAGGCTTGGAGCAAAGAATTAGAAGGAAAAGTGGAATCCCTAATCTCTCAATGAAGACGGCAATATCAGTCAGCAGAAGGAAGCTGGATCCAGGAGAAAGGTGAATCATGATGTGGACTATAGAGGACATACATGTTGAGGGATGTGTGTGGTTATTTATAGCAAGGAGTTTGCTAGGGGCTTGAATCATAATTATGGGTATAAAGAGGATGAATGACAAATTTTAAATATGGGTTTCAAATAGATTGGCTTTCAACCCAATTTTTCACCAATCCTTCTCCCTTTTGGGAAATATTTTCCTAGAAAAATTTATTCCTTATTTTACAGAAAAGTCACTATGTTCTGTAAATGAATTTCCTAGACAGAATTCATTATCTGGCCAGTGGGAGGAAGGCTTCTTATGTAAGACAGTCTCCTTGTCCACTTAGGTATTGATTTGATTTAAAAAAAAAAAAAAAAACCCTCCACCATTTGTGTGCAGTTGTGCCTGTTCATTTTCAATGAAAAATTATAGCAAGACAGAGACAGAAATTCTCCTTCCATAGTGCCTGCCATTTCACTACATGTAATTGGGCTTCTAATAAAAAGATTCATATATTGGTGATATTCTTCTAAGGGACCTTTCAAGGGCAGTTATGGGGCTGGAGGTATAGATACTCTGGTCAAATATGAAAGAGAACTTTTAAATTCTGGATAACTTTCTGAGATAGCAATGTATTTCTTGATTCCTAGGGACTTTATGAATGGAATGGACTGAAATATGTTTTTTATGGTTTAGTTATTCATCTATGTGAAGGAGAGTACAAAATCAGATACTCTTTCAAGATCCTTTTCTAGTTCTGGGTTTTTACATATTTAAAATTCAAGAGCACAAATAAATTTTAAGCTTTCCATTTTATTTTGCCCCTAAGGCACATAAATAGAGCATGGGAATGGTAAATGGAAAGAAAAATTATAAACTTGAGTTCAAACTTCTTTTTCCTTAAAATAACAAAGCTATGATTTGCCATATACTCTGTACAGCTTTGGAAGAGAATCCGTCCACCATTTATTCCTAAGAATTATTATATTCAGGAGAAAGGCATGGGGAAGAGTTTTTATAAATAAAATTTTATTCAAGATTGGCAGCCATTGTAAATAGATAACAAATGAGAACCGGCTATATAGCACAGGGAACTTTACTCAGTGCTCTGTAGTGACCTAAATGGAAAGGAAATCTAAAAGAGGGGATGTATGCATACGTGTGGCTGATTGGCTTTTTTTTTTATATTGTATGTTTTTTTACTTAATACATTCAGAGACTTATATAAATTAGCTATTTATTAAAAATGTTACTCTCAACTATGTTAACTCATGTGTTTCAAGAGAATACTGTATATACACAACCTGATTTGCTATAACAGAATTTTCAGAAGCTATACAAATCTTTAGTTACAAATCAACTTAAACTTTTTTTGAAATAATTTCTACTAAAGATTCATAATTAGCACAGTCCTTCAATGACTGTACAAGTTCATCCAGTAGGTACTCTCCTTGCATAAAAGTTTCAAGATCATGAAATGACTTGTTTATTCTGTGATCTGTGACCCAGTTCTGTGGAAAATGATATGTTCTTATTTTCTCTGACCTTCCTTTTGTGCCAATCTGAATCTTCCTAGCATTGTATTGTTTACTTGTTTCTTCTTCTAGCTGCAGGCTGTACAGTTTTGCACGTAACTTTTTCATAGCCATCTCTTTATTTTTCAGTTGAGATCTTTCTTGTTGGCATTCGGAAACAATACCCGTTGGGAGATGAACGATCCGGACAGCACTGTCCGTGGTGTTCACATGCTGCCCCCCGGTTCCACTGGCTCGCTTAGTATCAATCCTCAAATCCTTAGGATTAATCACCAGGTTAATCTCGGTGGGCTGGGGTAAGATGGTTACAGTCACGGTGCTGGTGTGGGTGCGGCCTTGCTTCTCTGTCCTGGGCACTCTCTGGACTCTGTGCACACCTCCTTGAAACTTCATGTGCTTATAGGCTTCTGAACCCGCAGTGCTGGCGGACGCATGTCTAAGGCAACCTATTTCACTTGGAAAATATTCCAGGGTTTCAAAATGCCATCTTTTAAATGCAGCATACTGCTGATACATATCAAATAACTCTGAGGTAAACAACATTGCCTCCTGACCCCCAACTCCTGCAGTTACCTCCAGGATCAAATCATTTTTATCTGTTTCTTCTGAGGGAACCAAAAGTAAGATAATCTGATGCTTTAATTGAGCTATTTCTTTTTCACATGAAGTTATTTCATTTTCGGCAAGTTTCCTTAAGTCCTCATTTTCATCTGGCACTCGAGGAAGGTCCGCAGAGGTCCACCGCGGGCAAACAGCTCCTCCAGGGGTAGGTTACCGCAGCTTAGGTGTCAGCGGGCCGGGACAACATCCCGGCGGGCCCAAAAGCCCCGAAAAACATTCCAAAGTAACCGGGAGCGCATAACTACAGCCACTCCACCAGGGCAGACAAGACCCGGAAGTCTGATTGGCTTTTTGATGTACAGCACAAATTAATGCAACACTGTAAAGCAACTACACTCCAATTTTAAAAAAGAGGGTTGGCAGTCATTCATGTTCTAAGAAATAATAATAGGGCAATAACTCCTTATTGCCAAATTCAGATTTAAATTGAAGAAAGTAGGGAAAACCATTCAGGTATGACCTAAATCATTCCCTTAACGATTATACAGTGGAAATGACAAATAGATTCAAGGGATTAGATCTGATAGACAGAGTGCCTGAAGAACTATGGACAGAGGTTCGTGACATTGTACAGGAGGCAGGGATCAAGACCATCCCCAAGGAAAAGAAATGCAAAAAGGCAAAATGGTTGTCTGAGTAGGCCTTACAAATAGCTGAGAAAAGAAGAGAAGCAAAAGGCGTACTGTTGTCCATAGTGATTGTATCAGTTTGCATTCCCGCCAACAGTGTAAGTGGGCTCCCTTTTCTCCACACCCTCTCCAGCATTTATTCTTTGATGATGGCCATTCTGACCAATGTGAAATGATACTTCATTGTGCTTTTGATTTGCATTTCTCTGATAATGAGTGATACTGAGCATCTTGTAATACCTGGAATGACTTTTATTTCTTGACCAAGTTCTGACTGACTGGATAACATGATTGGATAACATGGTTCAAAACTTCTAGAGTACTTCTTCCTGCTAAGTGACTGGGGTCCATATCATAGATCACAGATGACCTCATTACCAGAAGGTCAAATAAATGAAAGAAGATGGGGCTTCAGAGAATTGTACAGGCATATAAATGCCTTGTTTCTCCTTTGCCTGAAATGGAGCAAAATTAACCAGATGAAATTAAACCCATGAAAACATCTTTTATATGGGCTCCTCTGGGTCATAGGGTGAACTTGCCTCCTTCTCTCTGTTATCTAATAATGGCCTTCTCCTATTCCCCCTTGCTATCTCTTCTATTTCTTAAATGACTTCATCTGTAAGGATAAAAAACTATACAGTGGAAACAATATCAACTTTTGAAATTGGAGCATAAGATTAATGGGCATGATTTGAAAAACAGAAATTGTAATATTAATGATGATGAAAAACTGTTAAAATGAGTCAGGAAGAAAATAGCGTCTGAAGAGGCCTTAAAAATAGCTGTGAAAAGAAGAGAAGTGAAAAGCAAAAGAGAAAAGGAAAGATATACCCATTTGAATGCAGAGTTCCAAAGAATAGTAAGGAGAGATAAGAAAGGCTTCCTCAGTGATCAGTGCAAAAAAATAGGGGAAAATAATAGAATGGGAAAGACTAGAGATCTCTTCAAGAAAATTAGAGATGCAAAGATGAGCACAATAAAGGACAGAAATGGTATGGACCTAACAGAAGCAGAAGATATTAAGAAGAGGTGGCAAGAATACACAGAAGAACTATACAAAAAAGATCTTCACGACCCAGATAATCAAGAAGGTGTGATCACTCACCTGCAGCCAGACATCCTGGAATGTGAAGTCTAGTGAGCCTTAGGAAGCATCGCTACAGACAAAGTTAGTGGAGGTGATGGAATTCAAGTTGAGCTATTTCAAATCCTAAAAGATGATGCTGTAAAAGTGCTGCACTCAGTATGTCAGCAAATATGGAAAACTCAGCAGTGGCCACAGAAAAAGTCAGTTTTCATTCCAGTCCCAAAGAAAGGAAATGCCAAAGAATGCTCAAACTACCTCACAATTGTACTCATCTCACACGCTAGCAAAGTAATGCTCAAAATTCTCCAAGCCAGGCTTCAGCAATACGTGAACCATGAACTTCCAGATGTTTTTCCAGATGCTGGTTTTAGAAAAGGCAGAGGAACCAGAGACCAAATTGCCAACATCTGCTGGATCATCCAAAAAGCAAGAGAGTTCCAGAAAAACATCTATTTCTGTTTTATTGACTATGCTAAAGCCTTTGACTGTGTGGATCACAATAAACTGTGGAAAGTTCTTAAAGAGATGGGAATACCAGACCACCTGACCTGCCTCTTCAGAAACCTGTATGCAGGTCAGGAAGCAACAGTTAGAACTGTTGGACCAACAAACTGGTTTCAAATAGGAAAAGGTGTACATCAAGGCTGTATATTGTCACCCTGCTTATTTAACTTATATGCAGAGTACATCATGAGAAACGCTGGGCTGGAAAAAGCACAAGTTGGAATCAAGATTGCTGGGAGAAATATCAATAACCTCAGATATGCAGATGACACCACCCTTATGGCAGAAACTGAAGAAGAACTAAAGAGCCTCTTGATGAAAGTGAAAGAGGAGAGTGAAAACGTTGGCTTAAAGCTCAACATTAAGAAAACTAAGATCATGGCATCTGGTCCCATCACTTCATGGCAAATAGATGGGGAAACAGTAGAAACAGTGGCTGACTTTATTTTTTTGGGCTCCAAAATCACTGCAGGTGGTGATTGCAGCCATGAAATTAAAAGATGCTTACTCCCTGGGAGGAAAGTTATGACCAACCTAGATAGCATATTAAAAAGCAGAGACATTATTTGCCAACAAAGGTCCATCTAGTCAAGGCTATGGTTTTTCCAGTAATCGTGTGTGGATGTGAGAGTTGGACTGTAAAGAAAGCTGAGCGCCAAAGAATTGATGCTTTTGAACTGTGATGTTGGAGAAAACTCTTGAGAGTCCCTTGGACTACAAGGAAATCAAACCAATCCATCCTCAAGGAGATCAGTCCTGGGTGTTCATTGGAAAGACTGATGTTGAAACTGAAACTCCAAAACTTTGGCTACCTGATGTGAAGAACTGACTCATTTGAAAAGACCCTGATGCTGGGAAAGATTGAGGGCAGGAGGAGAAGGGGATGACAGAGGATGAGATGGTTGGATGGCATCACTGACTCAACGGACATGAGTTTGGGTAGACTCTGGGAGCTGGTCATGGACAGGGAGGCCTGGCATTCTGCAGTCCATGGGATCGCAAAGAGTTGGACATGACTGAGTGACTAAACTGAACTGAACTGTTCAGAATTTATCATGTACTGTGTCAGGCACTACTGGTGATGCAATGATTAAAAAGCTGATCTGCTTGTAAGAAGCTAGATGAGAGAAGAAGTAAATTTTACTGTAGTGAACAACAATGACTGAAACATAAAAAGATTGATCCTTTTCCAGAAAAGAAGTCTAGGGGAGATAAGCCAGGGTTGGACTAGTGGTTTCACAGTCTTTGGACTCTGGCCTCCTTCTATCTATTTCATCATCCTTAACTGAAGGTCCATAATGAAGGTCACTGCATAACCCAAGATGGCTTTCTCTTTTTTTAACTTTTTATTGGAGTATAGTCGATTAACAATGTTGTGATAGTTTCAGGTGGACAGCAAAGGGATTCAGCCATACATATAAATGTATCCATTCTCCCCCAAACTCCCTTCCCATCCATACTGCCACATAACATTTAGCAGAGTTCCCTGTGTTATACAGTAGGTTCTTGTTGGTTGTCCATTTTAAACATAACAGTGTGTACATGTCCATCCCAAACTCCCTAACTATCCCATCTCCCAGCAACCATAAGTTCCTTCTCTGGTCTGGGAGTCTGCTTTTGTTTTGTAAATAAGTTCATTTGTATCATTTCTTTTTAGATTCCACATATAAGGGATGTCATACAATATTTCTCCTTCTCTGTCTGACTTACTTCACTCAGTACAACAATCTCTAGGTCATTCCATATTGCTGCAAATCACATTATTCAAGATGGCTTTCTTAGCTGTAGCTGTCCCCTCTTCACCCCAGGCAGCAGGAAGGTGGAAGGAGGAAAGGACAAAATGTTTAGCCTCCCATCTGAATTTGTCCTCCTTTATCTGTCTTCCTGTAAGTTCCAAAAAACTTTTCTCTTTATATCTCATTAATCAGAATTTAGTCACATGACCATACTTGTAAAGGGAGACTGGAGAGGGTAATTTCTTTAAAAAAAATTATATTTATTTTTATTTTTTGGATGTGCTAGGTTTTCATTGCTGTGTGAGGGCTTTGTCTAGTTGTGGAGAGAAGGGGCTATTCTCTAGTTCTGGTACATGGGCTTCTCATTGCGGGGGCTTCTCTTGCTGAGGAGCACAGGCTCTAGAGTGCGTGGGCTTCAGTAGCTGTGGCTCACAGGCTTAGTTGCCCTGTGGTATGTCTTCCCGGATCAGGAGTGGAACCTGTGTCCCCTGCATTGCCAGGCGGATTCTTAACCACTGGACTGCCAGGAAAGCCCCAGAGAGACCAATTTCTATTAGAAAGTTCTACTCTAATAGAGGGTGGCAATGTACCTCTATTACTGAAAAGTGGGGTATTGAATGGATATTGGGTGGCAATTGACAATTTCTGCTGTAGGAAGTTAAAATCTATTTGGGGAAATAAGAACCTGTAGGCTTGAAAAGACAATGAATAGTCTATTGGGAAGGACCAAGCCATGGGTTGCCAAAATTTGGAGGAGGAAGAATAGGTGTCAAGGCTTCTTGGAAGAACTGAGATTTGAACTCCCCTTTGAAGATAAGAAGGATTCAATAGGCACAAAAGCTTGGGAGGGCACCCCAGCAGGAGGCATTGACCTGAGCAGAAGCCTAGAAGCTGGACAATGCAGATCAGCCTCGGGACAGGAGCAACAGAGACCAAATGTTAAACTTCGATGTAATGGAGTCTTTGGCTGAAAAAGGAAGGAATAGGACTGATTTTTAAAAAATTCCCTAAGGCAAAAGTTCCAAGACCACTTAGCCAGGACAAAACATGACTACTGAATTTGCTTCCCTATTACTGGAATTGACAATCCTATATGCCATAAACAACTCATGCCAGCAGAAACGATCGCGTTATTTACTCCAATGAGTTCCCCTAGTTTTTGGATTGTACAAAATAACACATAGAGTGTACCCAGTGAAGGAATATATGACAGCAGCAATCAAAATAAACACATAGGATGCCTGAGACTATAGCCAGAGGCTAATATTCATTAAATAGGGGAAGGAAAAAAACCCGACAAAGAGAAGGTTCTGGGTCTCTTTCCTAAATATTAATTGTTTATTTCACGATTCTCCTCTACTCCAAACAGACCTTAAACCGCCTCTTCTTAATATGCTCCCATAAAGGATTATAAACTAGAAGGAGGATGGTTTAAACAAAAGTAATCAGAAAGTAAGCAATCTTCTTCTTTCTCTCTGGCTCGAAGCTTGTTTTGTCTGTTAAGGAACTTTTCTCTTCAGCGCACAGACCTCAAGGTCAATCAGAGGTCACTCTTCTGCTTTTTGAGGTATGGGCGCTTTCATGTTATTTGCTCATTTTTATTGCTGAGAATAACCATCCATTTGCCCGCATAACCAAGGCCTCCCCAACACAAAGACTTGAGAGTAGGCTCTGGCAGGGGTTAATCCCATTCAACGCAAAGCAAACAACTTCAAATCTCATTAAATGTTGGACTTTGCAGCAAGAATACAAATATTTCCAATTTAGAAAAGGAAGATAGAAATGTGACACAGAAGTATTCCAATCATTTAGTAGAGTAAATCGTACCAACATGATCCTAAAACTGTCAACTTGGTGGAAAAGAGAATAAAACTCCATTAATAATACAACAGTAATGCTTACTTTTTCACATCAGGAAAATTCCATTATAACAAACAGCCTGAGGCTTTTAAATTGCTTTTGTTCTAGATCAGTGGAATATTGTTATGAAGAATATATTGCTAGCGATGATAGTTTAGATCTAAGGAGGAAACCTAGCTGACTTTTATAGTGTGAACCAGCAGAGATGGTGGTGGTTGCACATGGAACTGTGTGAATAATCTCCTTTGTGCAAATTTTTAAAAGGTATACCGTTGGGACTTCCCTGGTGGCCCAGTGGTTAACACTCAGCCCTTCCAATGTGGCGGGCATGGGATGGATCTCTGATCGGGGACTAAGGTCCCGCATGCCCTGAGTCATGGTCATAAATAGATAAATCAAAAGTAGACCCTTCACGCAGGCACACAGCTTGGTGAGGAGAATGCTGGCTGGAATTCAACTCCATTTGCCCCCTCAGCTAGGGCACAGCTAAACAAACCCCTGCAGAGGTCCTAGTGGCACAAGATTGTTCTTTTAAGACCTATTTATAAGGTGATCCTCTGAAATTATTTTCCTTAAGTCTACTCTGGGATAGACCTCACTATATGCTTCCTTTTTAGTTATAAGATCCTCTCTGATACAATTTCCCATTTAAAGATTTGGACCAATGTTTTTTTTTTCCACTGGTTTTGGAAGTATTTTAGATTCATCATCCTACAGGGGTCTTGTAGTTCTCCCAGTTACCAACCGTGGCATCTTGGGGTAAGTTAGGATATTTTTTTACTCTTTTAGCCTATCTTTCCTTATCAAGGAACTATTGGTTCACTGGTTCTCAATAAACATTTCAGAAGGTCCTTTTTCAATGAAATAAAATGAAATTTCAATTTCATTAAATGAAATTTCAATAAAATGAAATTCATAGGTAATACGATCATTCTACACTGAGAAGTTTTAAATAATTATAATGCCCACATATAAAGGAGAAAGAAAAGAAGAGCTGTTTATCATAAAGCTATATAAAATGCGTAGGCTTAACTATAATACAAAACATAATAAAGTTGTCAGATGCTGAATAAAACAAAGTTAGAATCTTCTCTCAGTTTAAACTGTAGTCTACATTCCTGGAAAAATCAGTGTAAACCCATGATAGTACACTTTGTGATTATGTGGAAAACAGAGTTAGGTGCTTAGGTTTGATCATTTTGAACAGGGTTTCCACCCATATAAATGGGCTTTTGAAAGTGGTTTGGAGTGTCCATGGAAATTGTTTGTTTGGTGGGACTGTGTCATACGTCGAAGGAGGTATAGCACCCCTGGTCCTAATCTACTAATGCCAGTAATACCAGTCCCCTAATCATTGTGAAAATAAAAAATCCCCCCAGATTTCCACAACACACCTGACTAGGGATTTTCTTCTCTCATTGACAATCACCAGGATAACTAGTCTTGAGTCCAAGAAGGCTGAAAAAACTTAGGACCAGAAAAGTCCTTCCTTGATGAAGAGGATAATTATAAATCCACTTTCCCTCAGCCTCTCCTAGGGACTCCAGCTCTAGGGGGAAGGAAACACAGCTGATGTGACAATTAGCCAGGACCAGCCCTGGAAAGGACCTTGAGGATGGCAAATGATACCTCTACCTTCTCACTCCATCTTCTCTCATCTGGCAGGGATTTTCCACTTTCTCTTCCCTTTCAAGCAAGTATAGTATACTCTTTCAGAAGTATAGATGAGGACTTCCCTTGTGGTTAAGAATCTGTTTACCAAGGTAGGGGACATGGGTTTGATCCCTAGTCCGGGAAGATCCTACATGCCACCGGGCAACTAAGCCCAAGTGCCACAATTACTGAGCTCACATGCTGCAACCACTGAAGACCGTGGGCCCTAGAGCTCGTCCTCTGCAGTAAGAGAACTCACTGCAAAGAGAAGCCTGTGCACTGCAACAAAGAATAGTCCCTGCTCGCCACAACTAGAGAAAGCCTGCAAGAAGCAACTAAGACCCAGTGCAGCCAAAAATAATTAATTTTTTAAAAAAGTACAGATGATGTTAGGGATTTATATCTTTCATGTAAATATGTGTTAATTGTATGTCTCTCAAATCCAAATGGCTTATGAGAATATGAAAAGGTACTGAACCTCGCTAGAAATTAAGGTAGTGAGAAATTTATAATAAAAATGAAGTACTATTTCATACTCATCAGGTTGGCAAAAATCTAAAATTTCAACAATTTCAAATGTTGGAAAAGAGTATCGAAATTGGTATAGCCACTTTGGGGAGCAATTTGATTTTATCTATTAAGATTGGAAATGCTCTGATTCTTACATCCCACGAAATTGATTCTTTGGTCTGTACCTTAGAGAAACACAATTTGATTGCACCAGAAGATATATATGTTTGTAGCAGCATTACTTTTAATAGTGAAAAACTAAATCAACTGGAGACATTTAAATGTCATTAATAGAAGATCAGATTCATATATCATCATGTATTCATAGAAGGGAATATTATATAGCAATTACAATGATGAATCACAGCTTTGGGTCTGCACAGTGATAAATCTTAAAAACAATTCAGAAAAGCTAATTGCAGGGTATGTAGAGTGTGACACCATTTAAATACTTTAAAAACCTGCAAAATAGTGCCATATATTGTTTACAGATACATGAATATGCAGTTAAAGCATAAAACATGTACAAGAATGATTAATGATTCATGATCTTGGTTATTTCTGAAGAAGGAGAAAGAAGAATGAGATTGGAAAGAGGACATGCAGAAAGCTTTCAGTTGAATCTGCAATGCTTTTGTTCTTCAAAAAAATATCTGAAGGAAATGTGGCCAACTGTTAAGATTTAATTTGCTATAGATAGTGCTGGATATACTGGGTACTCATTATATCTTTTACATATTTTGATGAGAAATATACCATAATAAAAATAATGTTAAAAAGTTATGCATCTCTAGGGGTGTTTGTATTCTTGACTTAGCAAATTCTTTCCAACCTTCTGAGACAGAGAACTCAATAATGAACAAGATACACCACCACCACCACCCCCCCACTATCTTAGATTGTGGTTCTCTGACTTTATTGTGCGTCAGAATCACCTGGAAGGCTTGTTAAAACACACACTGCTGGGCCCACCCCCGGGGTTTCTGATTCAATTGGTCTAGGATGGGCCTTGAGAATTTGCATTTCTAGCAAGTTCCCAGATGATGTTGCGTGTTCGGGGACCTCATGTCTCCTGACATTGTTTGAATACTATCGCAAGAGGACTTTATTCTAGCTATAAGAATTCCAAGAAGTGATGGGAGAAGTATTTTCTGGATGCTCGACCAAGTCTCTAAAGGCACAGTTATGCCAGCAGCCCTGGGTCACAAGTGACACATCATCTTCCTGGCTTCTCGAAATGTCACTGCATCCTTATAACCCCATCTTACTTGTGGCTGTGTATATTTCAATTTATTCCATTAAAACTTTAGCTCCTCTATACATCCTATTTGGTATACACCTTATACAAAATATCAGTAGTAGTTACTCTCCAATATTAGAATTATGGTTAATTTTTTAATCTTTTTGCTTGTCTGCATCATCTAACATTTCCATAATGAACATTTCCATCAACTATTAATTACATAATAAGGATATTAAAGTAAAATAAATATATATCAAATTGTGTTAGGCTCTGTGATGTGGGCGGAGCTGCTAAGAAGTAATACGGATATAGACTTGCCTTCGAGAGATTTATGATCTTGTTCATACATACATTGGAAAAACATTTCATAATAAGACAAGGTATTCAGGAAACAGTGTTCACTGAGAACTAAAAGTACAGTTGGCAAGTACTTTGGAAGGAAAAAATGACTAGGTTGAGTGAAGCTAGAAGGAGCATTTGGGCCCAGCCTTGGATGATACACGGGCCAGAGCCTACGCAGAGGGCAAGGAAGGATTCAAGGGTCTTTGCAAATCCCCAGGGTATGTACAGGTGCTCAGGGAACACTATGAAGAATTGAACACTTACTGAATTCATACAGAAACTGCACTCTGGCACGAGTACACATTCAGCCACATGATAGTGGCTCATACCCAAGACACATAAATTGAAACCAAAATTAATTTCATTGTGGGTTTATGACAAGTCAGGTAGGGGAGAAAATGTCTTTTTCTTCTTTTACATGATTTCTGCGTTGATGACTACATCCCTAAAGTGCATCTGTGAGTTTGTAAAGAAAGACCTATATGGACTGGACACACCTCTTCCTGGGGGTGTTCTCCTCCCCTTTTGCTCTTAATTAAGATTGAGGAGTTCTTCGTGGATTGTTGTTCTTCTAGTTTCTCTGCGTCTCTTCACTCCTTTATATTTGGGTTGTTTATATTTTTCTCTGTGTTAAAAAAGCCTGTACCACATCTACTTTATCCGCTCATCAGTTGTTGGACATGTAGGTTGTTTCTGTGTCCTGGCTATTGTAAACAGTGCTGCAGTGGCAACTGGGGGGCAAATAGATAGCTACTGGGAGTCTGCTGTGTAGTACAGGGAACTCACTTCAGTGCTCTGTGATGACCTAGAGCATGGGAGTGGGGAGAAGGTCCAAGAGAGAAGGGATGTATCGATTTCATATATATATCATGACACAAATATCACTCCATTGTACAAGATAAACTAACCCAACATTGTAAAACAATCATACTCCAATAAAAATAAAGTCTTCCCGGGTGGTACAGTGGTAAAGAGGCCACCTGACAATATAAGAGGCACAGGAGACGCAGGTTTGATCCCTGGGTGGGAAAGATCCCCTGGGAGTGGGAAACTGCAACCCACTCCAGTATTCTTGCCTAGGAAATCCCATGGACATTGGAGCCTAGTGAGCTACCATCCAAGGGGTTGCACAGAGTCGGACACAACTGAGCACACACACACAAACACAAAAGTAAAAACAAACCAAACAAAAAAGCCTGAAGGCATCTACTTTTGGCCAAGATAAAACAACAGGATCCAAATTTATCCTTCTGCCTTCAACAACCACAAAAGCAGATTAAAATATATGAAAAAATAGGTGCTGGGGTGCAAGGAAGGCCTGGACGGAGGAGGTACATGAGGAAACTCTTGAGGGTGATGAATATATTCACTATCTTGATTATACTGATCTTTTATAAAACTTAGATTGTATATTTCAAATACGAGTTTATGTCAATTTTATCTAAATAAAACTGTTTAAAAAGTACTGAAAAGAAAAGAAAATCAGCCTGGAAGCACAGGTCCATAAAACAAACAAAACAATAAAACCTCCTATGCTATTCCTTGGGTAGTTTCCCTTTCTTTTAGCAAATTTTAAAAATTACTGTTAAGCAGAGGTGAAAAATACTCCTATGCTATTTAATTGAATAATCTCCCCTCTTTTTATAAGATCTGCTAAGCACTGGGATGCTAATAAAGTTAAAACTCCTAGATCTTCACTTGTAGAGTTCTTTCCAAAGTTCTATAGCTAACTTTCTATTTGTAATTGTGTTTTCTTTTCTTAAGAGGTCCCAAATTGTATTGTATAATATAAGATTCAGGCTCCATGAAACCTGGAGGCAACTCTACTTTTTTTTCCCCCACACTATGCAGCTTGTGGGGTCTTAGTTCCTGCACCAGGGACTGAATCTGCCCCTGGGCAGTGAAAGCATGGAGTCCTAACCACTGGGCAGACAGGGAATTCCCCAACCCTACTTTTAAAAAAAGAAAAAAGATTTTATTATAGAGCAACATCCAGACTCCAGATCCAGCTGCCAAAGACCATGTTATGCTGTGGGTACTTGTGGGGACAGCAGGAATCCATGGCTTCCCTCCCTTTTCTTTGGGGTGGGGATGGTAATGGTGGACAGTGTCTCATCTATGGGTTCCACAATGCTCAGCAGTCAGGCAGGGGATTCTTAAGGGTCCCTCTTACCACTTGGGTCTCAAGGCAGCATGATCTTCACTTTGATGCCCAGCACACCCTGTCTTAGCAGTATATGGCTGCTAAGTATATGGCGCCAGGTGGTGTCTGCATAGGAGTTAACAGGGTCTCCACTGTGGATCATCAGGCCATCCATGACTTCATGGGTTTGACCCTCTGTCCCCAGAGTTTCCCAGGCACTACAACCTAGCAGCCTTTTCCCCACTGTCCATGATGACCCACAGCAGACCCCAACAAGTCCTCCTAGAAGTGTGTGTTGCAGACTCCGCCCGGGCAATGACTCACTGAACTCTCCTGTCTGCCTTCCCCCCGTAAAGTTCTACATGGCCCTCAGGAAAGCGAAATCTCTTCTGAAGCACAGCAGTTAATTCCTGAATCCGCAGGCCCTTCTCACCAATCACATTCTGTGTCCAGGGGACCAAGGTAATGATTTCTGTCCTGGTTGGTTGAAGGCGGACTTCAATGGAGGCGTCATCTTTTGCCAGTACCCAAGTGAGAGGCTTGTTCAGTTCAGCCTTGAGGATGCCATCAGAGACCTCTTGGACACTGGCACTGCCATCTTGCCACCCAGCGCCATCTTAAGGAATGGCCCAATGCTGCTGTTAAATGATCTAAGGAGTGTGATGTGAGGAAATTGTTCCCATTGCTATTGCAGACAGAACACAAACATGCAAAGAACTTTAGGACTATGGTGGTCTAGAGCACCATTCTCTCCTGGGATAAGCCTCTGTGAATTTGGTAACAGCCGTTGAGGAGCTGTGAATAATATTTCAGACTTCTTCACTTGCTTTCTCATCAACAGCTCGATCTAGAGGGACCCAAGTGTGACGGAGAAAAAATGACCCAATAAATGTAATTCGGCTTCAGCAGCTTCAGAATGGGTTTCCTGCCACCTTCAACGGCACTCCAAAATTGAGCAAGCTAAGTAGGCTTTGCCTTGGGTGCTCTTTGTGAATCTGCACTGGAGAATTTCAGTTCCAACTCCTTCAGAGTGGGTGTCCTGAAATGATCAGGGAAATAGGATCTTTTACTACATTTTGGGCCACATTTCACACTGTTCCTTAGTAAAATATCCCTGCTCTTCCTCTCTGTGAACCACACCCCATTTCTCCCTCAGTACAAGCTTGGTGCCTTCTTCCTGGAATTGCCTTTGGTGCTGGAATTGCCTGGAATTGCCTATCTAGTGCTGAGTGAAATCGTCTTCCCTCAACCGGAGCACGTAGGATATAACTGTTCTCGAAGCTTCTAGGAGCTTAGACCCCAACTCCTACAACCACGTGATCTTGGGTAAGTGATCATTTTTCTGAGCTAGTCCCCAAATAATAATTCGTTTTCCACACTCATATGTGTTAATTTTATAATTAAAATATTTTATGATGTCTATAATAACTCCTACTGATGGCTCGCAGTTGGCATGAAACTTAACTAAGATAATATATGTAAATATTTTTCATAAGCTTAAAAATGCTGTACAAACATAAGGTACTGGCACAAATGATGTTTCAAATATTTAATGACCGGTAGGCACTAGCCTTTACCAATCAAAACAGTCTTCAATCACAGCACTAGAGCTCAGTCTGGTAGGTTTCCTAAT
This sequence comes from Dama dama, assembly GCF_033118175.1. NCBI lineage: Eukaryota > Metazoa > Chordata > Mammalia > Artiodactyla > Cervidae > Dama > Dama dama. The sequence continues at coordinate 18,550,113 of NC_083687.1, read as the reverse complement.
GGGCCAAATATTAACTCTTTAGTCACAAAATTAAAGGAAGGTTTGCTGTTTCCTGAAGGAGAAGTTGAGGTAATAGCAGTCTAATGGAAGGCGACTCGGGGAGGTAGCAACTATATTCTTTTTCAGATTCTTTTCCCTTATAGGTTATTACAAGATACTGAATATAGTTCCCTGTGTTATTGAGTAGGTCCTTGTTGGTTACCTATTTTATGTATAGTAGTGTATATATGTTAATGCCAACCTCCTAATTCATCCCTCCTCCCTTTCCTTTTGGTAGCCATAAATTTGTTTTCTATGTCTTGTGAGTCTCTTTCTGTTTTATAAATATGCTCATTTCCATCTTTTTTTGTTAAGATGCCACATATAAGCAATACTATATGATATTTGTCTTTCTCTGCCTTACTTAGTTCACTTATTATGATAATCTCTAGGTTCATCCTTGTTGCTGCAAATGACATTATTTCATTCTTTCTTATGACTGAGTATTCCACATCTTCTTTATTCATTAATCTGTCAGTGGTTATCTAGGTATTTCTGTGTCTTGACTATTGTAAATAATGCTGCAATGAACATTGGGATGCATGCATCTTATAAAATATTTTTTAACAAAAATGAAGCACAACACATAAAATTTTGTGGGATGAAGTTAAATCAATTCTTAAAGGGAAATTTATAGCATTATAAATTAGCTTATATTAGAAAAGAAGAAAGGTCTTAAATCAACAGACTAAGCATCCATCTTAAGAAACCAGGAAAAGCAAAATAAGCCAGATCAAGGTGGAAGGAAGAAAATAATAAAGAGAAAAAGAGCCACTTAAAACTGAAAAATGATAAAGAAAATCAGTAAAATCAAAAGCTGTTTCTTTGAAAAGATCAATGAAATAAAAATACTATTAATAACAATTGAAAAATAGAGAAGATGCAAATTACCAATGTCACTAGAGACCTCAGAGATATTTTTTTAAAAAGTACTCTAAACAACCCTATGCACATAAATTCAATAACTTAGATGAAATGGACCAATTCCTTAAAAGCCACAAAATTCCAAAACTCACCCAAAGAAGAAATAAGTAACATATGTATTAAAGAAATGGAATCCACAGGTAAAAACCTTAAAAACAAACAAACTTCCAGGCCCAATGGCTTCACTGGTAAATTCTATCAAACTTTTAAAAAACAAATAGCACTGTTTCTATACAATCTCTTCCAGCAAACAGAAGGAAAGGGAAAGGAACACTTCCCAACCCATTTTATGAGGCTAGAACTGCCTTGATACCAAAAAAACTAAAGAGAGTACAAGGAGAGAAAATTATAGACCACTATCCCTCATGAACAGTACACAAAAATCTTGAAACAGCAACAACAACAAAAAACAACTCGAAAATCAAATCTAGCAATATATAAAAAGACTAGTACTCCATGACCAAGTGGGATTTATCCTAGACATGCATGACTGGCTCCAAATACAAAAATCAATCAGTGTAATTCACCACATTAAAAAACTAAAGAGGAAAAATGACATGAGTATATCCAACAATGCAGAAAAAGCATTTGAAGTCAACCAGCATCCATTCATGATAGAAACTCTCAGTGATATAGAAATAGAAGGAAATTTCCTTAATTTGATAAAGGCCATCTACAAAATACCTACAGTTAATGTAATGTTTAATGGTGAAATACTGAATGCTTTCCCCTAATATCAGGAACAAAGCAAAGATGTCCTCTCATCACTCCTATACAATATAACACAGGAAGTCCTAGTCAGGGCAGTAAGTCAGAGAAAGAAAGTAGCAATAAAAGGCATACAAAAGCATATGAAAGAAAATACAGCCTTTTTGGCAGTGACGACCTCCCCATGAGAACATGTCTTTCACAAAGGATCTCCTTCATCCCTCTCCAGAAGTAAAGAAGAGGAAACACAAGAAGAAGCACCTGGTGCAGAGCCCCAGTTTGTATTTCATGGATGTGAAATGCCCAGGATGCTATAAAATCACCACCATCTTTCAGTTCAGTTCAGTTCAGTTGCTCAGTCGTGTCCGACTCTTTGCGACCACCATCTTTAGTCATGCACAAATCATAGTTTGGCTGCTCTATTGTCCTCTGCCAGCCTATAGGAGGAAAAGCAAGGCTTACAGAAGGATGCTTCTTCAGATGGAAGCAGCACTTAAAGTACCCTGTATCAGGATGAATGGGAAACCATCCCAATAAACACATTTTGAATACAGAAAAAAATAAAAGAAAGAATATTGTCTATTTGTAGATGACATGATTTTCTACATAGAAAATCCCAAGTAATTTACCAAAAACTCTTAGATTAACAAATGAAGGGACTCCCCTGGTGGTCCAGTGGCTAAGACTCTGAGCTCTCAATGCTGGGGCCCTTGGTTTGATCCCTGGTGGGGGAACTAGATCCCACATGCCACAAAGGACCCTGCACAGCCAAATAAATAAATAAAAATAAATATTTAAAAAAACTGAAGTTAGCACAACTATAAAAGATAAAGTTAACTCACAAATTCTATATACTTAATTCAGAAATCAAAATTTTAAATATATTTCATTAAAAAAATTTTTTTTTGTTTTTGTTTTTTCATTTAAAAATTTTAAAAGAGAAATACTTAAGTATAAATTTAACAAAACTTGTGCAGGATCTGCATGCTGACAACTATAAACACTAAAGAAAGATATCAAAGGATATGGATAAATGGAGAAACATACTATATTCATGGATTGGAAGATCCAATTTAGTTGACCATGCCAATTTTCTCCAAAGAAATCAATAGATTTAATACAATTCCAATCAGAAGTCTAATCAAAAGTAAGATTTCTGCAGATATAGACAAGCTTGGTTTGTCTTGCATTACATTACAAGCATGGTTCTTACATTTATTTGGAAAGGGGAAGGGAGCAGAATAGCCAACACAATTTTGAAAAAGAAGGATCAAGTGGGAGAAATCAGTCTACCCAATTTTAAAACTTACTATAATGGAAGAATAATCAAGAGACAGTGGTGCTGGTGGAGGGATAGAGGCAGAGACCAATGGATCAGTCTATATCAAATGATTGAGTCAGAAAATGTCAATTACTGACAAAGGTAAAAAAGCAATTCAATGGTTAAAAGACAGTCTATTCAATATATGATGTTGGAATAACTGAACATCCATATGCAAAAGTATGCCATGAGAAGCTAAAGACAAAAAAATCTTGACCTCAATCTCACACTTCATTGAAAAATAGATCATAGATGTAAAATGTAAAACTATAAAACTTTCACAAGAAAATAAAAGTAGAATGTTCATGACTTGGGATCAGGGAACTTTCTTAGACTTGATATCAAAAGCACAACCCAGAAAAGAAAAAAATGGACAAGCTGGACTTTATTAAAATGAAAACCTTTTGCTTTGTGAAAGACGTCAAGAGAATGGAAAGCTATAGATGTGAGGGAACATATTTTCAAATCACATACCCAACAAAGGACTTGTATCTAGAAAAACTCTCAAAACTCAATAGTAGGAAAGCAAACAACCCAATTAAAAATGAGGAGACCATCTTGTCACAGTTTAATTCTTATAATCCTTAAAACAAAAGTTGTTGTTTAGTTGCTAAGTCATGTCTGACTCTTTGCTACTGCATGGACTGTAGCCTGCCAGCCTCCTCCATACCTGTCATTTATGTATCTATTTTTGGTTGTTCTGGATCTTCGTTGCTGTGTGCCGGCTTTGTCTAGTTGTGCTGAGCTGGGGCTACTCTCCAGTTGCAGTGGTTCGGCTTCCTGTTGTCGTGGCTTCTCTTATTGTGGAGCATGGGCTTTAGGCGCATGGGCTTCAGTGGTTGTGGCTTGAGGGCTCTAGAGCACAGACGAAGTAGCCACATGGGCTTAGCTGCTCAACAGCATATGGGATCTTGCTGGAACAGGGATCAAACCAGTGTCCCCTGCATTGCAAGGCAGATTCTTAACCACTGGACCACCAGGAAAGCCCCCAAAGATACCTATCTTGATAGGAAATGATGACCAATGCCTTTCGTTTGTTTTCAATGCCATTTCAAAATATAGTGCATTCTGGATAATTTACATTACTGCAGGTGGGAATAAAAATAATTGAGGTTTAAAATTCTGTTTCATATTAATGTTACAGGAAAAGTATAAGTAAGCATTTTATTCACTTCAGTTTGATTTAAATGATCAGCTCTTCTAGAAAACTTTCCTTGACCCTTAAATATAAATTCCATATTCCTTCCACTGTGCTTTGCCAGGTTCTTGTGCATATCTTTATCCCAGTACATTTCTTATTTTACAGTATTAACCTATCTCCTGAGGGCAGCTTTCACTTTATTTCCAAGCCCTAGCATAATAACTGGCAGGTAGTAACCACTCAGTGTGTTTGTTGAATAATTAAAGACTTGTAAAGAAAAAGTAAAATTATTGATGAAATAATTAAATGGCAACAACCAAAAATTCTGATAATATTACCATGCTTTTAGAATGGTCCCTGATGCATAGTAAGTCCTCAATAAATGTTCATTTATTCAAAAGATATTAGTTAGAAAACTACAATGTATGAAGCACTGTTACAGTTGGTAACATGGGTAAATCACATGCATTTTAGATCATAACTGTTAAAGGAAAAACAGCAGAGACCAAAATCCCCACCCTAATGGGATTTACATTTCAATAGGAGAGACAAACAGTAAGTAAAATAAATAGGTGAAATATGTAGTTTGTTAGATGACAAAAAAAAAAGGGGGGCAAAAGAGAAATATCTATGTACTTCACCTTAGAGGAAATAAGCACATGAAAAGATGTCAATATGATCAGCCATTAGGAAAATGCAAATTAAAACCTTATTGAGAAACTATTGGGTTTCCCTTGTGGCTCAGCTGGTAAAGAACCTGCCTGCGATACAGGAGACCTGGGTTTGATCCCTGGGCTGGGAAGATACCCTGGAGAAGGGAAAGTCTGCTTACTCCAGTATTCTGGCCTGGAGAACTCCATGGATTGTATAGTCCATGGGGTTGCAAAGAGTTGGACATGACTGAGCGACTTTCACTTTCACTTTTCACTGAGATCCTATTATATAGCTCTTAGGATGAAAAAAACATCAGTAGCGACAAAAGCCTGGCAGTATCTACTGATGGCTGTGGAGCAACTGGAACTCTAAATATGGAATATAAGATGATTCTCAGGAATACAATTTGCCTGTGAAACACATACTTATCATGTGATATGGTATGATCCCACTCTTAAGTATGTACCTTAGAGAAATGAATTTTATATCCTCCCCAACACCTGCACATGGATGTTTATATCTGCTTTATTCTAATCATCCCCAAATCGTGAAGGCAACCACAAAAATCCTCCAATGGGTGAATAAAGTGAGTATATTCATATTCTTTAGCATTAAGAGACTATCTAGCAATAAATATTATTGCTAGTAGAGTATGAATACTACTGAGCAACGAAAAGGAATGAACTATTATTATTACATGTAGTAATATGAATGAGTCTTAAAGACATTATGTGGAGTCAAAGCCAGTTTCAAAAGACTGTATATGTTTGATTCCATTTCTATGACATTTAGGAAAAAGGCCAAGTGAAGAAGTCATGGAGAACGGACCAGTACTTTCCAGGGGTTATAGTGAGGGGAGAGTGGAACTCTAAACGGATTTTTTAGTGTGAAGGGGATAGAACCATCTTTATCTTGATTGTGATGATGTTTACACATAGAATACACACACACACACACACATCAATTATACTTATTAGATGTTGATTTAAAAAAAGAAAGAAAAGTCTATTCCTAGATAGGACCTCTGACTTCATCTAAAAGAGACAGTTTGCCAAAATTCTGTGCTTCTCAACTCAATTCCGAAGGAAAAAATAAATGTTAAGTCAATAAATAGATTAAAAGAACAACAATAGCAAGAAAAAACCCAAAACTAAACCCAAACCACACCTTCTATATGCAGGCTCAGCAACTCAAAGTCAGAGTTAATTTACTAGGTAATTACCCTATTTATTGTTGGTTTAAAACTCAACATTCAAAAAGCTAAGATCATGGCATCCAGTCCCATCACTTCATGGCAAATAGGTGGGGAAACTGAGAGACTTTATTTTCTTGGGCTCCAAAATCACTGCAGATAGTGACTGCAGCCATGAAATTAAAAGATTCTTGCTCCTTGGAAGAAAAGCTATGACCAACCTAGACAGCATATTAAAAATCAGAGACATTACTTTGCCAACAAAGGTCCATCTAGTCAAAGCAATGGTTTTTCCAGTAGTCACATATGGATGTGAGAGTTAGACTATAAAAAAAGCTGAGCGCTGAAGAATTGATGCTTTTGAATTGCTGTGTTGGAGAAGACTCTTAAGAGTCCCTTGGACTGCAAGGATATCCAACCAGTTCATCCTAAAGGAAATCAGTCCTGAATATTCATTGAAAGGACTGATGCTGAAGCTGAAGTTCCAATACTTTGGCCACCTGATGTGAAGAACTGACTCATTGGAAAAGACCCCGATGCTGGGAAAGATTGAAGGCAGGAGGAGAAGGGGATGACAGAGGATGAAATGGTTGGATGGCATCACTGCCTTGATAGACACGGGTTTGAGCAAGCTCTGGGAGTTGATGATGGACATGGAAGCCTGGTGTGCTGCAGTCCATGGGGTCGCAAAGAGTCGGACACGACTGAGCAACTGAACTGAATTGAATTATCCTACACAACCATACAATCATGCTTCAGGTTATTAGAGCAACAGGTTGAACTGAAAAAACTAGATAGGGGTGATTTCTGATGTGAAATTGTTACCATTCAGAGGTTTACTGTATTGTTTTTCTTCTTGGACTTAATTTCATTTTCTATTTCAGGCTGGATTTATTTATAAGGACTCTGAGGCTATTTTTGTAAAAAAAAAAAAAGTGTGTGTTAAGAGTTCACAGTGGGTTACAAACGATGTTTTCTTTTTGCATCCTATTGTTTTTTAAAAATTCTGTAATGAACATGTATTACTTTATAAACCAATAACCTAAATAAATTATAAGAACTGAAGTCAACTGCTAACTGGAGTATCTCCCACATAGAAAAATTTCTGGACCATGTTTTAATTTATAGGCAAGAATGGGCTTAGTTACTCCAGGTATGTATGATACCTAGTGGTTGTAAAAGGCGTGCTTCTAAAAGGGTTTCAGAGTTCCCTTAAAAGGTTGTGTAAACAATTTGATAGTTCCTCAAAAAGTTAAACAGAATTACCATATGATCCAGCAATTCCACTCCTATGTGTATACCCAAAAGAACTGAAAATAGGTGTTCAAATAAGTAGGGCTTCCCTGGTAGCTCAGCTGGTAAAGAATCCGCCTGCAGTGCAAGAGACCCCGGTTTGATTCCTGGGTTGGGAAGATCTCCTGGAGAAGGGATAGGCTACCCACTCCAGTATTCTTGGACTTCCCTTGTGGCTCAGCTGGTAAAGAATCCGCCTGCAATGCGGGAGACCTGGGTTCAAATAAATACATATACACTCACATTCACAACAGCATTGTTTACAATTGCCAAATGCTGGAAACAACTCACATGTCATCAACTGATGAACTGATTAAAAAATATTAATACCTACATAAGGGGATATTGATTTTCCCTAGTGGTTCAGACGCAATGCGGGAGACCCGGGTTCGATCCCTGGGTCGGGGAGATCCCCTGGAGAAGGAATTGGCAACCCATTCCAGTACTCTTGCCTGGAAAATCCCATGGACAGAGGAGCCTGGTAGGCTACAGTCCACAGGGTCGCAAAGAGTCGGACACGACTGACCGGCTTTACTTCACTTCAAGGGGATATTATCCAACCATAAGAAAGAATGAAGTATTGACACATGCTACATCATGAATTCACCTTGAAAACATTGCTATGTGAAAGCAGCCAGACAGAAAAGGTCACGTTTTGTATGATTCCATTTATATAAAATATCCAAAATAGGTAAACCTAAAGACAGAAGGCAGATAAATGGTTGCAAGGCCCTAGAGGAAGGGAAGGATGGGGAGTGACTGCTTAGTGTATGGTGTTTCCCTTTGGGGTGATAAAAATGTTTGGAACTAGATAGATGTCATGATAATACAACTCTGTGAATGCATTAAGTGTCACTGAATTATGTTCTTTAAAATGCTTAATTCTATGTTCTGTGACTCTTACCTCAATTTTTAAAAAAGAGATGAAGTGTGTCCCCGCAGTCTTATTCACATTTGCAGCAAAAATCTTTGTTTTTCAAGGAAATTATAAAGGATAAATTTAGTTTAGCCCATATCTAACTCTGAGTGGCATGAGAATTAATCAGTGATATGCACTTTTTTGAAAGTGATCTGAATAGTCTAAAAATGTTCAGAGGAATTGAGTAGTCAGAATGGTTACAAATCATCATAATGAACTCCCTTTGTACAAGCTATTCATGTATGAAAAGAACCTCTGGAACCCTAACGGTCCTTGCAATTCTTGGGATCCAGTGCCTGTCAAAGGTACCTTTCTGTTTTGATGTTGGTTTAAGCGTGAGAGAAGTAAAGGTGAGGTGTTACCTACAAAATTCGACTTTGGGGCCTGGAATGTTTCTAAAAATTTTGAAACCTTAGGCTTCTCTCTTCATTTAACGATGGTTCTTTCAAACATCTGATTGTTTAAAAAAATTCTTAGACTACCTCATTTTTCCTTTCAAAGTACATAAGACCCTCTTCACGATGCACAGCCAATGACTATCCTTTAAAAAAAAATCAACACAAAGTCATTTACTGAAACTCACTGTTTGAATTTTCCATTTCTATGTTATTTACTCTTAACCATGATCCTGAAAATTTCAGATAGAAGTCCTGAGCTGCCTCTTCTCTGCACTCTCCAAACTCACTCTTACCTTTTCCCAGCATATCCTATGCCCGGGCAAGGCTGACCTCGACTGATTTCATGAACAGGCTTCAGAGCCTCTGACTTCCTGTAGGGTTCAGCCAATGGGAGGCACATGCTGGAGGTCAGAGGGCAGGGGCAGAGAGAAGCCCCGGTAAGGGCTCTTTGCAGGCTGCCGGTTGACTATGGGTGTGTTCTTCCGTGTTGTGTTCTTACAGAAGACAGTCACTAATGTTGTGTAACCCTCTCCTACATGACTTCAGCAACAGCCTTCCCTGTATTCCAGATATTTCTCTTTCTCGCCCTTTCTGACTTACGGGTTTGTTTAAGGTTCCACACTGCTTTTAGTCCTCTGGTGCTATGCTCTCTATTGCTGGTTTCCCTCAGCCCTGCACAAGCGAAGCCACTCAGTCGTGTCCGACTCTTGCTACCCCTTGGACTGTAGCCTACGAGGTTCCGCCATCCATGGAATTTTCCAGGCAAGAATACTGGAATGGGTTGCCGTTTCCTTCTCCAGGGGATCTTCCCGACCCAGGGATTGAACCCGGGTTTCCAGCATTGCAAGCAGAGGATTTTACCATCTGAGCCACCGGGTCCACAGCAAAATGAAAACGCAGGACTTTTCGTTCAAAAACCACAATGAATTTCAAGATGGCGACCACCATCGCCATCTTGATTGAACAGTGCCGGGACCTTGTAAATGCGGGGTCCTGTGTGACCACACAAGCTGCATATACACGAAGCCCGCCCTGACTGCACATTATTTTAAATAGTTCTTACCTGAAATGCTCCTCTGTTATCTGTTGAAGTGTGCTGGACAGATTATTTTCTAATATGAGGTCTTAAGGGTTCTCTTTCTCATTAAAAAAAAAAAAAAAAAAAAAATGTGACTCCATTAGGGGTTCCGGAAAAGTGTTGTGATCTATACTTAAACACTGTGCAATTTAAAACTTTTTAGTAGATTTGCATTTTCATAGGAAATTCACTTATTTTTTCTTCTTCAACGTTATACCGAAAAAAGCCACTCATTTGCGAACCAGCGGGGGCCACCACCATAATCCTTGAGTCTGACTCACCGTGGGCTGGTACCCTAGCTGAAATGTGTGACTCCCAAGCATGCCTTCTAGGCAGGTGCAGGAATTTCAACCAATGTGTTGCTTTTGTGTTCTTTTGTTGTTGTGTTTTTTTTAGTACCAGATACAGAATCTACCAAATATCCTACCTTTTTCTCCTCTCTCTTAGAAATAAGACTTAAACTGAGAACCTTCTCATAGTCTGGAACCTATTTTCTCTCTCTGGCTAGAAACTCGCCTAAGATAGCGATCTCTTAGTATTACTAAATAAACACCAGTTAGGCCTCCTGTCTTGAGTAAGGTCTGCTCTCTCAACACTGTCCTTAACAGACTTGGGGGTTAAGATGACAGTCAACATATCATGCTATCTTATTAGTTTCAAAATGGGAGTCCCATAAGCCCTCTTGTGCCAGGACTTTTTGCTTTCGTTGCTTTGGTGGCAAACAAACAGGAGTTTGAGAAATACTCTACAACTCTTGTGTTTCACTGCTTGAACTTGCCACAGGCTTTTTTGCCCTTGACCACTGAGCCTTCTTCAACAACTGTGGTAGTTACATCCATCACTCGTTTCTTTTCTTTTTTTTTAACTTTTAAATTTGTATTGGGGTATAGCCAATTAACAATGTTGTGATAGTTTCAGGTGAAGAGTGAAGGGATTCAGCCGTACATATACATGTATCCATTCTCCTTCAAACTCCCTCCTATCCAGGCTGCCACGTAACACCGAGCAGAGATCCTTGTGCTATACAGTAGGTCTTTGTTAGTTATCCATTTTAAATATAGCAGCATCACTCATTTCTAAAGCCACACTGATGTGTTCTACACACACAGTCCATTGATTTGGTCATATTGCATCTCAGAGCCTTGGATAGAGCAGGAAGCAGAAGTGGGATTTCCGTGTTTTTCTCCCCGTTTCTCCACACCTCCAGTTTTCCCAGTTTTTATTCTTTTAAAAAATTTTTTGGCCATGCACCCCGCATGTGGGATCTCAGCTCCCAACAAGGGATCAAACCCAAGCCTCATGCATTGGAAGCATAGAGCCCTAACCACTGAACTGCCAGGGAAGTCTCAGTTTTTAAGAAACTCTCCTGAACAGTCACCTTTAATATAAAGCATTATACAGAAAAGTTCACTTCTTTGAAGATTTACCAAATATATTGTCTCATCATTTCTCTGAAATGCAAATTTTCTCTCAAGAACAAACTTTCATTTCAAAAGGGGGTCATATAAAAAAAAATTCCAACTGTTTAAATCCAGAGCACAGAAAAATTACTCCTAGAACAATACACAGAATGTTCATTGGGCCTAAAACATTTCATTTGTTTGTGAATCGGCTACATCTCTATTCATTTGGGGTCTGTTCTTGAGATAGGCAAATAACCAGTGTGGCCACAGACATGAGCCTTCTCTTGTGAGAGCCAACAACAGAATTGCTTAGATTTTTAGTCTGGATGGTTGGAAGGGCCTGAGAGGTCTTATATACCCAAACTACAAATGAGGAAACTCAGAACAACATTTCTGGACTGGGTGACAGAACTGATGCACGGAGTTGAGAGTTTTGCCCAAGGTATCAGATTCCTAATCCATGTAGTTTGGAAATGGCTCTATGAAGACACACATTTTGGGGGAAAATTGGCCCCCCATTTTAATGTGCCTGCTCCTGCATCACCCAGTCCTGCCGTTTTCTTTCCCGTACATTGTTCTCTGGGTGGTGAAGTGGGGGAGGGTGCTTAATAATTACCTGTCTGCTTTCCTCTCTGTGATGTTCATTTCTGCCCCTTCCCTGGTTTACCTGCCAGACACAGGTGTTGCTCCACATGTCTTATAGTAACAAAACTGCCATCTTTACCTATCTCCTATCAGCCAGTACTGTATTATTTCAACAATTAAAAAAAAGTTCATAGTTACTGATAACCTTTCATAGTAATTAAATAAGCCTGATCATTTTAAATTTCAGTGCTTTAAAATATAGTTATTTTCGCCTCCAACTAATAAAAATAAATGGAAAAAAAAATTTTTTTAAATATAGTTATTTTATTTTAAAATTTATTTCAGACTTATTTGAAACATTCAGCAGAAGTAGGATACAAAGTATTATAGACAGTTCCACCAATTATCCAAACTTTGCTAATCTTATTGTATTTAACTTTTGGGTTTGGGAGAGAGGCCTGGGGTATTTGAAAATAAATCCAAAACATACTTTCACCCTAAATTCTTCATTAAGCATGAAAAGATAAGAACTCAAGAAAAAACATAACCACAGTACCATCATCAAGTCTAATAAATTAGTAATTTCTTGACATCTATATCAAGTCGACATTTTATTTCCCTGATTGTCTCAACAATGTCTTTTAAACAATTGGTTTATTCTAATCAGAGCCACACAAGATCTAAACATTGCATTTGGTTTAGTATGCCTTTTAAAAGTCATTATTCACAGGCATTTGACTTTCACTTCATTTGACCAAGGAAAAATTGTATGGTCCCAGTTCAAAGGTGGGTGAACTGGGGCTCAGAAAGGTTAAGAAATCTTTCCAGGTTCTCATTGCTTGGGGCATGACCCAGAATTTGAATTAAGATCTGCCTTAGGCTTCCCTGGTGGCTCAGGTGATGAAGAATCAGCCTGCAATGCAGGAGACCTGGGTTTAATCTCTGGGTCGGGAAGATCCCCTGGAGAAGGAAATGGCAACCCACTCCAGTATCCTTGCCTGGAGAATTCCATGGACAGAGGAGCCTGGTGGGCTACAGTCCATGGGGTCGCAAAGAGTGACTAATGAGTGACGACTGAGTGACTAACCACAATTTAAGTCCCCAAACTCCTTTTTATTCCTTCCCCTTCAGGCTACCAAGGTTTTTCCTGCATTGCAGAGAGGCAAAAGGCCTAGTGGTTAAGGGAGTGTTTGGGCTCAGTTTGGCCTGGATGCAAACTGGAGCAAGTTACATAATCTCTCTGATCCTCCACTTCTGTCTGCATCTGTAAAATAAGGTTAATGATGATGGTTTGGGGCTGATAAAATAGGAGAATGCACATATAGAATTTAGCATAGTACTAGCACACAGAAAGTACTCAGTAAACCTTCGTTATTATTTTTAGTGTAGAGGAGGAGAAAGAATCACAAGGTGTTTTCTGCTTTTGTCAGGAGCCCAGGAGAGGTGGTTCATCACTTTAGGATTGAGTCTGAAGGGGTTAGAGAGGTTGGGAGTAGGGGGTTGATTCTGCCTGAATTGGAGAAGAAAGCCCTGGACATAAAAATTTAAATAGGCATCAGAAGAGTTCTCCAGAGACCTCAGCTGGAAAACAGTTGAACATGTCTTCTGACCTTCCACAGAGGGAAAACTGGTGGGGAGTAGAGATGGTAGGAGGGAGACATCTCAATGTTTATTCAAATTTGGAACCACTATAAATGCGTCAAACAAATTCTAAGAAAATGAACTGCATTGAAAAAAACAGCTCTCTCTTAACGTGGGGTAAATGCTGAGAATGGGAAAACTAAGATCTAATGACAATAATAATAGGAATAATAATAATAATGAAAGTGAAAGTGTTAGTGACTCAGTGGTGACCAACTCTTTGCAACCCCATGGACTGGGGCCCACCAGGCTCTTCTGTCCATGGGATTCTCCAGGCAAGAATACTGGATTGGGTTGCCATTTCCGTCTCCAGGGAATCTTCCCAACCCAGGGATTGAACCCCCATCTCCTGTGTCTCCTGCATTGGCAGGCGGATTCTTTACCATTTGAGTCACCAGTGAAGCCCCCAAACATAACCAATGCCTGGAGGTGGCAGGGATCAAACCCCGGGCCTCATACATGCAAAGCATGTGCTCTACCCGTGAGCTACACCCCTTTCCTGTCCCCTTACATTTTTTTGCAGTCCTAGGAGGGCTTCTCTCATCTCAGGCAGGTTTCCCACCAGGATGGGACTATTTCAACTTGACACTGATTTCAAAGATCCAAGGTAATATTTTAACCTTAGTCATCCTCCCTCTGATACTCATTCTGAGAGTCCAGAACCAATGCTCCCATATTTGGGGTTGTTGAGGGCTGAATCTGTTGGCTAACTAAAATCCTTTGTAATGTGTATTGTTTGTGCATTTATGGGTGCTGTCAAAGTTTACTAGGCCCTAGGCAGTTTTTGATGGTAAGACTCTGAGGCCCTGAGTTTCTAGAGTCCTTTGGAAGGGAGGGTAAAAAACCCCACTCACAAGTAACCAAGAACTTGCCTAGACTCTGTTCTAAGGCCTTTACATGTACAAACTCATTAAAATTTCACAAAACGCTACACTGCAGGTACCATTATTCTGATGTTACAGGCAAAAAACTGAACAAAGTGGGGTTAAGTAACTTGCCTAATAAGGTCAGAGCCTGCCCGGCTAACCATTGGGCTTACTACCTCTCTGTTGGCAGTGGGCTAAGCATGTAGGGGGTCCTTGGAAGGCAACACGGGCATCCTAGGCTGTAAAGCAGCAATACTTTAGGTCCCCAATCCTTCCTTTTAGCTTAGGAGCAAGAAAGACCAGGGTATCAATTTCCTCATTGACCGTAGGCAGGTTACTTACTCCCTTCAAGTCTCAGCTTCCTTATCTGCCCCAGGGAGGAGTTTTAGATTAAAAGACCCCTCCCTGCATTACAAGTGTGGGTGTGTGCTGGGGGTGGGAGGTGGTGGGGCTGAGGTTTCTGGGCGGTACAGCCTTTCCTAGGTCTCTTGAGGAAACAGGGTGTTTTGAGGTTTTGTCCTAGTCAACTCCCACCCAGGAGGTCCGGTCCCCAGGCAGTGATGGCGCTCAAGCTTGGCTATTCCTCCTCCACTTGGAAAAGGGCTGCCACTGCGGCCAGCTTCGGCCACAGCCCGGCTGCCGCGAGGTCGAGGGTGGGTCTTTGCTCTCTGAGGGAGTTACAGCTGAGACTGTATCCTTAGGTAGGCTTCTTGGAGGTAGTGACATTGAGTCGAGCCTGAAGGTCTAGCAGGAGTTAGTAAGAGGAGGTGGAGGGGGAAGGGTTACCCCCGCCCCCAGCCACAGAACAAAGAAGCACTACCCGGCTTATAGTAGAGGAGGAGGAGCCGTCAGAGTGGAGGGCTGTAGGCACGAGATCGCGCGGGGGCTTCGGAGCTTTATTCTAAGAGCAGCTGGGAGGGGTTTGAAGGAGTGTAGTCCGGAGTTGTAGGAAGACTCTTCTAGACACTTAGGAAGAATGGGTCGGAGGGGGGCAGGAGGCCATCGCAGAAAGCAGTCGGGTTGGAAGATGACCTCCGACTGAGGAATCAGAATCTTTCTCAAACCCCACGACACTGTGCGCTGTCCCTCGACTTTCTTTGCTTCTGTGGAAGGGCTCCCTAAGAGGGTAGGGCACCGGCCAAAGGCTCATAGAGCGAAAAGAGCGCAGAGCCCCCTCTTCTTTCGGGGGCTCTTTGGTCCAGGTGCCCTAGAATTGAAATTGATAGGGTTATGCGGGAGAACTCAACACTGCTGAAGATGGAGAACCGTTACCCCTCAAAATACAGAAAAACCTCGGCCGCTTTTGGCAGCAGCCTCCTCCGCCCATGACCTCATGCTTTAAGCTCCCATATAGCCTTCCCCCGCCCTGTCCACACCCGGCGCCCGAGTGGGGGTGGGGGACAGTGGCGAAGGTCCGGGGAGCGGGAGCACCTTATTTATACTGCCCGAAGATTTGGGGGGACGGGCGCAACGATTTTCCCATAGTGAAAAACGCATGGTTTAACTTTCTCCGGAGCAAAAAGCACTCGCTGTCTTGTGGGACTTCAACGAGAAAGATGCCCCGTACCCGGCTCGAGGTGGTCTATACCACCCAACCATCTTTGGTTCACGTTTCCTTGAACCCGTGAAGCCTCCTGGAAAGGCTGGCGTCCCGGGATGGACCGAAAGGCCGGCTGCGCCTTCGAGGGACCAGGGGGCTGTCCGGCTCTCGCCCCCCTGGCGCCGCCGAGGTTTGAACCCTTGGCTCGCCTTTCAGCCCGCGCCCTGCCCCCTGCTCGCAGCTGCTCTCGGCTCGGGTGCAGCGGTTTCCCCCGCAGAGGAGGAGGAGGAGACTGAGCGAGGAGCGGCTCCCGGCTCGGGTTTCCGCACCAATGCCGAGCAGCCCCGGGCGGCCCCCGGCGGCCGGCCCTCCTCCCCGGCACCACGTTCCACAGTCATGGCGCACGAGGAGGGGCGAGCGCGCGCCGCGGCGGCACCCGCGCCCCCTCCCCTCCGCCGCCCGGTTCCGGCCCCTCTCCTAGGCAACCTCCCTCCCCGGCCTGCTGCGCCGCGGAGATGGAGACCCCTCCCCAGAGGGCTGCCGTTCCAGCGCCGACTGCAGCACCCGCTCCCCGCCCCCATAGGGGCGGAGGGATGGGAGCCGCGCGCTTCGCGAACCTCCAGCCCCTTCCCGGGAGCCTCAGCCCCTCTCCCAGCCCCATCGAGGCCGGGTGCAGTGGTGGGTAGGCGCAGACCGTCTCATCGCAGCCCACCCAGACCTTGGCATTTTTGCAACGCCTTAAAAAATAAACAGAAAACCCAAACCCCAGTCGTTAGATTGCAAAGCGCGTTACAATAACCGGGATGGCTACGTAGGAAACAATCCTGCACTGGTCCGGGTCTCGAGCGGCAGCTCCCCGGCCACGCCGTCTTCTCCGGGCCTGGATTTTCCGGCCTCGCCGGAGACTCTGCCACGCCCCGGGGCTGACAGGTCCCGCGCGGGGCAGCAACTTGGTCCGCACCCCCTGCCCCATCCTCGCCCAGAGTCTCGCCAGCCTACAAAAGGTGCAGCCTCACGCACAAGCAGAGCACACATAATAAGGTCGACAGCGCATCGCCGGGGAGGCTGCGAACAATGCGCCGGGCTGCCCGCGCCCGCCAGAGCGCGGCGCCCCGGGGGACAGGGGGCGCGGGCGGGGGCCGCGGCGGAGGACCCGCCGGCCGCGGCGCTGGACACCTTACTTCCTGCTTCCCCGCCCGCGGCCAGACCCAGCTCTGCGGAGGGATATCTCTCCCCTCCTCTGTCCCTCTCTCTCCCTTCCCCCGCCCCCCCTCCTTTTTGCTTCTGCTCCCCCCCCCCTCCACCACCCCACCCCGCCTTTCTCCTTTTGCAAGAAAATAATTTGACAGTCGATTTGCTGACAGGGGAGGAATTTGCATCCTGGATTAAAAAAAAAAAAAAAAAAAAAAAGGCCAAGAGGAGCTTGGGAACGGTTGCTAGGGGTGGGTAATGGGTGAAAAAAGGGGGGCGCCGGGGAGCGGATAAGGAGGGTTAAGGGAGGGGGCGAGGGTGGGGAGCAATGCAAAAGGTAAGGCCAGGTTACCGCGGCTCGGCCCCGAGTGGGCTGCGGCCGGGGGAGGGGCGAGAGATACATATGTATTTCTGTCTCCCTAGCACACCCCCTTCCCTCTAAGCGATGGCTGAGAGGCGGTGCATGCAGATGGGGAGTAAGTTTCCTGAAGGGGAGGGTGGATGCACGCGCGCGGCCCCGCGCTGCAAATTTCCACCGGGGAGGGAGAGTGGCTGGATGCGGAGAGTTTGGAGTTGCTTGCAGCGGAGGGCAGGAAGGGGAGCAGGGCCGGGAAAGGGGGCTGGCGGGCGCTATATCTGGGAGTAAGTTTCCAGGATCGGGAGAGCCTGCACGCTTGCTCGCTAGTAAGTTTCTGGCCGGGGAGGGCGCGTGGGGCGGAGGAGAGGGAGGGGTGCATGTATACAGAAGGGGGGAGGGGGGGGAGCAGATTTCCTGCGGGGAGGCTGAATGCATATGGAGAGTAGATTTCCTGAAGGGAGGGTGGAGGCGTAGACGGACCGAGTAAGTTTCTTGCTGGGGTGGTGGCGGAGCTGCTGGGGTTGGTGCTTTGGAAACCCAGCGCTTCCTACCCGGGGTGGGAAAGCACGCTGTTGGGTCGCGGGGGGTGGGGTGGGGGGAGCGAAGGGCCAGGTTCCTTGTTGGGGAGAGGGGCTTGCATCTGGGGAGTATGTTTCCTGGCGGAGCGATATTTGTTTACAGGCTGAGGGCAGTACTGTAAGTGAGTAGCGCTTCGAGAAGACGGCTCTGACATAAATTAATATTGAAATTACTCCATCAGCTCTGCTCGCCCCTCATCTCACCCCCCCAGGCGAAGACTGGTCTTCTTGTCGGATTGCCCATGCACTTGTTGCAGAAACAGCCAAGGTAGGCAAGAAGCTTATTAAGTTACATTTAAAAAAAAAAATTAGTTGGGGGATGCTCCGTGAGAAGACAGGGGAGGGGAAGGAAAAAGTGGGGGGACGGATTAGGAGACGTCTCCCCCCACTTTTTTACTTTCAGTATGTTCGCAGGGCCTTCTCTCTGCTTCCCTTCTTCCCTCTCCCCTCTCTGCGCTGCAAAGCATCCCAGCAAAGGGGGAGGGGTGAGGTGGGCGCTGTAATTGGCAGCCCCAGCTTAAAGGGTGATGGTGGTGGTGAAGCTTGCAATTGAAGGTTGTGCTGTTATAAGGCCTTCATTCTTCCAGCCAAGAAACCGCAGGACTCTAGGGATGTGCCTTTTGGGGTTTTTGACATGATGCATATGTGTATGATACGCTCCTGTGGGCTCTTCGGGGGCTGGGTACTCCCCAGAAGTTAAAGTGGCCACCCAGATGGGAGAAAGGTATAAGGGAGTGAACCTACCCCTCCACGCCCCAACTTCAGTTCGGGGAGGCTGGGAAGTTACTGCTGGTGGTCTAAAGAAATAGATGTTTAAAAAACAGCACAAAACCACCCATTCACTGGCAGAGGCCAAGAGCACCTGGCGGGCAGCCTCTGGCCGGCACTGGGCTGGGGCATGTGCGCCTGCCATCCTTAGGTTAAAAGAAAATGACTTCTGGTTCCTCCGTGTGCCTTCGAGTGGCCCGTTAGAGCCAGCTTTGTGGAAACTCTTCCCCACGCTAGACACGGCTTTGGCAAGTGAACGTGTTGAAGCGGGTTGCTAACAGCATGGCCCCGGCTGTCTTGTGAAGTGCCTGGAAGTGATGCTTACGAATGACGGATCCAGGGATGGCTGAAGAGTTCTTTAAAAAATGCCGGCTGTTTGCACTTTTTAGCAGGCCATGGAGCAGAGCTTTAAGAAAGGAGTTTTACATTGTCCCAACTGGTACCAACCTCCTGCATCACTTACTGTCTCAGGAAAGCAGTCTGGTGATGGAAAATGTGGTTTTGGTGCTCAGTGGAAGGATAACAAGGAGGAGTAGTCAGTGCTTAACTAGTTAACCTGCCCTCTTTGCTTCTCTGTGCCTCTTTTCCTGGTCCTCAGCCTACTGGTTTCTGCAGAGTTGTAGGTCTTTGGCGGTCAGGTACCTTTATTATGCTGGAAGCTTTATTTATTTCCTTATTTTCCTTTAACTGAAGTATAATTGACTTACAGCATTGTATTAGTTTAGTTGTATAACATAGCAATTCAGTATTTTTATACATTATGAAATGATCACCACCATAAATATGCTAGGAATTTTAACTTGGTCAGGATAATTTTAGCATCAGGGATTCAAACCAAGACATGTTTAGTAGAGTCAGGGAGTAAACAGTAGGCAATGTGGTTAACTAAAGTTGGTTAAGTTTTCTGCAGTTCTATAGACAAGCTCAGTACTAGCAGGGGAAAAAAAAATATGTATTAAAAAAATGAGCTCTGTACATGTTAGTGATGGAGAGTTTTTTTTTTTTCTTTCCTTCCTGTCATCAGATTTCCAGATTGAGAATTTGATATTTGGCAGCTTGAGAGTTGAGTTAGTTGGGAATTAAATATTATTGCCACTTATCAAGTGTTCCTAACTAGGCATTCGTTAAACAAATTAGCTATTATTTTTCCCCTGCTGAAAATCTGAGACTGGTTGATGTATATGCTGGGAAGGTAAACAAAATCTTTATGTGTGTTTATCCCAGGGAAAGGGAATTATTTACATGTCTACCCTCAAGCCAAGAGCAGTCATTCCGTTTTTTTTTTTTAATTTATGAGATTTATTTTATTGTCTTGCTTTGGCCATTAATCAAGTCACAGGAGCTTTTTTTCCCTCTTCTGCTGAGAATGTTCTTGTGGTAATAAAGGTTTGAAGGCCCATGAATCATAATTCATTCTTTTAAAAATATTGTCAGGATTTGATTTATAGGAATTGATACAGGCAGTGACACACCTCTTTGGACTCCGCCCTTTTAGGCATGTCCATTTTCGCCAAAGAATTGTTTAAAAGGCCTGCTTGACATCTCAAAAAAGAGCATTTCCTTTCTGCTTTATGAGCACTGAGAAGATTAATTTTGTGGGTTCCATAGTAAGCATGGGTCTTTTCACAGCTTGGTAAGCAGGCTTCCACATAGCAGGCATGTGTTAATATCACATAGCGTTTATGTGAGCTTACTGTGAAAACAGTTGTTCTATGAACTGTGTGGAAAGTACTCAGTTTTGCCTGTTTTAACCCACTTGGGCCTGTGGTTTTTGTTGAGGTAGGAGCTTTCATTGTAAAAGAGGCGATAGTCTGTAGTGTTCTTTGCTGCTTATATAATAAAATATGTGGTCACAGAAACAAGACTTACTTAAAATTCTTTTTCTCCTGCTCTGACGGGTGGCTTGGTCCTAAGAATCAAAAGCATCGGTTTTTTTGGGGAAGTATGAGAATTCTCTATAAAGCTGGTTAATCAGGAAATGGTAAAATTGTCTTGTGTTCAGCCATTGGCTCAGTTTACAGTATTTGTAAAATGACAAGAACTTTTAAGGTGGTTTAATTCTTAGGGCAGGAGGACAGGGCCACTGGAAAGAAAAGTGGGGAGGTTATCAGCATCTAATCATTTCTGGGCTTCAGAATTTTTATCTCAAAAATGCATGGTTTGATCCGTGAGTTGCATCCGTCTCTGAAATTCTGTGACTCGGTCTCGTGGAGAGAAGTCTCAAGAGATCTCCACAGTATGTCTCTTCCTGGGCCAACGGCCAGATTGCCTCATGGACTTGGGCGAGTTGATTAACTTCTCTTTTTGTCTTCTCCTGGAGAGAGTGGATTTATACCTTGGCATTCCAAAAAGGACTCTTGAGTGGCCTGGTAATCTTGACTGTCAAATGCAAGGAAATACTACGTCTTAGGGGGAAAAAAGTGCTGGGGGCGGTGTGGGGGGAAAGTGCATGGTTGAGTCCCAATTATATGTGCTAATAAAGAGTGGGGCATATAATCCCAGGCACCGAAAATAATTTCAGTTCATCTTGGAAGTTCTTCCCCTCCAGCCAACTGGTTCACCTGCCTAATTATGCCTGGTCAAATCTAAGGTTAATTGAGCTGTTATTCCCAGGCAGCAAGGGGAGTTAGTCCTGGGAGGAGTGGGAGAACCAGAACACCCAGAGTGGCTTTACCCACTTTCTGTGGAGAATTCACAAGTGGGTAATTGGGATTTGGTCATGTATTTGTGATAAGGTTCATAATAATGATATTGTATTACTGTCACTTCTATAATGTATATTTTACCACGGGCACTTTTGGGGGAAAAGCTCTTGTTTTTATTGACTTTGAGCATTGACATGAGAAGTAAGGATCCAGACAAGTGGTTCAGACCTCAGGCAGTAGAGATGGGTGCTGACTGTCCTACTCTAAAAACGGTTGAATTCAGCTCATTTTATTTCTGACATCATGAAACTGGATTTAGGGAGGAGAATCAGCTGAAATCTCATGGATTAATAATATTTCTGAATTTGCATGTCAGAGGGGAACCAATGAAATAAAGGGGAGACTAAAACTTAGTTGATTTCTTTTGTGGGGAGGGGGAGACTAGAGCAACTGGAGATATTGTCATGTTTTTCATCTAGGGTGCTGTGGCATATTAAATAATAATATAGTCCTGGTTATGTAAGTTTGATTCCATGGCTCTCTTAATAAACTTTTCCTCTGGGTTAAAGAAAATACACCACAAAAAACTTCTGGGATTTTGTCGAAAAATGTTTTAAGTTCTCAAGGCAGCTGCTTGTAGGGACTTCTGGTAAATTTGAGTTTACTGAAGAAACATGATTTTTGTTTTTTCCTCATGGAAGACAAGCTGGGGATGAGTGGGATATACTGAGCTGTTGGTTTAGTAACACTTAAAAAAATTTTTTTTTTGATAGAGAGGAGTGGGGGGAGGGAAAGAACCTGTGCGCTTAAATGGCTGGAGGTTAAGTTATTTTCATGCTGTAACCGGATCTGGTTTATTCATGGGTACATTTGGCAGCTACTTATTGAGCACCTACTGTTTCCTAAGCACTGTGTTACTGCTCTGGGTATATACTGATAATTAAAAGAGACATTATCATCTTCCTCTACGCATCCCCTACTCTACCACTTATTCTACAGTCCAGAGGGGAGGTAGACACGTAAAGAAATATATCTTGCAAAATGCGATAAATGCTCAGATGAAACCACAGGGGGCAGTGACCTGGACTTACTTAAAGTAGCCTCAAAAAGCCTCTCTGGGGATTGGGAGTGGAGGAAAACAGGGAGTATCAGGCAGAGCAAGGAAGTCTATGTGGAAGAACTTGGTGTGGGAGTGGGGGGGGGGGGACTAAAAAGAGGCAAGGTGGACAAGGGGGAGGGAGAGAGGGCGTTTGAGATGATCCTACAGAATTCCAGGCCTCGGAAAGGTTTGGGTTTCATTGAAGGGCAGTGGGAAGTCACCGAAGGTTTGTAATGGGAAGTGACATCCCCTAACTTATGTTTCAAGGGGATGGTATTGGTCGAGAGGGCAGGTGTGGAATTAGGGAGTGCAGTAAAAGGTACTTGGAGCAGGCCACGTTGGGGAGGTGACAGGAGTTGAATGCAGGGGAGCAGGTGGGTGTGAGACACATATGAAAGGTAGAATGTGCAGGGTTTGCTGATGGATCTGGTGGAGGGTGAGGAGGAGAAATGCAACGAGGAGGTTTCTGATGGGGGCAGTTGCATAGACACAAGTGGTGCTCTTTGCTGAGACGGGGGTAAGGGAGAGTCCAGGGAGGAGACTCAAGAGATTTCACTTTGGGCACTGCCAAGTGTGAGATGCCTGTTAGATTCAAGATGGAGATGTTAAGCTTGCAGTCTGTTACAGCATCCAGCCCCAGAGGAATGGCCAGGCAGGAGATCAAAATGTGTGAACCATCAGCCAAAGGGTGGTATTTAAATCCAGGAGACTGGATGAGGTGCTCTAAGGAATCTGTTGAGAGAGAAGAAAAGGCTGTGTGTGTGTGTGTGTGTGTGTGTGTGCGCGCGCGCCTGCGCGCGTGTTTGGGCCAGGAGTGTATTAAATGTTTCACGAGTTTAAGGCCAGAAACGTCACCACTAGATTTGGCAAAATGGAAGCCATTGGCGACTTTGCAAAGAACAGTTTGAGTGGAGCAATGGTTTAGGTGGGAGCAAAATTGGAGGAGGTTGGGAGGGCAATAGGAGGTGAAGAACCCCGGAATAGCATGTGTAGACAACTTTGGGGCAAAGTTTGACTGTGAAAGAGGGGCAGAGAAATGGAGGGGGAGTTGGGAGGATGTGCATGTAGAGGGAAGGGTTTGCAGGTGCTACTGGTCTATGTGTGTGATGATGGGAAAGATCCGGGGAGAGGGAGGGATTGATCATGAGCAATGGGTGGGGTCAGCCTGAGCAAAAGTCCTTGAGAAAGTCTGTAGGGAAGATCTGGCCTTGGTGGGAGGAGGGAGGGACACTTCCTTCATGATGACGGGGAGGGAAGAGCCCCAGATGGAGTGAAGGTGGCCGTGAGGGAAAGCTGAGGAGCTGCTGGGGCAGCTACCTGCTCTGTCTCTCCAGGCTGAGGTCCCATTCCCCTTGGGCAGGGGTTTTGGGGTCGGACTCTGACACCAGCCAGAGACGACAAGGGTTAAGACTGCATCAGAAAATTGTACTGCGTTTTCTTTGAACATTTGACTGCATTATGGAGCAGTACAGAGGCAAGACAGGATTCTTTCGCTTGGGGAAAAGAGTCTTCAGTTAGAGTAATTTGAGCTTCGCGTTAGACTGATTTGAAAACTATGATTGGGAAAAGACATCTGAGCTTTGCAGCCCTATTCAAAAGTTGGTGGGCACTGGTGTCATACGTTTGGAGTGAGAAAAAATAAAAGGCGGAAGGGCTGTTTCTTCTTCAGGAGGCCTTTAACAAAAATTTGCTGTAGCCTGCGCCGGTGGCCCCATTGATGGGGACTGTCTGGCAGGTGAGTGCGCGAGGAGAGAGTCAGCAGATTTGGGTTGGGGGTCCAGCCCCGTCGTGTGGCTCTGGACAAGTCAGCCTCCGAGTCTGCCTCCGCATCTGTAAAAAGAAGGTGATACCATCTGCCGCCTCTTCTGTGAGAGTTGTGAGGATGGAATCAGATAATGTACGCAAAGTGCGATGTAAACTGTAAGCGGTGTGGCACATGGGCGGCAGCGAGGTGCGGTGATCTTCAGCCGGATCTCTTTTTAGTTGTGAAACCTGGCAACCAATGAACAACTTCCCTCGGTTCCCCAAAGCTTCTGCTGAACCCCCCCCGGTGTCCTGTGTCCACTCTCACTCTTGCTCCCTGCTGGGAGCCGCTTTCTGTTTGGGGTTTTCAAGTCCTCTGTGATTTCTTTCAGTGAAACTGCCCTTACTGCCGGAAAGCTGGCATCAGCAGGGCTGGCTGTGAAATGCCAGTCTTTGTAGGTTCACGGTCTGATTCCATATATAGAATTTGAGACCTGCCCACTCAAAGGGCCAAATGAACTTGTTCTGTGAACTTGGTACAGGGGAACCTTGAACCCACGGAAGAACACCAACAGTGGTCCAGTGGTCTTAGCACTGATTCATTCACCTTCTGAATTTGTTTTGCAAATGAGGAGTGTTGCATAAAGCTGAGTCTACCTGAAAACAGTCCTTAGCACTCAGTCTTACTGCGTATGCTGGAAAGCCATTTCTAGTTTTAAAAAGTAACTGGTGCTTCTTACTAATCGGACCCCTGGCCTCTGCCTCAGAGGTTGAGGCTTTATTTATTTATTTCAGAATTAATTTTTACTATGAAAACGCTTTAATGCACACAAAAGTAGACAGACTAGTATAATGAACTCCACTATACCCATCTCCTAGATTCAGAAGTTAGCGAGATTTTGCACACCTGTGGATAAGGGGACTTCTTCCTGTATTTGTAAAATAAACACGAGTTGTCAGTTATGAGAGATCAGTAGAACCGATATCAGTTTGGTTTCATAGAGAGGGAAAATAATCAACGAGAAATCAGAGAAAGAGAGAGAGAGAGGAAATGGATGATGTCATTGTAATAACTAGTGTTTACCTAGCATGTTATAGGTCCAGAGCCTCTTAGGCATTTCTTATTTTTAACTGTCTTGCAGCAACCATAGGAGGTAGCTTTTACTTTAATTTTACAGCTGAAGAAGTGAGGCTGAAGAAGTAGAATTGAAAAAAATATAAATAAGTGATTAACCCAGAGTCACATGTCCAGCCAGCATCCAAAGCCCTAGTTTAATGCCAGAATTTGAATGGCCTCCAAATTTTGTGTACCCTCAAACAGATAATGCTATATAGTATTCAGTAAGAGTTGTGGTACAGAATTAATGCTAAGGATCCTGGAAACCAAGAAGATCCTCTGGGAATTTGGGGGTTAGAACTCCAAGGACCTTAGAACTCCAAGGAAATATTCAGATGACTTAAGCATGTTTTGGGCATTACATTTTTCAAAAAATTCAATTGTCTGGCTCATGCTGTAGCACACAGCTTTAAGCCTGCTTTGTGATAAAAACCAAAAAACTTGACTTTAACAGATCTAGTGGCTATTCTTCATCCGCCTCCTACTTTCAGCCCTGGCCCCTCTATGGGCCCCTCCGTGGTCATTTCTATAATAGAGATCTTGGCCTTCAGTCTGCAGGCTCTGCCTTTGAACAACTGGGCCTAGAGCAGGTTGCTACCTGGGGAGGCTTCCTGAGGGCCCCTAGGGTTTCTTTGTTTTATCAGAGGCTATAACAGAGGCTGCCCTGAGAGCCTGTCCTCGTCTTTGGGAAACCACCTCCAGTCCCACTTCTTTGAAAGCTTTTTAAAAAAAGGAAAAGGAAAAAATAATGGAGTCAATACCCAAGGAGTTTTAATAGGAGGGTTGTTTGAGTCCTCTCTGTTGTCATCACAATGGGAGCTACCCAACTCCCTTAAAATTCAACTGAAGGCTACCCGTAATGAGCTGATTCTCAAGTGCTGGGACCTGTCCACGTCTGTGTTTTAATTGGGGGAACACACGTGAGCTGAGGGGTTTTCAAGGGGAGCCAGGGTAGGTAAGGACATTCGGTGGCCTCTTTCCTTTTGAAGGGTCTGAGCTTTTTTAGAGACCAGCATGGAATTCAGACAATTTCACGGTGCAGCTTCTCATTCTTGAAGTCTTTCTTGAGGGCTCCATGGGCCTGGGCCTGGGCCAAACTGTGGGGTGGGCTGCGGGGGTTGGGGGGGGATACCCTTGGGCCCCTGCAGCCCTTGACTTGCAGGACTGTTGTTATCTTGACCACTGGGCGTGTCTTTCACTCCTTCTAGACTGCCCTGGGGAGGCCAGAACTGGGTCACCACTCAATTCTGCACCCCCAGCACCTAGCACAGAGCCTGGCGCTGGTTAGTACAGTACAGTGTAAATGCTTCCAGATGCTTTGTTGCTTTGGTTTTGCCTCTCTGGTTCTCTCCCCATCAGTTCTTGGTGGAGGGAGAAATCCTGGCCTCTATGCCACCAGGATCAGCTCTTGCAGCCGCTGAAGGAGACCAGACCAGAGAAATGTTTGCTGCCCCCTTGCCTTTCTGGCCTGGCAGGCTTTAGCTGGGATGGTTTAACTGAGCTCTCAAATGCAAATGTGGCCCCATCCCCCCATCTCTTTTAATAAGTGACATTTTGTTAAATCAGTTATTCAAGGCCTTATCTATATTTCTGTCTGTGCTGGCTTAGTCAAAATAGGAAAGAGTGAATATTAGATTTCTTCACCACCACCACCCCCCCTTCCCCTTGGAGCAACTCTACGTAAGATTTCTGATAGGGGAGGGGTGCTGTGTCCTTGAAG
This sequence comes from Dama dama, assembly GCF_033118175.1. Taxonomy (NCBI): domain Eukaryota; kingdom Metazoa; phylum Chordata; class Mammalia; order Artiodactyla; family Cervidae; genus Dama; species Dama dama. The sequence goes on along the minus strand of NC_083687.1, from coordinate 18,523,192 downwards.
AAGTAAACGCTGCCTGCAGAAAAAATGTGGAGGGCTTTGACTTGTAGCGAATGCTGTTTTTCAGCAGCTGTGATTTTTCCATTTTTCTTTTTCTTTCTGTTTTGATTAGTGGAACTCATTGTGCTCCGGGGTTGGGATTGCGGTGGGGGAGGGCGCGGAGGGAGCGACATTTACTGGGAGAGCTGGAGTTGGGGAGGAGGAAGGAGAGAGAAGGGATTTATTGAAAATATATGTCTACTTCTGCTATGATAAAGCAGCAGGCATGTAAAAATGCAACGGGGAAATCATTATTGTGGTAATGTAGGCAGAGCTCCGCTTTCTCATTAACGGAGCTTAGCCCACGTGGAGGAGGGGGCTGCCGGGCTGCTTTGAGAGTTGGGGTATTCAATAATAGCAGAAACTCAGGGGATTGTCCCCATCCCCCCCCCCCACCCCCTCCAGCTGCTTTCTCCTTTTCTTTCTCCAATCAGTCTGTAACCTTTTCCAAGCGGCTTGTTGGATTTCACGGTCTCCGTCCTCACCCCTGCCACCCCAAAATGCTATGAGGACTGTTTAATTTTTAAAGTTAGAGGGAATTAAAATAAATTTTCTCCTGGGAACTTGAGGAGATTTTTGGCAACTGTGTTGTGACTCAGAGGTTGGATTATATCCCTTGCATCTGGGGGAGCATCGTGAAGAGCTGATTGAGAGGCTCAGGAGTTTGCATATGCTGTGGGGAACCCAAGGGAGGGTTCCACATCGCTTTAGGAGTGGTAGCTATTGCTTATAGAGAGCTTACTGTGTGTCTGGTTTATAGCGTACCCTGTGCTTATAGAGAGCTGACCATGTAGAGTGTCAAGCATCTCATCCGCACAGTTGTAAGAGGCAGACATGATGCCTCAGTCTCAGGAACTCATTTAAGGATATTCAGGGGCTACGTTGCCCAGCTGGTCTCCAGAGCCAGGACTGACTCCAAAGACTGGCTCCTGATCGCTAGGCCATGCTGCCTTTAAAAATTGGCTCATCAGCGTCCTTGTACAGGCCTCTAGATTCTAGGAATTTGGGGAAAATAGAGCCACCACGAGGCATGCTGATGATCAGTAAAGGTAAAGTGCTCAGGGCGATCATGAGAGCTGGTGCCCTCCTGGACAGAGCTGGCATTCTAAGATAGGTCAAGTTAGGGGCTCATGTCTTTGTTAGAAGAGGTGAATGCCCCCCCCCCCTCCCATTACCTGCCAGGCTGTGGTCCCTTTGCTGATAACTCACTTGTTCATCAGGCATTTATTGATTAGCTCCCATGTGCTGGGATTGTTCCAGTGGCTTGATGTACTAGAAGAAGTAAGAGAAGGTGCTCAAAGTCTAGTGGAGGACTGTTAGAAGAACATATATAGAACATAGAAGAAGTATGATGATACACAGTGATGCCTCCCTAGGAAAAGACAAAACTTCAGAAATAGTAAGTAGGAGGGAAGTCTTCAGAGAGAGGTGGTATGTGGGTGGGTTGTGTGGGTTCAGGGGGTGCTTACAGCTAGACAAAGGGGAGGGGACAGCTGATAGTCTGATTAGTATAGGAAACCACATACAGTCTGGCCTCATTGCAGTACCACTTCTATTTCAAGGCTTACCCATCTAACTTCATTTTACATCACCCTTAGTTGAATGCTCTAGAACTGTGCCGTCCAGCATGGTCGCCATTAGCTATTTGTGTCCAGTTAAATTTAAATTAATTTAAAAATAAATAAAATTTAAAATTCAGTTCCCCAGTTGCACTAGCCATATGTCAAGTGCTCAGTGGCCACCCACAGCTAGTGACTGCCATATTGGAAAGCATCGATGTAGGACATTTCCACTAGTGGAGAAGTTCTGTCAAGAGAGTGCTTTCAAACTGTGTTCTGAGGGTTTTTCTAGCATGGAATGTCCTTTCCATTGTCCCTCACCTGGCTCACTCCCACTTCCTCTAGAGGCACTCCCTAAACACCCAGGACAGGCAGGACTTCCGTCTCCCTGTCCATCTGGATTGCAGCACTCCCCTCGTGTATCTGTCTCCCCAGCATGACTTTCAGCTTTTTAAAGGCATGAACTGGGTCTTGTTCAACTGGGTCATGTCTTGCTTATCACTGTATACCTAGCCCCCAGCTGGGGCCTGGCACATAGGAAGTTAATGACATTGCAGGTGAAGAGGCTGGAGGAATAAGCAAAGGATTGGGCGGTGGAGGGTGGCGGGGGGGGGGGGCACTCCTGCCCTGGTGCCGTGGTGTGGAGCTTGATCTTGACCCTGTTGGCAGTGGAGGAGTCACTGAAGGGTTTGGGGTGTGGGTGGAATGGGGCCACATCAGATTTATGTATTAGAAAAATTACCCTGAGAGGTGTGGAGGACAGGCTGGCTCTGCTGAGCCCGCGGGCTGAGAGAGAGCAGTTAGGAAAATGTTGGAAGCGCAGAGGTAAGAGGGCTAAGGGGTCAGGACTCCTGGGCTGTGGCAGTGATGTTGAAAGAGTAGCATTGCCATCTTGCCAAGTCAGGGCCTTCTGCCATTTCTTTCTCCATTTTATTTATTTTTAAAGGTTTTTTTTTTTTTTAATTTTTGAATGTGGATGATTTTTAAAGTCTTTATTGAATTTGTTACAGTGTTGTTTCTGTTTTATGTTTTGTTTTTTTTGGCCATGGAGGCTTATGGGATCTTAGCTCTCTGACCAGGGATTGAACCCGTACCCCCTGCATTGAAAGGCAAAGTCTTAACCCCTGGACCACTAGAGAAGTGGATCTCTCTCCATTTTAGATGCTCTTTTCCATTTCTAAGGGAAACCGCAAGAATTCTTCTTCTGGGTCCTTGTACCCCTTTTGCTTTTGAGGCCCCCTGCCATGTACTGGGACCACCCCCACCCCACCCCCCCCCCCCCCATCCACTGTCTACTTGGTTGGTGACTGTCCTCTTTCCCTCTCCTCTGCTGCCCTATGCCTGCCTATTTGTGTCCCTCCAGGGAACATCTCACTCTGGGTCATCACAAGCCTCAGTTTGTGATCACATCTGAGTAGAAGTGCAGGGCTCACAGGCTGGGATTTCAGCCTCCTGTTTTTGCCAACTCGTGCCAGGTTCTTCTCTGAGGACACTTTTGGAGGCTTAAATTGAAGAAGGCTGTGTAGAGAGTTTTGAAAAGGAGCCTGGGATGTAACTGAGATCAATCCAGTCTCTGAGATAGTTAAGAGGGAACCAGGATGGTGGGCTTTAGAGAAGCATACGAGGATTCTTTTCTTTCAGTAGATGAGGCTGTGTACTCTGGCCGTGGTGACCTCACATTGTGCACGTTTGGGGGCAGGATGCATTTCAAAGTGTAACAGCCCCCTAATAAGTGCAAATACACATCATCAGTTTACATATATTACCTCATTTAAGCCTCAAAGCAACTCTATGAGAAAGGCGTTATTATCCCTATCATACAAGTGAAGGAATGGAGGTACCAAGGGATGTAGTGATTGGGCCTGAACATGCGCTCAGCTCTGCCCCAATTGTTCTACATGATTTTGGGGGGTGGTTGGTGGACAGACCTTTGACCAGAGCTGGAGTGGTGTTCATGGCCTTGGGAAAGTCACTTCACCTTCCTTAACCTCCATTTCCTGAGATAGTCACATCTACTTGGTAGGGCCATTGGGAAGATGAACGGCAGAATATATGTAAAAATCAGCACCTCAGCAGCCAGAGGGTAACCTGTATTTGTGGAAGAGAAGTCCACAGTCTAGGCTTGTCCCTCTTCTCTGATCAGAATGTCATGTCAGATTACAAATGTGCTCCTGATTGTGAGGCCTGGAGAAGACATGATTCAGGGATTTCTCTGGTGGTCCAGTGGTTAAGACTCCAAACTTCTTTTGCAGGGGACATGTGTTCAATCCCTAGTTGGGGAACTAAGATCCAGCACCCTGCAAGGGCCAAAATTAAAAAAAAAAAAGATGATTCAAAGCTTTGTTAGAGCTAAGACTTTTTCACTGAAATTGTGTAAATGGTAAATGAAAAGAGTTCCTAAGACTTTGTTTTAGAGAAGGAGGCTGTAAATAGTACATAGTGATCATAGGGAATTCAGAAAATGTCGGCAGGTCTAAGGAAGAAAATAAAAATTGTCTTTAAGTTCTCTTTAATTTGTTCTTATTAACATTTTAGTAATTTCCATCCAGTATTTTTTTTTTTTTTGAGTGTAGTCTAGTGACTAAGAGTGTATCAAGAGTATAAGTTCTTAATATAAGTTCAAACCCAGACTGCCTGGGTTTGAATCTGGATCCTTCAGTTACTGAAAATAATAACAACAACTTGTTAGGACTGGTTGGGATGAGATGATATCTGTAAAACATCTGGGGCTGTGCCTGGCAGAGAGTAAATTCTCAAGAAGCGTTAGCTCTGATATTGTGCTTTAAAAATAGTATTGGGGTTATTTTGCATATGCTTCAATATCTAGCTCATTAAATATTCTTGGGAAGCATTTTTATTCTGAAATACTTGTTTAGTATCCTCTTATTTGGATTCTGTATTCGATATATATTTATGTAGCACATACTGTGTACCAGGCATTGGACCCCCTGACTAGTCGTTTTTATTAGAGATTTAGCTTACTTCTCATTTGTTATTATGTATTATTAATATTGTTTACTATATTATTTATTTATTGTTTACTATACAATAAATAGTGCTTTGATGAACATAGATCATGCAACATAGATATACATAGATCTTTGAGCACATCTTGGATTGTTTCCTTTGGCTAAATTCCTGGAAAGTAGAACTACTGTTTTAAAGAGAGTGGGTGTTTTTTAAGGTTCTTGATAATATTTCCTGATTATTCTTCACACAGTTATAAAATTAATTTTCATTCATACTACCAGCATAAGAGAGTATGCTGCATCCCCTCCACCCTAATATTACTGGTTTTCAAAAAATGGTCATTCTTGTATAACATGAATTATTCTGTAAACAATATGCATTCTCTCTGGGGCTCAGCTTTTTCCTTGCTGCAAAGTAGAGTACAACTGCCTCTTGCTTGATGACCGTTACTTGTTAATTTAGCAAGCTCTTTGGATTTCTGTTATGGAAGACCAGATGACCCAAATTATTCTCAGAAGTGAAGTGAGAATTTCCTCATACTTATTGAGAAGGACTTAGGTGTTCTCTGTCTCACCAAACCTACATGAGTGAGTAGTCATTCCGTGCCCAAGACACAGGATATGTCAGATAATTGGTCAGTAGACAAGCAGCATTCTTAGAATAAATGTTGCTAATAATTGACTGCAGAAATACAGGATCTTGGTCCAATTTTCTAGGAATTTGTTCTTTTTAAATCTTTATAAGAAAATGAAGGCCACTTTCATCCCCTTCAAGTATAAGAAAATACTGTCTAGTGCTATATGAAACTAGATATTGAAGAAAAAAGTTGTTCTACTGAAATGCCACAAAATTTGAAGAAAATGAAAACCAGTCCTCATTCCATCATCTAGGTAGAACCTCATTCCATCATCTAGGTAGAATCTCTGTTTTATAAAGTGCTTTTTTCCTAGGTTTTTTTTTTTTTTTCAGATATACCTTTGCACAGTTGAATGCTTTGACTGATTTTGTTTTTTTTTTTGTTTTTTTTTTAAACATCTACCCTGAAGTGATCATTTCACCGTTTTCTGGGCAATTCAAACTCTTTAGAACACTTTGACTCTTATACCTTCTTTATATTCCTTTTGAAGTCTTGCTGTGATTTTTATTCTCCTAAGAATTCTATCCTATAAAGTTATTGTAATATAATATAAAACATAATTAAAATATAAAATAAATACATATATATTTTAAATATAAAATAAATGCATTTATATTTTAAATATAAAATAACTATATTTATTTTAAAATATAAATTTAGGTCAAATAGATATATTTTAATATATATTTAAATTAAATATATAAATATTTTATTTATAAAATAACATAAAATTATCATAAGACTTTAATCCCGTAAGACATTGTTTTTAAAAGTCAGCAGTCTTTTAGATTAATTCACATATTTCCTCTATTTGGTGTTCTTCATTTCTCCCTGTAAAAACATATACATGCTTTCCTCACAGATTAATTTTCTTTTATTTGGAGAACTCCCCCTTGTTGTGTGTGTATGTATGTGTGTGCTGGTGTCACAATTCTCTCAGTTTTTGCTTGTCTGAAAATGTCATTTTTGCCTTTATATTTGGAGGATATTTTTACCAGGTATAGAATTAGTCCTTTAAAGATATCATTCCATTGTCTTCTGCCTTTCTTCATTTCTGTTAAAAAGTCATCTGTCAGTTTTACTGTGATTGCTTTGAAATTAACATATTTTCCCCCTCTTTGGCACTGTGTTTTTAGCAGTTTTACTATGGTGTGCATAGAAGTATGGTACTCTTTGTATGTGAGCCCTGTGGAGTTTGGAGAGCTTCTAGAATTCATGGGCTGGTGTTTTTTCAGTCAGTTTTAGAAAAGTCTTGGGCAGTTCTTCAAATATTACTTTGCCCCACTATTTCTCTCATCTCCTTAGACCTCTGTACGTGTGTTAGACCATTTCATGGTATCCTGCGTGTCCCGTGAGCTTGTTTTTGTTTTTTTGTGCTATAATATGTATATTTTTTCCTACTGTTCTATCTTCTAATTCACCTACTATCTCTTCTATTGTTTCCTTTTTGCTATAAAGCTCATCTATTTACTTCTTAAGTTTGTTTTTATTGTTGGAAATATTTGATTTATGATAAAATATATCTTTATTTTTAATGATTATGTTTTTCTCTTGGTTTGGGCCTTTTCCTGACATGCTTGGTCATTTTTGTCTGAATGTTGGGCATTTTACTTGGAAAATATAGAGGCTCAGGCCGTATCACCTTGATTCATTTACGCTTGGTATTTCTGATTTGCCCTTACTTGTAAGGTGGGTATTTATTAGGGTCCCTTTTTCTTCATAGGCCCTGATCTCCAGATTTTGTCTCCTTGCCCCTGTGAAACTACTAAAATCTCTACTTACCTTTTAAGTCTTTTAATAGCTACTTCTTTTTTTTTAATTAATTAGGCTACATCAGGTCTTATTGCGTCATGCGGGATCTTTCTTTCCGGTGCGTGGACTCTCTAGCTGTGGCATGTGGGCTTTCTAGTTATGACACGTAGCTGAAACCACCCCCCAACCTGCCCCCGAGGCCCAGTAATTGTGGCTCAGAGCTTACTTGCTCCGTGGCATGTGGGATCTTAGTTCCCAGACCAGGGTTTGGACCTGTGCCCTCTGAATTGCAAGGTGAATTCTTAACCATCGGACCCCTTTTAATAGCTTGTTGTTGCTAGGTTCCCAGAGTCTAGCCTTGTACACACATTGGGTTAGGTGTCAGCCAACGCGTTGAGGGGAAACTGCTGTCGAATGTTGGGCTCACTTAACGTGTGTTCTTTTTGTCTGGGATCTTGGCCTCTCAAATCCTGGCTGTTGTCATGGCCCTGAACTCCAGTTTCTGTCTTCTCAGTCCAGGGAGGAAGCTGCTGCAAGCTTTAATTTGCTGCCTTCTGTTTCACCTTAATGTTCCTTCTACCAAAGCGGCAAATGTCCTAAGGGGAAGCATTAGTACTAACATACATCTCAGAAGCTTCCCTTTCCTCTAAGAGCTTGGCTTAAGTCCTAGCTGCCTCGTTGTACTCCTAAGTCACACCAGCAAACAGTTATTATTATTGTTATTGTTTTGTATTTTATTTACCTTTCATGGTTGTTCTATACAGGACGGTGAGTTTCCTGGCAGTTATGTCGTAATGGAGGCTTCTCAGGTGGCTCAGTGGTAAAGAATCCACCTGCCAAGGCAGGAGAAAAGCAGACGCAGGTTCCATCGCTGTGTCAGGAAGATCTCCAGGAGGAGGAAATGGCAACCCACTCCAGTATTCTTGTTTGGAAATCCCTCGGACAGAGGAGCCGGTGGGCTACAGTCCATGGGGTCGTAGAGTCAAACACGACTGAGTGGCTGAGCATGCACACAGACCCGTGTCATAATAGCTGAAAGCAAAGGCTAATTTTTGTATCCTTTATTATTTGACACTGGGAGTATTTTCCATGTCTTTTAAAAAAATCTTCATTAGGTGATTTTTAATATCTGCCCAGAACTCCTTCTTACAGCTTTTATAATCTGCTTGACCATTCTATTATCAGATACTTAGGTCATTTCCCATTAAACTCTTATATAAGTAATGGTGCAATCTTTGTGCCATGGTACTGTATTATTTTAAAAATACTGCTTTAAAAGTATGGAATGGGAATGATCAGAGTTGAAAATATTTATCAGTATTGATTGTTTTCATGCATATGTCAGGTACGGAAATAAAACTGTAGTCTTTTTCTCTCTCAGATGTTTTAGAAGAAAGCTATCCTTTTTGAAAAAAGTGTTTTCCTTCCTTCTTTTTTTTGACCGTGCTGCACTACTTGTGGGAATTTAGTTCCCCTACCTGGGATTGAACCCAGGCCCTTGGCAGTTAAAGTGCAGAGTCCTAACCACTGGATAGCCAGGGAAGTCCCTTCTTTAAAAATATTCCTGTAATGCTTACCTTGTGTCAACATTCTTTTACATGCTTTAATATAATACTAACTTAAATTTTCCTAATAGCCCTAGGACCATAATGGAACTAATAAGGATGAGGAATCTGGGGCAAGAGAGGATAGATAGCTCACCCAAGTTCACAAGATGACTCGTCCAAGGCCACACACTCTTCAGTAGCAGAGTTGGACCATGCATTCTGGCTCTAGAGCTGGTGCTTTTAATCCCCACACTGTACCACCTTGAGCTAATTGTTGTGATTTATTATTTCCTTTCTATCAACATTGGCTTTTTCTAGGGCTTCCCCAGCCTTTTCTTAATTAGGCATTTATTTTTTTCTCCCGTGTGTTAGCTGGGGGATGAGTGTGAATGTGGGGACTGTTTGGGGAAGGAGATGCCATGGACAGAAGTGACTCCTGGAACTTGGGCTTTGTGGTGGCCACTCACTTTGTAGATCGGCCGGTTGAGGTTGTCTAGTGGCTTGTAGTGAATCTGTTGGGGATCTGGTGCGGATTCAATGACAAGGGAGTCTCTTTTCTTTAGTTAATTAATTTATTGTTTTACTTTTGGCTGTGCTGGGTCCTCATTGCTGTGCATGAGCTTTCTCTAGCTGTTGCAAGCGTGGGCTACTCTTTAGTCGCGATGTGCGGACTCCTCCTGTGGTGGCTTTTCTTGTTGCAGAGCACGGGTTCTCGGGTGTGGCGCACAGGTTTGTTGCTCCGTGGCATGTGGGATCTTCCCAGGTCAGGGATTGAATGCAGTCCAAAGGCAGTGGGCCCTGCAATGGCAGGTGGATTCTTAACCATTGAGCCTCCAGGGAAGTCCCTACAAGGAGGTTTCTGCTTCTATCTGATGGGCTAGGGTTTGCTGGGCCTTTGCAGTTTAGAGAGTAAGAATAAAGGACTCTGTCTCTTCCTTCCCTGAACATCAGGATATGGAGTAACGATGTATAAAGAGTGGGCTCCCGACGCATGGGAATGTCAGGGCGGCCACAGGGCATCGGGGACTGGAAAGCTTAAGCACCAGTGCTGTGGGCCTAATAAACTGGATGGAGTAGATGAAGAATAAGGGACCTTAGGAGGAGCTGGACTCCTGTCCCTTTGTCTTTAAGCCTGTCTTTGGAACTTCGTGTTCATTCCTATGTGTATCTTCTTTCTCCTTGTTTCGCTGTTTGTCATTGTGTTTTCCTGGTCCCATTCCCCTCCCTCCCCTTCCGCCTCTCCTTCCCTTTGGGTCTGATATTGATTTGAGGGAGAGGTAGGGGTGGGGTTTGCTGGGTTTTTTTTATAGTGGTTTGAGTTTATAACTTGCAGTGATAAATCAGAGAGGGCTTTGCAGGAGAGATGCGTTTATTAAATATATCCAAGCAGGTCACCAGGAAGGAATGACGGAGTAACAGAGAATTGAAGGGGCTCTGTCCCTCCCCTGCTCATAACCTTCGGTGGCTCCCACCTCAGTCAGTGAAAGCCAAAGTCCTCACGATGGTCTGGTGACTCCTTGCCCCCCCCCCCCCCCCCCGCCCGCTTTTGTGATAGGATGTTCTACTGATCTCTACCTGCCCACTCACTCCAGCCACAATGACTCTGACTGTTCCTTGGATGCACCTTCCATGCTCCTGCCTCAGGGCCTTTGCCCAGGCGGTCCTCGCTGCTTGGAAGGCTCTTCCAAAACCTGGATACCCGTCTGCGTTGCTCACTGTCTCCTCCTCCAGTCTTCACTCAGATGTCTCTCTTTACTGAGGCTTTCCTTACCTCTGCATTTAACACCACACCCTGAAGTCTCCATCCTCCTTATCTCCTTGACTTTTTCTTTTATCCGCAGGCTCTTTAACCTTCTAGCATTCCATATAGTTTGTTGTTGTGTAGTCAATCAGTTGTGCCTTACTCTTTGCAACCCCATGCATGGACTGTAGGGCCCCTCTCCCCCTCCGCCATTTCCCTCCCCTCCCCCCATTTCCCTGCCTTCCCCCCATCCCTTCCCCCCTCCATCCCCTTCCCCCCAGCTCCCTGGCTCCTCTGTTGATGGAATTCCCCAGACCTGAATACTGGAGTGGGTTGCCATTTCCTCCTGGGGGGGCGGGGATCTTCCTGACCGTCTCCTACCTTGCAGGCGGATTCTTCACCACTGAGCCACCCAGGAAGCCCTCTGTATTGTTTATCTGCTAAATATCTTTATTGCCCCTCTCCTCCCTCCTACAATATGAGCCCCCAGGAAGCCAAGGATCTTTGTGTGTGTATTCTCTGCAGTATCCTAAGGACCCCGAATCATGCCAGGCACATAGTAGGTCCTCAGAGGTGTATGTTGAATGCTGGGTCGTTGTGGGGGGGTTCCTCTGTAGAGCCCCCAACTCAAGAGATTTTCATCACATCTTAGGATCTGGAAAGTCTCTTTGCCTGTAGGAATTTTTTTTAATTAAGATTTTTATCATTGTCATCCCCTTCCCCCTTCCAGTTCATTTAAGACTGTTATGAAACAAAACTCATTATGCTTCAAAACCTGACGGAGCTCAGGCCCCGAGGAAAGTGAGAGGAGGCGGCGGCAGCTCCCTGCCTGCCCCCTCTCCTTGGTTTTCTCTGGGTGGTTGGTTCACTTAGGATGTCCCAAAGCCCACAGGGTCGAGGGGAGCAGGGGACCCAGACCTTCCAGGATGCATCCGAGGGAGAGTGTGTGGTCAGCTAGAGGGGACGCCTGCCTTCCTGCAGTGAAGGCTTTTTGCCAGTTGCGAGTACCGAGGGCAGAAGGAAGAAGGAGGCAGGCTGGAGAGGAGAAGAGCGAGAAGGGACAGTGAAGTGTGGTTTTTTTGTTCGATTCGATTGGAGGAGTGATGATGTAAGGAGAAATGAGGAGTGTGGTCCTCCTTGAGTGACTGTTAAGTTTTCACTTCAAGTGATGGGCAGATGGCATTCATTTGCTCATCCATAGTCATGGAGAGGCCGCTAGGATACAGATGGGCTAGAAGAAAGAAGGATCTGTGGGCCTGGGCTGGAGTCAGCTCTCCCATCACCACTCAGAGGCTGCGGGTTGGATGGTCCCTGGGGACCTTGGGTGAACCCAGTGGCTCAGAGCTAGCATGTTGAACTTCTCCTGGATCTGTGGGTCTTTGGGAAGTGGGAAGGCCCGCTGGCGATAATTCATGTGTGTGGATGGGAGGGAGGAGGACTTCGCGGTTGATGAGGAAGTGGCTTCGACTCCTCCCAGCATTCTTTTCTAAACATTTTCCTAAATGAAGCCATCTTCAGGTTTTTCAGAGTCAGGGCAGGCCTGTCCTCTGACTTCAGGAGGCCAAGGGTTTGCTGTAGGTCTTAGAGCTTCATTCAGCTCTGAATCTCCTTGTGACTTTTGGTTTTTCTATATGAAAAAAGGAAGAGAGCTTAGGGAGTAAGTTCTCCGATAGGGACAGGCCAGTTATACGAAGTTATTGATAGACTCTCAGCACGCAGGGATGTGAGATGTGGAGATACGGTGACGCATGCCTGCTGGGAGCCTCTGCCCTCCAGACCAGGGGTTTCACCCTCTGCCACCCTCTCTGCCCCAATCTTAGCATCTCATCAGCTAATAAAGTAGCAACACCAACTGATTTGAGTTTCACCGCCTTTCATTTCCTCTCTCCTGTCTTCTGGTTCTGGGGCCATAATAAGCTTCAAAAAGCCACTAGCCAAATGATCAGCCCTGAATAATCAACCCTACAGAACTAAAAATACAGGGTTGCATTATAATGCAGATGTACTGATAAATTAATGGGGAAATAGTTGAGTCTACAGTTGTTTGCTGATATGTTGTCCCAACCAGAAGTTACATAGGAAATAAATGATTTCACCCTAGTGGGTCCTGGGCATGTAGCTGACTTATTTAGAATGAAGGCTCCGGAGGCCAGAATCCTGCTTTGAGCCCATGTGGGGATTATGACAGCATCTTGACTGGTTGTCCTACTTCTGACTTTAGATGACCTGCCAAGCCCTTGCCAGCTGTCTCTCACTGTAGCTCTATGGGTGACTTGGTGTGATCCGTCTTCAAGGCTTATCTCCTACTAAGGATGTCAGGGGTCCCTCCCCTCCTTTTTTGTAATGTAAAAGGAGATATTTCCAAAACAAAAAGAACATATCTCTCACATTTGCTAGACATTGGTGGCTATTTCCCCCTGTGGCTCAGTGCTAAAGAATCTGCCTGCAATGCAGGAGCCACAAGAGGGGTTTGATTCTTGGGTCAAGAAGATACTTTGGAGGGGGCAAGGCTACCCACTCCAGTATACTTGCCTGGAGAATCCCTCGGTCAGAGGAGCCTGGCGGGCTGCCGTCCATGGGGTTGCAAAGAGTCTGAACTGACAGGACTGAAGTGACTTAGCATTCAGGCATTGGTTATCGTGTGCCCTGGGTCAATAAGATCTTCATTCTTATGTATTAGCTTGACTTAGTCTTATTGGAAATGATGAATTCAATAAAAATGATTGAATCCTCACTATATGCAGAATACTAGGCAAAGCATTAGATCAAGAATTGGCAGTTTTTCTATAAAAAGCCAGAGAGTTAATATTTCGGCTCGGTGGGCCATGCCTCTGTCCTGAGTTCTCTACTCCGCACTGTAGCATAAAAGCAGCCAGAGACAACGCAAAGATGGGTGAGTGACTCTGCTCCCTGCAGACTGTACTTGCAGGACCAGGTGGTGGGACTTAGCAGCAGACCACAGTTGCTGACCCCTGGTCTGACCCTTTTGACCCCTTTGTTGGAGACACAGCTATGAACAAACCCGACATCATCATGACCCTTTTGGCGTTTTCACTTCCTTGGGAATAATTCTTTGCTATTGTTAATAGCATTACTTTGGAAACACACCTGTTATAAATAGTTGACAAGTAGCTTTGGGGGGAGCATTGGAAGCCTAAGTAACTTTACTGAAGAAAGTTTCCAGTGAACACTCAGTTCTATTTATATTATCTACTGGTGTGTGTGTGGGGGGGTCTGGGCGGGGTAGGGGGGTGGGGGTACTATGTGTACTTAATTTGGTAGACACTATTTTTGAGCTGCTCTTTTCCCCACTTAACATGATTTTGCATGCGTATTTCTATGTATTGGTCTAGATTGTATAATTTTAGTGGCTACATAGTGTTTCTTGCTGAATTAAGGCATGTCATGTGCTGGGGTGTAGCAGGCACTTGTGAGATGTTTGTTTCCAGGTTCAGTGAAACTTAGAGTTGAAAAGAGCTGTTTTCTGCAGAGGCTCTGCTGGTGGGAACTGTGGCTATGGGAGGCTCTGGGAGAGCCTGGCTTGCCTGATGTCCTGGTACCTGCCTGCCAGGTGACACCAGCCTCTGTAGCCGACCTGCTAGGTAAGTGTGTATTCAGTGCAGACATTTAAGTGACAGATAGTGGGGTGATCTTTTACTAGAGTACTATTCCCCAAGTGCAGGGAAAGCATTTGTGGGCCGTGAAGCAAAACTTGGGAGTCAGAGGGTCCTTGCGGGGGCAGATGGGAAAGAAAAGCAGCCCGCGTGGAGGAGGTGGAAAGCCCAGAGGGAGGGATTGGCAACAGGTATGCGGGAAGGGCCCGGGTTCCAGAGCCAGACTGACCTTGATTCGACTCTGACTCTTGGGGTTGTCCCTCATGTGCTGCGACTGGGTACATTCTTGGTCTCTGTGTACATCAGTTTTCTGTGCTGTAAGATGGGGTTTATCATATCCTTTCCATGGAGATGTTGGGAGGATCAGAATAATCTCGTAAGCATGTAATACAGTGCCTGGAGTCTAATAAGCATGCTATGTATATGATAGTTTTTATTATTTGGGGTGAAGTGTGCGGTCCCTGTTAGGGCTGCAGCTTACAACAGTAGATGTTGTTTTATTATTATTGTTATCGTGCGTGTGTATGTGCTCAGTGGCTCAGTTGTGTCTGACTCCTTGTGATCCCATGGACTATAGCCTTCCAGGCTCCTCTGTCCATGGGATTCTCCAGGCAAGAATTCTTAAGTGGGTTGCCATTTCATTCTCCAGGGGATCTTCCTGACTCAGGGATCAATCCAGCGTCTCCTGTATTGGCAGGTGGATTCTTTACCATCTGAGCCACGTGGGAAGTCCCTACTCAGCTCTTTATGCATTCATTCATTTATCCTCCACACACACAGAAGCCCAACTTTGTGCGTTGGTCCAGTATGCAGTGGTGAAGAAAACAGGCATGGTGATGGACTTTAATCAAATCACCCCACAAATGTGTACTTACAGACTGTGATAAGAGCTGTGAAAGAAAAGTACAGGGCCTTTAGGTTGGGGGAGGATCTCTCTCTCTCTTTTTATGAGACGCTTAATTTCATTAGTAATCAGTGAATACAAATCACAGTGAGATTCCATATCCCCGTTTGATTGTCAAACATTGAGAAGCTGTGCAGTAGCAAGCATTGGAAAGAACACAGATCACTGTGTGCTGCATTTATGTGCTGCTGGTCGGCCTGTAAATAGGTGAAAACCCCTGTGGAAAACAATTTGGTGTTATCTCGTGAAGTTGTATGTGCACCTATGGCGTAACCTGGCATTTCTACTTCCGAGTGTAAAATTGCCTTGAGAAGCTCATTCTCGTGGGCAAGGCGAGGTATACTGAGAATGTTCCTTATGGCACTGTTGATACTAGTGAAAAACTGGAAACCCAGATGCTCATCAGCCGGAGGATGGGTCAAAACATTCTGGTCACACGATGAGCTGTTATCTGGCAGCAACACGAATGCACAACCATTTCCCTGCAATGATCTGAGTGAATCTTAGTCATCTAAGGTTGGATTTAAATAAGCAAAACCCTGGGAACTTCCCTGGCAGTCCAATAGTGAAGACTTTCTCTTCCACTGCAGGGCACACGGGTTCAACCCCTGGTCTGGGAACTAAGACCCTGCATACCGTAGGGTGTGGCCAAAACTTAAAAAAAAAAAGAAAAATTAAATTAACTTAAAAAAAAGCAAGACTCTGAGTATTCCATACCATATGATACTTTTGGAATATATTTTAAAGTCAACAAATATTTAAAATACATTATTTAGGGGTACGGATATATACAAGTGATAGTCGTTCAGTCATGTCCGACTCTTTGTGACCCCATGAACTGTAGCCCGCCAGGCTCCTCTGTCCATGGGATTCTCCAGGCAAGAATACTGGAGTGGGTTGCCATGCTCTCCTCCAGGGGATCTTCCCAACCCAAGGATCCAACCCGGGTCTTCTGCATTGCAAGCAGATTCTTTACTGTCTGAGCTATTAGGGAAGCCCAAACTTAAATAATAAACCTATAAATATGAGTTGGTGGGTTCATGGGTTCCCTTCTGTGGGAAAGACTTGTGGATGTTTTTGTGATGAGATCCCCACATGCAGCATAGATATGGGAGCCAGGAGAAGCTAGCTCTCAGTTTGAAGGCACAGTAGGCTATTTTTAGGTTTTGCTTTGGAAACTTTTTAAAGACCAAATTATGAAATGTTACCCATCAAAGTAGTGACATTAGGTGCAAGGGTGTGCATTTCTTTTTTTTTTTTTTTTATCATCAGGAGTGTATGTTTTTGATGACTACAAATGCAGATAGGATATGGGAAACTGGCTGTATCTGATATGTATCATTTCCTGCACATGCAAGGTGGTGCTGGGAGATGTCAGCGATGAAGGGCTGTGTTTGCAGCCAGGTGTGAGATTCCTTGTCGAAAGGCTGCTGTCACCATGAAGGGACAGATGTGACTGGGTGATGAGGCCTTCTCGGGTTTGGTGCCAGAGTTTGCAGGCAGAGCTAGTTCAGAGATGAGTAAGAAGGGGGCACTTGCTGTTTGTAGATTCAAGCTCAAATGTGCATATTGAAACTCTTCCTCACTTTCCCTCTTCTGGTTGATGGGCCTTGAGGCATCCTTATCTCATTTGTAGAAGGACAGAAGAGGAGGTGGAGGGAACACCTTTGTATGAAAAAACCAGCTTATGGAGAGGAGTTGGGGATGGGCTGAAGGAGAGCTGAGTTCCTCTGGGATGAATGGCGCATCTGTTGGGAAGGTTCAAAAAGATGCTCTTATCAGGCTGCTTGACCTGAGGCAACATAGAAGTCACCAGAAGAGCAGAATGGCTGCTAAATGAGCAGGGCATCCTGGGCAGCAGTAACTAAAGGAGGAAAACTTGCAGAGGGAGGAAGGAGTCCAGAGGAGGAGGAGATGGGGACCAAGAGGGATTGGGAAGCCAGATCACACACACTGGCTGCTTGAGAGAATGGGAGATGTTTCACGTGCTTGGACATTTAACAAGCATGTAAAGAGCAGAGTGGTTCCATGTGGTTCCAGAAGGTAAAGTTAGAATGGAAAGGTGTAGCTACAGGAGGAGGTATTTGGTTTTAGTATATACATCAGTGTTTCTCAAGCTGTAGTTGGCATTCCATTAGTGGGTTGTGCAATCAATCTAGTGACTAAACCAGCAGTTTAAAAAAAATGAAATAGAATAGAAAGGTTGAAAAGAATTGGAAAAAAAGACTTGAGTGGATCAGATGTGTATCGGTCAGTTTTATTTATGAAATATTTGTTCAGTTTTATGTATTTATATGTATATGTTGATATTTTATGTACCGAATCATGGTATAATATCTTATTGGGGTAAGGTGGAAAAGTTTGAAGGCCATTGTTATGAGCTACCTGTTATGAGCATTTAATAACAATACTTACCGTTTATTGAGCTGGTGGCTCAGATGGTAAAGAATCTGCCTGCAGTGCAGGAGACCTGGGTTTGATCCCTGGGTTGGGAAGATCCCCTGGAGAAGGGACTGGCAATCCATTCCAGTATTCTTGCCTGGAAAATTCCCTAGACGGAGGAGCCTGGCAGGCTACAGTCCATGGGGTCGCAGAGTCATTGGACATGACTGAGCAACCAACACTTTCACGTTCACTTTCCACTGTGCAGGCACTTTGCTAGGTGCTTTATATACATTTTCTCATTTCAATTTTACAACAACCCTTGTAAGCAGGTATTATTGTTCCCATCTGAGAGATGAGCAAGTTCAAGTTCACTTTCCCGTGTTAAGGAGCTTGTAAAAGGCTGAGCTTGGAATTGAACTCAAGTCCAAGTCTCTTAAAAGCTTGTGCATATGCCAGAAAGAGAAAGATAAATACCATGCAATATTCACTTGTATGTGGAATCTAAAATATGACACAAATGAGCTTATCTATGAAACAGAAACAGACTTATCTATGAAACATGGAAAACAGAGCAGACTTGTGGTTGCCAGGGTGGGGTGGGTGAAGGATGGATTGGGTGTGGTAATTGCAAACTAATGTATATGCAATGGGTGAGCAATGGGTCCTACTTTATAGCACAGGGAGCTATATTCAATATCCTATAGTAAACAATAATGGAAAAGAATATGAAAGGGAACATGTATAACTGAATTGCTTTACCATACACCAGAAACTAACACAACATTGTAAATCAACTATACTTCAATCAAATAAATAAAAAGTCTGTGAAATAAAACCCTACCTAATTAAAAAAAACAAACAAACTCCTATGCATATAATTATGACCACTCTCCAATGCAAGAAGAACCATCGGAGTGTCCATCACGTGGCACAGGTTGCCTGGAAAAGTGAGAATTGTTGGAGCAGAGACTGGGTGGCCACCTGTCAGGGACTGTGGAGACAGGGGACTGTGCTGTCATAATGATCGCCCTCCAACACCCTGTGGCATAGCCTAGGATGCCGCTTGTCCCTTGTCCCTCTTTTACATCAGTTCCAACTCTGGAGTTTCTTTGATTATCAATTGGAATATGGTTTAATTAACACATAGATTTAGATTTGTTTAGGTGGGATTTTTTTAAAACAAGTTTTCTCATTTTTCTGTAATGAATGTACATTTATTTTATGATTGCAAAAAGTCATTAAAAATGAAATGTCTTCTGGTTTTCTGGAGTGAACACAAATCAATTTTATAATTTACAAAAGTCACTGAAAAGAATAATGCTGCATTGCAACAAAAGACTTTAATTAAGAATTCTTGCTGGCAAGTTTCTGAAGACAGCTGGCAATTGCTGCTCCCCCTTTTGTGTGGGCTGGGGAAGCTGTGCGTGAACCACAGGAGGCCATGGACTGCAGCTTCTCATCAGTTGCCTGGACCAGCCCACCCTCCCTGCACAGAGCAGGATGAGGCAGGGGTTGTGGCTTAGGGGAGCCCCTTTTCCCTCTCAGCTGTGAAGTGAAGCTTCCGTTGATTCTCTCTTTTTGTTTTTGTGTTTTGGGCTGTACCACACAGCATATGGGATCATTAGTTCCCCAACCAGGGATCGAACCTGTGCCCCCTGCAGTGGAAGCTCAGTCTTAACCACTGGACCAACAGGGAAGTCCCCCATTAATCCTCTTTAAAGCTGGGAAGGATCTTAGAAGTCATCCCCACTAACCTCTTTGTTTTAGATAAGAGAAAACTTAAATCCTAAAGAAGGGATGTGACTTAGCTTTGTTCGTGACCTATTGCATGAAGAGGAGAACTGGGATCACCTCTCAGATGGGTTAGATTATGTTGCTTCCGCCAAAAGAAAGAGGGTCCAGAAAGTTGGTTGAGTTTGTGGGGGGAATAAAGAGCAAAGAAGTGGCAAACCTTCTGATTTTAATTTGGTAGGAGAGTTCCAAAATGGAGATGAGGGGAATGTGGTCTAGTTGGAAGAATCTCAGGCTGGGATTTGACCTGAGTTCTGCTCCCAGCTTTAAAACACCCTGTGTAAACTTGGTTCAATCACTTACTCGCTGTTGGAGGACAGATTAATTCTTGTTCCTCATGTATTGCTTAGTCAACACACTGCAGGCGTACTCATCCCCAGCAGAGGATGTCCTCAGGCTTATTTCCTTCCAGAGCCAATGGCCTAATCTTCACAGAGGAGTTGCCATTAGTGGTATTCTGTAGAACTTCAGGCCACAGTAGAGGAGATTCTCCAGATTGGTAGGTGCCAGCCATTGAGTATGGTTGTTACATGAGTATGAGGTATGAGCTCAACTCTTTGATCAACTCAAATTCAAGGATTGTGTTTTCTGAATCCTCACTGTGCATGGTAGTGCTGAGGTTCTGCATACGTAGATGCCTGATTCACTGAATTGATGGTGTGTATGTGTGTATTGTGTAAGTAGTTTGTGGGTCACATGGAAATGGGATCCAGGTCTACATTCAGATAGTCTTGATTTTTGCTCTGTTGATGGACTGTCTGCGTGAAACTTAAACATAGGCTGTCTGACATCAAAATCAAGTTGTGTCGAGGAGCTCTGTGGTTTATGATGGGGTTGACTTGAAGTGGGTCACTCTGTGCCTAAGTAGGCAACCTAGGGGAGGGTGGTCAGGAGAAGGGGAGTGGGGAGAGGCAGAAGCTTCTTCTAGGCTTTGAAGCTACCCAAGGAGCTGAGCATAGTAAGGAAGTTACTAGGATTGTGGCATTGTGGTTGGCCTCCAGACTCATCTCAGATGGATCATAAAAGAGCTGATAAATTTCTCTTGGGTGGCCTATCTTGGATATGAGATTCTCACTGGTTAAAGTCGTCATTCCTTTGACCAGGGATGCAACATAAATGTTACCCTGCCTGATGGCCTCAGCTGAGAGGGTAGGCAGATGTGATTGTTGTTGGGGTTTGTTTTACGCTCTGTTATCAAAGCTATTAATATGACACCTTAAGGCTTTATGACTTGATTAGTGGCATCAGCATTTGAAAGAGCTGGCTTAGGGCTGCTGTTAAAAGTTATGGGGAGAGTAATTAAGTGGTAGTTGTGAAATGTAGGGGTGGTTTCTGTTTACCAACGGCTTTGCAGGGAGCCCTGCCAGTTACTGAACCCCCATGGTGAATTTTTTGAGAAAATGAGTTGGTTTGGGTGCTCTGCTGTTAACTCCAGACAGCCCTCAGTTTTTTCTCTGCCTGTGGTTCATGCCCTTAATCTACTGCCTGGGAGTGCTCTCCTTATCATTTAGTCCTCTGTTACTCCGAGCGTCGCCCCTGGACCAGTAGCATCCGGCATTACCCAGAACCGAAGGTTGCAGAATCAGGATCTGTGTTAAGATCCTCAAGTGATCTGGGTGCCCTTTAGGTCTGAAAAGTGCTTGGGCTAGCACCTGTGCCCCCTGAGGTTAGAGATTTGTGGCAATGTGGTTTTTATTGTGTAGTGTAATAAACTATTTAAACCCTAGTGCAGAGGTATAATTCCCAGTCTTGTGTCTTCAATTAGAGCCTGGACTCTGTGTGTGAGTGTGTGTGTGTGTGTGTGTGTGTGTGTGTGTGTGTGTGTGTGTGTCCATTGTCACTTGTGGCATCAGCATAGGCTTGTGGTTTACAGTCCTCCCCACAGCTCGCCGAGTTCTTGGCACAGCTAGTCATTTCTTTGAATGCAAGTCTGGCATCCTAGAATGTGGGGAGTGTGACCAAAACACCACTTTCTTCCTGTTACTCCCCTGCACAGAAGCCCACGGTGACTCCCACTGTCTGCTGTGTCACGTCCAAACCTCTCGCTGGGGTTCCCAGGCTTATCTGCCCCGCTTTCTATACCACTGGGCTGATCTTCCCTGCAGCCTGGCTTTGGGTCCCTTGCTTAAAGTGTTTTTCCCACCATCTTCCTGGTGGTCAGTGGTTTCTCTGTTCTCTGCCTTTCTGATTTGCTCTGCTGTACTATGGAGTCCCTGGTTGTTCTGGGATGCTTGTTGAGGCCTTGTGGTTACTTGCGGGCAGGTCTTAACCCCTCAGTCAGATAACACAATTTTATTTCTTTTCTTCCAGTTGTATTGAGATATAATTCACATATAGCACTGTGTAAGTTCAAGGTGTACAGCTCAATGATTTTTTTAAACTGATTACATAGACTCTCAATGAACTTTATTTATTAAACATGATGATTTGGCTTGCATGCATCATGAAGCGATCACTGCAATTAAGTTTTAGTGAACCTCCATCATCTCATATAGATAATAAAAGAAAAAAAATTTTTTTTCCTCTTGTGATAAGAATTCTTGGGATCCATGCTTTTAGGAGGTAGGAATACCCTTGTATGTCAGGGACCCCAAGCATCTGGCAGGTGTCTGATGATTGAACACCTGTGGATTTCTTGGTACCAGTCATCAGGAGGCCGAGGATTTGGTGTGAGTAGGGTGAGGTGGCTACTGGTTTCACAGATAGGTTGGGGCTGGGGAGGGCTTTGAAGAGAAGCCCAGGGGAGATTGGAGGGGACTCCACTGCGGGGAGGTGGGGGGAACTGGGTTGTTCACTTCCAGTCCTTCCCTGATGGTACCAGAAGTGGAGGAGGAGTGCCAAGCTGTTTCTGATTAATTGCAAACCTGTCCGTTTTCATTTTATGTGAATCTGGAGATGAGAGAAGAGGGGTGAGGAAGGATAAGGAAGAGTGTAGGGGCTTCCCAGATGGCTCAGTGAGTGAAGCTTGGTGGTGAGAGCAGGGGGATGAAAAGGGATGAGGAAGAAGGGGTGCAGAAATGAGGAATCAGGCCGTTTGGATGTTGTCCTGGTAAAGTTTGGGGTAAAGGCTATATTTACTTCTTACAGTGATGCTGGTAGAATCTTTTTCTATGTTTAGAAATAGTTTATATAATATGAGAGTATGTATTCTTTAAAAAAAAAAACAAAAAACCTGAAACTAGAATAAAACTTAAGCAGACCAGTTACCATAGAAGAAATTGAGAAACTTATCAAAGAGCTTTTCCTTAAAATAGTGTAGGACCAGACGGTTTCACAGGTAAATTTTTTCAAATATTGAAGGCGCAGGGAATTCTATTGCTATTTAAATCATTCTAGAGCAAAGAAATAAGGAATGCTTAAGTTCTCTTTGTGAAGCTGGTGTAACAAAACATAACAGAAGAGCACTATGGGCACACAGAACTACAAAGTGATCTTGGCTTTGAATATTGATGCAGAATCCTAATAACATAACTAGCAAATAGAATCCAGCAGCCCACAGGAAGAACTCCATGGGCAGGTGGATTTCAGAACAGGAGTGCAAGGATAGGTTAATTTTAGGGTTTCTATTAATAAGCTCCCCATATTAAAGGATTCAAGGAGAAAACAAGATGCTGAAAAGGTTTATGAGAAATTAAGCATCTCTTTCTAATAAAAACTCATAGGAATAATTAGATACCTCCTCATCGTGAGAAAATATATCTTTATCAGGGTGGTAGCCAGATTTTGCTTAGTACTGAAGTGGTAGATACTAGATACATTCCAATTTAAAAATTCAGGTTTACTAAACTTACTGCAGTAATTGCTTCATGATATATGTAAACCAAATCATTATGCTAAAATTATTAAGTACCATAATTATATAACCTTGTTTTGGAGAGATAAGCTGGTATAATTAGATAAGAGAAAGAACTAAGAGGTATAAAAACTACTAAAAACAGTAAGAGAATTCAGTAAGGTCATTGAGTGTATAATTAATGCACAGAAATCAGTAATTCTCCCACAGAAATGATATTCAACTAGAAAACATGATGGAAGGAAAAAAAATTTCACTTATGTAAGCAGCAAAAGAGAGAAAAAAAACTAGTTATAAGCTCAATAAAAAATATACTTATGTGTAACTTCAATGCTACTAAGGGGCATAAAAAGCTTAAACAAGAAGATAGTATAACCCTGGCTAGAAGAGGTCAGTGTTATAAAAGTCCTATTCATTTAAGATGTGATCACACTAAAATTACCAATAGAATTATTTTGGTAGTAGAAGACTGATTCTAAGTTCATATGGGAAAATTAGCTTACATGAAAATACATAAAGAGGAGGGGATAATTCTAACAGATATTAAGTATTTTAAAAGCTATAGTGATTAGGATAACTTGGTACTGAATAGATTGAACAGATGAGACAGAATAGAGAGACCTGAAATAAATAGTGGTGATGCATATTTGTGTGTGTAATTTGTGATAAAGGCAGTTTTTCAGATTTGTGGGGAAAGATAGTAACTTCGTACAATATTACCACCTTGGGGGAATACATTTAGCAGGCGCTCTACTTTCTGTCTTAGGTCAAAATAAGTCTATCAAAGATGTAAATGAAGAATGAAAGTAGTAGAGCACTAGAAGAATTTTTCTACGGTCTTGGAATAGAGAGACATTTCCAAGTTTGACACAAATCCTGGAAGACATAAAATAAAAGGCTGATATCTTTGACAACATAGAAATGAGAACTTCTATAATGAGAAAGACAGCATCAACAAAATCAAAAGATATACGATACCCTGACGGAGAAATATTTGCTGCATATGTGATAAAAAGAGCTAATTCTCTCAATATGCAAAGAGCTCTTAGAAATCAAGGAGGAGCATTAACTTAACTGAAGAATGAGCAAAGGACAGGAACAGAAAATCATAAGAAAAGAAGGGTAAATGAATCTTTAAAAGACAAGATGCACAAACTCTCTTATAATAAAACATGCAAAGCAGAACTATAGTAAAAGGGCACTTGTAATCTGTCAGATTAGGAAGATCAAAACCTAAGTTGGTGAGGATGTAAGAAAACATGCTTTTGTACATTGCTGGTGAGAATAAATGGATACACTGGTTTGGAAAGCAATTTGTGATTTTTTATTTAAATTGGTAGGTGCTCGTATCTTAGGGCCCAGCAGTTCTCTTTCCTAGGTATCTCTCTATAGATGCATTCACGTACATGCACAGTATTCACTGAACGTTGTTGTAATAGTGGAAAATTAGGCACAGTAATGTAAATATCTGTTGGATGGAGAAATAAATATTTATTTATTTAGTAAGGGCAAAATAAAACAGGTGGTTCAGACCATTAGTGAGTCAATAAATCAACTTAGTGGGTTGTGACACAGTGTGAAACAAAGAATAGAAAATAACAGAGTGCATTGCACGGAGTGGGTAAATATTTAGTGAGATTTTTGTTTCAGTTTTGCATATTCACAAGTGTGAACTGGGTCACATATTTCTTACTGTGGGCCTCAGTCAGCAAAGTTGGAAAAACACTGCCAGAAGAGTAGAAAGGAATATATTAGGTTGATGGCTTATGACAAGAATAGGTCTGAGAAATGTAATGTGGAGTAAAAAAAAAAAAAAGAAGCAAGTTGCATAATGGTATGTACAATGGTATGCCATTTTTGAAAATGTATATTTTTGGTGGAATCATGTATTCATACAAAACAGGCCTGAAATATGTGCACCAGGCTCATATCAGAGAGGCCTTCTGGCGTGGTATTGAGAGGGGACTTGGCTTTAAATCACATGCTTTAATTTGTTAAAAAGAAAGTATGAGTGTTTTACTTGTGTATATAAGTGAGCAAAAAATGTTTACACATTATAGAAGGACTTTGCAACAAATCCATTAAGTCCCCATGCTTTTCCCTCTGTTGATTTGCGTTTTTCTAACTCATTTTCTTTTACTGATCCATTTAAGTGTCTTTCCTTTAGCTTTAAATTGAGTATCTTATAAATTCTTATCAGCTTGTTAACTTTGTTTTTCAGCTATTAGTTTAAGATTGTACATAAAATTCTTTAAACAGTGTTATCAGTGGCTCATTTATTGGATCTTTATATGTCTTTTCTAAGTTTTCCAGCTTATTCTTTGGAAATTAATTGGGCCCCTGGTTTAGTCATCTCAGATATTTTTTCTAAGAGCCAACTTCAACTTTCATCCTCTCCTCTGACATTTGTTTGTATTCTTGTTTGTTACTTTGGTTTTCACATTTCCTTTTTCTCCTTCCTTTTTGCCTTCCACAAATTTCCTTCAACAGCAGTGCTTCTCAAATTTTAGGGTGCCCATGAATCACACGGGGCCTGGAGCCCCAGTTAAATGTGGATCCAGTAGCCTGGTGGTGAGACCCCAGATTCTGCATTTCAAACCCACTCCAATTGGGGCTGACCTCCAAGGAGCCAGAAAGTGGAGGCAGTGGCCCCTGCTTCTCCTCTGACCTTAGGGCACCAAGTATTCAAGTGTCTAATAGCCAGCGAACCCACCAACTGTATAAATATGATGCCCCAAGTATGTCCAAAGAACTCATACTCATCTCCTTTAATGTAGCGAAGATGGGATGTCCTGCCTCACCCTCTGGCTCCAGGCGGGGCTGACCACCACACACCGTCCAGGTGATCCTAAAGGACAGAAGGGTTCATGGCTGCAGAATTTCTTAGGGCATATTCGGTTGGTTGAGCTGACCACCTTTGCTCAGCACAGCTGTCTGGGCTCTGCTGATTTAGCTGACTTTTTAAGAACATTTTGGGTCAGTTGTTCTGAGCCTCTTTGAAAGTCCATGGACCTATTAGTGGGAACATGATGCAAGCTGTGGACTTCCTCTCCAGAAATACACCACCTCCATTTGTGCATACTGAAATTCCAGTTTTTCTTTTACTTCTTTGGGCTTTAGGCACCCAAAAGTCAATCTATAAACCATTCAACTGACACCTTATTTAAGGGGAAGAATCCCAAGAAGAGGAACATGATCGACCATGCCCGGGCTCTCTGTGGCCACCGGGGACCTGGCTGGCCGGACACTGGTTCCCCTAGATGTGGTCTCTTGAGCCGAGTAGGCAGACCCACCCAGACTGGGCCTGCATCGTCGCGGGGGAGGGCAGCCCCACATGTTACCTCCTGCAGCTCAGCCTTGCCCTCAGCTCCGAGAGTCTCCCCTGGCCTGAGGAAGCGGAGACTCAGATCCCTTCCGGCCAGGATTCTGGGCTCAGATGCGCTTCTGGCTTTGACATGGCAGAACCTCCCGCCTTGTTCCCGTGTCCTGTTTCCTTCTCTCAGTCTCGGTTCTTCTCGGAGGCTTCTGTGCTGGTTCCTGTTCTGCTGACGTGCCTAGTATCCAGTCCTGGGCTGGGGCCAAGACCCTGTCGTGGGCTTTGCTTGAGACAGCAGGGTGCGATGGGATCCCAACCCATTCGCTTACTGGCCATGTGACTCTGGTATATTATGTAACCCGACTGGCCTCGGTTTCCCTATATGGGTGATGGGAACTATAGAATATACCTCTACAGAGGGAAGGATAAGTGTGTGTTAGTGTGTGTTGCTAACCAGTAACTGGCATGACTAGTCCTACTCCTAGGGGTTGGATCTGCTGGATCCAGCCAGCTGGGGCCTTGGTAACCTTTACAGATGTCTCAATACCTGTGTTGCTGAGGCTCACCTGTGCCCCTCCCCCACCCCCATCACAGGGCTTTGCCTACTTGTTGGGACAGTTCAAAGTCTCATCTTCCGCTGCTGCCTTCCCCAAAGTCACTGTAAGCTCAAACTCTAGCTTGACTTCTCTAGTATCTCCTTGGACAGGAGGCCTGTCCAATGAACCACAGTTAATCTGTGCATGGGATTGGACTGGCTTGTCTGCTCCCTGCTGATCCCAAGAAGGAAATTGCAGATCAATTTCATTTAAAAATACAGCTGCAAAAATCATCAGTGGAATAAACTAATGGCCTCAGTACTTTGGGAAATATTTATTGTGTAACTCCTATCCACTAGTCATGGTCCTTAGCACTGGGGATTCTTCTGTCCTTGGGGCCATGATGGAGTCCTGAGGCCCCTGGGGGTTGCGGGGAGGGGTGGAACAGACATGTGGACATTTGATTACATTGCAGTCCCTGTGACAAATGTGATAGTGGAGGAAGAGAGGACTGTGGGAGCCCAGAGGAATGAGCCAGTAACTCTGTTTTCATAAAGTAAGGATTGGAAGGCTTCACAGAGTAGGTAACATTAGAATAGGTCCCTGGAGGCTGATATCTCTATATCTTTGTCTCTTAATTTTTTTCAGATAAATTTTATAGTCATGTACCATGGTCTTGAAAGATGAGTTTTGAAAAATTATCAAGCATGGCTCATGCCAGTAATATGTGCCTGGTTCAGTCAAAGAGACTAATATTAATAGAAATAAACCATAAAAATTAGAACCCCCAATATTTAGAATAGCGCCTAGAATATAATCAATGCTCAACAAATATCTAATGAATGAATGTAGTCTCAGTAGATGCAGAAATATACTGGAAATAATTATATGTGCTTTAGAAAGTATCATAAAACTAAAACTAAGTGTCTTAGAGGATTTACTCCTAAGTATGATAAAGAACCTGCTATGTATAATCATGTACCAAGCCTTCCATGGGGGCTGCAGGTTCTGAGTGGAGAAACTCTAGAAGTGTGCTCTGAAAAACAGGAACTAAACCAAAATGTCCCTTATCACTACTCTTATTTAGCATAGTTTAACAGATGCTTGTCATACCAATATAGGAACAAAAAGAAACTTAGAGGGATTGGTATAGGGAAGGAAGAGATAAAAACATTGCTGTTTGCAAATGACACAATTTCTATTCAAAGAAAATTACAAAATCCTATGTGACTGCTTCTGATCAGAAGTCATAGTATTGAAGGGTCAGTATCCCAGGTTTTTGCCTAGATTTCATGCTTAGGCAGTTAAAATTCCAGTGAAATACTTCAGAGGCATGCGTAATAATCATCCTAATAATCAGGAAAAATTGGTGGGCAAGCGTACTGAAGGATGTCTTGAAAATCTTTTAGCAGTGGGCTCCTCTCAGCAAACGAAGCAGGTAAGGAGTAGTTATTAAAACTATACTGTATTAGGATCAGACAGAAAAAGGAGAGATGGATACAATAAAATAATCTAAATAAATGGAAGGCATTGCTATTGGTGAATTTGGAAAGGCAGACAATAGTGAAAGACATTACTTTAAGGTAAATGGCTCCTGGGAATTCCCTGGCCATCCAGTGTTAAGATTAGGGCTGTGCATTCTCATTGCTGAAGACCTGGGTTCAGTACCTGGTTGGGGAACTGAAATCCCACAAGCCTCATGGTGTGGCAAAAAAATAAAATTAAA
The DNA here is from genome assembly GCF_033118175.1 of Dama dama. Taxonomy (NCBI): domain Eukaryota; kingdom Metazoa; phylum Chordata; class Mammalia; order Artiodactyla; family Cervidae; genus Dama; species Dama dama. The sequence goes on along the minus strand of NC_083687.1, from coordinate 18,494,885 downwards.
AAAAAAATAAAATAAAATACAGTAAATGACTCTTGGGAAGAACTAAATAACAGTATAGAGAAAATGAACTCAGATATGTCTTATAGTTATAAACTCTAGATGTGTTTAAAACTCAGTTTTAAAACCTCTTTAAAACTCAGGAAAAGTAGATGGAGTCTTTATCCTCGCTGTGGAGAGCAGATGTATTTGTGAAAATTCCATAAAAATGATCATTGAGGAAATGGGATATGCTGTGAAGGAATAAAATCTATAAAGCAAAAATAATAACCATACACCCAGTTGTCTCAGGTGGACTGTGTCGGCCTGGGGCTGGGGTGGGGCCCTCACGGGACATGTTTACAGCTGGGGTGACTCAGTAAAGTGGATTTTTTTCCCCCCAGAACCCCCTAGTAATTAAAGTGTGCTCAAGGGGAAGGTATAGAAGAGGGAACCAGTTGTGACAAACTGATAGCTATAAAACATGTTGTCAAAAGCATGCACGGAACTGATCAGGCTCTTCAGGGTAAATATTCAGATTGTATTGCTAAAATAACCAAAACATAGGAACAAATCGTTTCATACAAGGCCCAGTTAATAAAGTGAGATGTGGAGAACAGTTCAACTTCCTAAACACACAAGATAATTAAGTTAGAACAGATCTGAGTTAGTTGGCCTATCTTATTAGTGACAAATAGATCAAATTTATAAAACTCACTATTGAGGATTGTGGGAAGGAAAACAGGGTACCATTGGCATTATCGGAAAGGGGAGCTGTTTTTCTAGGGAGCATGGTGACTTTGGTGACACTGCTTATATCTTTTTTTTTTTAAATTAAAAAATTAAAAAAAAATTTTTTGACCCTGCTGCACAGTGTGTGGGATCTTAGTTCCCTGGCCAGGGATTGAATCCGTGCCTTCTGCCAGTGGAAGCTCGGATTCTTAAGCCCTGGATTGCCAGGGAAGTCCCAACACTGCTTATACCTTTTGACCAGTATTTTTACTTCTGAAAATAAGTCCCACAGAAGTGATCCCAGAGGGGCAGAAAACCAACTCTTCCAAAGATGGGAAAGAATTGGAAATCATCCAGATGTAGATAACCCAGGAAAGATTGCATAAGGTCTGTGATGGCAGTGCTGAGGAATCCATGGCCACATTGAAGCTGAGAGCTGGTTACAGGTGCCTGGAATGGCACGGGGAGGCTCACCTTTGCTCAGGGCAAGCCGCTGAACATCTACACACGCACGCTGAAAAGAATCTGGAGAAGGGCAGAGTTTATTTGATGTGTTTTTGATCAAGTTTCCGCCCCCCACCCCGGTAAAATTGTTAATATGTAATGCAGGTTTTTCAAAGAAGAAAGGAGGGGAGGAAATTCTGATAGTAAAAAGGGGAAACGTGGGCAGGGTATGGTGGAGAGACAGCCTGGGCAGGGCGTCCACGTGGGCTGGATTTGAGTCACTGCGTTGCCATGCGGTTTGGGGCAAGTCACACATCTTCTCCAGCTTCCCTTGTCTCCTCCCCAAAACGAGGTAATGGGGACAGCCACCAATGCGATCCCAGGAGTTCTTGCCTTCTGAGAAAACCCTCTTTCATTAACTAGCTTTGCAGAGTTCTGGGAGGCCCTGACTGGTCTCCTTCATGCTGTGCCCATCTCTACAGAATGTTTTTAGTTCTGGGCAGCTCCACTTCTAGGGTGACAGCAGAGATGGGGGGCAGGCGAACACATCCCAGAACTAGACCGGCAGCAGAGCCGTTGCAAATAGCCCCGAGAAGGTACTGCAGCCCCCTGGAGGCATTAAACAAAGCAATAGGGACCCCTTCTGTTTCAGAACCAGCGATGTGGCCCAAGAGAAAAAGACAGAGCCTTAAAAGAGAACATTCTGGTGAGCAAATGCAGATTGACCAGGCTGTTGAATTTCTTTTAGAAGATGTACTTGTGGACAAGGCAAGAAGGGAAGGATGCCAGCCACTTAACTGATGTGTTTGGGACACTTTGGGGCCTAACTAATGAATTCTAGTGTTGAACTCTTAATTGGAAGCTGGATGACCTTGAACTTCGTAACCCAAGCCCCGGTTTCCTCATTGTGAAAAATGAGGATAACCTCTTCCGAGTCTGTCGTGAAAAGAACTTGGTGGGATGCTGTGCCTAAGCGTTCCCTGTGCTTTCAGTTACTCTTTGTCAAGGTTTTCCTGGATGCCTGCCAAAAAAAATGGCACGACGCTGAGTCCCGTAGGGAGTACAGAGCAGTCTGAGTGATCATTCGGGCCTTTGGGGAGTGTGTATAGCCGGGAGCGGGGTGATTGCATGAACCCCTGCAAAAGTATGTCATGAGAAGCTAGCAAGGTCGGGGTGGTGTTTTTAGGATGAAGGAAATTGGGCCATTCAGGGCAAAGAGTGAGGAGCTCGTTAGGAGGCAGAGTGTGGGGATGCCTGAGAGAGAAAGAGTGGTATTTGGTGGGGGAATGTGCCAGAAGGCCTGAGGTGGATGTAAGAGCCCTGCAGGGTGTTTTGAACACATCCGTGGCTGTTACCTTGTGGGCCTCAGGGCAACCCACCTGCCAGGTGAGGGCTCTGAGGTTCGCAGGGATTGAGGGACCCGAGCTGCCCCCCGGGGCTGACTGGGCCCAGGAGAGGCCTCTCGCCTGCTGTGCTGCTCCTGGGAACCACACACCCTCTCAGGAAGAGCAGGCCCGGGCCCTTCTCGCTCTGAGGAGAGGGGCTGTGGAGAAGGAGATGAAGGGCAGGAAGTTTCGGAGGTGGAGAAGAAGGTGGAGGTCGTGAGGGGCTCTGACTGATTTTCAAGAGGCGGTGATAGAATGTGGGACCTGGAGTCAGTCACTGGGGTGAGTCCCAGCTTTAGAGGTGCTGCAACTGTGACCAAGTAAATCAACCTTTCTGAGCCTCAGTTCCTCCCTCTGTAAAATGGGGCCATCCAGCTAACCTCCTGGAGACTGGGAGGACTAACTCATTTAGAGTTATGTGTGGAAAGTATTTGGCACTTTCTAAGGCTTCCGTACACGATAGCTGCCACGATGATGATGATGACGATTGTTGTTATTATTTTACTTTGTTTTTTGTAATTATGAAAGATTGGCGCCTCTTAGAAATGAATAGTTGGCTTTGCTGCCTGGTGGATCAGTAACACGTTTTGCTTCATGTGGCAAGTAAATGCTTCTCTCTCTCTGCCCTAATTTATTTTCGATTTAAAGCAACTAACCTTTATTAAGGACCGTCTGTGTATCAGACATTTTGTTCTGTAATTTTACATATATTGTCTCATTTAAATCCTCCTGTTAATTCTTTGGGAGGAGGGGTTTAAGTATTCTTATTCTTTAAAAACATTTTTTTTAAACTTTTTTTTTGATATGGACCATTTTAAAGTGTTTATTGAATTTGTTATAATATTGCTTCTGTTTTATGTTTTAAGGTTCCTTGTCCCTGAGGCATGTGGCATCTTAGCTCCCTGACCAGGGATCAAACCCATACCCCCGGCATTGGAAGGCCAAGGCCCAACCACTAGACCATCAGGGAGGTCCCAGTATTCTTGTTTGTAAGATAGGGAAATGGAGTCTTAGAGAGTCAACAAGAGGGGATCCAAACTCTGACTCTCTGAGCCAACTTCTGGTGGGTACTGGGTGCAGGGCCTGGGTGAGCCCAGGGCCCTGCCCCTTCCTAGTCAGTGACCTGGGACCAAGCTGGTAGGGGCAGGGGGCTCTCATTTCCTTTTCCCCTCATAATTGCAGCTTTGAGTCAAGGTATTTAACCCCAGGGCTTACTCTTCTGTGGTTACATGGTAGTGATAACAGCAATTAATTGGGAGGTTATTGTAGAGATTAAACAAGATAATACCCAAAGCTCTGGAGCCCAGCTGTAAGTGGTGGCTGCCATCGCCCCTGTCTCCAGCCTCAGACTCTCTCCAGCCCCCTGGGAAAGGGCCCTGTTTGTCAGCTTTAGCCTGGAGAATGGGTATTATGTGTGAGTGCATAAGTGCTGAGTCATGTCCGACTCTGTGCAACCTTGTGGACTGTAGCCCACCAGGCTCCTCTGTCCATGGGATTTTCCAGGCAAGAATACTAGAGTGAGTTGCCATCTCCTCCTCCAGGGGATTTTCCCGACCCAAGGATTGAACCCGCGTCTGCTGTGTATCCTGCATTGCAGGCAGATTCTTTACTGCTTGAGCCATCCAGAAAGCCCAGTGGGTATTATAGCTTTGACTAAATATGTAGATGTTTTAGGGGACCTTAGGAGGAGTTTGCCGAGCATTGCAGTGTGAACTTATTTCCACTTTGGATGAATCCAAAGCAGACTCAGTGTGGGTGTTCCCTAGTACGAGAAAGCTAAGGTCTTGACTTCTTGGGGCCTTTGATTCTGCAGTTGCTTAGCTGAGGCAGGAAGGAGGAGCTGGCAGGAAGAGCAGTTAGAGGGCAGGATTGAGAGGAGGGAGGAGAGTGAATTGCTAGGCTGGGAGGGTTGGGAAATGAGACTGGGTGGGGTCCCTGACCCAGTAGAGACGTGTGGATCAACCAGAGGCCTCCAGGCTGGGTGCAAAAGGGGCCAGAGGTCAGGTGTTCTGATAACCGGGCTTCTTGGAGTTGGCCTTGGTCATGGTGTCCAGGCCAGCTGGATTGGGGTAGAGAGAAGAGAGGAAAGGGGAGTCCCCCTAGAGGGATGGAAACCCATGATGCAGCCACTGAGACATCCAGGAGGGAGAGGAGGTGGGCGTATCCTCCAGGTCATGGGGTGGACAGCCAGTTGGTGACTCTCTGGAGGTGGAGGAGAAAAGAGGAGTCTAAGGGGAGCCCCAGTTTTAGGGCGATGACTGAGAGGAACCCATCAGAAGCAGGGCGGAAGGGAAAGCTGCAGAACTGACATGGGTGTGTAGGGGTTGAGAACCTGTGAGAATGGCAGGTGGGGACATCTGGTCAAGAACAGTGTCCCGGCTGAAGGCCAATGCCATCTGCAAACAGATCCTGGTCCTGGAAGCCCCCAGCTGTGGGTGAGTCCAGCACCAGAGGGTGGGCTTGGTGGTGGTGGAGTGCTGGTGGACCCTCAGGGGGTTGGGCTGGAGGCCACCGATTGGAAAGACGTAAGCTCCAGATTGGTTTTTTTTTTTTTTTTTTTTTTGCTTTTTGAGGGGGCTGTGCCAGCTCTTAAGTTGTGGCACGTGGGTCTTCGTTGCTGCATGAGGGATCTAGTTCCCTGACCCCTAGGCCTCCTGCGTTGGGGAATGTAGAGTCTTAACCACTGGACTACCAGGGAAGTCCTGTCCAGATTGGTTTTTAGAACCCCCCCCCGCCCCCAACCCCGCACATACCTGTACTCTGCTGCTTAAAGCTTGCCCACGGCCTGTAGTGGGGAGGCCAAATTCCTCCACCTGATGTGTCGGGCCTGTCCAGAGCAGACCTTGTATTAGCCTCCCGGGACTGCTGGGATGACGTACCAGCAAGCTGGGGGATTTGAAACCACAGAGATGTATTCTCTGGTGTTCTGGAGGCCAGAAGTTCACTGTCAAGGTGCGGGCAGAGCTGGGCTCCTCCAGAGGCCTGGAGGGCAAGTCTGTTCATGCCTGTGTCCCAGCTTACAGTGACTCCCGGCAGCCCTTGGCATTCCCTGACCTGTAGCTGCATCGCTGCCTCCGTCATCACACGGCCCCATGTATGTCTGTGTCTCTTTTCTCTCCTTGTAAGGGCACCAGTCGTTGGATTCGGGTGGGTTTGAGATGACTATGACATCATCTTAACAGTTACATCTGCTGAGACCCTGTTTCCTAATCAGAGCCTATTCTGATGTTCTCAGTGGTTCTGAATTTTGAGGGGGGCACCGTTCAGCGCAGTATGGGCCTCACCTCTTCCTGCCTTTCTGGCCTCATTCACGCCTCCCCCAACCATGACATCCTTCGGGGAAGATGTCTAGAGCCGACCCTAGCTCAGGCTCACTGTCTCTGTTTTGTCAGCTTCCCCATCTGTGAGCGCCCCAACATCTCCTCAATGGCACATGTCCTCTGCCAGGCTTGGGCTCCTTGGGATGGGGACCGGACTTCACCCGTCCCTCCTCACTGCAAAGTAAGTTGGTGTTTGAGAGCCCAGCCTCAGAATGCCAGAGAAATGGATTTGAATCCTGTCTCTCCACTCAATCAACTATGTGACCCTGCTCTAACCCTCCAGCCTCAGTTTCCCCATCTGTCAGATGGAGCTATTACATGAGAATTTAATAAATTCAATGAGAAAAAGTATGTAAAGCAGCCTAGTGGGGGGCTTAGGGTCTCCTTGAGGGTGGTTGCCGTGTTTTTTTGTTGTTTTGTTGATTTTTGTTTTTGCCATGCCACATGGCATGTGGGATCTTAGTTCCAGGGATCAAACTCACGCCTCTTGCACTGGAAGTGTGGAGTCTAAACCACTGGACCACCAGGGAGGTCCCGCCATGTTTTTTTATTCACGTTGTGTTTCTAGCACTTGGTCCAGTGTCTGGTATGTTACGTGCTGTATAAAATATTTGTTGAATAAGTGATCGCGTGGGGAGACTTGGCTTGATGAGAAGGAACACTGCTGTGTTTATGGATGGGACCCCCTTAGAAGCCCCGCTTCCTCCTGCCCTCGGTCCCCGAGAGCTGGGTAATTGCATTTTGAGTTTCAGCTAAATGATGACAAGTGGCGGTGAACGGGGGTCGCAGTTTGAGTCAGGCTCAGCTCCATACCTGCTGTTTCTCTTTCATGTGGATGGAACAAACTCTGGCTTTTTACATTCGCGGTACCTATGGTGGCTGCAATAGATGAGTCACCATTTACTGTAAAGCTTTCAGATGCCCGGCAGACATATACCAGTCAGGAGTGAGAGGGCCTTCTGCGATCAGGCACCCCAGCCATGAGCATATAACAAGGGAGAGAAACTACTTGTTGTGGTTGCAAGTGGTAGGAAGGTCTTAGGTGAGGGTCCATAGCCATCTTAGCTTCCTCCTTCCCAGATTTCCTGTTGGAGTTTTACTTTGATCTGTAGGCATATTTTGAAGTCACTTAAATAAGTCTGTGCAAATTTGTGTCTGCTTGCTACTAAGTTAGAGGTTTATGCTTCTGTCTGGTTTTGGTTTTACGTGGAATATTAATTTTTTTAAAGGGACCTACTCCCATTTCTTGATTATTGGTCACTGAGAGCAGTGCTTCAAAGTCTGAGACTTTTTTTTTAATCCTTTTAAGTAGAACTGTCTTTGGGTCTTCTTTGCCTGCACGTGATGGTTTTCTTTTCCTTTCAAGAGATGAACCTGTGAAATTCCATTTGGTCTCGAGCGGTAGGCAGGGCTTGGGGCATTTCAGTTTTTGCGGATGAACTTGGTTGTAGAGGACCGAAAAGACTGACAGGCACTGCGTGTTCTCCCTTGCAGGTGGGACTGGGTGGGGCTGGGTGTGGGGAATGCTGAGTGGCTGGAGAGGCACTCTCAGAGTGCCCAGCATGTGCCTGACTCTGTGCCAGGGCCCAGCTTCCCTGCAAGCGGGCTGTGTGGCAGGGTCTGGGGCTCTCATGGCATTTCAAATCTGATTGAACACATACAACCCTTATTGTGCATGTCTGTGTGCACATCTATGCCATGGGGCCTTGGGTAAGTTATGGGACCTTTCAGCCTCAGTTTCCTCCTCTGTAAAATGGGCATACTGACACTTTTCTCAATTGGGTGGCTTTAAGGATTTGATGAGATATTTTAAGGCACCAACTATAGGCCTGGTACATAGAAGGGTTCAAAAAAATGGTCATGGTAATTACAAGAAGTCCTGTGAATCTCTTTGTTTTCCGAGTATGGATGGTGGAGGGAGCCTTTCGGTGAGAAGAGGGAAGTTAAGATATTCTTTTTAGGTGGTCACCTCCCTGGTTCTTGGTGGTAATTAATTCAGTATCTTAAGTTGTCCTCTGTGTTCATTTGCCTCGTTTCTGCCTCTCCGCCTGGGGTTTGGTGCTGGCCCTTATGGAATACCCCCTTTCCTGTCATCCAGGGTCCATCCCTTCCTCTTGAACGTCTTCTATGATTGGCCAGTCCATGCTTTCCTGGTGTATATAGAGGATGGCCACAAGCCCGTGCCATATAGTTCACACCCTCCCCTTTGCTCTAGAGGAGGTGGTCCCAAGGCCCCAGTCAGATCCCGGGGTTTCCCAGACATTTTTATGCCTCCCCTGGGAACAAGAGACTGTCAAAGACATCTGTTTGGAATTCTGAAATTCAGGGCTCTCTGGGAATGGCCGAGGGTTTTGGAGACAGTGGTGACAGAATATTTGAAGTTGGAACTTGGGGACATTCAGGATGATGCCAGCTGTAGCTGGACAGAGTCTCCAGTGACAGATGAAGGGGCTGGGCTTGGTTTTTGTCTCCTTCCTCATGGGCAGTGTCTCATGAGTCTGCCCTCTTCTTTATCCCCAGCTTCTGGAGGTGAAGGGCAGAGCATGCTTCCTGCTTGAATTTGCCAGCCTCAGCGTGGTCTGGTTGCCTCTACTGCCCTCTCCCAGGGTGCAGTCCTTGCAGTGGGGCGGGGGGAGCTTTGTGTCTTGTTTGCAGCTGCCTCCCCAAGACATGCCCTCAATAAGCCAGTTCTGAGAGAGGGAGTGAATGAATGAAGGGCCAGATGACAGCTCCTCACAATGGGAAAAAATTTAGACAGGGTGAGAGTGCGGTCCCCACCCCTACAGGAAGAGGGTGGTTATAACTTGTTGTTCTTTCTTCTGTGTGTGCGTTTGTGTGCTGAGTTGTGTAGTTGTCATTGGAGGTGAGCCACGTTGATCTATAGACCCTTTTGCTGGGTTGTCCCTGGTGTAGTAATGATGTGACATCTCTGGGGTGGTTGTCTGGGATCAGGGGGACAGCCTTGGCTAGGACCAGGAGTATTTTTCTCTGCACAAAAGATGCTGATCCGATGACCTTTCTCTTTCCTTTCTCCCGTTGGATTTGTCATAACTGGATCCAACGGGAGAAAGGAAACCTATTCATGTTGAGTGGGCCAGAGAGGTTTAGCGACGTGTTGTATGTAATAATCAGGATTCGAATGCCACTCTGAGTCCAAAGACAGTGTTCCTTTTGCAGCATCACCCTGACCTCTGAAATACTAGAAGCTTCTAACCCTGGAATTTCCATCCATCCTGGGTCCTGTGGGACCTGCTTGGAAAATTGAGAGAGTGTGATAAATGATGGTCACCAACAGTGGCTTTCTCCACTCATTGCTACACTGTAAAGGATCTGACCAGGAGGAATGGGAGTCAGAAATCAGAACACTGAAGCTGGCCGCTGCTCCCAGAGCCCTCTGTTCCGCTTGATGTGTTTGGAACTCCGTGGTCCTGGTCTCAGCACCTCTGGAGCTCTCCCCCCACCATCCCCCACTCCGACCCCATTGTCAGTTTCTGGGTACTCCCGATCAGCATTAGGCCTGGTACTGTCTACAGCCATGTACATTGCTTTTCTAAAGCTTTCTGTCTGGAAGAACTCTCTTGTCCCAGGGTTTTTAGAATAATTACATCAGGTTCGCACTTCCTGGGCACCCAGCACTTGCAGCCACTTGGAAGGTGTGGGTCCTTTTCTGATTAAGTACTGACATTTGGGGATCAGCTTCCATTCAGCAGAGCTGCTTTTCTTCTTTTCATGCAGGCAGGTACTGAGGTACCCAGGGCCCCCCATTTGGTAATTGGGGCAGATCAGACCTCTTGTCAGGGGAGCTCTGGGGGTGGAATCTAGTTGCAGTGGGGCCTGTACTTTCTCTTTGATCGTTTTAGGTTTAATACGCTCTCGTCTGTAATGGAAACCATAACACAAGCTGATTACTAAAATTTGACTATTGGTTTAATGAGAAACCTGTGAGAGGGACCCACTTCCTCTTGATTTTTGTTTTATTTTTAAAAATTCTGTACATGCTGTTTCATTTCTCTTCCTCTGGACTTTTCTTTTAGAAAAGTCACAAACAACGTACTATACAAACCAAAACCGTTTATAAAATAAAATCAGACCCTGGGGAATACAGAACACTTTCCCCTCCACGGTGCCTTCTTCCCACTCTGGCTGAGTCTCTCCATGGGTCTGATGGGGGAGCAGGTTGGTGTTGACATGGAGAAGCTGAGGCCTGTGCAGGGGATGGGAGTGGCTTGAAGACTACACCGGAGTGGGGCTGTACTCCTTTGGTTCCAGGCCAGTGTTTCTGCTTCTGCCCAGAGCTCTGCTGTTAGATGCGGGATAGTCTCCTGTTGGGTGTAGCCTCAGCCCTTCATCCTTGTGGTTTCACTGGCTTCTTGAATGTGCGCTCTCACCAAAGAATTCTTAGGATCATGCATTTATGTGGTGTCTGGACAATCTTGAATGAATTCCTTACCCATCCAGCCAGCCAACCACAGTATTTCTTGACCTGCTTTGCATGAGGCAATGTGCCAGAAGGTTGGAGGGATGAGAGAGTCAAAACTCCACTTCTGAAGAGTCTTTTCTTTGGAGTTGGGGCACAGAACTATAACACAACTATAATACCAAACAGAACAAAGTTAAGTACTGTGATAAGCATCAAGCCAAATGGAGTCGTGAAAGAGGGGTTCCTTTTTTCTCAGAGCTGCAAAGATGGCATTGAAGCTGAATTTTGAAGGATGAATAGATGATGGACAGACTTGGGGAAAGAAGGACCAAAGGCATGATGCTATGGCCTGTCTCGCTTCCTTCATGTCACACTGCACAAACGCAGAGGTGATCCTGGCCTGCATTTAAGTGGTGCGTGCATCGTGCATGCTCAGTTGCTTAGTCATGTCTGACTCTTTGAGATCCCACGGACTGTGGCCCGCCAGGCTCCTCTGTCCATGGGATTTCCCAGGCAAGAATACTGGAGTGGGTTGCCATTTCCTCCTCCAGGAGATCTTCCTGACCCAGGGATCCAACTCTCTTCCCCTGTGTCTCCTGCATTGGCAGGCAGATTGTTTACCACTGAACCACCTGGAAAGCCTGGGTTTAAGAGGTACTTGGCTATTAATGGTTTTGCAGAATTGCTTGGACCTCCTTCACTTTGAAGTTAGGGTTAGAGGTAGAGGGTTGGCCTTCAGAGAGGGCTAGCTAGTATTTACTGAGTGTTTTACTTACATATATCCAGTTTACCTACATCATCTAATGTGGGACACATAGCTAGCAAGCCCTTGAGCTGAGATTTGAACTCAGAGCTTTCTGCTCCCAGGGCCCCTGTTCTTCCCACATGCCTGCCTTATCACCTTCTCCTGGGAAGTCACTGATGCTAAATAGTCATTCCCACGTCTCAGGTCTCAGGATTCAGGTGGCAAAGTAGTGTGGCCTGGTGGGAATGCTTGTGAAAATATTTTGTCGTCTTAGCTCACATCATTCAGGCTTCCTGTGGTTAGTGGAGGGGGTATTTCTGCCTCCGTTATGCTTTCTGGATGACCCTCTGTGGTGCCATTCTTTTGTGATGCTGCTGTTTGGCTGACTTTTCTGACAGTTGCCAGGTATATTACTTTCTGGGAGCAGGTGTCTTTTGACCTCTGACCTGCCCAAGCTGACAAGTCACGTTCTGTGCATAAATGGGTTGTTGATGTTTTTATTGGACAGACAGTGCTGTCCCATGAAAAAAATCAAAGAGAAACAAGGAGAGTGGGTGGGTTGATGAGCAGCAACTTAGTACAGGGTGGACTTCCTGGGATAGAGGCAGTAGGCTGGATGTTGGACTCATTTGGACCCAGTTTCCAAGGGATGTCTTGAGACATGGCTAGGGGTATAAGGTAGATGGTGGTCATCAAGGGGTAGGGTGGGTGCTTGAATCTTAGTAAATATTTGGCAATTGTGAAAAAATGTTGTAGTCCTAGAGTATATCTCAATGGTCCTCTGTCTTGATTCCTCTAGCTAGGAGTTTGTGCAGTGAGTGCTGTCTGCGGAAGGTGTCCGAGGCTGCCAGTTTTGTCATAGGAGGGAGGTGCCGTCCCTATGTGATACCAGTCCTGTTCCACAGATAATTTCTTGTCACTGCTCTCCTCTGATGACTCCCTCTGCTTTCTTCCTCTCCCAGCTCCTTCTCCATTACAGTGCAATTTTAGATTCTTGCAGGGCTGCCGAGCAGTTAATCTTAGAATCCACTTCTCCAAGAGCATCCTGCTTTTTATCTCTGTTCTCTGTACTGGGGGGCTCTGGGATTCTGCTGCTAAAAAAGTTTGAAAACCAGATGTCTAAAGCATTTCTGCAGTGTTCACAGTCTTCAAGGGTGACCCAAGGGGTTTGTGAGTGAGGACTCCACCTCCTGCTGTGAGTATTGTGGGGGGTGGCGGTGGGAGGTGGGGATCGATGTGTCTGTCCTGTTGCTCTTCCTCTGCTTCTAGTTCTTCAGGGACTCATAATTCTCCTCCTTTCATCCCACTCTGCTGAGGAAAACAAGTTGTGGGTCAGTGAGTAAGTCCCAAATTATATATGCTCTCTTCTGTAATACTCATGTCCCAGACTAGGAAGCTCAGAGGGGTTGATTAATTTGCTTGAGGTCATGCAGTTTATAAGTGAATTGGTCTAAGTTTGAATCCAGATCTGATTTGAAATTCAACATTTTTACTACTGTACGTGCATCAATCACACTTTTACCTACAATCAAAACTGTTTATTACTCTATCATTTACCCCTCTTGGAGAGGTGGGATGGGTAAATTTAGCACTGTGTACCGTAGTTGTTCTTCACTCACTCAGTTGTGTCAGACTCTTTGTGACCCCAGGAGTCTGCGGAAGGTGCCCGAGGCTGCCAGTTTTGTCATAGGAGGGAGGTGGACTGTAGCACACCAGGCTTCCTGGTCCGTCAGTGTCTCCTGGAGTTTGCTCAGATTCATGTGCATTGAGTCAGTGATGCCAGCCAGCCATCCTGTCCTCTGTCATCCCCTTCTCCTTCTGCCTTCAGTCTTTTCCAGCATCAGGGTCTTTTCCAATGAGTTGGCTTTTCGCATCAGGTGGCCAGAGTATTGGAGCCTCAGCCCCAGTCCTTCCAATGAATATTCAGGGTTGATTTCCTTTAGGATTGACTGGTTTGATCTCCTTGCAGTCCAAGTGACTCTCAAGAGTCTTCTACAGCACCATGGTTCAAAAGCTATGTTTATCTCAGTTTTATTTACCTTGGAAGCCCTATTTTGGATGTCTGAGTGAGATGGGAAATTGGGGAGCCCATGCTTAGTATCTTCGGTTCTGTCAAAGTCAGAGTCGGAGGAGAGGTCTGGAAGGCTGACCTCCCAGTTCCTGAAGCTGGATATTAAAGCCAGCATCTGGGAGCTTCAGAGCCCTGAGGCCACTGGTTGCCTTCCTCATTCTCTAAATCTTTCTCTGATGCTTTTTGGTCTTCCCCTGAATTTCCCATAGAGTCTTCAGAGCTTGGCTCAGCAGATGAGGAACTGGGAACAACCTGCTTGGAAGTGTGTGAATGGGGGCACGGCTTGAGGAAGACTGGAATTGTGTGTATGGGAGACCTTTGATCAGTTCCAGGTTGCTGTTCCACCAATGGCAGAAATTAGAGCCCCTGGTTGATGAGACAGTGCAGCCAGTCATGGGTGCCCTAGGGCAGAGTGTTTAATGGTGTCTCCAGTGTGGAGCTATCTGCTGTTGTTACAGCCATGCTTCTCTTCAAATTGTGATTATTAACTTTGCTCCCCTTTCCAGGGTGCCCCATACCTCCACTTGAGGGAGGGGATATAGTCCTACCATAGGGCTTAGACACACTCCTGAAACACAAGAGGGAAGCTTGAAAAAGAAATCCAAGGACTTGGTTGCTGGAAGAAAAATCCAGCTAGCTCATCGGCTCCCAGAGCCTCAGATTTATCCAGAAAAGCAAGGAGCGTTTTTCATTAGCTAGTGAACACCCCCCTTCTTTCTCCGGTGCAATCACGTTTAAAAAGTTAAGTGTGGGGAGAAGGGGGATCAGTGACTCCGGGTTTGTTGAGTCCCAGTGGGCAGAGTCCCTGCCTGTGTTGCCTGGACAGGACAGAGGGTGACCAGCCCCAGAGCCTTCCTGGAGGTTCAGTCTTCTCTCTCCCTTCTGTTGCTACATATTTACTGAGAACTGAATACTCCAAAGCTGGAGCCTAAGAACTACAGCAGCTCCGGGCAGGGCCAGCTCATGTCACCCTGATCAGCCACACCTTGGGTTGCTGTTTATTCAGTCTGTGGGGTGGGGGTGTATGGGCCTTTACACAGCGGGCTGCACGTCGGGATCCCAGGAATGATAGACGCTGTGCCTTGAGATGGGCCTTCGCGATCCCTTTTGTTATTCCACCCCTGACTTTATGGAGGGGTGGCCGAGACCCAGAGAGGGAAAGCTGCTGCTGCAAGGCCCCACAGTGCCCCTCAGACAGCCCGGGAGCTTTGCAAAAAACAGGTCTTCCAAGGCCCAGCCTAAGACTCCCCTGAGATGCTGGCCCTGTGTGCCCTGCCCTGTTTTCCTTGGAATGAGGGCTGGTGTTTCAGATGGGGACTTTATGACTTCATTTCAGATAATGCAGTTAGTTGGGTACAGTTTGCCTGGTGGTTGCCTAAATTTAAACGAAGTGGGCTGGGGTGGGTGGTAGTGAAGAAGATTGGCTTGGTGCTTTCATTAAAGCACAATGTGTTGGGGGAAGGTTCGATTTTTATTTTTACTTCACTGAATGAGGGATGAGCACAGAGCTGTGGGTTTTTTCTCCCCCTTTCCTTTTCTTTCTTTTTGAAATTATTAAACCTCTATATTCTTGAATTAGGACTGGTGGTGCATTTTGCTTTCAGGCTGAACGAGATTAAAGTAGGTTGAACGAAAATATTATTATTTTGCAATTTGCGAGGCTAGGGTACAGTTGTTGGGCAGGCCTGTTAACCTGAACTGTGATTGGACTTGGGTTTCATTCCCAATTCTGGGCACTCACTGGCTGCGTGACCCTGGATTATATTTCCAAACTTGACTTTCCTCTTGGTAATGTTGGTAGCAATACCTAGGTTTTAGAATTGCCTTGCATCTGAATCCATGTGTTGGAAGCTCTTGGAGTGCTGCGTACCACACGGAGGGTACTTGGGAATTTTTCTTGGTTGTCCATCCTCCATCATACTTTCCCTGCCTCGCCTCCCAGTAAGGTGGGACTGGATCTGGGGATGAGGTTGAGAGGACGGCCTCCTGGAGGAGGGGAGGAGGGTGGTGGGGAGGCACGTCCTGGGGGGCGGGGGGGGGGAGAGAGAGAGAGAGAGAGAGTATGTGTGTGTGTAGGGGAACTGGAGTTAAAGGGGAACTTGACTTGTCTCCTTGTGGGAATATTAAGAGATCTGAGCATCTAGAACTATCTTCCTGGGTTTTAACCTCACTGATTTGTCACTCTTAAGTCTTCTCAGTGTTTGAAAATCCAAGTTAAAAAATACTGTGTTTCTGGTTATAAGAGCAACATGTTAGAGCAAAGTGGGAGCAGACAGAAAATCATAGAGAAGGAAATAAAAACGATCCATAATCTCACTCCTCTGGGAGAAACCAGCATGAGGATTCTGAAGTCCGTGCCTCCGGTTTCTTTCTGTGCCTGTATACATAGGGTGTGTTTCCTTCTGGTTCATTTCCACAAAACTGGAATCATCTTGCACATATTGTTATGTAACATGCTCTTAAAACAATATTCTGTGAGCATTTCCTAGTTGTAAACTGTTCTTTTAAAACACGGCTTTGGGTGGGGGCACAGCATTCCGCTATGCGGATATTCCAGAACTTATTCAACCAGCCCCCCTATTGTTCCGTCATTTAAATTGCTTTCCGTTCCTTTTGCTCCTTCCCTTCATGCTGCAGTGGATTGGGGGATGCAGGCTTTCATAACTGGATCACTGTTTCAGGAAAGCAATTCTCGGGTGAAGCACGCTGAACGGAACGGGTTCATTAGTTTTGAGTTTATTTTCATGCCTTACATGTTCCTTAGATCTTTGGGCTTTGTAGTGAATTCACCATCTGGGTGAGCTCTGTACTGCTTCTGCATTTCCACTGTGTGCTCCATACACCGCTCACCCTTCAACTACTTCTCCTCTAGTCATCAGGGGGACAGAAAACAACGAGAGATCAGAGTTGCCCCAGGAGATCCTAATTCAAGCTCTATGTCATGCACTTGCAGAGCACCCCTGAAAAATGTGGGTGCTTTAAAAAGATATTTATTTATTTTTAATTGTTGTTAAGATCCTTTATTTTATTTCTTTCTTTTTGGCTGTGCCTCGCGGCATGTGGGATCTTAGTTCCCCCACCAGGATCAAACCTGCGCCCCCTGCAATGGAAGTGCGGGATGTCAACCACGAGACCACTGAGGAAGTTTCCAGAAATGTGGATACTTTTTAATCCTCTGTTTCTTCATCTACACAGTGAGAGTGATAATACGTTTCTGACCAGAGGATGAGGGTGAAATACAGTCCTGGCCTCAGATGTGCCGTGTAACCTGAAGTACCATAAAGATGCTGGTTGTTAGTGATGATGACTTGACCTTTGTCCTTGAGGAATGATCATAGGACCTGGTCCAGGGGTGCTGCAGCTGGCTTGCACCAGCTCTGGAGAGTTGATTCTCCCATCTCTTCCTGACTCCAGGACTGCTGGCCCTCCAGTTGGTAACTTGAGGTGGGCCATACTGAGAGTATTTACACCCTGGAAATTGACAAAAACTACAATCGAGCCTTTTTTTTTTTTTTGAGAGCTGACTGTTAAACATTTACCAGCACTTCACAGCCCCAGTGTCCCCTGTGCTGATTTGACATACATTGTTTTGAGTCTGTAGTTCATGTATTATTGTCTCATCTTCCCCAGCTGGACTATAAACTCTTTGGAGCAAGAATTAGATATTTTAAGACTTTAATGATCGGGACCTATAAAGCAGCATTTCCACAAATGAGCTCATGACTGTAAACTACGTGAGAAGATTTTATGCTAAGACTTACACTCTGTGGGATTCTTAGTAACTACACGGGCCCATGGCCCAGTCCTCTCTTAATGACCTCTTATAGGTGGATCTTACACAGATTTTTAGTTATTTAGCCTTAAAACTGCCCAGGGTATAATAAAGAGGCTTTATCTCCCTGCGTTTCCATCAGTGACTGTGATAATAATGGCTCGAAAGTCATAGCTAACATTTACTGATTGTTTGCTGTGTGCTAGGTACATCTTTAATACTTTTACAATCATTTTCTTGTTTAATCCTCATTCCAGTCATCTAAAAAGTACATTAATATGATCCTTGTTGTATAAATGAGGAACATGTGTAACTTAGAGACTTGGGCACGATTGAGGGAGATCCTCCATTCATTCAGCAGACATCTAACCCCTGCCACATGCTGAATGCCTCCTGGCTGCCAGGATGAAGTGCCAGCTCCTGCCTTCATGGAGCAATCCTTCTAGTGAGCCAGACAGACAGTAAATGCACATGCAAACAGTACTGCGATGTCAGTCGGAGGCTATGAAGAAAACCAATCAGGTTTTCCTCCGCGGTGATGATACAGGAAGGCAGGTGGAGAGCTCATGGTAAGCTCGAGTCAGGCGCACAGGGCACTGTACCCCTCACTGTACCCCAGTGAGGACTCCCAGGATGTGCTGGGCAGGTGGCATGAGCCGGAGGGCTGAGCAGTGAATGCAGCAGGAGGAGAGCAAGCTCCGTGGGCTCAGGGCCTGGGAGAGGATATGAAGATTTAGAATCCGAGACCCATGGGGTTGGCAGCTTCTTGGAGGCCAATGTTCTCATGGTCCACGTGGACCCAGGAAGGTGAGGAGGGCAGGATAGCTCCCCCGAGTCCACCCTTGTGTTCACCGACGGGTAAAGCCCGGTGTTGCATTCCCAGTCCTGAGCCTGTGCAACACCACTATCTCCCAGCTTTAATTTTTTTTTTTTCCTGGCTGGGGAATAATGGCACATGGCTGCAGTAAGCTAGTTTAAGGACAGTTAAGGCTGCAGTAAGCTAGTTTAAGTTTAAAGGCAACCCTAACCCCAGGTACCCAGGAGCTGGAGTAAGTTACGAGGACAGGCTACTCTTACCCACAAGACATGCTGCTAGAAGATGGGGCCTCCTGGTGTGTAAGAGGCAAAAAGTATTTTAGGCTGCCCTTCCCACCTGCACCCCGTTGCGTTATGGACCAGCCAGTGTCCAGAGTGGCTGAGCCAACATTTATTCAGCATCAGCTCCACGTTCATTTGATAAGATCCTAAAAATCCCCGCCCTGGGAGATGGAGAGCTGGGATCCAGTGTCCACTCTGTGGTTAGGAAGTCAGCTGTGTGAGGCAGGTCTTGGTCTGGTTTCCTTCCCTGTAACCGGAGGGGCCTGGCCAAACGGTTTAACGTCTCTTTTTCCGCTCTAACCTTTATTCTAAGCCGGAGATTAAACAGGGACCTGCTTCCAAAGCATTTCAGTCTCTCAGTTCCTGTCCCAGGTGGCGACGGCTCCCTGGAGCGCAGGTTTGGGGGGACTGGGGCGCCTCCGGGGCATTTCTTGGTCTGTGGGTGCCCAGTATTTTCCCCCCGTGGTTCCCAGTTTTAAGCCACCTGGTATTGGGTGGTGGTTAGGTGGCCCTTGCCCACACAGAACGTTCCCCACAAAGTAAAACTCGCCCACAAACGCTTTCCTAGCAGTGGGTGCGCTGCTGGCGGCCGGGCGGATGAGAGGTTGGGTGTACTTTCCTCACGGTCAGGCGGTTGGGATTTCGTGTCTCAGAACTGTACTGTCCTCATCCTGGTCCCGCCGGCGGCCTCCCACCGAAACTTTACAGTGATACCAGAGCAAACACAACAGGCTTCAGAACTGAAATGTGACGAGGTGAGGCAGCAACAGGAAGTGGGGAAGGGAGCAGAACAAAGCTTGCGATGTGTGCTCAGAATGTCGACCTTTTTTTTTTTCCTCCCCTTTTAAAAATCATAGAGTTCTCCTAAATGGTTGAGATAGAAGTTCTTGTTTATTTTAAAAGTTCAGCCTCTGGAGAGGCCCGAGGAGAGAGTACGTGGTGGAGTAAAACAACGGGAAGATGCAAACTGCCCCCCCAAACCTCCTCCCCCACCAACACACACACACCCCCGTGCTTGGCAAAAGGTATGCAAATTTCATGTCAGGTTGGTGTTCTCAGGCCCTTTCATCCTATCACTCCACTTCTCTGTACTGAGGGCTGGGGAAAGTTATTTAAATTAGCTTTTCTTTTAGACCTTCCCTCGTAAGATTCTTCTTGACCCTGACTGAAGACAGTGGGGAAAGTGGCATTCTGCCCCCAGGGTTTTTCTTTTTCTGCCTCTCTCTCAGTTTCTTATTTTCTGCCAATGACTGAAAAAGGAGAGAGAGCAAATTCAGTCATCTGTTTCCGGTATCCGGAGCGGCCCGTCTGTTGACTGGAACAGGACCCTGTTAGGCGGTCACCCTGAGGTGCCTCCCCCTGGAGAGGACACACTTCACACAGGGGGAGACTCGGGGACGCATCGCTGGCTGGCCGCACCGAGAGAGGGAATGTTAGTTATTAACTGCTTTTCATTTGAAGAGCAGATACAGTCCTGAGGATGGAAGTTACCCTATGGATGCTCCCTCTTTGGATATCGGAGCCCGGTTAACTCAGGGTCACTTAGCTACGTCAGGGCAGTGAGTGGGGTGCAGCCAGCAATATCGGTGCTGTGTGATAAGAGCCATATGTTTGTCGAAGCTTCACCTGCCTTTTCACAAATTAATCTCCTCCCAAGCTTGGGAAGTTGGGAGGGAAGTTATTATTGGTGCTCAGTGATGGCTGGATAGTAATAATAATGAAATAATGAGATAGCAATGGTAAGTCAGCACTTACTAGGCACATTTGGGAATACTAGGTCCGAGGCATCATCTTATTTATTTCTGAAGGAGCTCCATTGTACAGATAGCCAGTGGAGGCCCAGTGAGTCCAGTAACCTGAGGTGAAGCGGGTGTCCTGTCGTGAAGTTCACTTGGGTCGCAGCTTGGGTCTCCCATATTGCCCTCTGTGGTCACTGGCATTGGTTTCTGAGATGGTTGGGCTTAGGGCGTGGCCTGGCCCTAGAATGTCTCTTTGGGGGAACTTTGCGGGTCCAGGGGATGCCCTCGCCCTGATTCCACTCGCTTTACTGATGGTTAGGCAGCCTTGCCATGGATACAGGTGCAACTTGATACCCTCTGCAGCCTTGTAGATTCATGTGTCAGCTGCATTCCATTGCAAATGCACCAGAGCGAGGATTATTCCAAAGAAAAGTTGAATTTCTTTAAGGTACCTCAGTCCCCATTTCTGGGCATCCCAAATGGCTCAGTGGTAAAAAATCCACCTGCCACTGCAGGAGATGCAAGTTCAATCCCTGGGTCTGAAAGATCCCCTGGAGAAGGAAATGACAACCCACTCCAGTATTCATGCCTGAGAAATTCCAGGGTCAGAGGAATCTGGTGGTACAGTCCATGGGGTCACAACTTAGGGACTTAGGGACTAAACAACAACAGTTCTATTCTGTGTCTATGGCGTTTTGTCTTTGCCACGATCAGATTGTAGTAAGGCCTGCTCTGAGTGCCTAAATTCAAGGCTCCGTGGAAGGGCTGTGTGGTGTGAGCTCTTTTCACATGATTTTGGGCGCCTTCCTACTTTCTTGTGGCTTCATTTCAGTTTTGTTTGCTTTTCAATCTTGGAGTAGCGGTGTGGAAGGCATAGGGAGTTGAACGATCAGCTAATTCAGAGAACTTGTATACAGTGAGTGGGATGAATATGACATGGGGCTGTAACAGTTTTTTAAAACCCTGAGCAGTTTCGCCTCCAGCAGAAACGTGGCATTCACAGGCTCATTTGGGGAGTCCTAAACAGCTTGCTGGTGGAGGTCACCGTCTGACCAATCCAAGCCTCTGGTGTCTCTCACTCTGCTGATGCTACCAAGCTATACAGAGGTGTGCCAGGCACATGGCGATAGCTGGTGTTTTCTCAAGTGGATGAGACTTGAAGAGGGACGGCAGGGCTCTCGTGGCAGTCTGGTTTTCAGTGCTCTATGAATCAAATAGGCAGAGAGGTTGGCTTGCACAATTGGGAGCTGTATCGCTTGGCTGTGGTCAGTGGAGGACCATGTAGGTGGGCCCAGCTCATGTCTTTCTGGTTCTTCTGTTGCTGGGGGTTGGCACCATCTAACTGATAGAACAGTATAAACAGATGAAAAATCATTCTCAGCTTCCCGTCCAGCTTCATTTCAATGTTTCCCATCCTCTTCCAACACTACCTTCATAAAGTTAACTTAAAAAAAAAAAAAAAACTCCACGATAAAATCAAAGAAGAATCTTACCACAGATTTATTGGAGTACAGCTCATGTTCTGTTATCTCCCAGTTGGTTTTAATACCCTAAGAGCCATATAGCTCCCCAGTGAAATCTTACAAATTAAATGTAGCATCTTGGTCTGTTGATTGTAAAATTCTTGTGGGAAATGTGGCCCGGAATGTGAACATGGGAACTGGACTTTTTTTTTTTTTTAATTAAAAAGTGGTTCTCTATCTTTGATTATTTGTTTAAGCTCTGTAAGGAGTTCAGTGTTCAGCAGTGGGGAGGGAATGCCTCCCCCGCTCACCATGAACAGAGAGAACAAATTTGAACAGTTTAGAATTAATAGTGTTTGTGGTTTAGAAACCCACCTTTTCTGTCATTAACCACTGGTGAATGCCAGCCTGAAACCTCTTCTTGTGCCAGAGTAAACCGCAAGGTTGTGGAAAAACGTAAAGGAAATGGGGGGTAAGTTCATAGTAAGACGTGAAGGCTGCTTGTGGGTGGGGGCTGCAGAATAGAAGGAGGAGAAGGGAACGCAGGCTGGTGAGATCCTTGGCCTTTGGCAGACTTGGACTTTGCTAGAGAGAAGGTTCACAGTGTGTGAACTAAGCATTGATGTTCTCCTTTCTGCATTTCCTTAGATTTGTATTTTATTTTTTTTTTTATAGTTTTGCTGGTTGCAAGATTTGTAATATTTATTTATTTGGCTGCATTGGGTCTTAGTTGTGGCACTCAGGACCCTCGTCGCAGTACGGGACTTTCTAGTTGTGACACGTGGGCTTAGTTGCCCTGAGGCACGTGGAATCTTAGTTCCGTGATCGGGGATCAAACCCATGTCCCTTGGACTGCAAGATGGATTCTTAACCCCTGGATCACCTAGATTTGTATGTTAAAACTTCACAGAGCAAGCAGCGTGGAGGACATGGTTTATGTTTGTTGGAGTGAAGTGGTTTTATCTCCACCGGCCCACCTCTGTCAAGTTAGACTTAATTCATCTAGGAGACTGGTTCTCAGCTGGGGATGATGTTGTCTTCGGGAGACATTTGAAAGTGTCTGGAAGTTCCCTGTTGGTCTAGTGGTTAGGATTCAGTGCTCTTGCTGCTATGGTCTGGGAGGGTTCAATTCCTGGTGTGGGAACTAAAAGCCCGCAAAACCCGCAGCGTGCGGGCTTTTTTTCAGCGTGGCTGAAAAAAAAAAAAGGAAAAGAAAATGGAGACATCTTTGGTTCTCATGAACCTTTGGGCCAGGGGTCTGTTACTAGCAGTTAATGGGATCCTGCTAAATATTCCACTCTGCCTAGGAGAGCCCTCACGATTAAAAAAATGATTTGATGTGTCCCATGGGCCATTTTCTCCTCCTCTCCAATAGAGAATTAAAAATATCAACTGTTTAAGAATCTATAGTCTTAGCACCAGTCAACGGTAAAACACATGCCTCTTTGAGGCCACTTTTTGATCCAGCCCAAGTGACGACAAGGCTGCGATGGAGAAACCTCCATCTCAGGGCTAGGTTGCCATCCGGTCATCTTTCAACAGAGCAGGGACTTGGCACCGGCCTGTGTTAAGTTATACACTTCTGCTGAAGTGGAACTGCCAGGTCCGGAAGGCTTGCTGCTCCAAAGATCTGAAAGGGCCCCAGGAATTGGCATCTTGGTTCAGTTGCAATAATTTTGCAGCTTCGAGTCATTTTTTTTCACCCTTTTCTTCTAACAGTTCTCCATCTTATCTTGGTGCCCCAAGAACCTGTTCCCCCAACATGAGTTCTCTAACTTAGTGTATTTTGCCCCTACCCCATACAAAATACTCTAATTTGAATTTTTCATGCTTTTTAAAATCTCTACCACTCATCTTAAAGCTGTATTGGATAAGTCCTTGGTCCTCTTTGGGGAATCTGATTTTCTCTATCCTAAAACAGGTTAATGGGTCTCCAAATTGCTTTTCTGCATAAGGTGGGTCCCATGTGCCATTTTCTTTCCCCCCTCCAATAGAGAATCAAAAATACGAACTATTTAAAAAACTATGGACTTAGCACCAGTCGACTGTAAAACAAGTGCTTCTTTCAGGCCACTTTTTGACAAGTCTCAGGTAAGAATGATAGCATATTAAATTATTAGGCAGTTTTATGACTGTGCAGGGAAGATTTATCCTTCGATGAATAAATATTGCTGTAGCCCAATTTAGAACTTGACAAATGCTGATTTACAGCTTAAAATATATAAGGGTTGTTGTATGATGAAGTGGCGGTGGTGGTGGGGTAGGGTTGAAGTGACGGCCGTTGGCACCTTTGAGTAATATGCCATTAAAACATTGCTGCAGGCAGAGCTGCTAGGAGGATCCTCAGCAGATTCTGGGGGTGCCTGCCTCTCCCAGTAGGTATCAGGGTCCACATCACTTTGTGATACACAGTCCCAGCTGATGGTACTTGGAAGGCCTATTAAAAGTGTGGGTGCCCCCAGGTCCCTAGAAGTTGATGCCACAGTGCATCTTCTGGAGGAGTTCACTTGCCTGCATATGGAATTTCAAGGTAATATGGGTCAATGACGGTCCATTTTTCAGATAAAGAAGGTAGCTTTGAGGATGAATGCTCACCAAACCCAACTGAGGAAGAAAGCCAGTTTCATATTCTGGACCTGGTGATCAGCCTACTTTTTTTTTTTTCTCAAATCATTTCTTAAAAAAAAAATATTTATTTAAATGTTAGTAATATATTTTAATTCATTATATAGAAAGCATCACTATTTCAACACGTAATCAATATAAAAATTATTAATGAGATATCTTCCCTTTCTTGTGTACTACATCTCCATCTTCCACTGTGCGTCTTATACTTGGAACCATCTCAGTTTGACCTGGCCCATTTCAAATGCTCAAGAGTTATCTGTGGCCAGCACATCGGACAGCAAGTTCAGTTCTCTGGGTGGCTCGGGAGGCAAATTGTCAATGCTTCTCTGGAACTAGTTGTTTTTTAGTTTTTGAGACACACGAGCTGGGAAATCTGGGTTCAGACCATCTGAGATGGGTCATGCTGGGAAATCTGGGTTCAGACCATCTGAAATGGGTTGTCCAAGATTCCAGCCAGCCAGAGTCAATCAGTGGATGCACCTGGTTAAACACCTTTGAAACGTGACAGGATTTCTTTGTTTTGTTTTTTAAAAAATGATTTTTAAAATTGAAGCCCAGTTGATTTGCAGTGTTATGCTAGTTTCAGGTACACAACAAAGTGATTCCGTTACACATATATATGTATATATATATATATTCTCTTTCAGATTCTTTTCCCATACAGGTTATTACAAAATACTGAGTGTAGTTCCCTGTGTCATACAGTAGGTCCTTGTGGTTTTCTTTTGTATGTAGTAGTGTTATTCCCAAAGCCTAATCATCCCCCCACCCAACCTTTCCCCTTCGGTAGCCATAAGTTTGCTTTTTGTGTCTGTGAGTCTGCTTCTGATCATCCTACTTTTGAATAATAACAACAACAACAAAAAACCCTGAGACATTTGGACTGACACACATGAATACATAGAAGAGAATTTATAATTGAAACTGACCTGTAATATCTGTTGCCTGTATATACATATCATGATGGTAGAGCCAGATCAGTTACGATCTCTTCCTATTTATTTGTTTGTTTACTGAATAGTGTGTGCACAGGGTATAAAAATTGGAGGTTACAAGGAGTCTGAAGTGGTGTATAGTAATTCTTCTCCTTCCTGCCCCAGTCCCCCAGTTTCCCTGTCCAGAACTTTTGGGTTATCTTTTTCAGAGGTAATCTATGCATCTAAATACATATATAAACCCGTAGTATTTTTGAACAACTACTGGCATACAGTTGTGTGCTTTAGTGTCTTAGCTAACAGTATACATGGAAGATTATCCCATATCGTGACATACAGAATACCCTCATTGTTTTTTTTAACATCTGTATAGCGTTCCATTTTTACGGATAAGCCATAATTTATTAAAGCAACCCCTTGACAGTGGATACTGAGGCTTTCCAGTCTTTTGTCATTACAGATCACACTGCAGTGAGTATCCTCATGTACATACCATTTTGCATATGTAGGAGTATGTCTGCCGGATGAATTCTTAGAAGTGGAATTGCTGGTAAAAGCGCATACACGTCAGTGGTATTGGTAGACGTTGCGAGTATCCTTTCAAGGAGGTTATAGCAATTTACACCCTTAATGAATGAGACATCCTCGCCGGCACAGTGAGTTATCAGACTTTTTGATCTCTGCCAGTCTGATAGATGAAAATTGGTATCTCAGTTCGTTTCAATTTGCATTTCTTTTATGAGTGCGGTTGAGCATTTTTTCACAAGGTGAAGATCCATCTGTATTTCCTTTTCTTGCAATTCATAGTCTTTGCCCATTTTTCTACCAGGTTGTCGGGTCGTTCACAAGTCTTTTAATTTTGTTATCTCTTTGGCTCATTTCTGTATTTGGCATAGTTCTCTCCTGGGGGGCTGAGGCAGAACTTGCATTCAAATGAGGCTCTGGAGAGTGAAATGAATGATGAAATGGGTCCATTTTCTTGGGTGTGGCCATTGTAGCCTCTGAGGCAGCTGGAGTCCTTGAGTGGTTTCTGGTCTCACCCCATCTGTGCTGCTTCAGAGCTGACAGCAGTCTTACTCAGGCAGACAGTGAGTGCCTATTGGTGTGTTAAACACGTGAGTGTGGATTGGTTTGCAGGGTGGTCATGAATGAGACTGAGGAAGCCATGGGGCATGGGGATCTGGGCACTGTGTATTTGCATTTAGCAGATTCTCAGGAAAGAAAGACGGTAGCCACACAGAAAAAGTTCAAAAACATGGTGTCTGGGAAGTCAGGCAAATAGGGTACACTTATTTTTAAGTAATACGTCAGTTCCATTTTCAGTATGATGCTTGGTATGTTTATTTTTTTCAGCTTTTAGACACCTTTTCACTTGAAGTTTATCCAAACATAACGTATTGGTTCTTTTTTTTTTTTAGTCTAACATTATTTAATTTATTTATTTTTATTAATTAATTAATTTATTTTACTTTACAACATTGTATTGGTTTTGCCATACATTGACTTGAATCCGCCCTGGGTGTACATGTGTTCCCCATCCTGAACCCCGCTCCTATTGGTTCTTAACTGAGAGTGAGCCCTCCCCCTCTGCCTGCCCCCCACCCTTAGCCCTGGGGCATTTGGCAATGCCTGGAGACATTTTTGTTGTCATATTCACAGGGGAGAGGGAAGGAGAATGCCATTGGCATCTAGTGGTTAGAGGCCAGGCATGCTGCTGAATATCCTGCAACACCCAGGACAACCCCACAACAGAGTTTTCAGCCCCAAATGTCAATAGTGTCAATATATAGAAAGTGTCAATACATAGAAATACATATAAGGCAATGAGGTCCAGTTGTTAATCTGGAAGGAAAAAAAAAGACAACCCAATAGATCCACCATTTCCTTCAGTTTTCAGATATTCTGAACACTATATAAGGCAATGAGGTCAAGTTGTTAATCTGGAAGAAAAAAAGACAACCCAATAGATCCACCATTTCCTTCAGTTTTCAGATATTCTGGACACTCTGTAGTGTCACAGTTGAACTCACTGATTTATTACATCTAGAGGAACTTAACCTGAAAAGGTATGGTGGTTGAAGGAAAACATACTGAGAATTTTATTTGGAAACGTAACTAGCACAGTTTTGAAAGAAGTCTAATCTATGTTTGCTGAGTCTGGGGGACCCCCCCACCCCCCACCCCGTGGGCTTCTGGTGGGAACCGGGCTGTCACTGCCCCTGCCCTTCCTCACGGCCTTCACTCTTTGCCCTGTGCTCACTCCAGATACTGAACGGGTAGGAATTTCTCAACCTGAGACTCCTGAAAGGCGAGAGTCAGCAGTACCCCAGCAGAGTGGCATTATCTGGGTATCCAGGCTCTGAACCCAGGTGATGCTGGGGCCCTGCTGGGCTCTGTCTGAGTCTCCAGCACCCCAATCTCCCAAGCAGGATGCTTTCTGCCAAGCAGGAAGGCGCGGGTGGCCTTCAACTCCAGGGGTTCAGAGGAACTAGAAGAAATACCCTTGGATTTTCCCCTTTTTTTGTTTTCAGAGAGGGAGGTGGGTGAGAGTGCAGGGTGGAGAGCCAGACCACCGAGCTGAAATCTTTATTCCTCTTTATTCCTGAAATAAAGAATTAAAAAATCTTTATTTTGCTTAACTTCGGGCAGACCTCAGTCATCTCGTCCTTATAAGAGGGGTAGCAGTAGCATTATTAGGAAGATGAACTGAGTTAGCAGATGGAAAGTACTTAGCACAGTGCCTGGAAGTGCTAGCTATTATTATTACTAGTTTCAGCTCTTGGAAGTTCCAGCCTTCTTGCCCCTTCTCTGCGTTTTGGGGGGAAAACCCTTTGCTGAGATGAGCCAGCTTCCTAGATTCCAGGGGGGCTGGGGTGGCTTTCGTGTAGATAAGCGCCCCTCCTAGAGTCTGGGCTGGGCGCTGCTTCCTCCAGGAGGCACCAACCCTTAGCTCTCTGTCGCCAGCTCCACCTGCCCACGGTGGCGTCCTGCGTGTCCCCTGGGCCTGCCTCTCTGAGAGGGTCTCCTCCTCATCCCACTCTCCTGATTCTGGTTTCCCACTTCTCACCACATCATTTGATGTGTCTGCCTTGGAAAAGCTCTAGTTGGAAGAAGAGAAGACAGTCATTTCTGGATCATGGGCCACCCGCCCACATAGGACTCAGCTTTAGTCAGGCTTGGGCTGGAGGGCTCCCTGCCCGCGGCCCTCTAGGTCCATTTCAGCTGGGCCTCCGCCACCGTCACCAGAAAGGGTTATTTATAAAATGCGGACAGCCTTTGGCCAGAGCCTGTAAACAGTCTACCCAAAAGTTGTTGGGTGAAGCCAACTTTTAATTTTGTTTTCTTTGCATTTACCTTGGAGGTTTGTATTCAGATAGTTTTCATGGATCATTTAATGGCTGGGGATCATAAGGATCTCATGCCTGGGGGATGGGTTAACCTGAAAGCTTTCATCAGCACTTGAAGACATCACTGAATATGCAGGAGACTCATGGGATGCAGTGAGGGAAAGGAGTAGATAAGCCCAGTCTCAAGGAGCTGCCATCCAATGGGGGTGGCATGGCACATCCCCTGATAACATCAGGGGCTCGCAGTCTGTTGGGGGAGATACAGCCTCAGCCCTCATGGAACCCCCAGTCTGATGGAGGAGGCATAGGGTTAATTCACAGTCTGATGGGTGAGATTGTTCATATTCTCGGGGAGCTCTTGGTCTGATGGGGGAGGGACAAAGTCTGCTAATTCAACCTGATGGAGGAGACCTGAGTCTTGCTTTCAAGACTGATTGTATGAGACACAGACAGAGTCCTCAAGGAAATAGATAGGAGTGGGCAGTTCTCAACCCAGATTTTCTTTCTGGTGACATGATGGAAGTAGGGGAGGTAGGAGAAGCTTTGGCCACCCAGCAAAGAAGCAGATTCAGGAGTAGCTTTTCATTTGGCTGCAGCAGCTGCTTTCACTGGCCTCTGCTGGCCGAGCCCCACCCTGAAACACTGTGTGGGGGCTGTGCTATCTTTAGTGGTCACCCTTCGTAATCTTTAGAGGACGTTGCTGACGTGGCTGCTTCCTGGGCTGGACCTTTCTCCCTAGAGAGCCGGGGCCTTTTGCAGGGTGAGAATTTGTTTTGGGGCAGGGGAGGCCGTGGGGAATGTCTGGAGACTTCTAAAACCCGGCTGCTATTTTTTGCCTTCTCCCAAGTCAGAGAGTGAGACTTTTAGACCCTTTGAACAATTGTCTTAGAGTCAGAAAATAAGAATATTGGAGAAAGAAATATCACTAGGCATCACCTAGTCTTATCTTCCCATTTCACAGAGGAGAATGTGGAGGCCAGGAGAAGGGAAGTGTATTTCTCAATGCTGCTCAGTAGCTATGCTGGATCTGTGACCTGCATCTTGTCCCCAGCACAGGCCTGGTAACAGTAGTTTCAGGAGCTCCTGGAAAACGCTATGTCAGGTCAGTGAGTCCCCTGCTCACTGCGCTGTATGCTCTCATCCCACTTTGAGTTAAAAGCCAAAGGCCTGGGCTTCCCTGGTGGCTTAGTGGTGAAGAATCTACCTGCCGATGCAGGAGACAAGGAGTTCAATCCCTGATCTGGGAGCATCCCGCGTGCCTCGGAGCAACTAAGCCCGTGTTGTGTGCCCACAACTACTGAGCCTGAACTACACAGGCCCTAGAACTCATGCTCTGGAACAAGGGAATTTACCAAAATGAGAAACTGCAGCTAGAGAGTAGCCCCCACTCACTGCAACTAGATAAAAGACTGTGCAGCGATGAAGACCCAGCACAGCCAAAATTAATTAATTAATTAAAAAAAAAAAAAAGCCAAAAGCCTTATCATGGCTTCGGGGCCGGCCTGATCTGACTTCCCACCTGCTGCCTCTCTGACCTGCCACTTTCTTTCTTATTCATGCTATGCTTCTGGTTGTTCCTTGAATGTACTAGGACATTCCCATCTCAGGGCCTTTGCACTTGCTGATCCTTTTGCCTGGAACATCTTCCCCCAGATAATCTGTATGGCTCACTCCTTCACCTCTGTCAGAGAATCCTTACCTGGACATTCTAGATACAATGCTCTCCCTCTTTGCCCTTCTCCATCCCTTTTATTACCCTGTTTTATCTTTTCGCCAGAGCCTTTGTCACCATCTTAAAGGGTATATATTCATTTATTTATTAACTCTTCCTCATTTCCTGCCTTTAGAACATAAATACCAAAACATGATCTGTTTTGTTTGCTGCTGTATCCTAGGCAACCAGAATGTGCCTGGCACATAGTAAGTGCTCAGAATCTGTTTGTTCAAGGGAAGAAGAGAAGAATAAAGGTGGGCATTGAAATCCAGGCATGTGGTGTTAAGGATGGTTTGACTGGGTTAGTTTGTGATTTAGAAAAAGGATTAAACATATTGGGGTGGCAGAGATCCATCACTTTCCAGTGGCCGTCTGGACCTTTCTCTTTGGTACGGTGGTAGGCTGGCAGCATTTCCAGTCTGCTCCTGAGTTCCATCTACCTTGCATGATCCTTATACCTATAACTGCAAAGAAACTAGGTTATACTTCACTCTTCCCAGAAAGAGAGTGTTTTATGAACACCCTGGATATAGAGAGACTCTGAAAACTGCGTTGGAGTGCCCTGGCCCTTCGCCAGATGACGGACTGGGGATTGCACTGGTGGAAGGAAGTGGCATCTTCCCTACGGTTTTCGAATCTTAATCTGCATGACCAGACTCCTCCTGAGGGACAAAGACAGGCACTAGAAGATTTGAGTTGAGGATTCAGGAGAAGATTGGGTGTTGGGGTGCATACACTCAGCATATGAATTTTGTATGGACTCATGAAATTGGGAGGTAGGAACGGGAAGCTGCTAGCTCCTGGGTTCTTGTCCTGCCCCTTTTGTGGGCGGCTTTGGTGGGTTACTTCCCTTCTTACAGCCTAGCTTCCTCATCTATAAAGTGAGCTTTGGGCCACCCCTTGGTGGGGGTTGGGGTTAAGGCTCCTGGGGATCCATGTGGATTTGGTCCTCAAAGTCCCTTCTAATTTAACATCCCTAACATCAGCTGCATTTAAATTCACTGCTCTCTTTGGATCAAATATCAGACGTTTGGTGAAATCATGGCTTCCTTGATATGCTGGAAATAAAGGTGACAGTTTAAAAAAAAAAATAAATGTTTAAAAAGTTTTCTCAGTGCCAGTTACTTTAGTAAGTGTGGGATTTTTTTCTTTCTTTTTCTTGGTCTTAACCTGTAAGCGATTACAAGATCAAACGAGTTTCAGTTTGAGTCCTCCCTGCTTTACAGTCTGAACCTATATCACGTTGACATCACATTTACTTTCAGCTAGTCTGGCTGTTCTTAGGGAGGCCCTATCAGCTGCACTGTTCAGGCCTCAGGGTAGGAAGACGTGGTTTTGGGCAGTTTGGAAGCTGGATTTTCAGTGTTGCTATAGACCTGGCCCCTCTCTGCCTCTTTTCTGCAAACCACCGCACCCCTCCCCAACCTGACTCAAGTGAGCTGTTTGTTATGCAGTGGTCTACTCAGGAAGAGTGTCTAAATTCCAACCATTTCCCAAATCCTTACCTCTTGCCCAGGACCAGACATTTACTGGGCCCAGTGCAATGGAAATGCGGGGCCTCTTGTTTAAGAATGACTAAGGATTTCACGGCAGGGACAACACAGCATTAAACCAAGTGGGGGGCCTTGTAAACTTGTGAAGCTGCACTCTGCTCTCCTATCTTCCAATACCAGGACCATGGAGATCTATAAACACATTTCAAGAGTCATTATAAATTCCCTCAGAAGGAATTTGAGTTGTTTCTGTCATGGCCTGTGTGATTCAGGGCAGCTGTCCTGAGCATCTGTGTGTTTGGAAAATCACTCCAGCCCTGTGGACAGGGTTTGGATGGTGTTCATGGGTGCTGATGGGAGGTGCAGAGAAGAATGGTTTACAAGGGGTTGTGTTGCCCAAGCAGCCCTAAGGATACTGGGGGGTCCTTTCTTGCAGGAACATCATTTGTTTTGCCTTTTAGAAAATCTTTGGATGAATTATCTATACAGTGGAATACTATTCAGTCATAAAAAAGGTATGAAGTAATGATGCATGCTACAACATGGATGAATTTTGAAAACATTAAATGAAAGAAGCCAGACACAAAAGGCCACATACTGTATAGTTCTGTTTATGTGAAATGTCCGGAATGGGCAAGTCCATAAGATAGAAATTGGTGGCCAAGGGACGAGGAAAAGGAGGAGTGACCACTGATGGATATGTTTTTTTCTTGAAGGGGAAGGTGATGAAAATATTCTGAAATGAGGTGGTCATGATAGTTATACAACTTTGTGTTTTGTGAGTATGCTAAAAACCACCAAATTGGATAGGATTTTTTTTAAAAAAAGAAACTTTAATCTTCATTTATCTCTTTATTTTATGTCTTAGGTCAGGCTATGCACCGTGTGCAGGATCTAGTTCTCTGACTAGGGAGGGAACCCATGCCCCCTGCATTGGGAGTGGAGTCTTAACCACTGGTCCGCTAGGGAAGTTCCCGAATAGGGCAGTTTAAAAGGGTCAGTTTTATGGTTTGGGAACTATATCTCAATTTTTTTTAAACTAGAAGGGAAAAAAAAAAGATCTAAGGTCTTTTGAGGGCTTGGCATTTAACTCCCTTACCCCTCTGCCCTTGATGGATGTGGCTGGTTCCTTGCAGGAGTGGCCGTTCTTCCCTTCCCTGAACCCCTTCCCTCTTCTTCCTGCCTCACCCTCGGTCACAGATCCTCTCTCAAGCAGCCCTCCTGCAAAGCCTGTTTTCCAGGAAAGATCTATTGGAAGTCTTCATGCTCAGTGGATCTGTGGCTGCTAAGATGCAGCCTCTCCCGAGGCATTTGCATATTAGCTTCTAAAGGGAGAAAGCTTTTAGGTGAGAAGAAGGAACGTTTAATTTTAGAATTCCAAGTAAGAGCAAGAAAGCTTGTGTGGAAGGTTATTCTTTTTCACGGGGTGGAGTACTCTCAGCGCCTCTAAGGCTCCGGGGCGGCAGGTCTCCTTTCCGCCCATGGATGTGGCCGACCCCGAGGCAGGGCCAGTCTGGTGACGAGTAGCAGGCCAAGAAACACCCTTTCGGGAGGAGCATCTTTGCCCAGACCCACCCAGGCTTCGTTTGACATTTTCCAGAGAGGTTGCCATTTTGATTTTGGGGGGCTGTTGGGAAGAAATAGCCCTTCTGGTCAGGTTCGTTTTTGCTCTGTGGCTGCACTTGGTTTTTGAGTCAGGTGGGCCCTGTTTGGGAGAGAGCCCTTCCCTGGCTCTTCTCTGCTCTTGTTCCTGTCGGTTCAGTTCCTGCCCTTCCCCGGGGCTCCTTCACCACCGCCCCCCCCCCCCCCCCACTTCCCTCTTCACATCTCCTGCCACCTTCCTCGCTGTCACAGCCCCATCCTCCAAGATCTGATGTGGCCCAACCTTGGTCTCTCTGAGATTCCACTTTAGTCACTGTTAAGCCCTCTTCCTTCATATTTTCTGCAGCTCTTGGATCCCAAGACCTTTATCTTAATCATGTTTGGATCTTCAATGCCTAACATGGTATTTGTACACAGTAAGCCCTTAATAAATGCTTTTGGATTACACTGAACCAAGATGGTGTTTGACCCTATGAGAAAAATGAACTCAGTGAGGGAGGTGCCGAGGACATTGTAAGCCTCAGGAATGACTTGCTAAGAGACAAGGAAATAGCTTGTGTGGTATGAAGGGTGGGAGACTGGGGGCACCTCAGAGCTTCATGTCATGAGCTCAGGGCATCTCTGGATGCCCTTCCCCGTGGAGGAGCTGCTTCTGTGGAGTATCCTTTCCTGAAAGATGTCTTGAATTTCAGGCTTCATCCTTAGCCAGAAGGACCTGCATGAACAAATATTTATTGTGTGTACTGCCATGCACTGATCTAGATTCTTCCACTTGATTGGAGCTCTTTTGGGTGGTGGAGAACCACAGCGCCTCTGAATATGCCCTGCCTGGCCTGGAAGAGTTGCTTTTCCTTGAGCCTCTTGAGTTTTCTCCAGATTCCTGGGGATGTTAAAGTCTTGAGTGATGGCTCATAGGAAAAGTGCATTGGTGCTTCTGTCTTAAACACTGCTGTTCACACCCTGCCTCTGAGGGGAGGGATGGACTGAGAGTAAGACAGGGCTGTGTGTTCCACCACATTTATCTGGTGGATGAATGCGGCCCTGGCTGTGTCCGTCAGAGTCCCAGGATGAGATGACCGGCAAAGGGTTTACTGGGGAGACTTTAGTGAAGGGGAGTATTTAGAGAAGGCTGGTCAGGGTTAGGGAAGCCAAAGGGTAGGCAGGCACCCCTGGGGTTGGCAGCAGTGGGAAGCTGCTGTCTCCCCCCTGGCCAAGAGGACAGAGCTCCGGAGTTGGGAAGATGGGGCCCCTGACAATAGCTGTGATGCTGAAGGGATACAGCCACTGCCAAATTGTGGTGAAACAGAAGGAAAGTGTAAGTGTTAGTCGCTCAGTCGTGTGTGACTCTGCGTGACCCTATGGACTGTGTAGCCAGGCTCCTCTGTCCATGGGATTCTGTAGGCAAGAATACTGGAGTAGGTTGCCATTTCCTTCTCCAGGGGATCCTCCCGACTCAAGGATCAAACCCGGGTCTCCTACATTGCAGGCAGATTCTTTATCATCTGAGCCACCAGGGAAACAGAAAGAAGAGGGGAATAAGTGCTTTGCCTTTGCCCAGTTCAGCTGGAAGCTTAGGGAGCCCAATTGCTGCAGTAGGTGGTCCAGTAAGGCAGAGAACCATGTGTGCTTCTGTGTGTGTGTGTGGTTGAGAATACCCACCACCCCCTGGCTGCTGGGGCATTCCAGTGCCCAGCTGGCTCTTATACATTTCTCAGGTTATTCAGGATGTGACCCGTCAGCCAGTGTTTCCTTCCTCCCAGCATCATGGCTTGTAAAGAAGAAAGTAAGTACGCTGTCGACATCAGCAGGATGGGCACTGGGTATTTGACTGTAGCAGGAATAACATGACATTCATTGGCAGCAGGCACTCAGCATCCTAAGCATTTTCCCAGCATCCTCTTATTCAGTCTTCGCAATAACTCCAAGCAGGCAGGTACTGTTCTAAGCCTCATCTTCAGAGTGGGACTGAGGGAGTTAGTGAGTTGCGCTGTTGCAACAGCTACAAGAGGCAAAGTTGATTCTGTCTTTGTCAGTCACTCTGATTTTGTCAGAGCGATGTGTCTGACTGCTGCATGCATATGTGCACTCGCCACTGCCTCCCCGGGTCCCCTTCCCCCGCCGTGGGGCCCTACCCTCGCTGTGGTCAGTACTGCGCTTGTGCTGGGATGGTCTTCCCACTTCCTCTCCACTTGACCCAATTGAACCCACTTTTGGGACCCAACTCAGATCTCACTTCCTCTGCAAGCCCTTCTCCAGCCATTCCAGCCCCCACGCCTCCCCCGCGCAGGCAGCGGCAGGGTACTGCCCACTCTCCCCTCCGGCCACTTTGAGTGTGTCCATCTCTTCAATCTCCAAGAAGGCTCCAGCTTTCTTCAGTACAG
This sequence comes from Dama dama, assembly GCF_033118175.1. Taxonomy (NCBI): domain Eukaryota; kingdom Metazoa; phylum Chordata; class Mammalia; order Artiodactyla; family Cervidae; genus Dama; species Dama dama. The sequence continues at coordinate 18,459,620 of NC_083687.1, read as the reverse complement.
ATGTTAGGTCCTGAGTGTTCTTGGAACCCTTCCCTTGCTCCAAAGTTTTAATTGAAGAGGCTAGAGTAATTATTCCAGGGTTCAGGGGACCAACAGTGATGGTGCCCATGGACCACCGACATAGGGGAGATGCCATCACCCCTGCAAAGCCTGGGGAAACTTCTTCAGAGGGAACTGCCCCAGAGCCCAGGGAGGGCCGGAGCCCTGGGAGCGGGGCCGCGTGGCAGGCGGTGATGGATCGGAGGGTTGGTTTTCTCCTTGGTTAGTAAATGCCCGCTGAGAGCCAGCAGGGAGGGGTCTTTAAAAGGAAAGAGAATCAGCGAGAGATGAGGTCACAGAAGCTTATGGTCTCATTGAGTGTTTTCAGGAGAGATGACAGACACGAAGTGTCTCCCCCGGTGTATCAGCCCGGTGGCCACGCCCAATGGAGGTGGACATGTGAGGAGCTGGAATTGTCGCAGATCCCTTTCTTACAGGACAGGCAGTGGTGAGGGTAGTCCCATGGCCCCCGGGAGGATTTCCCCAAAGGCCTCCCACAGGCCACAGAGGCAGTGGGGTAGAGCATAGCCAGTCTGCGTCTCAGCAGTTTTAAAGCCTCACGGTTCTTTTGAAATGTCTCTGAAGGTTCTTGGAACTTTGTATAATTGCAGACATCCTTCACCTCTGGGGCTGACACCAAGGAGGGGGCTAAGCACCATGTCCCCCCCACCCCCGCTCCCCAGCCCGCCCCAAGCATCACCCGAGGCTCCCTGGTGTTGCGCAGGAAGAACCTCAGCCGCTCTCAGCGTGGTGTTGCTTAATCTCATTTTTCTCTATTCCTATTTTTTCCACCCACTCCTGTTAGCCTCAGCCCATCGACACTGGAAGGGCAGAGTGCGTTTCAGGGAAGCTGCTGGGAGGAAGAGAAGCAAATGGAAGGCAGAGAGCCTTTCTCTTGGGCCTCTCTGTGCTAAGTGTCTGTGGATTTTTCTTTCTGCTGAGCCTTGGATGGGCCAGGAGGTGCTTCAGACATTCTAAATGCCTCTTCTTCCCCAGAACTCATCGCCCACCCTCTGAGCTCCAGGCCTTCAAGCTCATGGTTCTTGCTACCTGGAAAAACGCGCTCCCCCTCTGCGTTGCCTTGTTAGACGCTAGGGAGCAGTGGGGTCTGTGGAGAATTCCGCAGCTTACCCTCCATCACGAGAGTTTCTGGGCTCGCGATCTTCAAGTTGCAGGTTTGAATGTTACTTGGAGTAGGTGTGGCTGCTTGGCTTGGCAGAGACTCAGGAAGGAAACTAGTAGGGGTGGGTAACACAGCCTGGGTGAAAACTTAGAGGCAGGAACCAGTGGAGACACTCAGGAGAGGACAACTGTTCCGTGTGGCTGAAGCTTGGGAAGAAGGGGGAGATGAAGCTGAAAAGGCCAGCTGGGCCCCAGAAGGGGCTTGACCGCTGTGCTTGGGCCTGTTTTCTACATCAGTTCTTGGGAAGCGCCAGGGCTTGGGTGTGGCTGGGGTCAGTTGTAGTGGTAGATTTGACCTCTGGGCAGGCTGCAGAAGCCAAGACCTGACTGGGGAGAAATTTTGCATTTTTCAAAAAAGGAGACATTTCTGCATATCAGACTGGATCACTCTCTGGTGCTGTGGCGTCTTGATACTGTGTAGGTTTCAGAGATCAGATAATGCTTTGGTTCAGTTTTTAAACTTTCATTATTCTTTATTACGTAAATAAAACATAATAACGATAAGCAAAGAGGAAAAGGAAGTGAAATTAGTGTTACCCATCATCCCGCCATAAAAATATGGAAACCATAATATAACTTTGAGAGAATGAACGTGGTACACAATGAAATCTGGTGGCCAAAATACTTTGGTGACCTGATGCGAAGAGCCAACTCATTAGAAAAAACCCCCATGCTGGGAAAGATTGAAGGCAAGAGGAGAAGAGGACGACAGAGGATGAGATGGTTGGATGGCATTATTGACTCGATGGACATGAGTTTGAGCAAACTCCGGGAGTTAGTGATGGACAGGGAAGCCTGGCGTGCTGCAGTCCCACAGGGTCACAAAGAGTCGGACACGACTGAGTGATTGAACTGAACTGAACTGAAATATCATTTACATTGAAAACTTGGGTATGGAGACTGCCCCAACACTTGTGTATTTACAAGGTGGAAGCAAACTGTAGGTGTTTTATTCTGTGTGTGTATGTATGTGTAATTTTTATCCCACTTAAAAACTACATGCTTGCCTCAAACTCAGACTGAAGGGTATAAAGAGAAACCCCCTGCCCACCTTCCCACTTTAGCCCCTAATTCTACTCCTCAGAGGTCACCTCTTTAAAAGTTTCCAGTGCATCTTGGAAGACATTGTGCTCAGTGAAAGAAGTCAGACAAAGACATGAAACTGTATGATATCACTTATATGTGAAATCTAAAAAATAAAACAAGCTAGTGAATATAATAAAAAAAAGAGGCAGACACAAACAGGTGGTTGCCATTGAGGAGAAGAAGGTGGGAGGGGCAAAATAGGGATGGGGAGTAAGAGGTATAAACTATTAGCTATGAAATAAGCTACAAGGATATATTGTACAACACAGGGAATATGGGCAATGTTTTATTATAACTGTACATGCAATATAACCTTTAAAAATTATGAATCACTACATTGCACACTTGTAACTTATTTAAGATTGTGGTCAAGGAAGGGGCTTTCAGAAATCAGTGTTGTGGAGGTCAGGAAAGGGGAAGATGGAGAATTTTTGAGGCCTGGGCTGTGTCTGGATTTGTCCTGTGGATGCTGGTGAGGGGGAGGGTGCGTAGAGGTGAGTAAGACTGTGGACAGGGCCAGCTATGGTGTCCGATTTTACCTCCTGGGCGTGGAGAGATGGTTTGGGGTGGAGAGATGGCAGGCATGCAAATAAGCATGAGACATGTCAGGAAGCAGTGACGGTCACTGATAGATATTTATAAAAATACCCTTGTTTGACAAAATGAAAAGTTGGCACGTCTGTGTTAGTACCCCAAGTTAAAAAAAAAAAAGTTTTAACAATTGATGAATACTGAAAATCTGAGCGAGACAGCAGAACTGGATGGGGGTTTGTAAATATCCTACTTGGTTCAGGTTTTGTAACCGGCTATGCAACCTGGGGCTGCACCTTAATTTTTTTAGATCTCTGTTTCCTTACCTGCCATAAATCAGGAGTCCTCAACCCTGGCTGCACATTAAAATCACCAGGAAACTTAACAGAAGAGAAAAAACCAATGTCAGAGCCCCTGTACAGTCCAGGTGTATCCAAATCTCTGCGAGTAGGGCCTGGGAATTTTTTGTTAAATTTTCTTCCAGTTTGGGAATTTTTTAATGCAGCCAACATTGAGAACCTCAGGATTAGGATCATCCTAATTGCACATTTTTGTCCTAAAATGTTATGATTCTATTTACTATATCCTACAGTGTTGTTTCTTTTAATACTGTGCACAAAATGTTATAAGCTTCTTACATATGAAGAAGTCTTACTTTTAATTTTTTTAAAAAAACAACTCCCCATAATTCTCATCAGGCCAATGGTTTAATGTCAATTTCCTTTGTCCAGTAAGTCAAAATCATAAACGTAGTAAAACATCAAATAATTGTTGACCCAGGAGCTGAAAGCATGGACTTTCACTTCTCATTCCCACATTTTAAAAAAGGTACTGACACCTCCATTTGTAAAGAAGACCCTGAAGAGTTCAGAGAGAAGACATTACTGGAAATGTGTTTTGCTAGAAGAATTGTGTATACCGTAAGTTCCAAACGAGGAGGTCCAGTCTCAGGTATCTTTATTGAATCTAGATTCTACATGGAGTAGGAGGTGTTTAAAGAGGAGGTCCAGTCTGGGGTGTCTTTATCGGATCTAAGTTTTACATGGAGTAGGAGGTGTTTAAAGAGAGTCGGTGCTGTTTTATCTTCACTATTGAAGTTTTTGGTTTTGTCTCTTCCTAAATGAGTCATTTTTTAAAAAGGAACCTAACTTGGGGAGGTGGGGAAACCACTGCTGGGAGGTGCCAAGGAGGGGGTGGGCACTGAGGCTGACAGTCAGGGTACTGAGTTCACAATTGGGTGGTTGACCCAGGAGGGGCGGAGCCAGGAACCTGTCTGCAGAGGGCATATCAGGACCAGTGGGACAGTTTGGTGATTGTGATGCGGGGAGCGGGTGGGGAAGTTGGGATGAAATGGTAATGATGTTGTTTATTAATTTACTAAGTATTTTCTGGAACACACCCAATAGACATAGGGCCTGGTATCAAGGCTCAATCCACATGTGCTAGGAAATTAAGAACAAAGGGGAAGGAGCTTTCTAGTTTTTCACTTCATCTGGGGACACAAATCATGAAGGTCAGGCATGTCTGTATTTCCTGCCTTTACAAGTAAGCAACCTGAAGTTACAGTGTCCCATACCAGTGTGAACGGTACAAGTGAAAATGTTAGTCCCAGGCAGGATTTCAGAGGAGGAAATGTGGCATCCTGGAGACCCCATGGTGGAGGGCCAGGGGGTGTGATGAAACATGCAGTGGAGTCAACCAGATGTTGGTGGAGAACCCTGTGGGACCTCCACACGTCACTTCCTCTTTCTGTGCTAATTTCTCCCACCTGAAAAATGATCTCACACACCTGAGTCCCCCAGATCCCTGAGAGCTGATCAAAGTGTCCACTGCTCCTGTTGCCTGGGGAGGGAGGAGAGGGACAGAGAGTGGGGAGGTGTCGACAGGCCCCACGTGGAAACCAGAAAACCAGGGCAGCTGCGTGGGATTGGTCCCCGTGTTTGGGGTGAGAGAGGAGCACAGGGCAGGTGCTCTGGGCACTGGGAGGAGTTGCGTGTCTGTGGGATGTTGGCCGGGCACGCTCCTTTAATTCCATACCTACCCCTGCCTCTCAGAAGTGCTCATTTTCATCTTTTCTGAGTGCTGTCAACCTCCTGCAGTTGGGCTAGCATGTTTTCTAAGCTTGTCACAAACTTCCTGTTTAGGTCTGATCTGGGGCTTTGTGTGTTTCGAAACCCTGGCACTGACAGAAGTCCAGTGCTTCTCTCTTCATAGTCATGAAGAGCCCCTTTTGCCCTCCTGCCTTTTGCTGATTTTGGCCATCCTTCTTTGCAAACCTTCCTCCTGGGAAATGCTCTCTAGCTTCTGCACTTGCTCCTCTTAGGGACGGTTGAGAGCTGTGAGATCTGAAGGTTGGAAGAAGGGAGGGCAGCACACTTATTGGGCCCCTTATATAATGCCAGGCACTGTGCTAGATGTTTTCCTACATTTCTTGTTTTATTTAGGCTTCACATTAGCTCATGCAGAACCAGACTCAGAGAGGGGAAGTGACCAGCGTAAGTTGGACAGCCACTGTGTGACAGGGTTAGGATTTGATCCCAGGCTTGACTCCAGAGCTCCTGGTATTTCCACTGTGCCTTTGGTTCCATGGATTTGGCGAGATCTTGATTTCTTAGTGGGCATCTCGGTGAATAGGATTGCCTTCCCCTCCATCGGTTCCTCCTGGACCTTGTTGGTTTGTTTTTAGTTTGGAGTATAATTGGCTTTGAGGGCTTCCCTGGTAACTCAGCTGGTAAAGAATCCGCCTGCAATGCAGGAGACCCTGGTTCGATCCCTGGATTGGGAAGATCCCCTGGAAGAGGGCATGGCAACCCACTCCAGTGTTCTTGCCTGGAGAATCCCCATGGACAGAGGAGTCTGGCGGGCTACAGACCATGGAGCTGCAAAGAGTCGGGCACGACTGAGCACAGCACGTAATTGCTTTACGGTGTTGTGTTGGTTTCCGCTGTACGTTGGCGTGAATCAGCCCCAAGTAGACACACGTCCCCTCCTCCCTGACCCTCCCTCCGCCCTGCAGCCCATCCCACTCCTCTTGGTTGTCACGGAACACCAGGTTGAGCTTCCAGTGTTACAGGGCAGTCTCCCACTAGCTCTCTGTTCTACATGTGGTAATGTGTATGTTTCAGTGCTACTCTGTCAATTTGTCCCACGCTCTCCGTCCCCTGCTGTGTCCCCAAGCCTCCCAGAGACTTGTTATTCAGGTGCTGTCCATTCTGTCTGCATAGTGTGTGATCTGATGGTCCATGAGTGCCCTGTTGACTTTCACTTTTCCCAACCATCCTCCTGCTTTGGCCCTGGAATTCTTAGAATTAAAAAAAAAAAAAAATTATTGGAGTATAGTTGCTTTACAACAATTTCTGCTATGCAGCAAAGTGATTCAGCTATATATATAATATATCCCCTCTCTTTTGGATTTCCTTCCCATTTAGGTCACCGCAGAGCATTGAGTAGAGTTCCCTGTGCTATACAGAAGGTTCTTGATAGTTCTCTATTTTATACATAGTAATGTATATATGCCCATCCCTGTCTTCCCATTCATCTCACCCCTCCACCCCTTTCACCCCTTGGTGTCCATACATTTGTCTTCTACATCTGTGTCTCTATTTCGGCTTTACAAATAGGTTCATCTGTACCATTTTTCTAGAGGGACTCTTAATTTTTTTTTTTTTTTTGCATGGTCCCCAGCTGGTAGTTGAAATGGGTTAAGGCCAACTCCCTATTTCCCAGAAGTGGAGGATCCTCTTCCCTACGTTTACCAGCCTGCTGGTCACTGTGAACTCCATTCAGCCAGCTGGATTGCTCACATTTTAAGCTCTTCCCATGAAGAGGGAGGAAGATAGGATATCTGTGTGAGGGCAAGCAGATAGCTAAGCAGGGGTTCCAAGACCTTAAATACGCAGGAGGAGGACAGAGAGCTCCATCAAGCCATCCTCATTATTATCATGACGGCTGTTACAGGGTGTCAGACTCTGGGGGCTCCTACAAAGGAAGAATAGTTACCCTTCCAAAACTTCAGGAGTGCCCTGTGTCCCTTCCCTTACCTGTCCCAGTTCTCTTGTATTTTCTTATATTTATCCTTCTCGAAGTATATTGTCTGCACTCCATCAGAATTGTTCTATAGATCAAGTAACATCTACCCTTGTAGCCTCTGTGTTGAGCAGTGGGCAATTCCAAGCATTCAACACATATATTAATTACCCTCAAGGGATGTGCTGTCTGCTTGGAAACTCAGCAGATGGAATACTTTGCCAAGAGAAGCTAAATGCAGTGAACTCACAAGAACACAGATTGCTCAGCAAGTTGGGACTCAAATAGGGTGCTCAGAGGGGTGGAGCTCAGAGGGGACATTGGGACCTTGAGGGGCACATGGGGTGGAGCAGAGCATGCATGTGGGAAACAAGATTGAAGAAGGCTCCTTCCAATTATATAGGACAGCAATGGGTAAAAACAGTGCTGTGAGCTATTATAAATACTCTCCACATATTCAACAAGGAGAGAAAACAAAATCAGAAAAGAGAAGAGAAATAGAAGATGTAAAGAAGATTCCAGTGGAACTTTTAGAGCTGAAAGATACGGCATTGGAAATAAAAAACATACTGGATGAGATTAAAGTAGATTAGACACCAACTTGAAGTCATGGCAATAGAAACTGTCCAAGAAGAAGCACAGAGATATTTAAAACAAAAGCATAGCATTTACTTGTGGGACATTAAGTGGTCTAACATATCTGTAAGTGAAGTCTCAGTGGGAGAGGGAAAAATACTTGAACAAATAATGGAGAAAGTTTTGCATAATTCCATGAAGACTATAATTCAATGATTGGAAAACTATGACTTGCAGGCCAACTATGGCCTGGAACCTATTTTTGTATATAAAGTCTTATTGGAACAGAAAAACCAAACAAGACAATGGTGTGGGAAGGTTCATCTGGATGTGTCCCCTGAACCAGGGGGGATGCTGGGAGGTCAGTTAGAAGACGTTTATTATATTAAATTTAAGGGATGAAATGTTGAGGCCTTGGACCAGGGTGGTGGCATGAATATAGACAAGAAGAGAGAGAGATGGAAGATTTCAGACCCCAACTGGGATTTGACTTGCTGCCTGTGAGACCTTGAGCAGGTGACTTCATTTCTTGAAGCTCAGTTTCATCAAGTGTAAGCAGATGTTCAGAACACTGCATGGGACTAGTGTGTGAGGGTTTTAACTTGGGTCACACCCAGCACACAAGTGTAAGAGGCAGGACTGGTGATTGACGGGGAGGGATCAGGGGAGTGGAGAATGAGGACTGAAAGGGTTGAATGCGGGGGTCTGGGAGACAGATGCAGCCCAGACAGAAAGAGGTGGCGCTGTGTGGGGTCCCAGCATTCTTCAGTTAGAAGAAGGCCCTTCTCCTAAACCCAGGCCTCCACGGGCCTATCCCAGAAACCCACAGCCACATGGACTGTGCGTGTCGGAGCCCACGGCCTCTTGTTTCAGCTGCACCTTCAGTGATGCTGGCCTGTGACCTGCTCTCTCTCCCGTCAGGGTTGGCACTGGGTGATGTGAGGGAGACCTGTGGGGGTGCTGGGTTTCAGGGCTGACCCTGAGAGACATTCCCCACCATCCCCACTCCCTCCAGTCCCCCTCCGGTCTGTCCTTGGTCACTCAGGAGACAACCAGCCTTCGGTGATTTCAACCCCTCACCCAGTAGCAAGCCCACTCAGGTTCTCACCTTCCCCGTGGTGCCATGATCTCCATCTGGGCTCATCCCTTCCACTCAGAGGAGGGCACGCCCCTCTTCCTCTTGGCCAGAGAGAACCTTCTTCCTGCACCCGGGGACTCTCTCCTGCAGTTCCTGGGACCTCACCCCGTCCAGTCATGCTGCTGGAGTCTTTCCTCAAACCTTCACCCACCCCTTTGTCTCCTTCCCTCCCTCCCTCCTTCCTTCCTGTGCTTTCCCAGACGGAGAGAACCTGCCCTTGGGTTTTGGTCCTTTACTGAGGCAGCCCGCTCAGGCCGGCTTCTGCCCTTGGCAGATGTGAAGGGTGCAAGGGAGGATGCGGTGGGTTTGCTGCACAGGGCTCCTGCGTCCACATGAACTGCTCTCCCCACGTCACCTGTGGTCTCCATGTTACCACACCCAACAGACGCTTCTGTCCTTATCTTTCTGGAGCCTTTGCTACTTCTGATACTGTGGACAACTTCCTCCTTCTTGCAACTCCCATTTCTCTTGGCTTCTTTTATTCTGCAAATAAATCTCTCAGCCACTATTTCTTGAGCATATCCTATGTGCTGGTCTCTGGGGCATACCATAATACCATGTCCCTGCTTTCAGGGAGTTTCTAATCTAGTGTGAGGGGAGATGGATAAAAATATAAATAAAAGTCAGATGGTGATGAGCGTAACAAGGAAGAATACAACAGGGAAGGGGGATGGGTGCTGGGGTTGTTAGGAGGGTCTGAGAAGGTGACATTATCGTGGAAACCTGAAGGAAGTGAAGGATGCCTGGAGGAAGAGTGTTCCAGGCAGGGGACAAGCACATGCAAAGGCCCTGGGGTGGGAGCCTGCTTGGGATGTTAGAGGAAGCCATTGTGTTTGGATGAAACTGAAGAAGGGCAGTGTAGAAGGGTTCAGGGAAGAGGCTGGGTCAGCTCATGTGAGTCTTGTGGGACATTTCAAGGACTTTGCCTTTTACTTTGAGAGAGATGAGACACTCCAGGAATGTTTGGGGCTTCCCAGCTGGTGCTAGTGGCAAAGAACCCGCTTGCTAATACAGGAGACATAAGAGACGTGGATTCGATCCCTGGGTCGGAAAGATCCTCCGGAGGAGGGCATGACAACCCACTCCAGTATTCTTCCCTGGAGAATCACAAGGACAGAGGGGGCTAGCAGGCTATAGTCCATGGGGTCGCAAAGAGTCGGACACGACTGAAGCGACTCAGCACACACACGGGAATGTTTTGAGCAGAAAAGTGACTTTTAAATGATCACTTAGGAGGTTGTGGGGAGCCTAGTGTATTAGTCTGCTAGTATTCCAATAACAAGAGTACCACAAACTGGGTGGCTTAAACAGCAGGAATTTATAGTCTCATTGTTCTGAGGCCAGAAGTCCAAGAACAAGATGTCTGCAGGGCAGCGCTGCCTCGAAGGTCTCTAGGGAAGGACATGTTCCAGGCCTCTCTCCTAGCTTCTGGTAATTTCCTGGTTCGTGGCAGTGACTCCAGTCTTCACATGGTGCGGTCACTGTGTAGGTGTCTGTGTCCAAGTTTCCCCTTTTTGTAAAGACAACAGTCATATTGGATGAGGGACTCACCCTGCTCAGGGTTGGAGGAGGAAAAGGCAACCCACTCCAGTGTCCTTGCCTGGAGAATCTCATGGACAGAGGAGCCTGCAGTCCATGGGGTCGCAGAGAGTCAGGCACGACTGAGCACCTAGCACATTACTGCTCAGTGTATGATGTGTGACCTCAGCTTAACAGCTTATGACATTTGGCTTCGACCCTATGCCAGATAAGGTCACGTCCTGAGGTCCTGGACTTAGGGCTTTCATGTAAGAATTGTGGGGAGACACAGCTCAACCCGTAACACAATTCAACCCACAATATATGGATTATAGACGGGCAAGGGTGGAAGTATGGAGACCAGCTAGGAGGTTAGAGCGATATGCTAATAAGAGAAGCTTTTTGGACCAAAGTGGTAGCTGTGGAGGTGGTGAGAGTCTGCATGTATTTTGCAGACAAAGCTGACATCATTTGCTGATGGGTTGGACATAGGGTGTAAGGGAAAGCGGGGAGTCACAGTGACTCCTGGGTTTGGGACCTGAGTGACTAGAAGTTTAGAATTGAGCGTCTTCCTTTCTTAAATCCTCTCTACCCCCAGGAACCCTAGAAGGGCCTCTTACTGGGCAGTCCTTCCACTGCTGGGTTCTTCAGGGCTCCATCCTTAGCTGCTTCTTCAGTCCCTCCTGGTTGATATGATCTGTCCCCATGGTGAAGCCAGATATCCTGAATGTGCTTTCTGGGTCACCCCTACAGGCCCTGGCTCTGGAGGATGCTGAAGGAGGAAGACACAGAAGCAGGACGACCCTGAGAGATTAAGCCTCTTAATCGTGAAAAAGGTAGCTTCTCTGACATTCTGGGTGTTTGAATGCTCGTTTCTCTGATCCTTGTGGTGTGGACAATGCCCCACGGAGGGGAGGTCAGCTGCACTGGGCCTGGACACCCACGTGCGTGTGTGCATTCCAGGCAGATTCTTTACCTCCTGCGCCACTAGGGAAGCCCCCTCGGGGGTGGATATCCAGGCACAAATGGAAAATACCTGATCGCTCTTAATATATTCTCATTTGGAATATATTAAAAGGGATGTTTCTACTTTAGAACCCAAATAGGACTTTTTGTTGATTTGAGTGAGTGAAATTTTGCATTATTGGGTCAGCTACATGGAACCGATTGTTGGCTGTGGGGGCTGGAAGGAGCCCAGAAACCCTCGAGTCAAACTCTACCCCTTTTAGAGTTGAAAAGACACTGGGAGATCAAGTGACTTGCTCACGGCCACTCATTAGTTCATGAAAGTGTTTCTTGAAAGTCCGTTATATTTTCTCAAGAAAAGCAACACAAAGGCACTGGAAACAGGGAAAAGCAAAATCTGAGCAAGTGCTAGGAAAAAGCTGTGGATGAGTGCTTATTTTCCATTTCTCAGTTTGGATTCTTTGGGGTTGTGAATGTCATAAAACGGAACTCAAAGGGGCTCCCATGGCACAGGGAATTAATTAAGTGACTTGTACCAGCAAAACGCAGAGACGGGATGGACTACAGGGTACATGTGTGATAGCAGCTCAGCTTGTCATCAGCAGTCCAGTTTCTTCCCTTCTCTCTGCTGCTCTTCCATGGTGTCAGTCTGTCCTAGGGCTTGCTTTTCTCCTGGAGGCAAAATGGCCACAGAAGTTTCTGAGCTTATTGTTGCATACCCCTCCAACCAGAAGGAAAGAAGCATCCTTTCCAGTAACTCAAAAATATCTTTTCTAGAAGTCCCTCCCCAGAAAGCCAGCCTTGGCATTTCATTGGCCTGAACTGAGTCATATGTTCATTCCTTAGCCAATCACAGTGGCTAGGTGAGCACCGCCTGTTGATTGACAGGGATGGGAGATATTTCCTAATTGGCCTATCCCTACCCTGGGTGATATGTCAACTTTCCTCAAAGCACCTGGGTTGGGGAAAGTACAGGTCTGGATATTGTTGGGGGAGGAGGGAAATGGACATGGGGAGAGTGACAGTGATATCTATTATATTGTATAATCTATAGACTAATTAGCTACTAATTGTTGGGGTAACAGTGAGAGGAAACCCACTCTTAGATAATGGGAGTCTGAATTTTTAAAGTGTTTAACATAGCATAGTTTCAGACAGAACCTTCCCAAACAGTTCCTGTTGGAAGTCTTGCAATTAGCATCTGCTTTTCTGTATGTATTAGAACATAAGATCTTCTAGGAGGTTAACTATGCCTTGTACAATGCTGTTTTATTTCTAATATGCTTATTCAACCTTTTTATAGCCAGAATAAACACTCTCCTCAAATTCTGAGTTAGTGGAGATTAAGTTACAGTAATGAAGTTGCTCTTCTATAACCTCATCTATAAGATGGGAATAAGAAAAGCACCTTCTTTATAGGTTTGTTATTAGGATTAACAGGTAATCCAAGCAAAGTGCCCAGTGGCTAGCCCAATAAATGTTATCTCTATTAGCTTCATTTAACTCAAAATATTGTCATATTTACTTGTTTATGTGCATGTTTAAGCTAGGAAATTAACTGTTTACAACAAATACATGTCACTGATTAGCTCAGTTAGAAACAAGATAAGTGAAGGTATTAAAATATTTAGTGTTTATGGATTTTTTAAACTTTTTTTAAGAATTAATTTTGGGGGAAAAATTAAAGAAAAATTTAAGTAGCACATGGTTAAATTAAAGGTAGCTCAGTTGGTAAAGAATCCACCTGCAATGCAGGAGACCCCACTTCGATTCCTGGGTCGGGATGACCCGCCGGAGAAAGGATAGGCTACCCACTCCAGTATCTCTGGGCTTCCCTTGTGGCTCAGTTGGTAAAGAATCCGTCTGCAATGTGGGAGCTCTGGTTTCAATCCCTGGGTTGGGAAGATCCCCTGGAGAAGGAAAAGGCTACCTACTCCAATATTCTGGCCTGGAGGATTCCATGGACTGTATAGTCCATGGGGTCACAAGGAGTTGGACATGACTGAGTGACCTTCACTTTCACTTTCATAATCCCTGGAAAATAGGGAATTTTAACTTTACATATTAATGTATTCTTGGTTGAAAAAAAATCTTGTAAGTAGCTGAGAGCCTGTTATGACCTGTTATGATTTTCTTGCCACCGTTCTCTGTTTGGAGGTTCTGGAGGGGCAGGTGACCCTCCTCAGCTTTGACTTCACACAGTTGAGCTTTTCTGGGTGGATAGGATGGACTTTAGGATCGTCTGGATTGGGTGAGATGCTGCAGTAGACAGAAGCTAGCCTTGGGCTTTTATTTCAGTGGAATTTTATCTAATAGAATGCTGTGGATTGTTCTTGAGAGCCTTGGGTGCCGTCAGGCTGACCTCAGAATTCTAGGAGCTGAAGGGTCTTGGTTTGGGGTTCCCGGATCAGTGGTGGGAAGAACACAAGTTGGCACAGCACCCTGAAATTGGTTTCTGAAATGGGAGGTGATAACTGTGAGGATGCAGGATGGATAGGGTGCAGTGAGGGGCTTGTGGATGGAGGGAAAAGTTCCAGAGTGACCAGGAACTTAACAGACCACAAATTTATAAACCATAAAAATTTCATTCCCCTCCCCACTGAATACTGACTTAAAGTTTCTGTAGGTTGTTTGTTGCCCCCAAGACTGGCTGGTCACCATGGTGATAAAGTAGATGAGAACTAGTGATAACTGAACGACTGACCTTAAATTCCTTGGTTTGGAGGATGCTGTAGAGAAGTGATCCTCAAATGTACAATAGATCACCTGGACCAAGAAACTACAAAAAAGAATTGAGGGGATTAGCTTAAAGCTACCTTTTTTTTTTTTTTTTTTAATTTCATCAAGGAAGGACAATTTCATAAAAGAAAGGACCATCTTGTCGCTAAAATAGTAGGAAAGAGATAGTCTAAGGAGTAGAATCTTTATATTGAAAACATTCAGCTTTGGGAATGATTATTGCACTCTTCTTATTTTTCTGGCAACACCTGTGGAAACAGTGTTAAAGGTGGATGCTTCCTTGCAACTGTGCCTAACAGGTGTTGGGGATATATGGGGTTACTGTGCAACTGTACAGAGAAAAATCATAGTTTTAGGAAGCTTCTCATGGAGCCTAGGCATTCGCTGACGTCATGTCTTTACTTGATTTAAAGGGACAGGAGAAATTCACTTAAACACAAGTCTTAATAAGCCCAACTCATTTTCTAAAAGAAGAGGAACTGTTTACTCTCAAGTCATTAACTTAGAATTGTTAGTTTAATTTTCCACTGATAGGAAGAAGATCTTGCAATAAATAAATAGTTCAAATGAAAAGGCATGTCAGTAGCTTTCTCCCTTTCCACCATTTATCCCTGAAAATGGCAAATTTGTTCAGTTTCCTTTGGCTTTCAGTGGTGTGCTGTGTTTCTGTGTGTGTAGGCCCTGGCGCGCACGTGCACGCACACGCACACACACACACACACACACACACACACACACACAACTTAGCTTGGTCTGGAAGGCCCCAGAAAGGAAACACACACACACACACACACACACACACACACACACAACTTAGCTTGGTCTGGAAGGCCCCAGAAAGGAAACACACACACACACACACACACACACACACACACAACTTAGCTTGGTCTGGAAGGCCCCAGAAAGGAAACACACACACACACACACACACACACACACACACACACACACAACTTAGCTTGGTCTGGAAGGCCCCAGAAAGGAAACACACACACACACACACACACACACACACACACACACAACTTAGCTTGGTCTGGAAGGCCCCAGAAAGGAAACACACACACACACACACACACACACACACACACACAACTTAGCTTGGTCTGGAAGGCCCCAGAAAGGAAACACACACACACACACACACACACACACAAAACTTAGCTTGGTCTGGAAGGCCCCAGAAAGGAACGGGTACTTTTGAGAAAAGCAGTGTGCCCACCAGTCAGTTGCTAATAAGTGTTAGTACTTGTATCAGCAATTACATCTTGGAGCTATCAAAAGAGGGTGACTTTTTAAGATGCCTTTGAAGTCATTAAAAAGTAAAAAACAAGACTTCCCTGGTAGCTCAGGCTGTAAAAAGTAAAAAACACCAAACATACACCCAACCGCCCCTAGCATCCAAAACAGCAATAAAACGTTTCTCATTCTGCTTTGCCTGCATGACTTTGCCACAAATATGTTTTGCCTTCTAGCCCAGGATTCAGCTTCTGTGTGGGGCCATGACTGGTACGAGGGGAGAAAAAGATTGCTCGCTGTGTCTGTGTGAAACCCTGAATGGAATCATGGAATCTTAGCGCCAAAAAGGGTTGTGAGGTTTCTGCCATCCTGCCAAGCTATCCTGACACTCATCACCTTGACTGACAAAAGGGCACCTAGTCCTACCGTTTCGTGGATCTCTAATGATTCGTGGATCCTCTGTAAAATTAAAATGTGTCTTCCTCAAGAAAAAGCAGGGCTGCCGGGGTGGCACTAGTGGTAAAAGTGCATGCATGTGTGCTAAACTGCTTCAGTCGTGTCCCACTCTTTGCGACCCTATGGACTGTAGTCCACCAGGCTCCTCTGCCCATGGGGATTCTCCAGGCAAGAATACTGGAGTGGGTTGCCATGTCCTCCTCCAGGGGATCTTCCCGACCAAGGGGTCAAACCCATGTATCTTGGGGCTCCTGCATTGCAGGTGGATTCTTTACCGCTGAGCCACTTGGGAAGCCCAGTGGTAAAAGTACCCTCCTGCTGATGCAGGAGACTTAAAAGATGCTAGTTTGATCCCTGGGTTGGGATCAAAGCAGACCATTCTGAGCAGACACTCAGGTCTGCAGTGATTGCCCTGTTCACTGCCTCACTCCTGGGTACAGTGTCACTGGAGTCCTATTTGTACTGTCCTATACGTTCATATGGCACCGTCCTTGTGTGGTCTAGTAGACGCTCGGTCTTAACTGGTTCAGACTCCGTGCCGCTTGTTTCTCCAAAGGTGAATCTGTCCAGCAGGCTCTGCTGTCTGCAGAGCTGCAGCTGGGGGTGCTTCTGGGCTGACATTGCCACAACCCTCTTGTCATAGTTGGCCTAGGCTGCCATGGTACCAAAATATCATAGATTGGGTGGCTTAAATAATATAAATTTCTTTCTCACAGTGTGGAGGCTAGGAAGTCCAAGATCAAGGTGCTGGCAAGGTAGGTTTCATTCTGAGACCTCTTCTCTTGACTTCTAGGTGGCCGCCGCCTTGCGTGCTCACATGACCTCTTCTTTGTGGAGAGAGGAAGCTCTGTGTCTCTTCCTCTTCTTCCTTGGCTTTTTTTAAAAGAAAATTTTTTTGTTTGATGTGGGCCATTTTTAAAAGTCTTTACTGAATATGTTACAATATGGCTTGTTTTAAGTTTTGCTGTTTTTGGCCACTAGGTGTGTGGAATCTTTTGGTCCCTGACTAGGGACCAAACCTGCACCCCCTGCATTGAAAGGTGAAGTCTTTACCACAGAACTACAAAAGAAACCCCTCTTCTTATAAGGATACTTTTCCTATCATGGGGGCTCCACCCTTGTGGCTCATTTTAACTTAACTGACTCCTGAAGGCCCCATCTCCTGATCCCATCAGACTGGGGGGGTAGGGCTTTAACATAAGAATTTGGGGGCGTGGGGACAAACAGCCCATAGCAATGCTCCTGGAAGGTCCAGGAGCCCTGCAGTAAGCAGAGGAGGCCTTAGTTACAAGCTTTCCTTGTGGTGGGAGAGGTGCGGTGTTCCCAAGCTAGAGCAGGTGGTTCTGTGGACAAAAACGTTGGACGACATTTACCACAGAGCTGGAGGGAAACTGCAGGAGCCTGGTGATTTCCTTGTCTTTTCAGAGCTGAGATTTCTTAGTTTCATATGTCAGTGGTAAAGTTGTGGTTGCCAAACTTGGTCAGCCTCAATGAAATCTGGATGGTTTAGCATTCAGTATTCCCATGAAGTATTCTATAACTTGGTGGGCCTCTGAAAAAGAGGCTCTTGGAACCAAAGCCTGGGAAAATGGGTTATTTCTTAGCACTTAATCATTTGGGGCATTTCTTCCTGTTTCATGGGAGGAAGAAAAGGCAGTAAATTAAAATAAAACTACTCCCTGTTTCATGAGAGATCAGTATCTTACAGTGTCATTTTAAATGTATGCAAACGTGGTAATGTCCACATGGACATAGATGTGCACACAGGAGCACACATGTCAGGTGGAATATTTTTTCTTGTTTTCTAAATTTTTTTATTGAAGGATAATTGCTTTACAGAATTTTGTGGTTTTCTGTCGTACATCAACAAGAATCAGCCATAGGTACACCCATGTCCCCTCCTTCCCAAACCTCCCATCACCCTCCCACCTTTTAGCCTATCCTTTGAAAATTCTTTTAAACTTTCAAAGAACCAATAATTTCTGTGTTGTATAAAATGTTCCAGGGTTTAGAAGAAAGATGGAAAACTTCCAGATCCTATTTTCAAGCAAACATGACCCTGATAACAGATCTGGCAAGTCCCCAAAGGGAGGCTCTATACCAGTCTTGCTTAGGAATGTGAAAATATGAGATAAAACTCTAGTGAGTAGATTTCAACTCTAGAGCATGTCAGTGTTCTACCATACCCAAGTCAGTTGTAGCCCTGGAATGTAGGAATGGCTTCATATACATTATAGTTTCATTTGATTCACCGAATGGTTTAAGTAAAAATATGTAATAATCTCATTAATATCAAAAGTACATTCAATCAATTCAACTTCTAATTTCAGCAAACCACTTAAAAGGAGGAATGCACTATGTAAGATGACCATTTCTTAATCCGATAAGGAAAATTGAGTTCATAGAGTCCACTGGCTTTATACTTTATTGGAGCCCCAGAAAGGTATCACTGGATATGAACTGAGATCGAAGCAAAAAGCCAATGCAGAAAGTTATAAAAATAGTAAATTTAGAGAATAAATACTGTAAAGAAAATAAAATAATCATTAACTACAGATTAATGATTAATAGTTAACTCTTTAAGAGTTAAAGAGGTTTACTAAAAACCTTATTTCTAAATGGTGAGATTAAATCCATGGCTGATTCATGTCAATGTATGGCAAAAACCACTGCAATATTGTAAAGTAATCAGCCTCCAACTAATAAAAATAAATGAAAAAATAAAATAAAATAAAAAAGGAAAAAAAATAAAATTAAGGATTTGGATACTTGTGGAATTGGTTCATGAGTCTAATGCCATTCCTTTCAAAAGTCTCATCAGGATTTTCAAAAATTTCACCAGATGGTTCTAAGTCTATTTGGAAAAATACATAGATGAGAATCTCAAGGAGAATTATGAAAATGGTTTTGGAGGAAGGGAGTTAGATCTACTGGATATTAAAATATATAGCACTCCCAGATATTAAAATGCATTATGAAGCTTTTGTAATTAAAATACTCTGGTGCTGGAAGAAAAGGGGGAGGCAGGTAAGTGAACTAGGAGAGTTCAAAAATAGACTCTCACAGATATAATTTAATAAATTATAAAGAAGTCATCACAGATCAGTGGGAAAGGGAAAATTATTCAATAAATAATTTTGATGCCTAGTTAGCAATTTGGAAAAAATCGTTTGACTTCATCCAAATGAATTACAGATGGATTAAACAATTAAGTGCAAAATGTAGATGCACAGGAAATCAATAGAATTGAATATTGCTTAGAAACAAAAGAAAAACACTAAAAAGGGAAAAGAATAGTCCATCAAGCTACAGGATAATCAAAGTTTTCTTCATGTAAAAAGCCAATGAGGAAACAATAGCCCAGGAAAAATAACTAACAGAAATTACTCTTTATTATTTTGCTCAACAAATTAAAAAGGAAGACACTGAAACCTTGGTAGAGAACTTGAAAAACTAAATAGAACACTAAGCAAATATATGGAAAATGTTCAATTTTGCAATAAGAGATATGTAGATTAAAGCAGCAGTAAAGTACTATTTTAACAAATTAGCAAAACAACCCAATTTTTAATGATAACCCCAATTCTGATGTTATTACATTATTATGAAGCCATTTTACAATGTGTTAAAGAACTATATTATTCATTCATACATTTGATCCAGTAATACCACTTCTGTGGACTATCTTTCCACATCCCCCTCCAAAAAAGATAATACAAAATATTTAATATGCTATTTAGACAGTGATGCTTCCCTGATGCATTATTTACAAAGCAAACACAGACATTCACACAATTAATGTCCAACAGTTGGGTAACTATAAAATTAAATAGTTCTTCTCTCAGCATAATACTCTACTATAATGAATAATTATTTTCAGGATATATAGCATTGTGACAAGATATTTACAATATAATTTTATGTGCAGAAATTGCAGTATAAACTGTGGCATAGTCTTGCTGTGGAATATAGCTATATCAGCTGTGCTGTTAAAATGAATGAACCGTAGCTGCTATGACAACACAGAAGGATCTCAGGAATATAACATTAAATAAAAAAGCAAGTTGCACAATAGCTGCAGTGTGATTCCAATTACAGAAGGTTTAGATGCACGCAAAACCAATGATATAGTACTTAGACATCCACATGCATATGACAAGACCTGTAAGACCAAGTGAGTGTAAACAGAGATTTAGGATAGTGATGGGGGCAAGGCTAGGATGAAGGAGCAGCCCATAGAGGTGAGCTACGGGCGTAGTAAAATTCTCTTCCTCATGCTGGTCTGTGGACACACCTGCATTTATTATTGCTATTTTTTATACCCTTAATATAAACTGCAGATATTTTAAATGCATTTAATGTTAACTAAAGGAATATTAAAACCAGTATTCACTGATTACAATTAGGTACAAAATGTGTATCCCTAATAATGATGGTGGGCTTCCCAGGCAGCTTAGTGGTAAAGAATCCACCTGCCAAGCAGGAGACTTGGGTTCTATCCCTGGGTCGGGAAGATCCCCTGGAGAAAGAAATGGCAACCCACTCCAGTATTCTTGCTGGGAAATCCCATGGACAGAGGAGCCTGGCAGCCTGCAGTCCAAGGGGTGGCAAAACAGTTGGTCACAACTTAGTGACTGAACAACAATAAAGGTGGTATGGAGTGTATAGGTAACAGTGAGTGTTTCCTTCATTCATTTTCTCTTATTTTCGTATTTTCAATTGTGTGCTTACATTATTTTTAAAAAAAGAAAGGAAAATTGAAGACAAATGCAGTTGTAGGATGACGTAAGCTTCCTCCATTGGAGGGTGTGCCATTGCTCAGAGGGTGATGGACTAATTCATAGCTCTGAGGCAGAAGGGGAGATAGATTTCAACTGTAAAAGGAAAGTGTTTGAACATAGATCAGTCCATCAATAGTTACTGAGCATCTTTCCTGTAAGACAGCATTGGCTTTGCCTGCCTTCCAAAAAAATTTTGGACACTGAGTTTTGATGAATTGCTGAAATGGGTGAATTAGAAAGGCTGGTGTTTCTTTGAATTCCTTAAAAAAATTTTTTTTTAGCTTCATTGTTTTGTCTGGTTATAAAAATAATGCAGTTGATTTTAAATAGTCTTACAAAAAATATAATAGAACCTGAAGTAGATTAGACATTAAAACTATATCTCAGTTGAAATGAAATACAGGAAATAGAGAAACCTGTTAAAAGACACCACAGGGATTTGATCAGGAAATTCTTAGGAGCTAAGACCCATATTTTCTCAGTAAATAGAATGGCATGGAAAAGGATGGGCGGCACTATGTAATAAATTTTAAAAGAGTCAAAAGACATCACCCAGATACAAAGGTTAATCTTGTTTGGATCTTGATTTAAATAAACCAACTGTAAAAAAGCATTTATGAGATAACTGAAGAAATTGGGACACTGACTGGATATTTGATATAAGAAATTATTAATTTTTAGGTGTGATATTGTTATTATATTTTAAAAATACATGGTAAAGTTTTTGACAAATGAAATATTGGATATTTACTTTAAAATAATACAGTGGAGAGTTTGAGTATGTTAACTATAAAAAGTCCTTATGTCTCATGTATATTCATCCAGGATGTACCTTAAAATCATCCAGGGACAGGGGACATCTAGAGGTATGGATGAAGTATTGTTCAGTTCAGTTCAGTTCAATCGCTCAGTCGTGTCTGACTCTTTGCGACCCCATGAATCGCAGCACGCCAGGCCTCCCTATCCATCATCAACTCCCGGAGTTTACTCAAACTCATGTCCATTGAGTCGGTGATGCCATCCAGCCATCTCATCCTCTGTCGTCCCCTTCTCCTCCTGCCCCCAGTCCCTCCCAGCATCAGGGTCTTTTCCAGTGAGTCAACTCTTCGCATGAGGTGGCCAAAGTACTGGAGTTTCAGCTTCAGCATCAGTCCTTCCAATGAACACCCAGGACTGATCTCCTTTAGGATGGACTGGTTGGATCTCCTTGCAGTCCAAGGGACTTTCAAGAGTCTTCTCCAACACCACAGCTCAGAAGCATCAATTCTTTGGCGCTCAGCTTTCTTCACAGTCCAACTCTCACATCCATACATGACCACTGGAAAAACCATAGCCTTGACTAGACGGACCTTTGTTGGCAAAGTAATGTCTCTGCTTTTTAATATGCTGTCTAGGTTGGTCATAACTTTCCTTCCAAGGAGTCTTTTAACTTCATGGCTGCAATCACCATCTGCAGTGATTTTGGAGTCCCAAAAAATAAAGTCTGACACTTTTTCCACTATTTCCCCATCTATTTGCCATGAAGTGATGGGACCGGATGCCATGATCTTAGTTTTCTGAATGTTGAACTTTAAGCCAACTTTTTCACTCTCCTCTTTCACTTTCTTCAAGAGGCTTTTTAGTTCCTCTTCAGTTTCTGCCATAAGGGTGGTGTCATCTGCATATCTGAGTTTATTGATATTTCTCCCGGCAATCTTGATTCCAGCTTGTGCTTCTTCCAGCCCAGCGTTTCTCATGATGTACTCTGCATGTAAATTAAATAAGCAGGGTGACAATATACAGCCTTGATGTACTCCTTTTCCTATTTGGAACCAGTCTGTTGTCCATGTCCAGCTCTAACTGTTGCTTCCTGACCTGCATACAGGTTTCTCAAGAGGCAGGTCAGATGGTCTGGTATTCCCATCTCTTTAAGAATTTTCCACAGTTTATTGTGATCCACACAGTCAAAGGCTTTGGCATAGTCAATAAAGCCAAAATAGATGTTTTTCTGGAACTCTCTTGCTTTTTCAGCTATGTATAATAATAGGAGCTGGGCCTTGGGTAAATATATTCTTGCTACTTTTGTGTATGTTTATTATTTTCTATAATAAAACATAAAAATAAACATAGTTAAGTATAGAGAAGGAAGTGAAGGTTACCCATAATCCTACCCCGGGAGAGAACTACATTTTGATAAAAATCTCGCTGTAGTTTTTCTGTATGCACTTATAAGTTTCTATGCATATACACTTTTAAACAATTTAGAAAGTATACTAAATGTATTGTTTTGTATTCTGTTTTTTTATATTGTGGTCACTGTTGTGCACATTTAGGTCTTCATCATAATTTAAAATTATGGCTATTTATTATTCCAATATGTGAACACACACACACATGCCATAGTTTATATGTCTAACAAGTACTGTACAGATGAGTATCTAAGCTGTTTCATTTTTTTTTCACTATTCGAACAATTCTGCATACTTGCGTATTTCTTTTGACAACTACGTAGAAGGTCAAAGACATTTTTAAAAGCTTTTCTTTCCTATCATGCCAAACTATTGAAGATATGATACTATTTTGAACTCCCTCCATTTTATCATAACCTCAGCCACATTAGGTGCTATATTCACAATTTTGTAAATGTTTGCCAATCTGATAAAAGGATAAAGATTATCTTATTTTAATTTGCATTTATTTTATTATTAATGAATTTTCATAAGGTATGTTAGTATTTTCTATTTTGTGACTAGGTGTTTATATCTTTTCCCCCAATGATTGTATTTGTCCCTCACTTATTGTTTCCCAAGTGGTCTTTACATATTAATAGTTACAAATATTTCATATATTATATAAATTGAAATATTTTCTAGCTTGTTGTCATTTAACTTTGGGTCATTTTTGAACAATCATTTGTCTGGAATTGCTTTAGTTGATTTTTAAATGTTATACATCTGGGGTTTTTTTTTTGAGTCTTTGTAACTTTCTAAGTTTTAATTTTTATTACCTTAATAAGTACTTTATTAAGAGATTTCATTACATAGCATACCCTCTAAAGTTTGCTTTTTTATTTTAATATCCTTATTGGTTACCAAATAAGACATGTTTGTGGTGGAAAGAATACACTTGAAAATTTACCTTATACTTTATCATACAGTGCATCAGATAAAATTTGGTAATTTACCTTTCAGTAATTTTTCTATATGTGTGTATTAGTTAGAGTAACACTTGCTGAAGACACAAAACCCCAATTATAACTTCACACAGTAGAGGTTTCTTACTCAGTCCAGCATAGACACTTCTGATTGGTGGTCAACCCTCCAATGACCAGTTGGGAGGTCCAGACTACTTCCATCTTATGACTCTTTCATTTGCTAGGGCTTTGGGGTCTCTGCTTCTATAGAGTTAGCCAAAAAGTTCATCTGGGTTTCCTGTAACATCTTGTATAGTTGGCAGATGAAAGAAAACTCGCCCCCTCAGCCTGGAAGTGAGCCACCTGGCCTCACTGCTGCTGCTTTTCCTTTCGTGGGAGTAGTCACTTGGGGCCATCTAGATACAAGGGATGCTGGGAAATGAAGTCCCTGGCTGGGCAGTGGTTTTCCAGTGAAAACCTTACAGTCTGGAAAGAGGAATATGAATATTTGTTGGACTTTTAGCTGAATCTGCCACCATTTATTGCATTTATAATGCAATGTATATTGCATTTATAATGCATATAAATATATACTCTATAAGTAGGTGTGCTCAATCGTGTCTGACTCTGCCTGTAGCCCGCCAGGATTCTCTGTCCATGGAATTTTTTTGCTGGAGCAGGTTGCCATTTCCTTCTCCAGGGGATCTCCCCAACCAAGGGATCGAACCTGCGTCTCTTACGTGTCCTGCATTGGCAGGCAGCTTCTTTACTGCTAGTGCCACTGGGAAGACTGTATAGATATAAATATGTATTATAATTATAATGCATATAAAGTGTATGATATATATTTTCTTTACAAAATGGAATTATCCTACTGAGTGTTGAATTTTAGCATCATTTTGTGGGCATTTCCCTGTGTCTTTAAATCTTTTTCAAAAGCATGAGTTTTAATGTCTACATGGTGTTCCTTGTATTTCATTTTACCATTTTTCTATTATAGTACAGTTAGGTTTTTCTAGATTTTTATTATTGTGATTAGTGCTGCTATAGCTGTCCTTGTGCATAAATTTTTGAGCATTCCTCTGATCATTTCCTCGAGGAAAATTCTTGCTTAGTATTAAGGCTGGTGATACATATTACCAGATGGCCCTTCAGAAATTGGACTAATTTACGCTGTCATCAGTAGTGTTTAAGGATTCTTATTTCAGAGCACCCTTGACTGTTCTGGGCATTATAGTTGTTTTGGTTTTTGTCAATTTGTTGAAAATAGTTTTGCATTGTTGAATTTCAAAGCTTTGCTTAGTAATGGGTTTGAACATTTTTTTGTGTGGTCATTGATAATCTGTGTGTGTGTGAATTGCCTCTTTGCATCCTTTCTCATTTTTTTGTGCAGTGTTCCATCTTTTTTCAATCACTGATAAGAGATTTTTATGCAGTGTGTGTATTGACTTGTCATATGTTACAAATGCATGTATGCATGCTAAGTTGCTTCCGTTGTGTCCAACTCTTTGTGATCCCGTGAACTGTAGCCCTTCAGGCTCCTTTGTGCATGGGATTTCCAAGGTAAGAATACTAGAGTGGGTTGCCATTTCCTCCTCCGGGGATCTTCCCGACCCAGCGATCAAACTCGTCTCCTGCTTGGCAGGCAGATTCTTTACTGCTGAGCCACCTGAGAAGCCCATGTTACAAATATTTTTTATCTAACTTCTCCTTGCCTTGATTTTCCTTTGCAACCTAATTTTTTTAGATTAAACTCAACAGTTTAGTAAAACAGTGTGATATCACACCCGCTGAATCTTCCCAGTTAGCAGTACTCCTGAGGTTAAAACCATTTAAAAAAGCAAAGCAGATTCTTTTTTTCTAATCCATCATATGGTTTGAATGTTTTTAATGTGAACTTTAGTTATCTGGGAGTGAGGGGGTTTCATCAAGAAAATGGACTTCCCCAGAAGGATTTGGGGTGCTGCAGATGGTAAGACCTTCTTTATCTTCCCAGGATACTTAGGAGAGGCAGGAAGATAGGTGATATCTGACGACCCCATGGTTTTAGCTGAGTGAGTAGCAGCAGAGGCCCTCTGGCTATTTTTCTTGTTAGATCTTATTAAAAACACATGTGGTAGCATGGCAGGGACCAAACCAGGGATCAGGGAGCTGAGTTGTAGTCCCAGCTCTGCCACTCACTCACTGCGACCCCACGCAAGTTTCTTGTACGACCAATGCCTCAGTTTACTCCTCTGCATAATGCTTGGGGTTATTTCTTTAAGTATTCATTCATTCATTCATTTATTTGGCTGCATCAAGTCTTGGTTGTGGCACACAGCATCTTCGTTGCGTCATGCTGAATCTTGCATTGTGGAGCACGGACTCTCTGGTTGCGACTCTTGGGCTTAGTTGCTCTGTGGCACGTGGGATCCTAGTGCCCCCATCAGGGACTGAACCTCTGTCCCCTGCATTGCGAGGCAGCTTCTTAACCACTAGATGACCAGGGAAGTTCCCAAGGGATTGTCTTTAAGTGGTGTTTTGGGCACACGAATTCCAGGGCTATGCTGCAGACTTCCCCACGTGTCCTCTTCCACATTCACTACCTACTCTGACCTGTGTTAGGTGAGTGGGTGGGAAGCTGGGAGAAGATTACTATCTTTTGGTCCCCTGAGTGATTTATGAAAGAAATCAATCCAGTATATATCTGTCCCAGATATAATGTGATCTAAATGTGATATTCACCTAATAAGATTAGATGAATCTAATGTGGTTTTCCTCTAAAACACAAATACCGTGCCACTTTTAATTGTAGTAGCCAAATTAAATTACTCATCCCAAATTAGATTTCCAGCAAACTTGATTTGAACATGAGCTCAGTACTGCAGGCCCTACGTAATCTTTTAAGATATAAAATAAATCAGTGGGATACCCGTATTGTTCCTCTGGGCTCTTCAGTGGTTACCATAAAAGAGAATAAAAAAATGTCTGGAGGAAACCTGCAAAAATAGAACCGAGACAAAAACTCTGATTCTTCAGCTTATCAGGGAGGGTTTTGCCCCCGTGCCATCTCTTCCATCACTAGGACTCTCCCTGGTCTTGAAGGACAGGAAGCAGATAAAGGCAGGCCCAAGCAATCACTGAAGACTTACTGCTTACTTATTGTCTTTTTTTGTTTGTTTGTTCCTTGAGTGACCACCCCCCCAGGAGGACCATAGGTAGGAAGTGATTGGGTAGAATGTGGATTTGCTGAGGGACTAGAGAGGTTTATAGCAGTGATGAGCCATGTTTTCTCTCCTTTTATGTCAGTTAGGTGACAGATGAACTAAAAACCAACCTGGACTGGCTTAAGGAAAAATAGGAAACGTGTTGGCGTATGTGATGGAGAAGTCCAGGAGTAGATCCTGGCATCAGGTGAGGCTTTATCGAGCTTCCTGTGAGGTGCCTGAGACCCAGTTTCTCTCCTTTACTGTGGGCTCCTTTCTCAGGCACAGCCTCCCCTTCTGCCCCCAAGACGGCTGCCCAGGCTTCTCTTTCTTTGTTTTCTGTCAGTGGCAGAAGACGACGACGACTTTCCTGTTGGGCTGGCCAAAGGCTTGTAATTGAGTCTGGGTGCCCCTGGTCAGCTCAACTTGGAGCCTCTGCTTTTCTGAACCAGAACTGTATGGACGGGATGGGATGAATTGACCACCTGGGGGACTCAGGGGACTGCTGAGAAAGTGGGGTGAGTCTTCAGTGATTGCCGGGCCTGCCTTCATCTGCTTCCTGTCCTTCAAGACCAGGGAGGGTCCTAGTGATGGGAGAGATGGCAGGAGGCAAAACCCTCCCTGATAAGCTGAAGAATCAGAGTTTTTGTCTCAGTTCTATTTTTGCAGGTTTCCTCCAGATGTTTTCTTCTTCTCTTTTATGGTGGCCACTGAAGAAAGCGAAGCTGGGGGGCACCTCCAAGCCCCTTGACACTCTAAACAGATCCTTCTGCTTGCCCAGCACTCAGGCTTAGATTTTCTCACTTCAGTAAATGGCCCTGAGAAGTAGGTGGGACATGTGCATAGATGAGGAAGGGAAGTTCATCTGGGATCAACATGCCCAAGGCCTTATCAGGCTCAGTGTCTTGTGTCTTCCGCTTGTTTTCACTGTATCCTTCCTTCTTGCTACCAGTCCTGCCCAGGGGCTCCTCCTGCCCACTCCCCCAGCACCAGCCCAGGATTCTTCATTAAACAGACAGTGAGTCAATAGTTGTTAACTTCTATTGACCGACCAGTATACCGTCAGACCGCACGTGGCCTTTTCTGCTCATATAATCTGTGAATGTTGTTATAGCAAACCACCAATGCGGTCGATTCCCAGTTATTAATTGGTAGATTGTCCCTAGTAATGCAGTTTCCCTTTCCCTGAATTACAGAGTTCTTCTAACAGAGAGATGGGGTTTGGATCACTTGAGGATAGACACTCAGAGAAGGGCTAAGGGGTGTGGGGGTGTGTGTGTAGGAGCATGCATACGGATCTGTGTTAGAAAATTATGTTTTGATTCCCTGCCGCCTTAGTCTGGACGACTGAATTAGATTTCATGCCTGCCCTTCCACTTAAATGTAACTTACATTTGTGAAAGTCACCATTGGCAAGATACTCAAACCAAGGACCTGTGATAGGTGTGCTATTTTGAAACATTTTGAGTAACGACTATACGCTTGCTTTTTCATTTTGGGAAAAATTGCCAGCGCCTATTTTCTTCTCCCTGCCTGGAAGACCCTCCTCCATCAGGATTTCATCTCAGGTTTTGCTTGTACTTCCTCTGGGAAGCGATGGACTTTCTCCAGCTCTGCATCTCTGTGTGCTGAAGATCCGATTTCCAGGTTAGCACTTCACCCTGTATCATGCAGTGCACTAATTGTTTCCTGTGTAGTAGAAGTCGTTAGCTCTTTCAGGTCAGTGCTTGGTCTTCCTTCTCCCTTCCTTTTTCCCTTCTGTCCTTCCTGTTTTCTTTCTTTCTTTTCCTTCTCCTTCCCTCCTTCCCTTCCTTCCTCCTCCATAGCACTTACCTCCAGGCTAAAGTGAGGTGCTCTGGTATTTGGTTCAGTAACTGAAGGAGGTGCCCCTGCATCACCATCATTGTCCTTACAGTGGTTTTGTAGTTGTCTGGTAACTCTCTGTCTTTCTCCAGAGCAGTTCTTGGCATCTGTTATATTAAGTGCTGTGTGATTAAGTGTTGACTAATTGAATCTTTCTCACCTTCTCTAAACCAGCCCCACCTTGCCACCCCTTTCAACCCCCCACCACTGAGTCATAACTCCACGGTCCCTTACAGTCTCTGCCACACAGTAAGTGCCCAGTAAGACCTTGCTGAGTGAGTGGATTTTACCCTCCTGGGATCTGCTTTGGGGAGAGGCAGATGGAAAGTGAAGCTCTGAAAGGGCAGAGGAGGTGGAGACTGGATGGGGCTGGGCTGAGGAGCTGGGTGTGTCAACCCCTCTGCTGCTGCTTTTTTTTTTTTTTTTAAATTATTTATTAGCTTATTTATTTGGCCGCACTGGGTCTAAGTTGAAGCACGCGGGATCTTCAATCTTCATTGCAGCCTGTGGGCTCTTAGTTGAAGTGTGTGAAATCTAGTTCCCTGGCCAGGGATGGATCCCCGGCCTCTTGCCTGGGGAGCACAGAGTCTTAACCACTGGAGCACCAGGGAAGTCCCCCGTCTGCTGCTTCTGATGTCCAAGCACAGAAGCAGCACTTCCCCGAGGGTGGGGTGCTGCGTCCACTCCCGGCTGGGCAGCTGGGGAGCCCAGTGCCTGAGGAACCATTGAGGAAAGGAGAGTGGCTGCGATTCTAGGTTGTATTTTAACAATGCAATAAAGAATTTTCTCTGCTTCCTGAGCCTGTTCAAACATCTGCATGGTTGAGACGAGAGGACTTAGGCCAGAAGGAGGGGCACGTGGTCGCCCCTGTATGCTGACCTTGTCCTTCCCATCGCCCTGCAGGTGTGGGTGGGCAGCGACAGGTCCTTGAGAAGGTGGGGAGAGCTCCCAGGGATGAGCAAACCCCTTAGCATCCCTGAGTGGCTTGCTACCGCTGGGCTGATCCACTCGTCCTAGTTTGCCTGGGGCGGTCCTGGCGTTAGTCCTGGAAGTCCTGAGTCCTGGGCCACTTGTCCGTCCCTGGAAAACCAGGACACATGGTCTCTTTGGATGCCACTGGCTCCCATCCCTGCCCTGGCCGGCTCTCTTGATTTCTTTTCCCTTTACGAAGTCCTTCATCTGGCCTCTTCCCCTCCTCTTTTTATATCTGTCCCCCTCTGCCTAGCTAGCTCTTTCAAGCCAAGCCACGTGCCTTGCCTACATCTCCATGCTCAGAGGCCTTTCGGACTGTTTCCTGAATCACTGTGGGTTGAGCAGCATTCCCAGATCTGGACAGAACTGCGGGTGCTACCTTGTTCTCCTCTCCAGCTCCATTTGGCTCCAGAAATCAGCTGAGCTGTGAGAACTTCTGTCACTTAGAGGTGAAACTACCCTGGTTTGGGAAGCGAGTGTCTTCTCTGGGGGCGGCTCTCTGCGCACACGCAGTGCTCAGAGTAGCTGGCCGTGCCCCGGAGGTAGGGCAGGAAGGCGGCAGGGCTTGTGGCGGGCATCAAGGCCCACCTTCCTGGGCCGGGCCTCAGCCCTCAGCCCCTCTCTCGTGGGCACCTCGGCCACGGCTCTCAGCAAGGCCTGGGCCTACCCTGCCCGCTTCCCCGGCGCCTCCTTGCCCACACTCACCTGTTTGTTCTCAGAACTCTTACTGAAAGTGAAAGTCGCTTAGTCGTGTCCGACTCTTTGTGACCCCATGGACTGTAGTCCATGGAATTCTCTAGGCCAGAATACTAGAGTGGGTAGCCTTTCCCTTCTCCAGGGGGTCTTCCAAACCCAGGGATCAAACCCAGGGATTGAACCCAGGTCTCCTGCATTGCAGGAGGATTCTTTCCCAACTGAACTATCAGGGAAGAACACTTACTACTTGGCCAGTAAGTGCTGCCCCGTTAAGTATGACTGTTTTCTTCCATCTTTCTCATGTGGCAGCCCTTTCTTGAAGGCACACGTCTCATCTTAGGTCTCCTTTCCTTCCCCCTCACAGCACCTGACCTTGTGCTGGACTCACAGCTGGCCCTCACTTGGCATGTCATTGCTGTTCATGCAATTTAAGGATGTGTGAGTCAGTGGGTAGGTTCCTTGTGAGCACCTGTATGCAAAACACATCGCTGGACAGTGTGGAGGAGAAGAGCTTGACGGAGGCTGGCACCCAAGCCAGGCCCAAGCCAAGGGTTTCGGGTGGAATTCTGTTTTTCTGACTTCCTCTTTAACATAGGCATGAGAGAAAGAGGATTTTTTTTTTTTTTTTTTTAAATTGCAGAGTGAGTTTTTAGTTCCAAAATGCCTCACTTGATGTCTTGGATTCACTTTACATTTTCTGGAACATTCCAATGTAATTTACAGATAATCATAGGATTAAACAATTCTTGAGAGGGCTCTAGAGAGGTGGGAGAAAGGGGTTGAATCTTAGAGAGTTTTCCTTTTTTTGTTCATTTCCTTCTGGGGGGAGTTCCGAAGAAGGCCCTGCTGAGTCCCAGACCCTGTAGATGTCATCCTGTGATTTCTCTTGGCGTTGCTGATGATGCGGGAGGTGGGTGCGTGGGGCTGTCACCGTCCTGACTTCCTGCTCTGGTCACTGATAACCAGCTGTGTGCTTCTGCTGTGTGTCTGCCCACGAGCATACACAAGTGTGTTTGTTTTCAACTATAAATAGCTTTAGGAAAGTATGGGAATAATGCATGATCTTTGTAAAACACTTGGAAGGAAGTTAATTTACTCCTACTCCTTAGAAACAACCACAATGAACATTTTCCTGGGCATCTTTCTAGATTTTCTTTCTGTGTTCAGACACACACATAATGTATTTACACAGGTGGGATCATTTTATATAAAATTTAGGGGGCTTTCTTTTGCTGAACACTATGTTACGGACATTTTCCCTCTGTCAATAAAAATAGATTTGTCCTTCATTCAGCCGATACTTACCAAATGCCTGCCACGTGTCTAGCACTGTCCTGGGTGCTGGAGGTAAGGCACTGAACAAAAGAGATCAAATTCCTTGCCCTCCTGGAACCTGTGGTCTCCTTGGGGAGACCGGCAATAAATAAAAATGATATGTAGTAGGTTAGAAAGTGGTAAGTGCTATAGGGAAAAAAATGAGATAAGGAAGGTGAGAGGGAGAGAGGGAGGTAGAGTGCATTTCACAGTTTTGAGCAGGGTGGTCATGTGAGAGGGAAGCCCTGGTGGCGATGATGCTTAGCAAACAGTGTGCGCTGCTGAGATTCTGCACAGGGTCCAGGGCTGGGCTGGAGGAGACACACCAGCTGACCCTTGGGAGCTTGGGACAGGACCCACTTAGGTCCCTCTGTGGTAGAAAATCCAGGGGACTTCCCTGGTGGTCCAGTGGTTAAGACTTCGCCTTCCGATGCAGGGAGATGGGGAAGGTGAGGGGTTCCGTCCCTGATTGGGAGTTAAGATCTCACAGGCTTTGCAGCCAAAACACAAAAACATAAGACTGAAACAATAATGTAACAAATTCAATAAAGATATTAAAAGTGGTCCACATCAAAAAAAAAATCATAAAAGGGAAAAAAAGAAAATCCAGACTAGAGCATTCAGGCAGGGCCCTATGCTGGTCAGTAATCATAAAAGTGACCACCATTTTGGTAACATGATAGTTTCCAAAGCAGCTTTTTATCTGTTACTCCCGGCCCTGCTGCTTATTAGCTGCACAGTTTTGGGCAAATAACCCACCCTCTGTGGGCCTTGGTTTCCTTCCTTGTGAAATAATAGGGCTCTCACACAGTTTAAGCGAGTTCATGCAAATGCATAGAGAACAGTGCTGGTAAGACCCATTACCAAAAAGTTCAGCTGTTATCATCATCATCATCATCATCATTATTGCCTTTCATTTATTACTCACAACCGCCCAGTGAGGACATGGTGCTCAGTTTCGAGATGTGGAAGTTGAGGCTGGAGGAGGTCGGCCTCTCTAGTTACAAGTTGAGGGCTCTGTGGGTGCTGGGGTCTTAGTTCAGTCCATGCAGGCACTGCCCTCCTCCAGGTGGGGGCAGCTGCTCCTGTTTCAGGTGGATGCCCCAGAGACACGGGCCACGACCTTCCTGATTGTCTCCTCAGAAGAGAAGTGGCTCTCAGAAGTGACCGAGGACAGTAGGAAGGGGGGCATGGTTGGTCAAGGTGGAAAGAAGCAAAGATAAGGGAAAACGGAGACTCAGCAGCTCTGCTCGGCGTCCCCACTGTGGTCCACTTGCCATCAGTGCATCTTCTCCCTCCCCTCCCGTCGCCACAGACACCAGCTTGTAATCATCTCTCTTAAGGACTTAGAGAAGGACACGATAATCAGTGGCGTTTTTAGGTTTACATTTCTGACTTTGAGAACGGTCCCTGTTCTTGCATCTGCAGGAACTTGCTGACAAGCAATACGATCACAAACACAGCCACACCTCATAGCCATGATGACTGGCCTCTTTCCCAAGGGTCTCCTGGCTCCCCTGGTCCCGACAGGCCCTCATGTGTGAGGCCATTGTACATTTAGGACAGCACACTTGAAAAGACCGGTGGGTCTGAACGGAGCTGGATTGGCGGGGGCTAGTGTCTAGGTCTACCCACCCCGCCTCCCACGAGGACACCTAGAGTAAATGCAGCACCAGGTCTACCTCATGTCTGGTTCTCTGAAATGGAGTGTGAGCGTGTGTTACCATGGAAACCATAATATAAATGGTGGCTGCATGTAGTTAAAATAGCACTGTGAGTTTTATGCTGCAAGTACGTTGTGAGTTCAGAAGGCTTTCATGGGCTAGCCTGGGAGTCCAACCATCATTTAAAATATGGTTTCTGTGGCTACGTTCTGTTAAGATTCTGAACTGTTACTTTTAAGCAAGCCTTTAGAGCAAGTTATTTGTAACAAGGAAATTGGAAGCCAGTAATTTATATGATATTTCTTAACCGTCTCATGGGGCTTCTCCTATCCCGGGACTCCAGATGAAGCGTAAGCTCCGGGGCAGTCCTGTGGCAGATGAATGGAGCTGTGGCTTAACAGTAGCATGTTTAGAAACGGGATCAGTGCCTGATGGAGCTGCCAGATGCTGGTGGAGAATCCACCAGGAGCAAAGTAACTGGTGTGGGGGACATACCTGGGTACCACACCTCAAGAGAGGCTTAGATGGCATGTTGTAAGACGGGGACAACACTCCAACTTTAAACCAAGTCATATAGTAACATATGCAGAAATTGGGCCTAGAAAAGAGACAACTTGGGAGGAATTTAATAACTGAGTGTCATTATTTGAAGCACCATGATATAGTCCCCCAAAAGAGACTGATAAGAGAGACATTTCAGTAATCTAAGGAAGGAGTTTGACAGCCAAAACTGTTGGTGATAGGACGAGTTGCTTTAAGAAATAGTTCACCATCTTTAGATGTATGTAAGCAGAGCCTGGCTGGTCACTTGTGAAGAATACTGTAGAGGGATTTAAGCCCTGAGTGAGTGATTAGACTAGACTTTGAGAGCCTTTGCTAGCCTAGAGCGTCTATGATTCTAGGACATGGATGGAAAATTAATTTTCTGACCCTCCTGTTCAGTGTGTTTAACGGTGGCTGCCTAGAGCAAAGATGAGAACGCTTTGGACCTGGCTCAGTCTCAGCTAAGCAAGTAGGAGCTCCTCAATCGATTAGTAATATTTGCCACGGCAGGAGGCTGTTACAGGATACCCAGCCTAGCCATCGCGTTTCCAGTGGTGGTGGTAATCTTGGACTCAGGTCAAGCATAAGCGGGATGACCAACCATCCTGCTTTGCTTGGGATCATGGCAGCCTTCCCTACCTGGACTTTGACTCCAAGACAGTCTCAGGAAAACCAGGATGAACTGGCCACCCCAAGTAGGACGGGTGGTCACCAGTGACTGTGTGTATTGGGTTCTGTTTCTGCTGATGGAGAAGATGCCAGGAACATCTTCATCTTCTCAGAGTGTGAGTGTGGGGCTCTGCCCTCTGGAGGAGCCCCGTAGACACATACAGCATAAATGAGTTGGATGCAGTCCCTGGGAAATCGTTGCACTATCCTTGCAATTAATTAATTTGTTCAATTAATTAAAATAGCTTCACTAATTATATGTACAGGAGATTGCACATTTCATTAGGCTGAGCAGATGGCTCCACTAATAATTACCAAAGCCTGGGGTTGCAGGAAGGAGGGGTGTTGGCATATGAATTGATATTGAACACTTCAATGGCCTTCTTCCTACAACTAAAGTTGAAGTTCCTGTCCCCAAGATAGATTGAGGAACAGATTTTTAATTTTCTTCTGGGGGTGCCAGCAGGTTGTGCTAACTTACTGTTTATGGCTGGTGACCGTTTCCTTCATCAAACATCTGGCCAGGTCAAGATGTAGAAGGGGTGTGGGCTCCGTGGCTTCGGAAGAAGGAGCCAAGTCAGGGTTAGACTTGGGACCTCTGCACAGTTAACCCGCTGAATTGTGATGATAAGCCACGTGTCCCAGAAAAATAACAGGTGTCTCATCTCCAAAGGAAACGTGCCTTCTGCTGTGTTGTCCAGACCTTGCCCCATCCTCACCCCTGTTCCATCCCTAGGGCCTTAGAATCTAAACAGACCCACAGACATGCCGGAGAATGAAAACCCTGACTGGCTGCACTCACAGACCAGGCAGGGTCTGCACTAACCTGATTGTGCATCACATAGGTGAGTTTCTGGAGTGTTCTCACTTTGGTGATGAGGATGACAATTATCGGTAATTGACAAGTATTGCCCATCCCCTCTGGGCCAGAAACTTCCCGCACTCGCTGTAATTCTCAAAACAGCCCTGCATGGCAGGTGTTAACTTAGAGATGAGAAAATGAGGCTTAGAGAAATTAAGTAAGGTGCCTGGGGTTACCCAAAGCTGTGTTAATACCCAGAGCTCTGTATCTATAAAGCCTTTTGTTCTTTCCACCCTCTTGCTCTGCTGGTAAATGATTTGGGGTCATAAAAGTCCCATGCCCAAATCCGGAAGGTTGTGAGGGGAAGCCTCTGGGCTGGGCTCACTCCTGCCCACAAGCGGGGCACTGCTTCGGAGCCGGTCACTGCTGCTGGGCCCTCAGCACCTCAGAACCCACAGGGGCCTCGGGGCAGTTGGTTCTGAACGATTTCCCAGCACCCACACCCAAGTGCTCCGTGCATAAAAGCAGTCAGCCGGCCGTGTTACGAAGGAATGAGGTACTGGTCAAAGAACGTTCCAGAAAGAAATCTATCATTTCAGGAGATTCTTCAGAATGTTCATTTAATGTGATCTGATAAGAGAGTTTTCTTTTTTGCTCATTTTTGTGGTTGGGGAAAGGTGACCCATCTGAAATTTATATGCAATATATGAAGCAGAAACAAAGCCGAGGGTGGGGGGAATACCACTTATAAAAGAACAAATAGATCAGTCTGGGTGCCGATGAATAGAGCTTGAGCATGACAGCCAGTTTCCTGCTTGGGCAAATCGAGCATTGTCATTGGAAAATGTGCTCCATCTTGTGTGATGGTCCCGGTGAACCCCCATCCCTCTCTGGTCTGCCTGCCTGCCCCCTAAGGTCCTCTTGAAGTATGTGTCCATGCCTTGATGTTTTCACTCCACTCTCCTTCTGAGATGGAGCAGGAATGGGGTGGTGTGTCTGAGTCACAAAAAAATTGTGAATCATTCTTGAGATGAAGGAGCCCTGAAAATGTGACTCATTTCTGTAGCATGTACAGGTAAGAAATGGCTGTTTGGTTGTGACTGGCAACTGCCATATAATTTCCAATTTTGACTTGGTTGCTGTTGTTTTTGGGGATGGGATCAGACCTGGCCCTGGGGTGGGTGCTGTGTGGAAGGACACAGTGCCATTTGGACTTGGTTCCTGCCTTTCAGCACTTCACCACCTGAAGGAGGCCAAGGCATGTCCATAGTTGCAGAAAACATGTCGGTTTGAACATATATTAAGTGGTAAACTGAAAGATGGAAATCTTAAGCTTAATCAAGATTAAAATATATTTTTCCTAATCACAGATCCAATTAAATGCCAGAGGGAGGCTGCAGAGCCCAGCCAGGTAGCTTACATCAGTCTGCGCTAGAAAGAGCACTGAGCGTTTCTGTGTACACATCTGCTCTCAAGAGTAGTTTCTTATTCAAGCCTTCTCTCTTGGTTGTTGTGTCAGCCTAGATGGGCTGGCCGAGTTTGCATTACCTGCTATGAAATTTGAGATTTGCTCAATTTAAATGCATTTGAAAAATATCTTTACACAATTTTATTAGCTCATAACCGTAAT
Source organism: Dama dama (assembly GCF_033118175.1). Taxonomy (NCBI): domain Eukaryota; kingdom Metazoa; phylum Chordata; class Mammalia; order Artiodactyla; family Cervidae; genus Dama; species Dama dama. The sequence goes on along the minus strand of NC_083687.1, from coordinate 18,422,890 downwards.
CCAAGAAGTAAAGAAACATAATAATGGAATTTGCTCATTGTTCTTACAGCTTTGGCTAAAATTTGTAGCTAGGCTCGTTTTCAGGGATCAGAAGGGGTTGTTCCATGAGGACCAACGATTGGATATTCGGACTTGACCTTTCAAAAATAGGGGTTGGGGACTTGCCTGGTGGTCCAGTGGTTGAGGATCCACCTTTCAGGGCAGGGGACGCAGGTTCGATCCCTGGTCTGGGAACTTAGATCCCCATGCCTTGGGGCAGCTAAGCCTGTGTGCCACAGCTAATGAACCCTCAAGCCACAGCAAAGATCTTGCATGCGGCAACAAAAACCTGATGCAGCCAAAAATAAATAAATATTAAAAAAAAAATGAAAATGGGAGTTGGGCATCCAAGCCTACTGTTATATCATGAGCTGTTAGAGGAGGATGTGAATAGGAAAAGAATAAGGGAAACTGGAGCAGTCTGGGGGCTGCTGCAGGAGCTAGATGGAAATAGTAAGTGAGCAAAGAGGCAAAGCAAGTCAGGTGAGGGGAGTTGGGGATAGGAAATGACCACAGGCATGCTTTTGGCTGTAAGTAGAAAAAAAGCAAACGAATAGTGGCCTGAGTAACACATCTTCTCATAAAAAAAGAATCTGGGGCGAATACAGTGGTTGTCTGGTGTTGATCTTGCAGTTCAACAGTGACGTCAAGGATAGGACTTTTTTCAGTTTCTCTGCTTTGCCCTCTGTAGTGTTTTGGCTTCTTAGTCTTGTCACTTCCAGGAGTGTGATGTGGTCGCCTGGAGCTGCAAAGGAGGCTGGTGAGGGGATGAGTAAGCTTTTCCAGCCTTGATAGCGGAAGTGGACAAGAAGGGTGAGGAATGGTTGGAGGCTTATCCAGCCAGCCATTGGGCATAGACTAGTGGTGAGAAAAGAAAAAAATAAAAACAAATATATGCTGAATCATCACGACAAAAAAACCAGATGCTCCTAGGTAGTTTCCAGTGTGTGAATGGAGTTTGGGTACCTGCACATTATAGTATGGAAGGACATCTTTTAAGTCCCATTCCAGCCCCATGGCTGATCACCACCGAAGTCAGTGTGCAGGCGGGATTCAGGGAAAGCCAGCTGAGAGCTGACTAGGCAGGAAGGGTGCACAGGAAGACGGGAGGCAAAGTAGCATCATTGTGGAGCCACCTTTGCTCTCATTTCCAGCCCGTGATTCTCAGAAGCAAGACAGCTGGTTGTCAGGACTTAATAGTAGAGCTTGTTAATTTCTTTGTAAACTCCGTTTCAATGAACAGATGCATTTAATTTAGGACACTGAGCTTCTGATAGTAGCTCAGAGGTTGATCCCCCTTTAGCACCATTTTTAATTTCATGCCTCTGTGTTTGTGCAAGGACACACCCTCTTTTCACACCCCTGTGGCCCAGAACAGTTTTTCTTCTCATGGCCTCACAGAATCCCAGCCTAACCATAACATTGGTTCCCCTGACCCTCAGCTTCTCCCCTCTTTCCTGTATCTGTGCTTTATGGACTCTCCTTTCCCCACGATGCTCAGTAGAGGCGGCTCTCTAGTAGATGCTCAGTAGATCCATGGCTCTTGCTGCTTTGAGTCATTTGGATATCGTTTAGGGCCCTGCCACTTACTCGCAACAGTGAGTCAGATGCCTATGATCCAAAAAAATGGAAAGCAGCTGATTTAAATGCAGTTCCTTGTTCTCCCTGTCATACTCTAAGAGCAGGGTCTCTCAAACTTTCACGTGCATGTGAATCACGTGGGAATCTTATTAAAAGGCAGATTCTGATTCAGGAGGTCTAGGGTGGGACCTGAGACTGTACTTTTTAGCTGCGAGGTGATAGTGATGCCTCTGGTTCAGGAAGTAGGATCTCAGCCCTTAACCAGATTTCAGGTGCTCAGCAGCCATGTGTGGCTACAGCTACCACATTGGACAGCACAAATATAAGATGCTTATGTTCTCCACTATAGCAGAGAATTCTACTGAACAATGCTGGGCCTAGAGTCGAGCCAGGGAGAGAAGCCTTTATTAAGTGAAAGTGTTAGTTGTTCCATCGTGTCCGACTCTTCTCTGTCCGTGGAATTTTCCAGGCAAGATTACTGGAGTGGGTAGCCGTTCCCCTCTTCAGGGGATCTTCCCAACTCAGGGATCGAATGAGGGTCTCCTGCATTGCAGGCAGATTCTTTACTGTCCAACCAAATAATATAGAGCCATGGACAGTGATAAGAGATTAAGTAGAGGGAGCCTTGTCAGTGAATAACCTAGTGGAGAGGGACCAGTTTCCTTGAGAAAGTGATGGTTGAGTTGGAGTTGGATCAGGTAGTTGCTGGCAGGGAATTTGGGGAAGAGTGGAGAAGAGAGAATTACAGAGTTAAAGCATGTGAAAGTGCCTGGAGATCTTGCTCGCTGGCATTCGATAAACGATGTTCCCCATGCATGCTCTTGTTGACTGTGTAATCCAGAACTGTGGAGAAGCATGGACTGCTATCCCTAGTGAGCACAGGCTCTGAATCCACATTTCCTGTGTTCAAATCTGCTTGTTTAAACTCCCAGTGCCTCGGTTTCCTCATCTGTAAAATGGGCAAAATAATACATACGCAGTAGAGCTGTGGTTGAGAATTGAGTCAGTACATGTAGAGCAGCTAGGAGAGCTGGCCCACTGTACGTGCTGCTGCATTGTTAGCTGCTATTACCATTCTTACCCACACCAGTGACTTGTTAGCAGGGGGCTGCCCTACCTCGAGCTCCTGCTATGATCAAGGAGTCCCTGCCTGGTGCTGGCCCTTAAGTACTTGGGGGCAGAGCTTCTGGGCTCTGAGTTCTCACTGCCAGTGAACCAAGAGTTCTGGATCCTGGTACCCTCTCCCCACCCTGCCCAACCCTGTCCCCTCCGCTCTCTTTTTTTAAAAAAATAATTCTATATGTTTGTTTATTTTTGACTGTGCTGGTCTTTGTTGCTACACAGGCTTTTCTCTAGTTGTGGCGAGCAGGGGCTACTCTCTCGTTGCGGTGCTCAGGCTTTTCACTGCGGTGACTTCTCTTGTTTCAGAGCACGGGCTCTAGGGTACTCAGGCTTCAGTAGCTGTGGTGCATGGATTTAAGTTGCTCTGAGGCATATGGGATCCTCTCGGATTAGGGATCAAATCCGTGTCTGCATTGGCAGACGGATTCTTTACCACTGAGCCACCAGGGAAGCCCCTGTCCTCTCTGCTTTTAATCCTCCCAGCTGACCCCGTCAGTGCTTAATTTGGCTATACAGAAGTCGCAGCAGTTATATTCATTTCCATGGCCTGTGAGCCATGGAGCCTAAAAACAATCCAGCAAGTCCTACACTAAAGTGTCAGATTCACGTCATTTTGGGTGTTAAGAGTCCAGAGGTGGAAGCATCTCACTAACTTCCATCTGATTGGAACCCCAGTGCCCTTTCCTGTCCCCCACGACGTGTCCCGCAGGTTCCCACATGGCCTCTTAATGTCCTGCAGCTACCACGGCCAGATGGATCACTCGCAGCTTGGAAATAACAGAGGGATCCCCCCTTTACCTTTCCACTTCCGGTGCCCCTGGGCCTGTGGTGTGTGGTGGCCTTACCTGGGCGGGGTCTCAAGGTTTAATCCCTTTCCCCATGAGGGAGTTGAGGTCATCAGCAGAGTCCTGACCTTCTCCACTCGCCCATCTCAGGTCTTTCCTGCTGCCAGTGCAGAACCAGCAATTCTCAGCACAGAGAGGGACCACTCTACATGATCGGGCCTAGATAAAGGACTTGCTGCCCAGGATTCATTCCCAGAGAGATTTTTTTTCTAGACAGATCTAGACATCACCATGACTTGGCCCATCCAAGCAATTCTTCTTGTAATGAGATTTGATGCATGAGATGGGCCTGTATAATAGCGTTAGATAATATAATTGTTGAGAATATTAGAGTTGGGACTTGAGTAGCTTTAAAATTTGAAAGGGGGTAGTAATGGTGGAAATTGCTGAGATCACTGTTCTGGAAGGAACGCTTGGGTCCGGTGGTTGCCGCCTGCAGGTCTCCTGGGCTCTCTGAGGCTTGCCATAACCCCTCACGAATCAACCACCTTGAAATCGTTGGGTCCCACTCGCCTTTCCAAGTTTTCTTTGTTTTACTTTTAGATTTCCATATTTATGCCCTTGGGGCTCCTTGGCTTGTGTATCACACACCTGTTCACATGTATGCATGTGTATGTGCCCCTCTGAGTACGTGCGTGCGCGCACGCACACACACCCACCTACACATCCCTGTGAGCTACGTGTGTCTGTATAGTTGTTCTGTTTGTCTTTTTAGTGGCCCCAACTGAAAGCCCATCTAGGACTGCCAACCTAAAAGAAAAAATGAATTTGCTGTATCCCTGAAATTTTCCATTTCCTTGTGGCCGGGAGGCGGTCGGATCTGGCCGTTGGGATTCGTCACCGCCCTTGGCCTCCGTTCTCTGCATCCGTTGGTGGATGTCTGTGGGGCAATTTCCTCTTCACGTTAAGTAAGCCCTGGAGGGGCCTGTGTGGCCCTTGGAGACTCCTGTATTTTCCTCCCCTGGAGGCTGAAGTCAGTCGCGGGCGGGGGGCCGCCTTTGGATCTTGTGGGTTTTTTCCGCCCCTTGTGCCAGGTGGATTGAGGCATCCTTTTACTTGACGGTGGTAAGAACCCTGCGTCTTTGCTCAGGGACCCAGGTCTGCCGTCTGGCGGGAAGAAGTGTTTTCACAGGGTGGAGGCTGCAGGGGCCCCGTCCAGCCAGGTGAGCAGCAGCAGAGCAGTCCGGGACCTGACAGAACCGCGTGCCGAGAACCTGAAAACATCCCCTCCAGTGCCCCATTCACGTCTCATGAGGAGGATGGTAACTTACATATGTCCTTAGACACTGACAGCCGTCATGAGCACCCCCAAAATATTGCCTGAACCTAGCTCCCCAGTTTATGGGGACCCCAAGGATGATAAAAGCAGAACGTGAAATAAGCTTGTGAAAATTACGATACATTTTCCTTTACTGACGGTTTGAATCAGGACCCATCTGAGTTAACACCAGCCAGTGGTAGGACTGGTCATTATGAGCGAGCAAGCCCTGAGGTGAAGAGTGAATGCTTCTGTGCTGGGCTGTGAGAGATTAGTTCATTCTGGTGCTCCCTCACCTGACTTTTATATGAACCTCCAACCCCATTTCTTACTAGGATCTCCTTGGGGGCAAGGACTGATTTGTTTGCTTTCCAGTAGTCCCTGGAACATCAGGGGTACTTTCTTTCTTTCTATGTATGTATATTTGTAAGGTCTATTTTTTTATTTTTAGAATTGCATACTCTTTTCATTGGGGCTTCCCTAGTGACTCAGATGGTAAAGATTCTGCCTGCAATGCAGGAGACCTGGGTTCAATCCCTGGGTTGGGAAGATCCCCTGCAGGAGGAAATGGCAAGTAATCTTGCCTAGAGATTCTAGGCAAGTAATCTTGCCTAGAGAGTCACTTATGTTTACATTCCATTTGACTGCTTATAACTTTGAAGGAACCGGGAAGGAATATTCTTCCTACCTTCCTGTCCAGGAGGAGAAAATAGGTTTGATGAGCACATAGAGGTCTCCGCACACATCCCCTCAGATATCTCCACCACTATTAAATGGTAGTAAATACTCTATCCAGTAGTCTTGCCTGGAGAATTCCATGGACGGAGGAGCCTGGCGGGCTACAGTTCATGGGGTTGCAAAGAGTCGGACACGACTGAGCGACTAACACACACACACACACACACACACACACACTCTTTAATTAATTTATTTGTTATTGGCTGTACCGCATGGTATGTAGGATAATTGAACCCATGCCCCCTGAATTGGGAGCACAGAGTCTTAGCCACTGACCACCAGAGAAGTCACTGTACGTATATATATTTTTTTAATTCATTTATTTTTAACTGAAGGATAATTGCTTTACAATATTGTGTTGGTTATCTATACATTTTTAACTGGAAACACAACAGATCCATAAAAGCAGACCTGTTTCCTGTCCTTTGCTCTCAGCGCGGCACAAAGATGTAGGATCCCTGAGCCGGGGACTCAGTGGAAGAGCCTCTTCTTATCCCACTGCAGCCGTTTTCCCTTCCTGGCCTGGATCTTAAAGGCCAGAACACAGCCTTCTGGAATTCTTAGAAAGTAGACACTGCGACAAGAAAATAAATATTGTCTGTGTTAGAAAAGCTGGTGGAAGAGTCTTCCTCAGACAGGCCTCAGGTACAGTGAGGGCCGTTTGAGCACATTTACAGGGGTCACATTCTTGGCCTTGGAGAGGAAGACCTAGAAAGGGAACAAGAGCTGTCTGCTTGCCTTCAGCCAGGACCACCCCACCCATCGGGGAGTTGGGACTGTCCCCTGCCTGCAAGGCCCAGGAAGGGATGCTCCTGCTTGACACCCCCTTCCCCATGAGGTCTTGCTCACTTTCAGTATTATCTGTAGCCCGAGGAGCTCAGGGGCCTCTGCCGTGAACTTCCCCTTGACCGGCCGAGAGAATCCAGTCCTGGATTGTCTGTTTTCTGAGCTGTTGTTCTCTCAGTGTGGAGATCTGAGGGAAATTCAGAGTAGACCGAGCTTCCCTGGGCTCAGCGCCCACACCTCATCCCACCCCACGCTTCACTGGGCCTCTTCTTTGTAAAGAGGACACACCTGGTTTCGACCATCCCTTGACTGTTCAGGAAGAGAGTGGTTAGTGACACATTTTCCTTCTTTGGGAACAAATTCTCCATTCCTAACCCTGTAGCAGTGCTCAGGGGAAGGGGGAGGCTGAGGTCAGAAGGGACTGTCCGTGTGATTGCCTCTTTCCCGTTCTTTTCAATGTTTTAAGTTTATACAATTAAAGCAATTCCTTTACTATCATTTTAGTGGCGTCTTAGAAGGAAAAGATCAACACATGTTTTCCATCTACAATTTTTTAAAAACCAGAAGACCGGTGGCATAATTTGGAATCACTTCCTAGAATTCCACTGTGTCTATGTCATCTGTTTATCCAGTCTTAGCATTTTACATGTTTATATTTTGCCCCCCTTCGCCTGTGCATTAAAAATAACATATAAGCATCTTTATAGCTAAACCTTTAGTCATATTATGATGACCTCCTAAGAGTGAATTTCTGTTAAGTAGACTTTCTGGGTCAAAGGATATGTAAAACTTGAAGGTGTTTTTGCTGCATATTGCTCAATTTCTCTTCATAAATATGACACTGATTTGCATCCCCACTAGCCATACATGAGTGTGCTCCACCCTCTTATTGATGCTAGGTGTCTTTCAGCATATTTATTTGGGTATATAATGTGAACATCCTGTGGGATAGATCACTGACTCAAACGCTTGCACATCAAAGTTTGGATGGATATTACTCAGCTTACCATCAGTGTACGAACATGCCTGTTTCCTCTGCTTTCTTGCCAACACCGCAGCAGGATATGAAAGTCTTTTCCAGTTTAGTAGGTTGATTTTATTGATTTCTCCAGAGTTTGACAGTTCTTCATATATTATGCCTTTTGTATTTTTCTTTCATGGATTGCCTGTAACCCATTTTTTTCCCTTGTGTGTTTATCCTTTTCTTGATTTTTAAGCTCTCTTTATATATTAAGGAAACGAATATGCATATAACAAATTGTTTTTTAAATTTTGTTGACATTTCATTTTGTTTGCCCTTTTTGTCTGTTTATATATCTAGCTGATAAGTTTTTGGTTGCGGGGGCTGCTGTGTTGGGTCTTTGCTGCTGCCCCCTAGCTTTCTCTGGTTGTGGGGAGCAGGGGTTATTCTCTAATTGCGGTGCACAGGCTTCTCATTGCAGTGGCTTCTCTTGTTGCAGATCAGGGGCTCTAGAGCATGGGCTTGGTAGTTGCAGCACTCAGGCTTAGTTGCCCCATGGCATGTGGAATCTTTAACCCGTGTCCCCTGCATTGGCAGTCGGATTCTTAACCACTGGGCCACCAGGGAAGTCCCAGCTAATGTTTTAAACGGTAATGTTTATCAGCCTTTTGTCTTTATGGTATGCTTCAAGAATTACCTGAACTTTGGGCTTCTAGGGTATCCTTTATGTCTTTATTTGCCTGGATGATGGGCCTCTGCTTCAGTTCCAGGCATGGTCCCCAGGTCCTTCAGATGTAGGGCAAGGTCACCATGGACAGTCCTCCAGGGGCTGCTCACCCACAGTGAGGGGTTCAAGGTTGGTGCTGGTGAAGAGGCAGCCCCGCCCGAGACCCAGAGTTACCGACCTGGAATGCAGCTGGCCGTTGGGGTGATCTGGAGCCAGAGGGTGGATGTCATGGGTGGTATGAACGTGATGTGGACAGGCATGGCTGCTGATCATTGCCACTAATAGCTGGCCTCGGGACAGCAGTGTTCCCCACTAGGGCCAGTGAATGAGAGGAGGGGCTCTTCCTGTCCAAATCTTTTACCATTGAGCCTCAGAAGTCTGAACAAGACAAGTGGGACCAGGACTTTAAAGGACCCGCTAGACTTGGTTCAACTCAGGCTTCCTGTGATAATAGCGTAAGTGTTAGTTGCTCAGTCGTGTCCGACCCTTAGTGACCCCATGGACTGTAGCCCACCAGGCTCCTCTGTCCAGGGAATTCTCCAGGCAAGAATACTGGAGTGGGTAGTCATTCTGTTCCCTTCTCCAGGGCATCTTCCCAACCCAGGGATCGCACCTGGGTCTCCTGCATTGCAGACAGATTCATTACCATTGGAGCCAGCAGGGAATAATAGCACAGAGCAGCCTCAAATGACACAGGACAGGGTTGCCTCCATGGCTTTACTTGCAGTTTGTGTTTCTCTGCAGTGCTTTCTGAACTGACTTGCCTGCTTTCTCTGCAGTTCCCAGATTTGCTCTTGGTGAGACGTGCTTGGGGAGCAGGGCCACGGGGGTGGATGCTGGGAAACTGCATTCAGAGCTTCAGCTGGGGACTTCCAGTTGGGGGGGTGGGCGGGACTTGGAGCCTCAGTTCCCCCTCAGCCATTGGTTCAACAGCTAGAAATTAGATGTGTTTCAGAAATGTGTGAACAGTGTTGAAGAGATTTTTCTTAAACTTTCACCAAAGTGAGATCTTCAGGCCTATTTGAGATACTGTGATCAAACCTTCAGAGTGGCCTTTAGGAGTGTCTACCGTGGGCTGTCTGTTCAGATGGAGAATTCGACGTTTCCTCCTGAAAGTTAAGGATGTTCATTAGAATGTAAAAACCAAGCTGGATTGTGATCATTACAAAACTGCCACTTCCTTCTGCTCCTCTGACATACCTAATCTACTCGCATCTCCCCGCCTTTACCCTGCCCTCCCCCAGATCCTGACTCTTCATTTAGGTCTTTCTCCAGTGTCCCCCCTCCCCACCACCCTAGTTAAGGTATCACATCCCTCATTGTGCTGTTCTCTCTCATATCGCCTCATTCTCTTTTCTTCATAGTAGACACAATATCGACAATAATAATGATAGCTATTATTAAAGAGTACCAACCATGTGCCAGGAAGTGTTACAAAAAACCTTTACTTGTGTGAATACATTTGATCCTCCCATTAACCATATGAGAAGAATATTAGTATTCTTGTTTTACAGATAAAGAAATCGAGCCCAGACAGAGGTTCATGTAATAGTTTGGCACTGGGAGTCTTCTGTTCAGTAAACATTTATTAAACAGTTACTGTGGACCAGGTCCAGGCTCTGTGCTAGGATCAGGGGGTCCAAAGATGAGAAGGTCCCTGTCCTTGCATTCAAGTCACCAGGAGACCAGTGTTCTAGACCAGTCTGGGCCTGTGACTCCTCTCTGAGAGCCTGGAGCAAGTTGCTTACACAGATATATGTGCTTTAATTTTCCCATCCGTAAAATAGAAATAAAGGGGACTTCCCTGGTAGTCCAGTGGATAAAAATCCACCTGCCAGTGCAGGGGACTCTGGTTTGATCTCTGGTCTGAAAAGATTCCACACGCCTCGGGGCCAGCGAGTCCAGGTGCCACAACTGCTGAGCCTGCGCTCTGGAGCCCACGAGCCGTAACGACCGAAGCCCACAGGCCTGCAGCCTGTGCTCCGCAACAAGAGAAGCCACCACAGTAAGCCCGTGCACCACAACGAAGAGTAGCCCCCGCTCACCACAACTGGAGAAAGCCCAGGAGCAGCAATGAAGACCCAGTGCAACCAAAAATAAAACTAACGATTTTTTTAAATAGAGATAAAGGCACCTGCCCCACGTGCTCCTCTGGGTTCCTGGAGGATTTGTTGGTGAAATCACTTTGGGGTGTGCACGGGGTGGTACAGATGCAGGGAGTCGTTGGCCATTCCTCACTCCGAGACTAGGAGACAGCAGACATATTCTGCTTTCCTACCTGCTGGAGGGAAAGGTAGAGGACACTCATCTCTGTCCTGGGCTTCCCAGATGGTGCCCGTGGTAAAGAATCTGCCTGCCAATGCAGGAGATGTAAGAGATGCATGTTCGATCCCTGAGTTGGGAGTATCACTTAGAGGAGGGCATGGATAGAGGAGCCTGGCGAGCTACAGGTCCATAGGGTTGAAAAGAGTCAGACAGGACTGAAGCACCTCATATAAGAGATGCTGTACTTTTAGAACTGGTCAGTAGGATTATGATACTTAGGGCAGCCATCCCATCTAACCAGAAGTGGTGTTTTATCGTCCAGGGACCCAAAAATCCCGTACCGACTGATGGTACTTTTTGAAGGAAGTTCTTTTAATTCGTCATTAGGCTACTAGCCTGACTTTAATTCCAACAGCTGATGTTATTCTGGAATCTAAGGCAAGAGCAGTGTTTTGCTTTCTGTGGTTTTTGCCAAGGCCATGAGTTAGAAACAAGCTGTGGTAATAGATGGGATGTTGCTGTGTGATGGGGAAATAGCCCTGTGAAGAGGGATTCTTGCTCCTTGTCATCCTCTTGAGATGGACTTTGGAGAATGGAGTGACCAAACCTTTCAAGGAAAGCAGGCCAACATGTCTGACCCCTTCCTCCTAAACAGAATGTGAGAGGGTGCTTTGGTCGCTGGTTCTTGCCCTGGGCCCCACCCGCCTTTCCGTCATCCTGGTTTGTTTCCTGTGTCTAATTTGTTGCACGATCTGTTATTAACCAAACATGCCCTTGCAAGCTGGGGAATAGTTGCAGAGTGATAAAGCAATAATGTTATAGTATTCTACTTTCCTAAAGAGGCATCAAGCCCAGCACATTCTGGGAAGCATCCAGGTACCAGAGCCCATTGATTCTGTTCTTTCATTCCTCTGTACTGTTGCCATCCTACTGTAGACACCTGTCACCCCATCCATCCATCTATCCATACATTCATACATATTGTGTGGTGCTTAGTCGCTCAGTTGTGTCCAACTCTTTGTGACCCTGTGGACTGTAGCCTGCCAGGCTCCTCTGTCCGTGGGGATTCTCCAGGCAAGAATACTGGAGTAGGTTGCCATGACCTCCTCCAGGGGATCTTCCCAACCCAGGGATCAAACTCAGGTCCCTTGTGTTGCAGGAGGATTCTTTACAGTCTGAACCACCAGGGAAGCCCATACATACATACATACATACAGTCACCTATCTATCCAGTGGAGCACTTATTTTTGAGCATTTATTATGAATCAGACCCAGAGTAAAGACCTGAAGATACAGAGATGAGTAGGTCACCATCCTTGCATTCAAGGGATTCATACAGTAATAATAGGAAACCTGAGTTCAATGAAGTGTTCCATGCTTAGTTAGTTGGGGGCTTAATATTCCCACTACCAAGAAAAGGCAGAGTTTGGTTAAGAAAATTTTTACAAAAGAGATGGCTGGGTAGTCGAGTCTTAAAAAGACATATGTGCTTACGTGTGTCACTCAGTCCTTCCCGACATCTCATCCTTCCACAGATACTGACACCCACTAGGACCAAGTCCCTTGCTTGTATGCATCCCCACCTCCTCTTGCTTTGACATTGGTTCATTTCCCACCCATGTCACTCCCGTACTGCTTCAGGCCCGTCACCTGTTCTGAAATTTTGGGCCACGTCCTGTTCCACAGGTAAAGTTCCAGCTTCTGAGGGTGGCCTTTGGGTCCCTCCACTGTGCTGTCTGGGCTTCCCGGGTGGCTCAGATGGTAAAGAATCTGCCTGCATTGTAGGAGACCTGGGTTTGATACCTGGATGGGGAAGATCCCCTGGAAAAGGGAATGGCATCCCACTCCAGTATTCTTGCCTGAAAAATTCCGCGGAGGAGCCTGGTGGTCTGTAGTCCATGGGGTCACAGTTAGACAGGAAAGAATGACTTTCACTTTCACTTTTCATTGTATTACTGAGAGTCAACCTTGCAGGCTTAGTTGTCTGGTCCAGTTATCAACTTGTGAATTGATCTGTTTCATTTTCTTACCAAGGGTTTTGGGGGTTTGGGGCAGTGGGAAAGATTCTATAATAAAAATGAAAAGTCTCCTGGCCTCTTTCCTTCTTAACTTGTACCTCTCCCTTGGGGCAACTTCTTTTAACTCTTTCATTTATTTTTTTCTGACATTTACCTCCATGTTTAAAAATAATGTGCTTTTGTTTTACTCCTATTTTAGAAATTATCTGCTTACTTCCTGTTATGATGACGACTCCACTCACTTATACCACGCTTCTACCTCCCCTCCCCACATCCTCACAGCATAGCTGCATCGTTATTTATAGTTCCTGTATTTGGTTAGCTTTATAAGTAATATTTTCACTATCATATTTCTTGCTTATTAACAGCAGTAACTCTTGACTCCCTTGAGCAGTAAGATGAAGATATTAGTGTCCTTACCCTAACTGCCTTCCAACTTCCTAATTTCTGTCATCTCTGTTTTTACTTTGACATTGTTAAGGATGATAACATTTACATCTTTATTTTCTAACTGCCAGTAAAAAAAATGTGCTCTGTCTGTAGGTTGACTCTAAAGACTGAACAATCAATGGATAGAGCTTATGTTATTGTGGATGTGGAAATAAGTTGTGACAGTTTACTCTCTGACATACATGTTTGATTTGCCTAGCGATTTCAAACAAAAAAAAAAATTCAGCCAACATTCTAAAAGTAGGGAGAGTTTCTGTAAAAGATTTAGACTTTGGGATACTGTTTTAAAGGTTGTAATATCTGGTCTGACTTTCCATATGGCAGCACTCTGTTTCCTTTAGAATAAGCTTGCCTCCTCCAGCTTGCTGCAGTCCCTACCACTCAGGCAGTGTAGGCAAGACTCCTAGCCTTCTGTGTCCATTTACTTATTTGCCTGACCCTGACAGCATTTAAGTGTGTGATCCTGATGCCTGATCTGTTACTCTCTTTAGAGTCAATATTATGAATTTCCTTCATATATATACTCACACACACACACACACACACACACACACACACACACACACACACACACGTATATATATAGCTTTATATTTTCCCAATTATGTCATTGCCTTCCTTTTTTCCTCCCCACCATTTGCTATTATCATATCCTCATTTTTTTTTCCCCCTCAGACTCTCTAGCCAGTTGGGTATTTTATGTGTTCTCCCTTCCTCCCAGAGTTCTCCATCTTCCTCAAGTTTGACCTTGTTGCTGTCTAGGCCTGCTACACAATTGACATTTGGGACTTTCCTGTACTATTATCCTAGGTTAGTTCTACTGCTTCCTGGATCTCATCTCTTCTCTGTGTCCATTTAGTTTCTTTAGAGAAGGAAATTCCTTCCTTTTTTTTTTTTTTTTTAATTTTTGTGCTTGGGGAGTAGATATCTGTCTGCCCCATGGATACCAGTGGCTCAACTGTTCTGACTTCAGGTTTTATATAATCCCCCCACTTTTCAGCCTCACACTTGATTCCTGCCCTCCATTGCCCTGGCATCTTTGAGTCATGAGCACCTTGGCCATTCTGCCAGGCTGATGGACTCTCATAGTGTCTGAGCCCACTCCAGCGTCAGGCTCCCTGTGGCTGCAATATCAGTTTCTAGTCTTGCATACTCTTATCTTTTTTCCCAGTCTCTTTTCCAGTAGCCCTTACATGTTTCCTTTGTTGTTTAAAATTATTTCACTCTCATCTTGGTGATGATGTGTATAGATGGAGAGACTATAAATGAATACAGTTAATTTGTCGTCCACCATCTAAATTAGGCGTTTTCAATCCTAAATTTACCTCTTTTAGGATTTATGAGTTCTTTGTATTATAAATGTCTGTCCAATTCTTACCTTGTTTTAACTTTCAAGTTTAGATCTTGTACTAACATTATTAAGGCAATGTTAGCCATAATCATCTCCTAATTTTCAGGGGCTTACCATGATTAACGTTGTTTCTCACAGCTCCAACAGTCAAATGGAGGTGTTCTGACACGACTGGCCTTCTTCCACAAAGTAATGCAGGGACCCAGGCATCTTCCGTCTTATGACTCTGCTATACTTTAGAGCAGGGATCCCTAACCTCCAGGATCTGACGTCTGAAGATCTGAGATGGAGGTGAGGTAATCATAGAAATAAAGTGCACAATAAATGGAGTAATGCAGGTGGATCATCCCCAAAACCACCCCCCACCCTGATCCATGGAAAAATTGACTTCCACAAAACCTGTTCCTGGTGCCAAAAAGGTTGCGGACTGCTGCCTTAAGGGGATGTATTCTCAACTGGGTCAAAATTAGTTCTTGGGGCTAAAAAACAAAAAATCCTACATTTTGATACATAAATCACAGACATACATATGGTCCATAAACAGATACACAGTGTATTAAAGTTCCAGAGGAAGAAACTACAAAAAAAGTGCCTGAAAAGACCCCTTACAGGGGCAACAGTGATGAAAAAAGGTTGAGAGATACTGCTACGGGGCTGAGGAGCACCTGTGTTCAGGTAAAAGGGAAAAAAGGTGGTGAAGGCTCACTCACTTCTTAACCATCTTGGCCCCAGAATGACCAAGATCTGTTAGCCCACATTCCATCGGTGAGAACTAGTCACGGGGCCCATCTTGACACAAGAGGAGCTGGGAGGTGTAGTTCTGGGCTGAGCAGCTGCCTTTCAGAGACAACTCCTACGAAGTAAGGGGGAAACACACATTTTGGAGTATGGCTGGCCTGCAAACACAGGGGCCGGCAAACTTTGTCTTAAAGAGCCAAGTGGTCTCCATCACAACTGCCCAGCTCTGCCTCTGGTGGCCAGAAGCAGCCACGGACACTGTTGGAATGAATGGGTGTGGCTGTGTTTCAATAAAGCTTTATTTACATAAACAGGTGGTTGACTGGCCTGCAGGCTGTGGGCAACCCTTGCTGATCCCTCCACCTGGTGACCATTCCAGAGCTTTTCTATTGCCCGCTTTTCCTTGTGTCTCAGGACCTAACCCACGTTTTCTCCATTCCCTGAGCCTAGATGGGACCTGCAGCTGCCCTCACCTGAGTGAGGAGGGTGAGTCCCTGGCTTTTCTGTGAGAAGTGGTATGACTCACCCCAGCCCAGTGAAGTGCAGAGGTCCCAAGTCTGGAGAAAGGGAATGCATTTTGCTTGTGACAATATGATATTAAGCCATCCCCACACCTAATCTCCACAGTCCCCAGCCATGGCACATGTCGTAAGTGCTCAGAATATGGTGACAGTTTCTATATTCAATGCTCAACCCTTTAAAGTACCTGCAGGAGGTGAATTAAGCCCTCAGAGGACCTGGGCCTCTGCTTCTCATAACATGAGAGAATACAACATATTTTCAATGGGTTATTTCAGTGATGAAGGCAAATAATAACATGGCCATATATTTATGTTAGAAACAGGATATAAAATTATATATAGAATATGATCTCAACCATCATGTCTTAAAAATTTAGTGAAAAAAGAGGGGGGTAAATATTCTCACAAGGATGATGAGTGGCTTTTCTTTCTCTTTTGTATATGTTTATAACTTTTACAGTGAGCATGCTTTCTAGGCGGAGAAGAATAAATGTTGTTTTAAAACTAGAGAGGCAGAGAGTCAGCACCCAGCGGTGACGGCGTCTGCCCGCTCGTGTGCACGTGTGTGGGCCCAAGGACGCCGTTGGCAACTCTGTCCGAACAAGTCCCTCTGAGGCGGCCCGTGCCGCTCACCCTCCCTCAGAGGAGAAAGGCTTCTTTACATAGTGACTGTGGAAGGGTTCCAGCCTGCTTCTCTACTGAGAAATTCTTCTCATTTCTAAGTGATGAGAGCCTCATCTCAATTCTTTTTCCGCTGAGGCGGGACCAGCCTCTCTGGATGAATCATCGAGATTTATCAATAGGGTGAGGAGGAGGGGTGTGCCTGGGGTTAACTGCGTGTCAGAGGCATCGGTCATCTCGGCCACTCCCCTGTGGGCTTGCTTGACTTTGAGGAGAAATGAAATCACTTGCGCCCCAAAGTGCTGTCTGTGTTGACCACCAGCTACGGTAGCCTGACTTCCAGGTGCCCCTGCACCCAACAGAGCAGAGAGAACAGCCCATTCCACCCTCCTAACCAAGTTCAAGGTCGTACTGAAACACCCCTAATTGTCTGGGTCCCTCTTGGTTCCTCATTTGCCTCTTCCAGGTATCAAGTGGTTGGGTCCGGGGGCCCTCCCTCCTCCTGTTTCACACCCACCTGAGTTTCTTCTCTTCAGCCCTTGGCTGTTTTTCCTGGGGATGTTGTTCTTGGGTCCTGGGCTGTCTACACACTCGCTCAGCCTGTGCCCTCTGCACTCATCAGACACGTCACCTTCTGCAGCCCTTAGCCCCTTCACTAGGGCAGGGTGGCCCTCTCCCCTTGCCCAGGGCCCTGTCTCTAGTCTCCAGGGACATCAGCCACTTGAACACAGCTCCCATGGCCTGCGTTTGCTTGCCCGTAGCCTCCATGCCTCCCTGTGATCCACCGCCTCTGTCTTTGTTTCTTGCGTTTTCCCTCCAGATGAGGTTGGAGGAACCTTATCCCAGCTCTTTGCCTCCACCCTGGCTCCTGTGTTCTGAGAACTGAGCTTGGCCTCTGCTGTTTTTATCTCCACACACATACCCCGGACATGCCTGTGATGGACGGGCATGTGTAAGGATCACACTCGGGCAGTCACAGGCATGCATGTGTGTCTGTGTGCACAAGAAATCCTTACGGTGCCTTGCGAGACCCCGTACTGGGCTTCTCAGCTCCAGCACTACTGACATTCGAGCCTAGTAATTCTGTGTTCAGAGGGGTGGTCGTATGTGTTCAAAAGTACTTAGCCGCCTCCCTGGCCTCTACTCACCAGATGCCGATAGCACTGCCCTAGTTGTGACAACCACATGTGTCTCCGGACATTGTCAGATCTCCTCTAGAGGACGAAAGCGCTGTGGGTTGAGGACCCCTACCCTACATGACGGGGACCTCCCCTCCCACACCCCTTCTCTGCTCTGTCCTGCTGTGTGCACACGGATCCCTGCCAAGGGGCCTTGCTTCAGTTGTCCCCATTGGATGCTCAGCGTCCTCCACTCAGATCTTCACTGGTCGATTATCCGGGCCTCAGCTCAACTGACACCTCCCCAGGGCCTTTCTTGAGCGCAGCCGTGTTGCTCCGTCATATTTCCTTGAGGACTCTCTGAGGCACACAGCCTCAGATATGGAGGGGAGAGATGAAGAGGGGTGGGTGGCAGAGTCAGAAGGTTGCAAAGAAGCCCCTCTCTCTGGCTTATGTAATCACTCTGCGGGGAGAGAGTGCGGTGGGGCTCAGCAAGCAAGTCCCTGGCTGCTTGTCATGTGAAGAAAACTGATGTGAACGACACTTTTCCTCCTCTGCTTCCTGCTCAGCTTTTTTGTTCTTTGTATGGTGAATAATGTGACTGCAGGAGGAGCCTCATCCTTAGAGTTATTTTTACAAGGTCTTCTCTCTGCTGCAGATGACTCAGAGCTGGGGCCTTCTCTTGAACACGTTCCTTGGGAAATGCCAGGGAGATGCTGTGCCCTAGACGAGCAGGGGGCCAGAGAGGGTGCCCTGGCCCCCTGACCCCTCTGGAGCCATGTCCACGGGGGGCTGGAAGTGGGGGCTGGAAGGCCTTGCTGAACCACTGCTTTTTCCGGTTTCCTTCTGCCAAGGCCAGCCCTGCCTTTTTCTCACCATCCTTTTTTGCTCCAGCAGAAATGGCCAGGACAGCCTGCCAGTCTGGAGAGGAGAGAGGGCACTGCCCCGCCCCACGGTTGGCACTGCAGGCTGCAGGTAGGCCAGGCCCCAGCAGGCTGGTGGCTTTAGCCTAAAGGCATGCAAACCACCTGGAAAGCGGTCACAAGGCCCCAAGGGAAAAGGAGAACAACCTGTTGTCACGTCTCCAACCACCCCTGGCACCAAGACCCAGGGAATGTGTGTTGAATAAAGAAACCAATGAAAGGGAAGCACCTTTTCACATGTGAAGCTGAACCACCTGAGCATGTGCCCAGCCCAGAACCGCGTACTATGGAGGATGGTGGATTGTGCCCCTGCTCCGGAGGGTGCGTGTGCCCAGACCTCGGCACATGGACCAGAAGCTGTCGTCGCTCTTGGCTCGGGCATCATCTGACTCGACCCCTCGTAACCACTCCGAGGGGCAGGGTGTCGTTTCCTTTTTCAGAGGATCAGGGAGGTGGATGGCACGCCCAGCGCTGTGCAGTTAGTAACCAGCACAGCTGCGTTCCTCTGCCCTAAGTCTGCCCACTCTGTGGCTTCTTCCCTGACCCTGTGATGCCGTGGAACTTCGGAAACCCCAGAAATAGAGGCTCCCCTGCTTTCGAGAAACACTCCATACTCTCCTTCCATCACAGCTGCAATGCCCTCCTTCAGGAGAGCTGGTCCTCTCCCTTCTGTTCTGCCTGTAGTGGAAAGGCAAATTCTCAACCACCTGCTACCCAACAACCCTTGGAAGAATTAGGATATGAAGGCCCCTCTCAGTCACCTCTGCTCTGACGGTTCTGGAGAAAGGGACTGATTGGGGAATACACCCTCTTTTCCTCCTTCTAATATGCCCTAGCCCCCAAGTCCCTTTCTTACTGTCTTCTCCCAGGTCACACAATCCCCAACTGAAAACCCAGGTGAATGGAAAAGGTTTCTAGTTGATCATTTGGAACTCAGAATGCATTTCCCCACAGATGTAGCTTAAACATGATGCTGTCATATCTGAGAAGGAGTATTAATAGCATCGGCCAAGTAGAGAGCTAGCGTTAATATTAATGATTTCATTAATTGTGTGTGCTCGGTTGCTCCGTTGCGTCTGACTCTGCAACCCTGTGGACTGTAGCCCGCCAGGCTTCTCTGTCCATGAAATTTTCTAGGCAAGAACACTGAAATGGGTTATCATTTCCTACTCCAGGGGATCTTCTCGACCCAGGGATCAAACCCGAGTCTCTTGTGTCTCCTGCATTGGCAGGCAGGTTCTTTACCTCTAGTGCCACCTTTCATTAATCAATTAACTAATAATAAGTCATCACCATCTCTTGCCTGGAAGACTGTAGCAGCCTTGTCACAGGTCTGGTCTCTTCCACTCTTATTCTCCTATAGTGTATTCTCTATGTGAAAAACTAATCCAGTCCCACCTCGCCTGTGCTCAGAGAGGTCCAGCGGGCTACTAGCCTCACGTCCTGGCTCCCGCCTGCCTCGCCGACCTCACCCGCCAAACTTTTCCAGCCAGTTCATTTCACCAAGGGACTCAGGAGCCGCTGATCCCTGTGCCTGGATCTCTTGTCCCGCCTCGAATTACCGGCTACAGTCTCAGTTCACTCAGATCTCTGTCAGATGTCACCTTTTCAGGTGCCCCGGGCACTTCAGATAGGTGACCTCAGATACACATCCCCATCACTCCTCTGCCCGCCTCTCCTTCGAAGCACTGATCACATCCATCTCATTGCTGGTGTATTTGTTTCCTTGGGTCCTGTCGGGCTCCTCCACTAGAAGGCCAGCTCTGGAAGGGCAAGGACCTGGTTCATTTTATTGGCTGCTCTGCTTCTAGCACTAGAAAAGTACCTGACACTTGATGGGTGATCAGAAAATATCTTTATGTAAATAAGTGCATAAATGAACAAATGCTATGTCTACATCTGGCAAATAGATTGCGCTTTCTTGTGGAATTTATCAGGCATTCCAAACATCAAAGATGAGTGTCTTCCTTTCCCAGCCCTTGGGATTTGAAATGTAGGGATTTCGTTTTAGTAACGAGTTCGTCGATTATTATGGAAAGTAGGACTCCTTACTCTGCATTCTTGGAGAAAATAGATACTCTTCTCGGGTTCTGAATTTGGCAAAGGAGGGGGGCGAACACTTTGGTGTCGTGAGTCTCCTGCCTCCAGTTTTACTGAGAATGGCCATGCTTTTTTTTTTAAAAAAATTATTTATTTATTTATTTTTGGTTGCGCTGGTGCTTCGTTGCTGTGCCCAAGCTCTAGAGCCCAGGTACCATAGTTGTCATGCGTGGGCTTGGTTGCCCCAAGCCATGTGGCATCTTCCGGGACTGGGGACCAAACCTGCGTCCCCTGCATTGGCAGGCGGATTCTTAACCAATGGCCCACCAGGAAGTGCCGAGCACATATTTTTGATTACTCTAGAGTGAGGTTTCTCACCTTGACACTCCTGACACTCTGGACCAGATGATTCTTTGTTGTGCTGTTCTGTGCCTTGTAGGATGTAGGAAGTTTAAGAGCATCCCTGGCCTCTAGCCATATGTTGCCAGTAGAACCGCCAGCTGTGACAACTGATTAATGTCTGCAGGCATTGCCATTCCCTTGAGGGGCAAAATCTTACCAGGTTGCAAACTGCTACTCTACCATGTTCTGGAAGCCCCGCTCCCAAGAAGGAATTATCCAGCCCGGATGTCAGTGGTGCCAGGTTCAGGATACATGCCCAGTGCAGCGCTGATGGAGATGTTCTATTTTGGGCTGCCCAGAGGTAACCACTGGCCACATGCGGCCACAGAGCACTTCAAATGTGGCTGGCATGACCAAAGGACTGAGTTTTTAAAGTTTATTTCATTTGAGTTAATTTTCATTTCAGTAACCACTTCAGTAGGCTAGTGGCTACCATCCTGGATAGCAGGACGTGTGTGGCTCACACTTTAGTGTCACACGAGTCATCTGGGGAGAGCAGAGTCTGATTCAGCAAAGCTGGGGTGAGGACTGAGAGTCTGCATGTCTAGTAAATTCCCAGGAGATGCCAACCACAGTTTTAGTAAGATGAACTAAGTCTCTAACCTGAAGAGTATATAAACACAGAAATGCATGTCTGCCACCTGGAAGGGGTTGTTAAAAGAAAGACACAGTGGTGTAGTTTAAGTGATGGGAAAAATATAGTCTGTCAGACAGATATTGGTGTGAATCTGCTGTAACTCAGCTGTGCGCCCTGGACAACTTACTTAACTTCTCTGAGCCTCTGTTTCCTCATCTATAAAATGAAACAGTGACCATTCCCACCTTGCAGTGTGATTCTGAAGTACTCTACTTGAAAGTACCAAGCCCAATGTCTGCCTGGTCCATACTGGGCTCTTGGGAAATAACAGCAGGTACTGCTGATCCATCTAAAGAAAAGGCATCAATTGGACCTAGAGAGTGTCATACCCAGTGAAGGTAGTCAGACAGAGAAGGAGAAATATTCAATGACATCCCTTATGTGTGGAATCTAAAAAGAAATGATACAAATGAACTTATTTACAGAATAGAAACAGACTCAGGATCCTAGAGAAGAAAGGTGGGAAGGATGGGAGTAAGGCATGGTTAGGGAATTTGGGATGGACATGGACACACTGCTATATTTAAAATGGGTAACTTACAAGGACTTACTATATAGCACAGAGAACTGTGCTCAATGTTATGTGGCAGCCTAGATGGGGGCGGAGTTTGGGGAAGAATGGATACATGTATATGTATGGCTGAGTCCCTTTGTTGTCGGCCTGAAACTATCACAACATTGTTAATTGGCTATACTCCAGTATAAAATTTAAAACATTTTTTTTTAAAAAAAGGCACAATTTACACACATCAGCCCTGATATTCAGGCCATGCCTGAGACAACCCCCACCCCCACCCCCATCACAAACACTCAGATGTTCTTTGGAAAAGCAGGTCCCTGGGCCCAGCCCACAGCTGCTGAGTCAGAGCCTCTCATGGTTCATCGAGGTAAAATTCACATAGCATAAAATTAACCATTGACCCTTTGGAGTATAGAGGTCAGTGGCGTTTCGTGCATTCTCAGTGTTGTGCAGCCATCACCTCTGTCTGGTTCCAGAACATTTTCATCAGCCCACAAGGTAACCCCATACCCCTTAAGCAGCCACCCCTCCTCATTCTCCCTGCAACCCCAGCCCCTGGAAACCACTGGTCTGCTTTCTGTCTCCATGGACTCACCAGTGGGTATTTTGGATGAAATGAACCAATCAATATGTGATCTTTTGTGTCTCTTTTCACTTAATGTTTTTAGGAGTCATTCACGTTGGAGCAGGTATCAGAACTTCGTTCTTTTGATGGCTGGATAATATTCCATTGTATGTAGGTACCAGATTTATCTGTTAGTCAGTTGATGGAGCGTTTGGGTCATTTCCATATTTGTGGCTGTTCTGAACAGAACAGAGCTGCTTTGAACATTTGTGAATGAGTTTTTGTTTGAGTACTTGTTTTCAGCTCTTTGGGGTTTATACCTAGGAGCAGAATTACTGGGTCATTGGTAACTCTGTGTTTAAGGTTTAAAGGAACTGCTCCACTATTTTCTAGGGCAGCTTGCGCCATTCCTGCCAGAAATGCAGAAGGGTTCCAGTTTCTCCACATCCTCACTGACACTTGTTGTTGTTATTGCCAACCTAGTGAATACAAAGTGAAGCTTTGTTCTAAACTTCTCCAGGTGGTCCTTCTGGGCGCTCAAGCCATATGCTGGAGAGCTCATTCTACAGTGGGTTAAGTGATGGTCCAGTTCTCAAGGGCCATGGGATTTGGGACTTGGTCAAACAGTGCTTTTGTTGGGCTGGTGAAACCTAGCAGAGAATTGGCGTTGTTCCTGTATGTATGATTAAGAGGTTGGATTTTTTTTTTTCACTCATCTTACTGTCTTAGTCCATTTGGGCTGCCACGAAATACAACAGAGAGTGGCCTGTAAACAACAGAGGTTTATGTCACATGATTCTGGAGGCTGGAAGTCCAATAGCAAGGTGCCAGCATGGCCACCTTCTGTGAGGGCCCACTGCCTCGTGCATTGCTAGTGCCTTCTCGTCGTGTCCTCACATGGCAGGAGGAATGAGGGGCTTGTGGGACCTCTTTGATAAGGGCACTAATCACGTTCCCGAGACCCCCACCCACCCTCATGACCTAAACACCTCCCACAGCCCCTGCCTACCAATCTTAACCAATTTGGGGGTTAAGATTTCAACATAAGTATTTGGGAATGGGGCAAGTATAGAACATTTAGCATGTAGCACTTACTCTTTCCTCTTTAGTAAAGGGAGCTGAGTGAATAGGGGTGGCTTGCTCTCAGCTTGCCCTGGAAAGGCCAGATCAGTGCAGATGGCCCGCCTGCACCCCGGGTGAGGTCCCCCACCCCTGTGCCCCATGGGCGAGTTTCAGCAAAGCACCTCAACCTGCAGCTTGGGGCTTCGCCTGGAGGGCCTGTCCTGGCATGAACTGGCTTTGAATTCTTCTGTTTTAATAAAATGTCCTGTGAAGTTTTGCATTCTACTGCATAGCATAGCTGGACCTGACTTGATTTTTTGAATTAGGGGGTATTACCCCAGATAGTGGGCTTCCCTGGTAGCTCAGACGGTAAAACATCTGCCTACAACGCGGGAGACCTGGGTTCGATCCCTGGGTTGGGAAGATCCCCTGGAGAAGGAAATGGCAACCCACTCCAATATTCTTGCCTGGAAAATCCCACGGACTGAGGATCCTGGTAGGCTACAGTCCATGGGGTTGCGAAGAGTTGGACACAACTGAGCGACTTCACTGACTGACTGACTGACCCCAGTAGTTAAGTGTATCTCAGGAACGTGTCAGGTTAATCCCGTGGCTCTGAGGATGAAGATGATAAACTGGGGTTAGTGTACAGAGGCGTGTCAGGGTGGGAGCTGCAGCAGGAGTGCTTTATGAAAGAAATAGTATTCCTCTCTAACAATGAGGATTTTGTTTCCCTCTTGCGGAATTTCCTCAAATTTAATCTCTGCGGTGGAAAACAACTTTTAAACGATACATTTATCCACAAGGAAATGGAGCAAGGTCCTACTGTTACTCCCTGGGCCACTTCAAGACAGCTCCAGGGCAGCAGTCCAGCACTCACGGCCTCCTTAGGTCAGCGGTTCTCAGCCTCGGTCACGTGTTACCACCTTCTGGCAAACTTGAAGCACTGTTGTCTAATAGGTTTTGGTGAAACCCAAGTATTTGTGTTATTTAAAGCTCCCTCAGGTGGTTTTGATGTGCAGACAGGACTGAGAACTGCTGACAGACAGAACTGAGAACTCACGCATGGGGCATGATGGTGCAAAAAGCAGACGCTTGCCCTTGCCCTCGGAGAGATTACTGTCTTGATTGGGGAGGCCCATTCCTTAATCACATAATTAATTGCAACTGTGATAAGGACTGTTACAACACTTGCTTTTCTGGAGAGTCAAAGAAGTCTGACTGAAGCTGTACTCTGAAAGCTAACTAGACATTAATGAGCGGGGAGCTAGGAGAAGAGCATCCTATTGAAATGGACCAGCATGTGCAAAGGCCCTGGGGTAGGAAAGAGCTTGGAGTGTATGAAAACCTGAAAGACAAACTGGATGGGGTTGTGCACAAAGAGATAGGAGTCCTGAGGAGGTTGGAGAGTGGATGGAGGCCTGCCATCCACTGTCGATCTACTATGAGTCCTCTGATACACTCTCAGTGTTTGAGCTGCTATACGGTCAAGCTTCTGTGTTCTGGAATAACTTAGAGCATCAGGGCCTGATAAAGTGGCCACATGTCTCTCATAATGGTCTGGGCAGGAACCCCCTCTCCTAGTCCTGTGAATTATTCTTTCTGCAACCTCCATGGAGGTAGGAGTGAGGCATCAACAGAGGAGGAGAGCTGTCTGGAGAGAGAATGGGAATTTTCACTGCATCAGAGAAGCTTCTAGGCCTCCCTGGCTGTGGATGGGATGTGTCTCACTTGAAAATTAGATCTTCTACAATGTCACCATCATCTCTATGCTAGAGAACTCATTGACAGGATGGGTGGCCCTTAAGCGACTGGAGCCTGAGATTTCTCACTGCATTGATTACGCTCCACCCTGTTTCTTAGATGTTCTCATATTAAATTTACAGATTGAATTCCTCCTCTTCCTCCTCAATTTCTTTCTCCTCCCCCCTCCTGGTTTCCTCTTGTAAAAATCTGTGCCAATTTCTGATTTCTTGTGGGTGGCCTGGAGGGCATTCTTTACACCTCATTGGGCCCTGCTTCCCATTTCAGAAGCTCCACAGTTATCTCCTCTGTCCTCTCCCCTCTCCCGGCTGCACCCTGCTCCTGGCCCAGAGGGATGGGAGCAGTTCTTTTCAACTGCTTTGTGGCCGACGGGGACCCTTCCTTTTTGGTTTGAGCCTCTTGATAGCCATCTAAAATGTTCATGTCTCGTATTAGATTTTTCCCTCCCAAAACTCTTAAATCTTCATTCTCTCCATCACTGTAACAACAGAGTGGTCAGTAAGGCAACATTAGTCACCACTGTGTGCAGAAGGGAAGTTGAAGCCCTGAGAGCCGTGTGAGGGCAAGGGGAATAGTCTGGCCTTGCTTGATGGCTGGGTGCCTGTTGGTCCCTGGAAAGTCACAGAGCCTTCCTAGGCTGCATTCTCATTGGTTGTGTGGAAAAGAGCTAAGATTTCCATTCCTGATATTGGGAAAGATTGAGGGCAGGAGGAGAAGGGGACGACAGAGGATGAAATGGTTGGATGGCATCACCGACTCTATGGACATGAGTTTGGGTGGACTCCGGGAGTTGGTGATGGACAGGGAGGCCTGGCGTGCTGCGGTTCATGGTCGCAAAGAGTCGGACACGACTGAGTGACTGAACTGAACTGAAGGTGGTGCAGTGCTAAAGAGGAAGGGCTTCCCAGCTTCCCATTCTGGCTCCAACGCTCAGGTCTGGGACAAGTCTGGGATGAACCAGCAGGCCTCCGTCTCCTCACCTGTGACCCGGTGGTACAGCAGTGACCCTGCAGGAGTGTTTTCAATATTCGGGCACGTCCGGGAAGGCCCAGCAGCAAGGCATTTCCTGTGTCCTTCAGGATGTGGTAGTTGTTTCAGCTCCTCTACCTTCTGGAACTCGGCTGTTTGTCAGAGAGCCCCAGCCATGAGTGGTGGAGCTGGAACTGGAATCTGAGTCCGCTGGCTGCCGGCCCACAGCCCCTTGGGTGGAGCCCTCTGTAAGTCCCATCCAGAGAGGGTGGACCTGGGTCCAACGAGCTGTGACTCAGTGACGGTCAGCCCTGGTGCGGTGGGACTGCCCTCTGGGAACTCTGAGCATAGCGGTGGGAATCTGTGAGGGTGCAGGAAACTGAGTCATTGGGAACCCTGCGCTCTTGCAAAGCTGCCCTGAAGCCCCCATTGTTGTTATTGTTATTGTTGTTGAGTCGCTAAGTCCTGTGTCTGAGTCTTTGCGATGCCATGAACTGCAGCCTGCCCGGTCTCCCTGTCCTTCATTGTCTTCCAGAGTTTGCTCAGATTCACGTCCATTGAGTCGGTGATGCTATCTAACCATCTCGTCCTCTTCCACCCTCTTTTCCTTTTGCCTTCAGTCTTTCTCAGCATCAGGATCTTTTCCAATGAGTCAGCTCTTCACATCAGG
The DNA here is from genome assembly GCF_033118175.1 of Dama dama. Lineage (NCBI taxonomy): Eukaryota > Metazoa > Chordata > Mammalia > Artiodactyla > Cervidae > Dama > Dama dama. The sequence goes on along the minus strand of NC_083687.1, from coordinate 18,396,199 downwards.
TGGCCAAAGTATTCAGCAACAATCCTTCTATGAATATTCAGAATTGATTTGCTTTAGGATTGACTGGTTTGATCTCTTTGCAGTCCAAGGGACTCCCAAGCATCTTCTCCAGTACCACAATTTGAAAGCATCAGTTCTCTGGTGCTCAGTCTTCTTTATGGTCCAACTCCAAAATCACTGCAGATTGGTGACTGCAGACATGAAATTAAAAGATGCTTGCTTTTTGGAAGAGAAGCTATGACCAACTCTAGACAGCGTGTTAAAAAGCAGAGACATTACTTTGCCGACAAAGGTCCATATAGTCAAAGCTATGGGTTTTCCTGTAGTCATGTATGGATGTGAGAGTTGGACCATAAAGAAAGCTGAGCGCTGAAGAACTGATACTTTTGAACTGTGATGTTGGAAAAGACTTGAGAGTCCCTTGGACTGCAAGGAGATAAAACCAGTCAAGTCCTAAAGGAAATCAGTCCTGAATATTCATTGGAAGAACTGATGCTGAAGCTGAAGCTCCAGTATTTTGGCCACCTGATGTGAAGAAGTAACTCATTGGAAAAGACCCCAATGCTGGGAAAGATTAAAGGCAGGAGGAGAAGCGGACGACAGAGGATGAGATGGTTGGATGGCATCACCGACTTGATGAACATGAGCTTGAGCAAGCTCTGGGAGTTGGTGATGGACAGGGAGGCCTGGTGTGCTATAGTCCATCGGGTCACAAAGAGTCGGACACGACTGGGATTGATCTACTACTCACATCCATACATGACTACTGGAAAAACCAGTGACTATACGGACCTTTGTTGGCAAAATGATGTCTCTGCTTTTTAGCCCCCATACCACCTCCGGAAATGGTGTCATGGCTTCCTGTTGATTTCCATGCTGAGAGAGGAGCTGGAACTGTCTTTACTCACTGGTGTATGATAGTAACGTTCCACTTATCCGGGGCCAGTTGGGAACTGGGAAATGTGCTCAATACGAGACCTACGCTCTTGCTGATATCCCAGCAAAGAAGGCACTGCTAACTCCATTTTGTGGAAGGTTCAAGCCAGTGAGGGGCGGGTCCAGATTTGAACCCAGGTCTGCTTGGCCCCAGTCTTCCCGGGTATCTCAGCTGGTTAAGAATCCTCCTTCAATGCAGAAGACCCCAGTTTGATTCTTGGGTCAGGAAGATCCGCTGGAGAAGGGATAGGCTACCCACTCCAGTATTCTTGGGCTTCCCTGGTGGCTCAGCTGGTAAAGCATCTGCCTGCAATGCAGGAGACCTGGGTTCGATCCCTGGGCTGGGAAGATCCCCTGGAAAAGGGAAAGGGTAGCCACTCCAGTATTCTGACCTGGAGAATTCCATGGACTACAGTCCGTGGGGTTGCAAAGAGTCGGACACAACTGAACAACTGAACTGAACTGCTTGGCCCCAAAGCTCATGCTCTCTGCATGATAGTGACCTTCCATACAGTAGCATTCACCACGCAGCTTAGAATGTTCATTCATATCCCAAAACCCACACCCACTATCTGCCTGTGTCAGCATTGACCAACTGATTTTCACCAGTGGTCAAACTGGATTTGGCCAAGTTACCACTGTTGAAGAGAAAAATAGGTGAATCCCAAAACTTGCTGTAAACTGAGAGGGTGGGCACTGTGGCCCCTGTGTTGGATGCCTTGTGCCAACTTAGGAAGAAAGAAAATTAGCAGACACGCATCTGTCTTTCTTTCCAGGCTTGCCCTAGGTAACTTCTTGGGCACTTTTGGAAAAACCTGCATGCCCTGAAAACCACAGCAGTGGAAGCGTGGAGTGAGGTCAAGAACCGATTCGATCCCCATTAAGAGCCTCCTTTCATAGCTAGAACATGCCATGTTCTTTCTGTCACAGGATCTTGGCACAGGCTGTTCATCCTGCCTACAGCACCTTTTCTTTCTGTCTTTTCCCTCCTGCTTTCCCTATTTTGCTTCACTAATTTATTCTTAGGGCTCAGATTAAAGATCAATTCTTTGCGAATTCACCACTGACCCTTTCCCGTGCTAGATCTGCCTCTGATATATACTGTTACGACGGTCATCATGCTTTCTTCAGAGCACACTGCTATTATAGTTCTTCCTAATATTTGATGTTGGTTCCCCCACTAGAGGATAAGTTCCATGAAGCTAGGGATGACATCAGTCTCAACTGTTGTATGCCTAGTGCTTTAACTTGCCTGCTCTGTACCAGGCACTCAGTCAACAATGGATAGACCACTGGATGGTTGGATAGGTGGATGGAACTAGTTAACTTCATTTCCTTTCCCTTAATTCCAGCCAATATACTCTTCTTACAGGCAGGGGAGATTGGGATCGCCTGTTTATATGTCTCCCTTGTGTCTCTTTGAAGAAGAACCCATTTTGAGATCATTAGAATGTAACCCAGCACCTGATATATAAAAGTTGGTGGTGTGGTTGTTTAAGCTAATCTTGCCTTTGAGACTGGATCCCAGGGCTTCTGCTCCTGTGGGGGAGCTTGGAGAGTTGTTGTCCCATGTTGAGAGTAAGGATGGCACACTTCTTCATGAAACCTGAGCGGGGTCCATCCCTGCTTCCCAGCTTATTCTCTGGTTTAGCTTCTTGGTAAGGTCTGCTGTGGAAGTTGCCCAGTTACTCTATTGACTTATTTATACACAAATAGTTATTCCCATAACCTTCTCTTCACCAACGTTCAGAGATAATGATAGACAATCTTTATAGCATCACAGACGTCACTTCAAAAGCATTCTCTTGCTATAGGAATGTTTATGATGTGCTTATCGCTAGAATTTCATGAGCAACAAACTCCCAAATTGCAGATGATTTAGCATTTGAAGCGGGGAGTGAGAGCGTATATGTGTATGCATTAAAAAAAAAAAGACTTTAAAAAGGGAAGTTTTTCTTCTGCAGAGATATCTTCTTCTAAAGTTTAAAATAAGAACTACTTAAAAGCTGCAAGTTTAGAGGAATGAGCACTTTCTCTTAAGCATTCAAATGGGGGAAAATGACTTGTAATCTCTCCCTCAAGTATTAAGGCAATAGGCATTTAAAGGCTTTTTTGGGAGCTGGCTGTCACAGACAAAAGATTTCTCAATTTAAAAAAAAAATCATTTTTATAGCGTTAAATAGTAGGAATGAGCAGCAGCAGCCCTCTTGACATTTTGGAAATGATTTATTTTCTGAAACGTCTCAGTCCATTTTAATAGATGACACTTTGTTCTTCAATTCTGGGTGGTCGTTTTGGCTGGGGTTGCCATAGTTACGGTTAGACGTTCAAGGTAGAGCAGGACAGGGCTCCAGGCACAACTTCTGACTAGGTTCCCATGAACCCAGTGAATTGGTGCCACCACCTCTGAAGAGACACCCCAACGCCGCACTTTCCCAACATCTGTGTCATAACTCTTGCTTCTTGGAGAGAGATTCTCTGAGCAATCTGTACTGTAGTCTAGAGGGTGAGTTTGACATCATTTTATTTCTAGCGACTCTCTCTCAACCAAGAGCTCAGCCAGCCGTCTTAGGAAAGTCACAGCTTGTGTAAACGTTTCCTGTAGTGGTGTTTCTCAGCCGTGGTGTGTGGAATGGTACTGGTCTGCAAACTGTTGACCAGATCAGTACAGAAATTGAGAGTAAGCCCTGAGATGCTTCCATGCCGATTTGACCAAGTAAGCTGTTGAATCATTAGAAGAAGGCTTGTACTTTGTATGAATATCTTTGTCACTTCATTTTTCTACCCCTTCCTTTATCTTATATTTTATAAAAGTATTCATCTGTGATGGATTGGAAATTAAAGAACTGGTCCTTCATCACATATAGGTTGAGAAGCCCTGTACTGTGGCGCTTTTTTGTAAGTTGTCTCCGCCCCCTGTGGGACAGGTAGGCTGTTGAATGAATTTGGGGAAATTGCAGCACTTACCAAATTATCTTGTAATGAAACACATGTACGTCTCTTCTCTGTCTTGCTAGGCTGTTGTTGCTTGAGAGCAGGGGCTGCGTCTAATTCATCTTTGTAGCCTCGCTCCTTAGATCCCTGCCTGGCACAGTGGAGGGCGTGGGAAACATCCATCCCGTGCATGTCTGCTCCCTAGTGACATGAAAGTGGGTGAGCTCCCTCGGCTTCTGGATAGTGTCCTCGGCACGCTGGTGATGGAGAGCTGGGAACAAGCGATGGAGTGACTCTCTCTTCTCTTTTTCCCACAGAATCAGGCCTCCTCTCCCCACCTGCCCAGCAGCATGAGAGCAGCATGACTGGCCGGCCGCAGGAGAAGCCTCCAGAGCCAGGCCCCCATCTCAACCATCTGCTGCAGAAGTCAAGGTGAGTTTGCTCTCCTACTCCTGGAAGGTGTATGCATTTTTCATTTGAACTAATTTGCTATGATTTTGTAATCACTTGCCATGTACTGGAAAAATAGTGTTTGCTGGGATGTGGGTAGACTGAAAAGGTGCATGTCAGCCTATTGGGGCAAAATGTCTTTGTTTCGGTTAATGGAGAACCCAGTGATGAAGCAGAAAGGACACGGAATTGAGTTTCTGGGGACTGAAGCTGTCATTACTCCTCCACTACCTTCTGAATCTGGGGCCTTGGACAGGTCTTTTAGGGATCAGGTGTTTTGGGCTTCCCTGATGGCTCTGTGGTAAAGAATCTGCCTGCTAATGGAGGAGACTCAAGTTTGATCCCTGGGTCAGGAAGACCCCCTGGAGGGGAGCTTGGCAACCCACTCTAGTATTCTTGCCTGGGAAATCCCATGGACAGAGGCGCCTGGCGGCTACAGCCTATGGAATCACAGGAGTCGGATATGACTGAGTGACTAAACAACAACCGCATCCAGGACTCTGGGGGTGAAGGGATCTCTGGAATAGGGTAGAACTGGGTGGATGGCCTGGGACTCGCAGAATGCCCTACACGGAGTCTCCTTTCCCACGCAGGGTCAAAAGGGGCCTTAGAAGGGGCCAATTCTTGGCCAGTGTTGAACAGTGAATTGTTAGAAAATTCCTACTAATATTGGGACAAATACTTCCTCTCTGCAATTTCTGTCTTTTCTCCTCTGTTCTGCTACGTGGAGCCCGAAAGACTGGGCTTTCAAAGTCTCTTCCACATGACCCTCTTTGAATTTGATGATGACTGTCATGACTCTGCTTTTCTTGAAGAGAAAATTCTCTCTGGAGACTGATGTCACTCACCTTGTTCTCTTGTGCCCTCCATGTTAGAAGGGACTTCATCACCTCCAGTTTGGTCCTGCCAGTTGCCCACCTGACCTGTACCTTCCTCAACACAGACTCCATTCTCCATTCATTCTTCAGGACATATTAAGTTCCTCCTTTGTGACAGTCACTGTACTAGACCCTGGAGATATATCAGTGAGCAAAAAAGACAGGGTCTTTGTCTCTTTTAAGACAAAACAGGTATAGATCCTTGGAAAGATTTTGAAATAAGCCCTGAACCATTTCTGCATGCTCCTTTTAAATATTGTATGTTTTCAAGTTTTTTCTTAAATGTTTCGTGAGTGCTTGAAAAAGTGTGTACTCTCCAATTATTAGCTATTTAGTAGTTTTCTATATATGATCATTAAAATAATATAGTTCACTGTGCTATTCAAATTATATGTATTATGTCCTTTTCTGTTTTTATCTGTCTTTCAATTATTAAGAGACCTGTTAAAAATCCCCTGTTGGATTTGTCCATTTCTCCTTGTACTGCCAAAAAATTTGCTTTGTATATTTTAGGGCAGTGCTGTTTGACACATAGATACTTAGAACAGGTATATCTAATTGATGAATAGGGATTCATTTCTACCATCTTTATATACTTTCAGTTTTTTCTACTGTTTCTTTTTAATTGAGATTTTTTTCCTTCCTCATTCCATCTTCTGTCTTCTTATTTGGAACTTATGTGCTCTGTGTCTGTTCTTTCAATGTTTAGCCCATCTATTTTAATAGGCATACTTAACAAAGTATAAAATGTCTTTACCTTCCTGCCCCAAAATTCAAGAATCATAAACTGGTTTAATTCTAACCACTGCTTCTTCCGACTTAGGTACAATTATTATCCTAGGTTTTCTTTCTATTCTATTTTACCCCCTGCAAGTTAGACATCATTGTTTTTATACGTGTATGTATAGATGTACTCATATTCTTTTCTCACCATTCTTTCATGAGATCATTTTCCTTCTGCCTAAAATAAATCCATTTGAATTATCTTTTAGTGAGAATCTATTGGTAGTAAACTTTCAAGTTGTTTTTGTTTTGTTTCCGCTTGGTTTTTGTTGACATGAAGCTGTCTTTATTTTGCTCTCAGTTTTGAGAGGTAACTTTATTGGAATATGTTCTCTTCTGTCACTGAAACCCTTATTCCACTGCCTCTGGCTCTCAGTGTTACTGAGAAGTTGGCTGTCAGTCTAGTTACTGTTCCTTTATAAGTGACCTGGCATTTCTCTCTAGTTAACGTTGAAGATGTTGCTGTTCTCTTTGGTGTTCTGCTACTTCTTTTTTATATATTTAGGTGTCAGTTTCTCTGTCTTTATTCTGGGTTTCATTGGGATTCCTACTGCTAAACATGGGTGACTTTCCACAATTCTGGAAAATTCTCACTCTTCATTCTTTGAATATTGACTCTTTTCCATTCTCTCTGATACTTCTCTTTGTAACTCCAGTTAGGCATGTGGTGGACTTTCTCATTCTGTTCTCTGTATCTCTCAGCCTCTATTCCATGCTTTTTACCTCTTTGTCCCTCTGTGCTGAACTCTGAATAATGTCTTCAAACGTGTCTTCCATTTAATTTATTCTGTGTCTCAAATGCTCTTTAATCTATACATTGAAATTTTTCCATTCAGCTTTTTTATTTATCATTTCTATTAGTTCTGGTCCACTATTTTTTAAGTATTTATTTGGCTGTATCAGGTCTTAGTTGTGGCACATGGGCTTCTCCCCAGTGGTGGTGCACAGGTCCAGTAGTTGTGGCTCAGGGTCTTAGTTGTTCTAAAGCATGTGGGATCTTAATTCCCTGACCAGGGATCAAACTCATGTCCCCTGCATTGGAAGGCAGGTTCTTAACCAGTGGACCACCAGGGAAGTCACCTGGTCCATTCTTTTTTAAATCTGCTTGGTGAGTTTATGACCTCTCATTTCTTGCTTATATTTACAAACTTCTTTCTTTCTTTACTACATTGAAGTTCCTATTTAGACATTGTAGAATTTCACGTCTGGTAATTGCAGAATCTGAATTCTTTGCAGGTCTGGTTCTGCTGTCTGTTGCTTCTGCTGGCCAGGACTCATAGTGCCATGTTTCCTTGTTGTTGTTAGTTTCTCTGAGCTCTTCATTTTCCTTATTTTCCTTTGAGAAGTATTTGAGGGATGGGTTGAAGTTGGTTTTTCCAGAGAGGTTTTGCATTAACTTCTGCTGGTTGTCTTGGGGCACTCTCAAATAAAAAATCACTTTAAATTCATTTTCTACCCAGAACTTGAATTCAGACTGCAAACCTGTGTGAGGTCCAGCTTATGAGTTCAGTTTTCTACCCAGCCCAAGGTCAGGTTTCCTTGTGGTCTCCTTTTGGGTTGTGGGGCTATTTCTTGTTCATTGAAGGTGGGAGCCTTTTGGAGTCCCAATTGTTTGTAGGACCTGAGATATTTCTCCTGTTTGCTGAGCCATGTGCAGTTCTCATGGGAAACTTAGAATCCATAGGATGTGGCAGGAACCCATAGAGCAAAAGCCAGCTTTGCTGTTCTCTTACATCCCAAGGTTCCTGCTTTTGGTCTTTGAAGAATCCTTCCATTTTTACCAGTTCAGTAGTGTGCTTACAATTTTTCTATTTTCTATTTTAAATAGGACATTAGTTGTTTCAGTTGAGAAGGTCAAGTAGGGTATCTGGTGGGCCATATTGCCAGAAGGACTGTCTTCTTTCTTCTCCACTATAGCCTGTGGGGCAAGAATTGCTATTCCTTGTTCACAGAAGGCTCAGAAAGGACATGTAACGGGCTGCAGGCACATAGGTCTAGCTGGTGAGGGACTCGGAAGGAGTATATCCCTCCCCACCCCCCTTCCCTACCTTTTCTCTCCCCAAAATAACTGTTGACCATTTTTCAGGAGTAGCTTTATGCTCTCAAAGAATACAAGTTCCTACCAGAATGCTTTAAATAGCTGAACAGCTTTGTAAAATTTGTTTATGAATCTATTGTTTATCTTCCTCGAGAGAGGAAATGGCTTCTGCATTTTTGGTGGCTTGTTTCTCCCGTGGTCACCAGCAACCTTCCTGCTTCGTTCCCACTTGGCAAAGGCCTCCTAGACCCACAGCCAGATCCCGTGTGCACCTCGTCTAGACCCCAACTTCCTCTCATCCGCGTGCCCTCTCTCCTTCTAGTGTCTTCCCCTCCCCGTGCCTCTTTTCCACACACCCCCATCCCCATCCTTCCTGCTCTTAGTTTTCCTGTCTTCTCTTGGTGAGCCTTTCATCAGAGGGGAGACCACAGATCAGGGTGCTTAGACGTTATGGGCTTGAACCCAGCTCTGCCACGTCCTAGCTTCACCTCTCAGCGCTTCAGTTTCTTCATCTGCAACATGGGGACCACAGACAGAGCGGTTCAAGGACTAAATGAGATGACGTGTGTATACAGAGCTCGTAACAAGAGCTTACAGTCTATCACAGGCACTCAACCCATGGTAGTCAATATCATTGTGACTGAGAAGAGACCCCTTCCGGGCTCACGCTTTTGTTCAGTGGAGGCAGAAATCTAGGGTCAATGTAAGATTCCCAGCCTCACTGGGGTATGTTTTTTAAAATAATAATAATAATAATAATAATCTGAGGGAAAACAAAACACATCGGTCTAGCCAGTGTGCATCAGCTATAAACCATGAGTTCTAGAAATGGTCATTTCTAGAAATGGAACGCTTCAGCATCTTGGCCCTCCCTCCAGGTTGTTTTCTCTGTCATGGAACCATGAAGGGGCTGGAGTCTCGTGACCCCACTTGCTGGGGAATTTTTCCCTTGTGGAGCCCCAGTCCCTCAGTCAGTGGACGGCACACCCACTCTGCTAGACATCTGTCCAGAAGAGGCAGGATGGGTAGTCTTCATTGTTCATTTTACGTCCATCCTTACAGCTTACATGACTACTTTTTATTTCACACTCCCTTTTCATAAGTCAGTGACTTTATATCATGCTTAGATTTGTGTCACTTCCTGATTCGGTATCTATCAAGCAACAGTGTTTTAGCACCAGCTATTTGTAGTAACTCTGGGGTTTGTACAGTGGGCAAATGTTATGAAAAATGCAGAGTTGCTTGAGACGCAAAAACTCTTCTGAGAAATAGCCTATTCATTTAAAAGACTTTATGACCAAAAAAATGCATAAAGGGAAAAACGCCTTCCAAAGATTAAGTGCCAGGTATTCAGAGTAGGTTTTCAAGGGGGACAGCCTTGTGTCCTCGACTGGGTGGGGAAGGCTTTCTGGGGAAGGCTAGGGAAAAGATTGGAGCTGGCCCCTGGGGAAAGGTAGGGTGAGGTGGCTAGAAAAGGAACCTGGTACACGGTCGATGTAGAAGTAGTGTGAACTGAGGTTTAGAGATGGGCGTTCTCTGGAACCAGTGAGACCCAATGCTGTGCTTCTAGCCCCACAGATGGCCTCCGTGACCCATCTTAGAAAGCCACGTCCATTAGCATACCAAGCTCCCTGACAAGTCCTGGAATTAATGTTTGTGTTTCACCGGGTTTCCTGTGTTTAATCACTCATGGCCAGTGAACATGATGGTCTTGAATGGATATGCATTTGCCTTTTTGCCTGTCTATAAAGGCTGCCAACTCACTTTTGTAAAACAGGGATTGGTGACTTTAAATATTCAGTCTCTGAGGATCAAAACATTATTTGGAGTCAACTACTTATCTTCTTTCTCTGAGTATGGCTCAAATATCTAGGACAATGGGGGTTTCTAGGTGCCTGAGCATTGATGTTGCTGCACTCGGGATGGGGGCTGGCTCCCAAGAAGATGTCCACCGACGTTCTCGACCTAGCTGAGGGGCCAGGCCAACCCCACTCCATCTCCACCCAGCCTACAAACCTCAAAGTTTATTAACAGCCTCTCTCCAGATAATGATTCATGCTTCCTGTCCCTCCTCTGTTTTAGTTACTCAGGGCTGTGAGCCAAGATTGATTACTTACACCATCCAGCTGGCCTTGCCCATGGGGAGCTCAACTGGTAGATTAAATACTCTTCATTGGTTGACTTCACCTTGTCAGCAGAGCCCATACAGTCATACCAGGGTTTTTCCTAGACGCAGATGTGGAAACCCTTTCCAGAACCAGGAAGTCGTGACACATCACGTATGGGAGTATGTGAGGAGTTTGGGGGCTGAGGTTATGATGGTAGAGACGCAAGAGGTGCTCCGGGCACAGGACGCATATGCTGCCATGGCCTCATAGAAGCCAATGGAAATGGGTTCTCGGTTGAGTCTGTAAGTGCCTCTGTGGAGGCTGACCATCCTCTCCTCTGTTGGGTGGCTTTGGTTCTAAAACTATTTTAATAATCTGTATTATACTAGTCATATAGATTATTCTATTTTTTAATACTTATGTTATTGTATTTTTCCTCTTTTGGCAGTGCCTCATGGCATGTGGGATCTTAGTTCCCCAACCAGGGATTAAACCCATGCCCCCTACAGTGGAAACACAGAGTCTTAACCACTGGACCACCAGGGAAGTCCCTAGATTATTCTATTTAAAAAAAATTAAAACACTCCAGCTGGAGCTTCAGTCTGCTCTGATAACCTCTCCCACTCACTCACTTTCCTTTTCCAAAATACAGCAGAACTGAGACAGGCATCCAGGTGTCCTGACTCCTAGCGCTCCCCGCCCACCCAGGGAGCCAGAGTTTTTAAGGATCAGGTGTCAGTGGTAGAAAACCCTACTGCTTCAATATTCTGCCTCAAGGTTGCTGGGTGTCCCCTAGACAGGCAGGGTCTGGAAGGTTCTCCCAGCTGAGCCCTTGCTGGTCGCAGGCAGTGGGAGCTTCTTGCAGCCCATCAGGTCTAGCCTCTTCATTCTGCAGAAGCTGAGTCTGAGATGCAGGGAGGGGAAGTCATTTGCCCAACAAGGTCACAGGGCCAGTCTCCTTTTCTGTTTGGCCCGGGTTATCTTTATATTGGGTTTGCATTTCCTGAATACGCAGCAACTGGGTGGGGGGTGGGGGCGGAGGGCAGGGGAAGTGGGCTTAGAAGAACCCCTTCTGAGAATGTTTAAATTTCCTGTGAGTGTCCCATGAAGAAGCAGATAATCTGTGTGCACATGATCCAGAGGAGGGGGGAGGCTTGGTTCTGGTCCAGAAGTCAGAGAGTGGAGGGAGAAGGAGGAGGACTAGCGGGAGAGACAGAGAGCCTGTGCTGCTGTCATCGGTGGAGTAGAAATAAACGGGGGTTTGTTCCTCTGCACTTCCATGATGCCTTCTTCTTTATGTTTTGGGAACACTCAAGTCATATGGAGGCTCTTGTTGGTCGTGTGTGGTTCTGAGGGCTTCTTTGGCCGATGACGAGGGGCCTCCGCTCTTTCTCCCTCAGGTTGGCGTCTTCCTGGCATGTGTGATCTTTTGGAACTCTCTTCCTCCTTTGGAGCTTCCATAGTTTAGCTCAAAACTCACAGAAAAACAACAGGTCTAGGACTGTTCCCCAAATAAATGTCAAGGGTTGGCCTCCTTTCCCCCCTAACTTCTGGGAGGCTGGCATGGACTCTGAGGGACTTGGAGCTTCCACTAGAAAGGGTCTTGTTCACCCATCACGTGAGGTGGCAGATGTGGGCACCAAGGCCTGCTTGCCTGGGCCAGCCCTGCCAGACAGCGTGTCCCACGTCCCTTAAAGGGGACCGTTGTTTGAGAGGCCAGGAGGCTGTAACTGCAAGTAAGGAAATATCAGATATGGACACAGTTACTGCCAATTTCCTGGAATCTGAGAGCTGGAGCCCTCCTTGAAACAGGAAAGGAAGTAGATTATCTCCTTATTAGGCATGGTGGAGGGAATGAAATGTCTCTTTCCGGGTAACTGGGGCGGCACCCCTTTCAACTTCTTGCTTTAATGATAGCCATTAATATCCCTCAGCTTGAGGTGGCCACTCAAGGGTTACCTGTCTTTCCTTCTCCTGGAGTCTGAGCAGTCTGTGAGCCAGACAGCCAGAGAGCAAAACACCTTCTCAGTTACCGGTAGCTTCGCTGCAGAGCTCGGCCTGACCCACGACCATGCAGAGTCCCTCTCAGGCACTGCCGAGCCGCACTGACCCGTGGAGATCTGCAGGCCTCTCTTGCAGGGACCCACCTGCCCCAGAAGCATCCTTCATCAATGAGCAAGTCATGTGGGCCTGTGCGCCCCTTGCTTCTTCCTCTGCCTGGTGAACAGTGTACTAAATGGACATTAACCTTTCCACGGCCACTCTGGATCTTCCCTGGGGATAAAGGTGCATGTTCTCAGATGTGGTGGTGCTTTCAGGGGGGTGTTAGGGGAAGAGAGGTTACCTGTCACTACACCAGAGGGGCCCACACGGCTGTGGTTTTTCTCTCTTCCTTGCCGCGTCCACGTCTAGCCATTTCTGCCCCTGAGCGCTATGCTGCTCACTGAAACAAAAGGGAAGGCTGAAGGTTGCCCAGGAAACAAATAACTAAACATATTCAATCATCCCTGAGTCATTGAGCCTGATCTAAACTGTACCCAAGTCAAAACCAAACAGCAGAAACCCCACCCAGGCGGTGAGACTCTTTGAGTCCTCCCTGGGCACCACGCACGTTCCAAACCTTCTCCTGTTTAACCTTCACCCACAACCTGGAGCAACTAGGTGTTGTTACGCCCCTTTGACAGATGTCAAAACTGAGGCCCCAGAAAAACTCAAAAAAGAGATTAGATAGGCCTGCCCAGTTCTCACTTTGCCATGGAATGTTAATGATTTGAACTCTGATCTTCTGACTCCAGAGTGCTTTGGGTGCCTCTGTAAAGGAAACGCCTGCCACATAATCCATTTTGTTTCTCTCCAGTGAGAAAAGTTCCTGATGAGTATAAAAAAAAAAAAAAGGTTTCAGAGAACTGAAGCTAGCCTTTTAAACTTAACAAGAGAAAGATCTTGGGGTGTAAGTTGCATCAGATTCTTTCTCATACTTCCATAGCTGTATGCTGGACGGTTGAAGGCTGCCTGGAGCTGATGGCCAGGGCGTGTCTACACCAGGGTATAAGCCAGCTCTCCTTGACCCATCAGAACTGGGGGGCGCTGCAGGGGTCCAGCTAGGGGAAGTAATTTCATTCTACTGCGATCTGTGACAGATGAACGAAGGACACCGCACGGTATCAGAGGACACTTCCTCCTGGCATCAGAGGGCTGGAGGTTTAACCCCCTGTCGCATGTGTGTGGCCATGGGTACATCATCACTTGCATGTGAGTTTCCTCATCTCTGAAATGGAGAAAGCAATTCTGAACTCACGGGCCTGCGGTGGGGACAAAAATAGTGGATGTCGGAGCTTTGTCCAGTGCTTTCCAGAAGGCTACTGTTGGCCATGAGGACAAGCACGCCCTCTCATGAACTCCTCACTGTCCTTACCAGAGACTCCACGTGGGCCAGAGGATTCGTGGCTGTGGCCTCAGGGGACGGGTCTGCTCTGAGCTCCACTGACCGCAGGCAGACACACCCACGGCCGCCAGGGCGGGTCAGTCTCCATGTCAGCCCTGACCTCCTCTTCCCAGGGCTGTTGGAGAGATGGAGCCACAAGCTTGTCACTCTTCTGTTCAGAAAAAGGCAAGAGAAAGAACAGAAAGGGAGGAAGAAAGGAAAATTGATTTTCGTTGACCTGTGGCTTTTTCCCTTTTCTCCCCTCCTTGCTGTGACTGGGACTGCCACTTTTTTTTAAAAGATGTTGTGGGTGATGGAACATAATATTTAGACATGTTGAACTGACAGCTGATGGGCATGTTGTCAATACATCACCACAAATCATGTGGTCAGAGTTGGTGAGTGGGAGATTTGTGTGTGCGTGTGTTTGCACACACACTTGAATGATTTTAAGTGATCAGGGAAGGTCCCATGACCCTTATGGAAAGCAGCTCCCGTGGAAGGTTAGCCAGGGAGGTGGTGGGCTCTGAGGGTGGACGTGGGAAGTGGGCTTCCATTGTGAATGGAGGGGGCTCTTCTCTGTATGAGCCTGCAGAAGTGAAATGTCCCCCATTCCTCTCTTTCTCCTTCCATGTCTTGTGTCCTTAGCTCCCAGTGGGTGCCCTGTATTGTGCTGACCCCAGTAGGTACTCCTTAGAAGAGGTCCCCGTCTGATGCTGGAGGCAGATAAAACAGCTGGAACTGGGGCACTCAGTGGTGTAATCAAGACGCACAGCCTGAGTCTTGCCATTCTCAGTTGCCCTCCAGGCGTTCTTCCTCCTGTCTCCGTCTTCACTTACCCGCTTGTCAGGGGATTCGCCAGCCTCTCTGAGCCTTGGAGCCCTCGGTCCAGCTGCCTCTGTGACAGCTCCTGTCATAGGTCTCAGAATGAAAGTGCTTTCGCGGTGCTCCGTCTTCACAGATGCAGATCTAGGCGTCATCTTGACACTCATTCTCCCACACCCCTGTGCCCATCTCATCACTAAGTCCCGTCAGATTCACCCCCAGATGCCCCTCCATCACCACCCACATCCGAACTGCGTGGCTTGGACCGTCACTAAGCTTCCCCTGCATCCATCCAGTATCATCACTCACCCTCCTGCAGCCAGTTGTTCTGACCAGGGGTCCACAGATTATGGCCCGTGGGCCAATCCAGGCGCTGCCTGACTGTGTACAGCCCAGAGCTAGAAATGTTTTGTCCATATGGTGATTTGATGATATGAGACACTGACTCTGAACCCAATTAAACAAAATGTTATCCCTCCAAAAAATAACTCCATTCTTATTAGATCTACATCATAGAAAATCATACTCAATTACTCTTATATTTTGAGTTTCCTCAAGAAGTTTGTAGAAATTTGTTTTTCCTCTTATTATATATATTAATATATATATATATATATATATATATATATATATATGTCTACATCATAACCTCAATTTTGCCTCCTGGCTGTGAAGCCTAAAATATATATTATCCAACCCTTTACAAGAAAGGTTTGCTGATCTCTCTTCCATCCTGTGGCCTTTGCTTAATGGAAATCTGATCAGTGACACATGCTTGTATACACACACACACACACACACACACACACACAAACACATACACACTGCTCAAAACCCTTTGCTTATTCCTCAGTTGCTCTTGATGTAAAGATAAAACTCCTAACCTTTGAAAACCTGGGGTGGTCTAGCCACTGCCCCCTCTCTAGTTTCACTACTATGCTCCTGTTCTGGCCATTCTGGCCTTCTTTCTGCTCTTGTGTCCACCGCGTTCCCACCTGCCACAGGGCCTTTGCCCGTGCTGTCCTTGACTTTGGGAGGCAGCTTTCCACGCTGTTTTTCCTGTTACATCCTTCTCATCCTGCAGGTGGCTGTATCACCGAGTTACACAGAGGATTCTCCCCGACCTTCTGCTGGGGTCACAGCCCCTGCTGAAACCCCTCATCACAGTCACAGACTTGGATCTGTCACTGACCCTCCCCCATCCCTCGATAGCAAGCCCCTGACACCACGTCTTGCACCCCTCTCACTGTGTCCCCTGTGCCTGGGACATAGCGGGCCCTCAGTAAAAACTTCATTTCATTGAATGTCTGAGAGTCAAGGAAGGCGTTATAAAAGATAGGTTTGAACAGGAGCTTGTAGGTTGAGAAGAAAGAGAAAGGGGAAAGGGGGATTTCAGGCAGAGGGACCAGTATTCTGGAGACTCTGTGTGGCTCCATGTAGGGGGTTCGAGACGTGTATGGGTGAATGGTGGGGCAAATCGTGTGGGGCCCTCTGCTAGGCTGAGCTCTATGGATGCTTCTCCTGTGGACAGAGGGCGCATTGGTGGTTTGAAGCAGAGAGGTGTTGTGGACAGTGGGCTAGAGGGGGTAAGGCTAGAGCAGGTGAGGCCGGCTATAAGGGACTGTTCTGTGGATTGGGACAGTGGGGATAAGAGAAGAAGGTGGTCAGGGAATGTTATGGAGGAGAGGCCAACCAGAATTGATAGCTGATTGGAAGTGGGGGAGGTGAGCTCTTGGGGTCCCATGTTTCCGATCCAGGCCCTCCAGTATTTAAGATGAGTGGAGAGAGAGTTGTTGGGGTGCAGGTGGAGGGTGGACGTTTGTGTGGGGGTCAGGAAGTGGAGGGGTGAATACCTACAGCCCCCTGTTGTCTGTGAAGTGGAGTTAGGGTCATCTGCTGAGACAATAAGCTTTTGAGGTTCAGGTCATAGGCTTTGGCCTCTTGTCTGTTTTGCAAGCAGAGGGTGCCGTGTCCCCTCTAAACTGTTGGGGGGTTCAACTCAGCCAGGAGCAGCTGGGAGTTCAGGCTGGGGATTTCTATCCCAAACAGCTCCTTAGGGGGTTAAACAGAAACTCAAGGAGATCTTAAGAGACCTGTCTTTCCTCACCTGTTTCCTGAAACATGGTATCTAGATGGCAGCTTTGTCAGAAATTCTACCGTGAAAACCTTTGGAAAAAAGAGCTGTGCTCATCTCTGAAAATGTTCACCAAGGCCCTGCCCTACCCATCTCTGCTCTAAGCACCACTGGGAACCCAGCTCTTGGCCCCCAGAGGGTTTGCACCCAACCTGAAGACACGTAACTGACACATGAAGTGCACAGAGACAGGACTCCCCGGCAGTCCAGTGGTTTGGACTCGGCACTTTCAGTGCTGTGGGCCCGGGTTCAATCCCTGATTGTGGAACTAAGATCTCACAAGCTGTGCAACGTGGCCTGCAGAAGAAGAAGAAGAAATGCAGAGAGAATACTGCAGGATGGTGTCATTCAGCAACATCATGCGTTTTTGTAGTGTATTAAAGCTCCGAAGACACTTTCACACGCAGGCAAAGGGGTCTTTAACCAACTCCTACCTCACGACCTTCATCCACAGCTCCCCAGACACCCACACACGTAACACCCACTCCCCCAAATGAGGTCGGGGGCCGAGCAAGCACCAACCATGTTCCCAAACCTTCTTGTGCCTGGGGTCCTTGTTCCTGTAGGCGCATCAGTTAATTCAGTGTGACATAAGTTGGCAACCTGTGGATGCAAAAGAGAAGGGAAGTTTGACAGTCTTGTTGACTGCTTTCCCTAAACACTGAGTGGGTCGGCTTTGGGTCAAACACTGCTCACGCCATCATGGAGAAGTAAGGGAGAGATGTAAAAGCAGAGGTATTAAGACAGTTCTGCCTCTATAGAACTTAAAGTCTAGCAATGGTGGAGAAATAGGACACCCAAGGTTCTGGTCTGGTTCTCGTCTGAGCACTGACCCAGAGGAATGACTTGTGTCTGGGCCTACAGATCTTTGCCCAGGGCTTGGTCCTGACTTTCCCCGAGGCTGGGGCTCTGGGAACCCCATGCCTGCCTTCTTGCTTCAGCTGCTGGGGCCCCTGGTGGGTGCATCACTTCGGCCCTCTGATCTTAGAGCAGTCAAGGGAAGTTATTTTTTTACTGTTTGTTTATTGATTCAGCTGCATCGGTTCTTTGTTGCATCATACGGGATCTTTCATTGTGGCTCGCAAGCTCTCTAGTTGTAGCACTTGGGCTTAGTTGCCCTGCAGCATCCACGATCTTAGTTCCCTGACCAGGGATCAAACCTGTGTCCCCTACATTGCAGGGCAGGTTCTTAACCCCTGGATCACCAGAGAAGTCCCAAGGAAAGTTATTTTGGCGGGAAATGGAGGCAGTGAGGTAATGAGAGCCAGTGACCAAGGGGACATCGGTCTTGAGTGAGTCCAGACAGGCTTGGGAGCTTCCCAGGAGGGATGGAAGGGTTACCAGAGGAGGGGGCAAACCTCACAAAGGGCAGGACCGCCTCTTGATCTCCTGAGCCCTCTCAAAAGCTGTTGGGTAGACGGAAGCCAGGCTCTGTGGTCTCACTGTTGCACACAGAATGTCAACAGTGGGACTCAAAGGTGAATATTCACTTCCAACTTTTTTCCGTAATACTGGAATTCCTAGAAGCATCTGTAACTTAAAGCATGCAGTTTTTCCTCAGTCTTGGTGTGTGCTGTCATTTGGGACAAGACCCTCCCAAAAGTGGTCTCAAAAGTGGTCGCGACAGCACGCGTCAGTTCATCTCCTGCAGGGTGTCTTCCCTATTCCATCCCTGGGTCTGTCCACCCTATGCTTCCCCTCCCTCAACAGCTTCCCACGGGCTGTAGGAGCCTGGTCAAGGTGCCCTCTCCTCTGATGAGGAAGGCTGGCCTCCCTCACTCAGCACGAGGACTAAGGAGGCATCGCCGGGGCAGCCAAGCCACTGAGTCAGACTTCAGTCCAGGGGCTCCGGGGCGGTGGGAAATGAGAAGGGGGGCTGAGGCCCTGTGTCTGGCTCCACTGAGCGAACGGCTGCTTAGCACAGTGCCAGGTGTGGGGCCCAGGCTGGGTCCTGGAGACGAGCAAGAAGGGGCCTCCAGCTGCCCTCGATGAGTTCACCCCCACTGGGAAGGTGGGGGCGGACTGAGGATGATCCGCCAGAACCCGGTTCACAGGGGCCTGGAGGAGGGACGGACTCAGGAAATGCCGCTGGGAAGGCCTCCAGCCCCAGACACCAGAGGTCCTTCTGGCTTGTTTCCTGATTCCCAGAATTCCCCCCAAAGTCTTAGAACTCTGGGCCAGAAGGGCCGTGGCATTGCCCCAGGCTGGGCCCACTCTGGGACAGGATGGCCCAGAGTGGCACTGACGTCATAACCCGGGGTACCTCCCGTCCGAAACGCAGACAGAAGGGCCAAGTGTACATGTTAGTCGCTCAGTCGTGTCCAACTCTTTGCAACCCCATGGACTGTAGCCCGTCAGGCTCCTCTGTCTATAGGATTCTCCAGGCAAGAATACTGGAGTGGGTTGCCATTCCCTTCTGCAGAGGGTTTTCCTAACCCAGGGATCGAACCCAGGTCTCCTGTACTCTAGGTGGATTCTTTACCGTCCAAGCCACCAGAGAAGCCTGGAACACAGACAGAAGGACCAAGAGAGCGTTAGAAGCTTCATGCATTTATTTCCACACAAGGGAGCATCCTAGGCTTTGTGACCCAGTGAACTGTGGGCTGCTTACCAGAAAGAAGGGAGGTGGTTTCCCCTGATACACCAGCTCCTTCTCCAGGCCTTGGGTGTCCAGGGGCATTTGTTTTTTGAACAATTTAACATCTTCAACATCACGGACCAAAGCCAAGCCAGCTGCTCCATTTGTGAATTGAGCCCCTAACCATGCAGCCTACCTGGAATCCTGGGCGACATTGGGGATGGGGGTTGGTGCAACCCAGGGGCCAGTGCTGGCCCCCCCTCCCTTCCCCTGCAGAGGAAGTCAGTCTGTGCTGCTTGAACTGCTGGAGTCCCTCCCAGTAGCTCGGCCCGGGGTGCTGGGTGTGGGGCTTGAGTGATAGGAACAGAGTCCTCAGGTGCTTGACTTGTGTCTTCTTAGGTTTCTTGTTGCTGGGAGTGGGACCAGTGAATCTACATCTACGTGCCAGCCACCCCTCCTTCCCTCCATCTTCACCCCATGCTCCCTGGGGCTGCATCAGAGGGAAGCCTCCCAGTCTCCCAGCCCTTCCCTTCCCTGCTTGCGACAGCTGTGGGAATGGGGCTCCTTCTCTGGCTGCACCCCCCCAGTGCTGATTCACGAGGCCTGAGCCTCAGGTCCTCAGGGGCAGGAGTGGAGGCTCCTCCCTGCAACCCTGGCCCAGACCCTTCCATCTGGTCACCCTGCTGAGACCCTCCCTGAATCCCCAGCAGCAGGGGACAGGCCCACAGCACCTCCTGGGTTCTGGCTGGAGTGATCCTAGCCCCCTGCCAGGCTTTCCTCTGCCCCCTCCACCTCCTCCTTGTGAAATTTTTTGGCTCTTTAGGAAGCCTGGCACCTGCACCACCCCACCCCACCCCCCACCAAGGTTGTGGGCTTCAAGACACAGGTTTGCAGGGCTTTGTCTCCCTTAGCAGGGCGCTGGCACAGCAGGTCCTCCATGTAAGTTTGCAGGAAGGAATACAGAAGATGAGGCCAGGCACAGATGCCAGTCTCCGGGCTGGGAGGCCAGTGGTCATGACCAAGTCATATCTCCTGGTGCAAAGTAGGTCTTCAAAATATGGTCACATGGCTCCTGAAATTCTCCCAGCAGCAGCTCCTTGGGAGGAAATAATCAGTGTTCAGATTGCCCAGGGACTCACGTGTGAATGGTTCAGGTGTCTCCCCATTCTGCCTTCTCTCTGCACATCTCTTGTCAACTTCCAACTAGCCCTTATCCCTTTTTAAAAATATTTGTTTGTTTACTTGGCCGTCTCAGGTCTTAGTTGTGTCATGCGGGATCTAGTTCCCTGACCAGGAATTGAACCCCGGCCCCTTGCATTGGGAGCGCAGAGTCTTAGCCACTGAACCATAAAGGGAAGTCTGACTAGTTTTTATTCCTAATCTCCCCACCTAGTCCCAGCCATTTGTCAAGGAGGGGTGATTTGAAAAACTGTATCCAGGAATGTATCAACAGGGCCCCCTCAGACCATGTCTGCCTCCTCCAGGAAGCCCCCCTAGACTCCTGAGGCCCCCCCTTTTCTCCCTGTGTCCTCAGCATCCACACTGCTTCATGCCAGCTAGGGTGAGAAGGAAGCGGCATGTGGCAGTCACGAGGGCTGGGGGTGGCGATGTTAATTAATTCTCTGGTAGAACTCCTATTGGCCCAGAGAGAGCACAGACAGTGAGAACTGCATCCCAGAAAGTGAAATAGCTCCCATCTCCATGCCCTGGTGGAGAGCCGGCCCCAGGAAGTGAAGTGCAGACTCTCCAGGCTGGGAGTCAGACATCTTCCTGGTTCCTGGGGCTTGGGAGGAAGCAATTGATGTTACAGGGTGAGACTGAAAGATGGAGAAATAAATGTCTCTTGGTGTCCAAAGGAAGCCTTGTGCATCTGCCCAGGACTGAGAGTCAGCGTGAGCAGTGGGGGCGGGAGGGAGCAAGGATGGGCCAGGCACTCTGCATGGAGGAAGACTCAGCTCTAATCGCTGTCATTGGCAGAACTGGTCTGCGGTAATTGGGTTACTGGATTATAAAACACCCACTGGCTTTATTTAGAAGACTAATCAGAAAGCATTTAGAACAACAGCGTTGCTAGAAAGGAGACCACGAGCCACGAGTCCATGTCTTGGAGAACTGCCCTTGGCTTCTGCCTCCTTCGGGGAACAGGATTCCAGGAGGATCCAAGTTAAGCTCCTTTGACAGACCTGAGAGGAAATCTTGTCTAAGACCGAAGCCAAGTCACTAGGGGAATTGTGTGTATAGTCCCTGAAGGATAGCCTGGTGTCAGAAAAAGGAAAATCTTTTTGGTTTTTCTTCCTCAAACAAGCAGTGGTGGTCTGGCGGGAGCCGGGTGTTACCCTGAATTGTAAGCAAACGAGTCTTGCCGAACCGTTGGCCAAAGTCAACTTCCTCTCTCTCTCTCTGATTCAAAGGATGGTCCTTTCCATCCTTCTTTGCAGACTGCGTCCTGTCTCCTGTACCCCCGGGGGGCTTAAGGGGAGGGGAGAGGGACTCTGATGCACTAGAGCAAGAGGTCAACATACCGGGGCTGGGACCAAATCCAGCCCCTGCCTGTCCTTGAACAGCCTGTGGGCCCAGAAGGGTTTTTCACGTTGAAGAAAAATCCAAAAAAGAACACTGTTTCTTGACATGTGAAAATTATATAAAATTCAGTGTCCATAAATAAAATTGCGTTAGAACACAACCACACATTTATATATGGTTTATGGCTGCTTTCGCACTGCAGCCGCAGAGCTGTGACAGACATTGTATGGCCCACAAAGCTGAAAATATTTACTCTCTGGCCCTGTACAGAAAAGCCCTGTGCTAAAACATCTCCGGAGAGCCTTCTTACTATGTGCAGCATTCCATGACTCTGGCACCCTAGCGCCCTGGGAAAATAGTAAATTCTGGCCCTCGGTCCCTGTCAGAGGCATAGGAATCTGGGGGTGAAGTGCTTTAGGCCTCATTTGCCTGACTTGGCATTGCAGCTCATGGAGTGTCTGTTGAGCATCGGCTGTGTCCCAGTCTCTGGGGACCCAAATGGAGAGGATGCTGTCCCTGCCTTAGAAGGACTGGACAGCCAATGTGGGCATAACACCAAAGCAGGTCGTTTGACTCTAATGCTTCAGAGAAATCAGAGCGAGCATCTCAGGTTCTGAGCAGGCAGTGTTTTTGTTGAGCTGAATCCAAAATCCTGGAGTCTTGTTCTGAGGAAGGACTTGACCAAAGAAATGTGAAAGCAGTTGTTCTGTTAATTCATTCATGAATGAAAAAGTTCCAGGTGCCAGTTACCCAATAAGAAGTGTTATACATAATGAGAAAAGCAGTTACCTTATTAGCAAAATAATAAAGACTTGAATCTTGTGTTAGTATTGTAACAGTCCTGTGGGATTGAGTAGTCCACCAAGAAGAACAGTTTCCAGGTTTTAAGTGTTTTATTTAAAAACATTTGACCAGATGCTAAACTGTGGGCCTGGTGTGCTGCTGCCTGTGTAAATAGGGGTAGGGGTGGGGGTGTGTACAAGCATTCTTGTATGAGCATAAAGTGTCTCTAGAATATACAAACCTGAATGATTGTCTGGAGGGGTACTGACTGTCTGAAGTACCCTTTATAAAAATTTTGCTCTAACTTGTCATTTTCAAGCATTTATTTGAGATTGTTTTCACTCTTTTGTATGCTCTTTTATACCTTTTGAATTTTGAACCATGTGAATTTAGTATCTATTCAAAAATATATAAACTTAATGAAATAAGTAGCATATGGTTTTGCTGTTACCTCAGTACATCTCCCTAGGGAAGTCATTTTTCCTCTCTTCCATTCAGTATATGATTCTTTTTTTTTTTTTCCATTTTGTGATATCTGTATTCACTTTTTTAAGTTAATTTTTTAACTAGAGGATAAGGAAATGGTAACCCACTCCAGTATTCTTGCCTGGAAAATCCCATGGACAGAGGAGCCTGGTATTCTACAGTCCATGGGGTTGCAGAAGAGTCGGACATGACTTAGCAACTGAACAACTGCTTTACAATGTTGTGTTGGTTTCTGCTGTACAAAAATGTGAATCAGTCATAACTGTATATATGTGTGTATATACACACATATGCATATATATAAATATATCCCCTCCCTCTAGAGCTTCCCTCCCACCAATAGCCAGGACAAGGAAGCAACCTAGATGTCGATCAACAGATGAATGGATGAAGAAGTTTTGGTACATATGTATGATGGAATATTACTAAGCCATAGGAAGGAACAAATGTGAATCAGTTGAACTGCGGTGGATGAACCTAGAGCCATTATACAGAGTCTATGATTTTTGATTGCCTATACTGTGACACATGTAGTCTTCTAGGTCTGGAAGTTACAGACAACCTTCAACTTGAGAGGGCATCAGATTGAACAGGAGGGCTCATTAAAACACGGACTGCCAGGACTTCCCTGGCAGCCCAGTGGCTGGTAATCTGTGCTCCCAATGTCGGGGGTGGAGGGGCTCAGGTTTGATCCCTGGTCGGGAAACTGGGATCCTGCATGCTGCACGACATAGCCAAAAAGAAATGTTTTTTTAAAAAAAACACAGACTGCTGGGCCCCACCCCACCCCCCACATTCAGTGGGTCCGGGTGAAGCTCAAGAATCAGCATTTACCCAAACTCGTGTATATACAATGGAGAAATGACAAGGTCCTACTGTAAGGCACAGTAGGAACTATAATCTATAATCCCTGTGATAAACCAAAATGAAAAAGAATATGAAAAAAGAATGTGTATATATGTGTGTGTGTATATATATATATATATGTAACTGAGTCACTTTGATGTATAGTAGTAATTAGTGCAACATTATAATTCAACTATATGTCAATAAAAAACAAATTTAAAGGAAAAAAAAAAAAGAATCAGTTCCCAAGTGATGCTGATGCTGCTGGCCTGGGAAAAAACACTGTGGGAGCCCCGCCTCTTGACTTTCTAGCATTTTCTGCTTTCTAGGGTTCTTTATAAATAAACTACGTTCCCAGTTCTGAAATTATCCACAAATAATGGATACAGTAGCTCAGAACACCAAGTAATCCCTCTTGCACAGCAGTCTGGGAACACAACAGAGCAGACAGGTCAATAGACATAAAATTATCTAGCTTCCCTTCCACCCACAGTGTATAATGTAGAGACACGGAGTCAGATCATGGTCAGAGGCTGGTGAGTTTCAATAAGTAATTCTTCCTGGGGGAGGTGCGGTGGTACAAGGCTTTCGAGGAAGGTTACTTGGTGAGGTTTAAGCCAGGCAGGACATTCTGATATCACCAGGGCTAATGCCCACTGGATAACACAGCTGGACATTTTTTTTTTTTTCCATTTATTTGGCTGTGTGGGGTCCCAGTTGCAGCATGCAGGATCCTTAACTGTGCATGCAGAATCTTTAGTTGTGGCATGTGGGATCCAGTTCCCCAACCAGGGATCAAACCTGGGCCCCCTGCATTGGGAGCTTGGTGTCCCAGGGGCCACCAGGGACATCCCTGAAGATCATTTTAAGACCCCCACAATTTATCCCTGACCATACAAATTTAGCCTGATCATCAGTGAGTTCCTCGCAAGGATGTGAAGCCTCAGCATGGACCCCTGCACCTGATTCTTTGCCTTTGTGCATGGTCCCACAGGTGGAATTCCCCTGCTGGTCCTCTCAGCTCTGTAAACCCTATTTGTCCATCAGGACCAGGTAAAATATAATTGTTCTTTATGAGGATTTAATACTCGCTCAGCCTACACCGAATAACTTTTCCTGTATATCAGTTCACTAGGACACTTGATCATTGTTCTCTTAATTTTTTTTCCATTTATTGATTCACGCATTCAATAATATTACCCCTCTATCAAGAAATTCTTATCAGAGGGCCTACCATATACTGGGAATTATGGTAGATTTAGGGAATGGAATCATAGGCAAGGAAAGAAAAAAAAAAAAAGACATGGTCCCTGCCCTGGTAAGAGAAAGATCCATGAATCAAATAATTACACTGGTGGAAATACAGTTACAGGCTGAGAAGAGTGGTCTGAAGGAAAAGGATATGGTTTTATGAGAACATAAAAGAAATGACCCTGATGTAGCCTTGGGAGTTGGGGTTAGGATAGACTTTCTAAGAAAGTATAGTTTGGGCTGAGAACTGAAGGATGCCCAGGACTTGGCTGGATGAAGAGGTGAAGAAGGGAAGGGGAAAGCTCTCCAAATTGGGGAGGGGCAGTATGTGCAAAGGTCCTGTTGTAAGAGACAGCTTGGCAGATTCATGAAACCTGGTCACTCTGGGAGACCAGAGTGACTGGGAATGTGGACAGGGCGTTGGTGGAGAGAACAAGGAGAAATGGGTTATATCCTGAGGCTGGGAACAAACCATGGGGAACCCTGTCAGCCCCATTATGATTTTTATTTTAAACTGAATGGTACTAAAGATGTCATGGAAAGGTTTTAAACAGTGGGATGATGTTATCACAGTACATTTCGGAAAGTTTATTCTACTGCTGCTGTGCGGAGAATGGACATGACTGAAAGCAGGGAGATGACCAATCAGAATGCTTTGGGGATAGTGCAGAAGATAAATACAGTGCCCTGGACTAGGGTGCTAGTAGTGGAACCAGAGGAAAGTGGGTCGAGTTCAGAAAATACTAGGTGGTAAATTAATGGGTCGTGGTGGTTGGTTAAGGGGGAAGCAAGAGTCAAGGGTGAGACTTTGTTTTGGTTTGTTTTCTTAAAATATTTATTTATTTAGGCAGTGCTGGGTCTTAGTTAGGCTTCCTAGGTGGCACTAGTGGTAAAGAACCCACCTGCTAATGCGGGAGACATAAGAAACACAAGTTCAATCCCTGGGTCGGGAAGATGCCCTGGAAGAGGGCACGGCAAGCCACTCCAGTGTTCTTGCTGGGAAAATCCCATGGACAGAGGAGCTAGCTATGGACAGAGGATTCTTGTGTTCTTGCTGGGAAAATCCCATGGACAGAGGATTCTAGCAGGCTAGAATCCATAGGGTCACAGAGTCAGACATGACTGAGCTACTTAGCCTGCACACACTCAGGGGTCTTAGTTGTGGCCTGCAGGATCTTTTTTTTTTTTTTTTTAATGTGGGATCTAGTTCCCTGACCAGAGATCAAACCTGAGCCCCCTTCACTGAGTGCGTGGAGTCTTAACCACTGGACCATCAGGGAAGTCCTAAGGGCTTTGGAGGAGCATCCATTTTGGGGGAGATGATGTTGAGTTTGCTTTGAATTTAGAAATGGGGGTGTGGAGTAGGCAGCTGATCAGGAGGTCAGACCCTCTTAGGGAGTGGTCGCTGGGAGTCCTCAAGGCTTCATCTTCAGGGTCTGCTCCAGCCATGTTTAGCCAGCCTTTGTCCCACCCCACTGCTTTCCTTGTTCCACCCTTCATTCCACCAAACCAAATGCCTCACCCTGAATTTGTCCATCTCCATCTCTTCTCATTCAGAAAGGGACAGGGACCAACTTAGATTTGCTCCCAGTTGGAGGTGGGGGGATCTTCAAAAACTTCCTGCTTAAAATCCCCCATAAAAGGATATTGTAAAACCATTTACCCCCTCACACATTTTTAAGTTTACATCTACATTTTTTATCATATGTCTACAGAAGATGCAATTTCCAGTACATTGTAAACACTGATATTTTTAAGTAAAACTATGATATCACTCTGTTAAATTTATCCAGTGGAATCTAAACACCATGGAATTTGATACCCACATCATCCATTTTAAAAATGTATGAACATGTTCTTCATTAATAGTCAGTATTCCTTTTTGTCCTGAAATTTTATTTCTGTTTCACTTCCCCTGTGGAATTTTATCCTAATGTAATATGTTTTTTGTCCCTAAAACTCTATCATTTGTTTCCCTATCCTAATTTTTTATAACAATTTTATATGAAGTTAAAACTTTTAAAATTTCCTGAAATCATAAAGTTCTAAGTTCTAAAATTTTCTTCCTGTTTGAGTTATCATTATAATGATTATTAAAAGTGTGCAGTTGATCAAGATAGCATAAAGGATATTCTAATTTGGATAAATAATACACATAAAAATTAAAATTATATTGAAAATATACCTTAGATGGTGATGCTGGAGACTTTTTAAAGAGAGTAACATTTGATTGTTTTTCATGTAAACACACTTTTTTGTTTGCAGTGTTGGGGGTTTTTTTTGTCTGAAGTATAATTAATTTACAGCGTTGTGTTAATCTCTCCCGTATAGCACAGTGGCTCAGTTTTACACATTCTTTTTTAAACATTCTCTTCCATCGTGGTTTATCCCAGGAGACTGGACATAGTTCCCTGTGCTAAACAGTAGGACCTTGTTGTTTATCCATTCTCAGTGTGGTAGTTTACATCTACCAGCCCCAAACTCCCAGTGCATCCCTCCCCCACCCACCTCCCCTGGCAAACACAAGTCTGAGCTCTATGTCTGTGAGTCTGTTTCTTTTTTGTAGTTAGGCTCATTTGTGCTACATTTTAGATTCCACATATAAGTGATGTTACATGATATTTGTTTTTCTCCTCTGACTTACTTCACTCGGCATGACTATCTAGAGTTGCACCCATGTTGCTACAAATGGCATTAGTTTGTTCTTTTCTGTGGATGAGTAGCATTCCTCTGTGTGTGTGTGTGTGTGTGTGTGTGCACGTGCACCACATCTTCTTTATCCTTTCAGCTGTCGATGAGCATTTAGGTTGTTTCCATGCTTTGGCTAAGTCATTTTTTATTGACGTACAACACATACACATGTGATGAAGTCCGAGTGAGCAGCTCAGGTTATCACAGAGTAAGCGCACCACCACCCATGCAGCTGTCACCCAGGTCCAGAGGTAGACTCTTGCTGGTGCTGGGTTATTTCTTCTTTTGTGTGTGTGTGTTTTTTTTTTTTAATCTGTCCATGGAAGAATACTGTTTGTTGCATAAGATATGAGACACAGGCCGGCATCTATTATATTTCTATTTTTCATTTATATAGATGTAAACATGGAAAAGCCTCATTCGTATAAACTAATAGATAAAAAATAGGAGTTTTATTAAAGTGGTGTCAGCTCAGGGTTCTTGATCTGCTTCTGAGTTATGTACCAAAAGTCACATAGTGATCTATCACTGACAATTGTATTTTAATTACTTCTACTGGGCCTTCCTAATGAAAAACAAGAATTGGAAACCACCCAGCTTGCAAATAAGATTTACTACTTATTTATTAGAGTGTCTCACTTTCAGGGTTCTGAGTGTGGCCTCAGTGGTTGTGGCACAGGGGCCCAGTTGCTCTGTGGCATGTGGGTTCTTCCTGGATCAGAGATTGAACTCGTGTCCCCTGCATTGGCAGGCAGATTCTTAACCACTGGACCACCGAGGAAATCCCCTAGTTCATGTTTCTAAGAGAGGGAACTTGATTGGCTCAGCCTATTTGTTTATCTACTTATTTATTTATTTATTGAGCCCAGGCACATCATAGACTTCTGGCCAGGTGATCGGCACTGTGCACGAATGTTTCTTTGAGCAGGGATACCAAAGGATCAAGTGGCTGTGTACTGACATGCACTGCTCTTCTTTGAAACTGTTCTTCTGCTAGAAATATACCCTCCAGCCTTTGAGTTCCATATCTGTTATTTTTCCCTATTACATGTGTCTCTTTCCTCCTCGTACTGTAGTTATTCATGTGACCAACTCCTTTTTCCACTGTAAGCTCCTCGAGATCTGGCCCATGTCTTAATCATTCCCTTAAGCATTGTGTCTTCCACTTAGTAAATGTCTGTGTCTAATAAGTGTTTGTTGACCAGATGAATTGATTTATGAGTGTCTTAAACTTCTTCATATCCTTTTAGGCCCTACAGTATTGCTGGGCTTTCAATAGCAGGGTCCCAGAAGAACGGATGAATTAATCAGTGAGCAAAACAATGAATTAACGAATCGATGAGCTAATGAGCCGTTGAGCAATGGCTTGAAAGTAAGAGAGTTTACATCTCACATGAGGGTCAAGATCTGCGGAATCAGTGTAAAGGTGTGGCGTGTATGAAATTGGCTATTTCTAATCCAGTCTCCCATTTTGTGTTTATTTCTCTAAGAGTCGTGGTAGATACAGTTGCTCATTGCAAAACATCCAAGTTAAGTCCGTTCCTGTCCTTTGCAACTTGTCTTGCAGGTGTGAGCAGCATCTCTTCACCACGGTGGCATTTGGTCCGTCCCTTAGCCCGGGTGAGGATGTAAAACCCCTCGCTCTGCACATGCGTGGTAGAGGCCAACGGAAACACCTGGCTGCAGCCACGGTCACGGACATGTCAGCCGTGGAGTAGTGTGGACGCTTTCTCTCTGCTTCTCAGGGTTTCAGTCCTTTCGGGTTTGTGTCATTGACCTTTTTGTATGGTTTTGTGGCTGGACGTTCACAACCAGGGCAGGCACCATGGGGGACCAGCAGCTGTACAAGACCAACCACGTGGCCCACGGTGGTGAGAACCTTTTCTACCAACAGCCACCACTTGGCGTCCACGGCGGGCTGAACCACAACTATGGGAATACAGTGCCCGGGGCTGGAATGGATGCCCCTCAAGCATCACCCATCTCCCCCCACTTCCCTCAAGACACTCGGGATGGTCTAGGCTTGGCTGTTGGCTCCAAAAACCTTGGCCAAGTGGATACCTCGAGGCAGGGAGGGTGGGGAGGCCACGCAGGGCCTGGAAACCACGTCCAGCTACGTGGCAACCTGACCAACTCGAACATGATGTGGGGGGCGCCGACCCAGGCGGAGCCCACTGATGGCTACCAGTACACCTACTCGCAGGCCAGCGAGATCCGGACCCAGAAGCTCACCAGCGGTGTCCTGCACAAGCTAGACTCTTTCACCCAGGTGTTTGCCAACCAAAACCTGCGAATTCAGGTCAACAATATGGCCCAGGTGCTGCACACCCAATCGGCGGTGATGGATGGAGCGCCCGACAGCGCCCTCCGCCAGTTGCTGTCCCAGAAGCCCATGGAGGCCCCAGCACCGGCCCTCCCGTCCCGCTACCAGCAGGCGTCCCAGCAGCCTCACCCTGGTTTCACCGGTGGGCTATCCAAACCGGCTCTCCAGGTCGGGCAGCACCCGAGCCAAGGGCACCTGTATTACGACTACCAGCAGCCGCTGGCCCAGATGCCGGTGCAGGGAGGACAGTCGCTGCAGGCCCCCCAGATGCTATCCCAGCACATGCAGCAGCTGCAGCCGCATCAGTATTACCCGCCGCAGCAACAGCCACACGCTGGGCAGCAGCGGGTGTCCATGCAAGAAATGCAGCCGCCGCCGCAACAGCAGATTCGCCCGCCACAGCCCCAGGCACAGCCGCAGGCGCGGCAGGGTTCAATGCAGATACCTCAGTATTACCAGTCCCCACCCATGATACAGCCTTTGCCAGAGCCGCAGCAGCCCCAGATGCACCTGCAGCCCCCTTCTTATCACAGGGACCCCCACCAATACACCCCGGAGCAGGCGCACGCAGTCCAGCTAATTCAGCTGGGCTCCGTGCCCCAGTACTACTACCAGGAGCCCCAGCAGCCCTACGGCCACCCCGTGTACCAGCAGAGCCACCTGCCTCAGCACCAGCAGCCTGAGGACGGTCAGCCCAAGACTTATCCAGGCGACAGGCAGGCCCAGGCCATGCTGAGCTCCCACGGGGACCTGGGGCCTCCAGATACAGGAATGGGAGACGCGGCCAGCTCCGACCTGAACCGGGCCAGCAGTGCCCTCCCGCACCGGCCGCTCCTGTCCCCCGGCAGCATCCACCTCAACAACATGGGGTCTCAGCACCAGCAGCTGTCTCCCAGTGCCGTGTGGCCCCAGGTATCCTCAGAGTGGACATTAATCCCGGGATCTCGGGGTGCGCGTGCGCCAGCCAGAGCTGAGTCCAGTGCAGTGCCTAGTCCCATCCTCCAACCCCCTCCGACACTTTCGTTCTTTTCTTTATTCCACAAACATTAACCAGACACTGTGGAATACGAAATCAATTGTGACTCAGTCTTTTGCCCGTACAACTTATAATCTCACTAAAGAGGTGGCCAAAATATATATCAGGTCCCCAGTGATGCATGTCATGGTCAAGGCCTCATCAGGTGCCCAGGGACCACACAGTGGGGATGTCTTGTACCCCTTAGGTCTGTATCCTTAGGGGACTTCCTATGAAATTGTTCCCTTCTGGGGAGGGAGACCATATTATGACAGCATTTCTCAAAGTCTATTGCTCAGAATAGGAGTTCCATAGAATGTTTAGTGGACATTGCTCGGGGGAGGGGAGTGGGTTCATGGGAGAAATCAATATCAGGGGATACCTCATGTAGTTGCACTGGTGAAAACCTTAGCTGCCCACAGGATCCAGGCAGGTAAAGTCAATAAGCAGAATGACCTGGTATGGATTGTGTGGACTGGAGGGCCTATGCCCCAACTAATGATATCCATAGTCAGGGTTTTTAAAAACAGTCCAGCCAAGCAGACCATGTCTGCAGGTCAGATTCAGCCTGCAGGTGACAGGTATTAACTCTTAATTGTTTCCCAAATATATTTGATCATAAAACTGCCTAATATATGCTGAGCACCGTTCATGTTTTGGCGTGTTCCAAGTGCTACACTCAGGTGTCAACAGATTCAGGGGAGGAGAGTACCTTGAATAAGACCAGGGTAGATGAAGAGAGGGCTCTGATGAAGGTTGAAGGCCAGAGATGAATTCTCTTTGACCCTGTTTTGTTTAGGACTCAGGCCAGTAGTAACTGAGAGCCTTTGTGAATACACGAATAAGATGACATGGCCCAGGCTAAAAAGAATACCAGCAGGAGATCTCCTTGTGTGAGGCTGTATCATCCAGCTCTCCATTCTGTGTTTCTCTTGGGAATGGAGTCTGTCCGTGCACAGAGGGGTAGATGGGGAAAACAAGAAGGGAGGTGAGGGATTGAGTCCCATTGGGCTTGTGGCTGGCGGGGCATCCTCAGGGGTGTGGCCCCAAGCCCATGAGCCTCAGGGGAAAGAAGACTGGAAGTTTCAGGTGTGGAAGGCCAAGGGCATGAGTAGCTATGAGCCCGGTCAGCATGAGGCAGAGAGAGGGAAGAATCCTAGAAGGGCAGGCCCCGGTGTTCCCACTGCTCAAGGACCCCTCCCGTCAGAAACATGCTTTTTTTTTTTTTTTTCCTTCTTTCTTCTGGTGTCCTGCTCAAAATTAGATGCACCTGCCTGATGGCCGAGCCCAGCCAGGGTCTCCTGAGTCAAGGTAGGATGGATGCTTGTTGGCATGCGGGGAGACTGGGAGGTTTTCCTGGATTGTCTCATGATTCATTTCCAAATTCAAAGTCAGTTCCTCAAAGAAATTTATAAGAATAATAATAGCTGTTGTGGTTGAGCCACTTACTATTACTCCATATCATGTCTAATAAAAGTAACTCAGTGAGGGTTGGTATGATTACCATGTGCCTAGCATGTAGTAAGCACTCAACCACTATTAACTGTTATTATTATTTTACAAATGAGAAAGCTGAGTCTCAGAGAGCTTAAATTTGCACATCGAGAAAGTAGGGGTGCTGGCATAGACTCCAAAGCCCATGTTCTGCCCTCTTATCCATTCGGTGAGTGTTTATTGAGTACCTACTGTGTGCCAGACATAGAGCTAAGCTTTGAGGATGCCATAGTGAAATAGTACAGTCTTGCTTCCTCCCCTCATGGGTGTGGTAAATGATTAAAGCCAGAGTTAGCCAGAACCTAACAAACTAAGATGTGTAATCTGAAGACTTAATCAGAGGACTGAGACTCATATCTCTAAGGGAAGGCTTCTAGAAGAGGAGGACCCAAGCACCCTATTTCTAGAAGGGTAGTAAGCCAGAGGTGGGGGAAAAAAACAGCACGTGAAGGCCTGAAATGAAGAAAGATGTTTGGTTCACCTTTTGCATGATCTTAAGCATACCCTTTCCTACTTTTGAGCCTCTGTTTTCCATCTGCAAATTGGGCTCAGTTCTCCGAAGGGAAATTGGCTAGGGGCCATGGCCGTGGGAGCTTTGGGTGAATGAAACGGGTTCATCGTGGGTTGTGTGGCCTTGTGATGAGTCATTGTTTCCCTCTGTTGATGTGCGTGTCTTCTCCACTTGGCCCTACCCTTGAGCAGCGGCCAACCCAAAGGAGTGTTTGGGGAGCAGTTTGATGCCAAGAACAAGCTGACATGCTCCATCTGCCTGAAGGAGTTCAAGAGCCTGCCCGCCCTGAATGGCCACATGCGGTCCCATGGGGGGATGAGGGCCTCCCCCAGCCTCAAACAGGTGAGCAGGAATGCACCCCCTATGCTTCCCAGGCCATGTGCTGCTTGCTTTGCTTTGCTGCCGGCAGATGGAGTAATATGAGCCCCACCCGGGGGACCTGGAGAGGCGTAGTCCTTCCCCAACGGAAGTGCTCAAGCTTTGACGCTGGGAGCCAGCCAGGTCACACAGTCCCCACTTCCACTGGCACCATGGACAAAAATCTAGAACTGAGGTGGTAGAAGTCCTTTTAGGGGATCCCAGCTTCTCTACGTCCTGGAGAAGACAGCAAAGAAAACATGGAGATGCAATATTGTTTTTAACTTCTGCTGCATGACGTACTCAAGACCAGGGTCCCTTAGGCCTTCCAAATCAGTAGTCAGTGGCCAGGGAGAGCTAGTGTGACCACCAGGCTCCCAGCCAGCATTTTCTATTCACTGGGGCACCAGTGTTAGACTCTGGCATCTAGAGACCTTTAAATGCTCTCAGGATTATGCAGGCAGGATATGCTTGTGGTAGACTCTCCACGCAGTTTTAGAGTTAGGTTAAAACTCAAAAGAATTTTCTTGATTCTTTGAATATTGTGCATCTTGATTTAAGTCTATGAGATTAACTCTCTGTTCGCCAAAAACTTTGATGTGATCCAGGTCACTCTCTTGACTGTCTTGTCGGTGCCAGTTAAAAGATCTTTGTCTTCCATTTGACAGATGAGTCAACTGCAGCCCAGAGAATTAAAAGGTCCTACATGAGAGCTTATGTGGGGTTTTTCCTTCTTTTTTTTTTTTTTGCCTGATTCTAAACTCCAGATCCTTTTCATGAAAAGCAATGACAACCACACAAAAATTTTTCTTCACTATCTGTTTGAATATACAAGTGGTCAGGATTTTTAAATGTAGAAAATAGAGTGCCTTGTCCACTGCCCATGGGCGTCACTGGAGCCGAGGGACCCAGGGTGGCAGGAAGGAAGCCACCCTGAGGCGGTTCTCTGTCACCCACGCGTGATGTCCAGGAGCCTTGCAGGAAGAGCGAAGTTGCATGCCCCACTGTGGGAGCTGCTCTGAGCCCAGGATCAAAGCCTTTATTGTCTGTGTAGGAGGAAGGAGAGAAGGCCCCGGCGCCTCCGCCTCAGCCCCAGCCGCCACTGCCGCCTCCGCCTCCGCCGCCGCCACCTCAGCTCCCTCCCGAGGCGGAAAGCCTCACGCCTATGGTCATGCCCGTGTCTGTCCCTGTCAAGCTTCTCCCGCCCAAGCCCAGCTCTCAGGGCTTCGCCAACAGCGTCGCTGCCGCCCCCTCGGCCAGAGACAAGCCAGCCAGCTCGATGTCGGACGACGAGATGCCCGTGCTCGTGAGGATGACCCTCTCTCCCCCACACTCGCCCCACGGGGCTACCCCCAACCCGCCTGCTGTGAGTTGCTGCTCCGCCCCACCTGCCTGGGGTGGGGACATCCCTTTGCTTTCTTGGAGATGGGGACAGATCCACCCGGGCCACCAGCCGGAGCTCAGACGTGGCATGGCCCCTTGGGGCTGAGCCCCTGTGGCCACCCTGGGAATTCCCATCTGTGTCCAATCTACCTGCTACCCAGTAAACGCCTAGTATTCTACCAGGCTCACGTTCCAGATTAGATTCTGAGAGACCCGAAAATGTTCCTGGATTAAAAACAGAGGTGATAACTCAGCTGATGATCACAGTGATTAAAATATGGACGTACTGTTCCGGATCACAAAGAGCTACTGCCCAGGGACCTCCCTGGTCCCTCCCCCAAGATCTTCAGACCTCCTTGGATCCATCCACCAGAGGTGTAACCCCCTGGCACGGCAGGTCCTCCAGGCATCCAAGCTTATTGTCAGCCTTAGCAGATGCTTAATATTTTCAATATCACCTCTGCATAATTAAATACTCTCAGAGGACCTGATTCATTGAGGTTCCCAAAGTAATTCCACTGAGACACCCACCCCCAATCTCAAGAAAGCAAAGAGATTCGTGTTTCTTACTGTCCTTCTCTTTCTCAGCTTCCAAGTGCTTCACCCAAGCCGCTTAGCCTGGCTCTGGTACAGAGATCTCTCTCTGTCTCCTTCCCTCTCCCCTTCCTTCCCTCCCCCCGTCTGCCCCCAGCCCCTGTGGAGTATGGAACCCCTATGGTTCATTACATCAGACTTGTCCCCTCCCCACAAAGTGCTGTGCTGGGTCATACTTGTTCTCACAGAATAAGTGGCCACAGGAATTCCAGGAGGTATAAAGATGGGGCTTGGCCAGGTTAAGGATAGGGAGAATAATGAAGAGAACTAGAAAAGTCCAGAAAGAGCCTTTTTGGTTCTCTCCATAATATCAAAGCTCAGAAGAGGAAAGACAGGTGGAGAACTTCTGGAGGTGAGGATTCCCATCAATTGGCAGGTCCTGGGGGCCAACAACAGGCAGAGAGATGAAACCACACAGCCAGGCCCCCTCTTTGCCCAGGGAAGTGCCTGATTTGGTGGGAGAGACACTGTTTCTACCCTTTGGAAACTTTCAGCCTGAAGCTGGAAAAAGTCAGGTTTTTAGTGACACACGGGTCAGAGCTCCAGGCAGCAGGTCTGCCCCAACTCAAAACAGAGACACCAAGGCCCTCATCACTGCCCTGCGTGGGGCTGGTGGGGAATATACCCCAGGAACTAAGGTCGTTAGGGACTAAGATGAGGCAAGGGACATTTGGTGTTAGAAGACCATCATGAGGAGAGTTCTAGACAAAGTTTTGAAGGCAGAGATGAACTTGGTTTTGTGGGAAGGGTGAGAAAGATACTGTGAGGAGGGAAGCATGAAGTAGGACTGAGTACATGTGAGCAAGGTCCTGACACTTAATATATTAAGAGATGAAAATGTGCAGGGAGGAGCCCTGGGTTTTAATTCCCACTATGCTCCTAGCCACTTAGGGTGCAGACAACTGAGACCCTTCCCTTCTCAGAACCATGGTTTCTCCCATGACCTCAGGGGGAAGGGAGTAGGCCTCCTCAGTGGCTGTCACCTCTCTGGGGAGCTTTTAAAACCTCTCAGCGCTTGGCCCTGCTTGGCTGGAACTCTGTAAATGCTTCCTCCCAGGTGATATCCAGGTCTGACCTTCTGGGGGCCTTCCCTGGCCCACAGTCTCAGAGCCTTGCCTGGAGGATTGGAAAGTTCCGATTCAGAGCTGTTGTCACTGAACCAGAGGCTCAAGGAGAGAGGGCCCCAAAGGGACCTCTGGCCCTGTCTGTGGTCAGAGGTCTGGATTCCGGTGCAGTGTTGAAGACATGCAGGGTCCTCAGTTGACCTCATCAGTCACCCAGGAACTGGGTGTAAAGCATCAGGATTGCTCCCCTAGTTGGGGGGCACAGGCATCCTTTCCCCATTCCTCAGCCCTCTCTCCATCTCAGCCTCAGGCAGCAAGGAGCCCTCTGGTGGGGAAAGGAAGCAG
Organism: Dama dama; assembly: GCF_033118175.1. Taxonomy (NCBI): domain Eukaryota; kingdom Metazoa; phylum Chordata; class Mammalia; order Artiodactyla; family Cervidae; genus Dama; species Dama dama. The sequence goes on along the minus strand of NC_083687.1, from coordinate 18,359,445 downwards.
GCTCTGTGGCCCTGGGGATGAACCTCTCTGCCCCTTCTTTTCCCACCTCTCTGCTTCCCTAAACTCCCCTGCTAGGGGCTGGGATGGCACCCCAGAAACTAAGGGGGAATCAAGGAGGGGCAGCCTGAAGTGCTGAAGGCAGCAGAACTGTCTTCAGCAGGGTTAGTTAGAGGGAGAGGAGCCCAGAGCTGAGGGGTGACTGGGGCAGGTCACATGACCATGGCCAACCCTTCCCATCACCCCCTGCTGCCTCCTACTGAGGCACCAAGGTGGATACCAGGATTGCCAGGGACCACAGCTGTGGCAGGCACTGGCCTGCAGGGCCTGGGAGGGGACCACAGACTGCCCAGAACTTCCCTGCAGGTATCCCCTCTGCACCCCCGCCCCCACCCCTCCAACCACACCACTGTCTCTCCGGCCTCACCCAGCTCTGGGTTTTCTGAGCTGATGCTGGCACACACCAAGTCTGTTTGTGTTTGGCTTTGGCATGCCCTGCTTTATCTCCTTCCATGCATATGTTTACTTATTAGTATATCTGTTTCCATGTGGCAAATCTTCCTTCCAGAAGATGCTTGGTTCTGCTGGAATAAAATAAACTAACCCCGCTGACAGGAAACCAACCTAGGAGCAGGGTTTGCCACAGAGGAGAGCCACCAGTGCTGGGGGCAGCAGTGAAGGGTGGTGAGGGGGAAGGGTCACCGGATCCACTTCTAGGAGAGCACATGAGAGGGGGGCCTCAGAGATCCCAGCTGGCGGCTCTCCTCCACCCTGACAGTTACCTCCAGGGGGGAGCCCAGTGTGTGGGTCACTGGCCCTGGGAGCCTTGGCTGAGGCCTGACCCCCCCGTCTTCCTGCCCCACAGCCTCTGCCAGCTTCCCTGAATAGACGATTCTGTCCCCTTCTTAGAACATGTGTTATCTGTCCCCGAGGTCCGTCCCTGGGGAGCCCGTGGGGAATTAAAGGGCCCACTCAGCTGGAGTCCACTCAGCAGATGGGAATGCGGTGATAAGCAGTAAAGAATGTGAATTTATTCTTTCTTGCCCACCCACTGTTCCTACCACCCCCACACCCCCGCAATCGTCTCCAGACATGAGGGATTTCCTCCCAAACCAAAGTCGGCTCCCTTAACCAAGCCACCAGATCTCGCCTTGTCGGAGATGGCTGTGACCGTTTCTCAAGGCAGAGGACGCTGGGGTCAGACCGGGGCGGGGTGGGGGGAGGGGGGGGCGTGTTCCCGTTAGAACGCAGATTTCCCCCTCCCCTCAACCTGTGGCAAGGGCCTGAGGGAAAAGCCCCAGTATTTGAATCGGATCGTTCTTCCCGTCGTAGGAAATTCCCAAGAAGCACCAGCCAGGCGCGGCCAAAGCCGAGGAAGCCCTCAGGAGCGCGCCATCGGAGAAGAAGAAGTTCCGGCACCGGCCGGAGCCGCTCTTCATCCCGCCACCGCCCTCCTACACGCCCAACCTCGCCGCCTCGCACTCGGGCGCCACCCTGTACCAGAGCCAGCTGCGCTCCCCGCGGGTGCTGGGCGACCACCTGCTCCTGGACCCCGCCCACGAGCTGCCCCCCTACACGCCCCCGCCCATGCTCAGCCCGGTGCGCCAGGGCTCCGGGCTCTTCAGCAACGTGCTCATCGCCGGCCACGGCCCCGGCGCCCACCCGCAGCTGCCCCTCACGCCCCTGACGCCCACGCCGCGCGTGCTGCTCTGCCGCTCCAGTGAGTCGCCCCCCAGCCCCGCCGCCGCCACCCCGGGGGTCGGGGGGTGGGGGGGCGCCCCGGCTGTGGGTGCTGCTGCCCTGAGAAGCCTCCCGTTCTGTCCTTGTCTCATTCACCTCACAGACCTTTGAGGTGGCCCACAGACCTCTGAGGTGCCTCAGACTGTGTGCTGCGTGCTAGGAATTCTTAGAATACTTACCCTCAAGGGAATCACAGTCAGGCCACGAAGACCAACGCATAAAGCTCATTAGGGTTTCTCTGGGATGAGAGAGGAAAAAAAAAAAAAAACAGTCGAAGTGCACCGTGGAGAATCGTGTTAAGACACCCAAAGTAACTGTGCTAAGTACACGTACAAATAGGATTAGCTGCAAGACCACACCTCCACATTTTAGCACGCGGTGTAAAGATCAAGGCCTGCAGCAGAATCTCTTTCTAGAGCAAGAGGAATGTCATAGAATAAGAAAGCTTAACAGGGGAATTCCCTGGCGGTCCATTGGTTGGGACTCCCGGGGCTTTCACTTGCCAAGGGCCCAAGTGTGACTCCTGGCCCGGGTACTGGGATCCTGAAAGTTGCACAGTGCAGACAAAAAAAAAAAAAACTTAAAAGAAAAAAGAGTAGTAGACCAGAGAAATAGCTGGCCTCCCCTTACTCTGAGAAGTGTGTGTGTGTGCCTGCTAAGTTGCTTCAGTTGTGTCTGACTCTGCCATGACCTCATGGACTGTGGTCTGGCAGGCTCTTCTATCCATGAGATTCTCCAGGCAAGAATACTGGAGTGGGTATCCATTCCCTTCTCCAGGGGATCGTCCAACCCAGGGATCAAACCCAGGCCTCCTGTGTTGCAGGCAGATTCTTTACCCTGTGAGCCACCGGGGAAGCCAGGTGTTAAGAAATGGGGAAACCCTAAGCCACATTGCCACAATCCAGCTCCTCAGAGACTGCTGGGGTAACTCCTGCATGGTTTGGGTAGGAGAGGGGCCCCACCATGACTGTTCAGGTAACTGCTTGTTTCGTTTAGTTTCTTCTGTACCTTCTCTACTGACCAGTGACCTCTGATTTTTGTGCTTCAGACAGCATTGATGGCAGCAACCTGACGGTCACCCCGGGGCCTGGAGAGCAGACCGTTGATGTCGAACCGTAAGCAAGAGCCAATTATTCTTTAGAACAGAAGCCTCAACCTAGAAAAGGGAGGGAGAGCTTTAAGAAGTATAGCTAGTACTTCTGGGGACCGAGTGGCCACTGGGCAAGAAGTTGTAGAAATTATAGGGTCCTGGTATTTCTCAAGTATGATGGTTACCCTATCATTTCCAGTATTTCAAGGCCTTAAAAATGTGGAGCCTCATATTTAGAGAACCTTAGTGTCCCCATCTCCAGCTCCATGAGCCAGTTTAGTTGGGGGCCACAGGCCTTCACGTCTGCAGTGACATCTCTCTCAGGGTACCTAGCTCCCTAGGAGGCTCCACCCACCACCCTGCTCCTTTACCCCCTCCCTAAGATTCTTGGCTGGGCCTCCAATTGGGCTTGTTAAATATGTGAATTGGGGGTATAATTGAAGAGAAAAAAAATTTTTTTTTTTTCTCTTCATGGATAAATGCAAAAGAGGCCAGTTGGTAGAGTGGTGAGTAGATTGAGTCAGGAATCAGGAAACCTGGTTCCAGCACCATTTTATTATTTGATCTTGATCAAGTTAACCTTTGTAGAGTTTAGTTAACTCATCTATTAAGTAGGAATACTTATCACTGCTTTGCTTACCTCACAGGCCTTTGTGGGGTTCAGATGGGATCATTTATGTGAAAGTGGCCTGAAAGGATAAAAATAAAATAAGTACTTTGTATTTGTTCCATTGGGTCAAGTGGTACCTTTGGCCATGCTCTGGGCAGCTGTCCCCTTGGCATTAGCACCCTCCCTGTCCCAGCTGGGAAAGTGAAAGTCGCTCAGTGGTGTCTGACTCTTTGTGACCCCATGGACTGTATAGTCCATGGAATTCTCCAGGCCAGAATACTGGAGTGGGTAGCCTTTCCCTTCTCCAGGGGATCTTCCCAACCCAGGGATCGAACCCAGGTCTCCTGCATTGCAGGTGGATTCTTTACTAGCTGAGCCACAGGGAAGCCCCTCCCTAGCTCTAGGGAGATAAGAATCCCCAGCCAGGCTTCTCCCTTGCTTCCTGTGGCATCTCTCCCCAATCTTCAAGCTGTTCTTTATCCAAGTGAAAAAGTCATGCCTGGAATCTTCAGATCACATTGTGAGGAAATGCCCCTGCATTCTTCTTGCAGAAGGAACTGATTTCCTTCGTTTTTGAGTCCCTGACAGTTACCTTTGGTCTCTAATTGAAGACCACACTCCTGTTTTTCTTCTTGTGATTTAAAGACGCATCAACATTGGCTTCCGATTCCAAGCGGAGATCCCAGAACTCCAGGATGTCTCTGCCCTGGCCAAGGACACACACAGGGCCACACTAGTATGGAAGCCCTGGCCAGAGCTGGAAAACCACGACCTCCAGCAAAGAGGTATTGACAGCCTGGGAAGAACTGGGCAGGAAGGGCTGGATTTCTCTCAGGGCCCTCTGGCTCTAGGATCATTCTGTGACACTGAGCTCTCTCTGATGCAGTGCCTTGTCTTTGTTCCCAACAGTGGAGAATCTCTTGAATTTATGCTGTTCAAGTGCGTTGCCAGGTGGAGGGACCAATTCTGAATTTGCTTTGCACTCTCTCTTCGAGGCCAAAGGTGATGTGATGGTAAGGAACCATGAAAAGGAGGCTTCCCAGTTCATACGCTTCATATGGAAATTCTGAAAAGTATTTCCCCAAGTTCCTGTATTGTCTCATGTCCCATGTAACCAACTCATAAGATGACGACCAGTCATTGTATCCTCCCACATTCCTTATCTCAGTGAGTAGGTCAGGATTTGAAAGCCTACAAGAAAACCTCCAGTTGGACTTCTGTGTACACATCTGTTCCTCAGTGATAATGATTTGAACATCTGTCTTGGGAAATTCGAATTTCTTTTTAGCAATCATAATTCACATCAGGAAACAGGTTTGCAATGGTGGAGGTAGAAGGCCTTCCCGAAGCAAAACTTGGCCTAAAAAAGCCTGTCATTCTCTGCTGTTCATTCTTCCCTACCATGGAAATCAGAGTTTGATGTCCATAGAACCATTTGCTGCCCTAACCAAAGGGAGATGTTTGCTGCACACCATCTCGTGTCATTCTTCCGTTTTTGACACAGTTTCTGGCATCCCTAGGCCAGGATGTTGGGACTCTTCTCCCAGAATCAGAGCTGATCATTTGCCTGCTCAGCCGGGACCCGTGGCTGGAGCACTACATCACTAGCCTCAGCTTTCCCTTCAGTAAATACATGATTCTTATACCAGAGCTAGCCTCTTGCTTTGTAAGTTTATGAAAATGCATAAGCAAACAAATGTCCCAGTACTACCTTCTCACAAGATTATTGATACCCTTCAGAGATTCTCTAGAACACTGGAAAACTCCCCTTGACCTTTTAAGATCAGTGCTGCAGAGCGGTGCTTCTCAAACTTCTAACATGCACACGAATCCCCTGGAGAGGCTTGTTAAAATGCAGCAGTTCAGAAGGTTGGGGTCCAAGGTGCTACATTTCTAACCTGCTCCCAGAGGATGCTCGGGCTGCTGGCCCATGGACCACACTTGGAGTAGCAAGATTCCAGGCCTTGCTCTGCCCCTAAACCATCCACTACTCAACTCCATTTGTGCCCTTTTTAAAGAACCCCAACAAGGCTGAAGGAGGCAGATTTGAATAGGCTATTTTGCGAGGCTCCCTGGAAGGACAGAGTGTAGTACAGTTATTACTAATACAGCTGTTTGTGTTCAGTCGTAATGAAACATGTAATTTTTTTTTCTGCTAAAACAGTTCCAAGTCACCCACTCATTTCCTCAGAACCCTTCCCCAGAGACTCAGCCTCCATTCATAGGAGGCCCCACCATATCTCTGAAGCCGGGGCCGTCACCAAGGAAGGAGTGGTGTTTGGGCTGCCACCTGTGTTTCTGTGACATGACTAGCTGGCTGCAGGCATGGGCGGGGGAGGTATTAGAATGATGAGTCCTGTTGGGTGCTGACTGGAAGGGGGACCCCGAATAGGGGAGTCTCCCCTTGTTTTCCTTCCAGCACCCCCACCTTGGGCCCTGCCATGCTGGCTCATCTTCCTTGTGGGATAGTTGGTCTTCCAAGGATACACAGCCCCATGAATGACTCTTGCCTTTTCTCTCCCGTGGGTCTGCAGGCTGCTCTGGAAATGCTGCTGTTGCGGAAACCAGTCAGGTTAAAATGTCATCCTTTAGCAAATTACCACTATGCCGGTAGGTGCCAGGAGCCCTGCCAGGGCTCACTGTTTGCATGTTGCTTGTGTCCCCTTTTACTAACAGAGAGCACCTGTTCTGTCCTCGGTGCCACTTGTTTTCCTGGGGCCTCTGGGGCATAGCCAGCGGGGCAGCTGTGTCCACTGACTGGTCGCTGTTGGGCATTTGTCTGTCTGTCTCCTCCCATCCTGGGTGTGCTAAGAGCTGGGCAGCAGCGGACAGGAGCCCCGCGTGTGGCAGCGGGAGAGAGCCCCAGAGGGTGGAGCACAGAGGCAACAACTCACAGCGGCCCCTCGGCTTTGGAATCCAATCTTGCCTGCTCCCCGTTGCCCTCTGCGGCTTTGGTTTCCTCACCTATAAAGTGGGGCTCATATTCCATCCCTTATGGCGTTTTGTGAAGACTAGAGACAGCATATGGAGCCTCATGCCTGGCACATTCTAGTAGCCATTATTGTTCATTTATTGAACAATTTAAGATGAGGAAGTGACAGTGACAGATTTTGACACAGTCCTGCCCTGTGCAGTTTGGAGCCTGAGGAGGAGGCAGTTATTAAACAGGTCACACGAATGGCAGGAGAAAGACATGTACATGCACACGTATACACGTACCTACACGTATACACATGGGGCTTCCCAGGTGGTGCCAGTGGTAAAGAATCCACCTGCCAATGCAGGCACAAGAGACTTGGGTTCGATCCCTAGGTCAGGAAGATCGCCTGGAATAGGAAATGGCAGCCCCCTCCAGTGTTTTTTCCTGGAGAATTCCATGGACAGAGGGGCCTGGTGGGCTACCGTCCATGGGGTTGCAAAGAGTCGAACACGATTGAGCACACACACGAACATATACACTTACATATACATATACGCATAGATACACACATACACATGCATGTACAGTGTCTTAGAAGCGGGTGGATTACTGATGGCATCACCAATAAGAGGAAAGGAGAACACACTTTAGATAGAGTTGAGTGTGGTGAGAATGGTGAAAAGACAAGGAAACAGGTGGGGGAGCCTGTGGTGACAAGTGAAGTTGAAGTCAGTGTCTGTATTTCCATTAACCGGTAGCCCAGTCTATTCTGGCATCTCCGCGAGCCCACCCGGGTTCTCTGTTTCAGAGAGGGCTGGATCCTCCAGCGCCCCTTGGTGGTATTCGTTTGAAGGTGTCTCTGGTGCCTGGGGGGACCCTGTACGGTAGGTGCTACGTCAGTGGCCCTGGGGACCCAGTGGTGCCTTTTCCAGGCCTTGGTCCAGGTGGCCAGATGTGGCCTCCGCGGAGTGCTGTTCTGCAGGTGCCACGGTGTTCTCAGAGGGGTCCCTGTCCCCACCTCTACTGTCTGCCTCAAGGAGCCAGTTTCTTAATATCGTCTCCATCATTTCCTGCTCCGTGTCTTTCCTGAGTGTGGCTAGAAGATGTGGGAGTTCTCCCTAATCTGCTGTGGAAACAATTCAATCCTCTCTTAATTCCCAGTGTCATCTGCTGCCCATTAAACCCTGACAGGCCATCCAGCCTCCTGGAGCCTGTGTCAAGCTTCTTTGCTTAGTGGGTGAGACTTCCCAACCATCTGCCACGACTGCCCTTAGCCCCTGGGGTGACTGGGGTGGCCGGCGCCTTGGGGCAGGTCAGCTCCAACAATGAGCAACCTTGTCTGGAACCTAAATCCCCTCCGGTTCTTTCCAGCATGCCAAGCAACAATTGTGGTTTTTTTTTTTTTTTTTTTTTTAATGTGTGTCATGACATGAAAAAGATGGGAAAACTATGGGCTGGAAACTACCCCCACCCTCAACAAAACAAAAACATTGAAACAGGACTAAAAACTTTGATTCCCAGGTGACTCAGTGGTAAAGAATCTGCCTGCCAAGCAGGAGACACAGGAGACGCGAGTTCAATCCCTGGATTGGGAAGATCCCCTGGAGGAGGAAATGGCAACCCACTCCAGTATTCTTGCCTGGAGGCTATACAGTCCATGGGGTCACAGAGAGTCGGACAAGACTGGAAGGGTTGAACTCCAGACTCCCAGTTGTCTAGAGAGAGAGGTCAGACCTCCCTGGCTTGTGCCCTGGAGGGAAGGTAGAAAGACTTTGAGGGGAGACTAAATTTTGGGGGAGACAGAGACAGGGGCCCTTGAAAATCACTTCCCTGACTTTACTCCTGACTGCCCTTCCACCCCATCCCACCCCAAGCAGTTCAGAAAGAAGAGGGAAGAACAGCCAGTTCTGGGGCCCAGAAGAGACGCCCGTGTGGGTGGGCAGCTCACACAGATTTGGGGCTGCTCGGCAAACCCGGAGGAGCTCTGTTAAGATCCTCAGAGGGTGGTGCTGTTGCCGTGGCCTTCAGGGCTCTCAAACTGACACCAAAGCGCCTGATCCAGCTTTCTCTCCGCACCCTCCACCCATGTGTGGGCAGCTGTTGTTTGCAGTGGCTCCCAGTCAGCAGCTGAATTGGGTGGAGAAGGCTTGAGCATGGGGGTGTCAAGGGGGCGAGGATGCCTGGCTGTGATTAGAGGACTTCCAGCATCCTTGGTTTTTCCGCTGAGCCGGTCATTCCTGCAGATGGGCGCAGAGTGGAGGGGAGTCAGAGCTGGCCCTGGGACTCTTGGCAAGAGTTCAGCAGAGGCTCGTATGGGCTCCCCCATAGCCCAGACGCTCACGGGGTCCTGAACCTTGACCTGACTCCAGAAATGGGAGAGACCTGGAGGAAATACCCATTCAGTCGAGGGAGGCTGATCTATGAATTGGAAGTTGCCCCAGTTTGGTGGGGAGACAGAATTACATTCTCCAGAGAATACTTTGAAAGAAGCACAGCTGTGAAGTCACCTCGAGGGCACTCTTAGCCCATGTTGCTAGCTGGAGGCTGACCCCCGCAAAGGGCAGGAACCAAGTTACTATGCACTTTGCTGCTTGGAGAGGTTAGTGGACAAGCTCAGGTTCTGGATTCAGACCAAGGCCTCCCTGCCTTTTGCCTCTGGAGGGAACTTTGGTATCACTCTGTTCACATGCACCCCTAAAAAAATTACTAAGCCTTTACCCATCATGGAAAATCTTTCACAAAATGAAGATCTGGTATAAAAACAAGTCTTCCTTTTTCTGCAATGAACATGTCTTTCTTATGTAATCTCTGTGACAGCATCAATAACAGTTTTTAAAAGATTGAAAGGAAGACAGAAAGGCCCTCTTTAAAAGACACTGTGCCCAAACTTTCTCTCACCCCTCCAGGTCTCTCTTTAATTGCCTGCATTCGCTATAGATTGCCCCAAATTTCACCACCATCCAGAGCCTGTTTCCCAGCAACCGAAGCTCAGAACATTTCTCCTCTGGATTCTGTTCCAGCACCAGTTTCCTCCTGTTAATTAGGCTCTTTGTAATTAGGCTTAATCATCTTATTAGGGACCCCTGCTGATAATAGCCCACTAGCCAGGAATCCCCAGGGAGAATGAATGAGTGTGGGGTGGGGAGGGGGAGGGTGTCAGCCCACTGACCCTAGGGACGTGATGAGTGGACAGCAATGATCTCAGAGAGGGTGGCCAAGTGAGAAGTTGGGGCAACCCCCTGCCTTGGTTTTTGCATTTTTATCCTGGACTTTGTCCAAGAAACAGAATCCAAGAAGAGCTGGCTTAAAACAAAAAAAAACACCTTGTCCTGGAATGGGGAGAACCCTCCTGCCGTACAGTCTCCAGGAGGAGAGATGCTGTACCTTACCTCGACAGATTACAGGAGGATTTCGAGGCAGGGAAAGGAAGACTGTGCACGTGCCAAGCGGCCTGGAGTAACACTGTGAGTGTACACACACAACAGGGAACACTGGCAGGGACCAGTGGGCTTCACGAGTGCCACTAACATGGACGTCAGCATGGACAGCATGTTTTCCACCGCGGCAAACTTATTTGGAATCTTCTGTCCAAGTGGCCAGATCTGAGACGTTCACTGTGCCCCTCCTTAGGACCAGACGCTGTTAGGCACTGCATGACTGTCACGATCCCCAAATCACAAGAGAGGAAACTGAGGCTCAAAGAAGTAAATTTACAGGAGTTAAGTGGCAGAACCAGGTTCACAGCATACTGTCTCCTGATTAAAGTTGCCCCTTTTTAATCACAGCACAGTGACCTCATTATTTGGGATAAGCACATTCAGATGTTATGTCTATACACCAGGCTTTGGCCTGAGAATTCCACCCAAGAGACCTGGAGTAGAGTCTTGGCCCCATGGGTGATCCGTGATCAGGGTGCAGTAAAGAACCTGCTACTGTGATTGTGAGAATGGACGGGCTTCTCTGGCCCCGCCTCTGTCTCTCAGTTCATGGACACCCCTGTCGGACAGACACGCACACACAGCACAGTCCTGTGTGCTAAACCGTGGACCCTAGGGCTGAGTAGAGCCATCTCTCACCGTCTGAGCACATGCTCCCCGCCCTGGCCATCAGGGTCCGGGCCAGCACAGAGAGGAAAGCTAGAGGGTGCAGCCCACTTCAATCAGACACTGGTGGTGTGGAGTGCACACCCCGGGATCAGGAAGACTGGAGACCCCATCACAGAGCAGCAGCCCTAAAAGCCAACAGAGAAGGGCTTCCTTGCTGGCTCAGTGGTGAAGATGTAGGAGACATGAGTTTGATCCCTGGTCCGGGAAGATTCCACATGGTGAGGAGTAGCTAAGCACATGCACCTCAACTCCTGAGCCTGTGCTCTGGAGCCTGCAAGCCACAAGTACTGAAGGCTGCTAGCCGTAGAGGCTGTACTCCGCAATGAGAAGCCCACACACCGCAACTAGAAAGTAGCCTCTGCTCATTGCAACTAGAGAAATTTTTTTTAAAAAACTCAAACCACCAGAGAGTTGATGGGGAGCAGACCTCCTTCCCCTATGAAGCTTGAGGATCCCCCATAACAGATGGTCCAGGAAGTGACTTCTCTTTGTGGGGTTACAACTGGCAAGCCATCTGGGAACATGAAGGGACATCTTACAAGTAGACAGACCTGGGGACTTCACACTGTGGTTTGGGCAGTAATCCAGTGATGAGCTTGGTGTGGGGTGGGAGCAAGTGTACCCACCGTTGAGGCTGGGTGCTGACCTGAGAAGGCCACATGGCCTTTGAGTGTCTCATGAGGGTTTAAAGCTGCACTTTGACTAGGGAAACATAGGGTCCTGCTGGGGGTGGAAAGGATTCTTCCTCATCTCATTGGGAGGGGTATCATCAGCAAAATGTCCCCTAACCAACATCCCTGGTGGCCCAGTGGTTAAGAATCCGCCTGCCAATACAGGGGACATGGGTTTGATCCCTGGTCCAGGAAGATTCCACTTGCCTCGGGGCAACTAAGCCTGTGCACAGCTACTGAGCCTGCAAGCCCTAGAGCCCGCATTCCACAACAAGAAGAAGCTACTGTAATGAGAAGCCTATACACCGAAACTAGAGAAAGTCTATGCGCAGCAACAGACTCAGCACAGCAAAAAAAAAAAAAAGAAGTGTTCCCTAACTTCCTAACTGAGATGCAACCTGGAGCTGCACAGACTGGACCTGCATCAGGGCAGAACAAAACTATCCTTATACGCCTGTGGGAGGACTCGACTGGTGTGACGTCCCTGTCTTGTTTCATTTACACCATTGCCTCTCTGATCTCTCTTTACTGTTTTGATGGATACCTAAAAGGGACCATGACTCTGTGGTCGTTCAATTGTTGCTCCATTCTTTCTGTTTCACTCTTTCTGTCTCTGCCTCTGGACAAGGGGAGCAGATGGGAGCCAGGAGCCCAAGTTCTTGAATGTTGGAAGAATTTTGAGGAATGGTGATGAAAATGCCCCAGAGCCTGAAATCCCACCGACCTCCTCTGCTCACACCCACTCTAGCAGAATTTCACCAGAGCCCTGGCCCTCCTTCTCCTCTGTCACGATGGTTTGCACAACCAGAGATGTCCTGGTCTCTAGAACCAGTGGGAGATGCTTCCTTCTGCTGAGGATTAATCAGAAAGCTGCTTTTTCTTTCAGAGAAATTTGCAAACCACAGGAGTCAGGTGGTGATTTTTAGAGACCTGGACCAGCTCCGACGTGGAGAGCGTATTCTATACTGGAGCCAGAGCTCTTGGCTTAAGGACCCCTCAGGGGGTCCCACGGAGGTGTTTATTTCAGAAATCTGAGCTGACATCACCGATGTCATCTGTGATGACATCATCATCATATTTTCTCAGGGATCCTAGGATCTTCACCTCCTGCTTGCCTGCCAGGCATGGTTTCATCTAATCAACTGATTTAGACCAAATCTTTTGAGGGAAGAAGCAATTCAGGTTTTCCGTACTTCAGCCCCTCAGTGAACCATAGCAAAATGGAAATCTGGGCTTGTCCTAGTTGGAAGGAAAAATACTATGGTTTGGAGATTACAGCTTTGAAAGTAGAAGCCTGTCAAAGGCCCAGGCATATACCATCCAAAGAATCAGAGATATGGGGAATTCAAAAAATTAGAATGAGGCTGAGTTTTCTGCTAACCAGCCACAGAAATTGAGCCTTCTCTGCAACCCACAGAAATAGGACTTGGCTTGGAAACAGACCAGGACCATTCTCTGTGATTATCTGCATATCCTACTTTGACATGAATGTCAAGCTCAGCCATGAGGCAGGTGCGCCAGCCTGACACATCTGGGCCTCTTCCTCATTGGTCTGCAGGTTTGTCAGGAACCAGTCCCTCTCACCTCCCAGCCTCATCTGCCTTCCCTCTGCTGGAACCCTGTAGCTGAGCCATACCAGATTACTGCTTATTCCTTGAACACCTCCATTTCCTCATCTGTAAAATGGGTAGGAGTAATATCAATCTTAAAGGGCTGTCTGTAGAAGCAAATGACTAGTGTCTTTCAGGGTCTTAGAACCTGGCATATAGTAAGCATTTATAAGTATTAGCTTTTTTTCCCCGCTAGTGTCTTGCATGTGTTTGTGCTCAGTTGCTCAGCTGTGTTCCTGTTCTTTGCGACCCTGGACTGTAGCCCACCAGGCTTCTCTGACCGTGGAATTTTCCAGGCAAGAATACTGGAGTGGGTTGACATTTCCTACTCCGGGAGATCCTCTCCACCCAGCGATCTAAATATCTAATAAATATCTGCCGAATAAGTGAATGAAATCTATCCTCTCACTACTTGGCTCTGACTGTGCACTCGCCACTTCCTCTCCCCAGAATTCCCATCCATCTCCTTCTTTTTAAACATTTATTTATTTTATTTTTTATTTGGCTGCACCAAGTCTTAGTTGTGGCATGTGGGATCTTCAGCTGTGGTATGCAGGATCTAGTTCCCCGACCAGAGATTGAACCTGGGCTCCCTGATTGTGGAGCGCAGAGCCGTAGCCACTGGGCGACCAGAGAAGTCCTTCCATCTCCTTGCCTGACTTGCTTCTGTGTCTTTTTAAACCCTACTCAGGTCTTTTCTCTTCCTGGAAGCCTTCCCAGCTTCTCTGAGTCTGGTGTTCCTCCTTTGTGCCCCACTGGCACCCAATCCCTGCCCTCATCCTTGCAGTCATCCCCTTAAATGCACTGCCTCCTGATTTTCTCCCCACTAGACTGTTGAGTCCAGCACGCACGAGGAGCACTTACTACATGAATGCTTGCCCTCCCTAATTATATTAAAACTAGCTAAAATCTGCCGAGTGCTCATGATTTTCCAGATACTAAGAGACAGTTTTAGGGAGTTACCTTCTTTAACCTTCACAAAAGTCCTCTAAGAGGTGGAGACACTCAGAATTATTCCCATTCATAGGTAAAGAAACCAAGTCTTAGGTTCAGTAACTTGGCAAGGTCAGAGCCACGGCTGAGATTTGAACCCAGGTGGCAGGGTTGTTAACCATTACACTGCACTGGCTTTTTGTTCAGAAAGTGTAGAGCAGGTATTTACATGTCACACACCGAACAGTTGTAGTTTGTAACTTCACTAAGTGAACCAGCAACTACAAGTGGGAAGAACTGGGTTGTTTTTTTATGAAGTTTGTGTTTTGTTGTAGGTTCGGACAAGTGGACCTCCCTAGAAAGAAAACTGTTTAATAAAGCACTAGCCACTTACAGCAAAGACTTTATTTTTGTACAGAAGATGGTAAGCATGCTTTTTCCCACTGCTCTCTTGAAACCAAATTTGGGAAGTTGCACACGTAAAGATACATATAGAATTATTTTATTGATGGTTTAAGACTGTCACCAAAACAATGTCTTCCCTCTTTTGTTGGTAAAGGATGGTATTTGTTATGGATGGCAGGGCCCAGGTGTTGAGGAGGTGGGGGGAGGAGGGCATAGATTATTTGGATGTGGCAGTGGTGGGGAAGGGTATTTTTATCTTAATAAAGATGTGTGATTTATAATTTCTATCAGAATAAAATAAGCTTGGGGCTGCTGGTTCAGTTTACATAATTTATTTCATGTGTGTTTGACAGATATATCATGTTTCTGACAGAATATGGTGGGAGGAGGGGGGATCCAGTGAAGCGAGAGTATGAGCCCTGCCCCTAGCTGGTAGCAGAGTTTCTGCTGTGGGTCCCCTGATTATAAGGACAGTAATAATAGCAATAAAATGTTACATATACAGCATCTGGCAGCAAAAGAGAGTTCTGTCACCAAGATGAAATAGCATTTTGTCCAGCATATAATAAATGTAATAGGCCTTAATTGGCTGAGAGGTGGTTTAGGCTAGAAGTTACAATGATTCAGAGTGTTTTAGCCAACCAATGAATGGTGGAACCATACTGAGTTATTAAGGTCACGAAAATGCTCAGGTCCAAGTAGAACAGGGTCTCAGAGGACAACTGCCGCTGGCTCTGGGCTGGGCCTCAGTGTTGTCCTGGGTTCCTGTCTCCTGTCCTTAACCCTGGGCCTTGAGTGAGTGAGAATCGGAAATAGGTGGAGTTTTTCTCCGACTTGCCTCCATCTTCAGATCTGAATTCGCACCCACCTTACTCTGTCTTGGAGGCCACTGCACTCTGCTGCCCTGTGTTCCAGCAGCTCCCATCTGTCCTAAATCACCCCCTCCTGTCCTAGGTTTTATTGTTTCTTAAAGGTCCCACACCTTGTTGAGTGATGATGGATTCACATGACATGCTCACCAGGCAATTCAGGATTTTAAACCAGAATTCTCTGGGACACTATCTTCCCTCCCTGGGCAACTCTAATGTAGAAATTCACTATATCAGGTCTGTGTGAGGGGACAACTTTGAGGAGACCAGATATCTGGAAGGTGCCCTTTTTACTCTTCACTGTGTGGGTGGACAGCCAGTCTGCCTCCAGAAAACTCACATTATTGAACCCCACTTTGAGCTTAGAGAACTGTGAACTAAACAAAGGAATTTTTTTCTCTTTAAAACACATTTACCTTTGCCCCTTTGGGGGAGAGCAGGACAAGACTTGTTTTCTGCAAACACTAAGCTCTTGTCATCATAACTTTTGCCTTATATTCCTGTTCGATTACTAAGGAACATTTTTCATAAATAGATTTTGAAGGTCAGCAACTTGGAGAGCCAAACTCATTCAAGCATTTGAAAAAGCATGCTGCTCTGGTGGGTTAAAAAAAGGGAGGGAGCTTGCTATGGATGGTTGTGAAAAAAAATCTCCAAGCCCTCTTGTGAAAAAGTCAAGATGCAGAACAGTACATATAGTGTACTACCTTGTGTGAGGCAAAATGGTGGGGAGGAATATATCTTTGTGGTGTTGGTATACATGTAGAGAAATTCTGGAACATCCCCCAAGATATGAACAAGAGAGGCTAGCTGAATTGCATGGGTGGGGAGGGAACGGGTGAATGGATGACTGGAGAACAGGGCTAGGGAGGAGATTTTCCACCATGTACATGTTTTTATTTAACTGCGTAAACTTCCTACCTATTCCAAACTTAAAATTGCATGAAAACTGGCTGCCTTGCACCCTGCCCACTGCCAGAGCTGATCTTGAGATGGTTTTCCCGACAGGTGAAGTCCAAGACGGTGGCTCAGTGTGTAGAGTACTATTACACGTGGAAAAAAATCATGAGGTTGGGGAGGAAACACCGGACACGGCTCTCAGAAATCATCGACGACTGTGTGGTGAGTGAAGGCGCCCGGGTGTTGCTTCTGCGGGCCCCACCCCCACCCCACGCCCAGGCTCATAAATGGCTGGTGTTTGGCTTGGCTTTACTGCCAGGCAGCTGCGGTGAGTGGGTGATGGGCCAGTTCCCAGTCAGGATTCAGGCCTTGACTTCCTGGGATAACTAGGCAAGGGAAGGGCAGCTTCCAGTTTGACCTGCAGCCCAGTGATCGGTGAAGGAGGTGAGGGCTGGCTTGCGTTCTGGCAGGTAGGTGCCAGGGGAGTTAAACTGTGGTGGTCCCAGGCTTGACGTGTGTGGTTTTTAAGAGGCACCCTGGTGTCCTGGCATAGGCCTTCCTGATCCTTCCACAATAGTTCTCCTCACAGAAAATTAACATGCCTTAGAACAGGGGTCCCCAACCTCCGGAATTTTAATGCCTGGTGATCTGAGGTGGAGTTGATGTAATGATAGTAGAAATAAAGTGCACAATAAATGTAATGTGCTAAAATCATCCCCAAACCATCCCCCTACCCCACCCCCAGTCTGTGGAAAAACTGTCTTCCATGAAACTGGTCCCCGGTGCCAGAAACGTTGGGGATTTTACACAGCTTCTATGAAGCATGCGCAAGGAGCAGCTTTGACCTCTAGATGGCGCCAGGAACCCTCTGTCATTGGCGAGCTGATTAGCAGTGCGTGGATTATTCTGGTCCTCACATCACCATTTATCCTTGATATATTTCCTTCATTAGCAGACAAATCCAAAGTTGTCTGAAGATTAAGATGAAGAACCTACTAAAGGCATCACAAGATTGAAATTTTCTCCAAACCCCTTATTTGTGGCTTTGGAAATGGCTACTGCTTTTGTCCTTGTGGTTAACTCTCTTCTCTGCATCCATAGCCAAGGAAAATCTTACATGTTGTGGAAAACACATACGTGTATGTAGAAATTATGTCTTACAACAGATTACTAAACTCCAGTCTGCAGCCATTAGCGAAATGGTTTCAAATTCGTAAATATCATGAATTTTACAATTATACTTTTATTCCTAATTGTATCCATGCATAAATGTTCTTAGCACATATGCAGGTTAATTTCTTTCACAGACACTTACACATAGCACTTCATACGTTCCAGGCATTGTACTAGGAGGGACTTGACAAATAATGATTCGTTTACTTCTCGTACCAATTCTGTGAGGTAGGAAGCTGAGGCACAGAGCCTAGGTAACTTAGCCATGGGCAAAGGCTGGTGAGTGTGTTGTCTGGGACTAACTCCCCTGTGTAAGACTCAGGAGCAAGCAAATGCTAATCCTCTTACAGAAGGGTAAAAACATGCATGCATGTGTGTGTGCTCAGCCATGTTGAGCTCTTTGCGACCCCCTGACTGTAGCCTGTCAGGCTCCTCTGTCCATGGAATTCTCCAGGCAAGAATACTAGAGTGAGTTGCCATTTCCTACTCTAGGGGTTCTTCCCAATCCAGGGATCAAACTCATACCTCTTGCGTCTCCTGCACTGGCAGGCGGATTCTTTACCATTGTGCCTTCTGGAAAGTAAAAACACCTGGAGTCATTAGGGTTTTGAAGCCTGAGTTCCTAAGAATTTGATCCTGGCTACAAAATATAAACACATATTTAAAGTTATATGTGGACCCAAATATAAAATAAAAAAATTAGACATCTGTAGAATAGAATGGTATTACCATTCATTTGATGAGAGATGGCAGTATTCTTATGATCAGGACTGTTGTTTGACTGGCTTAAGTAGTGATGCCTTACATCTGAATAGCCTTTTTCTCACATGTGGCTAATGTTTAAAATAAAGCAGCGTGATCTCTTCTGGTTCAGTCCGCTAAAAGAAACTGAGTCCTCGCTGTGTCTTTAGTGCTGCGGGTGAGCCAGGGCTGCTGACTGGCCTCGGCCCCTGGCCCAGGGCAAATGTTACCGTTTGGAAGACGTGGCATACCTGAAGAGAAAGCTTACCGTGAACTTCAAGTCTTTAAAAAACACTGGGAGGTGAGAACCGGAAAATATTAGGTATGACCTTCAGGAACTCTCTCTTATCCAGCTCTTCCAGTCGTCAGGCAGAAGGTTGAGGCCCAGAGAAGAGAAGGGGCTTGCCCACGGTCACACAGAGCATTGCTTTCTGAGGGGGTAGACAGTAGATGAGGAAGCACAAAGAGTCCCGGCCTGGGAGACCTAAGACCTGGCCCCTAAGCTTACTGACCTGTAAAATGGGGCTGATGGTTTAGATGATCTGGACGGTCCCTTCCAGTTCTGGAATGTTCAGAGTCATGTTTTAGAGGAGAGCAAAATCAGAAGCTATGGTTTCCTAAGGCAGACCTTTGGCTTGGGTGTTACCAAGTGCCCAGGACTGTGCCTGGCATAGTATCGGCACTCAGTAAATGTTTGTTGAGTGAATGAGTGAAAATGTTTCCCAGCTAGGAGTCACTCTGGGTCATGGCAGCAATCCCTCCATGAGCTCCCCAGGAGGAGATGGGGTGAACCAGGGGGTTCTGAGCAGAGGAGGGCTGCTGAAGACGGTGTCACTACCGGAGGCAGAGGCGCCATCTGGGGCCAGCAGGCCTTCGCGGGTGGGTGGAAAAGCCCAAGCCAGCGTGTAGCCTCAGACCCAGGAGGAAGGGTTAAGATGGCACTCCAGGCACCCCACCTTCTTAGGACTATTTGCCAGGGGCTGGCATTAAGCTGGGTCAGGTGTGCCGCACCTGTGACCTGTGAGCTTAGAAGAAAAAGCCATGTGCAGAGATGACTCAGCGCCTATTTGTGTTTCAGCTGCGCTGGGTCTTTGTTGCTGTACTCAGGCTTTCTCTGGTTGCGGCAAGCGGGGCCTACTCTCTAGTTGTGATGCCCAGGCTTCTCATTGCAGTGGCTCTCTTGTTGCAGAACATGGGCCCTAGAGCGTGTGGGCTCAGTAGTTACGGCACACGGGCTTAGTTGCTATGCAGCCTGTGGAATCATCCCAGATCAGGGCTCGAACCCCTGTCCCCTGCATTGGCAGGCAGATTCTTAGCCCCTGGACCACCAGGGAAGTCCCACAGTCCACCTTCTGAGGACCAGTTGCCAAGTGGAGATGAAAACTAGGAACAGGCAAGGACAGAGAGGGTGTAGGAGGCACCGTCCCGGGAGGGGGCCCTGCTCTTGGTCCTGAGGGTCTACCTGGGTAGCTCTCCTGACCGTGTGTGCTCACTAATTTATTAAAGGGACAGGTGACTATTCCCCCTGGATGGAACACAGTCCGCAGCTCAGGGACTTTTCCGGGGAGAAGGGTGATGAAAGAGGATGGGGAGTAACTGCTCTTGAGGGGCCAGGAGGTCAGCATAGCACATCGCTCACCTCGCAGGTGACTTGACTTCTGGCTTTCCTCTCCCACCCTTTTGGGCAGAAGAGAGGGCCAAGGTGTGCTTTGCTGAGGAGGTGGGAGGGAAGTGCTGACCACACCGTCCTGTCTCCTGCCCAGGCTCCTGCCCCGACTCAGGGTAAATCCGTGGGTCTGACTAGGAGCAAAATTCAGCGCAATTCAAGAAACCAGCTGAGAAATGTAACTGACTTCGGAAGACAGCAGTCAGGGCACCAGGAGCACAGCTTCCCCAGGTCCTTGGCCTGAGTTACCTGCAGCAGGGTCTGCTGACAAGGGGCCTGGGAAACATCCCTCTTCCCTTTGACACAGAAAAGCAGCTGGTTCTAATGGTTTTGAGAGGTTTAAAAGCTCTATGTTTGAGCTGAAAATCTAAGCCATGCCCAGATGGACAGATGTGCGTCTATGGACATGTGCAGGCAGGCAAGGAGTGGAGGCTGAGGTTTTACAATCAGACGGTGCAGGATTTAAATCTCAATTCAGCTTCTTTACCAGCTGTGTGCTCTTGGGAAAATCGGTTCTCTGCCAAATTTCTTATTTGTTTAAAAAATAAAAACTTGTAGGGGATTCCCTGGTGGTCCAGTGGTTAAGACTCCATGCTTTCACTGCCAGAATGCTGAGGGCCCAGGTTCAGTCCCTGGTCAGAGAACTAAGATCCTGTAAGCTGCATGTCATTGCCAAAAAAAAAAAAAGGAAAAAAAAATAAGAAGAAAAAAAATATGCAGAGATTTTGTGAGAACTAGCAGTGTGTGTGTCTGTGTGTAGTCCCTGATCCAAAGCAGGCCTTCAGTGTGTTGTCATCACCAACATCTTTCATTGGTGACTGTAACACTCAAATGTGTGTCATTGAAGAAATTTGGATTGTTGAGCATCTGTGTTTTAACTTGTAAATTTCTCATAATACAAATGCCATTTGCAGGCCTGAGAAATAAAAATCTCCTCCTCCTCAACAAATTCTTACTTGGACTCTCAAAGTTTTTGAGCACCTTGTGTAATATGTAACCGTCTGGCGGCCCTGTATTTGCCTACCTTTCTACCAGGTTTGGAATATTACCAAGTGTTTCCTTTTCACAATACATCACAAAATGGCCAACTTGTTGATACAGAGTCCTACATGTTAGGGTTTCGTCCCCTGTCTTTGCATCTATTAGTCACCTTGATGAGCCCTTTGGCTTGATGATAAATCATTTTGTGAACATGCATAGATTGTCATTTGAATTAAAAGCTGTCTGCATTCCTGAGACATATATAATCACAGGACAGTATAATTTAATCTGTAATTTAATGGCTCCCTGGGACTTTTTTTCTAAGAGCTTTTAAGCCCAAACAATGGCATGGTGAGAAAATTGTAATTATAACAACTGCCATGAAATAAATGCCATTGTCATTGAAAGTTACTGTGTAATTTACTTTAAATGGTGAGCTGTAGGCCCTGGTCTGCTTAATAACCTGATACTTGACACCATAAAGTTCCAGTTCTGTAAAGGAATGGAGTGAACCCATGGGGTTTGACATAACATGGTTTTACCTGAAATTCTTTGAGATTGGAAGGTGGTGGATTCATACTAGACTAAGGCCATTTAAGTGAAATCAACCTGTCTGTCCTAAACTAGTAAGATATTATAAGTTTATATTATAAATCACTCTGTAAAATAAATTAAGCCTATATCTGTATTTATTGAAGTCTTTCAGCAAACGTAGTCATTACTGAGTAATCCTAATTAACCCACTGGAAACTGGCATAATTTCTTAAGTATACCCTATTAATACATGGTCTCAAATAGGCATATATACCAAATTGTGAGTGAGTGAGTATTAGTTGCTCAGTCGTGTCCAACTTTTCATAGCCCCATGGACTGTAGCCTGCCAGGCTCCTCTGTCCATGGAATTCTCCAGGCAAGAATACTGGAGTGGGTAGCCATTCTCTTCAGGGGATCTTTCCGACTCAGGGATTGAACCCTGATCTCTCACCCTACAGGCAGATTCTTTACCATCTGAGCCACCAGGGAAGCCCCATATACCATATTAAATAAGGCTAAAATGGAATGAGTGAAGAGTGTGCTAAATGCCCATATTACTGGGATTGTCTTTCACTCCCATCTCCAATCCAAACTGGAAAAACAAACCTGGTGGTTTCTGGATCCCAGGAGTTCTGGCTTCCAGGTTCTAAGACTCATAAGCTCAACCAGCATTGCATCGCTGTCCAGGGTTAACCAAACTGGAGCCCCCATGCTTCAAGCAGTGCGTGTGCAGAGAGCCCAGCAGAGACCAGTGACCCATCAGGGTGGGAGGCAGCTGGCCACCCCCATCTTGTTTCCTCATTTGTTAAACAGGTGGACTGTTTACAGTCTATCCAGTGGCATAGCAAATGTGAAAACACTTCATACACCATGAAGTGCTGTGATACAGAAGCTGAAATGAGGTTGCTGGAACAGAGTTCCCATCCTTGGTCCTCAGTCCTTCTAGGCCCTAGGAGCAAGCCCTCCTCAGCCTGCCTCCTCATGCGGATGGAGATTGCAAAATAGGGCACTCAGTTCAATGAAAGGGCCACCTAGATTCCTGCCCTCCCTCCCAGCCCACCCAGTACCTCCTCCAGGCTGCTCCTTTAACTGTCTTGTTAACTTAAAGGATGGTCAGAATCTTCTACCTAATTCATCTGTTGCTGTTTTGAAGTAGACAGAAGGGACACAGTTGCAGAGAGGATAATTATTCATAGAAATATTTCTCTTGTTCTTTTTTATAGAGTGCCTCTGAAAGGCATTTCTTCAAGAGCCTATGACCAGAAACAAACAAACAAAAAAAAAATGATAAGTAAAAGGAAATATCCAGTCCCCTTACATTTCTGCCCCTTTTCAGAGTCCTTGTGGTTCACTCTTTGATCCTATATTCTGACAAGAACAGAGCAGGAGCACATCAGAATGCTGTGGGTCATGTGCCTGCTGAAGGTCAAATCAATATCTTGGGCATCTTGCAAGGAAGTGTGATAGAAAGCCTTTAAAAACAAATCATGGGGGGAGGGGACATATGTATACATATGGCTGATTCATGTTGATGTATGGCAGAAACCAACACAATAGTGAAAAGCATTTATCCTTCCATTAAAAACAAAATAATTAAAAAAACAAACAAACATGGGGACTTCCCTGGTGATCCAATGGCTAAGACTCCATGCTCCCAATGCAGGGGGCCCAGGTTTGATCCATGGTCGGGGATCAAGCCTGCAAGTAGAGAACTCTCGAGCCACAATGAAGACCCAGTGCAGCCAAAATAAGTAGAAATTTAAAAAATATAATGATATGGCTTTGGTCTCTGCCCAACGGAGTTCCACAGTGTCATTTCTGCTTGAAAAATCCTTCTCATTCCCCTGGGAAGGCAGAGCAGCTACAAGTGGGGCAGCCTGCCTGGGTTTTGGTCGATGTCATGTTCTGCTGGTCTCCAACAAGAGGGAGAAACTCTACGTAGAAAAATCTCTCCTGTCTGCCTTAGCATATTTTTTTTTATAAGTGATAAGGGGACCCAGAGTGGGCCTCGGGGACTTGGTTGCTCTCAGAATTCCAGGTGTCCGGTGGCCAACCTTGTCCCTCCTGAGAGTCCTCTGCCAGCCACTCTCTCATGCACAAAGATGCTGCCACAGCCCCAGCATCCTGGCCCTCTCTCCTTCCCTGGCCCCTGGGTTCTGTTCATCACTAAAAATGTCATTTGGGGGGTTCCCCCCTTTCTCTTGTGTTCCCTTAACACCAGACGAGTGAAGAAGATGAAGAGGTAGAGGAGGAGGAGGATCCGGAAGAAGACAGGAAATCCACAAGAGAAGAGGAGAGTGAATTGCCCAAGTCCCCGGAGCCGCCGCCGGGCCCGGTCCTGGCTCCCGCAGAGGGGCCACCGCTGCAGGCCCTGGGCCAGCCCTCGGGCTCCTTCATCTGTGAAATGCCCAACTGCGGGGCGGTAAGTGTCTCTGCGTCCTCCAAGGATCTGGGACTGGTGAGAGCCCTGTGTATAGTCGGCTAAAAGAGACGATGCATTTTACAAAGGAGGGTGCTTTTCCAGCAGTGAAGCTGGGCAGCGAAGTCCACATGGCCATACTTTTCTTTCTTTCGTCCATTTACTTGTTTGGCCCACAGATATTTCTGGAGTCAAGCAGAGTCAAACACTGTGCCACATGCTCAGAGGATACAAGTCCTTTCCTGGCCTCAGGAAGCAGTTGATTCCGGCTCTGCAGTGGCCTTGGCCTCCAGAACTCACACTGCCCGTTTCTTGGTGCCTTCCCACTCCTCTGAGCTATCACACCAGGCTTGCCCTAGAAACATGCATTCAAATGCCATTGAAGAGCCCCCAGAGAAGGAGTCTCCTTTTATGGCATAATTAGAAAGATTTGGCTGAAGTTTATCTTCGTACTCTTTGAGGGAAGCAAAAAAAAGATTTACTAAGCAAATTAATCATGTAAACAGGCTGAAAGCATGTCTGTTTAATTACTTAACCTAGTACTTTTTATTAATAAGTATGTTAGAAGCATCATCTTGCTAAAATAAAACCAGTTCACCATTTGATCATTTGTAGTGCTAAAGCCTTACAGAATCTGTACTGGCTGATATAAGGCTCACTGTGTATTTTAAAGAATAGATTTTTTAAATTGTTAACTTTGGACTCTCAATCCTCCACTGGTCTCCTGTGAAGTGAAAGTCACTCAATTGTGTCCGACTCGTGTGACCCCCATAGCTCTGTCCATGAAATTTTCCAGGCAAGAATACTGAAGTGGGTTGCCATTTCCTACTCCAGGCCACTGGTCTCCTACTCATCTGAGTTGTTGAGCTTTTCACAAATCAGGTTTCTTAAAGCTGTACACATCTGTACAGGCAAGTTCTAGAGGCATTATGCAAAAAAAATTAGAATATTGTTCCTTTCATATGAAGCCCTGTTTCCCCCAAGTTAATGCTTATCTCCGCTTGTGTGTTACATAGGATAACACTCTTTTCCAGAGTGTATTGAATGCTGTTTATTGAGTCTGTCACTTAGATGAAGATAGCAGCAGTCTTTCAAATATTTTAGACTCCAAAGCTGAAATTCACTTGATTCACATCTAAGAAAAAAATGAAGAAGTAAAAAAAAATGATATATACATCTTGCATTACCTTTGAAGAGAACATAAATTGCTAGCTTGTTTCTGTCTTTGATGTTTAAAGACCTATATTGCTTCACTCCATCATTACCATACTGTATAGAACACTTTTGTTCAAAAAGTGACTTTAAATGACGGAATTTTTGGTGAATTTGTTTAGAAATTGGTTTCTTCCTCTGTTCACAGTTTGGGTCTACAGTAAATTCTTCCTGTGAGGGGAATCATCTTTTACTTTACCCAATCAAAAATGCTCAGCAGGATGAATGTTTTTTCGTGACTTCAAAAAAACAACAGGGAAAAAAAAAGTGTGTTGGTTTTATTCATTACCTAACCATGGAAGTTTTGGTTGCTAAATCAACCAAAGATTTTTTTCCCTGCAAGACTATAAATAGAACTCATGAACTTAACACAGCAACCATCTGTGGCTGGGTGGTTCAGTGAGTACTTGCATTAGCTAGTGCATTTAGTGATCTGGAAGTCAGGGCTCTAGGAATTCAGGGGGTGGATCACTTCCCTTTACAGCAGTGAATCTCACTGGAGAATGATCTTGTTACCCATGAACATTTGGCAATGTCCAGAGGGAGACTTTTTTGTCACATCTGGGGAGGTGCTCCTAACATCTGGTGGGTGGAGGCCAGGGATGCTGCTAAACATCCCATGATGCACAGGACAGCCCCACAACAAACAGTCATCCAGCCCAAAATGTCAGCAATACTGAGGTTGGGAAACCATGCTGTATGGCAAGCTTCAAAAGACTGGGTCATTCCCCTTTTTATCATCCTGCAGTGAATCTGGGGGTCTGAAATGTGGCTTCAGCACTGCGCTACTAACTGGGGCTTAGATGTAACAGAACAGAGCAGAGCAGCTAATCAGTGTTTTCAGAGCTGTGTCTCTTAGGGTTCTAGGGATTCCTAGGGGAGATAGACAGAGCTGAGCAAAGAGACCCAGTTCTGGGATGCTGTCTCTTTCAGCCAGAGCACCTCTGCTTTTAACTTTGAGCTTTTGAATAAGATTTTTTAAGTAAAAAAAAAAGGAAAGAGGAGGGAAAAATAAAGGGGGAAAAGTGGAAGGAAGTTTCTGGCTGAAAAAAATGTTGGAAAGCTGATCCAAACCCCCTCCTTCTACAGATGGAATCTGTAGAATCTCCCAGAGGGGAGATGGCCCAATGACCTCCATGTGTGTTGGAGGCTCTGGGTTGAGCCCCCAGTTTTTGGTCATAACAATGATTTGTTGTTGATGTTGGCACAGCATTTGTGTTTGTGGTATTTGATCTCTGCTTTCTGTGGCATTTGCCCAGAGTTTGCTTATGTAAAACCCCTGTGCCTTGTCATTAGACTCTGTTTCAAGTATCCCATGTTCTACTGATGAGTAACTAATAACCCTAATTTCCTTTTCAGGACTGTAGATGTCATGTCACTCCCTTTCTTCCCCAGGTGTTCAGCTCCCGGCAGGCACTGAACGGCCATGCCCGCATCCACGGTGGCACCAACCAGGTGACCAAAGCTCGGGGCGCTGTCCCCTCTGGGAAGCAGAAGGCTGGCAGTGGCCAGAGCGGGTACTGCTCTGTGAAGAGCTCACCTTCCCACAGCACCACCAGCGGCGAGACAGACCCCACCACCATCTTCCCCTGCAAAGAGTGCGGCAAGTAGGTAGACTTGGGCCAGGGACTGGATCTAAGTGTGTGATGAATAAGGCCCCTGTGGGGTCTGGGCCAGGGTGGTCTGAGATGCCTCCGGGTAGAAAAAGAACCCAGACTCTCCAGCTTTTCCTCGTACCATCCTCAGGGTTGGCATGGTACCTCGTGGCAGGTGGACCTTGTCTCTGACTCAGAATATGGTCATTCTGATGTCCTAAACCCTAATGAGGATGGACATCATCAGAGAGCAGATCTCTAGTGACAGAACTTCACTCTTTTCCAGAAATGACAGATAGGACTGATTCCCTCCTCTTCCCTTCACACCCAAACCATATTCACCAGTAGTGCTCTCTTTGCATCCCTGCCCAGTGATTTGAGAATGGCTCTAAAACATCTAGTTGGGAACTCTCTGTAGCAGAAATGGCTTTTCTAACACCACTGATGATTCCTGCACCCAGGGCAGATATCACTAACCAATTGCTACACTCTTTGGTACCATATTAAGATAAGACTCCAATGCTTTTCAATCCATTAAATCCTCATGCTTCAAGCAGGCACAACCAGTTGATCAGACTTGACCCACGAGAGAAAACCTATTTGTCAGAGAAAAGGGAGAAACTGACGGTGGGTAGTAACAACAGCAACAGCGAACTACTGAGAACTTGATTTTGTTACATACTTTATGTGCCTGAGCTCTTTTAATCCCCACACAAAAACTCCATGTGATGCAGATATTATTTTATCCTTGTTTTACAAATAAGAACTGAACATTAAGTAAATTGATGTGCCTCAGGTCACGCCCCCAGAAAGAGCAGAACTGAGATTTGAAGCCATCAGTGTTCAGATACAGAGCCTGGGTGTCTGACCACTGTTCCTTCCCATTGGTTTGCTTTGTTTGCTTATTTATCACTGGTAAGACACACACAGTCCCCTCCCACAGCATCTGGTATAGAATTCCAGTTTATTTCTCAGTGAGTCTGTGCTAAGAGGGGCTGTCACGAGTGACTTCCTTTAGGAGCCTTACCGAGTTGCTCTTCCTGTAACCTGCAATGCTGCAAACACGCAGGGTTACCTGGAGAGATGCCCACCGGGTAGCTGCCAAAACTCTACAAGGGAACATCGTTGGTTGTATGAGTGAGGCCACCCAGGACCTCTGTTTATAATGTTCATCCTCATGAAATATTTCAGGCATTTTGCTTCCATTTATCAGTTACTCAGTGCTTGCCTGGCACTGTTTTAAAGGATGTTTACATGTATTAATTTATTCCTTAGCCCAGTGAATTTATACTGTTAGCCTTAGGTCGGTGGCACCTGCCGAGGCGAGTTGGAACCAGCAGCTCTCTTCCTGCAGAGATAGGGAGACACACTTAGGATAGGCCCCCTCCTCGGGGCTCTCAGAGCCAGGACATGATGTCATCTTCATGTCAGCAAGAAATAGGGAGCCCCTGGATTGACTGTCGGGCTTATTTACTTGAAACAATGAAACCTCCTTAGTCTGACTTCATCTACTTGCCCTGGGGTGGAAGAGAGAGGCAGGGAAGAGGGTCACACCACTGTCTGCTGAGGGGAACCAGCACCTTCTGCTCACTTCCCCCAGACAGGCAACAACTCCTTACTCCACTAGGTGGCAGCAAAGGACATTGTAACAACCAGAGCTGAGTATTTTCAGCTCTTTCGGTGACATTCACTGTTTTTCTTGTCCTGTTTTTATGTTGCTTGGGATCTTTTTCAAGCATAACTCCAGTTAAGATTTTATGGAAAATAAAAATATTTTCTATGGTTTTCCACACTAAGAATAACATCAGGCAAATGTTTGCTGAATGCTTCTTTTAGCTGCTGAAATTATGTTCATCACATTAGGCAGTTTTCACTGTCATGTGGTGATTCATCAACTCTCTTCTAAGACACAGGTCTTACAAATCAGGGTTTTTTTTTCCTTTATGAGCCAAGGAATGAATATTTATGCTACCCACCGTCCCCTAAAACAGGCAGCCTCACCTCTGGACAAATGTTCTCTGAAAAAGGTCCAGAGAGAAATATTTCAGGCTTTGCAGGCCATTCTGTCTCTGTCACAGCTACTCAGCTCTGCCATTTTAGTGCAGAAGCAGCCATAGACGATACATAAACAGAGAGACATGGCTGTATTCCCGGAAAACTTTATTTACAAAAGCAGGCAGCGTATGGAATTTGGCCCCCTGACAATAGTTGGCAGACCCCTCATCTCAGGATTTCTCAACCTCGGCACTGATATTTGGGGTCTGACGATTCCTTGTTTGGGGTAGAGGACCTGCCCTCAGTATCGTAGAATGTTTAGTGACATCCCTGGCCTCTACCCCGCTCAAAGCCAGAAGTACCACCACCACCCAATTGTGACCATCAGAAATAGCTCCAGACGTTACTCCCCAGGAGGCAGACCCACCCTCAGCTGAGAACCACTGTTTCATTCGAAAGCAAACAGGAGCCAACTATGCTATATGATGGCCAAAATAAGAAGGGATCTTGGGTGAAGAGGACTGCTTGGTGCAGAAGTCAAGTACAGTGAAGACCGAGGTGGGGCTGTTGGATTGGCCCACACAATTACTAGCAAGCGATCTCAAGCACTCGGGCTGAGTACAGGGGACGGTGCTCCACTTGGAGAGTGTGGAGGATAGAGGAGCAGTCCGTGTCTGCAGAGACCCTCTGGAATTTTGACGGGAAGAACAGGGATGGGAGGCCAGAGGCAGAGGAGGGGTTGTTTTATGGTGGGAACCAGTGGAGCTGGGCCGCATGATTTGGGAATTCTCAGTTGGTTGAGCGGGCTTACCTAGCGATGGAGATAGAGAGAGGGAGGAGAAGGAGGGAAAGGGGCATGGGCCCCAGGCCACAGGTGGACAGGACAGCTTTGAGAATCCATCCTCCATTGTCACAGGGAGAAAGCCCAACACACACAAATGTTTTCCTGTCCCCATCTTCTTCCCTTGGAGAGAAGAGAGGTGACAGGTCATCAGGGGAGGAGGCCTTGGGAGCTAAGGAGACCAGAACACTGTCATCACCACCCCAAACCAAGCATCAGACCGCACACCCACAGTTCCCTCTAGGACCCCTTGGATTTCCAAGAACTCCGATGCTCTAAATGTCTCATGCTTCTTTTTCCTCATTTTTATAGAGTCTTCTTCAAGATCAAAAGCCGAAACGCACACATGAAAACTCACAGACAGCAGGAGGAACAGCAGAGGCAGAAAGCGCAGAAGGCGGCGTTTGCGGCCGAGATGGCAGCCACAATCGAGAGGACTACGGGGCCGGTGGGGCCGCAGGGGCTGCTGCCCCTGGACCAGCTGAGTCTGATCAAACCCATCAAGGACGTGGACCTCCTCGATGACGACGTCGTCCAGCAGTTAGGAGGCGTCATGGCAGAGGCCGAGGTCGTGGACACCGGTCTCCTCCTGGATGATCAGGCTTCAGTTTTGCTTCAGGGTGACACGGAACTCTGAAGGTCCCGCGTGTCACTTCAGGACAGCGAAAACCCACAGCCTCCAGCCTCTCATCAGGAAACTGGGACTGCCTGCTTGTTTTGTAATCATTTTAAACTACCTGTTTAAAAAGTGCTCGTTTTTTTTTTTCCAGGTTTAGAAACAAATCGGTTTTTTCTTTTCCTTTTATTTAAAAACAATTGTTTTTATGGGAGGTTGGGGGGAATAAATAATTGGCACAATTCTACTTTAAGATGTGTTTCATCTGGGCTAGGCTACATTCCCAAGAACTCATTCCTGGCTGGGAATGAACTTGACATTCATGTTCTTTTGCTTTTTAGATGCCAACCATCCTGGTTGCCTTTTATCCCAAAGCTTGCGTGAGTGAGCGAGTGTGTGTGTGTGTGTGTGTGTGTGTGTGTGTGTGTAAAGCAGGCTGCTTTCTTTGTGCTAGGGTCTTGGACCATCCTTCCCTACCAACAGTCATTTTTGTGTTGACCTCATTCCACAGTTTGCAGTGAACTTGGCACCTTTGCTGAGAGACCCTGCTAGGAAGTAGCTTTCCAGTGAGCAAAGTCAGCTTTGTGTTCCACAGCTTTCTTCCAGCATACACGTCATTTGAAGAGTTGACCAAATGTGAAAATAATTTTTCTCCCTGCCCTGCCCATCACTCAGCCTGGCTCTAAAAACTGAGTACTGTATTTCAGACTTTCCCTCCATGGCAGTGGTTTACTGAGAAGGTGGTTCATAGAGCAAGCGTGTCCTCTTCCCTGTGCCCTGGGGACTGGTTGACTCCAATTCACTGGTTGGCAGAGGCGTACTTCAGCCTGAGCTGACTGACTGCAAGTCCGTCTGGAGGAAAATAACCCCAACTATTAAGTTGCTAGGGTTGTTTTTAGGGAAGATAGTCAAGGAGCACAGATCAAAGTATCTAGAATGCCAAGAAGCCTTCTTTTGCCCAAAAACTAGCTCAGAAGAGCTCATTCCTTTTTGCCACACCGTTAATGGTCTGTGGGGTTCCAAAATTACTCTGTGCCACTTGGAAGTACCATGAAACCTGATTCACTGCGATTCTGTTGTCACGCATCTGTGCTGGACCGAAGTTTACTTTGACGCTAACTCTGAGGAAAAGGGTTTTCTAGCAAATCTGATGGCAAATACAAGGGAAATAGCATTAAAGGCCAACAAAAATGGTTTCAGATGCCCCATCAGCTCCATTGTTTGCATTCAAACAGTGAATTTATTCATTAAAGTCATTTACCAAAGCTCTTCTAGAATTCTCCAAGCGACATAACTCTGCTCTGCCTCCTGTCCCTGCTGGCAGGGCTGCTGTTTGTACTTGAAGGTATTAAACCTGTAATCCTTCAAAAATGGCTTTCAGCTCAGGCTTTTGAGCTGAGTCAGACTGCTCTGCGGCCTCCGTCAGGGCAAATGAGTGCGCGCCTTCAGACTGGAATGCGGTCCCAGCTCAGAGCTGACGCGTCTGGCTGGTGACTTCCGAGCAGGGGGCTTTCCCGCCTTCCCCTGCCCCAGGTAGGCTGATGCCCCAGCTCCTGCAGGCGTGGCAACCCTGCCAGGGCACTTTGCTGACACAATAACTAGCTTGACGTGAAAGAGGATGTCAGTGGAAGGATGAGGATAGGAAAAAAGCATCCTTTACGTCGTTTGCAAAAGTGTTTAGCGGGCAGTCACGACCCACAGTGGCCCCACACAGGCAGTGTCCTCTGAATCTCAGGAAAGCCATGGACAGAAGATCGATACAACGGTTCCTTTCATGCCATCATTTCTGTTCTCAGAAAAAGGTCTTGAAAGTTTCCTTTATCTTTTCTTTTTTTTAAGGGAAATAATGTGTCATTTGTCGCCATTTCTGACAAGTTATTCTATGTTTTGAGTTCAGGACTGCCTGGGCAGGGCATCAGCTTTGTGGCAGATCTATTTGAGAACCATACCAAGTGTAATACCGGCTGATCCCATCTGCCCCAGTGACTACTTCCCTCCACATGTGGGTATATGAGAGGGTTCTGGAAGGGTTCTGCTATTGGATCTCTGAAAGTTTATCTGGCAAAGGAGCAAACACCCAGGAAAAATGTTTATAAAGCAAATGTATGCATTCTGTTTGGAGATTTGCCCGGCTGTTCCAGTTTAAAACATTAAAATAAAATGAGTTGCCAAGGCAAAAATATAATGCACAATTCAGTTTTGACTTTCCACGCAGTATACCATAAGTATTTTTGACTTGAAATAACCAAAGAACTCCTCCTTGATGAGACAGTTCGCTTTGCTGAATTAGTATTTTTCTTCACAGTATCAGCTTAGAGGATTGACTTCACAGTAAAATATTGCACTTATTTTTTTTCCTGAAATGATTCTGCCTGCATGTATGTGCTGTGTTCTAGTTCCCCACCCCCATCTCTCCTCACCCCGAAGAACTTTTCTTCCCGATGGTTTATGTCTTCAACAGGTTACTGTTTACTATCAGATAGTTTTTCATTAGTGAATTTAGACCTCTTTGAGAAAGCTTGTATATAAAAAGTTAAAAGATATATTTTATGGAAAAACCCATCTTATTTTCAAATATATTTAACTGCTGTTCTATTTTATTAGAGGAAGGTTGTAAATATTTTCTAGGAGTTCTATTGTAAAGAAAAGTATTTTTGAAAAAAATTAATGTAATAAAAACTAAAACATTTTTAAATGGTGGTTGTGATTGCTTCCTGTTCTGGCTTTGTTGTGTTCTCTTCACAGGAAATGTCTTGCATGCCTTGCCATGTTAGGATGTAATTTATTCCGGTTTGCACTATTTTCAGTTGACATCATAATATCTAATGTGCTTCACTGTATTTTCCCCTGGAATGCAGGTCCCTTGGTCCATATCAAAAGCAGTATGTATAGCATATTCATACTTTTTCTTTTGTATCGTGTGTATTTTTAATAAGGATTTTATGTAACATTTTGGCAAAAAAAGAGGACAGTATTTTCTAGTGAATTTTATAATACATTTTGCTAAAAATGTTTCTTCCTAGGTCAGTTTTTGTTAAGGTGAACCAAAAGTCTTATTTTCCCAGGGGTTTAAAAAAAAAGTTTGAAGCTTGAAAGCAAAGTTATATTTAAACATCATATGTAACAAATAAAGATGTTTTATAGACTTGTCCTCAAAAGTTGCATTCCTTAAAAAACAAAAACAACTAGGGCATTCTAGGTTGGTTTCCCCCTGAGTGATAAGCATTTTTTTTTTAACTGCCACAATACTATTTTTCAGAAAGCCAGGAGAATTTTACTTAAAAGTTTCCAGTCATTAGTCTTCTCAGAAATTTATTACAGTTCTTATAAGATAGGCATTCATCAGAGATGTAACCAAATAGACACTGTCATATTTATTTGTGAAAACCTGATTCAATATTGCATCAGCTGCTCTGAAAATAAAATGTTATCTTTTTGAGTTTCATTTGGCTTAACATTCCTTCTTTTTAGCCGCTAAAGTGACTTCTCAATGCTAATTTACCATTAGTTGGTTTCTAGAGACCTGTTTAGAGGGGTGTTGATCAGGTTTAATGCTCATATAAGTGCCCCCACCCCCACTCTGGAGGCCAAGCTGAATTTTTCTGCTTCTCCACGCAGTGGATGAGGCACTTGAAGGGTTGAGGGTCTCTAACTCTCAGTAGTCAATGCAGTTTCAGGGAGTTCAGTAATATACAAGTTACCTCACAGGGAACCGCCAACAAAATCCAGCCCACCCTGATTTATAGGCATGGCTAATCTTGATTTCCAAATTCTGAATTTAATGCTCAACAGCAAAGTTCAGGAGAAATCTGAAATTCTGGATTTTATACAGAACTTGATTTAAGTGGGGCATAGCTGTCCAAGACCTTGATCTTCTACATGCTTGGGGGGTTTTATACTTTTAATTTGGGCAATTCTGGTCCTGTACCAAAGGAAACAGCTCTTCCTTTACAAACACTGTGCATTTAGCCAGTGTTGGAAATTTAAATTCTGCTTCCAGAGGCTCAGGTGTCCAATCTGAAGATTTTAATTTTTGCATTCATTACTCATCTACCAGGCACTATTCTACGCTGTTATTACACATGGGGGAGTTGAGTGGATAAAGAGGACTGTGACATCATTCCTGCCTGCATGCCAAGGAATTTAATACTTAGAAAAAACATACAGGGTCCTGGGAACAGATCCAAGTCCACCAGTGGGAAGAGCAAAGTTCATGGTTTATTACTATTACTGAACCATCTCACCATCAGCCACATATTCACAGCAATTTGCAATAGGTTCTCAGCAACTATTTGTTAAAGTGGTTATCTCTAATCTTCCAGGGAAGTTTATCTGCATGTGTGTATGTGTAAATAAAACCTCTTTTGAGTTTACCTAAAGTCAACTCTTAGTTCCACAGACCTCCAGTCTATCTCCCTTGGTCACAGCCAGCCAGCTGGGGACTGAGGCTGCGTTTTAATGTTGACATAAGCAAAACATAATTAGGAAGTCATGTTAAGAAACTGAACATTATTATTAATATTTATCTAACATTAATTAATACATTATCTTATTTAGATAATAGATTTTTGAGTCTCAGATATCCCTGTATAAAAGAGCCAAAGGACTGATTATTTCTTTATACGAGAGAGAACCTTTTGAAAAAAGCTATCCTCCAGCTATCCCTCAAGAGATGTGTTTAATGCTTCTGTTTGAGTGTAAAGGCCAAGCAGTCATATATACTTGATTTACATCGCAGCACACACATCCTTAACATACAACATGGATCTTTCTTTGGGCTGTTTGGGATCATTACTTCCTCTGCTTCTATAATTTTATTTTCGATGGTCTTGATATTTCTTCTTTTCCCAAGCACTTTATTTAAAGGTATGTTTGACACATAAACTCTATAGATATTTATTGTGTACAACTTGATGAGTTTGGAGATAAGTGTATAACCATGAAACCAGCACAATCAAGGGAGAAGGGGTGTCTTTTAAAACAGAACAACCGGTGCAATCAAAGTATGATTTAACTTAGAAATATTTGATGCACACACTTATTTTTCCTGGATATAAAGCAAGGTAGACTTGCACCAACCATCTAGAATCACTTGATCTCCTGTTCATTTACACTAATTCAGAGGTTTGAAGGGTTAGTTCATAGGGAAGAGACCCATAATGGACTGGCCAAGCTTCAGAACACCGTCCATGCTAATAAACTAATAACTTTAATGTGTCAAAACAAAAAACCCGCACTGTCTATGCCTACACACCATACCAAAAGACCCTGTCCACAACCCCACTGCTGGCGAAACCCCAATTGGCCCCTCACAATGATTCCCAGTTTGCCCCCAGCTAATTGGTCCAGGGCTGGCACCTGACCAAAAGCTATTAGGCCCACAGTGTTTTCGATGACACAGTTTAGTCCCGGAAAACAAGGGGACCAAATCCAATTCCTGCATTTTAGAGTATGAATGGAGAAACTTGGTGAACCAAAAGCAGCAAGCAGTGGTCACATGCAAGGTGGAAATCTGAGGGAGCAGACACAATTTATAAGCAGAGAAAGGCCATCCATAAAGAGACCATATTTGGCCAGAGGGGTGGAGAGGGCATCCAGTTCCGAAGGCTGTTTTTAGCCCACTTTTCCAGTTTCAGGAGTAGGTAAGGCCATCTCGGTCTTTAAAAATAAACTCCTTTTTTGCAGGAGCATAGGGAAGCAGGGATCTCTATGCCTCACATCCTAGAGACTTAAGTAGAACTGGACCTTATCACAGAGTCAACTCCAGGGGTGTTGCAGGGGTGGAAAAGGCATTGAACTAGGATGTTGAAGCTGGTTATTGGTTCAGCTGTAACTAATTCACCACATGACTTTGAGTCATTTCATCTCTGAGTCTCAGTCTCCTCACTTATTAAATTCGGATAAACTGTACGTCATCTTGTGAGGATCCGATTAGGTAACACAGGGAAATGTTGTTTGCAAGCTGTAATGTCACCATCATTGGCTGCTGCAGAACCCTCACTCAGCTTGTTCAGGGCAGCAGAGGCAGGCTGAGGAGCCATCCCAGAAGAGAGACTGATGCTTTAGAAGCAGCAACAGAGTTGGAGAGCTCTAGGAAAACTCCACTGGCTAAGAGGGACCAGCCAACTGCGAATGTCACAACTGAAAGAGGGAGCTTGATTCTGAAAAGGACACTGGCTTCTGCCAAGGCTATTGCGGTTACAGCTCTCACCTCTAAGTTATAAACGCAGATTGTTTCTCCAAGGCAAGGTGAGTATCAGACACCAAATCGTGGACCACATGACCAGGGAATCCTAAACCAGAGACATTCTGACTCTCAAAACTATGATTCGAAAATGTCACAAGACCACTAAACCCAGCCTCTTGGTTATTCCCCTTAAAAAAAAAAAAAAAAAAAAAAAACAGACAAGAATACCTTAACCCAAAGATAAACATGGAGTGGATCTGAGGCTTGGCTCATACTCCCTTGCCTGGCGCCCTGCAATAAATCCTTACTCTCTGCAAACCCCCACTGTCAGTCTGGGTTGTTTTGCGAGCCACAGGCACACAAGCGCTTTGCTCCGTTATAACAG
Source organism: Dama dama (assembly GCF_033118175.1). NCBI lineage: Eukaryota > Metazoa > Chordata > Mammalia > Artiodactyla > Cervidae > Dama > Dama dama. The sequence goes on along the minus strand of NC_083687.1, from coordinate 18,323,249 downwards.
GAAAATCAACTATCAACCAACCATCAACTCAGAGATAACCACTGTCAATACATTAGTCATATTTGTTCCAAGCGTGTGGTTATGTTTACGTCCAACAAGACAGGAACTGCAAAGAACAAACGACTAACGGAACTCAGTAACTACCTAGAAACAAGCTGAAGCTATAACAAGAAGGCGGATGGGCCAGGTTAAGACCTGAAGGAAGCCGGCTGTGTTCATCCCGAGAGCGTGGAATCACGTCTCTGTGGTTATTCCTCCGCCGGAACACAAGGATACACTCTCTCCTTCTGCGGAACTCTATGGTCAAAGGACGCCTCTGTGATCCCGGAAGCGATCCAGGGGAGAGGGAACGGCAAGATGGCGGCGCGAGCGGTGTTTGGGGCCCTGGGCCGGCGCTTCTGGCAGGTAAGGAGCGTGCTACGTGGATTAGGCGGCCTAACAGGGACAGGTACCATTACGTCTGATTGCCACTTGTCATTTTTCCCATCTTCCGCGATATTTATTCCGCACTTTGACCCGTTGTTTGGAAGAAGGTGGCGAGAAAAGGGCTGATTTTATCTCGAATTCTCTCAGGATAAAACAGAAGTTAATTATTCAGGGCAAAGACAGGAACGAGAAGAAGAGTAGACTATGAGAAGTGGAAAGGATGTTGGAGCGAATGTTGCAGACCCCGCCTTTCACGTTTGCGGAATAGGCTCAAAGAAGTCAGGAAGCTACACCTCGCTAAAATTCGGTGGCTTGAGAGTTTAGACGCTTCTCACGGAATCAGATTGAGATACCTTCCTGATAACCAGGTTTCTGAGACTCAGATGACAGTCTCTGAAATCAGAGAAGTGGGTTAAATATTCACTGCTGTGTTTTTTGGAGAAAAAATAAAAAAATTCAAGCAGCCGTTCTTATTTGGCTTCAGCACTCCTCTACTCTTTAGGAGAATGGATACATGTATATGTATAGCTGCGTCCCTTCGCTGTTACCTGAACTGTCACAACATTGTTAATCCGCTATACTCCATACAATAGAAAAAGTGTTTTTTTTTTTTTTTTTTAATGTTGAGGACTCCAAGGAGCTTTGGGTTTTGTGGTGTTTAAGCTATCGATTTTTTAGCTTATTAGAAAATACAACCGAGAATCTTAAAAATACTTAATTAAAAATAACACTAATAAACTCATTACATGTTAACATAATTAGCGGTTTTATGGGAAGCAAGTAGGTTTTCCACAACAAATTGAGAGAGAGGAGTGGCATGTTTTATGTTTTTGCAAACCTCTTTAATGTCTGGCTAAATAGAAGACAGCTTCTCTAGCTGCTTCTGCAGTCTCTTACTACCTCAGAGGCCATACAGTCTCTGGAAAACTTCACTGTACTCTGGTGAGAGACTTTGAGTGGGAAAGTTGAAAGTAGCATCTTACTGTTATTATAAAAAAAATGTAAGTTTAGCCTCAGGAGCCACCTCTGAAAGTGTCTCAGAAGTCCCTCAGAGGTCCTTAGACCACACTTTGAGAACCACTGTCCTTAAGTCAGGTAGCATTAAAGGTTGAAATTTTGAATTATTTTTAAGACATATTTACCCAGAGCAGAGGCTCCACTCCCTCAAAAAAAGAAAGGAAAGCAAAGGTAAGAACTTCTTAAGGTTCATTTGTGGATGTAACAGCACTTTCAGTTCAGTTCAGTCACGTCCAACTCTTTGCGACCCCATGATTCGCAGCACGCCAGGCCTCCCTGTCCATCACGAACTCCCGGAGTTTACTCAAATTCATGCCCATTGAGTCAGTGACGCCATCCAGCCATCTCATCCTCTGTCATCCCCTTCTCCTCCTGCCCCCAATCCCTCCCAGCATCAGGGTCTTTTCCAATGAGTCAACTCTTCGCATGAGGTGGCCAAAGTATTGGAGTTTCAGCTTCAGCATCAGTCCTTCCAATGAACACCCAGGACTGATCTCCTTTAGGATGGACTGGTTGGATCTCCTTGCTGTCCAAGAGACTCTCAAGAGTCTTCTCCAGCACCATAGTTCAAAAGCATCAATTTTTCGGTGCTCAGCTTTCTTCACAGTCCAACTCTCACATCCATACATGACCACTGGAAAAACCATAGCCTTGGCTAGAAGGACCTTTGTTGGCAAAGTAATGTCTCTGCTTTTTAATATGCTATCTAGGTTGGTCATAACTTTCCTTCCAAGGAGTAAGCGTCTTTTAATTTCATGGCTGCAGTCACCATCTGCAGTGATTTTGGAGCCCCAAAAAATAAAGTCTGACACTGTTTCCACTGTCTCCCCATCTTATTTCCCATGAAGTGATGGGACCAGATGCCATGATCTCAGTTTTCTGAATGTTGAGCTTTAAGCCAACGTTTTCAGTCTCCTCTTTCACTTTCATCAAGAGGCTCTTTAGTTCCTCTTCATTTTCTGCCATAAGGGTGGGGTTTGAGATTTTAAAAGCAGGGGAAGATACTTGGGAAGTGTCATATTCCTTAGACCTGTGGTTCTTCAGCACAACTGGATTGTGGGCTCACTGGCCCACAAACATGGGAGGCAGTTTTCTCTGTGAGTATGTGTGGAGAAAGGCCTGTACCTCTTACCACCTTGTGGTATTGTGCTTGATTTCCTTTCTTCTTTTTGTTTTTCCCCCTTGATCCAAGGGAGACTATGAAAGTTTTGATTTGCCTCCTCCTTCGGCAAAGAGAGGGAAAAGGATAATAAGCTATGAATAGGCATTCTTAACAACTTAGGTGACCCTCTGTTGTTTTAATTTTGTTTGTACTAAACTGGTATTCTCACCTTTGAAGTGTTTTTAAGGATCTGTTAAGCTTCCAGTTTCTCAGGTTGCACTTTTAAATCTCAGGAAAGCTTAAGAAAAAAGAAAAAGCAAGTGGCAGATTATGTGTTACATATAGTAGGATAGATTTCCTACAACTGGAAGTTTTGTTCCACCAGGGGGAGCTGATAATAAAGGATTTGGGAATGCTGGATTGTTGCAGTATGAGTGAGGCACAGTAGTGATAGTAAATGGGTGTAAATTCCAGTGTGTATTTCAGTTTACTTACAAGCTAGTTGTTATAGCTAGTTACTTATAAGCTAGTTGTCCCAGCCAAAGCAAGAAATAAATATGCTGGAAAAGGATGAAAACTTCAAGAGTACTTTGGAATTCTTATTCCAGCCCAATAAATTATAAAGGCACTTTTTTTTAATGCTCAAAAATATTTAAGTAAAGTATGTATTATATTGAAATACATTTAGTCTGTAAAAAATAATGGTCAAATGAAGTCAAATGTTTTCTTCCTTAATGTCCACATATTTAATTCATAGCTATTCATGTGAGAATTGCTTGTTTTTAAAAAATTCTTGCTCCTGAGCTTTAAAAGATACAGTCTGTGGCATTTTGAGAGTCCTTTTTGATTATCAACTCTACCATTGTCTTCTTCTTTTTCCTAATGAAGCCTAATTTGGCATTTAGTTACCCTAGTTGTTTGTTTTGTTTGTTCAGTTCCTATGTTGTGTCTCTTTTGTCACCTCATGAACTGTAGCCCGCCAGACTCCTCTGTCCATGGGATTTTCCAGGCAAGAATATTTGAGTGGGTTGTTATTTCCTTCTCCAGGGGATTTTCCCTACCCAAGGATCTCCTGCATTGGGAGGTGGACTCTTTGTCATTACACTATTTGGGAAGCCCCAGTTACCCCCATATCTTCATCTAAAATAAAGAGAAAACCTGTTGTTTGAAGCATCCTTTTGGGTTTTAATGGAAACAATGACTGGTTTGGAAATTGACTTCAATTCTGATACACATCCCCCTTTTTTTAAGGGTTCAAGGAATTTTTCTGTAAGCAGTTCTAGGAGCAGTATAGCCAAAAACGATGGCTTTCTTCTGTAAGTATATAATTGGATTTGCTAAATTGATAAGAAAATAGACTCTTTTGCTGTTTTACTTAGATTTCTCTTTGTTTCCACACATAGCAGCACCAGTATGAAGTGGGTACAGTTTTCAAACCTACACGTTGATGTCCCCAAGGATTTGACCAAGCCTGCGGTATGCACTCCCTATTTCTTGGCATAAGAAGCTACATTATCGATAAATTTTCCTCCTTATTTCATTTGAGGCTGTTTCCCAAACACTTTATGAATAAAACAAATGTGTTCTAGAATACTGGCAGACCCACAGTGAGCCTGAGGAAAGTATTCTCTGATATCCCTGAGTGCTCAGGGTCGCTTTCAGGCTGTCAAGGTGAGAGCTAATTGAATAAATTACTTACCCCAGATAACTGTGGGAATGAGCTCTTTGCTTTTAGCTCAGTACAGTGTGCAGAGTTGTCATAATTAGTGATGCTGAATACTTGGTATTATAGAAGCGGTTTGTGTGGTGGGGAGTGGGGGTGGGGCCTTCAGGTCTTTATTTTCATTTTAAGACAGTGAGTCTGGGCCTGGACAATGCTTTATTGTTCACAGTGAGCATTATCACAAGCAAAATCCAGGAGCAGTGTGTAACCTTGTTTCCTTTAAGTGAAAGTCATGGTTCCATCAACCCAGTTTTGGGGTTATTTGTAGTTTTTATAAAATCCTTACAAGTTCCAAACCAAATGCTTGCAGTCCCACCCCTCAAAAATAAGCCCCTTTAACAGTTTGGTGTGAATCCTCTAGACCTTTGTATGTAATCATCTACGCACACCACACACACCAAAATGGAACTGTGATATATCTAATGGACTGCTGGTTCAGTGTTGTCACTTCATAGCATGTGTGAATGCCGGGTCTCCAGATGCCTGCCTGAGCCAGGCCTGTAAGGAAGTGACAGGGTGACCACAGGGGCAGGCTGTGCCCTTTCTGAGCAAACAGCTGCTACTTGGCTATAGCCCCTGTGTTATGTGGAAAATCAGACCTAGGGATGTCATATTGTATACATTTTCCACATGAAATGAAATTCCAATATTGATGTGAAATCTTTTGATTTTTAGTATTTGTAACATTCAAAATATCTTTAAAACTCTATAGAGACTAGGCATTACACATCTTAGGGCCATATTCCCCCTCTGTTGTCCCTTCACTTAAGAGTAGTATACAAATGTTTTCTGTTCTTCCAACAACCATATTTGGGGGTACTTGCGAGTGAGTATCTAGTTTCCTGGTGAATAAGTAGATCTGGGACAAAGTGATTTAGGGACAAAGTGATTTAGGGACAAAGTGATTTAACTCTGAAACATCGGATTAGTAATATAAATTATTGGTTTGATGGATGAATGAAGCGAGGGTAATTCACGTCTTGGAAGAAAGTCAGAAATGTCAAACCCATTATTTCTAAGATCTTTAAGTATTAGGGTGGAAGAGGTAGAAGTTAGATGTACAGTCAGTGTCATAACATTTTAATTAGAAATGGGTCATTTTTTCTATTAGGGCAGGCAAAATAAACATGGACAAACCTAATAAAAAGAATATGAGTAGCAACAGCTCACTTTTGTTTAATGATGTTTATAATTTATAAGCACTTAAATCTGTGCTCTCTTATTTGTTCCCAGCAGAAATGCCATGAACTGTAGCACAGGTATTGTCCTGTTTATATATGAGAGGACTAAAGTGCAATAGATTAGTATATGACTTGCCTGTTGTCATTTAGCTTGAAGTGGGAGAGTTTAATTCTCAGTCCAATTCTTCTGACCAAGCTAGTTTTATTAACAAACCCCTAAATCTTTTCCTGTTGTGTATTTGGGGTTCAGTAACTTAAGCTAAAGGGTTCCATTGGTGATTTTGTAGGTTGCTTGAAAATCCTCTTGATTCAAACTGTGTTATAACTGATTCTTAAGGGTCATTCTGGAGTCTGAATGTAGTCGTATCTAGATATTTAAAGATGTTACTCTGTGTTTTTCTCCCCACTTACTAGTAAACTGTGAAGTTGTTCAGTTGAGGATAGTATTTTAAATTTTCCAGTATAAATATTAGAGGAATCATGACTAAAGCTTTTCTTCTTGATTTTAAAATTGCAGATAACCATTTCTGATGAACCAGACACATTATATAAGCGCCTGTCAGTTTTAGTAAAAGGCCATGATAAGGCTGTATTGGACAGTTACGAATATTTTGCAGTACTTGCTGCTAAAGAACTTGGTATCTCTATTAAAGTGTAAGTATGATATTTCTTATTCTGACCTGTTAGCTGCTATAACACAGTCAGGAAAATGGTGCCAGTCCCAGCTAGGTCTGATCCCTTAAAATGGGACAGAAACTCATGATGGAGAGAGTTTAGGTTTGTTATTCTAAGCAGAATCATTCCTTCCTGTCTACCAGAATTTTAAAATACTAGAATGAACAAGGAGAATGAAGGAATCCTTTCTCTAGAAATGGCACAGACATAGGAGTCCAAAGAAGCCTGTGTGTCTGAAATCTCCATGGGGCAGGGAGGTGGATTAGGTGAACACGCAGTTTTTCAGACCTGTTGGATTTGATGATCTTTGCTATTATATCCATTGTTTTAAAACTGCCTTAAGAAACATCAGTCAACCCAATACTTTGATGCATGAGTAGAGTGACTTCATATGGCCTTGAAGTCTCTGCAGGGTCAAGTATAACCACCTCCTTTGTCTTGTCTTCTGCTCTCTGATGCTGAACAAGACTCATTTGGAGCTTTGCCAGTCTTGCCTTCTAACTGAACTGAGGGAACTCGCACGTTTCCCATAACAGACTGTAGTTTGTGCTTACCAATGTATCTGTAATGCACACAGCAGATACCACAGCTGTGTCCAACACGCGGTGCTGCTCCCCCAGTTCATACATTTGGTCTGTGCAGGACCCCAGTGGTGTGAAAGCCAGAGGGGTGTGTGTGTGTGCCCAAGCACTTGGATGACAAGGCTTGTTTTCTGGGTCTGTGGCAAATGTTCCTGTTGCTGTCTGCGTGTTTATTTTGCCTGAGCTTTATGGCAACAGTTGTTAGAGATGACATTCTTAACAAATGGAAGTCTGTAAGTGATAGTTAATGCCTATAATTGAGCATGAGCCTGACCTACAAAATTGTGGAATCATGCTTTGATATCAGTGACTCAGGTTTTAACATCACTTAAGTGTGTTGCTTTGCCCATTAATTTTCTAGACATGAACCTCCAAGGAAAATAGAGCGATTTACTCTTCTCAAATCAGTGCATATTTTCAAGAAGCACAGAGTTCAGTATGAAATGAGAACACTTTACAGATGTTTAGAGGTGAGTTTATTTCAGATATTCAGGCTTTTTTTTTTTAATGCCCCAAATTTCACACGAGTGCATCATAACTTTCCTTTAACTTTGCCTGTGGGCTTCCTTTCAGTCAGTCCATGTCCAATAGTTGTAAAGAAGATGAGTGGTTTTTGTGTTTATGGAGGAAGCGTGATAGAAAAATATTCAAGTAAAGCCATCTTTCAGAGTGTTTGCCTAGTCGCTCAGTTGTGTCCAACTCTTTGTGACCCCATGGACTGTAGCCTGCCAGGCTCCTCTGTCCATGCATTTCTCCAGGCAAGAATACTAGAGTGGGTTGCCATGCCCTCCTGCAGGGGATCTTCCCATCCAAGGGATTGAACCCAGGTCTCCTGCATTGCAGGTGGATTCTTTATAGTCTGAGCCACCAAGGAAACCCTTTTTGGAGTAGTTCAGACTTTAACTCAGGAGTGCACATTATGTTGACTAGTATTTTTAATAAGAAATGGCAGGCAGTTTTTTTTTTTTTAATTTGGCTGTGACAGGTCTTAATTGCAGCATGCAGGATCTTTCATTGTGGTGCACAGGCTTCTCCCTAGTTGCAGCATGGTCTTAGTTGCCCTGTGGCATATGGGACCATGGTGCCAAGGACCCACATCCCCTGTGTTGGAAGGCAGATTCTTAACCACTGGAGAGCCAGTGAAGTCCCTATGTTGACTGATTTTTATACACTAAGCTAGCGTTGGAATAATTTTGCTTATATTTCAGAAACTCTAGCTAAGTTTTCACACAACTCTAATAATTCTTTTTTCATCCTCACTGAATTCTCCACATCCATGATAGCCAACATTAAGGTTTTTCATTCATTGATTATCATTCATTTGTGCAGCCACCCAGGCCAGCACAGTCTTGTAGATGAGAAAAGCATGGGATCTGGGGTCAGCCAGCCAGGTCCAAGCACTAGCATTTGCTGGCTGTGTGACCTGTGCCTTACTTAAGTCCTTCATTTTTAAATTGGAAATAATAACGGGACTCATCTCTCAAGGTTAATGTGAGGATTAAATGAGTATTTATATAAAGCACTTAGACTATTTTTCACACAATAAATGATGGGTAAATGTTATTAAAACAATTGCTTGTGCATCTTTTATATGAGAAGCTCTGTACTAGGCATTGTATTAAGACATTGCCCTACCCTTAAATGAAAAAGAAAAATCCTTAATTTTATTCACCTCGCCATAGAGCATACAGGAAATCTTAGACTAACTGTCTTATGATTTAATTTTTTGTTTCCTTTTGAGTTGTTTTGTGAAATTCTCGTGCTGTTCTGATACCATGTTTGCCATCTGGGTTTCATGGAGCCCTGACTTTAAGGCATTTGGGAGTACTATTTCTCCAGTTCAACCAGAGGAGCTACATTTTTTTCCTATTGGGATTCTGAAGATTTCACTGATGAAGAAATGACTGCTGATTTTACCCCACCCCCAAAAAAAAGTCTTAAAATTTTTACAGCATAGCATGAACCAATTTCATGTCTGAAATTTTAGTTAGAACATCTCACTGGAAGTACAGCAGATGTCTACTTGGAATATATTCAGCGAAACTTACCTGAAGGAGTTGCCATGGAAGTTACAAAGGTATGGCTTGAATTTCTACCTCAGTTGCAGGGAGATCTATTACATCGTTGTGTTGATACATTGCCGCCTGATCCAGCCGCCCCAGTGGAGGGGAGGACCTGGAGGCAGACTTGCCCCAGTGGTTGGGCTCTCTGCCCCCCCACCCCCAGCCCCCAGAGCAGTGGGGGCAGCTCAACAGAATGCAGCCCACATCCTCCCAGAGCAACTTCTGATGCCTTCCTTCCTCTTAGCAGTTGTCTCAACACAGGTTCCACATTGATTGGTGGTCCCTGGAGATCACTGAGGAACAGCAGACTATATATGTGAGAGTTTATCTGCCATTGAGTTTCCTTCTCTTTGTTTCAAAGTCCTGCAGCAAGATGAGGGGGTAAAAGAAAAAGGTCAGAGGCCTTGAGGGAAGAGAATGCATACATTCAGTTTGTGGCTAGAGTTCAGTTAAGTCCATTATACTATAATTTTGTTTTTCTCTCTAGACAAGATTAGAACAGTTACCAGAACACATCAAGAAGCCAGTCTGGGAAACAACACCAGAGGAAAAAGGAGACAGCAAGTCATAAAGTCCCGCAGTGACCACTTGTGCCAGGATGTGGAGTGAACCTGTCAAGTGGAGGGACCCTCCAGTGAGGACTATTTCAAGTCTACCCGACTGCTCTCCTGAGGCCACAAGGCCTGATCAGTGGAATGCAGGGATCAGAACTTTACTATACCCTGGACTGTTTTACAAGAACCACTTTATCTGTTCTTTTATAAGACTCATCTATTTCAGTTCTGATTTTTAAAAATATGAGCAAACCATTTGGTCTACTCTGTGCCAAGACAGTCAAATTTACATTTTGTTATTCCACTATTGTTTAGTTATTAGTTTGTACTGACTGTGATTTCTGTCTTTTCATTCATCTAAAAATGAGTGTTCCACATACTCATCACACACATTTTTTTCTTTTGAGGGACCTAGAAGGAACCTTTGGTTAATTAAACACTGAGCAGTTCGAGTTTTTGATACCTACCTTATTAGTGTAGGCTGGCATATGAGAGTTTGGGATGGTGAGCTCCAAGTTTTGCCCCATGTAAGCATTACATTCTTAAAAATGGATGTACTTTGCAGCAGATCAAGCATGTTTGTGACTTGCACTGAACCCCTCTGGGGCTGCCTAGAAGGGTCACTGTAATGGAATTTGAGCTCTCGAGAAATCACTGACTATTGGTTCATTCATCCTGTAATTTGTTTATTCAGTAAGCTTTTCTTTTGTTAGCTTTGCACCCACTACTGTAGTAAATACCAAAAATTGAATAGCAATAATGGCTTTCAAAAATTGTGCAAGGCACAAATAAATACTTTTCCTTATTAAGTTCCATGCTGATAAGACCTCTTTCTTTTGGTGAATAGCACTCTTTTTGTTTGGAGATGTCTACTTTTCCATGAAATTAGATAGTAGTAAAAAGCTCTGAAAGAGGCAGGATGACAATGGGCTGAGGCTGTTGGTGTATCAACCCCAAGGGACTGATTCGTTTCCTTTTTACAGAAGAATCGGGTGCTTGTCTTGTGGTTTCCTTCTCATCTTTGGGGTAGTTATGACTTCTCAGTTTTCCCCCCCTTAGACTGGAGTCCCTGTTCTCTTTTCCTGACCTGCTATCAGGTATGAGTGTTCTGAATGCACTCTGCTTATGTATCAGACTTATGTTACTGTCATTAACTTGAAAAGAATTACAGCCTTGTCCACCAAGACCTCATTCTGTTTTCAGCTCAGTTGTGGACTGTCATTCATAAATGTATAAAGCATGACTAGCCCAGGTATAAGCCCCAGGATTAAGAGCTAATCAATTAAACAGAAGCAATATAATAGTAAATATACATAACAGAGCAGCCATTGTGGCTCATTTTCACTATAAAAAGATTCTTTAAAAATAAATACAGGCCCACATCTAACCGTTTTTTTGTGCTTTTATTACAGACGGTATCAGTCACACAATAGGATGACTTGTGCACACTCACCTCTGGTGGCTCTCCTTTAAAGGTATACTTCCACTTCCACCTGTTTTCAGACTAAAGTAGCCTGTAAACCAGATTACTTCGCTCTTCACATTATATATTAAAATCTCACTTTAAGATAAATACAGAGATAAACTACACAACTAAAACTAGTGGTATTTCCTTGACATAAGTAATTGGCATATTTGAAGCCTACTTGATATAAACTAGGTAACTTCTTTATCCTCAGACTGAGAAAGTTTTGTTTGTTCTTTTAAATTGGGTCTCCTGAGTAAAATGCGCATTCTGAAAATTAGAATTAATGCCCAAGTCTCACTGTCTGTTCGTAGTGGTGATGGGAGGTAGTGAGAAGAGTCGACCTGATGTCAGGATGAGCCAGAAGGCAGGGATGAGTTAAGATGGTCTTATTGAAGTGAAGCCCTGAATTCATTGTTGCTTTCTCTGATCTGAAGTATAGTTTCTTTTTATACTATATAAAATAGTGTTCAGGTCTATCTTAAACTATTGGTAGACTCTACAGGTTAAACTTGTTCAGCACCTAGTAGTTTTGATTTCAAAGAGAATTACTTAATATGTCCTTGGGCCGCTTAGATATGCCACAGTAAACAGATAAAGCAATGATTTTAAGTCAGTCTATTTTCTTAACATTTCTGTTTGTCAGCTACCATTCCTTGTTCCTTAAACTGTATTATTAAATTAGCTTTACTACAACATCTATGAGAAGCCAAGTAAAGAAATGCTGGGCTGGAAGAAGCACAAGCTGGAATCAAAATTGCCAGGAGAAATATCAATAACCTCAGATATGCAGATGACACCACCCTTATGGCAGAAAGTGAAGAGGAACTAAAAAGCCTCTTGATGAAAGTGAAAGAGGAGAGTGGAAAAGTTGGCTTAAAGCTCAACATTCAGAAAACTAAGATCATGGTATCTGGTCCCATCACTTCATGGGAAATAGATGTGGAAGCAGCATGAGACTTTATTTCTTTGGGCTCCAAAATCACTGCAGATGGTGACTGCAACCATGACATTAAAAGACGCTTACTCCTTGGAAGGAAAGTTATGACCAACCTAGATAACATATTAAAAAGCAGAGACATTACTTTGCCAGCAAAGGTCCATCTAGTCAAGGCTATGGTTTTTCCAGTGGTCATATATGGATGTGAGAGTTGGACTGTAAAGAAAGCTGCGCGCCGAAGAATTGATGCTTTTGAACTGTGGTGTTGGAGAAGACTCTTGAGAGTCCCTTGGACAGCAAGGAGATCCAACCAGTCCATCCTAAAGGAGATCAGTCCTGTGTGTTCATTGGAAGGACTGATGCTGAAGCTGAAACTCCAGTACTTTGCCCACTTCATGCGAAGAGTTGACTCGTTGGAAAAGACCCTGATGCTGGGAGGGATTGGGGGCAGGAGGAGAAGGGATGAGATGGCTGGATGGCATCACCAACTTGATGGACATGAGTTTGGGTAAACTCCGGGAGTTGGTGATGGACAAGAAGGCCTGGCGTGCTGCGATTCATGGGGTCACAAAGAGTTGGACGCAACTGAACTGAAGTAAAGAAAACATGGACTCTGGAGCCTAAAAGGCCTGAGGCAGATAAGGGTTGAAACCCACTAACTGTTATAAAGTTAGGCAAGACATTTAACCCTGTCTGAGTCTCAATTTACTCAGAAAAACATAGGAAATCTACTTAGGAAGGTTGGAGCATTAAATCAGATAACTTACAAAGCCCCTCACACAGTACCACAGTACCAGGCAGATAATAAGACATTCAACAAGTATCAGGTGTGTAAATGAGAAATACTGCGCTTGCCATATCAGTAAACAAAGAATGTCACAGCCATCAAGCTATCACATTACAGCCGCCCTGACTGTGCACGCTGAGGAGATGCAGGATGAGAAGCACAGGATACTGACTCCAGATAGCAAAGAAAAGATTTCAGTGAGCCCAGACTCTTGCAACTTCCCATACTTAGAAAAACACTAAATTCGTTAACTCTAAATACCTGGTTTTTCTTTTACAGTAATGTTCTGAATACCTAGTCTTTGTTGCAAAAACCCCTATATATCCTGGCCCTCCCCCCTTGCCTCTTCGGAGCAGCCTCTCAGAGTTATCTGAGATGCTGTGTCCGGAGCCTAAGTCCTCAGTTTCGTTCAGCAAATAAAACATAATTCTCACTTGTAGATTGTGCGTTTTTTTCAGTTGACAGTTATTACCAGATGGCAGAACAAACAATGTACTCCAGATGCTCATGTGCTGTACGTTTAAAAACCAGCAGGAATGGACTTCAGAATATCTCCAAGGTGAGGATACCTTACAGTGGTTGCAAAGCTTAATTTAGATGAGAAAACATGTAGCGTGCTCATTACAATAACCCCCATACATCCTACCAAGCATTTATAGATACCATCTTTTTTACAGATACTGTCTTTGTAACTTTGTAACAACTCAATAAAGTAGTTTCTCTTATTATCCCCATTTTATGGAAGAGAAAATCAAGTTTGGCTTGCCCACTCAATTGCCCTTTCAGTTTACAGATAAAACAGACGAAAAAGGTGAAACTGATGAGTTCCAGTTAGTAACGACAGAGACAGCCGCCTTAGAACCTAATTTTTAAAGGCTAGGGTGGGACTTCCCTGGTGGTCCTGTGGTTGAGAATCCACCTGCCAATGCAGGAGACATGAGTTCGTTCCCTGGTCCAGGAAAATTCCACATGCCACAGAACAATTAAGCCCCACACACCACAGCTATTAAGCACACATGCCTTAGAGTCCATGCTCCACGGCACTGAGAATCCTGCACGCAGTGAGCAAGACTCAGTGCAGCCAGAAATACTTATTTTTTTTAAAGATGTTTAAAAAATAAAGTGGAAATATGTACTGGAACGCCCACATATTAAAGGCAGACTATTCAAACCTAAAATCCAGATTTATGTCCCCTTGCACATTAGCAAAGTATACTACTCATTTCCCCTAAGGGTTAGAAATAAAGAGATGGGGGGGAATAAGGAATAAAAGATGTCAATGTGCATGAATAAAGGCCAGAAGCATAACCCACAGCTGGATCCCTGTGGTCTCAAGGCTGATGTTGGTCCTGACTGTCTCCGGTGGCCACAGGAGAGTGTAGGCGCCAGTCAGGGGGAGCCTCCTGGGTCACAGGAAGCCTGGTGCAGTGACAGCTGTGGGGCTGCAGGCCAGGCCTGTCTCGGGCTCTGTAGACTGGTTTGTTGCTCACATGCATTTCCATACCCCTGAAGCCAGGCTTAGGGCTAAATGCCTGGGATCCCCAGAGTTCCCTTTCCAAATCCCTGCTCAATTCCTAACCTTGCCCTCCTTAAAGCCTTACTGTTGTTACTCACTGCGAGCTATCATTGTCTGTGGAGTCCTAAGCCTCTTTAAAACGATATATTTATATCCCAACAGCTCAGCGGTAGTTAAGGGCAGGTCATGGGCAACTGACCCACATGAAAAGCCCATTGAATTTTAGATTCCTCAGCCAGAGGCTAAATGAAGTTCTATTTCATTCATATGGTCTCTTGAACACAGGTATCATCCTTTACTCCTCAACATTGCCTGCTCCTGCTAAGTCACTTCAGTCGTGTCTGACTCTGTGCGACCCCATAGACGGCAGCCCACCAGGCTCCCCCATCCCTGGGATTCCCCAGGCAAGAACACGAGTGGGTTGCCATTTCCTTCTCCAGTGCATGAAAGTGAAAAGTGAAAGTGAAGTCACTCAGGCCAAATACTGACAAATGTGAAGAGGTAGATAGGGGTGACACCATCTTCACACAGCCACAGTGACAGCATATGTTGTCTTCAGGTGTTCTGAGATGGGGACAGGGTTGAAAATAACTGGAGGCCTCTCCCAGTGCCAAAATCACCTTGTCTCTTCGCATCAACATACATCTGCTAACCCAGACACTCCAAGGAATCAAAGGCAGTTGTCTTGTAAAAGTATGAAGTAATATCTCAGATGAATTCAACTCTGACCATGTGCCAAGCGCTTTGCTCAGTTACTCAACAAGTCTTGTTTGTGCCAAGAATTCCTTGTTCATGCCAAGCACTGTTCTAGGCTTTGGAAATTCTTCACCGTATGGTGAAGCCCCTCTTCTCTGGGATCTTAGACTCTAGTGGAGAAGACATGATATGGGGGAAAAAATAATAAGATCATTTCATAGATATGCAGTTAAGCACTAGGCAGCAACTAAAGTAGGATAACGACAAAATTACTTGAGTGGTTTGCTGAGATGAAAGCCACTAATAGTGGCTCAGACGGTAAAGAATCTGCCTGCAATGCAGGAGACCTGGGTTCCATCCCTGGGTTGGGAAGATCCCTCAGTCCAGTATTCTTGCCTGGTGAATTACATGTACGGAGGAGCCTGGTGGGCTACAGTCCATAGGGTCACGAAGAGGCAGACATGACTGAGCGACTGATACTTTCACTGTTACTTGAGACAAGATTGGGAAAGTTCTCTCTGAGGAGAGGAGACGATGAGAGTCTGCGGAAGGGCAGTCCAAGCAGCAGGACCAGTCAATGCTAAGTGCCAGTGAGTGTGATGCATCTGAGGACAAGGGCAGAACAACGTGAAGATGAAGTGGGTAGGACCAGATCATGGCCATGGGAAGGAGTGTGGCTTTTATCCTAAGTGTCAGTGGGAAGCCGTGGGAGAGTTTGAAGCAGGACAGTGATAGGATCTGATTTACCCTTTAGAATACACTCTGGGTGCTTGGTATGGACTGAAAGGAAGGGGTGATGGGAAGGGTGGGGCAGAACCTGCTGCAGTGGACCAGTGAGAGGATGTAGCCTGGACAGAGCTGCAGGGATGGAGGGGATGGGAAACTTATATTAAGAATAAGTTTGGAGGTGGAGCTGACAGAAGGACCTCCTAGTAGGCTGAAAGGAGATCTAAGAGAAAGAGAGGACTCCAGCATGACTCCTTGATTTTAGCCTAAGCAACTGGATAAATGGTGATTCCATGACTGAGGTGGAGAAGGGTTGAGCAGGGATTTAGGAAGGCTATCAGTATGTTGGTTTTGGCCTTGGTAAGTCTGCAATCTGAGTGGAAATGTTTGGTAGGTAGCTGGGGTCCTGAATCTGGAAGCTACAAATGGTGTGTAATGTCCAGGGTGAATGCGCTCATCTGGGGAGCACATATGAGTAGAGAGGAGCACAGTCCTGAGGACAAGCCTGGAAAGCCCAAGCAGAGAGATTTGTTTAAAAGGAGGAGGTGCTGGCAAAAGAGATGAGCAATCAGTGAGGTCGGAGTGGAACCAGGCTCCACGTGAGTCCTTGAACCCTAAAGTGTTTGAAGAAAGAACTTGGGAGGCGGTGCTGAATCTGCAAGAAAAGTTGGTCATCATAAAGCCTTCTCCATGGAGTGACGGGGATGAGCATCCAGTTGGAGTAAGTTGAGGAGAGAGTAAGAAATGAAGAGGAGGGACTTCCTTGGTGGTTCAGTGGCTAAGTCTCTGAGCTCCCAATGCAGGGGGCCCAGATTCAATCCCTGGTCAGGGAACTAGATTTCACATGCTGCAGCTAAAGAGCCCATGTGCTGCAACTAAGACCAGTGCAGCCAAAATTATAAAAGAAGGGGATGTGAAACAGGTTCAGTTATCTGTTGCTACCTTCAAAAATGCCCAACATATCACAGCTTCATGACAGTTCGGTCAGTGCTCTGCGGGGACATGGTCTGCCCTGTGTGGTATCAGCTGGGGCGGCTGGAAGGCCAGGGCTGGAGGCATCAGTAGGTTCACTGGCCCCCTTCGCCCACACGTCTGGTGGCCGACCCTGGCTGTCACCCGGAAGCCCTGGGCCTCCCCGCAACATGATGGCTGCGTTCCGAGGGCAAGTCCTGGGGGAGAGCCAGGCATTTAGGCATCACATAGCCCATTCTCTTCGTTGAGTACTGCAAAGTCCCATCCAGGTTGAAGAGAGGGAGAAATCGGCTCTTCCCCATGATGCAAAGAACACGTGAGACCAGACCCACTGCAGTGCCATTTTCAGAAAATAACATCTTCCATCAGGGGTTTTGTTGTAAGAGGGGGCCAAGGTGAGGACAGCGGCCGGAGGGAAGCAGTAACTGGCAGGACTATTGGATCTAGTGCACACAGTGTCTAGGGCCCACAATATTTTTTAATTTAAATGTTTTAATTTCTTTCAAAAATAATATAATGCAGTCTGGACTGGAACTGGATTATATTCCTCTTTTTACAAATGAATGATAAAATAGCACTTTCATGTTTTAAATTTCTCTTTATGGCTGTGCTGGGTCTTCGTTGCTCCACGCAGGCATTTTCTAGTTGTGGCGAGCAGGGCCTGCTCTCCGTTTGTGGTTCACGGGCCTCTCACTGTGGTGGCTTCTCTTCTTGAAGAGCACAGGCTGCAGGGCGCATGGTCTCAGGAGTTGTGTGCACAGGCTTAGTTGCTCCGTGACATGTGGGATATTAGTTCCTGGACCAGGGATCAAACCCGCGTCCTCTGCATTGGCAGGCGGACTCCCAACCACTGGACCACTGGGGAAGTCCCCAAATAGCACTTTTAATATATCATTATTTACTGTTTAATTATCAATCTTTATCTTATAACCCATGAAGGCAAAAGTAGGCCCCAGAGAGTCACAGGTGGCCTCTGACTGTGGGGTCAAGGAGGAATTTTTGTCTTATTTTGTTTTAATAGGGGTAGTGTTGAGGCACGTCTGCAGATGGGAATGATCCGTTAGCGCAGGACACGTGGAGGGTGCAGAAGAGAAAGGGATGGCTGTGGACTTGGAGTGCTGGGTTGGGCAAAGGGAGGTGACAGCTAGAAACAAGTGGAGGAGCTGACAGGTGGAGAAGTGGGAAAGGGACTGCATCCATCGAACCAGGAAGAGAGGCTGGGTGTGTGAGCACAGGTGCAGAGAGGTGTGTCTGATGCATCTTCTCTGTGAAGTGAAGGATGTGACAAGGTCATCAGCCGAATGTGCGAGCCAGAGGAAGTTGGAAGGGTGGTGGAACAGTCATCTCTGGGAGAGAGAAGGGACTTCCCTGGTAGTCCGGTGGTTAAGACTCCAAGCTTCCCCTGGGTCATGGGTGAAGACTCAAGGGTCTGGCCCGTAAAGGAGCTTCAGGTATCGTGCTGGACAGCGGTCTCCAGCCTTCTTGGCACCAGGGACTGTTTTCATAGGAGGCAGTTCTTCCACAGACTGGGAATAGGGGATGGTTTGGGGATGATTCAAGTGCATTACATTTATTGTGCACTTTATTTCTATTATTATTGCATCAGCTCCACCTCAGATCATTGGGCATTAGATCCCGGAGGTTGGGGACCCCTGGTGCTGGGGACCGACAATGGGGGGGACAGAGCTGCTCACCCAGAGCCCTTCACATCGTAGATCCTGCTGCTTCCCACTAGACCAAGTGGAGGGCCAGCCCCAGCTCACCAGCAGTTCTGTTTTATGGGCTAGGAGTTGTACGTGCATCTTCCCTGGATATCAGAGTCTCCTGTGTCTCCAAGGTGGGCCTCCCTGGAGCTGCATGGTGCCCTACCGAAAGTGACAGGGCCCATGTGTACGATGGGAGGGTCTCAGCCTGCCTTCCCAATTCCCCCTCCGTCTGCCTACCTCTGTTTCCGCCCCTTCTCCCTTTTCAGAATCTACTGGGCAGCTTACTTGAGTGGTTGACCAGACTGAAGGGAGGGGTGAGGCTGGGGGAGCTTAGCCGACTGGAGGTCAGACCTTCCAGGGCAATCTTCTAATCTTAAGGCACTTAGCTGACCTGGTCCTGCCCCCTCGCTGCCAGCCCCCACCCCCCACCCCCACTGCCCGTCCCGTTCGGTTGGCCAGGAGATGATGAAGAGGCTGGCAGAGCAGAGAAGAGGTAGGAAGAGGGCCCTCGCCAAAGGAATCAATCGGCCGCGTCTCAGCAGGAGGCAGAGACCGTGCTCCCTGCCGTCCTGGGGCCAGGATGGGGCAGCAGTTCAGCTGGGAGGAAGCGGAGGAGAACGGCGCGGTGGACGTGGCGTCGCTGCAGGAGTGGTACAAGAAGTTCCTGGAGGAGTGTCCCAGCGGCACGCTCTTCATGCACGAGTTTAAGCGCTTCTTCAAGGTCACAGACAACGAGGAGGCCACCCAATACGTGGAGGGCATGTTCCGAGCCTTCGACAAGAACGGGGTAAGGTGCCCCGAGGGGGAGGATCCTTGACTCATCCTTGAGGATGACCAGGGCTCATCCTTGACTAAAGGAGCACCCTCGGTGGGAGCTCCATTGGCCAGTCCTCCTGCTCGGCCTCAGCTCTTCTTTCCTCTCCATCCTCTCTCACCTTTTCTGTCTCACTCTTCCTCCAAACTCTTCTCCCTCTCCCATCATTCTTCCTTCCCATCTTTTCTTTCCATTTCTCCGCTTTCATCTGACTTTTCCTCTTCCTGAGAGCTGAAGCGAGGCTCTGCAGAAAGACCCAGGGTCCTTTCTACGTGTATTTATGGACAGGACGTGGTTTTCCACATCCATCAGGGCTCTCCTTGCTCTAAAGGTAAGGGGTTTAATGGATGGAGCTATCTTGGCACAGCCCATGAGTGCCCCCTTGCTGAGGGTCCTTCTAATTGAGACAGATCAGCTCTTCCTGCCCAGAACGCTGGAGGAGGCTCCTTCCTGGACTTTGAGGATGGAGGATTATTGCAGAAGTCTCTTTCTGCTCTTCAAGCCATGGAAGATTCCATGAAATCATCCATCCACAGAGTTTCTGCAAGTCCATGGTTGGCACCAGGAGCTAAGAAGATAATATATTTTATAAATGTACACCTGGGAATTGAATTTAAACATAGAAAAAAGTAAAAGTGAAAGTCGCTCAGTCGTGTCCAACTCTTTGTGGCCCCATGGACTGTAGCCCACTAGGCTCTTCTGTCCATGGAATTCTCGAGGCAAGACTACTGGAGTGGGTTACCGTTCCCTTTTCCAGCGGATCTTCCCGACCCAGGGATCCAGCCCAGGTCTCCCACTTTACAGGCAGATTCTTTACTATGCAAGCCACCAGGAAAGCCCTTAAACATTGAAACCCCGTCATTATTTAAGGCCACCCAGTCCAGTGCCTCCACAGTCCTTTAAACCATTAAGTTTGCCTCAAACCCCTGTTTCACTCCTTCAGATTGAGGGGCCAGTGGGTTGGACCTAGATAATCTGGAAAAAGCAGTGGATACCCCACTTCTGTGTAGGAGGAGAGCTTTACTTTTCAGAGTGAGTCACTAGGAACGCTTCTTAGGTCCCACCATGCCCCAGGAGAAGGGAATGGCTACCCACTCCAGTATTCTTGCCTGGAGAACTCCATTGACAGAGGAGCCTGGCGGGCTGCAGTCCACAGGGTCGCAAAGAGTCAGACACGACTGAGCGACTAACGCTTTTCTTCTTTCTGCCCCTGGTACTGTCAGTGCACATCTCCTCTGCGCCTGTAGGGGGCGGTAGGGCGGGGTCAGCATCATCGCGGCAACAAAAACCTTGGAGGTGACCACTCTCCAGATCTCAGTAACTGAGTTTCAGCCTTCCCAAAGCTCCTTCC
The DNA here is from genome assembly GCF_033118175.1 of Dama dama. Classification (NCBI taxonomy): domain Eukaryota; kingdom Metazoa; phylum Chordata; class Mammalia; order Artiodactyla; family Cervidae; genus Dama; species Dama dama. Next base: position 18,302,954 of record NC_083687.1, on the reverse strand, counting down.
ACAGACGTCTCTGAGTCAGCAGCAGCCCTGGAAGAGAGCAGGCCGAGGTTGTTACTCCAAATTCAGTGAATTGATTTGCCCGAGATCTTAAACTCAGGGGTCCTGCATCCCAGGCAAGCGCCCCTGCCTAGAAGGCAGTCTGTTGTGCTGTTTAAGAGAGGAAATGATTTTTTTGAAGTGTTGAATGTCAGAAGAAAAGTAAACAAATATATCATGTAGTATGTGGCAAGGTTCACACCCATGAATTTATCAATTTAACTTTACAGAAAAATTATAAGGATAGTGCAAGTAATTCCCATTTACAATTTATCAAAATTCCCCAATTGTTTACAGTTGACTCATTTGCTTTACTATTCTTTCTGTGTGATGTATTATATATATATATACATGTATACATACATGTACACAATATATGTGTATATTATGCATATAAATATATATTTTTTAGAGAAAATTATATAGACATCACACCCTTTTACCCCAAGTATTCTAATTTGTATTTTCTAAAACCAAGGGCATTCTCTTAACCTAATAAATGATCAAACTCAGTAAATTCAACATTAATAAGTTCTGTTATCTAATTGACAATCCATATTCATGTTTGGTTTACTGTCCTGATGACGCCTATTACAACCTTTTTTTTTTTAAGTTTTATCACACATTGCATTTAATGTCCTATCTCCCCCTTAGCCTTTTTTAAAAAATTGGAGTATAATTGCTTTACAATGTTACATTAGTTTCTGCTGTACAATGAAGTGAATCAGCCATATTTATACATATATCCCCTCCCTCTTGACGCTCTCTTGCACTCCACCCCCATCCCACCCCGCTAGGTCATCACAGAGCACCAAGCTGAGCCTCCTATGCTTTATAGCGGTTCCCACCAGCTATCTCTTTTACACATGGTATTGTATATATGTCAATCCTAATCTCCCAATTTGTCCATCCCTTCCCTCTGCCTCCAGACCTGATGCCCTATGGATCCTTTAGTCTCAGCTTTTCTTTATCTTATTTGACTCTGACATTTTCAAAGACTGCAAGTCCGTGATCTGGGTTTACCCTATGTTGCCTTGTGATGAGATACAGGTTACACTTCTGACAGAAATTAATGCCCCAGAAGAGATGCTGTGTGCTTCTGAGCATGTGACATCAGAGGGCACATGATGTTGGTTTGTCCCTTCCATCATTTAGCTATGTGATGTCTGCTGGATTTCACTGTTAAGTGACTATTTCTTCTTTGTAATTAATAAGCATCTTATAGGGAGGTATTCATACTTCGAGACTAAGTAAACTTCCTATTGCTCATCAAATGATCAGCCCCTAGGTTTGGCATCCATTGATCATTTTCTATCTCCACTGTCCCTTCTCTATTTATTAGTTGGCCTCCTGCTGTAAGGAAGAGCTCTCCTAGCAGGTGTTTTCAGCTCCTCTGTCAGAAGCTAAGCTTTCTTCCTTTTCTTTTCCCACTTAGTCTTTGTCTCCAAACTCCTGCTGGACTCCACTTCCCACCTCAGAACAACTTTTACAATCAGCAAGTCTTATTTCTGAGCAACTGATCTGAGATATCTGGGGCAGATAAAGTCAAAAGAGCTCTTAGATTTAGCTCACACGTCAAGATCTGTGGTGGTGAAAACAGTCTTGTGGTGGTAAGGAGGTAGGGGCACCTGGTCTCTGCTACTATGCTCCCTCCTGGTGGAGGTAGTAACACCATCTCTGGTGCTTGCCTGTAATGCTCTGGATGGAGGAAAAGGGAGGATGAAGGTCAAATGTCCTTCAGGGTCCTTATGTAACGAGTGCTGGGGGGAGGTCAGGGCTAGTTCACAAATGCAGCCAATTCAGGGAGAAACGAGGCAGGTAATCCCACAGAGCAGATCACACGCTTGTCACTTCTGCTCCAGCTCTTGAGTAGACAGGCGTTTCCCTCATCTTCAGCCTCCGTGGGTAACTGAAGCTGACGACAGCGCGTGCGCACTGGATGAGCGGAGCCCCTGCTGGGAGCATCCCAGAACTGGTCCTGGGGTTTGCAGTAAACTCACACGTGAGACCACTTGTCAGGAAAGGGCTGCTCCACACGGAGACACATGTGAGGTGAGGGGTCACGGTGGAAACCGCATCATGTTGAGACAGGATGTTGTGAGAACAGAAAGTTCTAGACAGAGAAGAAATCTAGAGATCTGAAGAGTAGAAATTTGCTGGTGATTTGGGGTTTGTTTGTGTGTTTTACTCCCCTTGGTGCTAGCCACCAGGTTCATTTTTTAGACAGTAATAGACCTTGCGTGGAGTAAGAAATTTCCCCCAACCCGATGAACTGGAGAAGGCATGTAGCCTGAAGGCTCTGCCACTTGCTGGGTGGGGATTTCTTAGGGAACTTATTAAACCTCTGAGTCTCAGTTTCCTCATCCATGAAATGGGGATAGCAGACCTGAGGATGATGTATGTAAAACAAATGGTCCATTTTGCATAATTTTCTTTTTTTCCCAATTATTTTTATTAGTTGGAGGCTAATTACTTTACAATATTGTAGTGGTTTTTGCTATACATTGACATGAATCAGCCGTGGATTTACATGTGTTCCCCATCCTGAACCCACCTCCCACCATTTTGCATAATTTCCTAACTTAATTCTTATTTAAAAAGAAACCTAAGGGACTTCCCTGGTGATCCAGTGGTCAAGACTCCATGCTCCCAATGCAGGAGGTGCAGGTTTGATCCTATTCGCCCCAGGGCATGGCCAATAAAAAGAAACCTAAGATCTGTTTTTAGAAAGCCTAACAAATAATAATTACTAATGAAAATAGTCTTTTAAAGGACAACCAATTACCACACTGTATGCCTTCAACTTACACAGTGTTTTTTAAAAGGCTATTGTGCAATTATACCTCAATAAAGTTGGGGGGAATAAAAAACAGGAAACAAGCCAAATAACCTTCAATGGGCAAACAGAAAGCAAACTAGGGACCATTCATACAATGGGGCACCATTCACCAGTTTAAAAAAAAGGAACTGTTGATGCTGACAGTGACTGAGATGAATCTACAGGGCACTGTGCTGAGTGAAAGAAAACTACACACTATATGATTCTATTTTTATACTCTTCAGAGTGAAAATATTATTGATGGAGAACAAAACAGCGGTTGCCAAGTGTTATGGTTGAGAGAAAGATGTGACCTTTGAGAGGTAACACAAGAGAGGTTCTTTGTGTTGAGAGTTACTGGTATCTACGTATCTACATGTGTCTACACATGTGATACAATTTTGTAGAACAAGGAGGTAGGGGCAATTCAGGTGTAGGAGATTAAGAGGTACAAACTATTACATAAATAAGCTACAAGGATATATTGTATAACACAGGGAATATAGCCAATATTTTATAAGAACAGCAAATAGAGTATTATCTTTAAAAATTATGAATCACTATCTAGGACCTTCCCTTGTGGCTGGGTGGTAAAGAATCCGCCTATCAATGCAGGAGACTCGGGTTCCATTCCTGGGTTGGGAAGATCCCCTGGGAGAAGGAAATGGCAACCCTCCCCCATATTCTCCCCCTGGGAAATCCCATGGACAGAGGAGCCTGGTGGGCTAGAGTCCATGGAGTCGAAAAAGAGTCCGAGTCTGATACAACTTAACGACTAAACAACAATATTGTATACCTAGAACTTATATGGTACATCAACTACACATCAATTTAAAAATTCATAGAACTTATATACCTACAAAAATAGTGCATTAAAGACTAGTGGGGGGAAAACAGAACAAATAGCAACTGCTAAGAATCTGCCCTACAGGAATTACCAGAAACATAAGAAAAAATACATATGCATAAGATGTTCATTGTATAATGTAAAATATCAAAACCATGCTCAACAAGAGGGACTGCCCAGTACTCCTCAAAGAAAGAAAAAGGTATTATTTTAAATAATTTTGAAGGCATGGGAAATTTTAAAATAAAAACCCAGTAACTAAAACTATAGCTACAGCCTGACCTCAATTAGGTAAATATTTACACAGTGAGGAGTATGGAGGACCAGAGTATGGAGGACCTTTATATAAAGGATGCTGATTTAAACTCTGGAGGTGTTGAGGTAGGCTCATTTTATTTTCTTGGTTTTTCCTTAAGTTTTTGCTATTTCCCTCATGTGGGGCTGTATTGTACTGTTGTCTATACCTTGCCCACCCAGGCACCCCTTGAACAGGGGTTGAGGCTCCCACTCAGCCTGACCCAGTGGGACAGAGGGGCTCTGGGCTAGTGATGCCATCCTGATTACAAAGTCATGGGAATGACAGATGCTCCTGGGGGAGTTGATGATTCCCATTTCTGATTTGGGATTTGAGAGCTGAGGTCCCAACCTTGAAATATGTGAGGTCCTGCTTTCTAATCTCCTTTCAAAACTATGTTAATCTTATAGTCAGACTTAAGTCAATCATTTCTTTATAAATTTGTAAATAGTTATGAGACTCTGGGCAGAAGTTGCACTGTACTAGGCGTGGAGGAGAAACAGAAGCAATGTAAACCCCTCTCCTTTCTCCTGGAGGATAGACTGTTGCTGGAGAGTGAGACACACGTACAGAGCAGTTGAGGGTAGAAGAGACGGTAGGTGCTTGGCTTTCCTTGTGGCTCAGTGGTAAAGACGTGGGTTGGATCCCTGGGCCAGAAAGATCCCCTGGAGAAGGAAATGGCAACCCATTCTAGTATTCTTGCCTGGGAAATCCCATGGACAGAGGAGCCTGGTGGGCTACAGTCCATCTTGTTGTTGTTCAGTCACTAAGTCATGTCCGACTCTTTGCAACCCCATGGACTGTAGCCCATCAGGATTCCCTATCCCTCACTGTCTCCCAGAATTTGCTCAAACTCATGTCTATTGAGTCAGCGATGCTATCCTCTGTCACCCCCTTCTCCTCTTGCCTTCAATCTTTCGGACATCAGGGTCTTTTCCAGTGAGTCGGCTCTTCACATTAGGTGGCCAAAGTCTTGGAGCTTCAGCTTCAGCATCAGTCCTTCCAATGAATATTCAGGGTTGATTCCCTTTAGGATTGACTGTTTTAGCTACTAAAACAACAGCTGGGAGTGTCGGAAGAAGGAGAGGGCGGTCACTGTGGCTGAAGTGGTTTGAGAAGGAAGGCTTCCTGTAGGAGGGGACCATTGAGCTGAGCCTTGAAGGACAGGTGGGACTGGGTGATCACGGAGACTGAGAATGAATCCCAGGGCAGAAAACACCACGAGCACAGATGCAGAGGCACATGCATGCACCAGGGAGGCCAAGCCCTGAGTTTCAGGGAGGGTGACCTGGAATAGAGTTCCTACCAGTGCTCCCAGGAGACGGGGTGGGGGGGCTGAAGGGAGCCTCACAGCTCCCACCCCCAATGCAGGACAACACCATTGACTTCCTGGAGTACGTGGCAGCCCTGAACCTTGTGTTGAGGGGCACGCTGGAGCACAAGCTCAAGTGGACCTTCAAGATCTACGACAAGGACCGCAATGGCTGCATCGACCGCCAGGAGCTGCTGGACATCGTGGAGGTCAGTGTCCGCTGAGGGGTGGGGGCACCTGGGCATGCTGGATGCTGAAGTGGGGCCCCTGGGCCTGGGGGTGGGAAGGGGCATTGGGATCATTCAGAGTGTGCTTTCCAACTACCAAGAAATCAAGCTGGATATCAATTACAAAAGGAGAATGAGAAAATCCCCATCTGTTTGAAAATTACACTACTTCCTAATACTCCATGAATCAAAAAAACCAGTATCACACACACACAAGATATCATGAACTGAGTAATGATACTAACATAACAAAACTTTGGAATGCAGCTAAAGCTGAGCTTGCAGAAACATCTGTAGCCTTAAAATGTATGTACTAGAAAATAACAGACTGAAATGAAAATCAACAATCCAAGAAGTCATCTCAACAAATTAAAAAAAAAAAAGGCCAAAGAAAGCAAAAGAAGAGAATTAATAAAGAATGGAAATTAACAAAACAGAACACAAACGCTCAAGGAGTCATTGAAAGCAAAAGTAGGTTCTCTGGAAAGATCAACAAAGCTGATTGACTATTAGAAAGAATGAGCAAGGGGAAAAAGTGCTCTGGCTCAGAATCTGCACGAAACCCTCATTAGCCTCTTACTGTCCAGAGCTTCACTCTGAGGAGGGAGATGTTGGCCCATTTTACAGAAAAGGAAATCGGCCCGTGGAGGTCGTGTGGTTCGCTCAAGTTCATCCACCAGGAGATGCTGGGCTGCCTGTAGTGGTGCCTGCTTTGTGCCACGTGCTTGCTGGGCAGTGAGGTGTGGGGACCCCTAGTTCACACCTCTGTCCTAGGAGAGCCCCAGCCAAGGACTGAGGATACTCCTCACGTCGGTCTGTCTCTGCCCCTTTTCACTTCTGAACATTGCCTCATTGCCAGAAACAGGGCAAGGGAGACACCTGTGCTTTATCTCTGCAGCCCAAACACCTGTATCTCCCATCATCCTATCTCACACACATACACTTCACACACACCCACAAATCTACTGAAGTCTCCATGTCTTCCCTGTAAAGTGGAGGTTAGGCCATCACTGTGCCTTCGTTAGAGGTTTTGGGTGTCAGCTCTGATGCTCACAGTGGAAACACCAATGGTGTGGGAATGGGGCAGTGGGTGAAGCCAGGAACTCCTCGGTGGGAATTAGGCTGTGAAACCCTGAGGAAACAGCCTTAGCACAGGTCACTTTTAGTCTGGACCTCGGTCCCGTGATCCTCAGATGTACAGACTGGGGGGCAGTGCTGAGGACGAGGTGCCGAGGGACGTGGGTTGTGTGGGGGGGTCCAGAGCGTGCAGGGTCTCTGGGATGTTACTGGCTTCCCTCCCACAGTCCATCTACAAGCTGAAGAAAGCCTGCAGTATGGAGATGGAGGCCGAGCAGCAAGGCAAGCTGCTCACGCCCGAGGAGGTCGTGGACAGGATCTTCCTTCTGGTGGATGAAAATGGAGATGGTAACTGGAGTAGAGACGATGGTGGGGCAGGGGCGGGGTCTCCCCATCCTGGGTCACCCCACTTCCTCCACGTCACCTTAGACTAGGCCCTTCACTTCCCGGCAGTGAGATGGGTGTGGAGAAGAGAACATAAAATAACAAGGCTGTCACTAGCATGTGAGGCTAGTGTGTGCGTGCTAAGTCGCTTCAGTCATGTCCAACTCTTTGCGACCCTATGGACTGTAGCCCGCCAGGCTCCTCTGTCCATGGGGATTCTCCAGGCAAGAATACTGGAGTGACTTGCCATGTCCTCCTCCCGGGGATCTTCACGACCCAGGGATCGAACCAGCATCTCCTGCGTCTCCTGCATTGCAGGTGGATTATTTACCGCTGAGCCACCAGGGAAGCCCTGTGAGGCTTGTAAGCGGGATTAAAAACTCCTGCTGGAGTTGCCAGGCAAGTGCCGTGGAGGAAGAGGAGCTTTGGAGTCAGGCAGACCAGGATGCTTCATTTACCCTCTCAGCCTGATCTTAGTTTCCTCACCTGGAAAATGGGAATAAGAATAACTGAAAGGAGTAAATGGGGTCATGTACTCGCTGTAGCTCAGCGCCCCAGCCCCAGGCTGTGCAAAGAGGCAGTTGGCTGGGAACACACCCAGAAGAGCCCTCAAAAACATTTTAAGGGTCCCATGTGCAGGAGTAAAACTTGAATGAATTCATTTGCAAAAGAACATTTCAAGGGTCCCACGTGCAAAAGTAAAACTTGAATTAATTTGCAAAGCAAGTCCCTTGAAGAAACCCTTGGAGGTTCCAGGAGACTCCTGGAGGAAAGCCCAAGCTCAGGCCCTGAGACCGCAGGCTCGTCTGTGTACATCCCCACCCCATTTCTTCATTCCCCGACCTGGCATGACTGTTTCTCCTACTCCTTGCTCAGGCCAGCTATCCCTGAATGAGTTCGTTGAAGGTGCCCGTCGTGACAAGTGGGTGATGAAGATGCTGCAGATGGATCTGAACCCCAGTAGCTGGATCTCTCAGCAGAGGCGGAAAAGTGCCATGTTCTGAGGGCTCCGGGGTCCTGGGAGACCTCCAAAACTCCAGACTCACCAGGTTTCCAGAGCAGTGGGAGGGTCCCTGGTTCAACCTGCTTATGCCCACTCTTATCCTGGCTTGAACTTCCTGGCATCCCCTTGCAAGGAGTGGAGCTGAGTGGGGAGGGCAGGGGTCATTAGTCTGAAATGGCCAATAGGGCTATTCCATTGGGAGGATTCATTGGGTACTGAAGGGACTTGGCTTCCTCTCCCCCTTCAGCTGCTTCTGGGAAAGCTATGCCTTGCTAGGTGACTGTGGGGTTCCCACAGATTCCTACCTGGTTCTTAGTTGGAAGCAGGGAGATCTAGGGGTAGGGGTTCCGTAGATGAAATTAGCAATGAGAATGCCCACATAGTGTGAAACTGACTAGTAGAAGGGTGGGGCTGGCAGGTGTTGTTGACTCTGAAGGAAAGGTAGGAATTGGGGAGAAGGGATGTATAACAATTACATCCCCCCCAGGATCCCGAGGACTGTTCTTCCTGCCCTTGGAGGGGGTAGACTGTACTTAAAGGGGCTGTTTCAGCTCTGCCCTGGTGCTGCTCCGCCAGCCCCTTCCAATCCTCCCTACCCATCATCCCTCACACTCAGCTCTCCCACCCTGACCCCCAGAATGGACCCTCCACAATTCACCATCACAAGTCCACAAGCCAAGTATGTCTCCTTAAAGGATGGAGGAACCTTTCTTCTATCTCTGGGGAGAACTGGGGCCGGCCAGCCTGGGTTCTAGGACAGGCTCTGCCTCCAACTCCTGTGTGACCCATGGCAGGCATTTCTTTTCCCTGACCTAGATGTTTTGTCTGCACCATGAGCAGGCTGGACTCGACAAGCAGTTTTCAGATTATTACTTTTTTAGATATGGGATTCTTTTTGTTATACAAACTCTATGTGCAACCTCCATACAGAAACTAGATTAAAAGGCAGTCACTCTGGCAATCCATGGGTTAGGACTCTGCACTTTCACTGCTGAGGGCTTGGATTCAATCCCTGGTCAGGAACTAAGATCCTATAAGTCATGCAGTGCAGCCAAAAAATAAAGAAAAAAAAAAAAAGCAGTCACTCTGGTTGCAGGGGGCTGTACTGAGGAACTCAAAAAAGAAATCCATGTGAATAGATATGTTTTTGTGTTGAAGTATGAAGAATAAAACTAATTTGTAGATCCTGTGATTTCATGGGCATGATATCCATATAAAGTTAACTGTAAAAATAAATGTAAGGTTAAAAAAATAGTCAATTAAAAAGTAACAGTAATCCAGCTGGGACACAGATATGTTCCAAATCATGAAGATGGTATGTGAATGAGGTTGAGGAAATGTCCCAATTCTATCCAGATACCCTCCCAGCTCTGACCTCCAGCATTTCCCAAGAGGCAGCCACCAAGAGAAGCAGCAGAAATGTCAACTCCCTTTTGCCCCTGGCATTGAGCTCCACTTTCCGTCCATGTCTGTGCTCTGGCACCGGCTGACTTCCAGTCTAGAGTGGTCCGCATGATGGACAGGACAGGTGTGAACTAAATGCCCCCTCTCTTCCATCCCAGGGGGCTCGCTACAGGCTGGGGCTCCACCCCCTACTTTCCCCTTGTTTGCTCCCTCCCACCCCCTTGGATTTTCATTTGCTCCCAGAACCTCCCCTACACCCAGCTGAAGTGAAGACTCAAAGTTCAGAAGGAAAGAGCATCTCTGAAAAAAGTGATCACAACTAGTCCAGCCTGTGTCTCTCCCCAGGGTCTTGGTCAGGTGTTCCTAAAGCTGGAGTGTGCAAAGAATGGGGAGAGGGCCCCCTGTAAGAGACTGTTCCACTTCCCAACGGGTGTCAGGTCTTACTGTGGTAAGAGGGATTTAGGCTAGATCAGGGATGGTTGGGACACTTGCCATTAACAATGAGTCGCCATCCTATGGGGTACCATGTGATACCACATGGCACTGAGGGGCCAGCAGGGGAAGAATGAGGGTGTTGTGTAGTCACTTCTGAATAAATACAGGTTCCCGATGGATTAAGGAGGACTGTCTATAGTATCATAAGTTCTCTTGGCATATTGTTTGATAAGGATGCTGTGAGTTTCTTGAGAATGCAAACTGTCCTCTTCTTTGCACGTGTAACATCTAGCATTAATATAAGTAGCTGTTCGAGAAACGCTTGTTGAAGGGAGGAATGAATCAACACAGACCACTCTAATAGGCTCTGGGATGCTGGGGGCAGGGCGGGCATGTGACAGTACTCAGATGAAGGCTGCAGCCACCAGATCTGCAGGGTCCCACTGGAGTCCTGGGAATGCCTCAGAGCTTCTGTGTCTAAAACAGCATGGAACCAGAGAAGCTCAGTGGAAAAGCTGGTAAAAGCTGGGGGAGGTGCAGGAAGGGGGTAGGGAGGAGCCTGACGGATGCTGAAGGCTGCAAGAAGCAGTCACCACCAGCTGAGTCACACAGAGAGTTCCAGAACGCACCCCCCCCCCCCAGCCCCTTTCTGGACTCCTGCCCCTGTGCTGCTACCATGGACCCCTAAGAAGTGAGCTGGGCCTTTAATTTCAGTAGACTCTATCTAGCATTAAAACAACAATGAAACACCAGGCACCACCGTACACACCCTCCCCAGTACACAAAGAGCAGGCAGTGAGCTCAGCCGTCAGCCTCCGCGGCCTCAGTTTCCCTGCCGCTAGCCCCCTCCTCATCCTGCTCTCCATTCTGGAGCCTGCGCACAATGCGGGTAAGGTCCAGGCTTCGGGTCAGCGTGTCCAAGAGCATCTGGTCCTTCTGGACGCCCTCCATGAACTCCTCTAGGGAGAGTTCCCCTGGGGTAGAAAGAAAGGGCATCATGGGCAGGAGGCGTTCACGTCTGCTGACCCGGCCCAGAGCTACAGTCTTGTAAGGGGGAGAGAACCAAGGCTGGAGGAAGTGGCTGTGAACAGAGCCGGCCAAGGAGCCAGAGACCAAAGTCTGGTGCAGACATCCCCAAAGCCAGCTCCGTGGCCAGGGCGGAGGCAGGCGGAGGAGGTGGCCAGCAGTGGCCCCTTTGTGCCTCCCTCTCGCCTCCTGCCCTCTCCCCCTCTGAGCCTGGTGACACCCCCAGTGACCCTCCCCTGGGGAGCCCCAGCGCGGCCTCACCATCCCCATTGACGTCAATCTTGGAGAACACTGTATCCGTGAACTCCTCGGCGGTCATGGTCGAGTCGCTGCAGGGGTTAATGGCTCGGATGGCCTGGGAGGGAAGAAGGAGAAGTGAGAGGATCGGTCCTAACTCGTCTCAGCGGTGGATGGGGCAGAGAGAGCTCAGCAAGCTCCCGACGGGACAGTCGGGGAGCGACGGGAGTAGAAGTCAAGGTGTCCCGGGGCCTCAGACGGAGCTGGGGATGCGCATCTACAGCTCTTGGTGCAGAAGAGGAAACTGAGGCCCAGGGGAACCTGGCCCAGGTCACGCAGCTGGTGAAGGCCCGAACCTCCGCGGGGACCCTAAGTCTCAATCCCGCCCCCTTCCGAGCGCGCGGACAGACCCCAGCCGGCTGAAGACCCAGCCCCGGCTCTCAGCTCGGCCCCGCCCCTGCCCGGCCCTCGGCACCTGGAGTTACCCGGATGATGGTGAGCAGCTCGTCGCGGTCGATGCATCCGTTGCCGTCCACGTCATAGAGCTTGAAGTACCAGCGCAGCTTCTGTTCCACCTTCCCCTTGAGGACCAGGCTCAGCGCCGCCACGTACTCCATGAAGTCGATGTAGCCGTCCTGGGCGGGGGGCGTGGCCGCCTGAGCCCGTCTGTCTAGGCCCCGCCCCGGCCCCGCCCCCGGAGCCCCCAAGGGCCCAGGAGACGCTGAGCCCCGCCCCCTTGGCGCCCACCTGCTTTTGTCTCCTGGACATCCCTCATAGTCCTTCATAGTCCAACCTACCTACCCCACTGGTTTATCAAATCCGATAAGGCAACCCCCCAGTGGAGTGTAAATGGCTTATTGCTATCACTTCACAGGTACTTTGGTTCCAGCCGTCACTGTGATCCTCAAACTTCAGCCCTTTTCCAGTTTGGTGGGTATGGTTACAAGATGTGTGTAGTTGAGACACAACCCCCTAGGAACAGGGGCGTAATTTGAATGAGCTTTAAGGCGCCTAGATAAGGAATAGAGGTAGATTTGGAGGCATCGAGTGCCTTTCTCCTTCCCTTTATTCTTGGAAACTTACTGAGCACCGAGTAGGTGCTGTGATAGACTGAGGATTCAGAACTCAGTAAGATAGAAGCCCGTCCTGATGGGAGCGCACCGTTGAGGACACAGGCTGGAATCCTGCCCCACCGTCTCAAATATGTAGGATCTGGGAGGAAGGATTCAACATGACCCTTGATCCGTAGTAGTTATAATAGCTCCCACCTCCATGGAATTGATGTGGACTTAAATAAATGCAGGTATGTAAGGCACTCAACACTGCCTGGCACATAGTAAACACTCAGTAAATGCCAGCTATTATTACTATTATTATTATTACCAAGGCTTCCCTGGTAGCTCAGATTAGGTAAAGAGTCTGCCTGCAATGCAGGAGACCCAGGTTTGATCCCTGGGTCAGGAAGATCCCCTGGAGAAGGAAATGGCAACCCACTCCAGTATTCTTGCCTAGAAAATCACATGAACCTGATGGGCTACACCCCATGGGGTCACAAAGAGTCGGACACGACTGAACAACTAACACACACATTGTTACTACCATCACTATAGGGAAATCATGGTGCCATCATGACATATACTCGGGGACAGCACATCTGGACGGGACATTATGGACTCACAGACAGGAGAGCGGCCAGGCAAAGGCAGCAGAAAGGCTTCCTGGGGGAGGCGGTGCCCTCATTGAGTCTTGGAGGGATTGGCCATGGGGGAAGGTGGTACAAGATATTGCTGCAGGATATTTCCCCAGGACTCCCCATATGTTCAGCAGCTGACTCTCCGCCTGGCCCTGCCAGCCCTACCAATAAGGTCAGGGAAGCAGGAAACACAGGCCTGCTTCTGCCCACCTTCTGCCCAAGCCATGAAAAGCTGGGAAAGGGAAGCCTGTGTCTTGCAGAGAGGCTGAGTGCTGAAAGGAAAGGGGTACTGGACTCAGAGCCTGTGAACCCGGAGTCCAGCCCCTATTGCTCCACTTACAACCCTCACTCTGAAACCAGGAAGTTACTGAGTGGCAGGTTTGGGGTCTGTATGAAGAACTCTTTAACAGACAGAATTGCCCACAGTGGAAGGGACAGCCTCGTGCAGTAATGAGCTCCCTGTCCCTGAAAGTGTGCAAGCAGAGGCTGGGGTACTGTTATTAGGGACGTGGCAGAGATGGAACAGGAAGGCCTCTAAGAGCTCCCAATTGTGTGCTGGCCTTAGGTGAGGCCTCGACCATTCTGAGCTCCACGATGGAAGTCAAAATCATAGCGAATATTTTCAGGGTGTTTCCTTGTGTTCAAGGGCTTTCCTACACATGGCTGTGCCATGGGGCATGCAGGATCTTAGTTCCCCAACCAGGGATCAAATCCATGCCCCTGTAGTAGAAGTGCGGAATCTTAAGCACTGGACCACCAGGGAAGCCCCTCAATCACTCCTTGACCAACCCTCCTCTCAGGGTCTTTGTCATGGTAGAGCCAGGCCCCCCCTGCAGCCATGTTCAGAGAAGCAAGAGGTTTGCTTTCTTACCACTGTGGAGATTCCCCGCCCCCAGCAAGGGGACGCAGGGTAAGGACCCTTTGCTTTTCATTTTTTATCTTTCTGTATTGTTGGAAACTTTTACAATGAGCTGTCATTTCTTGGTAATTAAAATTTTTAATTTTATAGTTTTTTGTAATAAAAAATGGCCAGAATGGGGCAATGGAAAGGCACGTGCATTTGTGCCAGAAAGACCCAAACCCTGTCTTGGGAGAGACGTGGCCTTGGACAAGTCAGATAGCCTCAGGGTCTGAGTTCTGAAACAGAAGGACAGTGTGTGCCTTTCAGGATTGTGGTCTGGGTTAGATCAGTAATAAGACTACGACAATACTAACTTGTTTTGTGTGCTTCGGGTGATGTGTATTTCACTCACTGTACTCATTTAATCTCACAACCACCTCTGGGTATTTCTATCTCGATTTTCAGATGAAAAGTTGAAGGTGAGAGAGGTTAGGCCACATGCTAGTGAATGACAAAGCCTTGCCTAGAAACCGAGTCTCCTTGAGAATTCCCTGGTTGTCCCGTGGTTAGGACTCGGCCACTATCACTGCCGGGAGAGTGTAGGTTCAATCCCTAGTCAGGGAACTAAGATCCCACAAGCCTCGTGGCGCAGCCAAAAAATAAATAAATAAATATTAATAAACTGAGTCTCCTAATTGCCACCCAGTGCTCAGATGCAGGGATGGGAGATTTACATTGATTTGTGTGCACCTGTGTGATTGCCAGGCACAATCAAGTTCAGGCAAAACTCTGAAGTAAGCAAAGCTTATGTGAGTTGCCCTGGTCACATTCCCTACTCTTGACCGTACCCCCAAACCCTGCCCACCTGGTGCAGTTCCCTAGGATACAACTCTCTTCTAGTTCAAGGGCTGGCAAGCTTTTTCTACAAAGGGCCACATAGCACATATTTCAGTTTTGATGATCTGCAAAAGAATGCATGTGGTGTGTTTTAACAAAACTTCATCGACAAAAATAGGCCCAAGGGCTATTGTTGGCCCTCCCCAAAACTTCCAGTCTTCTGTATCAAAACTTCCTAGTCAAAAAAAAAAACAACTTCCTAGTCCTGGGTCCCATCTTGTAGCCAACCTGCCCCACTGCCTTTTGCTGGTGGCAGTGGGTGGAAGTAGTGTCCAAAGTGTGATTTATGCCTTCAGTGTACAAGACACTTCAAATGTTACAAAGATGCTCTTCAGTTTAGCAAGTATGAATGTAAATTAATATATATTATATATAAGTAGTCCATAAAACTCATAATTCCTCATATAGTCATTCACTCAAGTAAAAATACTGATTGAGCTCCTACTGTGTTCTAGGCACTGTTCTAGGTGCAAAGGATACAGCAATGAAAAAGAAAGACAAAAATCCCTGCCTTTGTGGAGCTCACATTCCATCAGGGAGATTGACCATAATCATAGCAGCTAAATGTTATTCAACATCATCTTCTAATACGAAGATGAGACATGCTCTAAGGGAAAATGGAAGGTCGAGGAAATGCCTGGGTGGGGACTAGTCCCAGTTAAATAGCGCTGAAACCAGGACTTCAGGGCAGGTATCAGTGAAAAGGAGACATTTGACCAGAGCCTTGCAGCTGGGGAAGCTGTGAGCTGAGCGGAATTCTGGAAGAAGACTGCCTGGTGGAACCCAGGCCCTAAGGCGGGGGTGTGAGTAGAATTAAAGAGGTCGGGTTTGGGACAATACAAGTGGTGCTTTTAAAAAAAAGTGAAAGCATTAGTTGCTCAGTTGTGTCCGACTGTTTGTGACTCCATGGATTGTAGCCTGCCTAGCTCCTCTGTCCATAGAATTCTCCAGGCAGAAATACTGGAGTGCGTTGCCATTCCCTTCTTCAGGGGATCTTTCTGACCCACGGATAGAAGCTGGGTCTCCAGCACTGCAGGTGAATTCTACTGTCTGAGTCACCAGTGGTGCTTACTTTGACAGAAATTGAAGAGCTAGCATTTGGATGACTCGGTTAGCCAAATACAGAGTTGAGGGGTTGCCCCGCCCCGGTGTCCTAAGTGTCATCTTAGATCTGAGATCCAAAGGGTTATCTTGATCCAAAGGGTTTCCTTAACAGGCAAGAAGCTGAGCTCCTTCAGTGCTTGTGGGTATAATGAGTTGAGGCTCAACCATGGACTCTGACACCTTTTCAGGAAAGATCCTTTCTTCTGGAGTATTTCAGGGGTCTAGCGTGAGGATGCCATCCCTTCTTGGTCTCTGTACCTTGAGCTCCAGTACTCTGACCCTGCACCCTTTTAGGAAAGCTCTCAGGCACCACAATGCTGCCCTTGAGGCTGGGATTCAAAGCCCATAAGCTGCTTTGGCCCCTTGATCCTAAATATTAGTGAGTTTTTAAATAGCCTCTGAGCCTCAGCTTTCCCTAGAAGCCCCACCTACAATGATGTTGGGACCCTCTGGGCAGTGAGGGGAGCCGGAAAAGCTCTGGGCAATGTCTCCCCAGCGTGCAGTGGACACTTGGCAGCTTCCTGCCCTCACCTTGGAGGAGGCAGCAGCCCAGGTGGGGGCCAGCAGGGAGGCAGAGATAGATGTGTGGATTTACATTCTTCTACCACCACATCTTGACTGAATTGCTCCAAATAAACGGAAGGTTTGCTCTGAAATACCAAGAAACATCTTAACTGATGCTCCTGATGTCCATGACAGTTGACGGTGAATAAGCCAAGGCAGAACAGGGAAGAAATGGGCTCCAAGGCCACCCAGCTGATGAAAACGAGGGATGGAAACTCACAGTGCCCCCTCTATCTTCTCAGGAAGCCCTATCCTGGTGCGTCCAGGTGATCCCTTGGGGAAACGTCTATAATTAGGTCCTCTTAGGATGAACTGAGGTCACTGGGGACTTGGGAGCTGGAGTAGCCTGGAGTACCCTGGTGACCAGGCAACCCTGACTGTCCCCAGTTCTAGGGTCCACAGATCATCATGGGATGGGTGACCCAAACAACGTGGACCTGCCCACCCCAGACCAGCAGGCCTGAAGCTCATCACCCTGCTTTCTGCCCTCCACCCCTCTGCCTTCTGCATCCTGGGAGCATCTAGGGGCCTCTGCAGAGACACCAGGAGTAGCATCAAGCATTTTTAGTAGGTGCTCGACGACCGTCTTGTTAAGTGTTCACCCTTGTTCTGGGGTAAATTACGCATGTGGAAGAGGCAGAGGAAACCAACGTCTAGCCTCCGAGGGCACTGACCGGGGTCTTTCTCTTCCCCGGGGACAAGGGCTGATTCATTTCTAAACCTCCAGCGCCTGACACACAGTAGGTGCTCAATGGACGTTGAAAACTGCAGTCCCTGACGTAGACATTCAGTCTCCCAGATAAACATTCATTCCTCCAGCTGTCCTCACACCTGCCCCTCCGACCCCCTCACTAGCCCCCGGGGCATCCCTGCAGCGCTCCCCACCCAGAGCCCGGCTCACTTTGTTGAAGTCAAAGGTCTCAAACATCTGCTCCACGTACTGGCTGGCCCACGGGCTCAGATTCTTGAGGCCGAAGAACTGGCGGAACTCGTAGAGGGTGAGCTGGCCGGAGGGGCACTCTGTCATGAACTTCTTGTACCATTGGTGGCACTCGGTGCTGCTCAGCTCCTCCACCGACTTACCGTCCATAATGTTCCCCATCGCTCAGGCCCGTGGGAGGCTGATGCCCAAGGGCCACTGGTTCTTGTCACCACTGGTCACCGCTGGTCCCCACACCAGCGCGGCTGGGCTTCCTAACACTGGGCCCTCCTCGCCCACAAGCCTGAGTTCCCCAGATCTGAGCGCGGAAGGGCCTGACGAATCCCAAAGTGCAGGGAAATGACTAGAGGAGGTGAGCAGAAGAGAGGAGGCCACCGGGGCTGTGCAAGCCTACACCAGATCCAAGGGCTGCCGGAGAACGCGTGTTAAAAGTCCCCACTAAATCCTTGCAGCCAATGGAGACCCGCTCACTCTGAGAAGAGGAGCGAAAATAGAACAAAGCTTAGGGGACCAGAGGCCCAGGATTACAGTCTTGAGCTGGAGGTGAGAGGATTTTCTTACCCAATTTGCAATCTCCTGATCCCTTCTTATGGGGACAAAGTGGGTGGCCAGCCAACAGCTGTTCTGATCCTGTCACCTCCACTCCCTTCTCCTGGTTTGAATGGGTGCTCAGTGTTTCTGGCTCCTGTCCTCAGACACGGAATTGAGGTACCAATGAGAAAGATCTGGTTTCTCTTCCAGAGCTGGGCCAGCTGAGGGCCCTTGGGAGGACTGCTGTGTAGTTACCCAGGCTGTGCACTGCCCCTGGCTGTCATGACAGAGGGGTTCCATTAACATCACGGATAGTTAACATATGAGGGTCTGGGCGATGCGGAGTTTACGGGCTCCCCGGACGAGACCAGAGAAGTCAGAGGAAAAACTCCTTTTACATAAAGCTGCACAAATACACATAGCCTCACACACACACACACACATACACACTTACATTCCTGGAAGCTGCATCTTTCCCATTGTGGGAGGCTAGAATTCAGCCCTCCATCTCACTCTGAACCTGACACCATCACCACTCAGGGGCAGGGGGAGGGGACATTGAGTGTGTGCCTAGTGGCCTGGGGCATGTGTGGGTGTGTGTATGTGTGTTTGTGAGTGTGCTGCTACCCGCTGGTCCTGGAAGCGTCCCTGGCTGAGAATAGAAGCCCATCTATGCAGCGACATCTTTCTCTGATCTCTAGTGGGACACTCTCTGGCCATAGACTATTTTATATATATATATATATATGTGTGTGTGTGTGTGTGTGTGTGTGTGTGTGTATATATAATTTTTTAAATATTTATTTTAAATATTTATTTATTTGGCTGCACTGCCAGGTCTGAGTTGCAGCACGCAGGATCTTTAGTTGGGTCATGCGAACTCTTGGTCGTGGCACGTGGGAAGCGTGGACTCTTAGCCACTGGACCACCAGAGAAGTCCCCAGCCAACGTTCAAGTGCACTTAAGCCCTAGCTCTGTCTTGTCCCTTCCCTGTCTGCCTCCCTTATCTGCTATGTGGACCACCCTCTCTGCATTTAAATAAAAAAGTAAACTAGAGGAGGCTTCCCTGACGGTCCAGTGGTTAAGACTATGCCTTCCAATAAAGGGGGTGCAGGTTAGATCGCTGGGTTTGATTCCTGGTTGGAGAGCTAAGATCCCACATGCCTCATGGCCAAAAAATCAAAACATCAAACAGAAGTGATATTGTAACAAATTCAGTGAAGACTTTTAAAATGGTCCACATCAAAAACATATTTAAAAAAAAAGCAAACTAGAACCCTCAGAGGCAGTTTGAGGATGGAGGCACCAGGAAGTCGGTAGTTCTTATACAGTTTTGTGGGAAAAATGTCAGGCTGTCATCCTAAGATTACTCCCTAAGAACGGGACAGAGGAACTGGGCCTGGAGAGGTCAGCTCAGAGAGGTGGCCCAGCTCAACAAAGGGCGGTCACAGCCTTCCAGCCATCAGGGCCCAGTCCTGTGTATCCAGGGGCTCTGAGCACTGGCTGGGTGGAGGGAGGAGCCTGGAGTGATGGGGTCTGTGCCCCTGAACACTGCTCAGCCCTAGAGGCCCTCTCTCAGGGGGACATCCCCTTCCAACAGCTCAGGGCACAGAGGAAGCACCTGAAGCAGAACCCTGGGCACCTAGGGAGAGATTTCCCTCCTTGACCAAGATGCTTCAGATGGAATGAGACAAAGCTCCCTGGGAACAGAGGAGCCTCTGGGGGCTGTTTCTCTGGCCCTGCTCTACAGGCATCTGCCAGATATGACTGAGGATGGGATGGGGTGGGGGGCTATGTGCTCTGGACCAGGTCTGTCTGCCACCTCAGATCTGGTTTTCCCCCAGGGAGCAGTTTTCTTCCTTTCCATTATCCACAAGATGGTCCCCTTCCCAGTTCTACAGCTCTTTTTGCCCATTGTCCTGAGAAAGTTCATCCAAAGGACCTGAGTTAAGGATGCCCCTTTAGAAGACCAGAGAGAGAGAGAAAGACTGAGACGAGAGTGATGTCAATACTGTTGTCCTTGTCACTTGTGAACATGATACCTATGATGAGAAGGAAACCACCAAAATGTTAACAGGGTCATCTCTAAGTTATGAGATCACCAGTGATTTTTCATCTTTGCTTAAAAAAAAAAAATCTGCATCTCAAAAAATGGTTCATGGGAATTCCCCAGCAGTTCAATGGTTAGAACGCGGTGTTTTCATTGCCTAGGGCCAAGGTTCAATTTCTGGTTGGGGAACTAAGGTCCTGCAAGCCATGCTGCACAGCCAAAATAAATAAAACAATTAAAAATAACAGTTCATAATGTACATATGTTGCTCACATAAACAGAAGATAACCATTTTTGAAAAAAGAATCAAATGGGACTGTTTTACTTCTCTTTCACCTAAAACGATTGACTTAAGATCGACAATGCAATCTGTCTGCTTTGATCAGGTTCTCTGGAGCATGGTTTTTTCCGGGGATGAGAGGGCAGAGAGGGCTCCTCCCTTTATTTTGCTTGGGACCCAGGCTAGGATTCATGCCCTTGCAGAGTCCTCTTAGGCCCAGGGTTTGAAATGAAGAGGTCAAAGAGGAGGTGACAGCTCATCTTTCCATCTCTGCTTATATTTTCCTCACTCTTCATGTGTGAGCACAAAAGCTACCTCCTCTGTGAAGCCTTCTGAATCTCTGCAGACTTCACCTTCCCTGCCTCAGCACTCTGACATCTTGCTTATGTGTTCTATTAGTTTTCTACATTGCATAACAAATTACCCACAAAGTCATCAGCTTCAAACTATGCACATTTATTATCTCACAGCTTCTGTGGACAAGGAGTCTAGGCATGGCTCAACGGGGTCCTCTGCCCAGGATTTCACAAGGCTGGAATCAAGGGACCATCTGGGCTATGTTTTCATCTGAAGGCTTGACTGGGGAAGCATTCACTTCTACCTCATCCAGGTCTTTGGTAGAACTCATTTCCTGTGACTGTAGGACTGAAGCCACAGCTCTCTGCTAGATATTGTCTGGAGGACACTCTCAGGTCCAAGAAGTTGCCCCAAGTTTCTAGAAGCTGCCCACGGTTCCTTGTTACATCGACTCCTCGACATGGCTGCTTATTTTATCAGGTCAGCGAGGAGATCCTCTCTGTAATCTGCTAAAATGGAATCTCATATAATGGAACCTCATCAAGGAAGTGACACCCATCACCTTTGCCATAGTCTGTCTTTGCAAGTCACGGGTCTCACCCACACTCAGAGGGAGGGGACTGTACAAAGGCAGGAACAACAGGTGGAAATCATGACAGCTCACTTTAAAGTCTATGATAGTCACACTTTTACAATAACAGACAAAACACTCATTTCTTTCTGAAATTATAAGCAGCTGGTTATTACCAGCCTGTCCTCAGGAATCCAGCAAGCTCTCCAGAGCAAGCTCCTCTGTCTTCCTCATTTTTTTACAACACTCCAGCACCCAGTAGCATGGATCCCACATGGTCATGTGCTGGTTATGCTGTGGGCCCCTCTCTCACTCCTTCTCTACCTTTGTTGGTCTGCTCTGAGCCCTAGGAGGCTGAAACCTGTGGACTGGATCACCTGGGCTCCCTGACCCTCTGGCTTCAAGCTAGGTTCATCCTTTGAGAAGCACTGCTAGGAGATTAGAGGACGGAAAGAGACCAAGGCTGGGTATCTGTTCCCCTCCCTCCCTGCTGGGCCACAGTTTGGGTCCTGGTTGTTTTCTTTGACCTTCAGCTACAGCTCCTGCTAGAACTCTCTCCAGGCTCCTATGACAAAGCCTCATCCCTCTACCCCTCAGGCTTAGGGGTAAGAAGGGCTTCCCTCTGTTGCTACCCTCTGGGCATATCATCAGTCCCTTAACCATGCCCACTTATCTGTGAACAGTTCCTTCATTACAGCCCCCCCTCAATTATCTTTCGGAGAGTAACATTTGACTGGGAGGGGCTCAATAAAACATTATTGAATGAATGGATGATAAGATGATAAGAAAAGATTCAAGAGAGCTAACACAGACTAGAGCTTTTATGTCTAAAACACCAGGTTAGGCTTGATGAACAGGCTCAAGACAGTCCTGTGGGATGGATGCTATTATTTCCATGTGAGACGGGAGGAATTGGGGGCAGAAAAATCACATTCTCAGGTTCACAAAATTTTTAAGTGGTGATGTACCAAAGTTTTTCCATGTTAAATTCTTGCTTTTAGGCTAAGTCGTCAAATCGCTGGGAAGGGAACTTCCTGGCAGTCCAGTGGTTAGGACTCCACACTTTCACTGTCAAAGGCCCAGGGTTCAACCTCTGGTCAGTTCAGTTCAGTCGCTCAGTCCTATCCAACTCTTTGTGACCCCAAGGACTGCAGCACGCCAGCCTTTCCCCTGGTCAGGAAACTAAGATTCCCACAAGCCACAGAGCTGGGGGCGAAAATAAGTCCCGGGGGGAAAGGCTGGATGAACCTAGAGGATCTATAAGCCTCTGAGTCTAGCGCCTTCCCTGTGGCCCCTCTGTCTGAGCAATCCCCCAACAGGGAGCTCGCTCCCGCTGGCTATGGGGCCCATCCCTCACTCCAGCCCAAGGTGCGTATGGAATCCATGGCTACCCAGCCCCAGAGGCCAGCCTCTCCCTCCGCAGGGGCTCTCGCAGTCCTGCTCCCCATTCCTCCCCCAGAGACACAGATGCCAAGTCAGGGAGACGGGGCTCCATAGCGAGGCATCCATAGCGAGGAGGAAGAGACGGACCCGTGAGAGGAGTACCGAGTGTCTGACTGGACCGGTCTGCTGTGGCCGCGTGAGAGAGGACCGTGGCCTCCCCTGGCTGCTGTCTGCAGGACTCCTTCCCAGGACAGATGCCGCACCGGAGTGAGAGGACCCACGAGGCTGAATGATGCCAAGGAGCGGGAGCATGGCGGGCAGGGGTGTAGAGGCAGAAGCCATGTCCGGAAGGGATGGGAGGGGTGACAATCCCAGTCCCGACTGACTCGCTCCAACGTGCCCGTGTGCCCACTGGCCACCTCCACAGAAACACAACAGAGCCCGGAACACAGGTTCTGGGCCTCCAGAGACTGTCCCGCCGAGACCGACCTGGCACCTTGGCTGGCTTCTGTCAAGGTGTCCTGCAAGCGTCGGTGGAGGCTGCTTTACCAAGGTGAACCTCTAGGCGGCGACCTTCACCAGGAGCGAGGGGGAGGCGTCAGTTGAGCGCGTGCAGATACGGGCCCCGCCCCCACTCCTCGAGGCTGTCGGGTCTGGGGGAGCAGAGACGGTTCTTGTTCATCTTTGTAGCCCAAGGGCCCAGCATGCGCTCGGTGTTCACCCAGTGTCTGTGGGATGATTGTTGGGAGGTACAGCTTTGGGTTGTGTGTAGACTGAAAACTTGCCTTTATCTCTGCCTCTTTTGAAAAGCACACTGAGATGGCAATTCATTTCTAAAAGCTGCAGATCCAGAGAGACCAAGAGAAGAAGACAGCAGATGACAGGTTCTAATAAAAATTTTGGACGAGAGAAATGGATGGGCGAGTGGTGCCTTACCAGAGTGTGGAAAGTTGAAACCTGAGTGCTAGAGAGCAGGAGAGGGGACTTCCCTGGTGGTCCAGTAGCTAAGACTCCATGCTCCTAGTGCAGGAGGCCTGGGTTCAATCCTTGGTCAGGGAACCGGATCCCACCGGCCACGACTAAGAGTTCGCATGCTGCCACAGAGATCCCCGGTGCAGCAGCTGAGACCCAGTGCAGCCACATAAATTAAAAATAAATAAAATCTTAAATTCCCACCACAGGACTCTGGAAGCTCAGGAGATAGGCACAGAAGGTGCCGTGGGGGCTGGGGTGCAGGACAGGTGGGGCAGAAGTAGGGGTACTGGTGGGAAGTTTGTGTCAGGAGCAACTCGTTCCCCAGAGGCCCTCCTCAAGGCAGCAGAACGGACATCTTAAGGTGTCATCTCTCTCCTCCTGGCCCTGGGGGAAGGTTATTCTGAGACTTGAACTGGACAAGCTCCAGCCTCGAGAGACAGCTCGAGAGGAGAGAAGGGCTGCTCTGGAAACCAGGAAGTTATGGCAAAGTCTGCCTATGAAAAGTGAGACCCCTGCCCAGCTCCTTCCCACACTGGCTCCATGAACAATGGCAACCAGGAAGGAGAGACTTGATACAGATGCCAAATGGCCTGCTTCCAGCCAAGGATCACTAGACATTCAAGGAAGGCCTCTAATTTGAAAGACAGCCTACTTCAAATATAATACATAGAAAAACCTGGGTCCTTTGCTGTTAGGTGATATTTAGGACACCCTCTCATCCTTTTTCTCTGGCTTGCCATCTTCTTTTCAGAGAAAGGTGTCCAGGTAAATCTGGCCAGTGGATTGGTTGCTTGTCTGGGTCCCCAGCATCCTGTCTCTTCATCCCACACCGGCCCCCTTGTCTCCTGTGCCCTAGAAGTATGCACCACTGAATCCACCATTCTATCTGCAATAAGACGTGATTCCTAGAAATGAAACCAGTTGGAATCACTCAGTTGTCTGCTGGTAAATATTTAACTACTTGGCTCTATGGAAAAAAAGAAATCCTGTTTTATAGATGTTTGCTGGTTTCCAGGGTGTAAATACTTCCACTGTGCTGGTTTCAAGCTACCAGCGTGAAGTCACTGATTGTGGAGTCGGGAGCTGCCCACTGCCAGCTCTCACAGGCCAGTTGAAGCTGGCGCCAGCAGGCCATTGGATCCAGCCTTGGGCGGCAGTGACCAAGGACTCACTCTGGCTCGGAGTCAAGTGCACTGTGCTTTTACTCTCCTTCTCCGTGAACCTCGGCCCATGAGCCTAACGTCAGCATCAGCTCTGCTGGACCAGAAGGGAGACTTAAGATGGGAAGTCCATCCCTCACCAAAAAAACTACCAGTCAGAAAAGGCAGTTTTATGTAAAACTAGGAGCTAGAGAGGAGGCTCCCTGGAGATCAGGTTCACTCCCTGCAGGACGTACCCCTTCCCCAGTGGTTGCTCCAACCCTAGATCATGGTCGATTGATGTAGCTCTTTCTTGTTATTGGAGAGGTTGCCAAACTGGGACCACAGGCAGGGTGTGGCCAGCATGGGCTTTGCTTGGGACTCAGGCTCTGCAGGGGAGTTGGGGTTACTCTTGGGGTGAGCTGATGAGAATTAGGTCCTTCCAAGTCTTCAGGCACCTCTGGCCGTAACCCTGCTTACAGCACCCCTGTGGCCTCAGTTTATCCACCCATAGCCACCCATTCAGATGCCAGGGAAAGGAAGAAGAAACTTTAATTGCTGCTGAAAAGCGAGACCTCCCTTTGCCATTGTTGACAGTGGGCAGGGCACAGCCGTCCTAGCCCGGGGACTTTCTGCTCCTCCGGGAGGGAGCAGCCCTTCCCCTTGGGGACCCAGCATCGTGGGGGTGAGGGTGCAGGGTAGGGGGCTTCTGACTGGCACAGGCCTACGAGCGCCACAAGACCAGGTTGGCGGGAGGCACGTCGAAGCGCTTGCGGGTGTGGTCGGTGTCCCGGCGGTATAGGTAGCCACAGGTGGGCTTCTGCAAGGTGTAGAAGGGGTTCAGGGAGTTGGAGTACTGGGAGGTGTAGAAATTGAACCTGAACTTGTCTGGATTCTGCCCTCTGGGGTCCACCACCACCGGCACATAGGCTGCTGCCAGAGTCTGCTCACGGTCCTGCTTCCACGACAAGGACAGGGGACAGTGTGGAGCCTTCACCTTTTGGCCTGATGGCGTCTTTGGGCCATGACTGGGTACTGAGGATTTCTGTGAGTCCTGGGAGGAAGGAAAGAAGGGGAGAGCTGGGTACTTCGCGAGGGCCAAGGGCGGGAGGGAGGGGGCAGGGGCACTGCTGAGAGGCCCACAGAGCTACCCCTGGAGCCCAGCTCTGCTGGCCCTGGAGCTAGACACTTGCAGGCAGGAGAAAGCCTTCAAGCTCCACCACCTCACCTGCTTCTACAAACCTGGGTTTGCTTCTTGGAGACCTCGACCAGCTCAGAGGCTGGGAACCCGGGGGTCATCTCCAACCCCACCCCTGCCCCTTCCCCTGCATCCTGTCTGTCCATCAATGTCGCCCACATCCTTCTCTCCCTGGCCTCTGCCACCGTCCATCAGGCCTCCATCCTCTCTCCTACAAGGTGACTCCAGCTTTCTACCAACTCTTCCTGTTTCTTTATCTCTTGCGTTCCCAGCCTGTGCTTCACACTCTGAATTAGTCTCTCTATTGGGTTGGCCCCAAAGTCCATAACATCCTACGGAAAACCCTGAATGAACTTTTGGACCAACCCAATATATTAGTGACCAGAATGTATGGCTTGTCCTCAAAGCATCTTTTGCTGCCCAGAAAATAAAGGCCAAGTCCCCAGCCTGGAAGGACAGGGCTCCCCCAAAGTTCCCGAGTTCCAGCTATCCAATCTGCCTGTCACTTCCTGGTCACACCTGATCCTTTCAGGCAGTCTTACCTTAGCTCAGGCTGTCCCCCCCAAACTAGTCTGCCCTCCCTCCCACCCATCAGGGATACTCTTTCCTGTTCATCCCTGAGCCTCTTAAGAGCAGCACTCTCTTACCCTTACCCTTAACATAATAGCCTCCAAAATCCTACTCCTTCTCTTACTCCAGACCAAGACATTGAGCAAACGCTCAATAACTATTGGTTCAACAGAACTGGATTCTAGTAAGGGGTCGTTGGCCTTCCAACCAGCCAGCCCGGTTCTAATTTAGAACACTTCTCATTGTTACAGACTGTGTCTCCCACCCAACAATGTCTGCCCTTTATAACCACTCTTGGGTGATTGGGTATGGAGGTCCACCCTCCTAGGAGTTCCCTGTTGCAGCCTTTATCCCATGCTACTGACATTTATTTGGCCCTCTGTTGCTACCCTCCTTGACCATCCTGTGACTGAAACATCTTCCTCACCTTTGAGCCCCCATACCATCACCCAGATCCTGGGTGCCCTCTCACTAGGAATCTTCATAGCTGTGATGGAACAACCCGAAGTCTGAGATCCCTGAGTGTCAGGCAGCTCTGTTGCACTCTCCCAGGCTGCAACTCTCAAGAAGACCCATGTCCTGTTTGCAGAGGCCCCAGGGAAACCCCAGCTGTAGAGCTATTGGAAGTTGAACCCCTGCCATCTGACAAAAGAAACCCCCAATACTCAAGTCATAATGTACGTTCTGTTGTGTTTAATTTATAAACTATTTGCCCAACTCACACTTGCCCAGGCTTTTCTCCAAGGCAGTCTCTACTCCCATAGGTTCCCACCTAGCAATATATGACCCTCAGCCTTGCCCTTCAAAATTCTCCCTTATCCTCCCATGCCAGCAGCTCTCATGACACCTCCTCCAGGAAGCCTCAGATGCTGTGGCCTCTGCACCCATCTCACCATCTTCCATGCCTTTAGGCCCTCCTCCCGGGATGTGGTCCTTCGCTGGGCTGGGATTAGGATGAGGCAAGGCTATGCATTTTCAGGAGGGGCTCATATTCAGACTCATGCAAGGGCACAGTGAGTGTCTCCTTTCAAATATTTTGCGCCCTAGGTCCTGTGCTTGCCTCATCTTCATCCCAAATAGTGGTCCTTCCAGGCTCTGGCTAAAGTCCCAGCAGCCTGTACACTGCTCTCAGAGGTCAGCACCACACCCTATTCACCTGGGTCCCCAGGGCTCAACCCAGTGCTGGCACACAGCCAAGCTGGTGAGAGAGGCGCACGAGCAGTCAGCAGCCTCTCCCCAGACCCGTCCAGGCTCGGCCTTGGGGCTCACACTGGGAATGAGCGATGAATAGTCATAATCCGTGGTCGTTTTTCACCACCACCCATGAGCACAGCGCCGAGCCCTTTCAGTGGATTTCCTCTGAGAGTCCTCACATTAACCCTTTAAGGAAGGTATCGTTATGAGCCCCGTTTATGATTGAGAAAACAGAAATCAGGAAGGTATTCCCAAGTTTAGGGCCATGTGACTGGTGAGGAGCTAGGCTGCGATGGGGACCCAGGCCTGGCTGACTCCAAAGGCCACACCCTTACCCCACAATACATGCTGTGTCCACAGCACTGGGGGGATGGGGCCCGCCAATTCATTTCTGTTCTCATTTCATCATCTTGCTGGCCCCTTGCTAGATGTGCTGGGAGGCAGGTGAGCAGCTAGGGCGACCCCTCCCCAGGCCCCAGGCTCGCTGGTGAGACACGGCGGCCTGATGTCCCGGGTGTGGCGGGGACACTGTGGGGTTTTGAATGCTGGGTTTTGGTTCTGGGTCCTTGGACCTGGCACAGACAGGATGACACCCCAGGAGTCTGAGGTTTATTCTATGAATTATCTCTCAGCGCAGCTGAGGATGTGACATCAGTTGTTCTATCCATTCGTGCTCCTCTTACGCACCCAGCTCTGGGTGTACAAGTAGCAGAGACACTACACATATGAACACAAATATGAAGCCCTGGGGATAGTGCTTCTCAGTCTCGGCCCCGTTGACACTTTGTGCTGGATACATCTTTGTTGTGGGGCTGTCCTGTGCGTCAAGGGATGCTTAGCATCAGCCCTGGCCTCTGCCCACTAGCACCCCCCGCCAATTGTGACAGCCGAGAGCGTCTCTCGGTATTGCCAGCTCCTTCCGAGGGTGGTGAGAATCAGTGCTACAGAGTCCATGACAGTTTCCTTTTCCTCAGCATTGAGGCTGATCGCCTGGAGGTGTAGAATTTTCCTTTCCTGGGCCACACAAGTGGCTCGGGTTTTTCGTGTTAAGCCTGAATCCAAGGATGCGGGCTTCTGGTCCTCCTGACACGGCAGGGAGGCTCAGCCTGTGCCTGCGGAGACAGGGAACAGCAGAGGCCCCGCCCCCACCAGCCCCTGCTCCCCAGCAGCTCCAGGCCTCCTGGGCCTTGCCCCTCAGGTTCCGGAGCTGGTGTGAGAGGTGACAGAGGCAGGTACTTTCAGAATTGTTGTGGGGGGTTCCTCCTGCAAGGGGAAGGGCTGGCAACACTCTTTCCTAATAGGATCGAGAATCTACCAACTGCCAGGGACTAACCACTGACCTCTGCAAAAGCCCCAAAGAGCCATTGTGAGAGGTTATTCCCATCTTTCTGGCTTCCCTGGTGGCTCAGATGATAAAGAATCCACCTGCAATGCAGGAGACGTGGGTTCAATCCCTGGGTTGGAAAGATCCCCTGGAGGAGGGCATGGCAACCCACTCCAGTATTCTTGTCTGGAGAATCCCCATGGACAGAGGAGCCTCCTGTCTTTCTAATGCAGAAACTGAGGCTCCGAGGAAGCTAAGCTTGGTCTAAGTGCACATGGCTAGTGAGTGGCGTGTAAGAACCTTGCAGAAGTTGCACAACTAATGACCAGTTAGTGCAGGAGCCAGGGTTTGAATCCTCCTCTTCTGCTCCGTCCCAGCCCAGACCCTGAGTCTCCCGTCAGCTATGCCCCAGCTGCTGCTGCCGCTATACTTGGGACCCTGCTTGGGCGACCCAGGACCCCCAGCACATCCAGGGATGAGGCTCACAGAGGAATTGGGGCAGAGGGACAGTCCCGGGAAGGAGCGAGGGAGGAGGAAGAGAGAAAGGAGGCAACGGATGGGAAGAGGAGGAGGAAGCCGGGCAGCCCCAGCCTCGTCCCGCCCCTTCCGGGGACCCAGCCAGGTTCCAGGTGACTAAGCTCCGAGAGCTGAGAACACCCCATCCCATGTTCAGCCCAGCACTGCCAGCTCTGGAGGGAGGGTGGGGCCCGACTGCATACTTTCCAGGTTAACATCTGGTTTCATTTAACCGTCTCCTCCCCTCTCAGGTCCTCCCTGTCAAATGCACAGCGTGTGTGCATTTAGAGAAGTGGTTCACACGGGGTGGGGGGGTAGTTCCTCTCCCACCCCACCCCCGGGGAACATGTGGCAATGCGGGGAGACATTTTTGGTGGTCACAACTGGGAGGTGCTACTGGTGTCCAGAGGCCAGGGATGCTGCCAAACATCCCACAGGACACCAGCCTCCCCTGCCCCGCCCATGGCAAAGAACCATCATCTCACAATGCTGAGGTCAAGAAAACG
Source organism: Dama dama (assembly GCF_033118175.1). Lineage (NCBI taxonomy): Eukaryota > Metazoa > Chordata > Mammalia > Artiodactyla > Cervidae > Dama > Dama dama. Next base: position 18,273,280 of record NC_083687.1, on the reverse strand, counting down.
AGTTTAGAGGTGAAAGGAAGGCCCCCATCTCCACTATCTGCTTTCTGCTGCCGTAAGCCTCCCACTCCTCTCGTTCCACAGGGGGCAATGAAGTTTAAAGGGCAAGGAGAAGGTCCCACCAGCCCTTTCGCTCCTTGCTGAATCACACTCCCGTTTTCATTTGGGTTTTGAGTTAAGAGCCAAAAGAAGGAATCTGACACCCTCTTTCCATAACCCCCACAAGCCACAGGCAGACCCACCCAGGCTTTTTAGATATATCATATATACATTTGTCCCTTAACCAGACCAAGAATAGGGAAGAGGGAGACTTCAGGGTGGCACTTTCTGAGTAGGGCAAGAAGACTTCATATGTGAGATGAGGTCCAATACTTCAGGCCCCTCTTCCGGCCCCCTGCCTATCTGCTGGCCTAGCCTGCGCCTGACATGCCACCATTAGCACCTCCCTTTTTCGTGGAAGGCCTTGTGCCCTGTCAAAATGCAAATAGCACTGGGTGAGGCAGCTGGTGAAGCCTCCCAGGGCACCTGATGCTGGAAATGAGCCCAGGCTTTGGAGTTTGAAGGTCTAAGCTCAGGACCTGACTCTGCCCTTACAGGTCGGGCATCCTCAGGCAAGTCACTGAACCTCTTTGAGCTTGACTTGCCTCATCTGCAAAACGGGGCTAATAAGGCTATGTACTGCACAGCTTGTGGTGGGGGCGCCATGAATCGTGGGAGCTGTAAAAGAAAGTGGTAATTATCATCAGCCCCATCCAGAAGTTACACGGAGGTGTCACACATGCTCCCCCGAAGCTTTATGAGCACTTATTTGCCTTCAGTGAGGGGACGGGGACTCTGAAGGGAGTCAGTGAGAAGGCCAAGTGGGGGGGGGCCTCGGCTTCCTCAGGAAGCCACTACCACCCACTGGGCACCTGCTCTTCCGGTAATTTGTTTATTTATTTATTTTTGGCCACACCACGCTGTGTGTGGAATCTTAGTCCCCCAGCCAGGGATCGAACTCTTGTACCCTGCAGTGGCAGCTCAGAGTCCTAACCACCGGACCACCAGGGGAGTCTCTCCGGTCATTTATAATACACTCTGCCTGTTTTCCCATCTATGAAGGATAACAGAGACTCTGTCTCATAGGGTTACTATGAGTTAATGAGATACTCTCCTTAAGGCGCCTGGACGTCTTTAGCCCTCAGTAAACGTTGACCAGCATTATTACTTATCACAAGTGTGCCGAGGAGGTGGGGCCATGCAAACTAACGGTCCAGGAAGCCTCTCGGGGAAGTGAAGGGGCAGAGACCAAAGGAGCTGAATGGTGGTCACCTGCCCGCCCCCCACCCCACCCCCAACCAGGGGAGACTAGGACAGCTCCACAGCTGGGGAACAGGAGTCATCGGCACCTAAACCTTTGGTAAAAGTCCCTCAGCTCCCAGCCGCACAGGTGGGCTGGGCAGGGGCCTTCACCCTCCTTTCTGCCAATCAAACTTCTTGCCACTTTGGGCCGCCCTGATCCCACACCATGATGTCATCCCACCTGGAACATCCTTGACCAGCTCCTTCCTTGGTGGTGAGATGGAACTTGTGGCAGCCAAGGGCTCCAGAGGTATTCAGGGACTCTTGGGAGGGTCTGGGACACCAAGTTAGGGAGAACTTGTGTGGGGCTGGGGGCATTGTGACACCTCTTTGACAACATAATTCCTTCTATCTTCCTGAGGAGATACAGGGGCAGGGCTGGGGGCAGAAGCTTCAAGGTCTGGATGGTTCTTTGAACCTTAATACCTAGTCACTCTGCAATTCCTTCTTCCCATGGTGCCCAGGACTGGTGAGCTATGGGTAGTGGGGTGAGTGGAGAGTGGGGGAAATCATTCTGTTTATTCCAGTAGCTTGGGGAGTCCTAATGTCCCCCAAGCTCCCCAAAAGGTCACAAGTAATCACTGGCATAGAAGAAATGTAGCCGGCTAACTCTCTATTCGCTTTCTTCCTCTCTGTCTGCCTTCTCAAGTATAGGAATGAAGGATGATGGATGAATGGATGGATGGATGGACAGATGGATGGATGGACACCTGAACTCATGGATGGACATATGGATGGACAGAGCAGTAGGAGAGCAGCGTGGGAGGTGGATGGATGTGAGTAGGTCGATAGATGGTGGACGAGCAGACCCTCCTGATTTGAGCCCTGGTCACCTTCTTAGTCTCATCTCTTGCTATCTTTTCCCTCACTCTTTGTAGCAGCTACTTTCTTAACATGCCCTGCTCTCTCCCTTCTAAGTCTTTGAATTTGCTGTTCCCTTTCCTAAACCTCTTCAAACAAGGGGTTAGAAGATGAAGGGATGGATGGATGAGTGAGTAGACAGGTGGTTAGGTGGGGTGGCCACGGGTGAGTGGGTGGGAAGATGGTCCATGCGGATAGATGGTGGGTTGTTGTATAGAGGATGGGACTTCAGGCTTAAAGCCAAACTTTATGAGCTTGAATCCTGGCTCTACCATTTTACTAGTTGTGTGACCTTGGGCGAGTATAAATAACTGACCTGTCTGTACTTCTGTTTACTCATCTGTAAAATGGTTGGACTAAAGGTCCCTAACTACTAATAATAGAGTAGGGCAACGCACTTAGGACAGTGCCTGGCACAGAGGAAGCACTCAATAAATATTAGCTATTATTGGACTTCCCTGGTCTAGTGGTTAAAACTCTGTGCTTCCAATGCAGGGGGCATGAGTTTGATCCCTGGTTCGGGATCTAAGATCCACATTACACACGATGTGACCAAAACATAAAAAAAAATAATAAAACTGGCTATTATTATGTGTGGGTGGGTAACTCTATTGAGGGGTAGGTGGCTGAATGGGCTGCCCTCTTGCCATCTTCAAAACCAGATGTCTCCTCCCAACACACCTCCTTCGGGCCCGATTTCCCCAACATCAGACTTCCAGGAACGTGTCAGAAATGCCCCATGTCGGACTGCCCTGTGCTTCTCCCTGGGTCAGTGAGGGAGGAAAGGAGGAGGCCCAGGGTGAGGGAGGCAGAACAGCTGGTGACTTCCTGCCCTCCGCCCACTGGCCAGGGCTGGGCGCAGGACTGTTTCCTTCCTGGCACCGTCAGCACTGCGTGTTGAGCATGGTGTAGACTTTGTGGCCCCCAGGCGGACTGGGAGTTGGGGTGTTAATGACTTGTACGCTGTGCTCAGATCTCACACCCTAATGGTAATGACCCCTAATTTCTGGAGAAGATGGGAGGGTCCAGGAGGGGAGGCAGGCAGGGAGGAGGGGGGAAGAAGGGCAGCCCTGGTGGAGCCGCTGATCTGGGATCTCCAAGGCTCTGGGCAGATGGTATCTTGCTTGGGAGAGGATGGGGAGGAGGGCCTGAGTTATATAGTTATTATCATTTCTAAGCCCCAGACAGCACTGAATCAGTTCTGCCTCCTGGAAGCCCACCCTTTCTGACTTCTCTGCCACACCCCCAGCATGAGCTCATTTTATTCCTCATCATAATTCCTGGAAGGTAAGGAGGGTGATCTGTACCCCACGGCACTCAGTGGGTGTTTGGGAAGGATGAGGAGAGCTGGTGACACGCCGGGTTGACTTGTGGAGCCCAAGAAGATCCCCACCCCTTGCCACACACACCTGTCCTCTGTCCCGCTGTCCCTCCTGCCCTCTTTGCTGTTAACGGTGCAAACATGTGGCTTTCAGGGTCCTGCTACCGTCTTGCTTCAAGTAGCCTACTTATTTGAACATCCTCTTTCTACTCCTCCTTTGCTGTGTGATTTGGACAAATTACTTAACCTCTCTGATCCTTACTTGAGTTTCCTTTGTTGGACTTCAAGTACAAACGACTGAGCTATTCCTACAGCTCACATCAGGGTGCCTTATCACCATTGGTCCATGAAGGCCTCCTCTCTTGTTATATTAATTTTCCCTCTTTATCTCTAATCTCCAACCACACTCTCCACCCACGCCCACCAGAGGCAGCTATTCTAATGTTCTTAATAAGTATCTTCTTGTTCAAATGTGTTTTCAAAATACATCTTGTTGTTTTGTGTGCAGGTAGTGTTCATATACATAAGTGGTTTTGTGTGTTCCAGATCTCATTCTGTTGTTTACTTTGATCGCTATCTTCTGTTTTTAAGATCCATCCGTGTTGCTGCTTGAGCCTCATTCCTTGCTTCCAAAAGGCTCTGTATGTTTTTCCTCCCAGGTATCTCCAACTCCCCATCTCCACAAACAGCACTGCAATGACATCACATCCACAGGCCCTTATGGACCAGGGTGAAGGTTTCTTTGGGGCCTACTCCTAAGAGAGGATTGACTGGTCACAGGGTATGAGTAGATGTCATTTGGGGCTTCCCTGAAGACTCACTGGTAAAGAATCTGCCTGCCAATGCAGGAGACTCGGGTTCGACCCTTGGGTCAGGGAAGATCCCCTGGAGAAGGAAATGGCAACCCATTTCAATATTCTTGTCTGGAGAATACCATGGACAGAGCAGCCTGGTGAGCCACAGTCCATGGGGTCATAAAAGAGTTGGACACGACCTAGCGACTAAACAACAATAGATGTCATTTGAAGTCTTTTTCCCTCCATCCACAACATGGATGCATTGTCCTCTTCCTTGGTAGAGCTGACTTGCTGGTAGTAGGTTGGGACTTCCCTGGTGGTCCAGTGATTAGGAGGATTCCACACTTCCACTGCAGGGGGTGCGGGTTTGATCCCTGGTCAGGAAACTAAACTCCCAAGTGCCATGTGGTGTGGCCAAAAAATAAATGAAAAAAAACACCTTTAGAAGATGATATTGGGTTAATGCACATAGTCCACTCGGCCCTGTGCCTCACACAGCAAAGATGCTCAGTGAATGGTAGATGCAGCTGCTATTACTTTCAGGTCTCAGGAAGAGAGGGAGAGACAAGATGGACCCACGAGAGGGTGCATGGAAACACACTCAGGGCTCAAAGTCCCCATTCAAGTGTTGGTCTTCAGAACACGTGAGAAGTGTGCAGGGCTGTGCTGATTCCTAGAGGGTAGGGACCGATCCTGAAGGCTAGAACCAGAGCACAGAGCTGGTGCAGAGGAGACAGCCATGCCCTGGGGAAATACTCCCTGCGTTCAGTGCCCACCTCTCCTTCCCCGGGGCGCCCCCTGCACAGGAGACACCAGAGATCCTCGTCTGCTGTTCTGCCTCCGCTCTGCCAGCCAACGAACACGTTACTCAGATGGAAAACCACACCTGAGTGTTGGAGCGCACCATGTGACTTCACAGGGCTTCCCAGGTGACTCAGCGGTAAAGAATCCGCCTGCCAATACAGGGGCCACCGGAGAAGCAGTTTCCATCCCTGGGTCAAGAAGATCCTCTGGAGAAGGGCATGGCAACCCACTGCAGTATTTTTGTCGGGATAATCCCGTGGACAGAGCAGACTGGTGGGCTATAGTCCATGGGGTCACAGAGTTGGACATGAGCATGAGCATCCCACTTTACAGATGGAGAGACTGAGACTCAGGAAGCCTGCATGGTCTCACTGGAGGTTAGTGGCACTGAAATCCACATCTCCATGCTGGCCCCCATCCAGTGTTCCTTTTTTAAAAAAGGAAAAATATATTCCATGCTAAATTATGTTCTTTGGGACTTCTCTGGTGGTCCAGTGGTTTAAAAAAATCTGCCTTCCAATGCAGATTCGATCCCTGGTCGGGGAACTAAGATCCCACATGCTGTGGGGCATCTAAACTCATGTACCACAACTAGAGCACCTGTGAGCCACAATTAGAGAAAGCTCTCTTACCTAACAAAGAACCCTTATGGCCAATATTAAAAAATAAATAATGTTCTTTATTATTTGTAGAATTTTAAGTTAAGACAAATGACCTACCAACAGAGCACATTACTGAAAAGTAAAAGCCCCACCTGTCATCCTAGCATTCCCCGCCTGCTCCCCAGCCCCGCTACCCCCACACTCCCAGTCAGCTCCACGGTCTTGGTCCCTTTGAACCCCTGGCTGTCCATTCACAAATACACCTTATCTACCTAGAGTCACAATATACATGAGATTTGGGTTCTTGTTTTTGTACTAAACAATCTTTTTTTAATATGCACACATGATTTCAGATGGTAAGATGTGTTTTACAATGGAATATTTTTGCCAGGCTTTTGAGCCTAACCTTGTAAACACCTACCCCACCCCATCTCCTGGGCCCCCGTGGAATTTTCCTTCTTGAAGAAATGAATTTTCCTTCTTTGTTGAATGGGTACTGCTTTTGTGCAGCCTCTCAGGGGCTCCGTTCTGTCTGTTGTTCTGTTCAGCACATCCATGCCCAAAGTCAAGGCAGGGAACTGGGGTGAGGGCACAGAGGTACTAAGTACCCACCGTGAGTCAGACTCTCTGCTGGGTATTTTAACTCTCTATCTCACTGAATCTCATAACCACCTACATTAATAGCCCTTGTTTCACAGATGAACAAACTGAGGCTCAGAGTGGTGGTATCTCAGCCAAGTTCACACCCTTGCTAAACAACAGAGTCAGGATTCAAACCTATTCCCTAGCAAGGATCTTTCCCGTTCTGCCATGGTACCACCCATGGAGCCCATGGTTACGAAGGGGAATGCATGCGTCCCTCCCCAGCACCCTCAAACACACCACTCCCCACTCAGGGCTGGATCTTGGATCCTCATACTCTCAGGCACCAGGACCAAGACATAGCAGTCCACGTTAGCCAGGCTTCCTCTTAGCCTGACCACATTTCCTGGCACCTGCCCAGCCCAGAGGAAGGCTGGGGTTGGCAGAGGGGGTGGGTGGAGACTGAAGCCCACTCCACCCTGCAGGCTGAAGGGAAGAGTGTCAGGAGCTGGTCTGGGAGAAGGCATCTCCCACCTGGAGCACGCGGTGGGACAAGGTGATCCGCAGCTCAGTGGATATGGGAGTTGCCATGATGGGAGTTTTGACTCTTGCCCTTGCAGAGCTTGCCACAGAGACCCGGGGTGGGGATGCAGTGACTCTCGGTGTCTCTCAGCCTGCCCTTCCCACACGCAGAGTGCACTTCCCCAGCCAGGAGCGTTTGGCTTTGTCGGAGGGGAGACCACCACTTTGACAAAGGCCCGGCTGGGTCCCTGGGGAGACTGCACCTGGCGGGCCCCCATCCAACCCCACGTTCCAGAACGGGCCAGGAAAGTCGGCTCTTGGAGGTGACTAAGTAACTGCCAAGCCAAGATTTAATTACAGGATTGGGCTTTTGGCTGTTTGGAGGGGAGTCTGTTATTTGGCTGCTTCTTTTCCTGGGGGACCAGGTGTGAGATGTCGTCATTAGATGAAGTGGGGCTACAGCAAGGGGCTGAGCTGGACAGAGAATCAAGCCCCGAGCCTGCCTCCAAAGTTGTCTGAAACAGCCCCCCACCTCTCCACGCACCAACTTGGAAAAGGAATCTGGGTGAAATGGGGGTAGAGGGCAGGGAGAGCCCTGCTGTCTCTGCAGCCTCAAGCCCTTCTGGATGTTCATGCGTCACCCTGGTTCCCCCCTTTCCACCACCCCCACCCAAGGCTAACCCCTAAGGCAAAGGAACCAGAAGGGGAAGAAATGAGCAAACACTTGAGGAATGGCCCCTGGGTGCCAGGCCCTGTGCTGGCACTTCACATCTATTATTTTATTTAATCTTCCTAATGACCCTCAGAGAGGATACTGTTATTACTCCCATGTTACAGATGAGGAAAGGAGCTCAGAGTTGTTTTTATTTCCTTATATGCAAGCTGTTTACCACGCCCTTTTCTTCTTCCTAAGAAGTGTTCCACAAACTAACAACTTTTTCTTTTTCTGCCACCAGCACACCTGTCCCTCCTGCTTATGTCAATTAACCAAATGATTAAGCAATTAACCGATCAGTTATACAGCCTCCCACAGTCCCTCAGCCTACTCTTTCTCCTTCTCCTGGTCTTTCATCCAGCTGCTAAAGATCCTTACAAACAGCTGTTAGCCACCAGTTACCCTTGCCTGCTCTGTCACCTGGTAACCACCAGCTCTAGGCCTGAACTTCTCAAACTATAACATGCTCCTGAATTACCCAGGGGTCTTGATATATAACTGACCCATTTTGCAGTACAGCAGAAACTAACAACATTTTAAATCAACTATACTGCAATAAATTTTCTTTTTTTAAAACTGCTTAAATTACACTCTCAAAAAATATATATTGCAGATCTTCTGCTGGGTACCTTAATGCAACAACTCACTGAATCTCATAATGAGTTTAAATTAACAGCTTATTTTACAGATGAACAAATGGACGTCTCAAGAGGTTGCTCAACATCTGGAATGGAGCTAGAGGTCCTATATTTCTAGTAAGATCCCAGGTGATGCAGAGGCTGGTTTGTGGTGGGTCCATTTGTTATTGTTCAGTTACTAAGTCATGTTTGACTCTTTTGCGACCCCATGGACTGTAGCCTGCCTGGCCCCTCTGTCCGGGGGATTTCCCAGGCAAGAATACTGGAGTGGGTTGCCATTTCCTTCTCCAGGGGATCTTTCCAACCCAGGGATCAAACCTGAGTCTCCTGATTTGCGGGCAGATTCTTTACCACTGAGCCACCAGGGAAGCCCCATGGTGCTTCTAGACTAAACTCTCCTGCCGAGTTATTTTTAAATTTTTTAACAGCAAATATATTTCCCATGGTTTGAAAATTATAAAGTGTAAAACAGCATTCAGTGAGAATTCTCCCTCCCACTCTCTTTTCCCAGTTCCCACCACGTCCCGCTAGTAACCACTTTTACTAGTTTCTTCGGTTGTCTTTCCTTAATGTCTCTGTGCCAATACAAGCAAATAAGATTATACATAGTGAAAGTGAAGTGGCTCAGTCATGTCCGACTCTTTGAGACCCCATGGACGCTAGCCTACCAGGCTCCGCCGTCCATGGGATTTTCCAGACAAGAATGCTGGAGTGGGCTGCCATTTCCTTCTCCAGGGGATCTTCCCAACCCAGGGATCAAACCCAGGTCTCCTGCATTGCAGACAGACACTTTACCATCTGAGCCACCTATCCTGCCCCAAATGGTAAAACATACACACACACACACACACACACACACACACACACGGTTTTGTCAACAGTTTATCAGTTTATCTGGTAGAAAACTGGACACAGCCGGCTGACTCATTCATTTTTAGAGTTGCATGATTATTCCATTGTGTGATTATGCCATCATTTATTTAACCAGTCATCTTTAACTGGACAATCTGGGTTGTTTCTGCCTTTTTAAGCGCGTCACACCCTGGCTGACCTTGCTATGACCTCTCTTCCATCTCCCAGTTCCTAGTTTCACCACCCTGAGCCCTTGCAGAGGTCTTTGCTCTTCCTGCCTGCCCTCCTCAGATCCTCCAGCCCACCCTGTTTTCTCCTTCTCTGAATCTCTGTTAATCCCATTGTTAGTCTCCTCCTCTTCACTTACCTCCTCACCCTTCACCTCTCCATGTGTCTCTCCCTGTCTCCCCAAATAGACTAAAGCAACTTGAACTCAGGAACCATGTCTCTGATTTCTCTGGATCCTTCACAAGAATATTATTTATAGGAACTTCCCTGGTGGTTCAGTGGCTAAGACTCTGAGCTCCCAATGCAGAGGGCTCAGGTTTGATCCTTGGTCAGGGAACGAGATTTCACATGCCACAGCTGAGATCTGGTGCAGCCAAATAAATAAATATTTAAAAACAAGAATATTATTTACATGGTGGAAGTTGTGTATGAATGGCATTGCTGGATGGTGACTCTCCCGGGGATGGTTCAGGGTGTAAGAGCCCAGGAGCTACCCAAGGTGGGAGGTCTCCAAGAAGGAAGCCCCTATCTTGTGCCTGAGTGTCTAGAGCACTTGACTGGGTTGTGATCATGTCCAGGGCATGAGGCGGCATCAGGAGTCCCCTTATGCCCTTCCCGTGTGGACAGTGGGAGGAGCCATGATGTAGAGGTAGGGGGTGGAGGGGCGGATCCTGTGGGTATGTGTGGATGCCCTTCCCGTCTCTGTCAACATCCTTGTCATCCTTCAGAGGCCAGCTCAAGCCTCAGTTCTTCCAAGAAGCCTTCCTGGACCTCTCCAGGAAGCCCAGGCTATTCTTCCCTCCTCTGAATTCCTGCTGTGTATGTATCACTGGCAGCAGTCACTGTTCTGTACTTAGTTATCGTGGTCTGCCACCTTGAATCATGTAAACCCAGTTCCCTGATGAGACCCCAAGACCCTGCAAGGTAGAAATAAGACTTCTATAATTGTCTTCTAGCTCCAGTTACCTTAAACCTTCAGCACGGCAACAGGCATGGGAAGCCTCCACACATATTCTGAACAAGAGTGCCCTGGGAGTGGGTGGGGTAGGACAAGGTTAACCACGGATGTGTCACCAGTCAAAAACATTTTGGGGAGCACAGTGTCTTTAAAGATGCTCTGTCCCCCGATTCATTCCTCAATCCCTCCCCTCCTGGTGGGAAAACGATGACCTCCCAGCCACAAGCTCTGAGGGCCCTTCTCATCCTGTCCCTTGACACTGGAGTGGACTTTTCAAGAATGCCACTGTCATGAAAAACAAAAGCAGAGGATTGTCTTAAATTATGAGATTAAAGGAATATGACCAGCAAATGCAATGGGTGAGTCTTTTTTAAAAAAAAAATTACTTATTTGGCTGTGCTAGGTCTTAGTTGCGGCATGAGGGATCTTCATTTCGGAATGTGGGACCTTTTAGTTGTGGCATGCAAACTCTTAGTTGCAGTTTGTGGGATTAAGTTCCCTGACCAGGAATTGAACCTGGGCCCCCTGCACCGGGAGCAGGAAGTCTTAGCCACTGGACTACCAAGGAAGTCCCACAATGTGTGAGTCCTGATTGAACTGTGGGTTGGAAAAAAATAAAAAACTAAAATGACACGTTGGGGGATAAATGGGAAATTTTTAATGGGGAGTATATTTTAGATATTAATAGTGTATCGATCAATGTTAAATTTATGGTGTGTGATAACTGCATTGTGGTCATTAGGAGAATGTCCTTAATCTTAGGCAATGGATACTGAAGTAGTGGTCAGGGTAGGGAGATGTGCCATACCCGCACTTATGAACCGTCAGCAAAATGAAAATGAACTGTGTGTGTGTGTGCGCAGGTGGTCATTTTACTGTTTCAATGTTTTCAAAATGAAAAGTTTGGAGGGGAAAGGTCTGTGGTAAAAGAGGGGTGCCATTCCAACTGTCTGGGAGAAAGAGGAGGGGAAATGCAGCTGGGGGTTCTGATGGAATAGCTCAGGGGAAGCACTTCAACTCTGTGACGCGATTACTGTCCCCCGCCACACACACACACACACACACACACACTAGCCTTCCACCCCTGGTGCCCAGAAAGCATTCAAATGTAACCCCCCCCGCCCGCCCCCATGGCCTGACTCTCTCAATCTTCCACGCAGAGTCTCAGGTCCTCATCTGATGGGACCTCCCCTGGTGGAAGGCCACCCCCTGGCCAAGCTAGAATAGTATATGAAGCATCTTAAAGGAGCACAGCTCGTCCCCCTGGGGAATGAACTGAACCTCGGTGGGCTTGAACTACCGGAAGTTTTTAAAAATTGCATTCACTTAGAGGATGAAAGGGAACCCTTGACACTGTTGGTGGGAGTGTAAACTGGTGAAGCCACTATGGAAAACAGTATGGAGGTTCTCAAAAAAATAAAAATAGAACTACTATGTGATCCAGCAATTCCACTCTTAGGTATATGTCTGAAAAAAACAAAAAACAGTTCCAAAGATATATGCACCCCAATGTTCACAGAAGCATTATTTACAATAGGCAAGATATGGAGACAGCCTAAGTGTCTATCGACTGATGAATGGATAAAGAAGACATTTTATTTATAAGTATACACATAAGTATGTATACATTACACACACAATGGAATACTTTTGTTGTTTAGTTGCTTAGCTGTGTCTGACTCTTGTGCGACCCCATAGAGTGTCACCCATCAGGCTCCTCTGTCCATGGGATTTTTCCAGGCAAGACTACTGGAGTGGGTTGCCATTTCCTTCTCTAGGGGATCTTCCCTGACCCAGGGATTGAACCTGCGTCTCCTGCATTGTAGGCAAATTCTTCACCACTGAGCCACCACTCAGCCATAAAAAGAATGAAAACTTACCATTTGCCACAACATAGAAGGACCTAGAGAGTATTACGCATATAAAGTCAGACAGAAATACATGTAAATCCATGGCTGATTCATGTCAGTATATGACAAAAACCACTACAATATTGTAAAGAAATTAGCCTCCAACTAACAAAAATAAATGAAAAAAAAATAAAAAAAATTTAAAAAGTCAGACAGAAAGCAAATACTAAATGTTTTCACTTATTCGTGGAATCTAAAAAGTAAAGCGAATGAATGTAACAAAACAAACAGACCCACAGACATAGAGAACAAAACTATTAATAGTTGGGGTGAAGAACAGTGGAGAAAGAAGGAGGGAAGGACAAAATAGGGGTAGAGAATTAAGAGGCACAAACTACTATGGATAAAATAAATAAGCTACAAGGGCCTATTGTACAGCACAGGGAATATAGCTGATATTTTATAACTTTAAATGGTATATAATCTATAAAAATATTAAATCACTATGTTGTACACCTGAAAATAATACAATGTTATGATTCAACTGTATTTCAATCAATATATATATATTCACAACTTCACAGAAAAATAAAGAATTTGATGTAAAAACAAAACCGCGCCAAGATTCAGTCATCCTGCATTCTCTTTGGCGCTTGTCAACGAGGATATTTTCCACCCTAGTCATCAGGTTGGGACACTAGTTTATTGCTTTTATTTATCGCTTTTCCCTTTTTTCCTATAGGCATTTCCTTACAGGCATGGATGATTCCCGGCCCACTCTTCCAGGGCCTCTAGGAGCCATCGGCGTGCGCGCTGCGGCCAGCCGCCGCCCCAATGCTGCACGCACGAGTTGTTCCCCAAGTTCCGGACTGTCCTGGTAGCGAACCGCCTTGGAAGCGGGGACCCGGCCTGCCCCCTCCCTTCCTCGGGGGAAGCGGGCGGAGGAGGAGGGCCGGGAGGCCACCGCGGGGAGAGGGTGGGTCGTCTCCGCGCTGGGCGTGGGCTGGGCGAGGTTCCCCGGCCCACCGGGACCCGCCAACAATGGCCAGTTGTGGAAGGAGGCGGCAGGAATGCAGCCGGGGGAGTCGGGCGGCGGGGCGGGGGCGGCGGCCGGGGGGCGGGGCCGGGGCGCAGCGGCAGCGTCTTACCTGTCCAGGTAGTTCGCATTTCTCGGCGAGCGGCGGCGCCCCCAGCACCTGTCGCCCGGTGCGCGGGCGGGGAGGACGGCGCGGGGCATGGCCTGGTAGAGGCCCCCGGGGAGACGGCGCGGAGTCCAGTCCCGAGCAGGGCAGGCGAGCGAGGGACGGTCCTCCCCCAGCGCCCGCGCGGCCGGCGGCAGCATGAAAAAGAACCCGACGGTGCAGGGCACTTTCAGCAAACTCTTCGGCAAGAAGCATGCCAACCCGCCCGCCACCTCCCTCTACGCCACCAACCCCCCCTGGATCTTCACCCAGGAGGCTCCGGAGGAGGGGACCCGGGGCTTCGGTGAGTGCGCCCGGGAGCGGGAGCGCGCGGGGGCCTCCGCGTGGTCCCCCACCCCGAGGGCGGCCCTCTCCCCGGGCTCTGGGTGATCCGCGGCCGCGAGGGCGGGAGACGCGCCAGCGCGGTGGGGAAGCAACGCGTTTGAACCTGTGCGCTGGCCGGGCAGGAGCCTTCGGCAAAGGGAGGTCTCTGGGAAAGGGAAGGAGGGGCCCCTCCCCACCGCAAGCTCAGAGATCTTTGAGGGGGAGGACGCATTTGATCCTTGTCCCTCTCCCGAGGTGTTTGTTTTCCCTCCTCGGAGGAAGTTATGTTTGCTTTATTGTTGCCAGAAAGGCTTCCCCGGGGTTTGTGGTGCCCTCCCTCACCCTTCCCGCAGCAGTTCTATTGAGTCTGAAGCCTTGCCTGGATCTGAGGACTTGGGGATGGTCCCTTCAACTCCTACTCTTTCTGCTTCCACCGTTCCCCCTCTCCCAGTTCCCAGCCGGGCCTCGCCTGGCCTGGCGTGGCAGGCAGAGAAGGAGCTGCTATCTGGGTGCCCACACACCCGCCTCTACCCTGAGGAGGCAGGATAGCAGGCTGTGCCAGTCACCCAGTCTCTTTCTGGGGTCACAGGCCCTTGTCAGGTCAACCTCGGGTGCCTATGAATGAAGCCCCTCCTGACTGCCAGCTGCCCTTGGCCCCTGAGTCGGGTTGATGTGTCTGCAGGTATTTGAAAATATCATACCTGCCCTGCCTTTGGGCTCTGCCTGTGGGTCATCTGATCACTGCATCTTTCTGCAATTTGTACCTTCTATAACTGAGAGGGAATCTAGTCGGGTGAGGCCAGAAATTCACTTCTTGTGTCTGATCAGAGGTTCTGGGCCCGAGGAGGGTCACCCATCACTGCTTTAGCTCACCTGCCTTCATTGTCACCCCGTTACCTTCACTGATCTTTATGGCCAGTGTGGGGACCCCCAGAGGATGTCACAGCCTCAGCCCCTGCTCTTGGATTCAGTTTAGCCCCCAGCTTAACAGGATCAGGATACAAGACACCCGGACAGGAGAGGGCAAATGAGACATCGCCTCTCTCTGACCCAAGGATCTCAGCTGGCTGGTGAACGGAGATGAGCAAATGCCGTTTAGCCCTTTCTGAGCCTTTGTTATAAAAGAGTAAGTGCAAAAGGAACAGAGAGGTGACCTCTGATTGGAACTAGCATGTGAGCTGAGAGAGAAGGGCACCCAGCATTTCCAGAGCAAACAGCAGGAGCAAAGGTAGGAGGGCCAGGGCAGTTTGGAGGCAGGGCTTAGGAACTTAGCAAATACATGTGTCCTGCCAAGTACAACTCTGTAAGGCCTAAACACCTCTCCTCACCTGAATCCCAAACATTTATTGACCCCTTCTTAGGTGCAAGGTACCATTCTAAAGTCCTCCTGTTGTTGACTTGTTTAATCCTCATCTAGCCTGTGATGTAGGGACTGTTATTCCTGTTGGACAGATGGGGAAACGGAGGCACAGAGAGGCTACGTAACATGCCCAAGAGCACACCGCTTTAAATGATCGAGCCAGGATTTTCTTTTTTTCTGTTTTTTAATATTTATTTATGGCTGTGCTAGGCATTCATTGCTGCACGGGCTTGGGGCAAGTGGGGACTACTCTCTAGTTGGCGGTGCGCGGGCTTCTTACTGTGGTGGCTTCTCCTGTTGCTGAGCATCGCTCTAAGGCGCGTGGGGTTTGGTAGTTTCGGCTCCCAGGCTCTAGAGCACAGGTTCAGTAGTTTTGGTGCCCGGGTTTAGTTGTTCTGCGCATGTAGGATCTTCCCAGATCAGGGATCGAATCACCACTGAGCCAGGGAAGCCAGAGCCAGGATTTTCTTAAGTGTACAGTTCACTCAGTTTTTTCTTTTTTTTCATAGACTTATCAAGTTGTGTAATTGTCAGCACAATTCAGTTTTAAAACATTTTCATTGCCCTCAAATTTCCCTCATGAGGCAGAGCCAATATTTGAACCCAGGTTGTGGGGCTCCAGAGACCACACTCCAGCTTGCAGAGGTGACTTTCTGGAAGGTATGAATGAATGAAAGTCGCTCAGTCGTGTCCGACTCATTGAGACCCCGTGGACTGTAGCCCACCAGACTTCTCTTGGAACTCTCCAGGCAAGACTACTGGAATGGGTAGCCATTTCCTTCTCTAGGGGGTCTTCCTGACCCAGGGGTCGAACCCTGGGTCTCCTGCATTGCAGGCGGATTTTTTACCATCTGAGCCACCAGGGAAGCCTTGCAAGTGGAAGGTAATCAAGGGAGAATTTGGATGGAGAGGCATCTACGTGAGAATACCTCCCCTCCACACTCCTTCCCCAAGGGGAATGCCTTCCTTGCACACTTCCTACATTTTTGCTTTACATACTTCTCTACATTTTTGCCATAGATAACTTCCCCAACACTTTTGCCTATGCTGAACAGTTAGTGGGGTTAGTAAAGAGATGTGGGCATGGTGCCCTGTCACCTCCAGCCAGCTGCTGCCTCCACCAGCAGGGCTGGAGCCCAGGGAGCCTCCCACTCCCCAGGGCACAGGTGGGTCTCCAGCTGACTCGGCCGCTTGCACCACGTGGAGAGGTGGGAAGCAATGTGCAGCCAGCAGAATAGCCTGTCCAGTGTTTTGAGGGTATTTCCCGGGGCACCACTGGGTGTAGCAGAAGTCTTCCTGCTAAGCAGGACATGTGTTGGAGCTGGGGACAGGAAGGACTAGTGTTGAGGATTCTAGGATGTGATGGAGACCTTGGACCTATTTTGGAGTCCACCTCTGTCAATAATTGGGGGCCTAACCACTCTCTAGGCTTCAGGTTTTTTTGCTTCTGTTAAGTGGGTCCAGCAGTCTGGTGTCCAGGCTCCTTACAGAATGATTGCTTGAATTTTGTATATGGCAGTGTTTTGAAGAGCATTGAAAGGAAAAACACTAAAACAAGGATTGGCAAATTATGGCCCATGGCCTGATTTTGTAAATAAAGTTTTATTAGAACATGGCCAGTCACACCCATCATTTGCATATCATCTCTGGTTACTTTCCTGCTACTAAGGGCAGAATTGAGTGACTGCAGCAGAGACAGTGTGGCTCACAAAGCCAAAAGTATTTACTAGCTGGCCCTTTACAGAACAAATCTGTCAACTCCTGTGTGGTTTATTATTATCAGGGCATGTCCAGCTCTGAGCACTTCCTGCTTCAGTTCCTCCTCCTAACATTGCTGTAGACCAGAGGAAACTGATCTGTGAAGAGGTCTCAAAGGGGTTGGGATTAGAGTTTCATAGGGTCCCTGAGTCTGTGACATTCTCTGAGATGCTGGCAGTATCCATACCCTTGGAGAACAGCTGGTAGGACGGAGGGGGAAGAAAATCAGTGGGGAGTATGTAAGGGAATTAAGGAGTAAGCACTTGCTCTTTGGCTACAGGCATGTAAAAATCTGTTTGCACAAGGGTAGGCTGGGTGCAGCAGGTAAAATGCAAACAGTCATGTGAGTGTGGTGATGGGTAGATTTTTCCTTACAGGATTTCCCTGGTATTTATCCAGTAACTATTAGAAGCGCTTCACTTAATGCAGCTGCATTCCTAATGAAGCCTAGGCCTCCTCACCAGGGCCACGCAAGGGTCTTAAAAGGCCACACAATTGTTTTTAAAGTACGTGAGAAAACAGAGATGTGGATCTTTCCAAATCTCATGATAAGGGACTTGCTGCAGCCGGAGACCAGGCTGCCAGTGGCTCTGGACTCCTCCCTTGGCTCTTGGATTAGTTGAGCCAAATTTCCTTATCTACTCTCACTCCACCCTACCCCACCAATGGGACACACTGCTTGCTGGGGGCCCTTCCTCTGAAATGTAAGTCACCTTCCTCACGTAGGATGCTTATTTAAGATGCAGATTCCTGCAGCAGGGGGCCCACCTGAGGTATAGGAAGTCAGAACCTCTGGGCTAAGACCCAGGTTCTGGACTTTTCACCAACTCCCAGGTGATTTTTTTTAATTAATTAATTAATTTGTCTGTGTGGGATCTTTAGTTGCGGCATATGAACTCTTAGTTTCAGCATATGGGATCTAACTCCCTGACCAGGGATCGAAGCCAGGCCCCCTGCGTTGGGAACACAGAGTCAGCCTCTGGACTGCCAGGGAAGTCCCCTAGGTGATTCTTTTGTATGGCAAAATTTGAGAATCCTTCCCCAGATAGAGCTGGGCCGTTCTCTCCCCCACTGAGGACTTCCTGCAGTTCTACATAAATGTATAGGGCCTATCCCAGTTCCTTATCCATGAGAACCCCTGGGCATTCTCCCTAAGGTGGCTGCAGGTTCTAGTAGTCATGCTCCTGGGGACCGTGTGTCTAAGGCCAAGCTAACGGGTAGAAAGCCATGAACATCAGGCGCTGAGCACATATTTCTGGCCCGGGACAGGCTGGCACCAGCCTCCTGAAAGGAAAGCTGACCTGTGCGTGGCAGGAGTGTGAAGGAGATTTCTGTTTACTCCGTCCCCTGGAGGTGTGCTGTGGTTTGCTGGCAGCTCAGTACACACACACACACACACACACACACACACACACACACACACACGCCCGTCTCTGCTGTCCCATTATATAATCTCCTCTTGTTCCTGTAGTTCAACTTAGAAAGCCAGGCCCTTCCTTGACCACTACAGGCTACAGCATGCCCCTTCTCTCCCAGCCAATAAATTAATGATAATAATACCATCATAATCATTATTATTTTCTCCCCTCATGCTCAGTCATATCCGACTCATTTTCGACCTCATGGATTGTAGCCCACCAGGCTTTTCTGTCCATGGGATTTTCCAGGCAAGAATACTGGAGTAGGTTGCCATTTCCTACTCCAGGGGATCTTCCCCACCCAGAGATGGAACCTATGTCTCTAGAGTCTCCTGCATTAGCAGGCGCTTATCTACTGAAACGGGCACTATGCTAAAAACGGTGTTTTCTCAATTGAGGAAACACTCAGAGGCTCCGTCAGTCTGACTCCAGGCAGCTCAAAAATTAGTGCATCCAGTCACCCGGGACCTTGTTAAGATCAGATTCTGATGCACTTCAGACAAGTTCTCAGGTGAAGTTCACCAGGGCTGTAGGCCATCCTTTGGGGAGCGTGTCCTAGCCTGGAAGCGGGCGGGGGTGTGGGGGGGTATCTGTTTGCTCCGCTCCTCCTCCTCCAGTCCCCAACCCCGAGGCTCCTCCCCCCAGTGGTCCCCCCTCCCCTATTATGTGGCTCTCCCAGCCCAGCCCAGCTCCACCTTCAGCGTCCCCTCTGCCCTTGGACAAAGGCTTCTCTCTGGCACCCTGGGTCAGACCTGCTGAGACTTGCTGGGACAGACCAGCCTTTTCAGGTTCCTGTCATGTGGCCCTGTTAATTAGCAAGGAAGGGCCTCATCAGCCGCTTGTGGGTTACATTCACATGGGGCCCCCTAGCTGCGTCCCTGAAAGGCTGGGGCTCCAGCCAAGGGACAAGGATCAGATGCCCTACCTCGGTGGGGTGGAGGTTGGGGCCTGTTTTGGGGTTCTGGGTTACTCTGGTCAAGGTAACAAACTCTCCCAGCTAGAAACACCACCCTTCCTAAGCACCTGGAATTTTTTATTGAAGAACATAATATTTATTTGTTTATTTTTGGCTGTGCTTGGTCTTCGTTGCTGACTTTTCTCTAGTTGCAGCGCACGGGTTTCTCGTTGCGGTGGCTTCTCTTGTTCCGGAGCACAGACTCTAGGGCATGCAGGCTTCAGTAGTCGCAGTATGAGGGCTCAGTAGTTGCGGCTGCCCAGCTCTAGAGCACAGGCTTAGCTGCTCCATGGCATGTGGGATCTTCCCAGATCAGGGATCGAACCCCTGTCCCCTGCATCTGCAGGCAGATTCTTTACCACTGAGCCACCAGAGAAGCCCCAAGCACCTGGAATTCGATGAGACCTGTGACCAGTGCTCGTGGGGTCATTTGGGGGCTCCCGGCAATTTGGGACCCCGCACTGTCACCCCAGCCTTCCTCTCAGCTCTGCTAGCTTTTCTCTCTCCCTTGATTTTGGGAGGCTTCTCCCAAAAGGACCCCCATTAGATGGTGGGGCAACCCAGCCTGAGCAAGTGCTCAGAGTCCTCAGGTGCTACGCAGAGGAGCTGGGCCACGACCTCAGATCTGACTCCTGAATGCGTTTGTCTCCTCCAGGCCTCACTGGAGACTGAGCAAAGAGATCTCAAATTCCTGCGCTGATTCCCTGCTGTGCTGGCTGTAGCCAGAGGGAATTGGATTCTAGAGTCAGGTTGCCTGGACTTGAATCCTGGCCTTTTTTACTCACCAGCTGTGGGACCCTGGGCCGGGGACTTAACCTCTCTGAGCCTCAGTTTCCTCATCTGGCAGATGAGGATAGTAAGAGTGCCTCCCACACAGGTGTGTGAAGAGGGATGTAAAGAGAGCTTAGAATGGTCCTAGCTCATAACATGCGTATCAGGTATCACACAGTTACATTAAAAAAAACAATTATTTTATTTGGCTGCGCCAGGGCTTGGTTGTGGCACACTCTTAGTTGCAGCATATGGGCTCTAGTTTCCAGACCAGGGATCGAACCCGGGCCCCCTGCATTGGCTGCCTGGAGTCTTGGCCACTGGGCCACCAGGCAAGTCCCAGACAGTTACATTTTTATCATTCATTTCCTCTCTAGTTTGGACCTATCTAGGATTTGAGGAAGGAGCTAAATAACTGTCCTGAACCTCAGCCTCCATGGAGACCCATGGGCAGCTTTGGGGCTGGGGCAGGAAGAGCATTTTGTCAGGCTTTCACCCCTGAGCTCTGTGAGGAAAGAAAGCCCAGTGAGAGGTTCCTCCTTTTGGGGAGAAGCAGAAAGGAAGGGCCAGGAGTGAGGCAGCCATGGGTACCCAGTCCTCAGCTCCCCCAGAGCTGGCGGTTCCCCCCTCCACATAATACACACACACAGGCACACACGCACACACACACACCCTGCTCCAAACTGAGAAAACTAGGTCAGCCTATTTGGGGAGAGGCAATAAGCCACGTGCCATGTGTAGGGCACCCCCTTATTTGTGCCTGGAGCCCAACACTGCAAGGGGGGACCCCATTTGGGCCCTGGCACCACTGCTGCTCTGAGACCTTGGGTCAGCGCCACCCCCCCCCCGCCCCCAGCTATTCTGTGCTTCAGTCTCCCTATCAGCACAGAGGGCAGCCCCAAGGGTCCAGACTCTCCCTGACAAGGGAGCAAAGGGCCACCCGCCTCCTGGTGGCTCTGCCCCCATGGGTAGAGTCATCCAGCTTCCTCTCTGTCACCAGCTTCATCTCCTGACTTCATCTCCCTCAAGAAGTCCTCCTTTATCTCCTCCATTGAGGAGGGGGCTTCCCAGAAAGTTATTCTAGTGTCCCTGACACTGATCCCAGCAGAGTTCATTTACTTCTGCAGGAAAATCCCCAAAGTTTGACTCTGTTGTCTTTCTCTTTATTTTAGACCTTGACCTTGAGACTCAGAAAGCCCCAGCCCTGACCTTGAACTCTCGGGCATCCCAGCATACAGTAGCGGTCACACTTACCCCACTTGCTGGTGTGACTTGACCAGCTGGGAACTGAGCCCGGGTATGAGGGGCCCAGGAAAGTGTGTCAGGTTCCAGACACACCTCTTTTTCTTTTTTTTTTTCCCCCTTGAAATAACATACATTTAATATCTCATAGTTCTGTAGATCAGAAGTCTGATCTCACTGGGGTAAAATTAAAGTGTCGGCAACACTTTGTTCTTTTCTGGAGGTTCTAGGAGAGAATGTTTTCTCTCCTTTTCCACCTTCTGCCTGTATTCCCTGCCTCATGGCCCCTTCCATCTTCAGAGCTGGCAACGGCCAGCTGAGTCTTTCACACATCACACCACTTTGCCTCTGCTTCCCTCATCATATTTCCTTCCCTGAATCCCAGTCACACCTCTTAGAGCTGGGAAAGCAACTTGTATTTCCAAGAGGTGCTCCCGTGGAAGGGAGCCACTTGGGCCTTCCACTCCTGTCTCTACCAGAGCTGCTCCTTTCCCACAGGTATTCCAGAGAACAATCATGTTCTTAGAAAGGGTTCCCCAGTTCAAAACAACCACAAACCGACTAAGACAACAGTGCCTCAGAAGATGGGCTGAGTCATGGAATCTGTGGGCTTCCCAGGTGGCTCAGAGGTAAAGAATCCTGCTGCCAATGTTGGAGATGCAAGAGATGCAGGTTCGGTTCCTGGGTTGGGAAGATCCCCTGGAGGAGGAAATGGCAACCCAGCATTCTTGGACAGAGGAGTCCCTGATGTTGAAAACAGTCAGATACAACTGAGTGACTGAGCATGCATGAAAGATGCTTAGAAGCGTGCCTGACCCATTACAAGTGTCCAATAAATTCTACCTGGTATTATATTATTACTGCTATTATAGTGATCAGCTTGCCAGGTTGCTTGCTTCTGAAACTCCTGTGCTTAGTCAGCTCAGTCGTGTCTGACTCTTTGCAACCCCATGGACTGTAGTCCGCCAGGCTCCTCTGTCCATGGGGATTCTCCAGGCAAGAATACTAGAGTGGGTTGCCATGCCCTCCTCCAGGGGATCTTCCCAACCCAGGGATGGAACCCAAGTCTCCCTCATTGCAAGCAGATTCTTCACTCTTTGAGTCACCAAGGAAGCCCCAAAATACTGGAGTGGCTAGCCTATCCCTTCTCCAGGGGATCTTCCCAACCCAGGAATTGAACCAGGGTCTTCTGCATCGCGGGTGGATTCTTTACCAGCTGAGCTACCAGGAAACCCCTAAAACTCCTTGGTACACAATAGTAACTATTAGTATTGTGGTAACTCAAGTGCAGAGAGGATGCTCCCTTAACCCCAACACTGGTGCAGATTTAAATGAAATAGTGAGAGAGAGGGGAGCATGCCTGAGTTAGTCCCCACCCCACCCCCTGTCCTACTAAGGGGTCAGGCAGCCATGGATCTGGCTGCCAGGTCAGATCTAGGTCCTTGGTTTCAAAACAGCCCTGTCTAGAGAATGTCCCAGGAAACCCTGGTGTCAACACGCTGGTGAGACATTAGAGCCAGCGAGAACTGGGTGGGCTTTAGTGTTAGCTGTTGGAGCTGTGGTTATCTCTACTTTTCTTGTTTCTGATTGGGCCAAATCTATACTCTTACAACCTTCTTCTCCCTCCCCACCCACCCCCTGGCATCTTGGTCTCCAGGCCCAGGCGTGGAGCCTGGCAGCCACACTGGGAAATCGGGTTTGCCCAGAGTTTATGGGATGGGGCAGTGCTGGGAACTGGAATTTCCAGGGACGAGGGAAAAGCTTGCCGTGTTGGTCCCTCAGAAATGTGGAGAATCTGGAATGTGCCAGCCAACTCTCTGCCTGGTAGGGCAACACACAAAGGTTTCTGGGCCCCATTTCTAGGGTGCCCCCTGGAGCCTCCATGTCATATCCAAGGCCCTCTATGTCAGATCTGTAAACTCTTGCAATTTCTCCCTAAAGTCACGTACAAGAGGAAAAGTAATCACCATTCATCCAATGTTTCAGTTAGTAGGATACTAGTTCATTGGAATTTTGACTTTTCTCCTCTGTCCTCTCTGGCTGAAGAGGAAGTCCTCCACGTCCCATAAATGGAGAAAGTCCTCCTTGCTCACGGCCCATGTAGTAGGAGGTCTGCAGTGACTCCTGCCTCTCGGAGGTGACAGTGTGAATCTGGGGGCAGGATGGGAAATTCCCATGAAAGTGTGCTAAGAGTCATGAGGGTGATTGGTTGAGAAAATGTGACTAGCGTCTCACTCCCTCCCACTCCTGTAGAAACAACCCAGGGCACAGGTCCAGCAACTAGAGGAAGAGAAATATTCTGTATCATCTTTCTACAGGGAACAGAACCACATTTGCTGGCCCCATCATCGCTTCCATTGTACAGATGGGAAAACTGAGGTTCAGACAGGTTATGTGACATGGCAAGTCCATGGTGGAGCTGGGATTTGTATTAAATCAGGTGGACCCTACTGTCCTATTCTTTCTGCTCTGCCCTCAAGGGCACCTCAAATGGAGCCATGACCCCCAATCATTGATGGTTTGGGGGCTAAAGAAATCTTGGGTTAAGGACTTCCCTGGTAGTCCAATGGCTAAGACTCTGCACTCCCAGTGCAGGGGGCCTGGGTTCAGTTCCTGGCCAGGGAACTAGATCCCTCATGCTGCAACTAAGAGTTTGTGTGCTGCAACTAAAGATCCCACATGCTGCAACTAAGACCCAGCACAGCCAAATAAATAATAAACAAACAAATAAATGAAAGAGATCTCACGTTAGCAGAGTCCAAAAGGTGGGTGCTGAGCCACTGGGTGGCCCCATCTGCTTGTTTCAGATTAGAAATTCAAACACTCGAGAGAAAACAGCTTGTTTTCTTCTCTCTCTCAGAGATAAGCTTTAGTCGGGGCCTTGGCCAAGCTCTCAGCACCCCCAAAGGAGGGTCTTGTTGTGGGAGTGAAGGCTCAGATCCTGCAGTGGGTGGATCAGAAGACAGATGGCTGCTGGGGGCCGAAAGCCCCAGGAGACCCCGAGGAGTCCCTTGCAGTGCTGTTTCCAGCGCACACCCACCTATAGGATCTTGTCATGAAGAGGCGCCAGGCAGAGCCAAGCAGGGGCCACCAAGGGGCTTGGTTTTCCTTACTGGGAACTGCAGTCGGCCCCCATGCCCTTGATCCCCAGTCATGGTCTCCCCTCTCTTGTCTCCTCTAGATGGGATCTATTATGGAGACAACCGGTTTGACACCGTGAGTGAGTCGGGAACTGCCACGCTGAAAGCTCGGCCAAGGGTCCGGCCCCTGCTCACTTTTCTTCCGCTGGTGAGTATGTTCTGCCCTGAGGTCAGAGGGTATTCTCTGGGCGGGCCATCTGGGCTGCCACAGAGGAGGCAGCCCCACCTGCCCTGGTCCGAGTGGTCATCAGCCTCACCCTCTGTCCATCCCCTTCCTTCCTGATGCCAACTGAGGGCGGCTACTGGGAGGAGGTGTGGTTCACG
Source organism: Dama dama (assembly GCF_033118175.1). Taxonomy (NCBI): domain Eukaryota; kingdom Metazoa; phylum Chordata; class Mammalia; order Artiodactyla; family Cervidae; genus Dama; species Dama dama. The sequence continues at coordinate 18,248,739 of NC_083687.1, read as the reverse complement.
ACAGGAAGGCTGAGATTAGCGGTGTCAGCTCCTTTGAGTCGAAACCTCAGGAGGGGTTATGGGGAACTTGGGTGCAGAAGCAATGCAGCAGTGGGTACCTCCAGCTCAATGGGACTCCTATTCTGCACTTACCGGGGGCTGCCTGCTCCATGCCAGGCTTTGCATAGAATGCTGGGATTCAGAGATGATTGAGCCAGCTTTGCTCAAGGAACCCCCTGCCCAGTATAGGGGATGAATTGGTAAAGAGACTGTTAATACATAGGCCAGAGCAGGAGCAGCCGACCTAGCCACAGGGGATGGTCAAGGAAGGCTTCCTGGAAGAGGCGACACCTCAACTGTCTCAAAGGTCAAATAGCAGTGACCCTTGGGAGAAGGGCATGTGGACTGCTTTATTTGTGAGTCTGAAACTGCCAGAAACCAAACACTCCCTTCTGGAGCCTGTGGTTGGGCTTTTGTTCTCTGACAAGGGAAGGAGACTCAAAACAACTTCTCTGTGACTGGTTCTATTTACTGTGACGAGAGCTCTGGCTTTTCCAAGACAGCCTAGGCCTGTGCTGTCCAATAGAAATACAGTGCGAGCCTCGTGTATAACTTTATCATTTCTAGTAGCAACATGAATAAGAAATAGGTAAAATTAGCCCTGAGATGATCATTCCAACTCTAACCAACGTAGAAGGTACGACTGAGATGTTTTACATTCTTTCTTTCACGCTAAGTCGTCAAAGTCTAGTGTGTCGCACTTTGAGCACACATCCTGCTTCTGAGCAGGGACATTTCAAGGGCTCAATAGCCACTTATGGTCAGGGGCTACCATATACAAGAGCCCAGATTTAGACCTAAACAGTCAGCCTCATAAATTCTAGGTTCGTTACCATCCGTGAGACCTGGGTCCTGGTTGGGACAATACCGTCACAGGGGTCACAGCATCTCATACCTCCATGAGGCTCTGTTCTGCCTCAACTCAGAAGGCACCAAATCCTGATCTGAGTTTTCAGGGGCCCGTTAGACCTCACAGCACCCAACACCTTGGTCCCTGCACCCACAAGTTCTGCCCAGCACCTCCTGGGACAACCACCTCCGCATACTCAGAATTGCAGCGGTGGGCACCCAGGGCTGACACACCCGTGCCCACTGTGGTTGATAAAATATTGAAATAAATGGCTGTCGCCCCTTGAGTGGCTCTTGCTCTCTTAGCTCCTCTCTGAGGTCTGCACCAGCAAGTAAAGGGTTAATGCGGCATAACTGAGTTTGTTCTGATTGGTCAGCATCCTATATCCCTGCCTCTACCCACCCATCCACTTTGGACCACTTGAGTAACAGCACAGGTCCATGCCTTTCTGCCCTCCTCCCTTCTGGTTTGGGTCCTCTGGTTTGGATCTGATCTGGGCCAACCAGGGCCTGACTGGGAGCGCTGCCCAGGGTTAGGGTCTGCTGGCTGGTACTGGCTTGGGAACAGTCCTTCAGGGCAAGCCTCAGACCCAGTCCCAGGAGATGAGGGCTTCTCCCCAGCAAACTCACAGCCCCTCATTGGTGAGGACGAGGGAATGAACACACCATGAATCCACGACTGAAAGGGACCTCGTGGGGTCCACACCAAGCCTCCCTTTACACTGGCAGGAACTGAACCCAGAAAGGGAAGGTCATTCCATGCCTTCAGTGCCAACCGTGCAGCGGGCCATGAGATCGTGGCCGACACGTGCCTTCCTGTGTCTCAGGCACCATCCCAAGTGCCTAGCGTGTGTTAACTGAACTGATAGAGAAACTGAAGCTCAGGATGGGGAAGTAACATGCTCAAGGACAGGCAGCTCATAAATGGCAGAGCTGGGGTTTGTAGCCAGGCTCCAGGGTCCAAGTTCTATCGGGCCATCCTACCTGCCCCTCCACCTACAACCTAGAAGCTTTTCCTTCTTCCCTGCCAGCATCAGCCTGCAGAACCACCTGCATCTCCTGTGTCTGCCTCTCTGAACTCCTGCCTGGCCTTTTGGGGATCACCGACCCCTCTGAGACCATGCTGAGGCTGTGGGCCACATCCACATGATCTTGCTTACAATTCCAGCACAGGGATCTCAGGCCCCGTACATCCACCTATGATGCACCTTGAGATTAGGAGCCCTGAGCCTGACCACCTGTGACCCTGGCACGTGTTTTGCTCCTGACTCAGGTCCTAAGATACAAAGCAGCCTCAGCATCCTTCATCACCCACTCCTGGGTTACGGGGAATCCAACTCCTCTGCCTTAGGCTCTGGACTGGGGCCTCTGCTTTCTTCTCGCCAGGGCAGAAGGCCGGGAGAATGAGAGGCAGGAGGACAGAACTGCGGGTGGTGCGGGTTCACACACAGACGTGCACATGCACACCCTGCCCCCCAGCCCAGCCCCCCCCTGCCCAGCCAGGTGGGGTGGGGAGCTGGGCTATGACACCGCCTCACAGCTGGGCCTCGCCCCCGCTGTCCTGCCTTCCCACACTCAGGGGGCTCCTCCCAGGCCTGACCCTGGGGCAGGGGAGGGGGCAGGCTGCAGTGCCCATGACAGGCCCATGTTCTTCGCTGAGTGCCATCCAGGCCAGGCCGTCTTCTGAGCTCACAGTTGCTCTCATGACCCCTCACGAGCCCCGCCGTGGGACGGTGTGAGAGGGGAGGGCAAGATGAGGAGGGGAAGGGCACGGCTGGTGCTTCTGCTTCCTTCCTAGACCTTCCTTGCCTATTGAGGTGAAAGTGCAGAGGATGGAGAAATATCTTGGCCAACTGCATACTTCCCCAGGCAGCTGGCCACCAAAGGCCAGTTACGAGAAGGACCCTGGGACCTCTCGGTGTCTGTGACGGGCACCAGTCCTGGCTCTGTCTCTGGGTCATGAGGCCCTTCCTCTCCTGGGGCCTCTGGCTCCTCACCCATCAGCAGGGTTACATGGGATGGTCTGCTAGGGTCTCCTCAGCTGTGACTTTCTGTGTTCAAATAACTCACTAACAGAGGGGCAGGAAGTGGGGCAGCTTCCTGGAGGCCCCCAGAGGTGCCAGGCCCTTTAGCCTCCAGGGCTCCCCCCCAACCCCGCCCCAACTTCCTGCTCTGATAGCTCCAAGGAGCTGGATTAGCATGGCAAACTTCAAAACTGGGGGTTGGGGGGGTGGCTTGGAACTTGGTTAGCGTCAGAATAAGAAAACTGAAGCCCAGGGAGGAGGGATGCATGCAACTCCCTCAGCTCCATGGAGGCAGAGACAGACCCCAAGCCCAGGTCTTCTCCTCCCAATTCCCGTCTACACCACCATGGATAGGCCTGGGCTGAGTGGGGGAAGTGTCCTTTCTCCCCACTTTCTTCTCCCTCCAAGGGGAAGCTCAGCCCAGAACTCAAGCCAGAGCCTGTCCCTAGCTTCTGAGAGCTGAGACGGTAGGACGGTAGGACGGCTGGTGGTGGGAAGGGCAAACTTGTCGCTGGGGCTGCCTGTGGCCCTACCCCAGTCTGAACCCGACCATCTCCAGGGCAATGCATATGAGGAATTAACAAAGAAATGCCAATGAGGCAAATTTGGGGAAACTGGCCAGACAGGTCTCCCGGGGTGCCTCCAGTGGTGAGAGCTCCCTGGGTCACCCCACCCTCTGAGTCAGGCAGGGCTGGCAGGGCCTGGGGAGATGTCAAGCTGGGCTCCGGGCAGGAAGCCTGACTGTTTTCGGCCCCACCCTCTACTCAGCAGAGATGCAGCCCTAGTCAGCTGGATTTCTCCTTTCTACTGTTCCTCTCCATCCCCCGGCCCCGGGAGCTGTCTCGGAAGCCAAGGCCCAGGCTCCCTTTGGGGTTGGCGCTCCTTGGGTGAACTGGGAAGGGCGGTCGGTCATGATTGGCTTTTGAGTGATTCCCCTGGCTGAAGTTAGCTGTCAGGGCTCTGGGATAGGGGAGCTTTGTGTGTTCCTGTGGGAGTGGGTGTCAGAAGCCTGCAGCCAGTGCGCAGATGGAGCACCCCTTCCCCACCGAAGCCACCCTGCCTCTGCCCACCTTCCACAGGGAGGGCCTCAGCCTGAACCCCCAAAGCCCAACACACACCCTCATCCTAACCACATATGACCGCCCCTTGGCCACCCTATGGGGCTTCCCAGGTGGTGCTAGTGGTAAAGAACTCACCTCCCAACGCAGGAGATGTAAGAGATGCGGGTTCTATGTTCCTGTGTCGGGAAGGTCCCCTGCAGGAAGAAATAGCAACCCACTCCAGTATTCTCTCCTGGAAAATCCTATGGACCAAAGAGCCTGGCAGGCTACAGTCCATAGGGTTGTAGAGTCGGACACGACTGAAGTGACTTAGCACACACACGTGCCCACCCTGTGGGTTCAGGGATGTGTGCCCCCACCTCAGGCTGCCTTCAGAAGGACTGGTTGGGGGAGAAGCTCTAGAAGTGACCTAAAGTGTGAAAGCGTTAGTTGCTTCGGTTGTGTCCAGCTCTTTCTGACCCCGTGGACTGCAGCCTGCCGGGCTCCTCTGTCCGTGGGGCTTCTCTAGGCAAGAATACTGCAGTGGCTTGCCATTTTCTTCTGCAGGAGATTTTCCCACCCCAGGAATTGAAGCTGGATCTCCTGCATTGCAGTTCTTTACCACTGAGGCACCAGAAGAGGCCTAAGGGCCTATTTAAATGGAGGATTCTAGGGACCTTGGTGTCTGGAGCAAGGGCAGGAAGGGGGCGGTGGGCTCTTAGGGCTTGTCTCCTTGAGCCCGTGGACTCCTTGCCCTGCAGGGAGACAAGAGTACAGCCCTCTATAGATGAGGGGCCAGGGCCAGGCCCTGTAGCCCGTCTGAGAGATCCTGGGGTGTCAGGTCGGTCCAGAGTAAGACGGCATTGTTGGTGGAATTCTCCATCCCCCAGGAAGGGGGCATGAGCCTTGGCAGAGGGCAGAGGCTGGGGCAAGGAAGTCCTAGAGCTCTTTTTATATTAAAAAAGAAATTTTTTTTTCCTAAGGTTATTTTTTTTTAACATTGTCCACTTTTTAAAAAGTCTGTATTGAATTTGTTACAGTATTGCTTCTGTTCTGTGTTTTGGGGTTTTGACACGGCACGTGGGGTCTTAGCTCCCCAACCAGGGATCAAACCCACACCCCCTGAACTGGAAGGTGAAGTCTTGACCACTGGACCACCAGGAAGGTCCTGGAGCTCTTGATTGTAAATGCTCAGTGGTTCCCAGCTTCAGAGAAGCTGTTGTGTGGGTGGCACGCTGCCGACCCTCACACTGCCCCCGAAAGCCAGGAAACAGCTGGCCGGGCTTCACCCAGCTGGGGACTCTGGGTGCCTGGAGGGGTTTCCTTGTGGCCTTCACGTGGGGACCCATCCCCCTGTTCCCCAGCCTACAGCAGTGTTCCCAGCCATTCCCGGCTCTGACTGACTCAGGGTCACCTCCCTCACCCCCTGAGCGCTGCACCCCACCCTGAGGTGCCCCAGCCAGGCTCCTGGAGGAGCCTGTGAGGAAGTTTGCATTCCACAGTGTATCACTGAGGCTCTGAGCTGGCTCGTACTTAAGGTCAACTGTGTGTAGCCCGTTGGCCCAACCCCTGTGACCCACCCTTGGGGTTTGCCTGCGTTCTGAGGAACCCCAGGTATGAGGATGTGTGTCCCAGCCCAGGGAAGCCAAGGGGACTGGGCTGGGGCCATCGGTGGGGAGAGGCTGTCCCCCAGATCCTTGGTGGTGCAGCAGGGGGCTAGTGGTGGGCTGACTCCCTATCACTTTAAGGGGGAGACAACCTCAATCCTCAGATAGTGAATGTTTTCCTCCCCTCCTCTTTTCTGCTTTCTTTCCTCCTTCTTTTTAACTCTGAAATATTTGTGGTCAAAAGGGGATTCCTGGTGACCTGGCCCTGACTCTGGGGAAGCACCCATCTATCTCTTCAGACCCAACCAGGCAGACACATCCCAGGAGCCCTTCCCAGAGCAGAGTATCCATGGACTCGGGCCACTGCTCACCCACTGAGCCTTGTTAGGACCCGAGGAGGGGGCGCCCAGGGAGATGCCCCCTCCTTGAATGCTTCTCTGCGGGATCTCTTTAGGTGTGGGGAGGCCTCTGATGTTACAGCAGACCCATGGAGGTGGGATCAACCCCGTCTTACAGATGAGAAAACTGAACCTCAAAACGCAAGAAGGGGGCACACTTCCCGACCACTGAATGTGTGTCTGATTCTGTCTTTGAGATGATGGATTTAAAATTGCCAGTGTGGTCTGCCTGCCTACAAAATCCATGCTTTTCTTCTTTTTTTAAGTATTCATTTATTTGGCTGCCCTGGGTCTTAGTGGCAGCACACAGAATCTTCACTGCATCACGCAGGATCTTGTGTGGCAACACCTGGACTCTCTAGTTATGGTTCGCAGGCTTAGTTGTTATGCAGCCTGTGGGATCTTAATTCCCTGACCAGGTTTCGAACCCACATCCCTTGAATTGCACGGTGGATTTTGACCCACTGGAGCACCAGGGAAGTCAGTCCCCATGCTCTTCTTGATTATAAGAACTTAAAAAAAAAAAAAAAAAAACAACTACGTATTGTGTGTGTGTGTGTGTATTTTTTAATTGTGAAGGAAACCGAAGTTCATTGTTAAGAACTGAAAATAGAGACAAATATAAGGAAGGAAATACATATAAATATTCTCAGAATGGCGCTTCCGTCCCTGGGCTCCCTGCCAGCTAATCATTGCCGGGTGACTTCTCGGTATACGAGGCTGTGTTGGGGCTGCTTGATTGAGCTGGGGAGCTGGAGCTTGCACCCCTGTGAAGTGGGCAAGGTGACGGGGATCGTAGCTTCTGGGTGTTGTCTGGGTGTGGGTTCAGGAAGGGCTGAGGCCCAGCGTCACGGGGAATGCCCCACCTGGACTCTGCCCCAGGCGTTGAGCAAGGGCTGCTGTTGCGGAGCGGGGGTGGCCTGGCTGAGGACGGAGGTGCCAGGGGGCTGCCCCAGCAGAGGGGCTCGATGCTCATTTGCATGTTCTTGGTCATTTCCCTTGCCCACCGGGTGGCACACCCCGTCCCTCGATGTGGGGCCGCTGTCCTTCAAGGGCCAGACACGTCTCCCTCCTGAGTCTACTTGAGGGGCACGCCAGCCCCTGCAGGCAGACCCCTGGGGTGTGGGGTCTGTGATTTTCCCAGGGCAAGCGTGCTGAGGGTGGGGCAGCCCTCGGCTGACTGCGGCGGTCTCGGGCCCACGTCGGAGCCAGCGGTGACCTCAGGCCCAGTCCTGTCTGCTTGGCCTCGCCCTGTGACTCCTGGAAAAGCAGCTTCACAAACTCCTCCCTCCCCCCTCCTCCCCCTCCCTCCTCCCCTGCCCCCACTTGTTCCGCCGCCCCCCTCCCCCCGAGAACGCTCCCGAGACAAGGGCGGAGGTCTGTCCCAACACCTGGTGGTGGAAGGGTGGCCTCTGGTGTTCAGGCCGCTACCCACACAGGCCGAGCACAGACGGGACACCTTACGGGCCGGGAGTCACAGAACCAGGCTGGAGATGATCCTAAAGAGCGTTCACAGGAGACGGAGGGAAGGAGGCCCTTTGTTCCCAGTTAATTGGTGGTGGGTCTGGCGCCAGAACACAGACTTTACACCTCCCTGTCCTGTGTTCTTTCTACCTCTCATTCATTCATCCAGGAGTTTCTTCACTCATCCAACTCTCACTGAATTGCCCCATCTGTGCCAGGCGGGGCAAAAAGACTCAGCCGTCCCCCTACCCACAGATAGGCTGGGCTGGGCCAGCAGAGACCACAGTCACCTGCAACAGGCTTCGTTTATGCTGGAGGAAAAGTGTGAGGATGAATACTGTCGTGGTAAAGAGGGCAGGCTCTGAGTTCCAGTCTCGACTCTGCTGTTTATTAGCTGTATGACCTTGGGCGATGTACTTAGCCTCTCTGTGCCTCAGTTTCATCTTCTATACGATAAAAACAACAACCTACCTCTTAGGGTTACTATGAGGATTAACTAGGTTGCTACGTGTGAAGTACTCAGAACAGTGCCTAGCACATAGCAGGCACCTAATAAACATCAGCCAGCAGAATGCACACACAGGGTGAGGAGCACACTGAGAAGAGAGATGAACTCGGGCTGAGGTTGCCAAGGAGGGCTTCATGGAGGAGGGGTATTTAATCTAGGGTTTAAAGGATAGGTAGGAGTTTGCTGGACAAAGAAGGGCATCCAAGAGAGAATAAGAGCCAAAGTTAAAGTAGATAATGAATAAGGATCTGCTTTACAGCACAGGGAACTCTTCTCAATACTCTGTAATGACCCATATGGGAATAGAATTTTAAAAAGAGTGGCTATAGGTATATGCATAACTGATTGATTTTATTGGACAGCAGAAACTAACACATTTTAAATCTACTAAACTCTAATTTTAAAAAAAGAGCAAAGCAAGATTTGGGAGGTCTGAGAGGATGTGGGAGTGAATCTCAAGCAGCTGCAGTGATTCTCCACGGTGGGGGAGGGGAGCAGAGCCAAATCATCTAGGGGCTTTTTCAAGCTATAGATTCACCCCCAGAACCTCCAAATACTCCCTCCAAGGAGTGGTCTCTCTGCCGTACCGAAGATCCCACTGCAGGGAGTCCATTTGCTCTTGAGTGAGGCAGGTCTCCAGGGACACTGGTGGAAAAATACAAGAACCACTAACCGGAGCCCAGAGTTTGTGGAGTGGGTGGGAGAAGGCGGCAGGAGCTGCGGACAGGACAGCTTATGAAAAGTCTAGAACGCCATGCGAAGGCGTTTGAGTGTCAACCTCTGGACGGATGGAAGGATGCTGAACAGGGAAGGGACCTGCTCTGGGATGCATTTTATTTCTTTCTTTCTTTTTAAAAAAATATTTATTTATTTTTGGTTGCATTGGGTCTTAGTCATGACGCCTGGGCTTCTCTAGTTGAGACGTGTGGGCTCAGCAGTTGTGGCCCACGGACTTAGTTGCTGCGAATCAGGTGGGATCTTAGTTCCCCAGCCAGGGATTGAATCTGTGTCCCCTGCGTTGGGAGGCAGAGTCTTAACCACCGGACCACCAGGGAATTCCCTGAGATGCATTTTAGAAAGAACATCCTGGCATCAGGCTTAAAGAATGGGGTGAGGCAGAAGTCAGGGAGATGATGGCAGTAGTCCGTCTGTCTGTCTGTCTGGGTAATAGACAGTGAGGACTGAAGGAGGGCCGAGCTTTCAGGGTAGCAGGAAGGGAGGGACACAGGATGTGCCTGGCAGAGCCAGGTGAAAAGCTGGGGGTGTGGGTGACGGGTGGATGCCTGGAAAGACAGTGATACCTAACTAGCTGTGAGTTCTTAGGCAGGTCACCTAACCTCTCTGCCTGAGTTTGCTCATCTGTAAAGGGGAGGTAGTAATAACGTTGATCGCATCTCATGTTGTGAAAAGTAAATGAGTTAAGAGATGGAAGACAGAGCACCTGTACAGAGTGCTAAGCAGCAGCTGTTAAGGTTAGGGTTAAGGTCGGGAATATTAGAAATGGGAGAAAGAAGTGAGATGCTGATGTCTGTCCAGTGGATGGGTAAGCTCTAAGTCTCCCTCAACACTTTCTCTCTTGACGGTCTTCTTCTTTTGTTTGTGGGTGTGTGTGCCAAGTCGCTTCAGTCCTGTCCAACTCTTTGTGACCCTGTGGACTGTAGCTCTTCAGGTTCTTCTGTCCCTGAGATTCTTCAGGCGAGGATGCTGGAGTGGCTGTCGTGCCCTCCTCCGGGGGATCTTCCTGCCCCAGGGATCGCGCTCTCCTGTCTTATGTCTCTGGCATCGGCAGGCAGGTTCTTTACCACTAGCGCCACCTGGGAAGCCCTTGGTCTTTTGTTTGCTATGTTTTCACTTCTTAAATTGTAAGATACATAACATACAGTTTACCATTTTAACCATTTTGAAATGGACCATTCAAGGGTATTAAGTAACTTTTTCTTTTTAGCCAACTCTAATGTGCAGAGCAATTGCAGGAATAGTACAAAGAACTCCCTAGAACCGCCACCTAGATTCACCTCATTGTGCTCCATTTGCTTTATTTGCTCTCTCTCTTGTTATTTACACACTTGTTTCTAAAGAGTAATTTGAGACATCGGATCCCTTTTTCCTAAATACTTACCTATTCACAACATTGCAAATCAACTATAATGCAATTAGAAAAAAACCAAAAACCTTCCCCTCTTCAAAAAAGAAAAAGAAAAAATCTTACATACTATGTGTGTGCTATGTAAGCACAGAGATATTCTCTGCACAACTAGCAAATTCAGGAATATAATATTGATACGACACCATTTTCTGATATACCTTTTACATTCAATCATCGCTGATTGTTCATTGAGACCCTTTTACAGCATACCCTTCCCCCGTCGCAGGATCACACACTTCTCATTGAGATGTTACTTCCAGCCCCTCTTCCAGAGGCTTCACCTCAGTCGTCTTGGCTAAGGGAGGCAGGTGAGGAAGTTCACTCCCCGTGGAGATGGATGCTGTTCACATCTGTGCATTTGTACACTGAACTCTGTCACCACCCAAGCCAGGGCACTGGATGCCAGCTCCCTGGGTCCCCGTGTTGAGAGGGGAGTGACCTCTCAACAAGGTCCTCAAACAAGACCTTCCAGGTCTGTTTTAGAAGCATTTGCATTGAAAAGAGTTTTTTATTTGCCTTTCCCAATCCACACCGGTAGTAGGGACAGCTAGCCCAGGCAGGTGGGAAGGAAAGAAGCAGGGTCAGCTGGGGCTTGGGGCTGCGTTAAGTTCAGTACTGGGGGCTCCTGAAGGGGTGAGTCTGGATGTTGGGACTTACCCCATGGGTAATAGAGTACCACAGCACCTCAAGCACTGTGGGGATGTGGTAGGTGTGTCCTGGACTCGTGTGTGTGTGTGTGTGGGTGTGTTTGTTCCAAGGCCGCTCAGGAGACAGACTTCCATCCTGTGGTCTTTGGGGTCTAATGCGTTTTCAGAGTTAAGATCAAAGGTGGGGTGGGCAGTATTACCTCCAGCCCATAAAGTCCCTCTGTGTTCCTCATTCACACATAATTATAGGGTGATCCAGAAGGTGCTTCTAGGATTCCAGGCAGCTTGCTTTGATTGTTCACAATATTTTCACCTTTGTGGGGAGAAGATTTAGAACACAGATTCCTAGGTTAGGAGCATTATCTCGTTTGGTCATCATAATGGCCCCACAAAGCAGGAAGTATCTCCATTTTATACAAGGAGAAAATGAGTCTCTGATTTGTAGAAAAGGGAAGTTGGGAGGCCTAGGTTTGCACCCTGTCTCTTAAGGGATTTGAGATAACATAATGCTGGCACATAGTAGATACATAAGTGATAGATTAACATCATGGCTGCTACGGCTCATCCAGGGTCACTCCACTGGCAACATCACACATGCACAGGCAAAATCCAGAGCACGACTGGAATCTGAAAACTCTTGATGATAAGTCCCTAGGTCTTTCTACTTTCCAGTTATGTGCAAAAGAGTAATGAGAGCTCAACCCTGGCTTTTAAAGGCCTGGCCTCCATCCCATCAAAATCAGAGTATACATACTCCATGAGGGTTATTAGACAGTCAGTCACAGGTATACCGCAAAGAATCGGACAGGACTTAGCGCCTGAACAACTGGACAGTCTCGTGTACGGCAGTATGTACCGCATCTCAGAATGCAGGGTTGAGAGATGTTGAGAACACGTATGTGCCCATGTGACTCAAACAGAGGCAGAAAAAAAGTAGATGATGGGGCAAGGCCATTCCAGTTCTTCAGACTTCTTTTAAGAACAAAATGGGTTGTTTGCTGCCCTCATAGAACCAGAGAGTAATTCTGAGACTGCCCTTGGTACCCCGAGATCTTGTGGATGTTTATGAAACATCTGCCTTGAATCCCCCTTCTTATACATTAAACCATTAAGTCTAGAGAGTTGGTGCCATCAGCCCATCAGTGAGTAACAGCTTGGCTCACTATGTGTCCATGTTTGTGGGATTCATATAAGACATGTCCCTGGGCTCCAAGGAGCAACCAGATCTCATTGGAGGAACTGGGGGAGTATCTAGAGAGCGACCAGGAGTCCTCCCTTCTGGGACTTGGCTGTAGGTTGCTCTGAACAACAGTCAGTCAGCATGGCCTGGTGCAGACAAGGGATGGCTCTGTAGGAATAACAAGAGCTAACGTTTATTGGGTCTTCACTGCATGCCAGGAACTAAGTGCTTCTTGTGTATTGCACCACTTAATCCTCACAACTTCCCTAGAATAGGTACATTCTATTTTTTCTTTTGTGACCATGTTGTGTGGCATGTGAGAACCTAATTCCCCAACCAGAGATCGAACCTGTGCCCGCTGCCATTGGGAATGTGGAGTCTTAACCACTGGACTGCCAGGGAAGTCCCAGTAAATTCTATTTTTAAATCAGTTTCATAGTCAAGGAAACTGAGGCACAGAGAACTTAAGTCACTGGCTGAGTCATATAGCCAGTAGGAGGCAGAGCTAGAATTCAAATTCAAGCAGTCTGGCTCCAGAACTTTCCTATTCCCTCTACCATCTTTCTAGAGGGGCTCTGTGAATCCTTTTAGGATTAGAGACTTGGACTTTAGTGAAGCAAAATTCTCAGGGGTGGGAGCTCCACAGACCTGGGCTTAGCACCACTGGTCGTGAGACTGTAAACAACTTATCAAACTTCTAAACCTCCGCATTCTCTGGCTCATGGGGACAACTTCTTTGTCACAGGGCAGTGTGATGGTGAGCATGTGTTTAGAGCACAGAGCAAAGGGGTGTTACTGTTAGAAATGGAGGGTGGGAAGAGGGGCACAGCCTGACCAACACCCAGGATCAGGGATGAACATGAACCAGAGGGGTGTGTTGGAAGGATCCTAGAGAGGGAGCTGGTTCAGTTAGATTGTCAGATTGGCTGTAACAGGTGAGTGGAAATAAACACTATCCTGAAGGATACTGCCAGGGTGTTGAGGACCTTGAAAGCTACCATAAAACGCCCCACAGCTCCTCCAAAGGACAGGTGTGTGGATGTTGTTGACATATGGAAATGTGTGTTTGGAGGGGGAAAAAAATAGAATGCAAAATAGTATGTACAGACCAACAGCTGTGTAAACGCATTATGGTCTGCAAGCCTAGAGATCAGAAAGGCATCTGCAGTGCTGTCAATACTCCAGGTCACTGCTCTTTTCTTATTTACTTTTCTGTAACTACCTAATGAAAACTAAGAGTGAACAGGAAGCCAGGCCAAGGGGGGTTGGCTTTTGAGCTTGTGGACATCCCTGGGGAGTTAGGCACAGTTTTTTTTTTTTTTTTTTTATCTGTTTCAATTGAGATACAATTTATATACAGTTGATATTCATTATTTGCAGATTCCGTATCTGTAATTTGCCTACTTGCTAAAATTTATTTGTAACCCCCCAAATCTACTCAAGACACTTTGGCACGAGCGGAGCAGTGAAAAGTTTGTCACCTGCTGCACAGGGAACCAGCTGAGGTCGAACAAGACATTCTGCTTCCTTGTTTCAGCCCTTGTACTGGAAATAAGCATCCTTTTCTGTTTAGTGCCATGCTTTTCATATTTCTTTGCTTTTTGTTGGTGATTTTGCTATTTAAAAATGGCCCTCAAGGACTTCCCTGGCAGTCCAATGGTTAAGACTCTGTGTTTCCAGGGCAGAAAGGCATGGGTTTGATCCCTGGTTGGGAAACCAAGATCCCACATGTTTCATGGAATGGCTAGAAAAACATTTTTTTTTTAATTTTAAAAATTAAATAAAATGCCCCGTAAGCACAGGGCTGATGTGCTGTCTAACATCCCTACGTGCAAGGAAGCTACGAGGTGCCTTACAGAGAAAATACGTGTTAGGTAAGCTTCGAAGGCGCGAGTTACGGTGCTGCTGGCCATGAGTTCAATGTCAATGCGTTAACAACAGATATTAAATAAGGTGTCTTTAAAGAGAAACATGCATAAAGACAAAGTTGTATATTGATCATCTGATGAAAGTGACTTGACCAAGATTTACAGGATCCTAACCCTGTATGGATGGAGAAGGAAATGGTAACCCACCCCAGTATTCTTGCCTGGAGAATCCCACGGACAAAGGAGCCTGGTGGGCTACAGTCCATGGGGTTGCAAAGAGTCGGACATGACTGAGTGACTCACACACACACACACACACACACACACACACACACAACCCTATATGGATGTGAGAGTTGGACTGTGAAGAAAGCTGAGCACCAAAGAATTGATGCTTTTGAACTGTGGTGTTGGAGAAGACTCTTGAGAGTCCCTTGGACTGCAAGGAGATCCAACCAGTCCATCCTAAAGGAGATCAGTCCCAAGTGTTCATTGGAAGGACTGATGCTGAAGCTGAAACTCCAGTACTTTGGTCACCTGATGCGAAGAGCTGACTCATTTGAAAAGACCCTGATGCTGGGAAGGATTGAGGAGAAGGGGACGACAGAGGATGAGATGGTTGGATGGCATCACCGACTCAATGGACTTGGGTTTGGGTGGACTCAGGGAGTTGGTGATGGACAGGGAGGCCTGGCGTGCTGTGGTTCATGGGGTCTCAAAGAGTTGGACACGACTGAGCGACTGAACTGAACTGAACCCTGTATTTCCCTCAGGGCATGGATCCAGTTTTTACTAATTCAGTGTTTGCAGCAATTTCACAGACCCTAACTACTGCGAATAACAAGACTTGACTATATCATAAAATTCAACCTTTTAACTAAGCCCATATTTCAGTATACTCACTGGTTATTCCTGTGAATTTTCCAGCAATTATAACGGCCTCACAGAGCAGCAAGTTAAGAACTGTCTTTCCCTGTCCCCTGATGGTTCTGCTCTCTTTCAGGATGCCCAGGAGAACCATGGACTGGCTGTACCCACCCCTTGTGTGCCAGACAACTTTGCAGACAAACAAGTGACAGGTAAGAGGACCCCAGGCTTGAGGCTTGTCTTTCTTTTTTTCCTCCTTAAGCCCAAGCATCTGGACCTCCCTCCCCAGCTGGTGATAAAGCTGGAGTCCCCAGGCCTCTTGGCTGCTAGCTGCTGTGGGTGGGAGATGAGGAGAGCCAGAGCTAAGGCCCAGGGGAGGAAGGATGGTGAGGGCTGGGGCCAGAGCAGGAACAAGGGCAGCGTGAGTGATAGAAAGAACCCTGGAGTCAGGCAGCCCTGGCCTTGAATCCCAGCTCCCCTGCATATTAGCCTCGTTCCCTGGGGCAAGTCACTTAACCCCTTGCCCCTCCGTATCTCTGGGCAAGACAATTCCAGTTCTGAAGGCACAAACAAAGTACTAGATAGGATGTGAGTCACTTCTTGTCATATCGCTTGCTCAAAACCCACCAGTGACTTCCCTTGTCACCTAACAGAAGGGTTCTTGCCAGGACGGCCAGAATCCGGCCCCACCTGGCCTAATCTGCTGGCTTTCTCGTCTCATCCCACTCTCCTTGCTGCTCCTTCAGTATCCAGGCTCGTTTCCACCCCTGGGCCTTTGCACTCCCTGCGGTCCAGTCTGTTCTTCCCTTGCACGTGTGCACAGCTCTCTCTCCCTCCCTCATTCCGTCTTTCCTCCAATGTCACCTTCTCAGCCAGGTCTTCCCAGACCTCCCTATTCACATTGCACCCCCAGCACCCCTCCTGGGTTTTCCCCCCATATCACTCATCATCTCGATGTGCTGGAAATTTACTGATGTGTTCATTGTCTATCTCATTGTCCCGTTAAAACACAAGCTGCAAGAGGGCCAGTATTTTGACTATGTTTTGGTTTGTCTTTTACTCCTGTGTCCCAGCTCCTAACACTTGGGTGCTCACTGGATGTGGTCTTTATTTTGAAGTCAGGAAACTGGGAGGAGCCCTTCAGAGCTGCACATTCCTGGGTTTGTTTCACTCTGTGCCAGAAATTAAGAGGTGGGGGAGGCAAAGGATATGTGCCCCTCAGAGAGGAGTAACTAGGGCATCCTGGTGGTCTGCAGACACTAGGGAGGGGGCAGGGACTGGGGCCAGGGGGTAGGGATTTGAGCCTCTGGGGCCAGGGTGGGGGACTCAGTATCTCTCTAGTGCCTGAGTCAACCAAGTCAATTCATTTCCACTCCATCCATCCGGCAGTCCAGAGTCTATTCCAGTTCTCTGCGAGGTTCTCTGGATTCTTGGTAGATTCAGGATCTTTAGAAAGCAGGAGTTGCTCATGCAGATTTCTTCCTCCCAAACTTTCACCCAAACTTCCTCACCGATGTGTCCAGGCCCCTACCCCCATCCATGACTTCCTATGTCTCCCAGCTTCCCTGTCTTACGCAGAATGGAAAGTTAAGCACAGGCGGTAGTAGTCAAAGTGATTACCATTCTCTGGACCTAGCACCTGATAAGCTCTTTCCATTCTTTTATATAAATTCTCTTAATCCTCAAACAGATTTATGAGGCAATTGCTGATGTTATTGCCATTTTACAGATAATGAAACTGAGGCTCCGCAAGTTTAACCAGTGTGTCCAAGGTCACACATTTAGTAAGCAGAAGAGCCTGGATTTGAACCCTGGCGTTTCTGGCCAAAGCGAGTTTAGTAAAGGGATGATATATAGGACTGTGAGCAGGGCAGAAGCGTGGAGCCTGAGCCTCGGAAGCCAATGGAGAAAATTCAGCACAGGCTCCAGAGGCTGTGCCAGGGGCACAGGGGTCCCTCCCTGGAAAGAAGAGGGTCCCTCTCAGGAGAGGTCAGGAGACTGGAGACATTGGCTGCTCCTCGCTTGGTGTTCCCGAAACCAGCCAGCTGCTCTCTCAGGAGGTCAGCAAGCCCGCGCTGCCTGCTCACCCTCCTCATCTCTGCCTCTCCCTCCTTCCAGGCACCAGCATGCTCGTCAATGGCAACCTCCGACTATACAGCTCTGTGGGGGACCTAAGGCCTGGACAGTATGGCCAGGACTTACTCATCCCCCCACCTCCCCCGGGCCCGGCACCGGCGCCGCCCCTAGGCACCCTGCAGCCTCCAGAGGAGCTCTCACCGCCACCTCCACCCTCCACAGCTCCCCCGCCTCCTCCCCTGCTGGCATCACTGCACCCACCCCCACCCAGCACGGCCCCAGCTCTGCCCCCAGGGATGGGGGCCCTTTCCCCCGCCCCCACCGTTTCCTCCCCATCCACACCCACGCCTCCTGACTTCATTCCGCCCGCCCCACCCCAGGCCGTTCAAGCCCCACCTCCACCCCTCGTGCCAACCCCGACACCCCCAGCCCCAGGGTCTCCCCATGCCGTGGGGACCCACCTCTTCCCCGCTGGGGGTGTCACCAAGTGGAAATCGGAAGTAATGCTGAATGGCAGGCAGCCTGACGCCCCCAGAAGCAGCCCCCCCAGGAGCCCTGCTGAGCCCAAGGGGGGCCTCCTGGGTCCGGAGTCCCACCTCACCTTCCCCCGGTCATTCAAGGTGCCTCCCCCAACCCCAGTCAGGACTTCGTCCATCTCCATTCCAGAGGTACAAGGGGCTCCTCCTCAGGACGAAGAGCCCACCAAGAAGGGCCCCAGTCGACCCTCACTGCCTCCCAGCTTCCAGATCCGCTCCGCGTGCCAGGCCTACCCAGACAGGGCTTCTGAGCTAGCGCACCCTGAGGAGCCCAGCGCTGTGGCACCGGCTGGCCCGAGGCCGGGCCAGCCTCAGGTCCAGAGCAGTGAACAAGCCGAGATGCCACCTCCAGCCCCTCCCCTGCCCCCTCCTGCACCCCCGCTCCCTCCGCCAGCACCCCCGCTGCCCCCAGCCGCCCCTCCTCTGCCATCTGCCGAGAAGGCAGCCCCTCCACCTGCTGGGTTGATGAAAAGACCCAAGGCTAGCTCTCCTGCTCCCAAACCCAAACCTGACCCCCCGAGCCCGGAGGAAACAGCCTCTTCGGAGCCCATGGACTGGCGGGATCCCAGCCAGATGGCAAAGCTGCGGGACGAGCTGTCAGCCTATCTTTGCGGCTCCAGGAGAGAGGACCGGCTCGCCAGTCACAGACCAGGTCCAGCGGCAGCCTCTCAGGGAAGGGAGGACCACAAGCGTCCCAGCCGGCCAGTGAAAGAGGCGCCCCCAAGCCTGCCAGAGAAGGAGGCCCCTTCATGCATTCCTGAGGAGAGTCCGTGCAGCCGGCCAAAGAAGGATGCCACCAGCCTGACCCTCCCTCCTGTGGATTACCTCCCCCAAGACGCGCCAACTCCTAGCGTCTGGGAGATCCGGAAGAAGCTGGAGGCCCAGCTTTCCTCATCAGCTGAGAAGGAGGCCAGGCCCAGCAGAGGCTCTCTGCCTCCCAAACCTCAGCCAGAAGGGGGAAGACTCTTTGAAAACAGAGTTGATAACGGCAAATTCTCCAAGCCTGTGGCCAAGAATCTGCCACCTCTATCCACCACCCCTCTGCCAAACACACCACTCCAGTCCAAGGTCACACCCGGACCAGCCACCCCACCCAAGGCCACGCCCGGACCAGCCACCCCACCCAAGGCCACGCCCGGACCAGCCACCCCACCCAAGGCCACGCCCGGACCAGCCACCCCACCCAAGGCCACGCCCGGACCAGCCACCCCACCCAAGGCCACACCCAGACCAGCCACCCCACCCAAGGCCACGCCCGGACCAGCCACACCACCCAAGGCCACGCCCGGACCAGCCACCCCACCCAAGGCCACGCCCGGACCAGCCACACCACCCAAGGCCACGCCCGGACCAGCCACACCACCCAAGGCCACGCCCGGACCAGCCACACCACCCAAGGCCACGCCCGGACCAGCCACACCACCCAAGACCACACCTCTACCCATCACATCTTCCCAACTGATAGCAGAAAAGAACCAGGTTGCAGCTGGGCAGTGGCAGAAGCCAGAACATGAAGAACTTGCAGTGCCCTCCAAGCCAGAGGTAGAGGGGCACTCCTCAGAGGCCAGTAAGCCTCCTACACAGGGAACCCGCTCATCTCCAGCCTTCCCCCCAAAGATATCACCTGGGCGAGAAGAGGCGCCGTGTTTCTACAAGCCCCATCGCAGCCAGAACAGCCCCAGCAGAGAGGTGGCCGTGGTGACGCCCACCCTGTCCAGAGGAGAGGCTGCAGGGTTAGGCAAGCCTGTGGAGGGGAAGGAGCCCCAGGAGCTGCCGCCCAAGCCCCCAGCCTCACCCCAGGCTGCTGACGAGCTCCTCAGGCACCCGGTGACGGGGGAGGTGGTGGAGCGGGGCTCCCCGATGGCCCTGCTCCTTGCAGCCAAGCAGAGGGCCCAGAAGGGGAGGTCCAGGGGGGCTGCCCTGGGCCGGTCCTCCCTGCCAGGGAGTGTCCGAGGCCCCAGCCAGCCCGAGGCAGGCTCTGATACCATCTTGTACAACGAGGGCCAGCCCAACTCCTTCACTGTGGTCCCCAAGGTGTCCAAGGAGACTGGGAATGTCCCCCAGCTAACCTCGCCAGGACAGCCCAAAGGACTCCGTCAGTGGGAACCCCAGCCCCGCAGGGACCCAGAGGGCACGGAGTCGGGCCGCGGGCCCAGCTGGACAAAGGTGGAGCCCCGGGCCTCGGCGGCCTGGGAGAGACCAGAGCCCTCCAGCTTCCTCCAGGGCCGCCTGCTGCCCAAGTCTTTCTCTTCCCCTCCTTCTCCTTCCCACAAACCGGAGGAAGACAAGGAGGAGGAGTTCAACTTTGAGGTCATCCCGCCACCGCCAGAATTCAGTAATGACCCCGAGCCCCCCACCCAAGGCCACACCCAGACCAGCCACCCCTTGCAGTATCTGGGGCGCCGGGGTTCCCCTCCCCGGAACAATTTCTCAGACTTGGGGCAGCTCGCCAACGCGGGCCCACCTCGCAGCTTCTCTCACTTCTCCGCCGATCCAGGTCCGGCCCGGGGCCTGGAGCGCTTCTCGGGCGGGGGCGGGGGTCGCTCGCTCATCAAGAAGCGCCTTTACGTCGGGGAGCCCCACCGCAACCCCGGGCCGCCCCGCGGCGGCACCGGCCGCAGCCTGAGCTCCCCCAACTGCTTCGGGCCGCAGCCCGGGGGCCCCTTTGCAGCGCCCAGCGGCCCCGAGATGCGGCGCGTCAACTCGGCGGGCCGCGGGCCCCCCGGCGGCCTGCACTCGCGGAAGATGTCCCTGGAGGGCGCCCCTCGCGGAGAGACCAAGTACAAAGCTCTCGGCGGCGGCGGCGGCGACTACGGCTGCGCCCCGGCTACCGCTACCGGCAGGTGAGCGGCGGGCCAGGGTGGCCAGGGTGATGGTGGGCTGAGAAAGCAGGGGAGATGGGGGCTGGGCTGGGAAGGCAGGGGAAGGGGGTGCTGGGCTGGGAAGGCAGGGGAGACGGAGGCTCGCCCCCAGACCATCCGGAGCTGGCCAGGCTTCGGCCATCCCCCCGGATATTTGGTTTTCTCCATCCTGGCTCTCAGGGCAGAGAAAAGGGGCAAGGAAGCGCGCTTCCCTAACATCCACTCTCCTATGTCTTCTCTCCTGTCTCTCTCTTCCTAGAGTCCCCGTGTGGGGTGGGGGAGAGCTGAGTGGTCCTTGAGTGCTGAGATTTCCCATCACCGAGATGCATCCAGAGCCAGGCTAGGAGGGAAGGGTTCTGAGAAGGAGGGTATTGCGCATGTACTCTGGCAACACGGCCTGGACAGGAGGGAACCCTGTGGCTGCTGGGTCAATACTGGGGTCCCACTGGGGAGGATAAGCCTTGGGCTTGAGGGGCAGCTCCATCCTTCCTCTGATGGCCCTGGGGAGATTCTCGGGGTGATGGTTAACCAGCTGCAGATACTAACCTCATCTCTCTCCTGCTCCCCACCAGGTCTCCCCACAACAACACGCACTACGGAATCTCCATCAACACATTCACTGTGAGGCCTGGGACCCGCCATCCCATCTCCTATGCCTACTCAGGGGCCCATTGGAAGGCCCCGTCCTGAGCTCAGGGTTTTCTCAGCTGTCTTCCAAGGGGTCGGATCCGGGCGCTTGTTTTGGTGGGGTTGGGAGGGATGCAACTGGTGTTAGGTAGCCTCACTCAGACACAGAAGAGTCTTTGTTTCCCAAAGACAGACAGACGGACAACGAGTGAAGCAGTGGCCCCAGGAAGATCAGGATTGGACTTCTGTTTCCCAAAGCCTTGGTGTGGCTGTGGGCTGTCTGCAGAGGAGGGTGGGAGGGAGAAGGAGGGAGAAGAGAAGGAAATTTTAAGGACCCGGAGCCTGAGTTTTCACTGTCTGGGACTATTTGCCTTAGCAGGGCTTACTGAAAGCAGTTTTCCAAGCAGCCCTGCTGAGCAGGTTCTAAAAGCAAGGGCAGGGGCATTGGCTCTGAATGGGAACCCATCAGAATGGCTGTGGTTGCCGGTCAGGTTCTCATGAGGGGCTGGGGACCAGCCCTGTCTGGGTGGGGGTGCAGGGTGCTACAGGTTGATCTCAGCTTCCACCCGCCCACCAGTTGCCAATCCAGAGGTGATACCTAGAGTTGCTGGTATGAAAGCCACATTGAGGTGGGACCAGGAATATGCAGGCACAAGTGGGGGAGGTACCAGAACAAAGTGCTTTGCACTGACCATGAGTGGGGATGGGGGAATTGGAGGTTCATTTCTCCCTGGCCTTGAGCTACAGAAGGGCCTAGAGAGGGAAGACTTGGCAAGTTTGGGATGGAAGACACAGGGTGGAGGCTTGCTTTTCTACTCAGACCCAGGTAGCCATGATTTAGGGGGTTGGGGCCAAGGAGCTAGAGAGCCTGGGGCTTGGCACCAAAGGCCTTGAGTGATGGTCAGGTCCTGTATGGGATTTGGAGGGGCATCATCCCAACCACCCCTCCCAACCCAGTACTACAGGTCCCCAATATTATTGAGGCCTTGGGATGTGTAACCAAGATGCCAGAAGGCCTTGGAGAGTAGAAAGTGACAGAGATGGGAATAGAGGTCTAAGAAGAGTTTGCTGCGAGTAGGGACCGTGATTTGGAAAGTCAAGAGTGCAGCACCAGGCCCATTCAGAGCAGGGAAACCTGATCAGTAAGGTGACCATTTGTTCTTTGGTGGGAAGTCTGGGTTTAGGCCTGCTTTCCAGTGAATTAGAACCCCTTCCACTTCCAAAAAACAGCCCTGGTGTAGATGATGTCTGGCCATCAGACATATCAGGGAACAGTATTCTTGGTCCATCTTGTCTTCAGGTCTTGGTGGGTTGAACTCCTGGGGCCAGGCCAAGGCAGGCTACCTGGGTGAGGGAATAGGGCAGGGGGTGCCCGCCTCAGAGGAGCAGGCTGGTGGGGGCACCCAGGAAGCATTTCCCTTTGGGGGCACGATGTTGGACCTCTGTGATGTGTGCTAACCACTGACAGTACCGGGGTGGGGGGTAGCAGAGGACCACTTCAGGGAAAGAGTACTGGGGTGGGCAGGTGCTCTGATGGGGCAGGATCTGGTTACCGGTGTCTAAAAAGCCAGCCGCACCCCAGTGCCAGCACTAGCTCTATATATATGTATGTATTTCCCCCTGTACAATGTTTTTTTTTTTTTTACAAGATTTCACTAATTTATCTGCTGTGTTAAGGCTTGAGGGGTGGGCTGTGGACTCCTAGCTGTATCTTGCTCTGGGGTTGGCAGGGAAGGACTGATTCTCTCTTGGCTTGGAAATACACAGGCCAGTCTGGATGGCCTCCAGTCCTGTGGCTGCGGATTGATGACTGGGACGTACGGGGCTGTGATGAGAGGTTGGGGAAGTGAACTGAGCCAGGGAAGGCCGAGCACAGGGTGGTGGCTGAACTGGAGCCATCATGCTGGGCCTAACTCTCTCTTCTGACCCTTAGGTTTTCTCATTTTCCAAGTCCTTTTAAGGGGAGGGAGTAGAGCTGAAGTCTGGTGATAACAGACTGTGCCCCAAAGCAAATCTCTGAGTCTCTGAACCTCAGTTTCTTCCGTACAATGGATATGATAACCTACCTCATGAGGCTGTTGTGACGACTAGAGACAGTCATCTAACAGGGATCTGAGCGGCCACGAGATAGCAGGCACTGTGCTTAGCACTGATACACAGCCATCAACATTCACACGCCTCCTACCCATGGCAAGACTAGTCTCGTGGAGGAGAGACAATGGAAGGAACGCATAGAAACAGCCTCTATTATAAAGAATGGTAGGGAGGGGAAAAAACAGGGACTATGAGAATAACTGGAGGGTGGGGGAGAGGAGTGGATTGACTTTGACTGCCTGGTCAGGGGGAGGCCTCTTGAAGGGGTGCCGTTTATGTGATCCAAGTCAAGCATCCAACATATATCTGGTACTCAGTAATTGCTCAATAAACTGCATCTTGTGTGTGGCCCTGCATGGTTTTCCATAAAGCATCTTTAGCTTTCCCAGAAGAGGAAACTGAGAACCAGAGGTCATTTTGGGACAGTGAGAGAGAGTGTGCTTGGGGTGTTTCCTGGGGCTGAGCCTTTTGTGGGGGGGGTTTCTGGGAAAGGGAGGCTGGGAGGGTGACTCACTTGTCCGGCAACTTGGAAGGGCCTCCCCTCTCCCATCCTGGGGCTCCCTGGTTCTCTTGTCTCTCACCGTCCCCACCCTGAACTGTGAGCAAGGATGGGGCCCTGCCTCTGGCTGCTCTGCAGGAGGGGAGGATCAAGGGATCACCTTGAGTCATCTCTAACTCATCTTGAAAGTGACCGGGATGGATGCGTGCTGTGTGGGTTTTTTTTGGGGGGGGGGGGGGAATCTTTTGACCCTGCTGCATGGCATGTGGGATCTTAGTTCCCCAACCAGGGATTGAACCTGTGCCCCCTGCACTGGCAACGCAGTCTTAACCGCTGGACCACCCTGTGTGGGGGTCTTAAACTTAGTCCCAGACTTCTTTAAATAGCTGTTGAGAGCTATGCATCCTCACCCCAGAAAGATGCCCCCACATGCATTTTTACAGGTTATTTCAGGCACTCCACAAATCCCCCCAGACTGGGCTCCATGGACTTCACGGTGAGAACTCCTGATGAAATCGTGGTCATGGTAACCACCAACAGTGTACTTAATTTTGACAGTTTGGAAAATTCATTCCTTTGCTCGTTTACTCCTGACAGTTGTCTAAGGTGTGCTGGCCTTGTAATACACCTACTTCCATGTTGAGAAATTAGGGCTTCCGTGAGAAAATTAGAGCTCCAAGAAGAGTGAATTGTTCAGAATAGCCCACCTGCCTCCAGCCTCTGCTCCTCACCGCTGCCTGCCTCCCACCATTCCCACGTTTCATCCCTCTCCCAGTCATATCACGCCTCCCCCAAACTGTGTACCTGTCGGAGCAGGGCTGGGGAGGGCCTGAGGAGGGGAAAGCTAATAGGCAAAGTTAATGGGTGTAGGTGGCATAGGTGTTCCTGGATCGGGGTGGTCGCACCTTGGTTTCTGGAGCCTCCTCACTGCTTCCTGGACGTGGCCCAAGTCCCAGTACCCAGAACCACCATCCCCATCTCCCTTTGAGGTCTGGCCCAAAGCAGCAGCGGGTCAGGTCCTGGGGCCTGCAGTGATGTCTGAAGGGCCCTCTTCTCCCAAAGGAGAAAGCTCGGCTTTCTCCAGGGTGGGGTTTCCTGGAAGCAGAGAGGCCTCCTCCCACCCCTGCGGGAGGCTGCAGGAGAGAGAGATGCCTTCCACTGAGGGAGGAGCTCCCTCCATGCCAGGCGTCAGCCGGGCCTGCCCCCGCCTGCTCACCCCCCACCTGCCTCCCCTCTGCCTCCCCTCTGTGGCCACTTTCATCTCTGAAGCTCGAGGGCAGTGCTGGTTTCCCACCGTGAGTCAGTCAGCCGCCCACAATGGGCGGCTGCTGAGTCCAGGCAGAGAAGCTGGGCCTCCTCCTCCCGAAGGCCCAGGGCCGGCCGGCCGCTGCGGACCTGCTGCTGGGGCCTCTAGGGGCGCGTTTGGCCAAGAAGGTGAGAGAAGGAAGGTGCACTTCTGGGAGGGGGCGGAGACCCAGGCGGCGCCTTGCAGATGCGCCATCTTTACCTGGACGGTCCTGTGCTCCGGCCCAGGTCTCAGAGCTCTAGAACCGTTGTCAACACTTGGCACAGGGGAGCCCCTCCCTGCTCCGGTCCTTGAGAACTGCCCTCGGAATTCCTACAGATGGTTCTCTGAGATCTCCTGTCCTTCAGGAGACCTGTCTCCTTCCTTCCTCCGCCAGCCAGTCTTCCTTCTCCATAGCGTCCTTGTCAGGAGACTCAATGGCATCCCTGTCTGGCCTGCCCCCGAGGTCCCCATTTCTAACTTGAAAGTACTCTGCTCCCAGCCATTTCCCTGTGGATCCTGCCGGCCACTCAGATTCGGCCTCTCCTCTCCTCTTCCTTCCTTCTCACACAATCGTGAGGCCGGAGCAGCCAGACCGATGGCCTCACTATCCGCCCCCTCAGCTTCCTCAAGGCTGACTTGCTCTTCAAGGCCCAGACAGCCCTGCGCCGCTCGGAGACCCCTCCCTCCTCCACACCGCGGCACCCACTTCCCTTGGCTGGCTCATCCTTTGGGCCCCCCAAACATCCCTCACGCCCTCCAAACATCCCTCACGCCCTCCAAACATCCCTCACGCCCTCAGCCATCTCAGCTCCTGTTAAAGCTCCCCGGTTCCCCTCACACATCTCCCTCCCCAGCAGCCTGTTTTCTCCACAAGGATGCCTGTCTCATTCATCACATTATCCCCAGCATCTCGGGCTGCTCCTGGGTGCACCAGGTACTAATATGTGTTTGTTGAATGGCTACCTGTTAGTATGTAATCAGGTGCTATCATGCACTCTAAGTTCCTTGGGGGCAAAGGTGTCTCCTATGGACTCGTGATCACACAACCCTCTGGTGTTTTTTTTTTTTTGGCTGCACTGGGTCTTCGCTGCAGCATGCAGGATCTCCGTTGTATCACTGGGGCTCTTTCGTTACAGCACACAGACTCTCTAGTTGTGACACCTGGGCTTAGTTGCTCCACGACATGTGGGATCTTTCCGGACCAGCGATCGAACCCGCCTCCCTTGCATTGCAAGGCGGATTCTCAACCGCTGGACCACCAGGGAAATCCCAACCCTCTTATTTCTAGATGTCTGTGACCTGATCTAATACTGAGGTTCCTGCAGGATGTAAAGTAATGGTTTTAGGGACAGACCTCATGGGTTTCATCATAAAAGCGTCGAGATGCCTTGAAGAGGCTCCTGCCTGGTGCGCTGAGACCTGATGCCCTCTTAAGTGGAGGCAGAAGGAGCTGCGTACTACCAGGTGTGGTCCACCTGGTCCTCAGAGGGCTAGGTCATCCTCAGATGACCCTCATATCAGGTCAGAGCTGCTGCCCCCTGGAGCTGCCAGCACCAAGCAGCCCAACGACCTGCACTGCACGTTCACTCCCCTGCGGGCCTCCCATCCTCAGCGCTGTGATCGGTCTCCAGCCTGTCCCTGTGCTACCAGGGTCACCGGGAATGCTTCTGTCAAACGTGGGCCGGACAGTGAGAAGCAGCAGCACCTCCGGGGGCCAGGGTGGCAGAAGCCAGTCAGGATCAGCCTGTTCACTGTCCCCCCCGCCCCTCCTACAGAGCCCTCCCTCAGGAGGGAGCCTGACAGCTCAAGGGGTTCGGGTTTGTTTTTGCTTCCCCCCCACCCCCCCGTTAAACAGCGAGCTCCCTGCACAAGGTCTTCGGCCTTAGGAGGGACCCACACACAGAATGCGGACCCAGAGACACTGCCGTCTTCCCTTCTCCCGCCGCAGTGTGCCGCTGAGGCGGGATGTCGCTGGAAGCCCGTCTGTGGGGCATTCCCTTCTCATCCCTGAAAACTGTATTTCTTCAATCTGTCTTCCCCAGACCGAGCCTCCGGTCTCCTTTAAGACTTCCTCCCAGGAGAAGTCTGTCTCTTGACTTCTTGTCACTGTCATTTGTGTTCTGAGCCACTCAAAGAGGGTTTGGTGGGCGCCTGCTTCCTCTCTTTCTCTCTCTTACCATATCTGTGAGCTTCCTGCCTTTTGGTTCAAAACTTTCCAGCATTTGTTCCAAATGCCCGAGGCGGCACAAACCTGAGGCAGTTCCCTCCCACAGTGCTAGCGGGCTGCACAGTACAAGGCAAGGAGCCAACAGGAATTCCCTGGCGGTCCCGTGGTTAGGACTCCATCCTTTCACTGCCAAGGGCCTGGGTACGATCCCTGGGTAGGGAACTGAGATCCACAAGTCACCCAGTACAGCCAGAAAACAAACAAAGGCAAGGAGTCAGGCAAGAGGCTCACAGTCGAGTGCAGGACACACATACATACACACACACAAATAACTAGGCTATAAAGCAAGACATTTCAAAGCTCTCCCACCCAGGGGAGCTGGGTGGCCAAATAGAGCAGGTGGCCACACGGGTCACACTGCTGGCCTGGCACCACGGGTGGTCCCCTTTGCTGGCCTGTGACCAGGTCATCAAGGCCGCCCTCAGCCCTGTGACCCCAGTGGGAGTTCATGCATGAGTGGGCAGAGGAAGGAGGGCAGGCATCTCTTTACCTACTTCCTCTACAGATTCTGACACTCAAACCCTTGGGAAAGGGTACCTGTTATTGCTGATGCAAACATACACACTGCTGTCGTCTTCGATGACCTCTCCTGGCCATTTAAGGCTGCCCTTGACATTCACTTTAACCTGATTTCTCCAGGGAGAGTGGAGGGGAGCGAAGAGAGGAAGTTTGTGTCATAGCACTGCTGTCCTTGCCCCAGAGGTCTAGGCTGAGTCCCTCTGTGTGAACCTCATTTTACATGTGAGGTTGGCTGCGCATGTAACCAGCAGGTGGCGCTCTGCTCACAGGTACCTGACCTCAAGCCCAGAAAATGACGTTCCTGCTGAGGTTGACAGGGGTCCCCTTAGAATCCAGGCACAGAGCTAAGTGCTGCCCCATCTGCCAGTATTTCCCAAACTCGAGCTGCATTAGATATATTGGAGGATTTGTGAAAACACAGATCCCTGGGTCTCATTCCCAGCACTCCTGATTCAGTGAGTTTGCTGTGGGTCCTGAGAATTCACGTTTCTAGTCATGTACGGATGTGAGAGTTGGACCATAAACAAGGCTGAGTGCCAAAGAATTGATGTTTTTGAACTGTGGTGCAGGAGAAGACTCTTGAGAGTCCCTTGGGCAGCAAAGAGATCAAACCAGTCAATCCTAAAGGAAATCAACCCTGAATATTCTTTAGAAGGACTGATGCTGAAGCTCCAATACTTTGGCCACCTGATACAGAGTCAACTCATTGGAAAAACCCTGATGCTGGGATTGAGGGCAGGAGTAGAAGAGGATGACAGAGGATGAGGTGGTTGGATGGTATCACTGACTCAACAGACATGAGTTGGAGCAAACTCCAGGAGATAGTGAAGGACAGGGATGCCTGGGTGCTGCAGTTCATGGGGTCGTAAAGATTCAGACACAACTTAACAAATGAACAACAAAGTCCCCAGATGGGGCTGCCAGTCCTGATGACCCAAGGACCACACTTTGAGAACTGCTGCAGTGCAGTATCTTATTTAATCATCCCACTCCTCTCTGGGAAGGCAGTAACCAGTTATCAGTGAAGAAACTAAATTCCCAACAGGCCAAGAGACATGGCCTAAGCCACATGGCGGAGGACAGGGAAGATCCAACCACCCGGGGGCCCGCTCTCTGCCTCAGGCGCTGTGCCTGGGGTGGCCATGACATCACCCCTCCTGATTCCTGTAGGGCAGTAGGAAGAGAGAACAAGGGAAGGATAAGCAGGGTGCTGAAAGGAAGCATGAGGCGCTGTTAGGCTGGCAGGCATTCCTGGGGGTCCAGAGTGTTTTAAAAGCACTTTACTTCTATTGAAATATAGTCTGGGGGACTTATCTGGTACTCCAGTGGTTAACACTCCACACTGTCAATGCTGGGTTCAATTCCTGGCCAGGAAACTAGATCCCCCATGCCACAACTAAGACCTGGTACAGTCAAATAAATAAATATCTTAAAGAAGAAAGAGAGGAAAAAAAATATATATAGCCTCATAATACTGGCCAATGAGCACTCACATCGCGGACCCTGTGTGGCCACCCTGAACCCCTTCCTTTTCAGGACTGAAGCTCTGGCTCCCCCTGCTGGCAGAGATGCTGCATCTGTTCGTGCTCAGCTGGGTCCCTCCCCGTGGCCTTTCCATGTGACTGACTGACTGCCCTCTCCATGAGACAGCCACCTCACCCAAGGTCATGTCGGCTCCCTGGCGGCAGCCCACGTTCGCAGATGGCCCCTCCTTCCAAGTCAGGACAACTCTGAAGACTCCTCACAACTCCTGGGCGCCCCCCGGGGAGGCTGGCCTTCTCTCCCTGCCCTCCCTCACCCCTCCCTACTTGACAGGCATGCATCCTAAAGGCTCTCCCCAAACATGTCCTGTACACAAATCAGGGTGTCCCAGGAACCTGTCCTGCCACAACTTGTCACACACCACGCACTGTTCTGAGCATTTACACATGTTATTTCAAAGAATCCTCCCAATGACCCCAGGACGTAGGTATTTTTATCATCTCCGGTTTACAGATAAGAAAAGAGAGGGAAAGTAACTTGCCTAAGGTCACAGAGCCAGCACGCTGCACAGCCCGGATGCTATGCAAGCTCTGAAGTGTTACACACACTGTCTTCTAGAACATTTCTGTGGTCTAACTTCAAAGAAATTAAAGGAATCAGCCAAAGGAGATTTATTCTGATTTGAGAAGGAAAAAAAAGTCTTGACTGCTCCCAGTTCTTTTCAGACAGCTCTCTCCGGTGTCTGAATATGCAGCCCTGGTGCCTAATTTTAGTTCAGTGGTTCTTATGGCGAGGAGGGGGGTTGCTCCCTAGGGAACTTTGGCAATGTCTGGAGATATTTATTGTTGTTGTTGTTGCCAGATCTGGGAGAAGGGACTTCTTCCAGTCTTGGTCTAGTGGCCAAGACTCCATGTTCCCAATGCAGGGGGCCTGGGTTCAATCCCTGGTCAGGGAACTATTAGTAGATCCCACATGCCGCAACGAAGAGTTTGAATGCCACAACTAAAGATCCCACATGCCGCAACTAAGACCTGGGGCAACCAAATAAATAAACAACAACAACAAAAAAGACCCACGAGATCCTAAGGGCGTTTAGCAGGTGGAAGTCACAGTTACTATTAAATGTGCTACAATGCAATCTAGCCCCAAATATCAGTAGACTACAATTGTGTCTGTGTGTGTGTTTCTGTCCATGGGATTTCCCAGGAAAGAATTACTGGAGTGGGTTACCATTTCCTCCTTGAGGGGATCTTCCTGACCCAAGGATCGAACCCGTGTCTCCACATTGCAGACAGATTCTTTCCTGCTGAGCTATCAGGGAAGCCCAGACTGAGGTTGAGAAACTCCGTAATCTGGCTTTAAAGCCCAGTCTCCCAGCTGCTTTTACCCTCAAGGACTCCCAGTTTGATGACCACTAGAGAGCAGGCTTTGGTGGAGGTGGTCAGAGATGATTGAGCATGGGGGTGGAAAGAAGGTTGGGAAGGCAAACCTCCTACCTGCACATCCATCTAGCTAGTAGTCACATGCAATGAAATCCCAGAAGCACAAAGCCACTTATCACATTAATGCTTGAAATAGCAGGAGGAAGTTGGAAACTACCTATGTGTCCCTCCCCTTGGAATGCGTTAAATAAGTAAGCCATGGTAGAGCCATACAATGGGAATGGTGCGGCCATAAGACAGACAGAAGTAGCGTTTTATTATTAGCATGGAACCACCACCAAATACACACTGGGAAGTCGGGGGGTGGGGGGGAAACGTGGGTAGTTTATACAGCATCTCCCATTATATAAAAAGGGAAGAAAGTATATACAGGCATTTGTGTTTGATGCATAGACTATTTCTTGAAAAATACATCAGGTGATATTGACACTGACATATTGGAGGCCTCCAGGGAAGAGAACTGGGCGTCTGGGAGAGAGGGCAGAAGGGGGATGCTGAGTTATTACTTATATCTTTTTCTGTCTTTTAAATGTTATATTGTAGACATATATTTATTATCTATTCAAGATTAAATAACTTTTTAGTAAACTAAGAAAAAAACACCACCACCATAATAAAATAGAGATGACGGTGAGCCCCCTGCTCCAACAGGAAGGGAAAGCACCTTGAACCCAGTTCCAGGAGTGCGAGTGTCCACGGGAAATCTGTACCCTCAGGCCAGCTGCTCCCCACCTGTACCTGTGCACTGTCAGACGACATCAGAGAGTTAAAGACTTGTTTCAGTAGCAGCCTGAGTTAAACAGAAGCAGGGGAGACCCACTATCAGTAGTTGAAGAAAATGCATACACGAATGCCTGAAAATCCAAAAGAAATACCACTAGAATTTGGGGCCCCAGGGCTTTTTCGTGATGGCAAATAACTGACAAGGCCCGGGTCATCCCTCTGCTCACAACACAAGCACTTCTAAGAGCCTCCGAGGATCTTGGCCCTTCTATTTAAAAGCCTCCCGGATCATCAGCAATTCATCTGAGTAAAGGGGCTGGGCCAGGGCCCCTTCCAGCCCTGGACCCTGCCAGATCAGGTGACCCCTTTCCTGGGGCAAGGCTGGTACAGAGCCGGCAGACACGCTCCAAAACCCAACCTACCCCGCGGGGGTACAATCTCAGGGCCAGTGCCCGGGCAGGGTTGGGAGGACTTCCGCCAGCTCTACCAGGAGAAGTCTGGTTCCCGCTGACAGCAAACCTCACGGGAGAAGACCACGGGAGGGCAGCGCTAGGGCAGTTGAGTCCCCAAGGCCGGGTCACCTGCCTTCCCTCAAGCTCTCTCTGCCCTCCTCAAGCCTTACTCACCTCTTCCGGAAGCTTCACTTGCTCACACCCTCCCTGCCCATTCAGATCTCAGTGCCCCTTTATCCCTTAAGTCCGGCCCTCTATTGACCCTGGCTCCTCTGTCTTGGTGAATGGTGGTAAGCAGGTTCTGGTGTTTTATCTGTCTCCCTGACAACTCTGCAACAGCCCAGAGGAGGGAGTTGTATGAGTGTGTTTGTGTTTCCGCCTCTCCCCTAGGTACAGGACTCAGGATGCAGGGAGCAGTCCCCCTCGGCCTTGTTGGCTGTCCTGGGGCCAGGACTCGCTTCCCCCTAGCTTGATCGTGTTTGTTAAGTGCCAGACCACGGGAAAGTAACTGAAGAGAAATGGCAGCTCTCATGTCCTTCCAGCCAGAAGGCCACCCAGGAGCCAGAATGACCCTTTGACAAGTTAAGTCAACGGCTGTCACTGCCTGGTGATCCATCTCTGAATAGCACCGAAAGCCCTGACTCAGGCTGTGTGCTGTGTGGGCTCTGCTGCCCCCTGGCCCCCTGATCCTCCCCAGCGCCCTCTCCCACTGCTCTCCAGGGTCTAGGGGCCCACATCCTGCCTCAGAGCTCCTGTGTTTGCTCTTCCCTCTCCTCGGAATGCTTTTCCAGGCAGCTGACCCCATTAATGCAGGCAGGGCCCTGCTCTGACAGCTCTCCTTCCCCACCCTGACCTAGCCCTTTTCATTTGCCCCTCCTGATCTGATCTGCTCACTCTCCACCTCTCCACCCTGCATGGGCCCCGGGAGGCTGGCCGCTCTGCCTGCATGGATAGGCTCCATGCCCTCTGGCTTCCATTCAGCAGAGAACGGGCAGGATACAGGAAGGGAGGGGATAGGAGGCCAGGGTGTTAATCCCTGGATCGGGCAGGGTGGCCGCTGCCCACTGGCCCCCCTCAATGGCCTTGGACCCAGCTCCTGGCAGGAGGGTCTCACAAAAGCCTCTCTCCAGGTCTGGTAACTGCGCCCTCCCTTCCCTGTTCTCACCCAGGTCCGGCTACCTGTGTTGCGCTCCCCTGTTACCTCATCCACACCTTAGGAGGTAGTCCCTTGATTAAACCTTCCTCAAATTCCCCAGCCCGAGTATACTGTGTCTTTTCTTTCAGGACCTCGATTTACCACCCACTGCATGTCTATGGTTTGTGAGCTGTCTCACAAACCCCAGCTGGCCCCCAACTAGACCAGAAGGTCAGAGAATGTAGCAGTGTAGTTATCCTCTGCGGTATCCCAATGTCTGAGTCAGTGCCTGCGCATAGTAGCTCAGTATCTGTCGAATAAGTGAATGAAGGGAAGGATCCCTGTCATCTGGAGAAGGGCTATGGAGGCGGGAAGGACAGGCCGAGATTTTAGGAGGAGATGGGGAAGAAGAGCAGCAATGATGAGGATGTCGCCTCCCCGCCAGCATAAAGACCTCTGTGTATGTTCTTCTTAGCACTTCACCATCTGCGGTGATCATAGTTTTGTTTTCTTTGTATGTCTTCCCACTAGAATGGATTCCCTGGGGGCAGTGTCCATGTCTGTCTTGTTTACTCTGGTATCCTTAGAGCCTGGCGCTGTGCCTGACATACATAAAAGGCTCTAGATCCACACTTGTCAGATAAATGAAAGATACATGAGTTATCCAAAAGAAACAGTGAGTTGGCAGAGGACCTGGAAAGCCTGGTTGGGCAGTTTGGAAGTTGCATGCAGAGTGGTAGGGATGAACTTACAAGTCTAATGCAGGAGTGGGGGTGGGGATGACAAAGGTGGAGCTTACAGAAAGACTTACAAAGCTTACAGAAAGAAGGAACTTACAGAAAGCCTGGCGGGGGATGCAGGCTGGGGATGAGCAGGGAGGCTGCTGCAGCCTCCAGTGGGCAGGGAAGAAAGAGGTGGCAGAAACTGGTGAGTGATCAGATGCAGATGAAGGATGAAGAGTCCAGACCGTCTGGAGGATGAGATGATGCTGCAAAGCCGGTGGTCCTGGCCCAAGGTAAGTACTCTGGGCCCAGCTGCTACTAGCCTCGCTGATTCTATAACTTCTGCATCAAGTGGGAAAGCTGGGGAGCGGAAGTGGTTTGTGGGGCAGGGGGTGGTGGTGAGTGAATAAAATCCAATCTACCTTGTTGCTTTGAGGGTATAACCAGATAGCTCAGTGGAGAGCAACAGACAGACGTTGAGGACTCACAGGGTGGTGACAGCCGGGGGTGGAAGGGCAGATGAGCCACGTTCTATGTAAGCAGAGGGTGGTCTGGGATCACACCCAGCTGGTTGGGTTGGGGAGGGGAATAAGAGCCAGCAAAGAAAATGGAGGCCAAGAGGGAGAACAATCAGGAGACGGGGGCAATGTCCTGGAGCCAAAGGGACGACTCTGAAGAAGGAAGGGGCAGTCAGCAGGCCACTCATCAGAAGTGAGGCCGGGCTGGAGCTCACTGAGGGCCGCATCCTCGAGGAGCACCTTTCTGCTGCCTCTGGACTGGCTGGGGGCACCGACGGTGCCAAGCCAGGTGCGGCCAGTGCTGGAGAACAGTTTGCTGCCTGTCCCACCAAAGCCTTCCCGGGCACGTGTCCTAACCCTCACTGTGTCAGATAGCCGGCTGTCTGCCAAATCCATTCTTTCCTTGCTGACAAGCCCCCCACGTTTGTCCTAGGCACAGAGCCCAATTTCCTCAGTTGCTGGGCAACTCGGCAGGGCCTGGGAGGCGGGCAGCTTCTGGGCCCCGGGCTCCCTTCACACACACGCGTCCACCCCTCCCCTCCTCCCCACTGGAGTGTGGACCCAGAAGAAGGGGCGGCAGCACAGACGTGAGCGTCACCTGAGGTGACAGGGGAGCCATGAGACTGACGGAGCCTTGACATCATCAGGCCACCAAGCCGGCCTGGAACACCCACCTCGGCTTTCACAGGAGGCACGTAGTCTGTCTTAAGTGACTCCATTTGGGGGACTTTTTGTGAGAGCAGCCTAACTCAGGTTTGGAACATACCATTTAATCCAGCAGAAATACCACTTTGGATCAGACCAAAAGTCATTCCAGCCCATCTCTGCCAGGGGCCCCAAGGGGAGTGACAGGGGGCCACAGGCATGTCCCTTGACAAGACTCACGCTCTCCACATACCAGGAATTGTAAGTCTCCTTACCGATCTGTTACAGAGCCATTACTCAGAAACCACTCAAAATCCTTGATAGTAAACCTGCCACCTACTTCATCAAGGAACAAATAACAGTGACTAGAAGCCTCACCAACACTCTCTGCAACTGATTTCACTTCCAGCTCCCAGGGACAGTGTGGGTATGTGTGCGGGTGGACCCACGAGGCACACAGTAGTGGCAATGCCTTTGAGGAACAGAATCGTGTGGCCGTCAAGCAAGAGCATGAAAGGTGAACAAGTGTGGACTTGAACGGGATCCCTGTGGGCAGGACCACAGCTCTGCTCCTTATAGCCAAGCAGACTGAGGTGTTTCTGAGTTCTGGGGCCTCCAGACCCTCCACTGCAAGTGGGGACAGTAAGGGCATCTACACTTGAGGTGACTGTGAGGATTAAATGAATCCATATGTGGAAAACACCTATAACAGTGACTGACCAGCATTAAGTTCTCAATTAGTATTCGCTTGTATGTCATTTTTACAGCAACAGAGAAGAAAAAAGTCTGGCAACCCGAGTAACATTGTCACTTACAAAGCACAGGTACAGATGTTCTCATTAAATCTTCTTGATGAGGTATCATCATTATCCATTTTATGGAAACTGATTTGGACATTTAGGGAGTTGCCCTCCATCTCACATCTAATTTCCAGGTGGCTCGGTGGGTAAAGAACCCGCCTGCAATGCAGGAGACCTGGGTTCGATCTCTGGGTCGGGAAGATCCTCTGGAGGAGGGTATGGCAATCCACTCCAGTATTCTTGCCTGGAAAATCCCATAGACAGAGGAGCCTGGCGGGCTACAAGTCTATAGGGTTGCAAAGAGTCGGACATGACTGAAGCGGCTGAGCACGCATGCACACACAGTTGGTAGCTTGTGGTAGAGCCATAAATACAAGTAAGTGTCACTGAGTCTTGTTTTATAGAACCATCACCATTAAGTTGAGCAACTTAAGGTTACCAGAAAATCAAAGTTCAGGAAGGCTAGTTTCATTTAGGGTTGTCCCACCCAGCCGCCAAACCAGGCCACTTTGTATTAGTTTCTCAATTAACTCCACTGATCACCTTATTTAACTGCCTCATGACCAGAAAAGAAGAAAAGGACCTGCCCAGCATCTCACCCCCAGGCCAGAGCTGGGAGGGACTGTCATATACTTTCGAGATGTGAAAACCCAGGGCAATGTGTGGATCTTATTTTGGTCCTGATTCAAACCAGCCAACTATTAAAAAATAAAATAAAAACATCTTTGAGATAATAGGAAAAATTTGAGTATGAACTGGATATGAGAGGATATTATAAAATCACTGCTCAGGGTACTTCCCTGATGAAAGTGAAAGTGCTAGTTGCGCAGCTGTGTCTGACTCTGCGATCCCATGGACTAGCCCCCAGGCTCCTCTGTCCATGGGATTCTCCGGGCAAGCATACTGGAGTGTGCAGCCCTGCCCTCCTCCAGGGGATCTTCCTGACCCAGGGTCTCCTGCATTGCAAGCAGATTCTTTACCATCTGAGCCACCACTCTCATACAAAAACCTAATTTTTGACAAAGACACAAACATCATTCAGTGGAAGAAAGGTAACTTTTCCACAAAGGGTAACTGAATCAGTTACCTGACATCCTCAGGCAAAATAGTGAACTCAACCTAAACCTCAACCTCATAAAAAGTATATCAAAATAGATCAAGGCCTAATCATCAAAAAGTCTACAAACAATAAATGCTGGAGAGGGTGTGGGGAAAAAGGAATGTTTTTGCACTGTTGGTGGGAATGTAAATTGATACAGCCACTATGGAAGACAGTATGGAGATGCCTTAAACAACAAGGAATAAAACCACCATATGACCAGCAATTCCACTCCTAGGCATATACCCTGAGGAAACCAAAATTGAAAAAGACACATGTACCCCATTGTTCACTGCAGCACTATGCACAATAGCTAGAACATGGAAGCAACCTACATGTCCATCGACAGACGAATGGATAAAGTTGTGGTGCATAGTGGAATATTATTCAGCCACTAAGTAATACTGAGTAAATATTACTCAGCCACTGAGTAAAAAGGAATGCATCTGAGTCAGTTCTGATGAGGCAGATGAATCTAGAACCTATTACACAGAGTGAAGTGAGTCAGAAAGACAAATATCTTATTCTAATGCACATATACAGAATCTAGAAAAATGGTACTTAAGAATTTATTTACTATCAGCAGCTCTATGACAATAAAATGGACAACTTGGAAGAAATGGACAAATTCTTAGAAAAGTATAACTTTCCAAAACTGAACCAGGAAGAAATAGAAGATCTTAACAGACCCATCACAAGCATGGAAATCGAAACTGTAATCAGAAATCTTCCAGCAAACAAAAGCCCAGGACCAGATAGATGGCTGCACAGCTGAATTCTACCAAAAATTTAGAGAAGAGCTAACACCTATCTTACTCAAACTCTTCCAGAAAATTGCAAAAGAAGGCAAACTTCCAAACTCATTCTATGAGGCCACCATCACCCTAAACCAAAACCAGATAAGGATGCCACAAAAAAAGAAAACTACAGGCCAATATCACTGATGAATATAGATGCAAAAATCCTTAACAAAATGCTAGCAAACAGAATCCAACAACATATTAAAAAGATCATACATCATGACCAAGTGGGCTTTATCCCAGGAATGCAAGGACTCTTTAATATCCGCAAATCAATCAATGTAATACATCACATTAACAAATTGAAAGATAAAAACCATATGATTATCTCAATAGATGCAGAAAAAGCCTTTGACAAAATTCAAAATCCATTTATGATAAAAACTCTCCAGAAAGCAGCCATAGAAGGAACATACCTCAATATAATAAAAGCTATGTATGACAAACCCACAGTAAACATTATCCTCAATGGTGAAAAATTGAACGCATTTCCCTTAAAGTCAGGAACAAGACAAGGGTGTCCACTCTCCCCACTACTATTCAACATAGTTTTGGAAGTGTTGGCCACAGCAATCAGAGCAGAAAAAGAAATAAAAGAAATAAAAGGAATCCAGATAGGAAAAGAAGAAGTAAAACTCTCACTGTTTGCAGACGACATGATCCTCCACATAGAAAACCCTAAAGACTCTACCAGAAAATTACTACAGCTAATCAATGAATACAGTAATGTTGCAGGATATAAAATTAACACACAGAAATCCCTTGCATTCCTATATGCTAACAATGAGAAAACAGAAAGAGAAATTAAGGAAACAATACCATTCACCATTGCAACAAAAAGAATAAAATACTTAGGAGTATATCTACCTAAAGAAATGAAAGACCTTGAAATGTTGTGAAGTAATTAGCCTCCAACTAATAAAAAAAAAAAAAGACCTATATACAGAAAACTATAAAACACTGATGAAAGAAATCAAAGAGGACATAAATAGATGGAGAAATATACCGTGTTCATGGATTGGAAAACTCAATATTGTGAAAATAGCTATACTACACAAAGCAATCTGTAGATTCAATGCAATCCCTATCAAGCTACCAACGGTATTTTTCACAGAACTAGACCAAATAATTTCACAATTTGTATGGAAATACAAAAAACCTCGAATAGCCAAAGCAATCTTGAGAAAGAAGAATGGAACTGGAGGAATCAACCTGCCTGACTTCAGGCTCTACTACAAAGCCACAGTCATCAAGACAGTATGGTACTGGCACAAAGACAGAAATATAGATCAATGGAACAGAATTGAAAGCCCAGAGATAAATCCACATACCTATGGACACCTTATCTTCAACAAAGGAGGCAAGGATATACAATGGAAAAAAGACAACCTCTTTAACAAGTGGTGCTGGGAAAACTGGTCAACCACTTGTAAAAGAATGAAACTAGAACACCTTCTAACACCATACACAAAAATAAACTCAAAATGGATTAAAGATCTAAATGTAAGACCAGAAACTATAAAACTCCTAGAGGAGAACATAGGCAAAACACTCTCCGACATAAATCACAGCAGGATCCTCTATGACCCACCTCCCAGAATATTGGAAATAAAAGCAAAAATAAACAAATGGGACCTAATTAAACTTAAAAGCTTTTGCACAACCAAGGAAATTATAAGCAAGGTGAAAAGACAGCCCTCGGATTGGGAGAAAATAATAGCAAACGAAACAAGACAAAGGATTAATCTCAAAAAGAATACAAGCAGCTCCTGCAGCTCAATTCCAGAAAAATAAATGACCCAATCAAAAAATGGGCCAAAGAACTAAACAGACATTTCTCCAAAGAAGACATACAGATGGCTAACAAACACATGAAAAGATGCTCAACATCACTCATTATCAGAGAAATGCAAATCAAAACCACAATGAGGTACCATTACACGCCAGTCAGGATGGCTGCTATCCAAAAGTCTACAAGCAATAAATGCTGGAGAGGGTGTGGAGAAAAGGGAACCCTCTTACACTGTTGGTGGGAATGCAAACTAGTACAGCCACTATGGAGAACAGTGTGGAGATTCCTTAAAAAACTGGAAATAGAACTGCCATGTGACCCAGCAATCCCACTCCTGGGCATACACACCGAGGAAACCAGATCTGAAAGAGACATGTGCACCCCAATGTTCATCGCAGCACTGTTTATAATTGCCAGGACATGGAAGCAACCTAGATGCCCATCAGCAGACGAATGGATAAGGAAGCTGTGGTACATATACACCATGGAATATTACTCAGCCATGAAAAAGAATTCATTTGAATCAGTTCTAATGAGATGGATGAAACTGGAGCCCATTATACACAGTGAAGTAAGCCAGAAAGATAAAGACCAATATAGTATACTAATGCATATATATGGAATTTAAAAAGATGGTAATGATAACCCAATATGCAAAACAGAAAAAGAGACACAGATGTACAGAACAGACTTTTGGACTCTGTGGGAGAAGGCGAGGGTGGGATGTTGAGAGAATAGCATTGAAACAAGTATACTATCAAGGGTGAAACAGATCACCAGCCCAGGTTGGATGCATGAGACAAGCGCTTGGGGCTGGTGCACTGGGAAGACCCAGAGGGATGGGATGGGGAGGGAGGTGGGAGGGGGAATCAGGATGGGGAACACATGTAAATCCAAGGCTGATTCATGTCAATGTATGGTAAAAACCACTACAATATTGTAAAGTAATTAGCCTCCAACTAATAAAAATAAATGGAAAAAAAAAAAAAAAGTTGAATCTAAAGACAAAAAAAAAAATGAATTTATTTACAGGGCAACAAGGGAGAAACAGACATGGAGAATAGACTTATGGACATGGAGAGAGGGGAGGAGAGGGTGGGATGTATGAAAAGAGTAACATGGAAACTTACATCACCATATGTAAAATATGGCTCAGGAAACTCAAACAGGGACTCTGTATCAACCTAGAGGGGTGGGATGGGGTGAGAGATGGGAGGGAGGTTCAAAACAGAGGGGATATATGTATACCTATGACTAATTCATGTTGAGGTTTGACAGAAAAAAACAGAAGTCTGTAAAGCAATTATGCTTCAATAAAAAAATGAAAAGAAAAAACAGATCAAGGCCTAAAACATAAAACATGTATTTATTAAAATATTAGAAAAAATATGGAAAAAGATCTTCAGGACCTAGGACTCAATAAAGAGGTTTTAGGCCTGTCAACAGAAACAATCTATAAAAGAAAAA
This sequence comes from Dama dama, assembly GCF_033118175.1. NCBI lineage: Eukaryota > Metazoa > Chordata > Mammalia > Artiodactyla > Cervidae > Dama > Dama dama. The sequence continues at coordinate 18,208,298 of NC_083687.1, read as the reverse complement.
ATAAGTTGGATTTCATGAAAATTAAAAACTTTTGCTCTCCAAAAGATCCCTGTGAAGCAAATGATAAGACCAGCTAGAGTGGGGGAAAGTATTTGCAAACCACATATCTGACAAAGTTCTTGTATCCAGAATAGATAAAGAAATCTAAAAACAAAGAAGCAATCCAGTTAGAAAATGGACAAAAGATTTAAATGGATAACTAACCAAAGAAGATATACAGACAGCAAAAAAACACATGAAACATGTTCAACATCTAGCCATCAGGGAGATGCAAATTAAGATCACAATGAGTTTTATCACATGCCTATCAGAATGGCTAAAAAAAACCTGTTTAAATGATAACATCAAATACCAGTGAGGATGTGGAGAAACTGGCTTATTCATACATTGCCAGTAGGAAGGCAAAATGATACAGGCCACTCTGGAATAGCTTTTTTTTTTTTAATGAAACATACAGTTACCATAGGACCCAGTGGTTGCATTACTGGGCGTTTATTGCAGAGAAGTGAAAATTTATGTTTACATAAAAACCTATACACAGCTGTTCACAGCTGCTTCAGCCATAACAGCCCCAAACTGGAAACAGCCGAATGGTTAAACAAACATGGTACATCCACACCCGGGAGACTGCTCAGCAATAAAGGAGCTACTGACACACACCACCTGGATGGCTCTCACTGCTTATGCTGAGTGAAAAGCCAATTTCAAAAGGTTACAAACCTTAAAATTCCACTTATATGATATTTTAAAAAAAAATTAAAGAAATGGAGAAAGTAGAGCAGTGGTTGCCAGAGGGGAGGGATGGGGAAGATGTGAGAGGTGGATATGGTTATAAGGAGACAACATGAAGGAACTTCATGGTTATGAGAATGTTCTATATTTTAAAAAAAATTTTATTGGGGCAAGTTGATTTACAATGTCGTGTTAGTTTCTGCCATACAACAAAGTGAATTGGTTATACATATACATATATCCACTTTTTTAGATTCTTTTCTCATATAGGTCACTATAGAGTATTGAGTAGAGTTCCCTGTGCTATAGAGTAGGTCCTTATTAGTTATCTATTTTATAACTTTTAGGGTGATTTTTTTGTTGTTGTTGTTATACTGGGTCTCCATTGCTGCATGCAGGATTTCTCTAGTTACTGCGAGCAGAGGGCTATCTTCATCGCTGTGCACAAGCTTCTCGTTGCGGTGGCTTCTCGTTGCGGAGCACAGGCTCTAGGCGCACGGGGTTCAGTAGTTGCAGCACATGGGCTCAGTAGTTGTGGCTTGCACGCTCCAGAGCTCAGGCTACTCTTGTTCTGGGACACGGGCTTAGTTATTCCTCTGCCTGTGGATACTTCCCAGACCAGGGACCAAACCCATGTCCTCTGCATGGGCAGGTGGATTCTTATCCACTATACCACCAGGGAAGTCCTATCTTTTTTATCTGTAGTAGTGTGTATGTCAATTCCAACCTCCCAGTTTATCCCTGCCTGCTCCCCAATGTTCGACATCTTGACTGTGAATTTACACAACATGATTACATAGAATTACACACACACAAAAAGATGAAATCTGGATATGCTCTGTGGATTATACCAATGTCATTTTCTTGGGTTTGATATTATACTGGTTATTTGAGATGCTACTACTATTTGAGATCCTTTGTAAAACATTTTTTTGGGGGGGAGGTAACATCCTCTCAATCTGTAATTACCTTAAAAAAAACTTTAAAAAGTCTATCAGAGATGCATAGCAACATATTTACAGATTACATGATACAGCTCTTAGGTGTGTTTTAAAATATATTCTAGGAATTAAAAAAATAAAACAGTAGAATACATAGATGAAACGGAATTGAAAAGATGTTGCTAAATGTTGAAGCTGGGTGAATACACAGGGAAAACACTAGTTTTGTGTTTGCAGACTTTCCAAATAAAAAGTTTTAAACAGCTTAGAAGGACTAAGCCTAACTTACACAGTCTTACTCGATGCTGTAACTTTTGCACACAAATTTGAGTTCAATGCTTGTAACTGTTTCATTCACAAAGTTTATTATGACCTTTTATTAAGAGCTCATAAATCACATGCTTAATCCAATTTCATTGACTACCTTTTCCCTCCACGCATTCTCCCTAAGTTATAAAAAATAAACATTTATAAATATACAGTGAGGATCATGCAGTTTTTACACAGTAAGAGTTGGGTCAATGTTTCAGGTTGTCCAAGCATCTCCCAGTGTCTCGTTCAGGGCAGATTTAGAGCAGCTTGGCCTCTGAAGTCTCAACAGCAGAAGGGCAATTCTTTTCCAAAGTTCACCTCATCACTCAGCATTACAGGATCAACAGGTACTTGTCTGGGAAGTATCAGGAGAAACTGCTAGGATGACCACTTCAGGAAGTAGAATTTTAGCCCTGTACCTGCCATGGCTCGACCCTGGGACTGTATTTAGACTTAACAAAGAGCCAAATGACAAGCTTGGAAGGGGTCAGCACAGGCCCGATCTGACGACTATAACTGGAAGGTTTTCAGATCACTACAGATGGGGGAAACTCTTATCTGGTCCAGAGCTGGGGAATCCGATTTTCTCATTCCGCTTCCCTTGTTCAGTTACTGATAGCAGCACTTTCCTTCCAGCCAGTGGGATGAAGTGTTTAGAGAACAGCGAGGCCTGCACATGGAGCCTGCTGCCTGCTGTCACCAGGTTTTTTGAGTTTTCAAATTCAACCAAGAGGATGGAGGACTAAGAGATGACTGTGGAGGCCGAGTATCAGGAGAGCTCAGGATGGACTAAGGACTTTACCCAGGATCTCGTGTTTTCCGTGTATTAACTTCCAGGTTTCACTGGCATTTCTCTTCCTCTTAGTTTGAAAACCTCTTCCTATGGAGACCAGTCAAAAAGGTATCAGCTTGTCCAGCATCTTCCTTTCTTGGTTTGTAGGCACATCAAGGATGAAGAGGCAAAGAGCCTGGGTAGATTCAGATGTGCAGGTTCTTCTTGGCCCACTTCTGCCGTAGGTGGGCACATGGCCTTCTATCCGTGCCAGCCTCCAGCAGACCTGTGAGGTTTCTCAGCCTTTGGACCATACGGCCAAGCCGGGCCTTCAAAATCTCATCCCCGCCACCTCCCAGTCCCATCGATCCTTTTCCTATTGCATAAAATCAATGATTCTGCTATCAAATCATAGCATAATACAGCCACTGATGTAGCCTCTTGCCAAAGAAAAATCTCTTCTCCCAGGATGGTGCAGAGCTTGGTCATTCCCAAGCACATGCTCCATGACGGGACAGTAAATGATAAATCTCTCAGGAGAGGGCACTGCCCTGCCTCAGGGAGATTTCATCAGATGCTGATGAGAGTCAGTGATGTCTTCCATTCTCCTCCCCATGAAGGCATCTGCTCACTCCTCCTGACTCCTGCTGGCCCCACAATGAAGCTGCAATCGGTGAGTCTCCTGCTTCCAACATGTTGAAGAAGAGCAAGTCACCTTCAAACAAATCAACAAGGCACTTGCAGCCCACGTGAGCAGAGAAATAAGGAGTTTCTAGGATGATAAATTTGTGCCACAAATTGTCGGCCAATGAAAGGGTCCAGATATCCTGAAACACTTTAAGCACATGGTCTTTCTGGCAATGAGCACAGCAGGCAGAGAGCCCTCTCTCTCTGCCACCTTCTCTGGTCTCCCAGGTTTCAAAGAATCAAGTTCCATGATTATAAATGAATTCATCATTCCTGTACCCCATGGTATGGCCAGCTGATTAAAAGTCTCATCATTTCATTTCTTCATCAATCCCAAAATCCAGTGAAAACAGGTAATCATAATAGAGAGTTGGCTATTAAAATCATGCCTGGTTCACACCCCACAGCCTCAGCTCGACCCCGAGACGACCACCTTCCTCTTCCCTTGAGGGGTTTTAACTCGACAAGCAGGGTGGAATCCACATCTCTGTACAAGGCAGGCTTCGTTCTCGGCTCAGGAGAGGGACCTAGAAAGAAGAGGAATCCTTGGAGCCCAGCTGGTGGGGGCTCCGCTAGCTCTCCTTCTGGTGAGGGGAACAAACTGCTGGGCTGTGAGGGCTGATCCCTGGGCTGCAGGATGCTCAACGTCCATGCAACAAGAAAGAGGTACATGCAGGAGACGAGGCTGGAGAGGAAGGGGGGGGAAGCATTTCCTCTCACCAAGTAGCTCTGCCCAAGGCTCAGACCCACCATGAGCCTCTCTTTTCTGCCCAGGAGCAGAGAAGACCACCTCAGTCGGCCGGGGAGGCCTCTCTGCACCCCAGCCTCCAACTCACTTCTTCCTGCGGATCTTGGGTTTCTTCACAGGCCGCAGGTAGGGGTTATCAATGATACTCTCCTCCCCGTTTCGGCTCCCCGACAAGGACGGATTCTGCTGCAGAACAGAGGTGTTCTCCTTCTCGGCTCCAGAATCATCCTTTGAGCAAAAACCGAAATAAAGCAAAACAACCAGCAGCGTGAGGAAAGAGATCATGCCTGTGGTTAAGAACTACTACAAGCACGCCTCTCATTGAGAAATCAGAAGCCGGGCTAATGTGCCTCTCTCTGCCCCAGAGGAGGCCAGGCAGTGGCTGCGATCAGAGGAAGGCGGGAGCACCAGCGGTGACACAGTGGAGCACAGAACACAAGACCCTGAGAAGGCAGGGACAGGAGTCAGAAGGGAACAGAGACCTGGGGGGCAGGGAGTCAGGGACCACAAGTCAGATGCTTCAGGGAGGCATGCTTCAGCCCGTGAGGAGATGAAGTAAAAGAGAAGTGGGGGGACGTCCCTGGCAGTCCAGTGGTTAAGACTCTGTGTTTCCAATGCAGAGGGCATGAGTTTGATCCCTGGCAAGGGAATGAAGATCCCACAGGCCATGGAGCATGGCCAAAAGAGGAAAAATAAATAAATGAAATATTAAAAAAAAAAAAGAGAGAGAAGTGGGACTTCCCTGGTGGCCCGGTGGCTAAGACTTCTTGCTCCCAAGGCAGGGGCTCAGGTTCAATCCCTGGTCAGGGAACTAGAATCCACATGCCACAACAAAGGTCAGAGATCCGGAGTGTCACAAGGAAGCCCAGCGCAATCAAATAAATAAATAATACTTTTTAAAACTTAGAGAGAGAGAGAGAAGAGGCCCTCAATCCCCTGCAGGACTGAGAGGGACAGGACCAGAACAGATGGTGTGCACAGAGCCCCTCCTGGAGCTAACCTCATGTAAATCATAATCTACTTTCCCACAAATTCTTAAGCATCTGGTACTTGCAACATGGTGCCAATGGTCATATCCTGGCAGAGGCCAGAAACTGCTGGAGCCCCGAGAGCTCCCATGAAGGCACCAACACGGGAACGTCATCCACCACCCCCATGTGTGGCCCATGGATCAGGCCTCTCACTGTTCATTTTTTGAGAAAAGTGATTTTTGGAGAAAAGTTTCTAAGTTTGAGTATAGTCAATATGATCTTGAAGATTTTTTAAAAAATCACAATTGGATATAGACATAGAAAACATTAGTGATACTGAAGTTTCACAAACTGCTTCTGGAAATATGGGTGACTGATTTTCCTTTCCTTTTTTACACTCTCTTCTATTTTCCAAGTTCTTTAAAATGAGCAGAAGCTGCAGGAGAGGTGTTGGGGGGAATCACACGAAGGGCTCAGGCCCAGGTGGCAGTAAGTGACCAGAAGTTGCTGGTTGGGCTGCAACCCTGGTGACAGGCTGAAGGCTCCATCACTGAGGTTCCTGTTCTGTACTTTTAGTGTGTTTTAGTCGCTCAGTCGTGTCCAACTCTTTGCGACCCCATGGACTGTAGCCTGCCAGGCTCCTCTGTCCATGGGATTCTCCAGCCAAGAATACTGGAGTGGGTTGCTGTTTCCTTCTCTAAGGGATCTCTCTGATCCAGGGATGAAACCGGGGTCTTCGGCATTGCAGACAGATTTTTTACCATTTGAGCCACCAGGTCAGCTGTTGTGCAACTTGAGGCAAAAGAGGATCTGACCTCAAGCAGGCGATGGCGCTGTCAGAAGACAGCAGAGCAGAGGATGCTGTCATTAGCAATAGGAGGAGTAGATGGAAGAAGTACTAAACTGACAGATTTGTAAAGAAGAGGTGGGAGTAAAAAGGTGTGTCAGGAATGACTTGGGTCCAGAAAAGCCAGATTCAGGCAACGCGTATGCTCTGTGTGAACCCCGGGCACCCAAGTGTGCTGCCTCCAGCCTCACAGGTTCCAACACCATTTCCACAGCAACATCTCCCACTTGAATCTTCCCGATTGTCACCTCTCCTGCACGGCTGCTGTCACTCGACCACCCGCCATCTCCGGGCATCTCAAATTCAATGTGCCTGAAACTGAACCCCAGGCACAAACAGCTCCTCTCACTGACATTGGTGACGGCAACTCCATCCTCCCATTGGTCCAAGCCCCAAAATCCGCAGTCACGCCTGCTTTTTTTCTTTCTCTGATATATCCCCCAGCCAATCTGTTAGGAAAACTTCTTGGCCTTACTTTCAGAATACAGGCAGAATCTACTTCCGTTATCTCTAGTGGAACCCCCTGGTAGGACCCCTTGCTGTCTCCCACCTGGATGAACAGCCGCCCCCAATGGCCATCCCGTCACAGTCCATCCTCTGCCGGCCCTGTGGTCACCAGCACGGCCAGTGCTCCTGGAGAAGCTCAGACCTGCCCCTCCTCCTCCCCACATCCTCTCATGACTCCCACTTCACCCCATGGGAAGACAGCTCTTCAAACTGCTCATAAGGCCCTCCCTGACCTGACCTCTCCCTCTCCCCCACGCCCATCCCACCTTCCTCAGTCACAGCCCTACTCGCCTCCCTACTGTTCCCTTTTCAGGACACTGCCCCAGAGAGCCCAAGGCTCAATCCTTCACCTCCTTCAGGACGGCTCGGATGTCACCTTCCCTGTGACGTGGACCCTGAGCACCCTATTTAAAACTGAAACCTCCCCGTTTTACTCTGGATCTTTCCCTACTCAGGGCCCCCCACCTCCACCCAGAGCACTTTTCATCTTTAACATACTATACAGTGACGGATTTATATACTATGCTTCATGGTCAAGCCCCCACTGCCAACACACGGGCTGCCAAGAGGCAGCTGTCGTCTTTGTGCTGGTCACTGATGTGCCCCCAGTACCCAGAACAATGTCTGGCACCTACCAGGTATTAAATAAGTACTTGTTGAATTAGTGAATGGTACATTGTTCAGAAAAGAGTAAAGGGTGAGGCACCGGGATTGCCTGCAGATGGCAGCTGGCTCAAATATAAGAGAAAATAATCATCTGACACACCAATTTAAAATGAATAGCCCCTTCATGTTCGTGGACAGAGAAACCAGAACCAAGCTCAACAAAGTTAACTACCTAGCAACAGTCCGTGAGAGCTTCGTCCTCCAGAGATAAAAGAACACTTTAACACACCAGTTAGTGAACTCACTGTTAACAACGTCTGTAAACACGAAAGACAGGAAACAACCTGAGTCCACAGGGGACTGGCTTGTAAAGTCCACACGAGAGGGGGCACTATGGGGAGGGGCGAACAGCTCTGCACACAAGGATGTGGAATGACCGCCAAGTAGCTCCACAAGGGAAGGAAGCAAGGGGTAAAACCTGTGATTTGCTGTGTACGTTCAAAACAACAACTAAAAAAGCATCTCTAAGGACTTCCCCGGCGGTCCAATGGTTAAGATTCCACATTTCCAATGCAGGGAGTACAGGTTTGCTCCCTGTTCGGAGAACTAAGATCCCACATGCTGCACGGTGTGGCCAAAAAATAAATTCAAACAAAGTCTCTAGAAGGATTCACAAGAGAGTGGGGACACTGGCTGCTCTGTAGGCAGGAAAGGGAGAATGATAGACGGTCACCACATATCTTTTTGTACATTCCAGATTTCAAATGTGTGATTGTGGCCAGTCCAACAAAATAACAAGCCCAATTGACTGTCCATAAATTGTTCCTGGAATCCTTCTCTTGAAGTTTTTTTATTTCTCTATTCTGTACAGAAGAGCACATGACCATACAATAGGGGCGGGGAGGGGGTGGGCAGGGGTGCCATGGGCTGCCGTATGCCAAGCACCCAACGTAGATGAGTTGATTTTATCTCAGGCTCCTCACTTCCCCTGGAAGTAGGTGTTCCCATTTGTGAGGAAACAGACTCAGATACTGGGTCAGGCAACCAACATCACTTAGCGGGAAAGCAGCCCGGTCTGGATTGGCAGCCAGGCCAGTCTGACTCTCAAGGCTCAGGTCTTTTCACTCTTTGCTGTCTGGCTTGGCCTCCAGGGATCCCGGAGTCCTCAGGCAGCTCCTGGCATCCAGTCCGCCTCGCTGCACTCACCGCCATGGCCTCACCTATGTCACTCCCCAGAGTGTTAGGTAACTCAACTGCAAGCCCTTGAGCTTACTTACAAAGGGATTGTGATGTCTGTTTAGAAGATTCCTCCTTCTCATAAGGTGAACCTCATCTTAGTCCATGACCCAATCACCATATCTCAGACCGACTTAACAGAGTCCAAAACAGAAGCGTAGGATAACAAGCTCCTCTGCTTTACGTAAAGCCATGGGCTGCCAGCCCTAATTCTGAAAGGAATAATTCAACATTAAAGAGGTATGTGATCAGGGAGACAGTCAGTAAATACTACAGTCAGAACTGGCACTCTCCACCTGCATCCCGGGGCTTCGGGCTGCCACCTGGGGCCTCACACCTGAGAGCCCTCAGTCTAGTTATGACCACTAAGCCATCCCTCGCTTAAAAGCCAAGGCCAGCTTTAAAGGATGGATGAATATGGCAACCTCACTCTAAGGGTCCAATAAGCCTTAAAGGCATTAAGAGCTTCTGGCAGGTCTGGGCCTCTACTTGGAACTTTCTCCCCTGATACATAAATAAGAGTGGGTCTTACCCTCTTACTTGCCGAGGACAATACATCATAACCAGAAAGGAACACCCACAAGTTCCCACAAGCATACTCCCCTCCTCAACCTTTGTCTCTGTCCACACTCTGTCTCCTATCCTGGCTTGGAAAAGCCCACGATCAGGCTAACCCCTTTTGGGTACTGGATTCCCTGCCCTACCAAAGATCATCATTCCAAAATGTTTTTCTCTCCTGAATCAACTTTACCAGATCACTCCCATCAGCACAGACATCTTGTTACACCTCTCTGACCTCCTTAATTCTTTCCCTTTAGTTACCACTCCATTTCTCAACTTCCCGTCACAGCAAAATTCCTTGAAACCACGGTCTACATTTAATGGAACTTTCTGTGATGCTTTAACTGTTCATATCTGCACTGCCCAGCAGGCTAGCAGGAGTCATAGGCGGCTACGGAATGTAGCTGGTGTGACTGAGGAACTGAATTTTTTGTTATATTTAATTTACATCAATTTAGACTTAGTTGCCTGTGGACTACTGGCCACTGTGAAGGACAACACAAGTCTGTACTCACTAACTCCAATTTCTCTCCTCCCATTCTCTTTGAATTCACTTGCTCTCATTCTTCCTGAAATGGCTGTTGCCAGATCTAAGGGACAAAGTCTCGGTCCTCACAAGGCTGGAACCAGCTGCAGCTGCAGAGAGAGCAGACCAAGCGAATCACTCTCCTTTTCCTGACACTTTCTTCCCTTGGCCTCCAGGACGCGCCACCTTTCCTGCTGTGCCTTCTTCACATCCGTGGCCGGTTCCCAGTCTCCTTACCTGCTGAACAGTGCAGAGCCCCGGGCTCACTCCTGGTACTTCTATTTTTTATCCTCATTGCTCCCTAGGTGCTCACCTGATCTCTCGTGGTTTTCAACACTGTCTACATGCTGAGGATTCCAAGACTTGCACTTTGAGCCCAAACAGCTCCCTGAACCCCAACTTGCCAATCCACCTTCCTACCTGACATCACCATGACTCTTTGTGACCCCACAGACTGTAGCCCACCAGGCTCCTCTGTTCACGGATTATCCGGGCAAGAATACTGGAGTAGGTTGCCACTTCCTTCTCCAGGGGATCTTCCCAACCCAGGGATCAAACCTGTGTCTCCTGCAGCTCCTGCACTGGCAGGAGGATTCTTTACCATGGAGCCACTAGGGAGGCCCCTACCTGATTTCACCACCCGGATATCTAACAAGCATCTCACACTTACCTCGGTACACCTCAACTCCTGGTCTCCCCCTACCCCTGTTCCACCCAAAAACCTCCCCTTTCTTGGCTGGAGGCAACTCCTTCTTTCCTACTGTTCAGGCAAAAAACCTTGCGTTTGTCTTTGACTCTCTTTCTCTCACATCTCACATCCACTCCATCAGTTGGTTCTTTTCTGAAAATTATCTAGAATTTGACCAAATCATCTACCTGACCATGTCTTTCCCTCTACCACCATCTCTGTTTCCTGCACCAGCCTCCCGACCAGTCTCTCTGCTCGGCCCTCACCCTGTGCAGTCCACCTCGACAACCTCACCACGTCACCGATCCCGAGACCCACCGCTGCTTAGCGGGTCCTGCGGCTCCCATCTCACTGACAAAAGGCCCAAGTGCTGGTGTCCCGTGAGGACCTGAGCCCCGGGAGCTCCCTGCTGCTGCCCTCTTACTCGCATCCCCTGGTCACCCCCATGGCCTCTGCCCTTCTTCAACATAGCGGCTCCCACCTGGGTGCCTTCACATCTGCCGTTCCCTCTGAGGGGAAGGCTCCCCTCCCAGATATGTGTAGCCTCGTTCCCTCAGGCCTTTGCTCACCTGTCACCTTCTTACTCACCCTGTCTAATACCACACCCCCCAGGCCCATACCTACTCCTGTCCCCTAACGTCTCATTTTTCCTTAGTTCTGTGAGGACAGGACATTTTGTCTATTTTGCCTTCTGCTAATTTCCCAGCACCCAACACATGCCTGACTCTGGCAGGGGCTCATTCAGGATTTGCTGGATGACTGAACGAATCCCCAGGGAACGAGAAATCCCGTCACCACAGGCCCATCATGCAAGTCCCTCACAAGAGGCCAGAGACTGAGGGGGTCCTGACCAACCCCCGGGGAGACAGGCAGCGAGCAGCACGGGCTACTGCGGGGGGTGGGGGTGGGGGGGTGCACTGAAGCGGACAGAAGGCTGGACCCACCGGGCTGATGTGAAGAGGGAGGTTCTCTGTGTCCGTCTGCTCGTCCTGCTCCGAGGAATCCGTCTCCTCCATCTGCTGCATCTCCAGCTCGGACGGAAGAAGAGCCGTCAGGTAGGGGATGGTGAAAGGCCTGGCAGCGATCACTAGGGGGTTGGAAGAGAGGCCGGGAGCCTTACGACAGATCAGCGAGCAGCACCGAGCGGCAGGAATAGCTAACATGCTCAGGCACTCACCATGGGCCAGGTAACACTTACGCGTTACCTTTAATCCTCGTCTCCACCATATTAAACAACTACAGTTACCAGCCTCACCTTACAGACAGGGAACCTGAGGAATGGAGGGGTTATGCGACCCCCTCAAACACACAGGAAGTGGTAGAGTGGGAATGAACCCGGGCAATATGACTTCAGAGCCTCATTTACCAAGCATCAGAGAGGACTGGGGCTGAATTCAAGCGAAGCATCAGCTTAGTGATCTTATACCCAAGGCAAGGACTCAAGTCCTGACAGTGGAACTGAGAACTCTGAGCCTAGAAGTATATCCGAGGAGCTAGAAGGCAGTTCAGGTAAAGGAGCAATCCAATTCCTCTAAAAAGCAATGAGGCTGAGGAGGAGAAATTATTGTTTAAAAATAAAAAATTGAAACAAAGTGTCTGTATATATTTCCATGATAGAATGTCATTAACAACAGACACTTGGAAGATTATTTTCAGCATGGCTCAGATGTGGGTCCTGCACACAGAGAGAACTAGGTCTGAATACCATCTACTCGCCATGTGACCTTCGGCAAATTACTCTGTTGCTTTTCTCTAGAAGCCTTGGCTTCCCGAAAGGGCAGTGGAAACAGTTCCTGACTCGGAGGCTCACTCAAGGAGCTCATGAGGTAAAAGAAGGGAAGTGATCAGCACAATTTCTGGACTTAGTAACCTAGCTGCTGTACATCTAGGGCCAGGAACACAGTGAGGATCCACCAGGAGCCTACAGAACCATCCAAGCCCATCACCCTCACTCCCCTAGGGAAACTCTGAGGCTGATGGACAGGAAGGAACTTGGTCTTGAGGAATGGAGGGGTTATGTGACCAGCGAAATGGTAGTGCTGAGATGAGAAATTCAGTGGTGGGCTCTGTGAGAGGACACCACGAAGGCGAAGCCTGGCAGAGGCTCTGTAACTGCCTGGCCCCTGACGCCAGGTCCTTCTACCACCAGGGCTGCCCTCTCACTGGATGAGCCTCTCTGATGCCCAGGGCTCAGTCACCCTCGAGGTGACTTCAATTCCACGAACCTCAAGCGCCCACTTCCAACACAGGTCATGACTATTTTGCAGTCATCAGTTAGAGACAGGCCCTGAAGATCTGGAAAAAGAGCCAGAAATCTGAAGAACAAGTTCCACCCAAGATAAGGACAAAGCTTACTTGTTTCTTCCAACCACAATGAGGGAGGGAAGAGGGGATGATGGCCTCAAGGACAAGGCAGGGTCCACAGAGGGGAGAGACTCACGTGGAAACGTGCTGACGTCATCTTTGAAAAGACTCTGGGTCTCGCCTGTCTTGGCCATGAAACGGGTGAGCGCCCGCTCCACATCGCGTCTCTGGGACGCGGCCTTCTCCCGCAGGACCTGGTAGTCTGACACGGGCTCGCGGTACGTCTAAAGGGAGAGCAGCAAAGACGCTAGAGAAATACCCATGATTGCACTGCTCTCCTCGGGTCCCTGCCTTGCTGTTGCTCTGTCCTCCCACCCTTTAAATGACCCTCTACCATCACCCAAAGCAGAGATCTCCAAGGGCAGTGGAAGGGCCGAAAGAAAAAATAAGACTATCATTAACATTTACTTTGAATCTTAAAAATTAAGAAATGTACAAATATTTATATAGTGATTGATCCTAGGCCTTCATTTAGCTCCCATGAGAGCTGCACTCAGGAGTAAGAAATGTATCCTCAATGGAGAGCGGGGAATCCTCACCCCCCAACCCCCTGCAAGCCCTGATGGGACCACCCTCGATGTAATGTGATGACAAGATTTTCTGACATGTTTGAAATCTTCCCCAAATGAAGAATTTGATGAAATTCTGAACACTCTGGTTAAAAACATTAAAAAGCAAGATCTTATGATTATTTTTAAGACAACTGCTTGACATTTATTATAAAAGTTAGAAATTTAATTAACAAAATTCTTCAAATAATTGGTAGGTAAGAATGAAAAAAAATTACTTTTATGGTTTATTAAGGACAAGTTTAAGATGTCACCTATCTTTGTAATGTATCTTTTTCAACTATGAGAGCTGTCAAAGTTTCAAAATAAACAGAACCTAGAATCAGACCTGTGACTTCGTATTCCATCAAGATTTAAACCAAGATTTCAAAAAACCCAAGAGTACAGGCTATCATGTAGTTGCCAATAAAAAGGAAACAACAGGTTTCCTGAACCTTGAATAAGGGTCAGATGATCTTCCAATGTACATTGTTTTTATATGGAATTACATTATACCATGCATGTAAACGAGCAAATAACGGAGCATTTAATACTTAGACAGAGACGCACTACAGAAGTTAAGACAGGGACTTCCCTAGTAGTCCTGGGACTAAGACTGCACTCCCAATGCAGGAGGCCTGGGTTTGATCCCTGGTTAGGGAACTAGATCCTTCATGTTGCAGCTAAGAGTTCGAATGCCACAACTAAAGATCCCTAGGACTTGAGGCAGCCAAATAAATAAATAAATGTTAAAAAAAAAAGAGAGAGAGAGAGATTGCTGTGGGTTGATTGTAGCGCTCTAAAGAAAGATGTGTCGAAGTCCCAACCTCAAGGGCCTCAGAATATGATCTTACAGTGTTTGGATACTTCCAGGGCAAGATGCACTCAGTGAACATGAAGTGTCATGCAGTAGGGCAGTACAAAGCCACATGACTGGTGTCCTTAACAGAAACGGTCACGTGAAGGCAGAGATACAGAGAGTGGGCCATGTGAGCACGGAAGATTGGAGTAATGCATCTATAAGCCGAAGGACCCCATGAACTGCCTGAAGCCACCAGAGGCTGAGAAGAGATTTCATAGGGAGCCTGCCGACACCTCGATTTTGAACTTCTGGCCTCTGGACTGTAAGACAATGCATTTCTGTTGTTCTGAGCCACCTAGTTTGTGGCACTTTGTTACAGCAGCCCTAGGACACTCATACAGAAACCACTGGTCAAGGGCAATGTCTGTGCTGCAGTGGTGGGTGACTACTTGCTCTTTTGCCCTCATATCTTGAGGTGTGGAAAAATCTCCCGGATGACTTGCTCTAACCCCGCATTGCAGCCATATTTGCACCAGGACACGGGGACACAGGAAATGAGCAGAACAGCCTCTGGAGACTCCTGGCCACCATGTGCCTTCTAAGGGAAGGAGAAATTGCTAGAAGGCAAATTAGGACATATCAAACCACAGAGGAAAACTATACTTGTCCCATATAGACCCAAAGCTCACAGTTATGGTAAGTTGCTGCTGCTGCTGCTGCTGCTAAGAAGCTTCAGTCGTGTCCGACTTGCTGGGACCCCATAGATGGCAGCCCTACCAGGCTCTGCCATCCCTGGGATTCTCCAGGCAAGAACACTAGAGTGGGTTGCCATTTCCTTCTCCAAGGCATGAAAGTGAAAAGTGAAAGTGAAGTCACTCAGTCGTGTCCGACTCTTAGCGACCCCACGGACTGCAGCCTATGAGGCTCCTCCATCCATGGGATTTTCCAGGCAAGAGTACTGGAGTGGGTTGCCATTGCCTTCTCCTATGATAAGTTACATTTCATATTACCAAGTTTTTTTTGGCTGTGCCACATGGCATGCAGGATCTTAGTTCCCTGACCTGAGATCGAATTCATGCCCCTGCAGTGGAAGAGTGGTCTTAACCACTGTACCACCAAGGAAGTCCCACCAAGTATGTTTTAAGTAACTTTTACCCTGATTTCAAAAATAACTCTTACCTATTATGGAAAATTTGGAAAACCCAGAAAAGCATACACAAAACAACAGTTAGCTACACTCTAACCAAGAATTACTACCAGAGTTTTGTGGAATAGGTCTTTTCTTTACATGGCTAGGTAGTTTTGTATCTAGAAAATATTAAGAAGTGATGGCAAGAATACACAGAAGAGCTATACAAAAAAGATCTTCATGACCCAGATAACCATAATGGTATGATCCTTCACCTAGAGCCAGACATCCTGGAATGTGAAGTCAAGTGTGCCTTAGCAAGCATCGCTATGAACAAAGCTAGTGGAGATGATGGAATTCCAGTTGAGCTATTTCAAATCCTAAAAGATGATGCTGTGAAAGTACTATACTCAATATGCCAGCAAATCTGGAAAACTTTGCAGTGGACACAGGCCTGGAAAAGGTCAGTTTTCACTCCAGTCCCAAAGAAAGGCAATGCCAAAGATGCTCAAACTACTGCACAACTGCACTCATCTCACATGCTAGCAAAGTAATGCTCAAAATTCTCCAAGCCAGGCTTCAACAGTATGTGAACCATGACCTTCCAGATACTCAAGCTGGATTTAGAAAAGGCAGAGGAACCAGAGATCAAATTGCCAACATCTGTTGGGTCATTGAAAATGTAAGAGTTCCAGAAAAACACCTACTTCTGCTTTATTGACTATGACAAAGCCTTTGGCTGTGTGGATCACAATGAAATGTGGAAAATTCTTCAAGAGATGGGAATAGCAGACCACCTGACCTGCCTCCTGAGAAATCTGTATGCAGGTCAAGAAGCAACAGTTAGAACCAGACATGAAACAAAAAACTGGTTCCAAATTGGGAAAGGAGCATGTTAAGGCTGTATACTGTCACCCTGTTTATTTAAATTATATGCAGAGTACATCATGTGAAACGCCAGGCTGGATGAAGCACAGCTGGAATCAAGATTGCCGGGAGAAATAGCAATAACCTCAGATATGCAGATGACACCACCCTTATGGCAGAGAGCAAAGAGAAACTAAAGAGCCTCTTAATGAAAGTGAAAGAGGAGAATGAAACAGTTGGCTTAAAACTCAACATTCAGAAAACTAAGATCATGGCATCCGGTCCCATCACTTCATGGCAAATAGATGGGGAAACAGTGGAAACAGTGGCAGACTTTTACTTTGGGGGGGCTCCAAAATCACTGCAGATGGTGATTACAGCCATGAAATTAAAAGACAGTTGCTCCTTGGAAGAAAAGCTAGGAGCAACCTAGACAGCATATTAAAAAGCAGAGACATTACTTTGTCAACAAAGGTCCGTCTAGTCAAAGCTATGGTTTTTCCAATAGTCATGTATGGATGTGAGAGTTGGACTATGAAGAAAGCTGAGTGCCAAAGAATTGATGCTTTTGAACTATGGTGTTGGAGAAGACTCTTGAGAGTCCCTTGGACTGCAAGGAGATACAACCAGTCTATCCTAAAGGAGATCAGTCCTGAATATTGATTGGAAAGACTGACACTGAATCTGAAACTCCAATACTCTGGCCACTTGATGGGAAGAACTGACTCATTGGGAAAGACCCTGATGCTGGGAAAGATTGAAGCCAGAGGGAGAAAGGAACGACAGAGGTTGAGATGGTTGGATGGCATCACCAACTTGATGGATGCGAGTTTGAGCAAGCTCTGGGAGCTGGTGATGGACAGGGAAGCCTGGCGTGCTGCAGTCCATGGGGTCGCAAAGAGTCAGACATGACTGAGCAACTGAACTGACTTTTGTGTCTGGATGGGACAGGCAAAATTGTGCCAGCTTCAATTTCTTCATTAACTCTATTTTTGCCAGCAAAGTGGAGAAAATAATTCTCCTTTGCCAAACTGGAGACATTTTGGAGGAGAGACATTCTGAGTTCTGAACTACCCTGTTACCAACAAACTTCTGGACTCCAGTCTGACAGCCAGGTAGAACTGAGTCTGCTTTTGCATCAGTCACAGCCTCTAGCGTGGCCTTGTCACTCACCGGTGTTTTGATGTAGGTGTGGGGGTCGGGAAACTCAGGGAAATGGCTGGGGATGTGTGGCGGGTGGGGTCGGTTCTGTCCTGCAGTGAGGGCCTTGGGGGTCACTGGCTGATTGGTCACCGGAGCTGCAACAGAGTCACGACTGGTCAGTCTTCCACCCGAGGTCTTGTGTCTCTAACCCACCCCTCCTTTTCTCAAAATAAGCGCTGGACCTCAGTGTTCTATGCAACAGGCACTTTGTACTTCTACCAATAAAAGGCGTTCGATGGCTTGAGGACCTGAAAGGGTACCCCTGCCCCCAACCTCTGCATAACCTGGGGTGACATTCCCATGTCCAATAATCTGCC
This sequence comes from Dama dama, assembly GCF_033118175.1. Taxonomy (NCBI): domain Eukaryota; kingdom Metazoa; phylum Chordata; class Mammalia; order Artiodactyla; family Cervidae; genus Dama; species Dama dama. The sequence continues at coordinate 18,190,934 of NC_083687.1, read as the reverse complement.
TGCATGCCTCTCAGCTAGGTGAGTTGGTGGCTGTGACCAGTTAACTAGGCAAAAGAGAGGACTGAGGAACTAAGCAAGTTAGGTGGGCTGCTTGTTCTTTTCAAGAACTCAGGTAACAAAGACAAACATTGAGCCAGGGAAAGTTAAGTGAGGAGGGGATTAAAAACGGCACCTTCCACTGCTGCCTTGAGAGGTATTCCTTAAAAGATGCCAGCCTGAAGAGAGTGATGAAAAAAAAAACAAACTAGTGAACTCTTGCCAGGTTCCATAAGCCCAAACGAGTTTCTCCAACTCAGGTTATGGTACTCAGTGTATCTAAGGCAGAGATCATCAAACTTTTTGTATAAAGGGACAAAAAGTAAATATTTTAGGTTTCACAAGCCATGCAGTCTGTCACAACTACTGAACCCTGCCATTATAGCAAGAAAGCAACCATAGGTAATACGTAAATGTGGCTATGTGCCAACAAAGGTTTATTTGCAAAAATAGGTGGTGGGCCACAGTACCCATAGTTTACTGACGCTTGATCTAAGCAGGAATAAGAACTCTCATATTTTTCAAGTAGCATCGAGAGGGTTTGCCTTTGTGGTGAGTGAATTTCACAACCTAATTCAATTGGCCCAAATAAAGATTACACTGTAGGTAGCCCCAAATAACGGAAAGGAGCCTGCAGTGAGGCAGTAGCTACATACCAGTCCCTGCCCTATTCAATCAATTCACTCCACCAGCATTAATTGAGCACTACTGGATACCTCAGTTCACAGTCACTTACGGGCGGTGATGACCATCCTCTGAGACCGTTTTGCATATGCAGGGAGAGTGTCCACATTGAAACCTAAGAAACAGGAAAACAAAAATCACTGCCTAGGCCGCTAAACACGGAAGGGCAAGTCATGCTGTGGTGAAATAGTTTAAACTCCCGACTTTGCTGCCACTCAAAGGAAGCTCCAACAGAGTCCCCCAAAGGAGTTAAGAGGTCTCTTACAGGGCTTCAGAGGAACCCTCTTTTGATAACTGTCAAGTTGAAAGCAAAGCAGGAGACTCAAGAGGAGAGTCAAGGACATTCAGCAGACCGGGCTGCCTCCAGGGGACGCCTCTCTCTCTCATGTTCCCAACTCAGCCGCTCTGAAGAAATGGAAACTGGAGACGTACTCACCCATCTCGACAAGGGTGACCACAATATCTGACAGTGTGGGCTGGGTCCTGGCTGTGTGCTCACAGTAAGACTTGGCACTCCTTCCAATTTCTGAAATGTCTAAGAAAGGATCGAGAGCAGAAAGTCGTGTTCTTAGTTCCCAAACAGTTAAACACAGAACGATCACCTGAGCCAGCAATTCCACTCCTAGGTATACACCCAAGTGAAAGGGAAACAGGAACTCAAACAGATACTTGTGTGCGCATGCTCACAGCTGCACTATTCACAGTCGCCAAAAGATAGAAACAACCCAACGTCCACCCACAGAGGAATGGATCCAGAAAACGTGGTCTACACCTATACTGGAATGTTACCCAGCCTTCAAAAGGAATGACGTTCTGATACAAGATACAACATGAATGGACGTTTTGGTTTTTTTCTTAACTTTATATTTTATATTGGAGTATAGCCAAAACAATTAACAATATTCTGATAGTTTCAGGTAGACAGCAAAGGGACTCAGTCATAATATACATGTATCTATTCTCCTCCAAACTCCCTCCCATCTAGGTTTCCTGTGTTTTTTAAAAATATTTACATATTAATTTTTAAATTTTTGGCCGCGCTGGGTCTTGGTTGCTATGCGTAGGCTTTCTCTAGTTGCGGGGAGTGGGGGCTGCTCTTCCTTGTGGAGTGGGGGCGTCTCACTGTGGGGGCTTCTCTTATTGGGGAGCACGTGCTCTAGAGCTCACGGCCTTAGCTGCCCCACGGTATGTGGCATCTTCTTGAACCAGGGATTGTACCCGTGTCCCCTGCATTGCAAGGCAGATTCTTAACCACTGGACCACCAGAGAAGCCCATGAATGAACTCTGAAAACATCACGCTAAGTGAAATAAGCCAACCCGTCAAACATTTTAAGATTCCACTTATATGAGGTATATAGAAAAAAAGAAAATCCATAGAGACAAAAATTAGATTAGAGGTTACCAGGAGCTGGGAGGAAGGAGGGATGCGGGGCTACTGTTGATGGATACAGAGTTATTGTTCAGAACAGTGAAAAAGTAAAGTTCTGAAAACGGATAATGCTGATGGTTGACACCACTGTGACTATACTTAACACTACTGAATTTAACACTTGAAAATAATTAAAATGGTAATTTTGTGTTATGTATATTGTGCCACAAAAAAAAAAAAAAGGTCTTATTATTTGGGTGTCAAGTATTTTTTCTTCTACCTGAAGCTGAATCTCTTTTCAGTCACTCTGAAGTCCCTCAGGGGAAAGGGGAAACAGGAAGCTAGGCTCCATGAATGGGCTTCAGAGGTGGATGAGCAGTTTCAGAAAAATTCTGAAACTGTGCTCCATTTTACACAAACAAAAAGTCTGTGGACAAGTTCAAAGGTCAAAAGCATTTCCATAATAAAATGAGACGTTCTTTGACTTTTTTTTACTCTTATTCTCTGTCATGGTTTCCAGAAGCTATGTCACCTGTGATGACATCATGGCTCTGCTGGCTAATGGAATGTGTCCGTGTGCATCCTTATGTTTTAAGATGTTCTCAATTTCATTTTCTATTGTGGCAAAAATCTCTCCATATAAAGCCCATGTTGAGATTTCCCTCGTGGTCCAGTGGTTAAGAATCCACCTGCCAATGCAGAGAATACAAGTTCAATCCCTGGTCTAGGAAGATTTCAAATGCCGCAGGGCAAGTAAGTCCACATACCACAGCCCCCGAATCCACACTCTGCAACTACTGAAGCCCATGCACCCTAGGGCCTGTGCTCTGCAACAAGGGAAGCCACTGCAATGAGAAGCCTGTGCGCTGCAACTGGAGTAGTCCCTGCTCGCTGCATCTGGAGGTAGCCTGCACACAGCAACAAAGACCTAGCGCAGTTCCCCCCAAAATGTTTAACTTTTTTAAAAAAAGGAGAATATTAAGGAAAAAAAAAAAAAGCCCATGTATACAAAATTCCCTAGGACCCTCAATATTTAAGAATCTAGAGGTGTTTGAGATAGCTGCTTTAGGAAAACATTTGGTATTCTGAAGTCCCAAACATCAGCTGCAGAGAGTCATCTCACCCCAGATCACACCCTTCCTGGGGCAGCCCACATCCATGACTGATCAAGACTACAAAGGCAGGGCTTTGGGGGCCTGATGTCAGATACTCTGATGGGCAATAATCGCTCCAGGGCTCCCTGCTGAGCTGGCCAATTCTTTGTTTGAACTTTTCCCTCTCTGCCTAAACCTTTCTCTCACTTCCATTCACAGGGCTGATTCCTCCCAAAACACCTTAATGCCTCATCCCTCATCTCATCCTTCCCTTCCCTAACCAAGGCCCAAAGAGGGAAATACATTGACTATGCACAAGCCTATGTGAGACCATTCCAGGCTCCAAAATCTCAAGATACTTCCTTTTAAAAGCAGTGGTGATAAAAAATAAATAAATAAATAAAAGCACTGGTGGTTCCCCCCCCCCCCATTTTCTAAAACTTATTCACCCTCACTCTTTCAATCATATAATATAGCATTTGACTATATAACGTGTGGCATCTATTTCATGGGACTTAATCCTGACTCTTCAATAAAAGTGTAAATTATTTGAGCATAGAGAACAAACAGTAATAATAACACCACCTACAAGTCATTAAGGGCTTACATTTTTGACTGTTTTACATACATATCTCACTTATACTCAAAACTCCAAAATGTGCAAATTTTTACCCCTTTTCACAAATAAGGAAATTGAGATTCAGGAAGTTTAGTGGTTGACCCAAGCTATTAAGTGGCAGAGTGAGAACTTATACCTATCCTTACACCTAGACCTAATAAGGTCTATCTTGTTCTAAAGCCTGTAGGTCACTTAATAATGTCCTTCCTTTTTTTAAACATTTTCAACACTATCATGATGCAGAACACAGAACAGGTGTTTGTTTGACTGGAAGAGGGCCTACTGTTTCCTGTTGTTTCCAGGTACTTACAGCTCTGCAGCATCTCTGTCAGTGTTTCCACAGACGCTTTCTCTGCACTCTCAAACCCTGCCTCTGTCAGCAGGGAGCTCACAACCACTTGCAGGGTTCGCCTCCGGGCCAGATGGTAGTTATCAGCAGGGTTAGTGGACTGTTTACTTCCTGATCTCTGTGAATCAGCAGCCCAGAAAGAGAGAACATTTTTATTCACTGGACAGTGATGCAATTACAGAGCTCACATAGTGTCACTGGCAATCAAAGGTTCTTTTGCTAAATACTTATCGGTACTTTGGATTTATAGCTCTTGGCCAAATGAACAGTAACTGAGCACCCTAGGGGTTCTAAATTCGGAGACAGCCTTTCTGCCTACCTAACACTTAACAATTCCAGTAACACAAAGCGGCTGTTTTTTCTATTTTAGCAGATTTTCAGAATATATAGCTGAAGAAACATGCATGATGGGATTGGAACTCGTGTCCATCACCCAGGAAAAAAGTGATCTCTCTCTCTCTCTCGTTCTTCCCATCTCCACACCATTTCACTAACGAGGAGAGTCAAAGCAACAAACAACACATGATACTGAGAAGAGGACAGGAAAAAGTAGGAAACCTAAATTATTTTGAAATGGGAATCCCTCCCAACTTTAGCGGGCCAATAAGAAGGCGAAAGCGGCCTCGCTGGACCAATCAGGAGCTGTTCCGGGTTCACAACCCCTCCCACCCAACAAAGAATAGGCCAATCAGTACACAGGTCCACCGACTCCGGAGGCCGCCGCCAAGTCTCGAGAATGGCGGGGGCGGCGGGGGGGTTAGTCATGTACGTCTTGAAAGACCCTCCTCCACGCAGGGCTCAGGGTGGGGCTGGATTTCTGAGTATGGGCTCATAGCCCGGTAGAGGGAAAGTTGCCGAATGCCCCGACTGTCTCGGCTCCGGCCCCGCGCCTGCCTCCCGCCCTTACCGTTCCGGAGCCCGCAGCCCCGGCAGTGGCCGCCGCGTCGGCCATCTTGCCCTGCCGTAATGTGCGCGAGTGTGGGGCACGACGGGACTTGTAGTCAAGGGGCGGGGCGGGGCGGGGCGGGAGCCAGGGGGCGGGGCGGCGCGCGCCCCGCGGAGCTTTCGGAGGAGCTTTCCGAGGCTCTGCGAGGTCCGCAGGGTGACGCCCCCCACCCCCACCCCGGCTCACGTGACCTTTTGTGAGCGGTGGGTTCAGTGAGCCCCGGAAGTTTGCCCCGGAAAATAAGCCCACGGTTTCACACCTGTTTTGAAGTGAAATTGCTTTTTCATGAAAAGCACATCCCTGGGACGCTCCGAACTTGCCTGGATGGTTGTGTGGGGTCCCGCTGGGTCCCCATAATTTGCTTTCTAGGAGAGGGGCCTGGGAATCTGTATTCTTAAGTCTCCAGGTGATTCTCCTGAGCAGGAAACCCTGTTTTGTGCTGGCGTGCCCGCAGCCCCACTTGGAACTAGAGCTTCACAGACCCAATCCCGGTGTTCCGGTGCATCACGCTGCCCTCTCGCCCTGTGTGAATCTGCAGGTGTTTGCGGGCGAGCCCGAAGGCGCCGCTGGCTGGAGGCTGTTGCTTGCCCGTCTACCTCCCAGGCCGTTGTGTCCACGCGGTGCCTGTGGTTTTCTGTGGTTCGCTCGCGGGTCAGCCCCCTCCGGGTGGCGGGGGTGGGGGGGTGTCTTCCGTGCACCGCCCCGTTTGTGGGTGTTTAGCAGGACGCAGAGGCTGGATTTGAACCCCACAACTCGCCAGCTCTGGGGCTTCGGATACATTGCCTGACTTCACTGTGCCTGTTTCCTCTCTTGTAAAACTAGGATAGGATGAGATGGATGGCGGCGTGGGGGGTGAGCTAATACAGACGAATGATCTATGATTGTGCAGACGTAGAGTAAGAGGTCAAGCAGCAGCGCCTAATGTTTATTTCCTGCGTGGCGAACGGATGAGTGGAAAATGCTCAGAGGCTGATGTCTGGAAACCTGCGCCGCGCCTGCCCGCAGGGAGCACCTGTGCCTGGGGGGCACCCCCATCACCCCCTCACCTGGGGCGCGTGGGGCGGGGTCTGCGGGCCAGGGTCGCGGCGCCGGGCGACCGCCGGGAGGAGTCGGGGCCCAAACCTTCGCAGAGCGGAGCACCCAGCCCCTTTGTCTCCCCCGCCCCCTCTTCCCCACTTCCTGCCCAGCTTTAAACTCGGGATTGGCGGCGAGGCGCCGACTTTGTAAACACGCCGCGTCTGCGGCGGCGGAGGCTGGTTCTGTTTGGGCGCCTGGGGGAGGGGTGCACGCCCCTCCCCTAGGCTGGAGGTGGCGACCCCCCCCCCCCCCCCCCGCGACACACACACACACCTCCCCAGAGACAGAAGCCAGAGGCGGCGGCAGAGAGTGTGTGCGGCCACGGTCCGTGCTCCGGGGGGCTCACCTGCGGAGAAGGTAGGCTTGAGGGCTGGAGAAACCAAGATAGATGGGTGTCAGCGACACCCCGCTTTCCTGGAACCTCCAAGCTGAGACTGGCGGGGGATCGGGGTTGGGGGGTGGTGGTTAAACAGGTCACCGCGTCTCATCACCTCCCGGTTGTCTCTCAAAGCTCAACTCACTTTCTGTCTGAGTTGCACGTGGCTGAAGGACAGAGAAGCCCCCCCAAAGCTCTCCGCTTTCTGTGTGTCCGCACAATCCCCCTCCAAGCTGAACTGGAAGCCCAGTGACCTCACTGGGCTGTCTGTCGTCGTTTTGCATACCTCAGAGATGGGCTGGGAGGCGGAGGGAGGGCAGAACTAGGGTGGGCAGGGAGCCTTGGGGGTCCTCCTGCCATCCAGGGCCGGGGGAGCAGGCTGGAGGACAGGACCAGAAAGAGGGGTCTCGCAGTGGTGGTCTCTCTGGTGTCTGATGGGTAGATGGCATCTACCCACAAGAGATGGCTCTAGCCTCTTCTGTGTTTTTTAATGTGTCAACAAGAGGAATAACTGAAGACACTGGTTGCTGTTACTGAGGGAGCCTTAATATATTCATCTGCAGACGACTGATTGAGCACCTACTGTGTGTCTGGGATTTGGCTGGGATGCTGAGGGTACAATGGGGTTATTGTCTCGCCTGAGTCATAGAACAGCAGAGACAAGGTGCCAAGTTGGGGTGGCTGGGAAGGCTTCAGAGCGAAGAGGACATTTAAGTTGGGTTCTCAATGATGGAAAGGCAGCAGGCAGAAAAGTGGTGGGGTCTTTGTGGGCAACTTACTCATTCTACAGAGCTGGACTGAACCCTGACTGAGGTGTTGGGCATTGGGAAACAATGGGGACACAGAAACAGTTGCTGCTCTCTTTAACCCTGCTGTCTAGATACAAAGAAGTGATAGGAATGAACAGGATGGGTTCTGGGAAAGGCATGTTTCTGGGCTGGTTCCCAGGACCCCAGAAATTCCCAAGTAGGTGCAGCAGGGAGTCCACCCCAGGGGTGATATAAGAGTCCACACAATGCTGGGGTACCCACCCCCCATGCCTGGATACTAAGACTGTTTCCTGTAACAAATCTAAGCCCCCAGCTCAGTTCTCCTTGGCACTAGATGTAAGTGGAAAGAAGTGGATCTGCCATTGTTTTCCTGCCGCTGCTTCTGCATTTTCAATTCCCAGGCTCACTTGAGAGATGGCTGACTGAACAATTTATGAATTCATTCAGCTGTCTGCTGAGCCCACACTATCTGCACGGGCTAAATAGTGGGGACATAATGGCAAACAAGTCAGAACTTCTACTCCCCTGGAATTTAGGATCAGAAGCATCTCTGAGGATTCCGCCAAGATCCGTCTCTGCCCAGTGTTTGAGACCATGACCTCCACGGTCCCAAGTGCCTTCTCTTTCCCATTTCCTTCCCTCAAGGGTTCAGAATACTAGCTAAGGCTTATATAACATGCCAGGTACTCTTCTAGATGTTTTAGGTGTAATGTCTCCTTTAATCCTCCCAACAGTCCTGTAAAGTGAACACTAGTATTATCTCCATCTTTGTTGTTTACTTACTAAGTCATATCCAACTTTTTTGTGATCCCAAGGACTGTAGCCCGCCAGGTGCCTCTGTTCATGGGATATCCCGTCTTACAGATGAGGAAATTTAGGCAAGGAGGAGATAATTTTTCCAAAGAGGACAGGGTTGGGATTTAAACCCAAGTTACTTGACTTGGGAGGCCCTGTTCTTAACCACTTGGCTAGCCCACCTCCTTGACTAAACACATGGAATGTGCCCTTAAGCCAGGGGCTTAGGAATTTCCAAAAGGGTGTCTGTGCTCCTGTATCTCAAATGATGCAGAGGAGAGCACTTTGTTAGCTGAGTGTGGGTGCAGGTGCCATTTACAGGGAGCCCCGGCAGGCCTGGATCAGAGTTGTGGGGACTACACAGTGCTTGTATCCCTTCCTGATGACCCTGTGTGTGTGTGTGTGTGTGTGTGTGTGTTCTCCTGAGTAAGCCTCACTCACAAAGAGGGATAATGCAGGAAAGATGCATGGAGGTGATGTGCCAGAATCTAGGGAGATGGGAAACCAAGACACTTCTTTTGTTGGGAATCTTTAAGAAGAGCAGAAACCTTCATGTTCTGGACCCCAACTTGGTAGCTGAGTCAGGAAGATGGTCAGGGAGTGACCTTAGGCAATCTTAAGATGTGCACCTTTCTTCCTCACAGCTGCTGCATCCCAAAGCTGTGTCCCAAAACTGCATCTGCACATCTGAGATGCATCCGTCTAGGCAGACTGGGACTTGCCTATGATGCCAGCCAGGCCACAGGGCAGAGGGTCCATGGATTCCTGCTGTTTTTCCGTTATCTTTCTGAAACTAGATTTCTCACATGAGGCCTCTACACAGATCTGGGGAGGCCCAGAGGCTGTCCCTCTCTGCCTGCAGTCAGACTAGCTCTAGTGTCTGGGGCGGGGGGGCGGTGTTGATGCTGGGAGTTGAGGGTAGAGGGTGGTCACACCTCCATCACAGGTAAGCAGGATGTGAAGATCAGAACTGTGTGGACCTCCAGGCCGCTCCTCTGCGCACACACCCCCTCCTCCTCCTGTAGGGTGGGGTGTGATGGAAGCCTTGGCATGCCCCAGCCCACTGCCCCAGGCGCCGTTCTTTTGCTTGAGAACAGGTTGTACTCTTGAGAAACCACAAGAGGAAGTTTAGGGAGGGCTGGGGGTGAGGAAAGTTCTGGGGCCCCTGCCAAGTTTCCCTTTCTCGGCTGCGCGGAGGTGTGTTTGTTTTGGTGTGTTTCTCCTGCCCTCAAAGACATTTAAATTTTAAACCCTCTGAGTTTCAAAGAGCTGTCAAGGCCTGCTCCTGTACTCTGTGTGTGTGTGTGTGTGTGTGTGTGTGTTTGGTGTGTGTGTGTGTTTGGTGTGTGTGTGTGTGTGTAGGTGGGTTGGGGGGAATGTGGAGGTAGTCAGAGACATTTGTGTGTGTGTGTGTGTGTGTGTGTGTGTGTAGGTGGGTGGGGGGAATGTGGAGGTAGTCAGAGACACCCCTGGAAATGGGGTTGCAACGTGGTACTCATTTGTTGGATTTTGTGCTGGGATTTGTGTTGGTTGGCTAGCTAACTCCACAAAGTCTTCTTTTCTCCTCTGCCCTTTCACCTTACTCTTGCCCACAGCACTCCCTACAGCCCCAAATACTAGAAAAGTGGTTATAGTGGCCACTTAGGAGCTGAATGATGTTGCCAGGAGCTGTTCTACCTGCCTTATCTCATTTCACATTCACCATAATGCCAACTAGTAAATGCTTTTAGTCCCAATTTACAGATGAAGAAACTGAATTTCAGAAAGGCTTAGAAGCTTACCTGAGCTAGTAAGTGGCAGAGCCCAGATTTGAACCCTGGTCTGATTTCAGAGCCTGTGCTCTAGATGTCTGTTTAATCCTCAGATCAGAGCATCAACTTCCTGAACACAGACCCTGCACAGTAGGAGGTTGTGATCCCAAGGTTTTTTTTGTTGTTGTTTGCTGAGCTGCATGGCATGCAGAGATCTTAGTTCCTGACAAGGAATTGAACCTGTTCCCCCTGCTGTGGAACTTGGGTGTCTTAACCGCCAGACCACCAGGGAAGTCCCAATCCAAAAATGTTTTAAAATGGTTCTGCTAGTGTGGGGAGGGAGGTGGCCTGCATATAGAGTTGGAAAAGGGATTCTCTGGAAGTTAATATTAAAAAGGATGGAACTCCCTGGTGGTGGGTTAGGACTCGGCTCTCTCACTGCCAAGGGCCCAGATTCAATCCTTGGTCTGAGGAACAACTAAGATCTCACAGGCCTCTGTGCAGCCAAAAAGAAAAAAAGACAACTGTATAACTGAGGGAAAGGAAAGGAAGATTAAATGGATGCTAAACAACTCTGGAATTTTGAGGCAAATGGGGAGAAGATTTAGGAGGGTTATTGTAGCTGTCGTCAGACATTTGCAAGGTTGCCTTTGGAAGCCCCCAGGTAGGGGACTGGTAGAGGCAGATTTCCACAAAGCATAAACACTTTCTAACAAATAATTGCCTAATCTCTTTCTCCAGAAGTGATTTCCTCATCTAGGGGCATCTAGAGCACATGCTCAGTTGAGGCTTCTGCCAGGGGAAGCCCTCAAACCCCCTCTAAGCCTCTAAGCCTCCCATGCGATTATTGACTGGCTGATCTCCCCAGGGCTTCCCTGGTAGCTCAGCTGGTAAAGAATCCGCCTGCAATGCAGGAGACCCCGGCTCGATTCCTGGGTCGGGAAATGCCCTGGAGAATGGATAGGCTACCCACTCCAGTATTCTTGGGCTTCCCTGGTGGCTGAGATGGTGAAGAATCCGCCTGTAATGCGGGAGACCTAGTTTCGATCCCTGGGTTGGGAAGATCCCCTGGAGAAGGGAACGGCTCCCCACTCCAGTATTCTTGTCTGGAGAATCCCATGGACAGAGGAGCCTGGCGGGCTACAGTCCTTGGGGTTGCAGAGAGTCCGACGACTGAGCGACTTGCACTTCACTTACCTCCCCATGTGTCCACCAGGTGGCGCTGTTGCCCAGTGCGTGGCTCCAAGGCTGCTGGATGGGCTGAAGAGCGCCACCTGGTTCTTCAGCTACCGGCTTGGTTTCCTGGGGCCTTTCCCGATCCCATCCCCAGCTGTGAACACACCAGGGCCCAGAGAACCACTTTTGACCCAGCACCGTCCCCGTGAAATGTGCTGGCAGGTCTCGTGGCTCGGGCCAGAACGTGCGGGCCTGCGCTCCTGGGATAGACTCCCTTCCCGGCTAGGGCAGACTCCCTTCCCAGGTCCGGGGTGCCCTCCCTCCCCTCCTTCTCTTTCCTCTCCCTGGTCTTCCTTTGTCCTGAAGATAGAAGGACCCGCGTTAGGAGCCGAGGGCAAGTCCAGCAGCCCTTGTGAGCGTGGCCTTTCATAGCCTTCAAGGGCATGATACCCGGATCATGTCATCTTTTTTTAAGGTCCTCCAAAACCGCACCTCTCAGAAACTGTTTGCCCTCAGCAACCTGCCCAGTTCTCCCACCCTGCTGAGAACCACCCTAGAACAGACATTCCTAAGGAGAGCCAGCCGGGGCCCAGGCGTTGTCCCTAGGAAGCAGGGAGCAGCAGAGAGGTTGCCTGGTGCCTCGTTTGTTGGCCCAGATCTGCGTTCTAGCCTCTCGCCCAGAAGCACCGGGGTTCCCCGCCCCCTCAGGGCAGGCCGGCTCCGCTTGTGCCAGGGCAGAGCGTGCAGTTACAAACCTTGGGGCCAGGGGGCGCCATGGAGGCCACGCCCAGAGAGAGGGGCCTTAACCGGCCGGTTGCAAGCACTCCCCACCGCTGGCCACCACCCTGTGAGGCGGGAGGTCCATTGTATGGAAGGAGCGAGGCGAGGCGCGGAGGGTTCAGCAGGAGGACAGTTTCGGAGCTGGAAGTCTGTCGTGGCCCTGTGCCTGTCTGATTTGTGCACGTGACCACCTAACCCGTGCTTTCTCTCCTGGAGTGGCTCAGAGAGCCTGGGCTCAAGACAGAAACCACCCTGGTTTGAGTCCTCGCTTGGCCCCTTCCTGGCTGTGTGAAACTTTCCTTACCTGTCAAGTGGCGGTAAAGGTAGCCCCTTCCTCACCGAGTCATCGTGTGGATTTGTTGTCCTGACACTCTTGAGTGCTTTATAATATCCAGATTGGATCTTTTTGTGTCCTCGTAGCAGCTTTGTGAGGGACATGCTATCATGATGCCTTTTTTATTCTTTTGGCTGCACTGGGTATTCGCTGCTGCCCCTGGGTCTGGTTGCGGCGGGGGTAAGGGGCGCAGGTGGTGAGCTGGGGGCTACTCTCTAGTTGCGGTGCGCGAGCCTCTTGTTGTGGCTTCTCTTGTTGCGGAACGTGGGCTTTTTGGTGCCCAGGCTTCAGTGTTTGTGGCATACAAGCTAAGTTGCCCTGTGGCCCGTGGAGTTTTCCCGGACCAGGGATGGAACCTGTATCCCCTGCATTGGCAGGGGCATTCTTAACCACCAAGGAAGTCCCCCATGATGCCTTTTTGTAGACGAGAAAGCCGGGGCACAAAGTGGTTACCCAGAGTCAAGGGGCCGAGGCTTCCGGGCCCACGCTCTGCACCAGGTTTAGGAGATAATATGCTCAAAGCCCTGCCAACTACCAAGCAGGTCATACACCCTTACATGCGATACTTCTGTCACTATCATATCATCCTCATGATCATCCCCCAGCCTGAGCTCCAGGGACTGGGCGTGGGGGCCATCTAGCAATGAGAGGGCAGCCCTGGTATCTTGCCTCACCATCCCACCGATGACTTCATCTCATCCTCTTTTCTAGAATCAAAATCGGCCCACAGTTCTGGCCTGTGGTCAGACCGTTGGACAGAATACTTGAAATTGGGACTGTCCCAGAAACTCCCAGTTCTGGCCCCCGCACTGTCGGCTCCAGCTCCTCCTGCCTCCTCTTCTCTGTCCTCTCCCCTCCAGGCTGCACCTCCCAGCCCCTCCCCTGGGGGCCCCGAGTTCTGGGAAAGGAAGCCAGGAGCAGGGCCTCCGACAGATGCAGAGCTTGGACTCCAGCTGGGGGTGTTAGAGGCTGTGGGAGGAGGAGGAGAGGACGGGCCAGGGGCCGGGAGGATGGGGTACAGAGGGCACTCCCACCCAGGCCGCATGTCCCCCGGAAGGCATCTCTCTGCTCTTCACAGACGCTTCTTCCTAAGCTCCTGTTTATTAAGCTGACTCTGCTGGGTGCTGAGGAAACAGCCTGGAATAAGACCCTGGGGAGGATTTACTCCTCTCTGGCAAGTGGATATCACAAGCTGTCTTTGGATTATGGAGGGGAGAGTGTTTCCTCCTCGCACACGGCCCCAGCGGGTCAGGACTGCTTTTTGCTTTCCTTCCAGCCCTGTTCCCTTTTCTCTAAGCAGGATCTGAACCACAGACCCGGAGACTGTTCAGAGGTGGAATCTATTTTCATCACAGTGAGCAGGGATCTTAGGGTTACGCACTCTCAGATGTACTGGGTGGCCGAGCGTAGGCCAGAGTATAGAACATTCAAATGGTTTCCAGTCTTTTTCTTTCCAGTCAGCTGTTACCTGCTGGTCTTAGGGGTGGCCACCCTCTTTTCTTAGAATTCTGCCTCTAGGACCAGGCAGAGTTCTTCCTGTTGGAACAGTCTCTTGGTCTCCAAGGAAACAACAGTTTTTTTTCTGCCCAGGGCCCAACCTCTTGGGTTCTAACTCAAAACTCTCCTTATAGCTGCTGGACATAGCCTCCTGGGTGGTCCTCAGAAGTCTTGCACGTGGCCTGCTTCACCTCACTTGCAGCTCCTAGGAGTTGGGTATTTCTTGTAGGAATCTATCGTGTGGATTTTCTCTGAACCCTCATTTCTTTGCAGACAGGTGGCAGCGAAGATGTTGGGATAATAGAGCACATGTTTGCACAATACTTCCATGTGCTGGGGCCTGTGGGAAGTGCCTATGTATAATATGTACCATGTGTAAATAAATTTCTAATGTGCTGTGTGTGTGTATGCTCAGTAATATCCAACTATTTGCACCCTCATGGACGGTAGCTCACCAGGCTTCTTTGTCCATGGGACTCTCCAGGCAAGAATACAGGAGTGGGTTGCCATTTCCTCCTCCAAGGGATCTTCCCAATCCAGGGATTGAACCTGCATCTCTTACATCTCCTGCATTGGCAGGTGGATTCTTTACCACTGTGCCACCTGGGAAGCTCATGTAAATTGATAATAAATGTGGATATTTACTAACTTGTTTCTTACGTATTCCTCACAAGAATCTTCTGAGGTTTCCTTATTTTGCAGATAAGAGAAACTGAGGCACAGAGGTTAAATAACTTGCCCAAGATCATACAGCCAGTCAGTGTTGAGAGCCGAGTGGCTGAAAGAACTCTGACTGGAGTCAGACTTCTTTTTATATTTTTTAACTAAAAAAATTTTAAAAACTTGATATTGGGGTATAGCTGATTAAACATGTTGTGATAGTTTCAGGTGAGCAGCGAAGGAACTCAGCCATACTGGAGTCGGACCTTTCATGCACACTGTGTGTGTGTGTGTGTGTGTGTGTGTGTGTGTGTGTGTGTGTGAGAATGTGCACTTTGGAGGGCACTCCCACCAAGGAGTGTGAGTGGATCCCAGATTTCCTGTCGAGATGTCCTGAACACAGCATTAGGATGGGGGAGAACAGGCAGATCGGCCCCTGAGCTGCCTGTGTGTCCCAAAGCCTCCCCTGTCCTTCGGTGCTCCTGGCTAGAGCTGCAGGCGTGTCCCCTAAGCCAAGCAAGATGGCAGGGAAGGAACCAGGAGGACCCCGCCCTGCCCCAGCAGGCAGGTCAGGTGTTGCAGCTACCCAGGAAGCAGGGGTGGGTGGTGGCGATGTGAGCTCTGCTAGGTGGGGCTGGGGCCCTGACCTTTCTGGGGAGCCCTGGATGAATCAGCCCGACCACAGCCGCCCTAACTGCAACATGGTGCAAACAAGCTTTTCTTCCAGCTCCCTCCCCCCCCCCCCCATTTTCCTTTCTGTCCTTGGCAGGGGTGTGGCACCAGAGCAGTGGCTGCTGGCACACCTTTGGAGTTGGTGGTGAAGCTGGGTCCTAGTGCTGGGCCTGCAGCCTTCACCTTCCAGATGCTCCACCCCAGGATGGGCAGCAGCCCCAGCCCAGGGTGGCGGCCACGTACCCTGCCCAGAGGACAGGACTGGGAAGATGTAGGACTCAGGACACAGCCACCTGGCATGTCCCTGCAACAATATCTATGAGCCTCAGAGGGCTTGTCCATTCCTCATTTACAGTAGAACCGCATTTTATATATTTTTATTGTTGATTTCATCTTTGGTTGTCCTGGGTCTTCACTGTTGCTCAGGATTTTCTCCAGCTGCGGAGAGCGAGGGCTGCTCTCTCGTTGTGGTGCAGGGGCTATTCATTGTGGTGGCTTCTCCTGTCGTGGAGCATGGGCTGCAGGGCACAGGTTTTTCAGGAGTTGTGATGTGAGGGCTCAGTAGTTACATCCCCAGGATCTAGAGCTCAGACTCAAGAGCTGCGGCGCATGGCCTTAGCTCCTCCGTGGCGGCGGCATGTGGGATCTGCCTGACCCAGGGGTGGAACCCGTCTCCGGTATTTGGCAGGTGGATTCTTCTACTCCTGAGCCACCGGAGCAGCCCTGGAGCCACGTTTTGTGCTGTGTTGGGTTCACAGTCAGTGTAAAAGCAAAACACATCAACATTACTATTAAGGTCACCTTAAACTGCTCATAAAACACAGTGTGCATGGCTTGGACATTGTCTAAGGATCTCCAGCATAGCTGTTTTCATTGAGACAGATGGCCGCGTCTTTGGTGGAACATTATGCTGAGTTTGAGGAAGGGCTCACATTGTATGAAATCCATGTATGTGGTTTTCTGAGGCTGTTTGGGACCTCCTCCAGTGGACAGCACTGAATTTGTGATAGTTCAATGTGCGTATTTAGCAATTCAGTGTGCATTCACTTACGGACTCTTACTGGTTTCCTGGCTGGCAGGAAAGGTTGGAGTGACAGTGCTGTGGGAATCTGGAGGAAGGAACAGTTTCTTGTGTATGGATTTACTAGGAATGTCTCTGCATAGGTGCCATTTAAGAAGAATGAAAGAGGAGTGGCCTTGGTGGGAAGATACTCAGGAGCAGTTTTAAATGATGGTTGTTTCTGTATCTTTTTCTTCTCTGAATATCTGAGGTTTGTTTTTTTTTTTAACTGAAAGCCTATGGCAATTATTAGGCTTATTTATTCTTTATATATATATATATATATATATATATATATTTATTTATTTATTTATTTGGCTGCACCAAGTCTTAGTTGCAGCACACAGGATCTTTTTTTAAAAAGTTAATTTATTTTAATTGAAGACTAATTACAATATTGTGGTGTTCTTTTGCCATGCATTGACATGAATCAGCTACGGGTGTACATGTGTCCCCCTGTCCGGAATCCCCCTCCCACCTCCCTCCCATCCCATCCATCTGGGTTGTCCCAGCATACTGGCTTTGAGCGCCCTGTTTCATGTATCAAACTTGGACTGGCTATCTATTTCACATATGGTAATATACATGTTTCAATGTTGTTCTCTCAAATCATCACACCCTCACCTTCTCCCACAGAGTCCAAAAGTCTGTTCTTTACATCTGTGTCTCTTTTGCTGTCTTGCATACAGGGTCGTTGTTACCATCTTTCTGAACACACAGATCTTTAGTTGAGGCAAGCGAACTCTTAGTGGCAGTGTGTGGGATCTAATTCCCTGATCAGGGATCGAACCTGGGGCCCCCTGCGTCTTAGCCACCGAACCACCAGTAAAGTCCCCATTCTGTTTGTTGCTGTTGTATTTGACCACCCTGCATAACTTACGGGATCTTAGTTCCCCAACCAAGGTTGGAACTCATGCCCCCTGTTGTGGAAGTGCAGAGACCTCAACACTGGACCCCCAGGGAAGTCCCCAGGCTTATTTATTCTTTTTTTTTTTATTCTTTATATTATTATTGATTCTAGTACAGCTAATGATTGTTTCTATAGTCACTATTATTTCTGTAATAATAATTATTCTTCATAGGTTGTTCAGTCATGTCTGATTCTTTGTGACCTCATGGACTGCAGCACGCCAGGCTTCCCTGTTCTTCACCAGCTCCCGGAGCTTGCTCAAACTCATGTCCATCGAGTCACTGATGATGCCATCCAACCATCTCATCCTCTGTCGTCCCCTTCTCCTCCTCCCTTCTATCTTTCCCAACATCAGGTCTTTTCTAATGAGTTGGCTCTTCGAATCAGGTGGCCAAAGTATTGGAGCTTCAGTTTCAGCATCAGTATTTCCAATGAATATTCAGGGTTGATTTCCTTAGGATTGACTGGTTTGATCTCCTTGCCATCCAAGGGACTCTCAAGAGTCTTCTCCAACACCACAGTTCAAAAGCATCAATTCTTCGGTGCTCAGCTTTCTTTATAGTCCAACTCTCACATCCATACATGACTATTGGAAAAACCCTAGCTTTGACTATACGGACCTTTGTTGGCAAAACAATGTCTCTGCTTTTACCACTACTTATTTTTTTAATGGTTTAAAAACTCCAGCAACAGACTGGGGCAGGGAGTTAAAAAACATGAGTGAGGGGGAAGGCTGGGGCATTTCAGAGACCCCAGGTCTGCTTTAACTGACTTGTTAGATCTCAGGCAGCAGTTCTCAAGCTTTCTGATCTCAGCTCAGGATCACTTTACACCCTTAAAAATGGTTTAGAATCCCAAAGAGTTTTTGCTTTTCAAAGTGGTAGCTACCGACGTTTGACTTCTAATAAAAAGTGTCAAGTGCAAAATTTTAAAAATATTTATTAATTCCTTTAAAGTAACAATAAAAATCATTGCATGTTAACATAGCATCATATTTTTTATAAGATAACAACTGTATTTTCCAAAACAAAAAATTTGCAGTGTGGCCTTGTTTTACATTTTTCAAAAATCTTTTTAATGCCCAGCTTAATAGAGGACAGCTGGGTTCTCATATCTGCTGCCGCTTCAATCTGCTTCAGTATGTTGTTTTGATTGATTTGTATGAAGAAAATCAGGCCTCACACAGATATGTGGTTGGGAAGAGAGGACCTGATGGACTGTGGATTAGTGGACATGCAGCTAGAAAGAAACACTGGGGCAGTGGTGGAGAAGCCAAATCAACAATGTTGGGTTGGGGAGTTTGGACTCGTTTAGGAGGCTGTCTATGGGGTCGCACAGGGTCGGACACGACTGAAGCGACTTGGCAAGGAGGTAATGGGAAGCCACTGAAGACTTAGGCTGTGCTGGGGTTTTATTGCTGCTCACGGGCTTTCTGTAGTTGCGGCGAGTAGGAGCTTCTCTTTATTATGGTGCATGGGCTTCTCATTGTGACATCTTCTCTTGTTGTGGAGCACAGGCTCTTGGTACAAGGGTTCACTAGTGGTGCATGGGCTTCGTTGCCTCGTGGCATATGAAATCTTCCCGGACCAGGGACCAAACCCGTGTCCCCTGCATTGGCAGGTGGATTCTTAACCACTGGACCACCAGGAAAGTCCATCATTGAAAACTTGTGAGCAAAGAAGTGACATGATCAGAATAGATTTCGGTAGGGCAGTAGGCAAGAGAAAGCCTACACAAAATAAAAAGGATTGAAACTAGGGTGACGCAGTAGGAATGGAAATAAGGGGGCGATTTGGCAAAATATTTTGAAGGTAGAAGCAACAGAACTTAGCAGTTACTTGGTAGAAGGCATGAAGAGTCACTGGCTCTGTGAAATCGCTCTGCTCTTCCCTGTTAGGTACCACGTGTACTTTAAAGATGAAGTATGTGGCCATGTGTTACCGTTTGCTGCTCTCTCGTCTTCTGTCCTTCTAGGGTACAGTAGGTAGTCAGTAAATGAATGGAGGAGAGTTCAGGACTAGACTACTGCGAGATATTTCAGCCTAGGTGGGTGGCAGAATATTGGTGCCATTAACAGAAATTTAAAGACCAAGAGGAAAAGATGTCCATTATCATTAAGTATCAAAAAGTAAAGGGTGGGTGGAGATGTCAAGCTATTAATAGAGAGAAAATAGTGGGTGGACCTTGAAATATACTATTCTCTTGGAAAGGAAGTACATTTTCCTAAGTACTAAAGGTTTGGGGAGAAATAGATAATATATCTAGGAGAGATTGCTTTTGATGATTCTTTATTCTCAAGCTACTCAAGTTCAATAAGGGCAGTGTTTTTCAAAATTAGAAGTGTCTTCATTTTAACCTATTTCTTATGCACACATACACACACATATATGTATACATAAAACAAACAAGTTTCATTAACTAGACAATACTTCCCTTTACTTATCTTTTTTATTCTGTTGTTTCATTTTTTAAAAACGCTGGTCAAGATTAGCTTCATGACTTCATGACCCAGTAAAGCGTCCTGACTTGCAATTTGAAAAACAGTAAATTGGCGAGGTATCAATATTTTCAAGGTTCTGTTAGCAACAGAAACAGATTGTCCAATATAAGGCAAAAGGAATTTATTGGAAGAAGGTTGGGAACCCTTAGACTCATCAGAAAGGCTGGAAAACTAGTTTTGGAAATGAGCAGAAACTGACAAAGTGCCTCAGGGCTGAGCAGAAGGACGGACAGCATGGTTGGAATGGTCAGGCCAGACTCTCTGGTTTCCATGATGCAAGTCAGTCAGGTTGGCTCCTGGATTTGCACTAGGGGAGAGGTAACCTCCCAAAAGGAAGTGACAGTGCTGTTGGAAAGGGGACCAGCAGCCAGAAAAGAACAGTCTGCAAAAGGTAACATGACCTAGACATGAAAAAGATACCTAACAGGGACTTCATTGTGGTCCAGTGGTTAAGACTCCACTTCCACTGCAGGGGATGATGTTTGATCCCTAGTCAGGGAACTAAGATCCCGCATGCTGTGTGGTGCAGCCAAGAAAAAATAAGAGAGAGTGGTGTCCCTACATGGTAGTAGTGGATCTAAATGGGTGTGTTCTTGCCTGTTGATGACCTTGCCATGTGATAAATTCTCCCTTCAGAAAGCATCTTGGCTAAAGGTGTCAAATGAAATGGCTCCAGAATATTCTGACCCTCTGCTTTGGTCATCCCACTTTTCCAGGCTCTGTCCTAAATGTAGGGAAAAATTTTGTCCGTGATGATAGGCATATAGTGACACAAAACTGGAACAACTGAAACGTCTCCCAGTAGAGTATGGTTAAGCAAGATGTACTATATCTAGTACGTGGAATATTAGGTAGTCATTAAAAATGGCAATTGCAAAAACCGGTGATATCACAAAAATTACCTATATAGTAATGTTAAGGAGAAAATTAGGATGCAAAAGTGTTCATACAATACGTTTACTGGAGAAGAGAATGACAACCCACTCCAGAATTCTTGCTTGGAAAATTCCATGAACAGAGGAACCTGGCGGGCTACAGGCTATGGGGTCTCAAAATCAGTCAGACTGAGAGCCTGAGCACATTAGCAAAAACTGTGATCTAAAATGGTTGTTTCCTTTTGTATTCCTACCAGAAGAGTTTGGGGCTTCCAGTTATTCCATATCCTTGCCAATATGTTTAGTCCTTTTAAACTTTGGACCTTTTAAATAAATGTGTAGCATTAAAAAAACATTGACAACTGTTTGTTGCACACACATAGAGATATACACACACATAGAGAAAAGACTGGAAGAAACTATACCAGAATGTTAACAGCAGTTGTTTGGGGGAAGCAGTAGAACTATGGGTGATTTCTTTTTTACTTTTTCCCCTTTTTCTAAATGTTCCAGTTCTGTAATAACAAGAGAAATGCAAAACAAGTCATGAGTTGTGTTTCCATAAGTATGTAGAAAATCAGTCTTATTGTTTTCACATCATTGCATTGGAGACATAAGGTGCCAAGTAAAAAGTTGGCACAACGGGACTTCTCTGCTGGTCCAGTGGTTAAGAATCTGCCTGCCAGTACAGGGGACGTGGGTTCGATCCCTGATCCCACATGCTGCAGGGCAACTAAGCCCATGCGCCACAACTCTAGAGCCTGGGAGGTGGAACTCTTGAAGCCTGCGTGCCCTTGAGCCCATGCTCTGCAATGAGAAAAGCCACCGCAGTGAGAAGCACATGGACCACAACTCAAGAAAGCCCGCCCAGCAACGCAGACTCAGCACAACCAAAAATTAATTTTTTAAAAAAGTTGGCACAATGCAACTTTCCCAGCCGTCCAGTGGTTAGGACTCCACTCATCCAATGCAGTGGGTGTGAATTCGATCCCGGGTCAGGGAACTAAGATCCCCACTTGCTGGGTGGCACAGCCAAAAAAGGAAAAAATGTTTAAAAAAAAAAAAAAGTTGGCAGGAGTAGTAAGTGTGACAGCCCAGGGGATAGCCTGGTGTGGCTGGGAGGTGACAGCTGCCTTTGCCTCAAGTCCCCAACTCAGCCAGTACTATCTGCCAAACCTTTCAAGTCCAAGGCCACCACCTATAAAGCTGAAATACCCTGGCAAACCTAGGGTGACAGCTCAGGTTGTCCTGGCAGTTGGGGGGTGTGCCTTGACGTGAGCTGACTCACTTTCAAGAGCCAATTGCCGATGGTCGGTCACAGTGTGGTCTGAAGTATGGAGCAAGCATTTTTGGTTGTGGGGGGTGGGGGGTGCTGCTCTCTCTTCTCCCTTTTAGCAGCTTGGAGCGGGGAGGACTAAGGCGGTGAGAGCTGGGTGCGGGGCTGTGTCCCACAGTATCTGCCTTCCGCAGCTCAGCAACAGGGAAGGAGGTGGAGTCTGGATTGAGCCCTGAGATAAGGAATAGGCTGCAGCTGACTGCGAAGATCAAAATAAACAGCTGCACCCCCAGGAGAATGAACTCCACATTCCATTCTCTGGCCCCACCCCCGATTCCCACTTCGCTCTCTCTCCTTCCCCCCACCACATGCACACTCAGCACCCCCATCAGCCAGAAGGGCCTCCCCTCAGCCTTGGCTCAGATCCCTCAGAACCTTCCCACACTACCCCCCACCCCTTAACCAGAGGTTCCAGGGCCGCTCTCCAGCTGTCGGGAAGGGAGTGAGTGCTCCGGACAGGTGGCCGGAGGCAGATGGAGAGGGACCTCATCCAGGGCCGGACTCTACCTGCCAGACTGGGCCACCCTCAGACTCACACGGGGGCTACCCCAGAAAGGCCCGGGAACAGAAGAGGGTGGTGGTGATGGTGGTGGTGGCCAGTCTTGGGAAGCCAAGGCCGGCGTAGGGTGGCTGGGAGGAGGGGTGTGCAGGGGTCCTGATGGCCAGCTCTGCAAACATCTGGTCCTCGCTGTGGGTGGGCCTGGCCCCGGCCCTCCCGGAGCTCACAGTCCAGTCAGGGGAGGCAGCAGGTCCAAGATGTACCTCCGAGGTGGTCATTCCTCCCTGTAGTGCCAGGGGCAACCCCAGCCCTATGGAACCCCCTCCAAGGCTCCCTGACTCCTGAGGGTTCAAGTCACTACCCCAGGCCACTTTCTAAATGTGCTAACGTGGGACTTAAAATCAAGGAGACATGGGCTTTCCGGGTCGTCCAGTGGTTAAGAATCTGCCTTGCGATGCAGGGGACACAAGTTCGAGCCCTGGTTGGGGCACTAAGATCGCACATGCTGCAACTAAGCCCCAGCGCTGGAGCTACTGAGCCTGCCTGCTCTGGAGACTGTGCCACACACTGTTCCTACTGAGCCCACACAACACGGCTAGTCTTGTGCCACAACAAAAGATCTCGACTGGGGGTGGGGCGGGGAACACTTCCACACACCCCAAGGCCTAGGGAGGGTGTGCATAGGGTTCTCACCACCCTCTCAGTCCCTAACTGCAGGCAACCTTGCAGAGTCGTACATCCCTCTACTTAAATGACTCCCTTGAATTCCCCAAGGCCCTCTAATGTCCCACGTCTCCAGCAGATTGCTGGGCAACTGCCCCGCCCCACCCCAGGTCTAGTCCCCCCAGCCAGCAGACTCAGTGTATGCATGGGGATACTAGCCAGGACCAACGACATACTTTGCAGAGGCCCTTGTTAAAAAATTATTAAGAATTTCAAGATGGTGGCAACAGAGCATCGAACCAGGGGTGGAGCCCTTCTGAGTGAGGGCTCTGTGTGCCTGCATGAATCACACGGCTGTGAAGCCAGCCCTGGGGTCGCTACCCTTCACTGAACACTCGGTGATGCCAGACCCAGTGCTGGGTGCTCACCACGCATGATCTCATTCCTTCCTCTGAGCAGCCCTTTTCTCCCTATTGTGCAGACGAGGAAATTGAAGGATTAGACAAGCCGCATAACTTGCTGAGGTCATCAGCTCTTAAGGGCTCGAGCAGTGGGGGGAAAGAACCCAGCCTGTCTGTCTACAGAGCCTGGGCTCTTAACCACCCAGGAGCTGCTGCAGCCCACAGGGCTGGGGTGGTTGCTGGGCAAGGCAGCTGCTTCCCGTCCCCTTCTTCTGTCCTGTCAGGGCCAGGAAGGAAGATGAGGCAAGCAACAGCAGCTGACGGTGTGGCAACAGCGGCAGTGGCGGGGAGGGCAGCCAACCCAGACAGAAGTGCTGGGTGGAGACGGTGTGAGATGGGCCCGGGGACTGTGTGAGCTGGAGGCGGCTGATAGACACCACAGCTGTGCCCTCCACCCTCTCGCCCAGGGTGGGCATCGCTGAGCCTTTCCCCCACCTCTCCCCTGATGGCACCTCCAGCTCTGCCTGTCTCTCTTCCTCTTTCCCCCCGTGGTCTCTGCTCCCCAGCTCTCTCCTTCACACCCTTTCCAGCCAGCCTTCACTGGGGGTTTTGGGGCGAGCACCACTCAGGACTCTCCTCCAGCCCTGTCCTCAGTATCTCCATAGCAGCAACAACCGCGGTTTAGTGAGCACCTACTGCATGCCAGCTGCACTGCTAGGCACTTAATTTTTTTTTATTTTCATTAAAGAAACATTTATTTATTTATTTTGGCTGCAGTGGGTCTTAGTTGTGGCTCTTGGGATCTCTGCTGGGGCATGTGGACTTCTTAGTTGGGACAGGTGGAATCTAGTTCCCTGGCTAGGGGTCAAACCCGGGCCCCCTCCATTTCGAGCTCAGATTCTTGCCCACTGGCTGGACCACCAAGAAAGTCCCCTAGGTACTTTATAGATAAACTTGAATTCTTTCCACCAACCTATAAACAAGGATTATCATCCACATTTTATAAAGGAAGAAACCGAGGCTCAGAGGGGCTCAGAGATTTGTCCAGGGTTATGTAGGTGTTCTGCCCTTCCGCACTGCCTATCCCACAGGACCATGTTGGCCTGATAAGGTGAGGTGGTCCTGGACCATGGAGGAGTCTTTTCTCAGCGAGGAGGGAGTTTGAGAAATGGTCAGTTTGAGGGAGGAGTGAATTATGTATTGTGAGTGAGGGTGATGGTCGCCTCCTTTGAGTTGGCTGGGGTGGCGTGGCGAGGATTTGATTCCACTCTCTACCTGGAGGACCCGCTCTGACGCTTGGGAAAGCAGACCTGATGGCTTGAGGTGACAGGGAGCTGAAGGGCTGAGGACATGGATGAAGAGGAAGGTCCCTCTCAGATATTTTACCCATTGGCACCAGAGAATGGACTACGGTAGGCACTGGGAGAGGTTAGATTACTAGAATGCGTGCGTGTGCACTAAGTCACTTCAGTCGTGTCCAACTCTTTGTGACCCTATGGATTGTAGCCCGCCAGGCTCCTCTGTCCATGGGATTCTCCAGACAAGAATACTGGAGTGGATAGTCATGCCCTCCTCCAGCGGATCTTCCTGACCCAGGCATTAACCCACGTCTCCTGTGTCTTCTGCATTGGCAACCAGTTCTTTACCATTAGCCCCATCTGGCAAGCCTAGACTGCTGGAATAGAGACCCCCATATCAGGTGTCTAAACAAAATGGAAATTTCTCACGTACAAGTCCAGGTGGGCAATCTGACCCCTTGACAGGGTTGAGGACCCACGCTTCTCCCAGGCTGTTGTTCGTCCAGGCCCTCGGATGTTGAAGACAGCACACCACCCCATCCCCTGGGTCCATGACCCAGCCAGTGGGAAGGGAGAGGAGGGTAGGAGGGGGCACAGCTCTTCCTTTTCAGGACATGACTCCAAGTAGCCACATCCCTTATCCCATTAGCCAAAAGTTGGTCACCCACCATATTGAGCTACAGAGGGTCTTGGGGATCATACTGAGCAGAGCTTCTAGTATGAAAGGTGTAAGAAGGGGAAATGGATGCCGTGGGGGTAGTTAGGAACCTTTGTCCCAGGATCTCGACAGGCAGGGACCAGGAGCGCCTGTGTCACGTGCGTGAGGATGGTTTTTCTACGTGGAACCTCTGAGCACAGGGTTCCCAGATAGGCTTCTCTCTTGGGGAGGCCTAGGGCAGCAGGGCCAGCACCCACCTGGCTACTGCCCTCTCCCCTGGATACCTCAGTCCTGATCACAGGTAGAGGATTTGACTCCACTTGCTTTGACCAGAGCCCCGGTCTCAGGAGCACCATAGGATGTGGGGAGGAGGCTCAGTGAGGGCACCACTCTTGCCCCTTTGGGAGGCTCTGCTGTCCTCAGATAGGGTAGGGAAATGTCACGTTCCCTCACCTTAGTGAGCAGGTGGAATCATCTCAGCATCAGGAGATGGAGAGTTCCGGGGCTCTCAGGGCCAAGTCTCAGCCTCAGAGACAAAGTCCATGGAGTTGAGGCAGGAGGTCCAGCTTTGTCCAAAGGAGGGAAATGGTTCTCTTCCTCTGCGGTTGTGAATTTCTGGATGCAGTCTTCTGGGCCCATTGTTTGTTTGCTAATCCATTCATCCATTCATTTGTTCATTCATTCATTCATTCATCGTTATCTGTGTATTGAGCACCTACTGCACAGATGCTGTGTTCATTTCAGGTGAAAGAGAAAAGAACATGACAGGCACAGCCCCTGACCTCATGGATCTTACAAGCCCTCGGTGTCCCCTTGCTGCCTCCCCACGGAGGACAGACCAAGCCATCGCAGCTCTGAGAGCCACCCTTGTGGCTCAGAGCATGAAAGGCCCGCAGGTAGCTCCTGAAAGCACAGGGCAGGTTTCACCTGGGCGCTGTCCTGGGGCGGCTGGGTGGGACTGGGTGGGGGTGCGTGGGGGGAGGAGCAGGCATTGGAGTGGGTGTTTCACTTCCCCCTCACTTACTAGGCGTGGAATCTGCTTTTTCTCAGTTGGTGAGATTAGTGCCTTCTCTTCTGCTCCGGAGGGACACGTCCCCTCCCAGCCCCTCCTCCAGCGCCCTGGTCTGGGTGGGATCCTTCCTCCTATTACCTGTGACCCCAGGAAAGAGCACAGTATGGGGAGTGGAAATCTGTGTGGGGACACTTCCTCTGTGGGCCCTTTGGTTTCTGAGCTCCTCTCTGGGCCCCTCTTGCCCTGCAGTCCTCCCAGCTAGTCCAGGAAGAGAGGCTGTACACCCTGGCCTCCACAGAGGGCTCACTGGCTTCCTGCTTCCTCTGAGTGCCAGGCCCACACCCAGACCTGCCGTCCGCCTTCTCATGCTGGCGTCTCACTTTATTCCTTGAAGCACAGCCTTGCTCTGGACCCTGAGTGGCCTCTCAGTGTCACTTCATGCGCTCTTCTTACTACCTGGCAAAAGTTTGAGGCCCCAGCTGGAATGTAAACCCAGGGATTCAGGCCAAAGAAAGAAAGAAAACCTTCAGAGTCACGTGCCCCCATCTCTGCAGTTAAGATGGTCGATAGGAGGGCAGGGGTCCTGTTTGCATTACATATTTTTGGCTTTTAGTAGGATTTGCACTTCACAGGTGTTCAGTAGGTGCTGGATAGTGTATGGATGAGTAGATGCAGGCTGGCATTCACTGGAAGCCAAAGATAGGGCTGCCCCATTATTGTAACAATGAAATACAGTCCACTGTCATTATTCACAATACTTATGTTCTATAATGTTGCCGTGGGGTCTTCCCTGGTGGAGAATCCGCCTGCCGATGCAAGAGACACAGATTTGATCTCTGATCCTGAAAGATCCTACCTGCCTTGCAGGAGCTTAGTCCGTGCGCCACAACTGTTCAGCCTGTGCTCTAGAGCCCAGGAGCTGCAACTCCTGAAGCCTGCTTTCCCTAGAGCCTGTGCTCTGCAACAGAAGATGCTACTGCAAAGGGAAACCTACAACTGGAAAGTAACCCTGCTCTCTGCAGCTAGAGAAGAGCCCAGGTAGCAATGAAGACCCAGCACAGCCACAAATAAATAAATAAAATTATTAAAAAATAAAGTCACCATGAACTCTGAATTAAGTGAATCCATAGCCGTTGTTCCGAGGGAAATACAAGGCTGACTTCCTTTGAGCCTGTGGTCCCAACATTTTTCATCAACCAATCAACATGCTTGTTTTATGTGAGTTTCTGTTTTAAGACACTGTTTTTGATTTGTCGATTCATTAACACTGAACTCAGGGCCTAGTTCTGTAAGTCACTGTAAGTCACTGTAAATCATGCCCAAACGAAGCTTAGCTCACGCACACCCCAGCCTTTTTATAGTTAGCCGTGTAGCCATGCTTGGGAACCATTTTAAACAGTGAAATCAATAAAAAGGGCAAAGATGCTGGAAAGGTGGCCCTGAGTAGACTGAAAAGGACACTTGTTTACCGCACGAGAGATGCGGCAAGGAGGCAGAACGTCACCCTGTTCAGCCTCAGCTGAGAACATGCGCCTCAGGTGACTCGAATTTTTCACACCTCTGTGACTGTCCTCGGATGACCACAAAAGCAGCAGGAGCATTGATTTGGGAGTTTCAGAAAAATGTTAGCGAGTAGGCAGATTCACAAATGGAGAATCCGTGAACACAGAGGATGACTGTACCTCCACAGGGGTTGGTAGATACCTGATGCCCTCCCCGCAGCATTCAGCATCTAAGGATGGGCTGCCTTGCCCAGCATGGCTCTCCCTCACCCATACTGCACCACCGCGGCCTCTCTTGGAGGGGTGGGTGGATTTCACTGGCCTGGCCTGCGCTGGAGGGGGGGTGAAGAAGCCCTGCTCTGCCACCCTTCCCCCTTCCCCTACTTTCTCACTGCACATGAGGCCTCCCTGTGAACCAGACCCACACGTGCATAAAAGGAGGTGGGGTGACACGAGCAGGCAGCCACCTGTGACTTCTCCAAGCCCAGTGTTGCACCAACACCTGGGGAAGACCCCCTGGCGGTTTGGGGGAGCCTGTTTTGACCCGATCTTTATTTACCGCTCACAAAGGAAGTAAATAAATAGCTCTTTGTGTGTCTGTGTGGATGTGCGCGTGCCAGACTGTGTGTGTGCCTGCTGCACACCGTTAAAAACCATGGCCTGGCCCCAGAGGAAGTGGTAACAGAACAATTGTTTATTTTCCATTTACCCTCCTATTCCTCCCCACCTCCACCCTTTTAATGTGCACCCAGAGACACTCTTTGCCAGTCCAGGATCCAATCATTTGTTCATCCATTTTTTTTTAAGACCTTCTGCTTTATTTTTAAAAAATATTTATTTATTTGGCCGCGCGGTCTTAGTTGCAGCACTCGGGGTCTTCAGTCTTCCTTGTGGAATGCAGGAATGCAGATTGCATGTGGCACGCGAACTCTTAGTTGCGACATGTGGGACCTAGTTTTCTGACCAGGTATCAGACCTGGCCCCCTGCATTGGTGCATGGGAGTCTCAGCCACTGAACCACCGGGGAAGTCCCTGTTCATCCATTTCTTCATTCACTCATCCTGGTGTCCTCTGAAGCAACGTAGTGCCAGATGCTGGAGAATGTAAAAGACAGATATATAGAATGTATAGAAGGTGGGATGGGGAAAGGACGTTTTGGCCTGGAGGTGTGACTTCTTCCTTTAAGGACACACTCTGCACTTGGGAAGCAAGGGTTGTGGTATTCCCCACTGTGGCTCTTCTCTGCTCCTGTGGCTGCCTGCCTACCCCAGGCCTCCGTGAGCACTTGCCTGGATTACTGTGTGTTTCCATAGCATTGCTGCTCAAAGACCATCAGAGGCTTCCTTCTCTGGGCCTGTGAAATTAAATTCAACTTATGGTGCTCTGGGTCTCCTTGCATCTGGGCTCAACCCCCCTTTCCAGCCCTTTTACCCACAGTCAACCTCCATCACCTTATTCCTGGGCTTCCTAGGTAGCTCAGCTGGTAAAGAATCTGCCTGCAATGCAGGAGACCCCCAGTTCAATTCCTTGGTTGGGAAGTTCTCCTGGAGAAGGGATAGGCTACCCACTCCAGTATTCTTGGGCTTCCCTGGTGGCTCAGATGGTAAAGAATCCTCCTGAAATGCAGGAGACCTGGGTTTCGATCCCTGGGTTGGGAAGATCCCCAGGAGGAGGGCCTGGCAACCCACTCCAGTATTCTTGCATGGAGAATCCCCATGGACAGAGGAGCCTGGCGGGGTTCAGTCCGTGGGGGTCACAAAAAGTCGGACATGATTGAGTGGCTAAGCACAGCACACCTTACTTCTGCCCAACAGGTATGCTGAGACATCCTGGGGAGCCCCCATTTCCATCCCTCATCTCACACTGTCCCCCCTTCTTGGGATGCACCTTGTCCTCCTCTCATCCACTCCTGTCTGTCCCAACTTGGCTGTTCTTCACGTCCTAGTTTAAATCTACCTGGCTGCTCCCCCGACACATCCCAGCTTTTGGATGGCATATCCTCATGTACGTTGAGTGTGGGTGCAGCTCCTTGTCCTTACTAGACCGTGAATTCCTTGAGAACAGGGTCTGCATCTTAGTTAGCTTCCACCTTCTTTTTTTTTTTAAACTGCACCGCACAGCGTGCAGAATCTTAGTTCCCTGACCAAGGATTGAACCTGTACTCTCTGCATCGGCAGAGCCTTAACCACCAGACTGCCAGGGAAGTCCCTCCTTCTTTCTTTCATTCATTTAGCCCATATGAAGGGTGACTGTGCGTGTTGACTCCTGTCCTTGTTTCTGGGCTCCTGTCCTTGTTTCTCTAATGTACCCATCACTGCATATGATATCCTCTTGATCAATGCTGGTCCAACAGATGATGCTGCAAGTCAAAGTCTTGGGGTGCAAGTCTCTATGCTGTGGGCACTCCAAGGCAAGGGAAAGCAAGGAAGGCGGGGTTGAGGGGAGGGCTTCTGGGAGAGCTGAGCAGTCTCTGGAGTGGACAGGTGGAGTCTGGAGGGTTGGGACATGGAGACAAGGGCAGGGCAGGAGCCCTGCGCATCCTGACCAGAGCCCAGGATTCTTGCTCCCAGCTCTCACGACTGTGCCAGTGTCCAGATCTGGGGAGAGCACTGAGGAAGGAGGCTTGAACCATGCACATCTGTGGACAGAGTCCTTCTGAAGACCTGATCCGTATGGTGAAGCAAGGGAGGACAGAGAGACAGCCATGGATCTCTTGCATGTTGGGTCAGATTTAGGCACAGAGCAGGGCTTGGGAAAGTCATGCATTCATTCATTCAGCCTTTATTTTTAAGGTTTAAAAATTTATAAAATGAATACTTGCTCAGTATAGGAAATTTGGACAATATACAAAAATAGGAAAAAACTAGAAAAATCATATTACCATCCAAAGACAGCCTTAGTTTCCATTTTGTAAGCGTTCTCTCTATTATTTAAATAATTGCAGGTCAATTATTTAAATTGCCCTGCAATTATTTAAGCAGCTATTTAAGTAATTGTTAATTTTTGTATTTAATTTTTAAGGAAAAATTCATTAACTTGAATAGTAAGAAAGGTAATTGTGAAAGTAAAACTCCCTCATTTTAAAAACACCTTATAGACAGGAAGAAAATAGAGGTGCCCCACCCTTCAACTTCCATCCCCTGGGGAAAACCAGTGTTAAGGGCTAGTATGTGTCCTTCTGAACCTTTTTTTCTGTGTATATACACTCAGTTTTATTTTTTCCAAATAAGATTATAGGATACTGTTCATACGCACTTATTTTTCTTTTTACAAAGTTAAGATCATTTTGCACTCAATGTTGCATATTCTTTTTTTAAAAAACATTTTTTATGCCACATAAATTTAAATAAGTATCTGACATTATACAAAATGAATCCATACTGTTAATGCATTACATATGATACAGTTATATAGGTTATAATTTACACCACTGTTTGAAAATATGGAATAATTTGCTTGAAAACCCAAAAATATCTACTTTGTGCATTTCAGAACTTGATTGAAATAGCCCATTGATTAATCAAAATTATTTTATTTTTGTTTCTGTTTTTTTTGGCTGTGCCACTCTGCTTGTGGGATCTTAGTTCCCCCACTGGGATCAAACCCATGCTCCCTGCAGTAGAAGCTTGGAGCCTTAACCTCTGTACCACTATGGAAGTCCTGATTTTTTTTTTTTTAGGTAAGAAATAGATTTATTTAGAGAGAAACACACTTCACAGAGTGTGGGCCATCTCAGAAGGCAAGAGGCCCATACCATTTTAAGAAACAGCTTTTTCTATGTGAACATGCAGATTTTTGAATACTTCTATAACTGTCCACTCATATTTTATTCAGAATTCTCACAGTCGTTTCCTAGGCTCTGTGCTAGGCCCCTGAGACAAACTCTGCTCCCTGGAGCTCCCAGGCTGGTTGTGAGACGCCAGCACCTGAGCAGTTTCCACTTAATGAATACATGGCTGGAAGTGGCTTCTGTGCTGCTTGCAACGGAAGCTTGCAAGAGGTGGGGGTCGGGGTGCCATCAAGGAAGGCTTTGTGGAGAGATGATTTTGCTACACTGGGTCTTGACGACGAGTGGGAGGTCCCACTGTGCTGGAGGGCAGTGCAGGGGCCCCAGTAGTGATGTGACTTATTATCAGCCATCCTCCCGGCCCCAGAGGTTTCTTTCTACTTTTCCCTTGGAAATGACAGATTCTGCAAACAAGGGCTCCAGCTGTTTATCTGGGGCCATCCCAGGGCCAGGGGCTCCCACTCCCTGCTGCAGAGGCTGTGGGGCCCTGATTAAGGAAACAGCTGAGGCACAGGACTCAGGGCAGAGGGGGAGGGAGAACCGGAAGGAAGGGCGCTGGAGAGCCGGGGCGAAGGACAGGAACCAGCAAACCGTGCCCCTCTGTGCTTCTGGGGTGGGTCCCTGCCTTCCTCCACCTGGTAGACCCTCCCCCATCAAGGCCCCTTCCTTTCACACCTCCTCTTCAACTCCATTCTTTCATCACACGCGTCCCGATGGCGTCGATCAGAACTGATTCCTCTCTTGTGCTCACTGAGCAAGTCAGCTTGTTGCCATTAACGAGTGTGAACTTTGGAATCAAGAGTCATAGCTGGAGTAGCTCACATGTATGAAACGTTTCACTTAGGTTGGACACTGTGGTGAGGGTTTTTTCTTCTTCTTTATTTTTTGACTGTGCTGGGTCTTTGCTGCAACACATGGGCTTCTCTAGTTCTCTAGCTGTGGTGAACAGGCTTAGTTGCCCTGAGACAGTTGGGCCTTAGTTCCCTGCTAGGGATGCAACCCGAGTCCCCTGTACTGGAAGGCAGATTCTCAACCACTGGACCACCAGGGAAGTCCCATGTGATGAGAGTGTTTTGAATCTATTTTCTCATTTAATATTTTCCAACAGTCAGTGTGGTGGGAATTATGATCCCATGGAGTAGAAGAGGAAACTGGAGGCCAAAGGGGTTAGTAAGTGTGAAATATAACAGAGATTCACATCCCTGTATGAGTCTCGGTTTCCTCATTTATAACACAGAAAGGAAAATAGTACCTTTTCCTCAGGACAGTTTTAAGAACTAAATGAGTTAATACATATCAAGCACCTGGTACACCCAATAAATGGGGTCTCTCACCCTCCTCCTTCTAGCCTTTACCACTATCATTCTGGATCATCATTCTTTGGTTGGGGCTAGTTTGAGTTTATTTAACCTAGTAGAGGGCTTAAGAATATCCATTCTGGATTTGGGCTGCTTGGGTTCAAAATCGAGGCTCAGGGGGACTTCCCTGGTGGTCCAGTAGTTAAGAATCCATCTTTAAAAAAAAAAAAAAAAGAATCCATCTTGCAGTGCAGGGGACTTGGGTTCAATCCCTGGTCGGGGAACTAAGATTGCCACATGCCATGGGATGACTAAACCCACATACCACGATTACTAAGCCTGCATGCTCTGGAGCCCTCGAGCCACAACTAAGACCTGATGCAGCCAAATAAATAAATTAAATTAAAGAAAAACATCTAGGCTCAGCTCCATGACCGAACTCCATCCCGTAAATGACCTTGACCAAATTACTTTAACGTCTTTGAGCTCCAATTTCTTCATCTATAATACAGTAATGATAATGGTACTCTGTGTATATGTCTGTGCTGATGTTGACTAGGCTGGAAACTTCCTGAGGGCCAGTAAGATATCATCTGAGTTCTCACTGCCTTGATGATATGTGTGGGGGAGTAGTCCAGATAATGGTATGACAACAAGAATAACAAGTAGCTATATGTTGATCTTCCTCTCCCTATAGGAGAAATACTTGCTCATTGTAGACACTTTGAAAAACAAAAAGAAAAAATAAACCATGATCCCACTTCTCACAAATAATCACTGTGTTTTTTTGTTTGTTTTGTTTTTTGCTGCGCTGAGTGTTTGTTGTGGCATGTGGGCTTTTCTGGTTGTAAGCTAGTTTCCCCATGGCATGTGGGATCTTAGTTCCCCAACCAGGGATCAAACCCACGTCCCCTGCATTGGAAGGTGGAGTCTTAACTACTGGACCACATAATCACTGTTAACATTTTGGTATATTTCTTCTCAGTCTTATTTCTGTGTAGGTAGCTGTCTTCCTATAATTGGAACTGTTGGCTATCTTACTGACCATGTGCTATATTCTGTCTCCCACTGACGTGGTTGTATATCAAATGAGCCTTTTCGAATGCCATCAAAATATTTTTTGAAATAGTATTAATGGTATTTCATTTTATTTTGTTTTACTGATCCAAAGACAATACACTGAGGGAGTTGATGAATAAATGGATACTGTTCTGGAGGAAGGGAGGTCTGTTCCATCACATTTTTTCACCAGTGACTTGGGAGATAACATGAGTGGCATGTGATCAGCTGGCCTCTTGGTGTCTTATTCGTCTTGATGTCACATACATTCCTGGGTCCTGAGCAGTTGTTCTTTCATTCATTCTGGAAATATTTATTTCGTATCCATTATGTGCCAGGCATTGTTCTGTGTACTTTGGGATACATCAATGAACAAAACGGGCAAAAATTCCTTCCCTTGTATAGCAAGGGGCAGGATTGGTAGGGCAGAGAGCAAACACTACACACAAGAAATAAGCTAGCTTACAGAGCTCTTTGTTGTTGTTGTTGTTGAAGCCCTGATCCCCAGTGTGACTCTATTTGGAGGTAAGGCCTTGTTTGGCTGCTCCGAGTCTTGGTTGGCGGTGTGCAGGATCTAGTTCCCCAACCAGCAATGGAAACCAGGCCTCTTTCATTGGGAATGCAGAGTCTTAGCCCCTGGACTGCCAGGGAAGCCCCATCAGTCAGTCAGTTCAGTTGCTCAGTCGTGTCCGACTCTTTGCGACCCCATGGACTGCAGCACGCCAGGCCTCCCTGTCCATCACCAACTCCCGGAGCTTACTCAAACTCAAGTCCATCGAGTCGGTGATGCCATCCAACCATCTCATCCTCTGTCATCCCCTCTCCTCCCGCCTTCAGTCTTTCCCAGCATCAGGGTCTTTTCCAATGAGTCAGTTCTTCACATCAGGTGGCCAAAGTATTGGAATTTCAGCTTCGGCATCAGTCCTTCCAATGAATATTCAGGACTGATTTCCT
Organism: Dama dama; assembly: GCF_033118175.1. Taxonomy (NCBI): domain Eukaryota; kingdom Metazoa; phylum Chordata; class Mammalia; order Artiodactyla; family Cervidae; genus Dama; species Dama dama. The sequence goes on along the minus strand of NC_083687.1, from coordinate 18,156,136 downwards.
TTAGGATGGACTCGTTGAATCTCCTTGCAGTCCAAGGGATTCTCAAAAGTCTTCTCCAACACCACAGTTCAAAAGCATCAATTCTTGGGCACTCAGCTTTCTTTATAGTCCAACTCTCACATCCATAAATGACTACTGGAAAAATCATAGCTTTGACTAGACGGACCTTTGTCGGCAAAGTAATATCTCTTGCTTTTTAATATGCTGTCTAGCTTGGTCATAACTTTTCTTCCAAGGAACAAGCATCTTATAATTTCATGGTTGCAGTCACCATCTTCAGTGATTTTGGAGCCCAAGAAAATAAAGTCTCTCACTGTTTACATTGTTTCCTCATCTATTTGCCATGAAGTGATGGGACCAGATGCCATTTCTGAATGTTGAGTTTTAAGCCAGCTTTTTCACTGTCTTCTTTCACTTTCATCAAGAGGCTCTTTAGTTCCTTTTCGCTTTCTGCCATAAGGATGGTGTCATCTGCATATCTGAGGTTATTGATATTTCTCCCGGCAATCTTGATTCCAGCTTGTGCTTCATCCAGTCTGGCATTTTGCATGATGTACTCTACATATAAGTTAAATAAGCAAGGTGACAGTATACAGCCTTGATGTGCTCCTTTCCCAATTTGGAACCAGTCTGTTGTTCCATGTCCAGTTCTAACTGTTGCTTCTTGACCTGCATACAGATTTCTCAGGAGGCAGGCCAGGTGGTCTGGTATTTCCAGCTCTTTAAATATTTTCCACAGTTTGTTGTGATCCACACAGTCAAAGGCTTTGGTGTAGTCAATAAAGCAGAAGTAGATGTTTTTCTGGAATTCTCTTGCTTTTTCGATGATCCAGTGGATGTTGGCAATTTGATCTCTGGTTCCTCTGCCTTTTCTAAATCCAGCTTGAACATCTGGAAGTTCACAGTTCACATAATGTTGAAGCCTGGCGTGGAGAATTTTGAGCATTACTTTGCTGGCATGTGAGATGAGTGCAATTGTGTGGTAGTTTGAACATTCTTTGGCATTGCCTTTCTTTGGGATTGGAATGAAAACTGACCTTTTCCAGTCCTGTGGCCACTGCTGAGTTTTCCAGATTTGCTGGCATATTGAGTGCAGCACTTTCACAGCATCATCTTTTAGGATTTGAAATAGCTCAACTGGAATTCCATCACCTCCACTAGCTTTGTTCGTAGCGATACTTCCTAAGTCCCATAAAGCTCATCAAAAGGTGATAAGCATTATGGACAACACAAAACTATGGAGCTGGGTAAGGATAGGACTGGAGAGGGGCTACATTTTGCAGTTTTAAGTAGGATGACCAGTGTCAGCCTTCCCGAGAAGGAAACATTTGAACAGTGACCTTAAGGAACTGGTGATATAACTATATGGGGGGTGGGTAGGAGTGGGGAAGGGGTTCCCCAGCAGAGGGTAGAGACAAAGCAAAGATCTTGGGAGTGTGTTTGAGCCTCTTAGAGTGTTTGAGGAATAGCAAGACCAGTGTGGCCGCAGTGGAATGAATGACTGGCTACTCAGAGAGGTAGCCAGTATGCTGGTTGAGAGCCAGGAGTTAGATCTCAACAGGCTGTAACTAATGATACAAATCTAATAAAATATAAACAAGAACAAAGTTTGTGGAATGTCCCTGGTGGTCCAGTGGCTAAGACTCCGAGCTCCCAATGCTGGGGGCACAGGTTTGATCCCTGGTCAGGGAACTAGATCCCACATGCTTCAACCAAGAGTTCACATGCCACAATGAAAGATTCCACGTGCTGTAACAAAGATCGGAGATCCCGGGTGCTGCAACTATGACCCAGTGCAGTTAAATTAGTTGATTTTTTTTTTAAAAGAACAAATTTGCTCTGAAGTTAAAAAGTCATGCAAAGCAAGTCATCTCAAATCCCTCTTGTTAGTAGACTGGGTGTGAATGATAAATAAATTTCACAAGTATAGAAAAAGTGAGATATGGCTTATATGTTATAAATATATATATTCATTTCTTTGGCGTGTATTTATTGAATATCCTTTATGGGTCTGGACCTGTCCTAGGTGTTGGAGATTCAGAACAAGACAAAGCCTCTGCTTTCATGAATCTTAACATTCTAGTGGGTAGAAACTGATGCTGAGCAAACTCAGAGAGACGCAAGGTGATGCTGGGTGGTGATAACTGCTGAAACCAAGAGCAGTGAACCATGGTTCACAAGAGAACTGTGGTTTGACTCTAAATTCATTGAGTCAACTGTGTGATGCAGTTGCCAAAAAGTTGAATTCTATCTGAAGCTGGGCAAACAGAATGCTCAGAACTAGAAAGGTCATGTTTGTCCTGCTTCTGATGGTCAAGCTGGACCTGGAGTGTTGCATTTATATTCTAGAAGGACACTGACAAACCTGAATTTAGGGTAGAATAACTAAGATCATGGGGGTGCAGATGTTGTAACACCATCCAGAAAACAGGATCAGGATCAGTGGGTAGAGGTTCCAGAAAGTAGGTTTCAACTCAGCAAGCTGAAGAATTTTCTAGTGGTCAGAACTGACCAGTAATGGAATGGGCTGTGTGAGAGGATCAGAGTCCATTTTCCAAATATATTTTTAAAAAGCCTGGATTCACCCATTTCAGGATATAAATAAGGATATAATGAGTCTGGTAGGAACTTGGACTTAATTGGTTTGGCTCCTTCGAGTTCCAGGTCGTAATGTGCGTGAGAAGAAGGAAGGATTTTCTGCATATAACTTGTAACATAGATAATTCCAACATCAGCCACATATTATTTCCACAATAGCCAACAACCACCAAGGCCGTAAGTAGAATCTCAACATGTAGAAATCCAAAGTTTCAAGAACTCTTTCACTCATCACTTTAGTTTGGTGTCCAGGTCTGGGCTCCAGAAACTTCAGAGGATTTCTTTAAAAAGTTAAACAGGAAGTCCATGGAATAGCATGGTAAGTGGACTTTTCCCCCTTTACCTTTTTAGTTTGATAATTTCAGATAAGGAAAAGTTGCAAGAATTGTACAGAAAATCCTCATATAGTCTACCCAGATTCCCCAAAAGTTAACGTTTTATCACATTTGTTTTGTCATTCTAACTCTCATATATATATATACACACACACACATACACATATTGTTTGAATGTAAATTGAAGACATAACAATGTCCCTTTACTCCTAAACACTAGTGTATATTCTTAAAACAAGGTCTTCTCTTACATAACCCCAATGGAATGATAAAAACCAGGAAAGTAATACTGATACAATGCTAGTATCTAATCTACAGACCTTATTCAAATGTCACAATAGTCTCAATGATAAGCTTGTAGCCGAAAAAGAAAGAAGTCCCGTATTACAGGTTGTATTTAGTTGTCGTGTCTCTTAAGGTTTCTTTTAACCTGAAGTGGTTACTTGATTTTTCTTTGTCCTTCATGACTTCGTTTTTGATGGGTAGGCAAGACTCTTAAGCAGCCTTTTTAAAAAATGAGCTGAGACTAGGAGAAGGTTTGGATATGGATCCTTAAGCTTCTTTGGTTTATTCATCAAGAATGACTTCCCTGTTCAAGATGCCACAGAGGTTCCATGTTGCTCACCACCAAGAATCCACATGCCCCCAGTATTCATTTCCTAGGGCTGACATAACAAAGGTCCACACACTGGGTGTCTTGAAACAACAGAAATATATTTTTCTCACAGTTCTGTAAGCCAGAAGTCTGAAATCAAGGTATCAGCAGGGCCATGCTCCCTCCGAAGGCTGTAGGAGAGATTCCTTATTTCTTCCATCCTCTGGTAACCCTAGCTGTTCCTTGGCTTGTATCTGGATCACCCCGGTCTTCCTCTGTCTTCACATGGCCATCTTCCTTCTCTTCTTATAAAGACACCAGTCATATCAGATTTAAAGGCTACTCTACTGTGATATGACATCATCTTAATTAAATTTGCAACCACTGTGTTTCCAAATAAGGTCACACTCTGAGGTACTGAGAGTCAGAAATGTCAACATACTGTTTTGGGGGACACAGTTCAAGCTGTAACACTTACCCCCCTCATCTTTCCAGCCTAATCCTGCATTTCCTCATACATGGTCCCTCTGCTGCAGCCACACTCCTCATCCTCAGGGGACATTTCTGACACCTCCTTTCTCCCAGACTCAAGGCTTTCTTCCTGCCTTCTCTGCTCATCTCTGCCAATCGGACCTCCACTTTTTCCTCGTGATGACAGCTTTCATTTGCCTAGCACTTATCCTGTGCCGGGCAGTGTTCTGAACTCTTTACTCAGAGTACACGTTCAACCCTACCTGGTGAAGACCATCATGAGCCCATTTTACGGATGAGAAAATGGAGGCACATAAATGTTAACTTGCTCAAGGCCTCTCAGCAAGAAGATTCTGACATTTTCCTAGCGTATTTCCCTCTTATTTTTGAGTCTTTGCTGGTTGCTGGAGAAAAAAGATCTCAGTGCCGGTGAGCCTTCTGGTTGGTGGCCTACCCCTCTGAGATGGTCAGGGCCTCAGTTTACATTGATCCATACTGTGTGTCCTCAGTTCTCGGGTGGGGATGAGGGATGGGATTTGGGTCTTTTATGTTCACTCTATTCTCCCTTCCCACTGGAGCCCCTGGACCCTTGCACCTTAAATCAAGCCCAAGCTCCTCAGAGTGGGGTCCAGCGTGTCAAATTGTGTCAAATTTATCAACATCTTTTGTGGGTTGTGTCAAAAATATACAAGCCGGGACCCCACTCCAGACCTTCTGAATCAAATCTTTGGTGGGGAGACCCATAGCCTGCCTTTCTAAGAGACTTCCCAGTAATTCTTACAAGTTTGAGAATTGCTGTTGAAAACCCTCATGGGATGTTTACAAAATGATGTTTTGACTGAATGACCCATTGACTGCTTAGATGAACCTCAGCGGTGTGCGTCTATGGGGGACAGACCGAGAGGAAAGTTAAAAGTTTTTCTCTGCACCTAAAACTGCCCCCCAAAATAAAGCCTACTCTTTTTCTTTTAAATGAAGGTCATTGCCCATAGAGTGAGTAAAGAATGTCGTGGGATGTTGTAGAACTGAAAAAACATGGGGCTATGGCTGGCAGGGACGATTTCTACTTAAAACCTCTCTGCAGCATGGCCCCCTTCAGAATCAGAGGGAAATCAGCAGGCCCCTGACCTGGTCTCACCACCCTCTCCTCACCCCTTGCCCGAAACTCGAAGAGCCTGGGGGTGACAGGAGACAGTTGCTGCACCCCCCAGAGGAGCCCAGCTGTTTCCGAGCCCCTCGGTTCAGCCACCTGAACCCATTCACAGTTTTCCTGTCAGTTAACCCGGCCGCGGGGCACTGTGGGAAGGGGCCCCTCTAGACCGGGTGGGGCCGCGTTCCATTTATGGGCGTCTTTCCTCCCGTCTCAGCTGAACAGGTGCAGGCAGAAGCAGCTGGGTGAAATGAGGACAGCCTTCCTCTCCTTTCCTTTCTCCTCTCCCTCCAGCTCCCTCCTCCAACCCAGCCACCCTGAAGCCACAACATCCCATTTCCTCCCCAACATTCAAAAGCATTTCTCCCGCTACCCCACCATCCTTCATTCATCAAAGGGCAGACACCCTCCCTCCACCGTGTGTGTGTGTGTGTGTGTGTGTGTGTGTGTGTGTGTGTGAAGGGGAGGGCTTGCTTTAAGCTGGGGGCGGTTCATGATCAAGGGAAAATGGGAAGCGGTTGGTTTGCACTGCCACCTCCCTTTCTGTTCTGGTGGGTTTTGTTTTGTTTTTCAGGAAGGTGGAGAGAGGGGAAATGGTGTCTTAGGAACCAGGGGAAGGAGGGGAGGGCAGTTGCGGGGCCTGGGTCGCTGACTTTACCTGTGGCCTCTCAGGCACCGAGAAGCCTTGGTTTTGAAGTTGGCCCACCTGTCTCCTTTGGACAGACTCCTCCCTGTCTCCTAAAAGAATGAGCGTGGTAGTGATGGGGAATCGGATCCATACTCACATTCACTAGAACAAAGGTACTCGAAGTTGAGTGTACGTTCACGTCTCCTGGAGGGCTTGTTCTACTGAGATTCTGACTCAGGACTGAGGTGGGACCGGACAATTTGCATTTCTGATTTGCTTCCCAGTTGATGGTGCTCCTGCCGGCTCAGGGGCCACACCACTCTAGAACTACTGTTCTAGAGCTCCCCTTAAGATTTCTGATAAATGGGCTCTGCAGAGACACCCCTGGGAGAACGGGTCACTCAAGGAAGTTGGGTCCCCAGCGGTGGCCTTATCACTCAGGCTCAAATCCCAGCCCTTCCCCCGTGCAATTCTGTGTGATTTAGCTCAGTTTGGGTGGGATTTCGGCTTAAGAGTACAGAAAGAAGACCCTCCCTGTGTGCCTTCTCCTCACTCCCATGGCCAGACCCTCTCCAAGCGATGCCTCCTGCCATCTTGAATCTTTTGTTTCTATATCTTCTTCCCTGCCAGTTGTAGGGAAAGAGATGCCCCTATATTCTCTGACGCTTACCCTTCAGCTATCTGCTATGGAATATTAGACAGCTCTTCCAATCATGAATTTAATCTCTTATATGGTGACTTTGGAGTGATCTACCATGACATATTGTAGAGTAGAAACTGCTCAAGTATAGGCAGAAAATATTCCTGATTTTGTAAAAAAAAAAACAGCCAATTTATAAAGTTATAAATGAACATATACATACTTACTTACATACACGCAGACCAGAAAAAAAAATCTGGAAGGACTCTTTGCAGATCACCATCAGAAGTTAGCTCAGGGACTTCTTTGGTGGCCCAGTGGCTAAGAATCCACCTTCCAATGCAAAGGAATTTGGGTTCCATCCTTGGTTGGGGAACTAAGATCCCACATGCTGTGGGGTGACTAAGACCCGATGCAGATAAATAAATAAACATTAAAAAAATAATAATAAAAAATTATAGAAAACAGCTCAGGAAGATGTGAAATTTCACCGTTTACTTTCTCTAATGCTATATTTTAACAAGCCCATCTCATGCTAATTAAAAGCCAGTGGACTGAACCTAGAGGGGTGGGATGGGGAAGGGGGTGGGAGGGATGTTCAGGTGGGAGGGGGACATGGGTAAACCTATGGCTGATTCATGTTGGTGTTGGGGAGAAACCAATGCAATAATGTAAAGCACTTATCCTTCAATTGAAAGAAAAAAATCCAGTGGACTGCAATAATAAAAAATGGTACAGCTCTGGAAAGCTGTACTGAACTATTAACAGTAGGGAGTAGGAAGTAGGACTGTGGGGTCTGTCACCACACACACAAACACACACTGGACTGTTTGAATTTGTTAAAAGGGGGATTATTTAGTTTTCTGTCCCTTAATTAAAAAAAAAAAAGGAAATATAGGCCTTAAAGGAAATAGATGGCCTCCCCGGCTCCCTCATCCTTTCTCTGGCAGCCCTTGGCTCACCCGCACCAGCTGCTGCCCCCAAGCCCTCCACACTCCTCCAGCTGCTGGGCCATCTCATTCCTTCCTGTCGCCGTCAGATTTCTCCACTGAGTGGCCTTCACTTGTTGCCTCCATTTCTTCCGCAGCCATTCTCTTGATTTTAAAGAAACATCACATGTTTTTGTTTGCTGATGACCAGCATCCCAAAAAAGAAAAAAAGAAAAATCCCATTGCCTTCAAACAGCATCCACAAACTGGACTCAATCCGGTCCAGTCCTATCTGCTTCTCACTGCACCCTCATGCTCTTTCATCATTGTAATCTGCACAAGTACTATTTTGTGTCCTGAAATGTTTTTACGTCACCTAATTTTGTAAGCCTGTCTGTGTATGGACACAGCATCATTTCTTCTCTGAATGGAACTATGGTTATTTCACCAGGCCTTGATTGTTAGGCCTTTGGGTGGTTTCCAGTTTTTTGCTATTTATTCATTCATGATTTCACCCCCTTCTTTTGGGCCCCGCCTCCTGCCAGCCTATAAAAACTGCCCTCTTAAAGGTCACTGCTTTCGGTCTTCCCTCCATATCTACCAGCTTCTTCTCAGTCCTTGACTGAGCCCTTGTCCTAATTTTAATTGGACTTGGCCTTGTTAACCATCCTCACTGCCACCCACCAGCCCATCCATCAAACCCTTCCTGAAATTCCAGTCTCCCTTCATTGGCTTTTTTTTTCTTTCTTTAATCTTATTTTCTTTTAAATACAGACATTTTAACATTTTCATTATTAAAAAAAAAAAACCAACATTAGTGAATGGATACTGTGGGAAATAAAAATACATTTATTTTACATTTCTTGGTTGAATTATGAATTATATTTATATATTTAAATATATATATGAAAAGTGAAAGTCGATCAATCGTGTCTGACTCTTTTCGACCCCATGGACCATACAGTCCATGGAATTCTCCAGGCCTGAATACTGGAGTTGGGGGTAGCCATTCCCGTCTCCCATTCTTCCCAACCCAGGAATCGAACCCAGGTCTCCCACATTGCAGAGACATTCTTAACCAGCTGAGCCACCAGGGAAGCCCATATATATATATAAACTGTGAAGCAGAAATACATAACCAGTTCCATGGAAGCTTCCTGTGTCCCCCTTTCTGGATCATTCATCTAAAAGCTGATAATATTCCACTGAAACACTCCAAAACTTTGTTTATTTTATCCTTCTCCTAATTAATTTTAAGAAGTTGTAAATTTGAAGGGGTTCTAGCTAGAAAAACCTATCATCTACCCATAATGATATTGTTTCTTTGCAATTCTATCCCTTTATTTTCCGTTGGTTTCTGCTTTTGCTAGGATCTCCAATTCACTGTCAACTAGAAGCAGGAATAGCAGACATCCTTGACTTGTTCCTGAATTGAAAGGAAATGCTTCTAATGTTTTCCCACTAATGATAAGGATTGCTCTACATTTTTGGTAGATGCTGTTTAACCGGTTAAGGAAGTTTCTTTTTATCTCTAGTCTATTGTTAAATTTTATGAAGTGCTTTTTCTACTTCTATTGAAATGATCTTTTTTTTAATTGAAATGATCTTATGGGTTTTCTTTTTTCATCTGCAAATGCTGTAAATTGCATTAATCTTTTTATGTTAAACTTTTTTGCATTTCTAGGATAAATTCATTTGGGACATAATATCTTTTTCATATGTGGCTGAGTTGTAGGAAGATCTTAAAGTACTGATTTAAATTTTGTTTATGGTTATATGTAAAGTTGGAGAAGGAAATGGCCACCTAGTCCAGTATTCTTGCCTGGAGAATTCCATGGACAGAGCAGCCTGGCCGGCTACAGTCCTGGGGGTTGCAAAGAGTCAGACACAACTGAGCTACTAACATTACATTATATATAAAGTAGATGACCATATGCAGGGACTTCCCTGACGGTCCAGTGGTTGAGACTCCACAGTTCCCCAGCAGGGTATGTGGGTTTGATCCCTGGTTAGGGACCTAAGATTCTGCATGCCACAGGGCGTGGCCAAAAAAATAACCATATGCATCCTGGTTTTTCTGGGCTAGTATCAGGTTACACCTATTCCCTGGCATATTTATTAATAATGCTCCCTTTCACTTTCAAAGATATCTTTGTTCACATAATAAAATATGTGAGTATTCTATGTATAGGACTATGTAGGTTTTGCTTTTTCTACTTGAGTTAGTTTAGGTAGATCATATTTTTCTGTAATGTTGTCTAGTTTGCTTCAAATTTATTGGCATAAAGTTGTTCATGCACACGTGCTAAGTCGCTTCAGTCATGTCCAACTCTGTGGACTGTCCAGGGATTCTCCAGGCAAGAATACTGTAATGGGTTGCCATGCCCTACTCCAGGGGATCTTCCCGATCCAGGGATCAAACCTGCATCTCTTATGTCTTCTGCATTGGCAGACTGGTTCTTTACCACTAGTGCTACCTGGAAGCCCAAAGTTGTTCACAGTTTTTTCATTTTTAAAACTCTGATGCAGTGTTAAAAATCTCACATGTTATTTATTTGCATCTTTTTTCTTGATCAATATTACCCAAGTTTTGTCTCTCTTACTAGTCTTTATGATGTGCAACTTTTGACCTTATTGATTTTCTCTGTTTATTTTCTATTTCATTTTGCCTTTATTCAGTTTTTGTTTTTCTACTTTATTTTTTTTTCTCTGTAGTTGATTTACAATGTTGTGTTAGTCTCATGTGTACTGCAAAGTGATTTGGATATATATATATGTATATATTCCTATATATTTATATTCTTGTATATGATGTGCTTAGTCGCTCAGTCGTGTCTGACTCTTTGTGACCCCATGGACTGTAGCCCCTGCCAGGCTCCTCTGTCCATGGGATTCTCCAGGCAAAAATACTGCAGTGGATTGCCATGCCCTCCTCCAGGGGATCTTCCCAAGCCAGGGATCAAACCCAGGTCTTCCATGTTGCAGGCGGATACTTTACCGTCTGAGCCACTAGGGAAGCCCATGTTCTTGTATATATGTGTAATGTTTTTCAAATTTTTTTCCATCATAGGTTATTACAATATATTGAATATAGTTCCCTGAGCTATACATTAAATCCTTGTTATTTATCTGTTTTTTATATAGTAGTGGGTAACTGTTAATTCTGTGATGCTAATTTATCCTACCCTCATCTTGTTGTTTTCATTTTTCTTCTCTTAGGGTTTATTCTGCTACTCTTTAACTTCCTAATTTCTATCCTTGATTTATCAATTTTGAATCCTTTTTCCCTTTTCTAATATATGCACTTAAAGCTATATATTTATCCCAATAAGTATTATTTAGGTTGTATCCTGTAAGTGTTTTTTTCTTTATTAACCATACATGCATGCATGCTAAGTCACTTCAGTCATGTCTGACTCTTTGCAACCTTATGGTTCGTAGCCTGCTAGGCTCCACTGTCCATAGAATTCTCCAGGCAAGAATACCGCAATGGGGTGCCATGCCCTCCTCCAGGGGATATTCCCGACCCAGGGGTTAAACCCACATCTGTTGCATCTCCTGCATTGGCAGACATACCTATCGTAAAATGCACATATCTTAATTATACAGTTTTGTGAGTTTTGGCACATGTAAACTTACATGTTAAAATCATCCAAATCAAGATCTAGGCTATTTGCCTTATCTAAGAAAGCTCCATCCAAGTGGGGCCCATTTCAGATCCATCTCCTTTTCACCACCAGAGTTAATCAGCATTAGAACTGTACTTGGCTAGAAGTTTATCTTCATGGAATCATACCATATATCCTCTTTTGTGTCCAATTTCTTTCACTCAGCATATGTTGTGTGTATTAGTTAATTTGTTCCTTTTTACTGCTGAATTTATTCTATTATATGGGAGGCTATACACTATTGTTTACCCATTTTCTATTGATTGATGTTTGGATTGTTTCCAGTTTTTGATTGTTGTGAATAAAGTACTGATGATCATCTCTGTATAAATCTTCTGTGGACATAAGCTTGTTATTGGCATTATTCAAATATTCCAAATGCTTTTTGATTTTTGTCTATTTGATTTGTCAATTACTAAAAAAAGATATATTAAAATCTCCTACCTGACTGATAAATGGTGAATTTATCAATTTCTCCTTATTGTTTTGTCAAATTTGGCTTTATATATTTTGAACCTTTGTTATTGGGGATGTATAGGTTTAGAATTATCATATATCATTCTAGCAAATAAAAAATTATTATTGTAGCAAATTTTTAAGTCATTCTATGGTGACTATCTCTTATAACATATTTTGCCCTAGAGCCCATTTTATCTCACATTATTATTTGGCATCAGCTTTCTTTCAGTTAGTTTTTATTCAGTATATTTTTACCATCATTTAACTTTCAGCCTCTTTGTATATTATTTCTTGTCTACCAATGCTTTTAATGAGGCCTAGGTTGGAAGTCAGAAGACCTCCCTTCTAATTTCATTGTTCAGTTGGGTGTAGGAATACTTGCCTTGGACTTACCTGGTGGTCCAGTGGTTAACACTCAAAATTATACTGCAAGGGGCACGGGTTCAATCCCTAGTTGGGAAACTAAGATCCTACATGCTATGTGGTACAGCCAAAAAAAAAAATTAAGAAAAAAAAACTACTTACCTTTCATGCTCCTCTTCACCAGTGTTATGAGATTCAAATGAGATAAAGTATGTGAAATCACTTTGCAAACTTTAAAGTATTTTGCAAATTATTGTCCTAGCCACCTAACAATGAGTGTCCTCAGAAGCTTGCCTAAAGCCATAGTGGTTAAGAACTTAGTTGGTTAACAGAGTCATGCTTTTGCACTTGCAAATACTATTTCATAGAGTGGTTGCAAGATTAAATGTATTAAAAGTACTAAAGTATCTGGAGCATAATAAGTGTTCAATAAATAGTAAGTCGGTATTTTTATGATTACGATTATTATGTTGTTTTTGCTATTACCTGAATTCTAGCTCCTTAACTTACCAGTGTATGACCATAGGCAAATTCTTGAACCTCTCTAAGCCTCAGCTTCCTCATCTTTGAAGCCAGAATAATAATAACTACTTCATAGTGTTGTTCTGAGAATGATGTAAAATGATGATGAAAAGAACTTGGCACCATCCTGAGTTTCCATGATCTTTATCTTGATGATTTCTTCTACTATTAGAAATCTTTTTATTGTTTTAATATTTATTTAAATTAATTTGTCTGTGCCAGGTCTTAGTTGCAGAACGTGGGATCTTTGATCTTCGTTTCGGCATGCAGAATCTTTAGTTGCAGCATGCAAACTCTTATTTGAGGCATGTGGGATCTAGTTCCCTGACCAGGGATTGAACCTGGGACCACTCCACACCCCCCATTGGGAGCTCAGAGTCTTAGTCACTGGATCAACAGGGAAGTCTCTAGAGTTCTTTTAAATGTTGGCACTTTTCTAACATCTCAAATTATCTCTAACCCCTTACTTGAGCTTGAAGCCCTTCTTTAAAATGCTAGCAGAGTAGGTCCACTTGAATATCTTACCATCAGTTTAAAGCCTTCTGTCTAAAGCTAAATTCTTTATCCTTTCTCCCCACCAAATCATCTCAGCTTCTTGAACACCAGAGTGATGGGCTTATGCCAACCTCCACCCTTAAGGAGCTCACCATAATAGAAGACTGACCCTAAAGCATCTGCTAGAAGTGCCATTGTAGAAATTCATACCAGGTGCTTCAGGAGACTCTACAGAAGAGATGAGCCCCGAGGGGATGAGGGTGGCCAAGTCTGGGAAAGCTTCCAGGACCAGGGGAAACTCATTTCCCCATTTCCAACAAGCATACCAGAAACATCATCTGAGTTTATTCCACTATACGGGAGGCTATACACTATTGTTTACCCATTTTCTATTGATTGATGTTTGGATTGTTCCCAGTTTTGGGCTGTTGTGAATAAAGCACTGATGAACATCTCTGTATAAATCTTCTGTCTGTCAATCTCCCAACATAACAGACTGGGATTCATAAAATTAAATATCTCTTCTCCCTTCATAACTCCCAAGCAGTTATCCCAGGTCAGAGATCCAGGCTTCTTACTTCTGTGGTGACACAGTGTCCATGTTCTGGAAGTCCTTGATTAGCTCTTCTGCATCCTACTCTGCTCAACTGAGCAACAGTGAGGACGGTGCCAGGTGTGTATGTGCCTGAAGAGGCAACATCATTGCTGCCCACGTTCACTCACTGGTCGAACGCAGTGGCTGGCTGTGGCCTAACCGCAAGGGATACTGGGAATTGTAGTTTCTTTGTGTACCCGGGAAGAGGAAAAGGGATTGGTGGACTTCTAATCAATCTTAGCCATAGCTGTCTCAGAGACAGATTTGACAGCAGCCACTCCTGACTTATTGGAAGGACTGATGCTGAAACTGAAGCTCCAATACTTTAGCCACCTGATGTGAAGAACTAATTCATTGGAAAAGACCCTGATGCTGGAAAAGATTGAAGGCAGGAGGAGAAAGGGACCACAGAAGATGAGAGGTTGGACGGCATCACCGACTCAATGGACATGAGTTTGAGCAAGCTCTGGGAGTTGGTGATGGACAGGGAAGCCGGGCGTGCTGCAGTCCATGGGGTCGCAAAGAGTTGGACACGACTGAGTGACTGAACTGACCTGAACTGAGTCCTGATTTGCACCCTTTGCTATGCTTGTCAAAACCCTGGCCGCAGAGCAGAGGGCCATCACCTTGGTAATCCCTGTGTTTAATCCCAGCTGGATAAGACCAAAAAAATTTTTTTCTACTCTCATAATCCTTCTAGCCAAGGAAAAGTCATTTTGGCACCTGGACCAGTGTTTGGCACCCAGTAGGTATGCAAGAAGTATTTTTGAAATGAGTGAATTTTCTCAGCTCTAGGAATTGCTTAGAGACTACTTATAAGTGTAAATTAAACTGAGCACTGGGGTGGGGTAAGAGAGAGCGAGAAATGGAGAGGGGGTGATGGGGAGATGAAGGGGGAGGGAGGAGAGCTTTTGAAAGCTGCATAATCATGGCTGGAAGGACCTCTTTTTTAAAAAAAAGAGCTTGTCTATTGGTCACAGCTGGGCTGCCCCTGAAGGCAAATGAAAACACTTCAGTGCTAGAGGCTTTCCAGCCTGGCTGCTTCCTACTGTAGAATCTGAAAGGATTCTACAGGGCAGAGCAGAGGCCCCAAGGGACTGGAAGTGGAAGAGAAGCTCTCACTGTGCCCTCTTGGCACTTGGCTCTGAAGGGAGCCCTCAGAGCGTGGCCAAGCGCCAAGCGCAGACTCTGATGGGTTACAGTCTACCTTGTCCACTGTGGAAACTTGGACAAGTCACTTAATTTTTTTGTGCCAGTTTCCTCATCTGTACCATAAAGGTAATAATACCTCCCTCCCTTGGTTTTTAGATTAAGCAGGTCAATATAATAAAAAGCATAGATCAGTGACTGGTCCAATTAAGTGCTCTGTAATGATAGATATTGTCATCGTTATTGACATCATTGTCATCATTCTGTCAGGGACAGAAAAGAAGTGGTCATAAGAAATCCTAAAATGATAGACTGGAAGGACTATTAGAAGGGACTTGATTTAGTCCCCAGCTCCATGGGCTGTTTTTGGTGTCTAGTTGGATTCTTGTGCTGCCTCTGGTTTTCAGCTCACACCATAGCTCTAAGCTCTTGGGTACAATAGGTGAAATTTATTTTAATGGCTTCCTAAGTCCAGGCTGCCCCAGCCCAATCCCTGTCCCCACCCTTTGCCTGTTTTGCCCCCAGTCTGCCTTTCCTACCCTGGAACACTGTTCCCCACCACCCAGATCTTCACTCTGCCGCCCCATCACCACCCCACCTTATGTTCTGCTAGATCTCTGGGCAGGGATCACGTTCTGTACATCAGTGCCAACTAGTTAATCTGATAAAAGGATTGCTCTGAAAGTGCTAATTAGAAATGGTGCAAAGGTTGCTGCTTCATACAAAGGTGCATTATGACTGGGGCCCTTCTGGAGCAAATGCCCCACCCTTTGTGTCCTGGTCTGTGGGAGGGAGAGATGGAACAGTGTTCCAGCTGGGAAGTTGGAAAGATTGAAGGCCATCAACATTCCCTGAAAGAAGACAGTTCCTCTCTGAGCTTCCTTCCTGTTGGCTGGGGCGGGAGTAGATGAGGATGTTGGCAGAGACATGGCAGGTGCACATGACCGGGACCTTTAATCAGTGGATTTCTAGACAGAGCTTGGTGCAGGAGTGGGTAGGGCAGGATATGGAAATGGCTCATACTTGTCCCTGCCTTCCAGGAGAGAGGGAAATGCGAGTACCCATTTAATAAGCCTACAGAGTAAACTATGTCACAGGGTAACACAGATACAAATCCGCGTATAGACCAAGGTGAGAGATCCATTCAAACTGGAGGTTCCTGATGATTCCATGAAAAGGCCAATGGTAGCCTTGAAACTGAGTCCCAAAGAGGACTTTAATTTTAAAGTATATTTAACTTTTTGCCAGTAAGTTTTATATGTTGAGTACTAGAAAATCTGTAAATGCTAGGGCACAGGAAGAAAGGAAAATCACCCATGGTCTCACAGTTCAAGGTGAGCTCTGTTATCTCCAGATAATGGGGTTATATGTGATTTTTGTTTACATTTCTGTATTTTTAAGTTTTCTATCATGAGTTTTGCAATTTAAAGGTAGACACTTATAAAAACAAGCAGAAAAATTAAAAACCCAAAGACAACTCAGGCTAACCTTTCAGTGTGTTATCCTCATAGTTGTTTTTCAATGTACAAATTTTTCATTCCATTCATACAATTATACATCCCTGCTTTTTTCAACATCTCAGCATTTGCCCTGCTGTTATAAATGCTTCGTAAATATAACTACATGGTTGTGGATGGAATTCCTATGGTCATTTCCTTCTGTTGAGCTGTAAGCTTGTTTATAAATTTTTTTGCTGTTCTGAATAGCCTTTCCTGTGCATAAGTCCTTTTTTTAAATTAATAAACTTTCTTATTTAGGTTGACAGCAAAACTGAATGGAAAATTCATAGAGTTCTCATATATTTTCAGTCCCCACACATATACAACCTCCTCCACTACCAACCCATCCTTTTTTTTCAACAGTTTTATTTATTTTTTGGCTGTGTTGGGTCTTTGTTGCTGCATGGGTTACTCTGCACCTGCGGTGCGCAGGCTTCTTTCACTGCGGTGGCTTCTCTTGTTGACGAGCCAGGCTGTAGGGCTCTGGAGCCACTCAGTAATTGCGGCTCCTAAGCTCTAGAGCACTGGCTCGGTAGTTGTGGCACATGGGCTTAGTTGCTCCAGGGCATGGGGGATCTTCCTGGATCAGGAATCAAACTGTGTGTCCTGCATTGGCAGCTGGATTCTTTACCACTGAGCCACGGGGGAAGCCCCCAACCCCCTTCTTGACATCCCCCACCAGAGGGTACATTTGTGATCATTGATGAACCTACAGTATTGCATCATTATCACTCAAAGTTCACAGTTTACATTAGGGTTCATTCTTGGGGTCATATATTCTATAGGTTTTGACATGTGTCCACCACTGTAGTATCATACAGAATAGTTTCACTGTCTTGAAAGTTCTCTGTACTCTGCCTGTTCATCCCTTTCTTCCTGCTGAACCCTGGCAACCACTGATCTTTTTTTCTGTCTGTGTGTGTGTGTGTCTGTGTGTTAGTCGCTTGCCACCCCGTAGACTGTAACCTGGAATTTTCCAGGCATGAATACTGGAGTGGGTTGCCATTCCCTTCTCCAGGCAATCTTCCCAACCCTGGGAGCGAACCCCGGTCTCGTGCATTGCAGGCAGATTCTTTACTGTCTCTGTAGTTTTGCATTTTTCAAAATGTCATATAGTTGGGATTACATAGTATGTGTAACCTTTTCAGATTGGCTTCTTTCATTTAGTAATATGCATCTAAGATTCCTTTGTTTTTCCATGACTTGATAATTCCATTTTTTTTGCACTGAATGTTGCATTGTCTGCCTGTACCACAGTTTATTTATCCATCCACCTACTGAGGGACATCTTGGTTTTTTCTAAGTTTGGGCAATTATGAATAAAGCTACTGTACACATCCATGTGCAGACATTTATGCGGACATAAGTTTTCAGTTCATTTGGGTAAATACCAAGTAGTACAACTGCTGGATCGTATAGCGAGAGTATGTTGAGTTTTGTAAGAAACCACCAAACTGACTCTGTGGGAGAAGGTGAGGGTGGGATGATTTGCGAGAATATCATTGAAACATGTATATTACCATGTGTAAAACAGATGACCAGTGCAAGTGTGATGCATGAAGCAGGGCACCCAAAGCTGGTGCTCTGGAACAACCCAGAGGGATGGTGTGGGGAGGGAGGTGGGGGGGTTCAGGCTGGGGGGACACATGTGTACCTATGGGTGATTCATGTTGATGTGTGGCAAAAACCATCACGATATTGTAAAGTAATTATCCTCCAATTAAAATAAATTGATTAATTTTAAAAAAGAAACCACCAAATTGTCTTCTGTGTGGTGGTACCATTTTGCATTTCCAACAGCGTTGAATGAGAGTTCCTGTTGCTTCACATCCTTGCCAGCATCTGGTGTTGTCGGTGTTCTGAATTAACTCATAGTGTATAGTGATGTGAAATAAAGAACAAATGTACACTGATATCTGCCCCAGGTTCCTGGCACAGAGGAAACCCTTGTAATTTCCTAAGTGATAAGAGCACTAGGAGCATCTTTTGTTCCAATATTTGGTCTTTGAACCGCCCCCCATTCCTGATGCAGTTCTTCTAAATCCCTTGGAATTTCCTAGGTGATAGCAGTCTTTTGTTCTAATAAGGTAGCTCTGAGTGGGCTCCTGGATGACCTCAGGATAGGAGTGGGCCACCAGAAAGACTACACCATGATTAGAAGCTTGGAATTTTCTATCCCGGTCTCTGGAGAGGAGAGAGTGACTGGAAATGGAGTTAATAATTGATTATGCCTACATCAGGAAGCCTCCATTAAAAATTCCAATAGCATGGGGTTGGAGGAGCTTCCAGGAGGATGAACAACTTCTCATACCAGGAGGATGATGAACACCAGCTCTGCTCGGGACCCTCCCAGACCTCACCCTATGTATCTCTTCATCTGGCTGCCCCTTTGTATCCCTTATTATATCTTTTAATAAACTGGTAAACTTTTTCCCTGAATTCTGTGAGTTGCTCTAGTGAATGAATTGAATCCAAGGAGGTCATGGGAACCTCTGATTTGTAGCCAAGTGGGACAGAAGTTGTGGGTAATATAGAGACCTGCTACTTGCAGTTGGCATCTCCATGTGGCAGTCTCGGGGGACTGAGTCCTGAACCTGTGGGATCCGATACTGCCTCCAGGTAGATTAGATAGTGTCAGAATTGACTTTGGTAGATGCTCTTTATCAAGTTCCCCTCTATTCCTAGTTTGCTGAGAGTCATAATTATTTTTTTTTTTAATCATGAATGGGTTTTAGGTTTCGTTGAATGCTTTTTCCATACCTATTGTCCTTATGTTAGTTTTCTTCTTTAGCCTGTTGATTTTGTTAGGTAGTTAGAATAGGGAAAAAGAGTCCAAAATGGCCGTGGCTAAAAGACCTGGAAGGGAAAGCCTGCGAAAATAGAACAAAGGAAGGTCCGAGGACTGGAGTGAGAACCTCAGGTAAAACAAACAACGCTCCTACCTAAGCCCAATTTACATAAGACAGGCCCAGGGACAGAGAAACATATAAAAAGAGGAACCAAAGCCCTCTTCTCCCCTTTTTGCTCCCTCTCTCTCCAGCGCGATGGGGCGATCTTCTCTTCGCGTCTTTGGATCGACGTGCCCTCACGCCTCAAAGATGGATTTTCCTGCTATTATCTAAATAAATAGAGCTGTAACACTGAGCTGTAACACTGATTTATTTAAGAGCTATAACACGGTCCCTTCCAGACCTGAGAGCTATAACATGGTCTGTCCTCCGAGAGCTGTGACCGGCCAAGGGGCTTTAATGTCCGTCACTCCAAATTTTTGTTGTGTCGAGACAAAGAACCAAGAAGCATACACTCGCGTGACAATTTGATGGATTATATTAGTTGATTTTGAATGTTGAACCAGCCTTGCACACCTGGAGTAAATCTCACTTGGTCATGGTATATAATTTTTTGTACAATTCTGTATTAGTGGATTCAATCTGCTAATATTTTGTTGAGGATTTTTGCATCTATATTCATGAGAGATTTGGTCTGTGGGTTTCTTTCTTTCTTTCTTTCTTTTTCGGTTATGCTGCCTGGCTAATGAGATTTTAGTTTACTAACCAGGGATTGAACCAGGCCCTGGGCAGTGGGAACGCAGAGTCTTAACCACTGGACTGCCAGGGAATTCTCTGATTTACGGTTTTGTTTTGTAATGTTTTTGTCTTGTTTTGATGTTAAGATAATACTAATGTAATTGAATAAGTTAGGATATATTTATTCTGTATCTATCTTCTGAAAGAGATTGTAGAGAATTTAATTTCTTCTTTGAATATTTAGTAGAATTTACCAGTGAACACATCTGGGCTTGGTGCTTTCTGATTTGGAAGGTTTTTAAGTATTGAATCAGTGTCTTTAATAGATATAGGGCTATTAAATTGTCCTTTAGTAATTTTTTTAAGGATATATTTCTAGAGGTGGGATTTCTTGTCAAGAGTTTAATGTGCGTGTGTGACTCTGAAAGTAGTACATGCCCATTGTTAAATAAATAAACTGGATAGAAATATACCGAGTAAAGAAGTAAAAGTTTCCCAACAACTCCCTTCAGCAGACAGACTCCACCGAAGTGATCACTATTAATGGTTTGCTGTGGATTTTTCCAGACTTTGTTTCTCCTCTTTGGCCATACTGCATGGCCTGTGGGATCTCCAGTTCCCTGACGAGAGATTGAACCTGGGCCATGCAAGTGAAAACATGGTATCCTAACAGTCTGCCACCAGGGAATTCCCTTTCCAAATATTTTCTCTGCCTGGTTTGAATATTTTAAAAAATCTTTGATGAAAAGTGAAAGTGAAGCTCAATCGTGTCCGACTCTTTGTGACCCCGTGGACCATAGCCCACCAGGCTCCTCCGTCCATGGGATTCTCCAGCCAAGAATACTGGAGTGGGTTGCCATTTCCTTCTCCAGGGGATCTTCCTGATCCAGGGATTGAACCCAGGTCTCCTGCATTGCAGGCAGACGCTTTAACCTCCGAGCCACCAGGGAAGCCCTACCTATTGATAAATTGCTTTCTAAAAGACCTGTAATAAGGTGTGACCATTTTTCAAAATATTTAATCATTTATTTACTTGGCTGTGCTGGATCATAGCTGTGGCATACAAAATCTTCCAGAGGTGGCTTGCGAACCCTTAATTGTGTCATGTGGAATTTAGTTCCCTGAGTAGGGATCAAACTTGGCCACCCTGCACTGGGAGCACAGAGTCTCAACCAGTCCTTTGCATGATTTTTTCTAACAGGAGTGAGGTTTACATTCCCCCCCCCCTTTTCCGTAAGTATAGAAATATAGCATATTATTATAGACAATAAAGAACATTTTTAAAGAAAAAACTCAGATCACCCATAATTCTGCTATGTATAAATGACATAGTAATGTCTTAGAATATTCCTCTCTGGGCATAGAACAGGAACACAAATCACAGGTTGTCTTGTGACAAGCACAATGCACCAGATCAGGAGATAGAACCCATCAGTGTCCCCCACCCCAAATTGTGCACTGATACTTTAGTATAGTCAGAATCATCTTCTCTAGCCAAGTTTGTTTATTTGTTTTTGTTTTTAACCATCTTAATCTTCTTTCTCAACTCAATTTTTCCCCCTGAGTTAATATAGTGAATATTTTTCCCTATCTTCAAAAATTCTGTAGAATCTTGGGATGATTATCCTGTTATATGTAAATATTTGTATCCTTCTGTGGCTTCTTTTGACCAGATTCCTGGAAGAATATGAATGCTTTTAAAATGTTTGGTACTAGGAATTCCCTGCTGGTCCAGTGGTGTTAGGACACCTTACTCTTCCTGCCTAGGACCTGGGTTCAATCGCTGGTCAGGGAACTAAAATTTCACGTTATGTGGCATGCCCCCCCAAATGTTTACTTAGCGTCCATTTATCTTCCAGAAGCATATCAGATTTATACTCTAGAGATAATATTTTAATGTGGAGGAAGTGGTGGGAGGAGGTAGGGGATGGCTAACATATGGTCATTATTCATGGTGACTTCACTGAAACATAGCTAGCTTGATGGCTGGTGGCTGCTTCCAGCAGACCAGGGCCCTCAGCTTCATGGATCCATGGCTTAAACATTCATTTATTCATTTAACCAATATTACTGAGCACTGTCTGCTTGCTGTGCATCGTTCTAGGTGCTGAACATGCTGCAAGGAGAAGGCAAACTTCTTGCCTTTGGATAGATGACTTTTTGATGAGTCAGTCAGAACATAAACATCTAAACAAATGAATGTGTAATATGTCTGACAGTGAGAGAGTTAAGAAAAGGAAAGCTGGGTCTGGGCATGGAGAACGACTGCCTGGGCATGTTGATGCCATTTGAATTGGACTGGGCAGGGAGGGCGGTAGCATTAAAGCTGAGACCTGAGTGAGGAACCACAGGAAAATTTAGAGCTGTGCTGAATCTCAGTTCCGGCTGGACATGAGAACCACCTGGGGGAGCTTTGGGGAGTTCCCTGGTTGTCCAGTGTGTGTACGCTATGGAGGAGGGTTCAATCCCTGGTCAGGGAATTAAGATCCTGCATGCTGCAAGGCGTTCCCTCCTCTCCCCGCAGAGAAATATGCCAGGCACCAGGCCCTCTGAACATGAACCTCTGGAGCACGGGCACCTGTATTTTTTTTAAGTTCCCTGAGTGATTCTGATGTGTAGCCAGAGTGGAGAACCAGTGGCATAGGGCAGCTCTGTCCAATAAAAATGCAATTCAAACCACATGTATAATTTTTTTAATTCACGCATTTTTTTGGACTTCTCTGGTTCTTTGTTGCGGTGCTCGGGCTTTCTCTAGTTGCAGTGGGTGGGGGCTCTGCTTTGGTGTGCGGGCTTCTCGTTGTGGTGCTTCTCTTACTGTGGCGCGCAGCCTCTAGGCGCGAGGGCTTCAGTTGCACCTTGCAGGCTCTAGAGTTTGGGCTCACTAGTTGTGGCTTATTAGTTTTTCCATGGCATGTGCAATCTTCCTGGCCCAGGCATTGAAACCATGTCCCCTGCATTGGCAGTGGAGTTTTTTGGCTGTGCAGGTCTTTATTGCTATGCACGGGCTCCTCTCTAGTTGTGTTGCATAGGCTTCTCACGGCAGTGACATCTCTTGTTATGGAGCACGGGCTCTAGGGCGTGTGGGCTCAGTAGTTGCAGCTCCTGGGCTCCAGAGCA
This sequence comes from Dama dama, assembly GCF_033118175.1. Lineage (NCBI taxonomy): Eukaryota > Metazoa > Chordata > Mammalia > Artiodactyla > Cervidae > Dama > Dama dama. The sequence goes on along the minus strand of NC_083687.1, from coordinate 18,133,396 downwards.
TAGGCTCAATAGTTGTGGCTTATGGGCTTGGCTGCCCTGTGGCATGTCGGATCTTCCCAGACCAAGGATCGAATCTGTGTCTCCTGCATTGGCAGGCAGATTCTTTACCACTGAGTCACCAGGCAAGCCTGGGAGGTAGATTTTTATATACTGCACCACCAAGGAAGTCCCACATGTATAGTTTTAAACAATCTAGTAGCCTTGTTTAGGGAGGAAAAGGGAACAGGTGACATTAATTGTGGGCTTCCCTAATTGCTTATGGGTAAGGAATCACCTGCCAATACAGGAGATATGGAATTGATTTCTAGGTCAGGAAGATCCCTAGAGAAGGAAATGGCAACCCCTCCAGTATCCTTGCCTGGGAAATCCCATGGACAGAGGAGCCTGGCAGGCTACATTCCATGGGATCACAAAGAGTCAGACACGACTTAGCGACTAAACAACAAGGACACTAATTGTAATAACATTTTAATTTACCTAATACATTGAAAATATTATTTCGCCATGTAACCAATATCAAAATTGATTTGTGTGATGTTTTACATCTTTTGTACTAAGTCTCTGAGACTCAGTATGTATTTTACATTCAGAAGTGCATCTCAGGACTTCCCTGGTGATCCAGTGGTTAAGAATCTGCCTGCCGGTGTACGGGACGTGGGTTCAGTCCCTGGTCTGGAAAGAGCCCACACGCCGTGGAGCAGCTAAGCCTGTGCACCACAACTGCTAAAGCCTGCACGCCCTAGGGCGCGTGCTCCACAACTAGAGCAATGAGAAACCCGTGCACCAAAACTAGAAAAAGGCTACTCACAACAGCGAAGACCCAGAACAGCCAAAAATAAATAAATAATTTAAAAAAAAAAAACCAGAAAAGTGCATCTCAGTTCAGATGAACCACATTGCAAGTGCTCGATAGAAGCTTGTGGCCACTGTATCGACCAGTACAGAGGAAGAGTTTTCTGAGCAAAAGATCGAGACAGATTCTTGAGTTTTAGGTACAACTAGGAGGCAAGTGAGCTGAAGGGGAGTAAAGGAGGGTGAGGGTGGTAACAGAGTCAGGGCATGGCGTTTTGGATTTTATTTCTAAATGTGGTGAAAAGCCGTTGGTCACTTTTAAGGCAAGACATGGTTTGCTGTAATTTACTTCTTTAAAAGACTCTTTGCTGCATTTGAAACAGTCTGCGTGGAGGCCAAAGTGCAGCAGAAAGGCTCAGATATAGGCTATTACATTGACTTGGGTGACAGATATAAGGCAGCAGGGATTTAAGAGGTCTTGGGGCAGGTCCTGAAAAGTGTCTGGATCCCCAGTAGATTTGCTGTTGCTGTTGTTGTTCAGTTGCTAAGTCATGTCTGACTTTTTGCGACTCCATGGACTGCAGCACTCCAGTCTCATCTGTCCTCCACTATCTCTCGCAATTTGCTCATTCTTGACCTTTAAGTTGGTGATGCTATCTAACCGTCTTATCTTCTGCCACCTCTGTCGCCTTTTACCTTCAAACTTTTCCAGCATCAAGGTCTTTTCCAATGAGTAGGCTCTGCACATCAGGTGGCCAGAGTATTGGAGCTTCAGCTTCAGTATCAGTCCTTCCAGTGAATATTTGGGGTTGATTTCCTTTAGAACTGCCCAGTAGATATTCCAATGCATAGCCCGTTGGAGCTGCTGATAGACTGGGTGCGTCACACATGAGGAAGAGAATAGTCAAAGATGACTCCGAGTTTTGTCATGAGCAAATGATGTGGAGCTAGATTTGGGGTAGGGGGTGGAACTGGGTTTAGGACGAAAATAAGAGTTAAATATAAGCATAGACCAATGAACATTGGATGGGTCCTCTAAAATCTAGAACAAATATGTCAGCAAAGACCCGGGGGTATGGAAAAATGCAGGAAGTGTTCCAACAATGGAGATCCTGAAAGCAAGACTATGTATGTATTGGAGCAGGTAGGGAAAGAACAGGAGATAAAAACTCACTGCCATAGATTATAGTGGGCCTTGAATGCCAGACTAAGGAATTTGAAATTTATTTGATAGGCAAGGGGGGAGCTATTGGAAATTTCTGAGCAATAACTAATATGATCAGAACTTAACATTAAAATGAAAATAAAATTATAAAAAAATAACTTTCCAATGACAATTCTATGTTTAATAACATGAAAAATGCCCATGAGATAATTTTCACTAAAATTTTAGATTTGGCTGATTAGAGCCCAGTATTTTTTTTTAAGTCTCATGTATGAATAAAAAGACTCACATATAAAAAAGGAAACTGGAAGGAACTTTATCTAAATGTTTAATACAGATGGTTTCAGTGGTTGGTAAGACTATAAATAGATTGGTTTTTTTTCCTTCTACTTTTCTATATTTTCCAGTTTTTTAAATTGGCCTGTATAACTTTAATTGAGCGCTATTTTTATAGTGCTCAATATATAACTAATTTTATAGTGAGAATAAGTTTAAACTAACAAATGTGTTCAGGACTGGAGGAGTATTTTGAATGGGGAGATTGAAGGTGGGGATGTGGGTTAGGTTCATTGCAGGAGTCCAATAGAAAGGGAAGGGGAGGATGAACTGGGGCAGGGACCACAGGAGGAGGAAAGGGGAAAATGTATTTTGCCATCAAATGGATACATATGGAAGCCTTACCTCAGACAAGTATAGTGGTTAAGAGAATGGGCCCTGGGGCCAGGCTGCTGGGGTTTGAGTCTGAACTTGGGTCATTTACTTGGGCAAATCACTCTCTGCTTGTTTACAATCTATAAATCGGAATAATAATTGTACCTACTACATAAGACTGTTCTAGGAAGTAACTGAGTGAATACGTATTAGCCACTTAGAGCGGTGTTCAGCTCATAGTAGGCGCTCAATATGTTAGCTCTCTTCTTGTTACTCCCAGGGTAACTAAGGCTGTTACCTCCAACCTTAGTGGGATTGGTGCTGAAGGTGGATGCAGAATGTGTATTGGAATGGAGTGGATGAATGAAGGTTATTGAAGCATTATTCCTAACAGCTTAATTTTTATAAGAATACATTTGTACATTATACATTATTTATTTTTATTTTTGGCTGTGCTAGGTCTTTGTTGCTACAAAGGCTCTTCTCTAATTGCGGTGATCGGGGTCTACTCTTCATTGTGGTGTGCCGGCTTCTCATTGCTGTGGCTTGTCTTGTGGAGCACGGGCTCTCGGGCAGGCAGGCTTCAGAAGGTGTGGTTCCCAGAAGTTCCCAGGCTCTAGAGAACAGGCTCTGTATTTGTGACACGCAGGCTTAGCTGCTCCTTTGCATGTGAGATCTTCCCAGACCAGGGATCGAACGTGTGTCTCTTGCATTTGGCTGCCAAATTCTTTACCAATGAACCACCAGGGAAGCCCTACATTATACAGTCTTCTAAAAATCTTAGTAAAGTTTTTTTGAAAATAGGTTGGGCCATCTCAGAAATTGTGAGTTCCCATCATTGAAGAAGTTCCCATAAGTACTACATAGATCATAGGGTTCAGGGACAGGACTGTGACTTCAAATTAGTTTTCATCAGAGGAGGTACTGGGTTTTTGTTTTTTTTTATATATATATATATAACTAGATTCATTCCATTAAAGGTACTGTCCTTTATTCTGAGCCCTCTCTAAGGGTTCAGTGTTCAGATAATCTTTATTTTATGAAATATGGTATATATAGACTAGGTTTTTCCCCTGATAACCTTGACAACTGTCTTACTTTTTGGTCTCCAAAATTTTGGGGGAAATTTTATTGGTCTTTGAAATGTAAATTTCTGGGAACTAGAGTTGTGGGGAAAGTGAATAATTTGGTTAGGCTCAATGAGGTGCCCCTGACTCCCCTTCTGACCCTGAGATTCTCTCATTTCAAGGTCCAGGCTGGACCCCTCATCCAATGAGTCATTCTGCAAATGTGAGCTTTGAGCTGGGAGGATTGGGTAAAGATGTGATTGGATCCACTCAGCTCTGCCACTACAGCTGAGTTCTAGTTCTTCAGACATACCCCCCTGGCAGAGACTGTTTTGGGGACAGGTACCATGTGGCCCTTGAGCAAATAATAGCCTCCGACAGCCTCATATTTGAACTAGCAAGTGGAAGAGGAAGGCTCCTGGTGGGGAGACTCTATGTGTTGTGGGGCCAGGTCAGTCCAACAGGCTCTCCACTCCAAGAAGCTGATAATATGATACCTTTCATGTACAAAAGACAGTTTTGTTTTCCCTACTTTTCAGAGCCTCAGTTTCCTCATATATAAAATGAGAGTAAAAGTGATAATAATACAATCTAGGGAACTTCTCCAGTCGGGTTGTCCAGTGGTTAAGACTCTAAGCTTCCAGTGCAAGGGTTGTGGGTTCAATCCCTGGTCAGGGGACTGAGATCCCACATGCAGTGTGGCTATATATATATATATAAATACATACAATCTAACAGCTTCAGAGATGCATCCCTTTCTACTTCCCTCACCTGCATCCAGAGCTGGAAAACAGAATCAGACTCTGAGACGTAGACATGGGTCAAAAGATAATGGATGGAGCAGAGGTGTACAGAGTTACCTTAAAGAGACAGAACAACTTCCAGACAAATAAGGCCTAATTGTCATGGGACCAGAAAACTAACACATCTACCTACTTTCTGAGAAAGGTCTGTTAGCCCTGGGGAGTTTGTTTGTTTTTTTTTTTTTCCTTTTGGCTATGCTGCATGGCTTATGGGATCTTAGTTCCCCGAGCAGGGATGGAACCCAGGACAGCGGTGAAAAGTGCTGAGTCCTAACGACCGGGCTGCCAGGGAATTCCCAGCCCTGGATACTTTTTCAAAGCGGCAAGGGGTCACTGAGGACACAGGTGGCCTGGCCAAGCCTGGTGATTATTCCCTACTGTGGATAAGAGTCACCACTCAGGCTGTGTGCCCAACACTGAAACCCCTTCCCTTAGTTCAGCCCTTCACCTGCCAAGTTCCTTCAGATTCCCCTCTGCCTGCCCCTGGGGAAGAGCCTCCTGGGAGCGAACGTGCTGACTGGGGGCCCCTGGGTGCTTCTGTCTTGTTCACTCAGCACACTGTGTCTCCCACTGTCAGTTAATACTTGGCTGTGTGGGGTGCACCGCTGTCTTGGAGTGCTGGTTCCTTGGTGTGCCCCCAGGAGTGGAGGCCCCCCTGGACATGCTGGCTGGGCATATTTTAGAGACTGAGGAGGCAGGTCCAGGCATGAAGTGCCCTCGCTGAGGTCACGCTGCCCATGTGGCCTTGAAGCTGCCTCCCCAGGCAACACCCGCTCCGTTCCCCTCGCTCCAGTTTCTCCAGTTCCGCTCCCAGTGTTCTTGTGAAGATGAAACCAGTGAGTGGAGGAGAAAGCCCTTTCTAACGTGGTTCAGCGTTGTACACACGTACATGACGATCGTCACTTTAAAATGGGATCATGTGTGCCTACATTATGAAAAGTGTAATGTGCCGTATGAATTACCGTGTTCTGCTGGAAGCCAAGAACAGTGGGAAACTGGCAGTTAAGCTCAAGAGCAATAGCAGATTGCCCCCCCTCCCGCCACCTCCCTGCCCCCTTTGCAGGGTTGCACTGATGACAGGGCCTGGGTTTACCCAGAGGAAGAGCTAAGGTGGGAACTGAACCGTGCTGTGGTTCAGCAGGTGGCTGCCCCCCTGTGACCCCGGCCGAGCCGGGCTGTTGTTGAGGGTAACGAGGGCGCTTGGGACCCTTCATCAGGAGCCCGCTGCAGCCAGCCGGCGAGCTTCCAGTTAAGCTCAAGGGCCGTGCGCCCCATCACGTGGCCCACCAGACCCTGAGCTCAGGCTGTTGATTTTCCGGACTGAACCCCAGCAGCCCCCAGCTGCTGCTGTCAGAGGGGAAGGGGCGAGGGTTAGTGCCTGCTCAGCCAGCGCGGACGGATGATGGAGGCCCCTGCCAAGGCTCCCCTCTGAGCTGGATGCACGCTGATGGCTGCTCAACTGGAGAGCCTCAGGTGTGCCTTTTTGAGGTGGCATCTTCTAAACGACTTGGATGTGCATTTATATTTAGAAATCACCTGGAGGGGCTTAGAGGAGGGGTGGGGGTGGGAAAAGACGGTATCTGATTAGCTGTGCTGAGTACTGTTCTCAGGGTTTTACATCTTTTCTTTAATTTGCACCTCCCCAAATCCTGGTGGTAGATTTCATTTACAGTTGAGGAAACTGAGGCACAGAAGGCTTAATTTGCCTGTCCAAGATAGTACAGCTGTTAGAATATGGCAGAACTGGGATTTAAACCAGGCAGGAAGTCCAACTGTGGAGTTGGAGCTCTTTTTTATTATTATTGTCCGTTTATTAGGTGTCAGCACACACCTAAGGCAGAGGGAGACTTGTCCAGGCCACACAACTTAGGTGGCAGACCTGGAGTCAGTCCACGGCCAGGGGTCACACTGCTAAATACCAGTCTATTCTACATCCACGGTTGATATTATAATATTCAACCATGATGTATATCCTATTATAGTATAGTATTTTATTGTAAGGTTATAACTTATTTAATGAATCCCCTATTGTTGGACATTTAGGTTGTTTCCATGTTTTAGCATTTTAAATAAATGCCAAGTTGTTTTTTTTTTTAAGAGAGAGAAATGGGAGGAATGTTGTTTGTTTTGCCAGTTTATTTGTTTGTTTTAAAGGATTTAGAGCAGATGGGCTGAGCTCCCTGAGGCTGAAGAGTTGGAGACTTTGAGTTGACTGCTTGAATGGAGAATGAAATTCTGATTAGGAATGGTGCCAGTGTGGAGAGAAGGAAAGAACAGACTCTGTGCTTGAGGCCAGGGACTTGGCATTGCCTCCTGAGATAGAAAATTTGGAATGCATTTCAGAAATATCTGTCATTCCCACTTTGGATATTTTCACGTTCTCTAGCATTTTCCAGCCCAACATCTCGTTGATGTTGTGCAGACACCCGTGGGTGGGGCTGGCAGAGGGTGAGGCCCTTCTTTCCCCCAGATCCTCCAGGTGCAGCCATCCGGAGCCTCACCATCTGTCCATCCCATATCCCTTGCTCCTTCTGCCCCTCTCCAACAATTCAGTCTCCTTTCTGGGGTACTCCGTTCAGTGTCTATGTGCGTGCTCAACTGATAAGTTGTGTCCAACTCTTGCGACCCCCTGGACTATAGCCTGGCAGGCTCCTCTGTCCATGGGATTTCCCCAGGCAAGAATACTGGAGTGGGTTGCCATTTCCATTTCCAGGGGAATCTTACTGACCTAGGGATGGAACTCGTGTCTCTTGCATCTCTTGCATTGGCAGGCAGATTCTTTATTACTGTGCCACCTGGGAGCCATATATCCCAGGTCAAAAACAGATAAGGAAGCTTGAGGACATCACTCACGGTAATTATTGTAATGGCCTTTATTGGTTGAGTCCTCCGTCTGGCACTGAGTGCTTTCCAGGCTCCATCGCTTTTATACTCACATCAACTTTATGGGATGGAATCTCTGTAATACCACCATTTTGTTTGTTTTTTAAAAAATGTTAGCCACACCCTTCAACATGTGGGACCTTATTTCACTGACCGGGAATGGAACCCATCCCTCCAGCATTGGAAGGCAATGTCTTAACCACTGGACCGCTGGGGAAATCCTGAGACCACCATTTTGTAGAGGAGGAAAAGGAGACTTCAAGAGGTTAAGGGCTTGCCCAAGACCATGTGGCCAGGGCCGGGGGCAGCCAGAACAAATCTCACTCTGCAGCCACATCGTGCTAAACACCATGTCTACTTTGTAACCTTCATGATGCACTGTAAATAGAGGACACTCTAGCTCTGGGAGGGAGGAATCTTCAGTAAATCAGCAAGAACACGTTCAGTTACCTACATACATGTACATCAGGTGGGCTCACTTGGAGAGTGTTGGAATTGCAGAGGATCTTGGGAGTCTCTTCCTACCTTATTTTAAAATTGTAGCAAAGGAGGTCCAGAGGTCCACTGACTTTCCTAAGGGCAAGATGGTAGCCCAACCAGATTAGAACTGGAGTCTTCTGATGCCTACCCCATAGCTCCTCAAGAGGCAGGCAGCCCTTGGCTCTACTCTGTGGGGAGGATTGGAGCGAAAGGATGAGTCAGGAGGCAGGTTGAGGGAGGAGGGAGTAGTTTGGCATCACTGGGCAAGGCTGGGGTTCAGGGGCCCTATGGAGGCACGGGGATTAAAATTCTCTAATTGTCCACTCCTGCCTCCAGGACACATCTGAGTTTCAGTTCCCTTGTCCTGAGAAATATGTCCCTGTGCGTGCTAAGTTGCTTCAGTTGTGTTCAACTCTTTGTGAACCTCTGGACTGTAGCCCGCCCACCAGGCTCCTCTGTCCATGGGATTTTCCAGGCAAGAATACTGGAGTAGGTTGCCTTGCCTTCCTCCAGGGGATCTTCCTGATGACCCAGGGATCAAACCTGCATCTCCTGCGGCTCCTGCATTGCAGGCTGATTCTTTACCACTGAGTCACCAGGAAAGCCAGCCGCCTGAGAAATACAGGAGGGGACAGCTGGCAGGAAGACAACGTGGCCTGAGGATGAAGAGCCTGAGCTCTGACGTTAGACAGACCAGGATCCATATCCAGGCAACGTGCTTCACCTCTCGGAGCCTCAGTTTCTTTTTCCACAAAATGGGACTAATAAGTATGGGGCCACTGTGAGAAATGAGATAATGCTGGTACAGAAACTGGCACAAGTTTGTGGAAAAAAGAGAAGAATCTTGGGGTTGTCTGAGTTGGTGGAAAAAAGAGAACATAAAACTGGTAACCAGCTATATGATTTCACCAAAAGGTCGAGTATTTCTTAATTTCATCTGATTCACGATTTTTCACAGGCAGTGTCAGGGGGGTGCTCATTCATGTTCCCCACGTGGAGGTGGGTGGTGCTGGTGGTGGGAAACAACTCTGACCTCTCTTTGGTGAAGAGGGATGGGTGAGTTTCCTGGGCTCAGGGATAACACAGGATTGCTTTTTACTTGCTGTCTTGAAAGGGGTGGGGGAGATGGAGAGGAAGGAGGATTGGTAATATAAACTTGAAATCAGATTTTTTTTTTTTTTTGTAAAGTACATGTCCTCAGCTGTGTGACCTCAAGTGAACCTCTCATGGTCTCAATTCTCTCTTTACCACAAGGTCATGGAAATGGCCACATAATAGCCAGTTTACATGCAGCATCTTATTTAATCCTTAAGACCAGCCTGTGAGATAGATGTTACCATCCCATTTTAGATAAAGGAGAAAACTGTGGTTCAGGGAGAGTTAACTAATTTGTCTAAGGCCTCACCGCACACAACCAGCAAGGGGTAGGTCTGTGATTTAAGCCCAGGACTGACACCAAAGCCCATGTACTTTCTGCCCAGGGTAGATTTGGATTTTTTTTTTTAATGTTTATTTTATTTATTACTTATTTATTTGGCTTCTCTGGATCTCAGTTGTGGCACGTGGGACATCTGGTTCCATGACAAGAAATTGAACCTGTGCCCCCTGCATTGGGAGCACGGGTCTTAGCCGTTGGACCATCAGGGAAGTCCCTAGATTCAGATTTTGTTTGGCCTAAAGCTTATATAATTTGGGGGGCCCGCTTTAAGAACAGTACAAATATCACAAATATAAATGGTACAAGAGTGAATATTTATTTAGATTTTAAAATGAAATCTTGACATACTAGAAAAAAATGTGAAGGCTCAAAAATGTCACAAACATCACAAAATCCAGAAAAATAACAGAACATTTGTGTTAACTACTTGATTCTCCTCTGTGTTACTTTTCCTTACGTCTTTTGGCTGCATCTTCCTTTTTTTGTGTCTTTTTATGACAGTCTCCAGAGAGAAAATAAAAAAGATAACCCAGTGTTATCTAGCACAGTTGATTGGAAGTTTTTTTAAAATTATCAATAGTTTAGAAGTTTATTTCGGCATTACAAGTGACTGGTAATGTCATATAAATATTAGGATTCGGTTCAATTCAGCTCATTCTCTCAGTCGTGTCTGACTCTGTGACCCCATGGACTGCAGCAACCAGGCTCCCCTGTAGTTTTCACATTTGGGAAAGTCTCCATCAGAATTCCTGCCGTATGTGAACCATATGATTTTAGGGCAATTTGTGTTTTCTGATGCAGTGATTTATCGAAAATAATCTTCAAATTAGTGATATGTCTTATGCTCTTTGCTGTCAGCTAAATGTTATCTTCGTCGATAATCACTGTTTATGACAAATCAGCAAAAAAATATTCTAATCTTTTTCAATAGCTTCCCCTTTCCTACTCCTTGAGATGGAATGAAAATTGTTTACATTAATTAAAAAAAAGGCTCATAATTAAACTTCTTTCTCCTAAATCTATGACCTTTTAAAGGGAATTCATTACAAAATACCGGATGTGAAAACATCTGAAGCATTTGGATGATCTGGCCTAGAAAGGGGGAAGGCTGGAGGAAGCAAATAAATAACCACCTTCAAGGATATGAACCTTAATGGACAAGAGTTAGCAGAGTGTGTCTGAGAATTTGATTCTGGGATCTGGGGAGGGGCTCAGGTTAACACATTCTGAAGGCACTTTGAGCAGGTGTCCTAAAATGGATGCGGAGAGTAGCAGAGGAATCTGCAAATGTGTGGACAGCTGTCAGCTGCCTTGTCGTGGACTCAAAGTTTGACCCCTGGTCCCCAGTTGCTGGGGTTGCTGGATAGAAATGCAGAATCTGGACTGCCCTGGTGATCCAGTGGATAAGAATCTGCCTGCCAGTGCAGGGGACACAGGTTCCATTCCTGGTCTGGGAAGATTCCACTTGGCGCAGGGCAGTTAAGCCCGTGTGCCACAACTACTGAAGCCCCTGCGCTTAGAGCCTGTGTTCTTCAACAGGAGAAGCCACTGCAATGAGAAGTCCCCACACTGCAACTAGAGAGTAGCCCCTGCTTGCTACAACTAGAGAAAGCCTGCATGCAGCAACAAAGACCCAGAACAGCCAATAAATAAATAAAAATTAAAATAAAAGAAATGCAGACTCTCAAGCTCCACCCTGAACTGCTGAATCTTAGTCGGCATCTTCACCAAGTCCTGGGTGATTCTGCACGGGGGATTGTCTGAGAAACCCTGCACCAGAGACTTTAGCAGAATCTCCCAGATTTACCCCCATCCCAACTTTGCAGCTGGTCTTTTTCCTCTCTGTGTCCTTCACCTTGGGACCTGGCCTGTCTTCTGGTACCCATTCGTTGTGTTGATTCACTGTATTTCTATTTCCTTTCCCACAGGCCGCCAACTAGAGGGCCGTGGGGGTATCCCTCTTTGATTTCCAGCCTCTCTCAGTGCCTGGCACACAAGAGTTACCATTATGCGATGTCCACTGGGTGCCAAGAACTTTGCCTGTCTTACCTCCTGTGGTGCTCTTCTCAAGCTTGTAGGCTGAAACAAATACCTTCTCCCCATTTAAAATACTTTTTTAGTTATTTATTTGGCTGCATTGGATGTTAGTTGCAGCCTGTGGGATCTAGTTTCCCCACCAGGGATCGAACCCAGGACCTGTGCATTGGGAGCTCCAGGTCACCAGTGGACCACCAGGGAAGTCCCCAAATACCCCTATTTTATGCATGAGGCCCCATCACCTGTCTAGGGTCATGAGTGGCAGAGCTGGAAACCAAGGAGTGTCTGATTCCAAGGCTTTCAGTAGGGGATCAGTAAATGTTACTTACTGACTTGATTATCCATTCAAGCATTCATACGTGTTTTAATTTATTCACTGAAGAGACTCAGGGGAAGACAAAGAAGAAGAGCATAGAAGCTACTTCCTCCTGGTGAACTATTTTTAGAACAGGTGCTGGGTGGTGTCAGCCTTCCAGGGGCAGGGAGTTGGGCTGCCCAGGAGGCCCCCAGCCAGTCCAGCCTTGGGAGAGGGGACATGCTACTCCACCACTGCCCCACCCCTTTCAATGTCCTCCATGACTCAGCAAAGAAACCATGGGTCTGAAATCAGAGATGAGGCCGAAAAACCCTCAAAAATGTTGTCTTTTCCTGGAGGAATGTCTTTTTCATGTTGCTCATTCCTCTGCCAGGGAATCCAGGAAGCCTTTGGCCTGTGGTCAGCTGTGACCACCCCCCTCCCCCCGTCTGATTTCCTGGGACTCACCCCTCCTCCTCCTGCCTTCTCCCCAGGCCTGGGGACAAGGTCAGTTCTTCTTCTTCTGTGGTCTCTGGTTTGAGGCTGCAGGGGTCTTGTCCAGTCCAAGTCTCCTTAGCTTGTCCTTGAATCGTTAAATCTAGATCCTAGGCACAGATTCCTTGGGTTCAAATTTGGCCTCCTCTTACTAGCTGTGTGACCTTGGGCAAGTCATTTCACTTCTCAGTGCCTCAGTTTCCTCCTCTGTAAAGTGAGGATAACAATAAATTTGAGAATTAAGATAATTAATTTATGTAAAACATCTAGAACCACAGTTGACATACAGTATATATAACTGTTGCTATGTAAATGTTGTTATCATGAATTACAAAGCAGATATTAATACCCGGAGGAGACATGGATGAACTCCTGCTAAACGTCTTTTCTTTGCATTGGTTCTAATCTCACCCCAGATGTGTGTGAACTCTGTTCGATCCCTGGGTCAGGAAGATCCCCTGGAGAAGGGAATGGCAACCCATTCCATGGAATGGAGAATTCCTGGAGAATTCCATGGACAGAGGAGCCTGGCGGGTTACAGTCCACGGGGTCACAAAGAGTCAGACACGACTGAGCGACTAAGGCAGAGAGCTAAAGGGGGCGACAGTAAATGAGGGAACATGTGAATACATTAGAAAGCTCCAAGGTGACCTCTGAAAATGAGCTTCTTGTAAACGGATAAGAGGCATGACTCAGTGGATTGTTGGTTTGGGAATAACCACATTCATCCTAGGAGGGGGTGGCCCTCTTCTGAGAATGTCCAATCTTGGGAGACAGACCTGCTTTCTAAGGGATAGTTCCCGGGTCGACTGAGAAATTCAGTGCGGAGGTATATTGGCATCAGGGGAAGAAGAGAGTAATTCCTGGGTGAAGGGGGACTTGTGGCTCTCAGCCCGGGAGGTGTTTTATAGCCACCTGGGGATTAACATACAAACCTGGGCCCCAAGCCTAGAGATTCGGGTCTCCAGGTCTTGGAGTGGAGCAGGGGTATCAGAGTTCTTCACAAGCCTGGGACTTCCCTGACAATCCAGTGAGTGGTTGGGGTTCGGCACTTTGACTCCTGTGGCTTGGGTTCAGCCTCCGGTCAGGGAACTGAGATCCCAACAGGCTGTGCAGAGTGGCCAAAAAAAAAAAAGAAAGAATTCTTCTCAGGCTCACCAGGTGATCAGGTGTGAGGCCAAGCAATAAACAGAGACAATGTAATAATGACAGGATATACTATAAACTGGACATCAGAGATACATTGCCCTGTCTCAGAACCACCCCTGCGAGCAGTTTATACCATCCCCATTTTATAGGTAAGAATACTGAGGGTCAAGGTCATACAGAAGAGCTTCTATTTAAATCTAGGTCTGAGTCGAAAGGCCTAATATAAATATTTATATATATTATAAATTGAGGTATAGTTGCTTTATAGTATTGTGCTAGTTTCTGCTGTCCAGCCAAATGAATCAGTTATGTATACATACATGTACATATATCCCCTCCCTTTTGAACCTCCCCCCACCCCATCCCACCCCATCCCACCCCTCTAGATCATCACAGAGCATGGAGCTGAGCTCCCTGCGATATGCAGCAGCTCCCCACTCCACTCTGCAGAAGGTCAGCCTGGGAGAAACTTCCCAGAAATTGACATTAAGATCCTCTGCTCTGATGTAAACTCTAAAATCCATAATAACGGTCAGAACAGAGGTTTAAACTGATTTAAAGAGATCCAGAGGCTTAGGGAGCCAAGGAAGTCTTGCCCTTAACCCTTGGCCTCTGTTAACATATCTACAGAAAGAATGCGTCAATGGAACTGGTGGGGATGGTGCTTAGGCTGAGGGAGAGGACCCACCCCTGCTGATCTCTGGGAGCATCCTGATCTGGCCTCAGCTTTCTTTAAAAAAAAGAAAAACGTGTTTATTTATTTGCACCTGGTCTTAGTTGTGGCACGTGGAATCTTTAGCTGTGGCATGTGGGATCTAGTTCCAAGACCAAGGATCGAACCTGAGCCCCCTGCACTGGGAATCTTAGCCATTGGACCACCAGGGAAGTCCCTGGCATCAGCTCTTCGCTTCTGCTTTCTTCCTTCTCATCCCACCTCTCTGGCTGTTATTTCCTTCAGAATCTCCTATTTCTCTACTTACCCTTGAAATGTGGCATATCTCTGCATTCCACTCCACCAGGTTTCCTAGGTGGCAGCTTCCAGTCCGAAGTTGGGCTGCCTGTGCTAAGGACTTCAGAGTTTTGTATCCCTGACGTCCAGACTCAAGACATCAAGGTCAAGGTCGAGGAGAGAGGACGGCATCATCAGCTAGGACCAGAGTTCACAGTCTAGCTGGGTGCATCTTGGCTGTGGACCTTAGAAGTTATTTTATTTTTTTTTTAGTCTCAGTCTCTTTACCTGTGAAATGGGATAGTAACACCTATCTTAAATGATTGTTGTGAGAATGAAAATAGACTTGGTATTCCAGGCACACAGTAAGAACTCTGTAAAGGGCATCTATTTATTATGTCCAGTCAGTGTGGGACTTTATGTGTGAGACTTCAAAGGGTCTTTCCCTCTAAATCTGTTCTTTCACATAGATTCCTAATCTGAAGAAATAGAAACACCTTTCATCAAATTGTCAAAGCCAGATTCCAGATGGTCAGCCTGGACTATTTCCCCGGCCACCATCCAAATGGCTACTGACTTTTAGTGTTTCTGTCTCCTGTATGTCTCCTGTTATCATAAGCTGTCCTTGCAATTTCTCACTAAGTTATTACAAGACCTCTTAACTGCTCACTCAGCTTGCTCCTTCCTAAACTCCGAATGCTTCTGTACTGAGGCTCCAGTCCAGATGAAAACCCTTTAATAGCTCTCCATTGCCTTTGGAGCACAACTCAGATACTGCTGCAGCCACAAGGCCCTTCATGGTCAGCCCTGCTTTCTGTCTAGCCTCTGTTCCTGCCGCCATCCTTTTTTGGGCTCTACCTGCTGGCTATGCTGAACCACATACCAAATATTCCAGTTTCACTAAGCATCACTAAGTCTTTGCTAGAAGACCGCACATAGACACACACACACACACACACACACACACACACACACACACACAGGCTGGAGCAGGTACGCTTCTCCTGAGGTTTCTGTCTGTTTTTCCAACAAGACCCTGAACCCCCAATTCCCCTTCAGCATCTCTGGGTACCTGGTACATGGCAGTTGGAGGCTCTCCTCATAAAGTGTGACACCGCTTGCTGTGGGCCACGCTCAGGTCTGTACACCTCACATCCTCATGCCTCCCTGAGGTCTGTATGCTTCTTTTATCCATTCTGTTAAATTTGTTGAGCACTTTCCTCTGGTCCAGCCCTGGTGCCTGCATGTGGCAGGGTTAGGAGGTAGGAATGCCCGGGGTGAGAGAAGGGGTTCCTATTTATCTAGAAAGGTCAGGAAATGTCTCTGAGAAGGTGAACAGTGAGACAAGTGGGGAAGGGAGCTGTGTGGGAATCTAGGGGAAAGGTGGTCCAGGCAGATGGAATAGCCAGGACAAAGAGATCCCTAGCCCCTTTGGACAGATGAGGAAGCCAAGAGTCTAGGTTAAGTCATCCAGAATCACAGAGTAACTGGCCGAGCTGGGTCTTAAACCCCAATTCAGTAACTCTTGACTCTCACTCTGGGCCATTACTCTACAGGGTCTTTTGGGGGGACAGTGGGCGCCTTGGCTGAGGGCGGGCTGCTCCGTTCACTGTGCCACACTCCGGCTGGAGTTCTGACTTCCCACAAGTACGGCTTGGGCAGATCGGCATCGGCTCATCTGCGGCTCTGTTTCTCTGTTTTGTCCATCCGTTTCTTTCTCTGGTATTTACTGGAGACAGTGCAGTTGTGTCTCCTCCCCCGGCAGCTTCAAAAAGCACACTTTCTCAATCATTTCCCTGGTGGTCCAGTGGCTGAGACACCAAACTTCCAACACAGGAGGCCTGGGTTCAATCCCTCGTCAGGGAACTAAATCCCATCTGCCCCAGCTAAAAGATCCTGCACTGAATCTAATAAATTGAAATGAAGACCTGGCACAGCCAAGTAAATAATAATAATAACAACGCTTTTTCCTGCAAAGGTGAGGACCAGACCCTGGATTATGGTAACTTGGCAAAAGCAAACTCCCCCTGGCTGGTCAGTAGTCAGAGTGGCCTCCGTGTCTCTGTATCTCATCCCACAGCTCCTTTCCGACTTCAGCAGAAGAACTGAGGCAGGTGTCTCTGCAGAGGTGGTGTACAAGCTGGCCTCGAAGGACATGGAGCATTTTAGGAGCAGTGGGGAGATGGGGTTTTAGACTAAAAGAAGTGTGTGAGCTAAGCAGAAGCATCCATGTTAGACCCTTCAGTGGCCCAGGAGTATAAGTGGGGGTGGGTGGAATGTGGGTGAGTGTTGTTGAAGGGGAGATAAGACTGGAGAGAGAATTTAGGGTATATCATGGCAAGCTTTTTTTTTTTTAAAATGGCTGACTTTGCCTGTCCATTTCAGATAAGAGATCTGGATTTTGCCCTGTAGACTTAGAGATTTTAAGGTTTAAAGAAGCAAAGGAAGTGTGTGTGCATTCCTGATGTTTTGAAAGAGTGCTTGGGCAATCCTGGGAACTCAGGCTGAGAGGGTGAATGGAGGTGGAGGACTGTGGGAAGAGAGCACTGCGGGAGTGCACAGCTTTGGCAAGCGGGCTGGAGGCTAGAGTGGAGGGACCAGATTCCAGAGACGGTTGGAAGAAGAGGTAACAGGATCGGCTGGTAGGTTGTTGTGGAGCCTCAGAGCCAGAGGAGCCGAGAAAGAATACTGTCCACATTTCAGCTTGGGTGAAACAGTGGGTCATGGTTCACGGAGGACAGGTTTTGAGCATCTTGTGTTTGAGGCGTCTGTGTGACATTGCGTAGGGGGTATGGGCTGGGAGTTTGGGATGGAGGTGAGAGCTGGAGAAGCGTGGGAGCTGAGGCTGAAGGAATGGAGTGAGGTCTAAGAGGTGTGCTAGGTGAGAAGAGAAAACCAGTACGGAAGAGAAAAAACCAGTACCAGGTAGTAAGCCCTGGAAGATGTTTGTACTTCCAGAGGCTGGTGAACGGAGGAGCCGGGGGTGGGGGACTGCATCCCTGGAACTGTTTGACACACCTCAGTGTCCGATGGTAGGTGATAGAGGACACATTTCAGGGACGGCACATGGACCAAGTCTGGGTTATCTGCTTAGAGGCACTCAGACCAGCCAGTGGTGCTTCCGGTCAGCCTGGGGTTATTTCCATGGCCTCTGTGCAGGCTGCCTCTTCCTCTGAACACACCCAGCTTCCCACTGCTGGGGGTGGGGGTGGGGGTGGGGGGTAAGTGGGGGGAGTGGGGGGGTGGGGGGGAGAAACTCCTGAAAGTGGGGATCCTGACCTCTCCCCCATTATTCTCCAGGAAGCTCAGCCCAGGGCTTTGCACCCTATAGAGCACCAGATGTGCATGCAGAATGACCAAGCAGAATGGGTGGCAGCGGGGAACCCAGTCTGCTGATTCTCCTTGAGTTCCTTTTTAAGAAAAACATACCATTTGTGGGATGAGTCTCCTGAATTTTGAGTTGCTTCAGGCTTGCTCCTCCCTTCGGTTCCTCCATCCATTCTAGATCAGATTTCCCCGTGTAAATAGCCACTAGAAGTTTAGGACTTTGAACATGGGATTGGGAGGCTTCCAGCCCTCTTCATGCATAACCTTATTTACATTACAACAAGTCTCCGAGGCTTTCTCCCAGGACACATAAGAAGTTAAGTGGCAGAGGTGGGTTTCAGGCCCAGGTCTAACTCAAAAGACCTTTTGCTCTCAATCATTCATGCTAAGGCCTCCCTAGGTAAAAGGTGACCATATAATTTATTATCCAATCGGAAACACCTTCTTTTCGTATCTATTTATTTTGGGGGGCTGTTGCAGGGCTTAGTTGCAGCATGCGGGATCTTCAGTCTTCATTACAGTATGTGGGATCTTTTAATTGCAGAATGCAAACTCTTAGTTGCAGCATGTGGGATCTAATTCCCTGACCAGGAATCAAACCCAGTCCCCTTGCACTGGGAGCGCAGAGTCTTAGCTAGTGGACCACCAGGGAAGTCCCAAGTCTAGAATGCTTTTTAAAAAGTTTTATTGAGATATAATTTTCATATCATAGAATTCACCTATATAAAGTGCACACCTCACTGGTTTTTAGGATATTTATAAACTTGTGCAATCATCACTATAATCTAATTTTAGAACATTTTCATCATCCCCAAAAGAAATGCAGTACCCATTAGCAGTCAGTCCTCATCAGCACCACCACCCCAGACCTAGGCTGACCACTGATCTATTTTCTGCCTCCATAGATTTGCCTATTCTAAACAATTCATATAAATGGAATCATACGATGCGTGGGGTTTTTGGTTGGCTTCCTTCTCTTACCATAATGCTTTCAGAGTTCATTCATGTTGTACTATGCATCAGTGCTTCATTCCTTTGTATGTTATTTAATTTAATTAATTAATTTATTTTTTGGCTGTGCTGCAGGGCATGCAAGAAGTTAGTTCTCCAGCCCTCACCCCCTGCAGTGGAAGCTGGATTCTTAATCACTGGCCCACCAAGGAGGTCCCTTCATTCCTTTTTATGAATGTCTCAGTGATCTTCCATTGTCTGAATACCACTCATTAGACCATTCTTGAATATGATTCATTATATCTGTTCATATGTTGATGGACGTTTGATTGCTTCCATTTTTTGGCTATCATGAATAATAATAATGCTCTGACATTTAAGTTTTTGTGTAGATGTATGTTTTCATTTTTTCTTGGGTATCTACCTAGGAGTGAAATCGCTAAGTTATATGGTAACAGTCTGTTTAACATTTTGAGGAACTGCCAAGTTGTCTTCCAAAGTGGCTACACCAGTTTATATTCCCATGGCAGTGTAGAGGGGCTCCACTTTCTCCATATCCTCAGCAACACTTGTTATTTCCAATCTGGGACACTTTTGAGAGTGAAAGGGTGCACCATTTATAATTACACTAGGACAAATGCTACTAACTGGAACATAGTCTACTTAGATACAAAAAAATTTAGAAGATTCAATTCCTGATTTCAGAGAACTTTCTGGCCACATGATGAGTCAAAGCCCCCAAAGCCACATACTTGAGTCAATTAAAGAATCAAGTAAAGGTAAATTATTAAGAAGGAAAGCAAAGTACATTTTGTTTCCCCCAGAAGATTGTGTTCCCTTTAAGAGGAAAGAGCTGTCTTTTATTTGTTCTTGTATTGGTCATGGCCTCAGGAGGTTCTTGGCATTTGATCGGGTGTCAGTGAAGATCTGTGGAATAAATGAATGAATGAGAGAATAAATGATACAAACACTCTTGGAGGAAATGTTTAGGAAAAAAAAAAAAAGGAAGAAAAGGTCACCTGGGGACTTCCCTGACGATCCAGTGGCTGAGACTACGAGCTCCCAATTCAGGGTACCCGTGTTCCATACCTTGTTAGGAAACTAGATCCTGCATGCCACAACTAAAATTCGACATAGTCAAATAAACAAATAATATTTTTAAAAAAGAAAAGTCACCTGGCTTGGATTTGTGTGTTTGGGGGAAGCGTGGATCTTTTCTGCTCATTAACAGCACTTGTTTAGTCCCTCAGACATATCCAACTCTTTGTGACCCCGTGAACTGCGGCACGCCAGGCTTCCCTGTCCTTCATTATCTCCCGGAGTTTGCTCAAACTCATGTCCAATGAGTAGGTAATGCCATCCAAGCATCTCATCCTCTGTCGTCCCCTTCTCCTCCCGCCCTCAGTCTTTCCTAGCATCAGTCTTTTCCAATGAGTTGGCTCTTTGCATCAGGTAGCCAAAGTATTGGAGCTTCAGCTTCAGCATCAGTTCTTCCAATGAACATTCAGGACTGATTTCCTTTAGGATGGACTGGTTTGATCTCCTTGCAGTCCAAGGGACTCTCAAAAGTCTCTAACACCACAGTTCAAAAGCATCAATTCTTTGGTGTTCAGCCTTCTTTATAGTCCAACTGTCACATCCATACATGACTACTGGAAAAACCATAGCTTTGACTAGATGGACCTTTGTCGGCAAAGTAGTCTCTGCTTTTTAATATGCTGTCTAACATAGCTTTTCTTCGGGGAGCAAGCATCTTTTATTTCATGGCTGCGGTCACCATCTGCAGTGATTTTGGAGCCCAAGAAAATAAAGTCTCTCACTGTTTCCATTGTTTCCCCATCTGTTTGTCTTGAAGTGATGGGACTGGATGCCATGATCTTAGTTTTTTGAATGTTGAGTTTTAAGCCAGCTTTTTCACTTTCCTCTTTCACCTTCATCAAGAGGCTCCTCAGTTCCTCTTCTCTTTCTGCCACAATGGTGGTGTCATCTGCATATCTGAGGTTATTGATTTTGGAATCTCAAACTGGATTTTGCCAGTGTGAATGACTGACAAGAGGTGAAGGAAAGGCCTTCCACGCAGGGGAGTTGCCTGAGCAGGAAGTCTGGAACCACAGCCATGTCTTTATCCTACAGGAGGTTAACAAACTTTAGGAATAAATGTGATACCTACTCCCAGGAGTTTCCGATCTTTGGGGAATGCAATGAGCACAGTTTGTTCAGTTCAGTAGCTCAGTCATGTCTGACTCTTTTGCAACCCCATGGACTGCAGCACACCAGGCTTCCCTGTTAATCACCAGCTCCCAGAGCTTGCTCAAACTCAAGTTCATCAAGTCGGTGATGCCATCCAACCATTTTGTCCTCTGCTGTCCCCATCTCCTCCTGCCTTCAATCTTAACCAGCATGAGGGTCTTTTCCAATGAGTCAGTTCTTGTATCAGGTTGCCAAAGTATTGGAGCTTCAACTTCAGCATCAGTCCTTCCAATGAATACTCCGGACTGATTTCCTTTAGGATTGATTGGTCTGATCTCCTTGTTGGCCAAGGGACTCTCAAGAGTCTTCTCCTGCACCACAGTTCAAAAGCATCAATTCTTCAGTGCTCGGCTTTCTTTATGGTCCAACTCTCCTATCCATACATGACTACTGGAAAAACCATAGCTTTGACTTTGTCAGCAAAATGATGTCTCCGCTTTTTCATATGCTGTCCAGGTTTGTCATAGCTTTTCTTCCAAGGAACAAGTATCTTTTAATTTCATGGCTGCAGTTGTAACACCCTTTTACTGGTTGTATGTCTTTGGTTAAGTCCATTCCCTCTCTGGGTGTCATCAACCTTTTTGGCTCAAAATTTCTGTGAATCTTTCAATCTTACGACCTTGGAAGTTTCTGGAATTGGTGGGCCAGGAGCTAGGCCTTAAAGGAAAGAGGTAGATTTGAAGGAAGGAGCAAGATGCCAGTGTTGGGTGATAAGGCTCTGAGGTGGGCTGGAGTGTTCCAACTGAGATAAAATGGGACAGGGTGCCTTGGCTCTCTCGAAGAACTTTAAAAGGCAGGCTGGTTGACTTTTAAATTTGACTGATAAGCAGGTCCTTGGACTAGAGACGAAAGGCGTGTCTGTGAGAGATTAATCTGATGGCTCTGGGCCATGGATCCTGAATCTATCTGGAAGCAGGGTAAAGACCTCGAGCCTCTGAGGGAGGCTTCTGTAATTTTAATGTAGCCCTGGCCTTTCAGAAGAAGGGTTTGAAACTCCTTCGGGGTCAGTCTTATGATATATATGGCTTCCATGGAGTTTCATTTTCTTTAACCATTAATAATTTAAGCCATTATTTTTATATTTTAGCAATTAGGACTGTATTATGGAGCTCATGCCAACTGTACATACATTTTAAAGACAGAGTATTAGACTTTGGGCTTCCCTAGTGGCTCAGTGGTAAAGAATCCACCTGCCAATGCAGGAGACTTGAGACTCGGGTTCGATCCCTAGGTCAGGAAGGTCCTCTGGAGGAGGAAATGGCAACCTGCTCCAGTAGTCTTGCCTGGACAATCGCATGCATAGAGGAGCCTGACAGGCTACAGTCCATGGGGTGGCAAAGAATCAGACATGATTGAGCAACTGAGCATGCATGCATTAGACTTCCAGGTTTGCAGAAAGCAGTTTTAGATTATGCAAACAGATTCTTCAGAGAGATGAATTCTCTCTGCTGTGAAGGGGGTTTGCTTTGGTTTTTTTTTTTTTTTTGGATGTGGACCATTTTTAAAGTCTTTATGGAATTTGTTACAGTACTGCTTCTGTTTTAGGTTTTGGACTTTTGGCCCTGAGACATGTGGCATCTTAGCTCCCCAACCAGGAATCAAACCAGCACCCCCTGCAATGGAAGGTGAAGTCTTGTTTTTTATTATTAATTAATTTATTTATTGGCTGTGCTGGGTCTTTATTGCTGGGAGAGGGCTTTCTCTAGTTGAGGAGAGCAGGAGCTGCTCTCTGGCTGTGATGCACGGACATCTCACTGTGGTGGTGGTCTCTTGTTTCGGAGGAGCTCAAATTCTAGGGCACTCGAGCCTCTGTAGGTGTGGTGCCTGGGCCCCACAGTTGGGCTGTTAGGCACTAGAACACTGTTAGGCTCAGTAGTTGGCACAGGGCATAGCTGCCTCGAGGCCTGTGGGATCTTCCTGACCCTGGGATTGAACCCATGTCCCCTGCATTGGCAGGCAGATTCTTAACCACTGGACTACTAGTGGCAAATTTTGAGAAATTTGCCAAAAGCCTACCAGAGGAATAGGAATAGTAGGATCTAAGTGAGCTTCAGGGAATGGTTTTATTGGACCAGGTAACTAATTGGATATAGGAAACTCAATAAAGGAAGAAATCTAAGATGGCACTAGAGCTTAAAGTCTGAGGACTCTGAAGAAAGATGATGCTATTCATTTAAGAAATGTGCAAGTTAAGGGGACTTCCCTGGCAGTCCAGTGGTTAAGATTCTGCATGGCCAGTGGAGGGGGTGCAAGTTTGATTCCTGGTCTGGGAACTGAGATCCCACATGCCACACCGTGTGGCCTAAATTAATTAATTAATTAATTAAAAGAGATAATTAATACCTTTAAAAAATGTACAAGAGAGGGGTGGGAAGATGATGATCTATCTTGAGAACACTGGGCACAGGTGGCCTTGAGAACACAGGATGGCCACGGAAAGGGAACCAGTAACCTTTGGTCTTTTTCAGCCTCTGCTAAAGCCTTCAGAGTTCTGTTCAGTGGCTTGGCATCCTTGGCACTTTGCCTAATTTACTTTCAGTGCATCACTACTAAATAAGATGTTCACTGTAGGATTTTATAGATGCCCTATATCAGACTAGAAAAGTTTCCATCTATCCCTACTTTGACAAGAGTTTTTTCTTTTTGTAAATGGATGTTGAATTTTATAAAAAACTTTTTTGGCATCTGTTGATATGATCATATGGTTTTTCCCCCTTTAATCTTTTAGTGTGATAAAATATAGTGATTCTATTCAAAATAAACTATGCATTTTTTGTATAAAGTCAATAACATATCACCTTTTTTATATATTGCTGGAGTCAGTTTGCTAATATCTTGCTTAGGGTTTTACATTCATGTTCATAAGTGTGATTGTCTTTTCTCATATTGCACTTGTTGGAATCAAAATTATACTAAAAATGAGTTGAGATGTGAACCCTCTTCTTATATTCTCTGAAAGAGTTTGTATTGAAATTACTGTTTTCTTGAATGTTTGGTGGAGCTCTTTGCCTATTTGTTATTGAAGAGTGTCCTATCGTGTGCATGAGAGTAGAGAAAGGAACTTTTATTTTGGGAGTGAAAGTAGCTTAAACAATGAGGAAAATTTACTATCTCACACATCACAAAAAGCCCAGTGGTAGGTGGTTCCAAGATTGGTTAAATCAGCACCTCAACAACATTAGGGAGAGAAATTCATTCTGATCTTTCAGCTGTCATTCTCAGGTGTCAGCTCCTTCCCTCATTGTTGCAAGATGGCTGCAGCTGCTCTGGACATCACAGCAACATGGCTAAGGGTGTGGGTTCTGTAGCCAAACCTGGTTTCAGATTCCATAGGTATCTGATATTGGGTAAATTGCTTAACCTGTCTGTCATATGGGATGGTAATAGTCCGTTACCTCAGAAGTTTAATATTATATGGATTAAATGAATTAGTTTTTTAAACTTTTAGAATCATGCACTTCGAATCATAGTAAGCACCCAATAAATTTTAGCATGCCTTACTCCATTTTCACATAAGGCAGAAATGAGTCTTTTTCTTTTGCACTGCATTTATTGAAGCCCCTTAGCACTTATTTCACACCTTATGGCCAGAATATGACAACAACTACCCATTCCTAAACCAGCTATGGAATTGTCTTGGTTTGGTTTAGAATAATTTAGGTTTAACCTCTGAGACAGAGGAGTGTCCAGCCTCTCCTGAAATAGTCATCTGATATCACAACAAAATCTGGGTTCTGTTTGCAAGGCTGAAGTTGGGGTGGTGATAGTGGGGGTTTTGGGGGTCACACAAAGAAGGGCAAGGTAAGATTCCCCATCCCTGCTGGTTCTCCATGATATTCCTTTGAATCACCCCTTAGATTTGCCTGGCACTTCACAGTTTACTTAGTAGGGTTTTTTTTTTGTTGGTGTTTTTTTACTTAGTAGGTTTTTTTTGTTTTCGTTTTTAACATTTATTTATTTGGATGTGCCAGGTCTTAGTTGTGGCATGCAGAATTTTTAGTTGGGGCATGTGGGATCTAGTTCCCTAACCAGGGATCAAACCCGGGTCCCCTGCATTGGGAACTCAAAGCCTTAGCCACTGGACCGCCAGGGAAGTCCCAACTTAAGTGTTTTTTAACCAGTGCTTTATTTCATCTGGTCTCAGAACCATCCCCTAAGCAGTTTGAGCTCTTGTTATCCCCTTTTATAGATGGGGAAACTAAGCTCCCAGAGTTAAAGCACTTGCTTGGTTCTGGGTTTATAGCTGGCACAGAACCAGGTCTAGGGACTTAAATTGAGGTCTTTGGGTTCAAAATTCTGCCTTTTTTTTTTTTTTTTGCCAGACCACAGGGCATGTGGGATCTTATTTCCTGCAACCAGGGATCAAACCCATACCTCCTGCAGTGAAAGCGAAGAGTCCTAACCACTGGACTGCCGGGGAATTACCAAAATCTGCTGTTTTCTTCCTCTTCCATGAATTCCCAGTTGTCTGTCATTCACATGGTGCCCTCACAACTGCCATATCCTACTTCATATTTTCAAAATTAATAGTTTTTCATTAAATAAATGTATCTTAAAAGGAAGCTTGATAAAGGCCCAGCTTTGATGTTCTGGTACACACACAACTTTTGAATGAGCACAAAACTGTTACAAATACATTTACTCAGGATTATAACTCGTGTTCTGGTGCCCGACTGCATTCGAATCCCCATTCTGATGAGGCAGCACGTGCAGCTACTTTCCACCTCGATGCCCGTGGACCTCACAGTTTAGGGTGCAGCAGTCCCCCTGGTCCAAGCCCCCAGCCTTGTGACTTTGCCTGATGGCTCTTTCCGTTGTCAGGACCCACTGTGCCCACTGCTGTCCAGGAAAGCTGGAAGTTCTCGTGCTTAATTCCAGACCTGCCTCCACGCGCAGCAGCCTTCAACCATGTGATTATTGTGCTGGTGTTTTTCTCACATCCAGTTTGTCTCATTCATGCATTCATTTATTCAGGCAAAAAAAAAAAATTTAAACACTTACTATGAACCAGGCACCGTTCTGTTTCGGTGGGGTGGAGTAGACAGACTGCAAACAGAACATGGAGGTGAGGTGTAGTCTATGTCAGTGATTAGTGGTAAGCAGAAAAATCGAACAGTGAAGGGGCCCAGGGGCAATCAGGGTTGGAGTAGGATGGCCAGGAAAGGCTGTAGGAGAAATGTGACTTTAGTCAAAGCCCAAAGGCAGGGCCGTGGGGGCCCGGGGGGCAGAACATGCCAGGCAGATGGAACAGCAAATACCAAGGGAACATGTATGCCTGGTATGGTCCAGGAGCAATAAGGAGACCAGTGTGGCCAGAGCAGGGTGAGTGAGAGACAATTATGTGAGTGAATGGAGAGCCCTGGGGGTTGAGATTAGACCGGAGTGGGCAAGGGTGGACCAGGGATGCCCGTTAGGAGCCACCATCCCAATCCAGGCAACAGATGATGCCGCTTAGACCAGGGTGGGAGAAGCAGAAATAGAGAAAAGGCAAGGACTGGAGATGTATTTTGGACATAGAACCAACCAGAAATGAGTAATGCTTTGGATGTGGGAGACCAGTCAGGACAAGGAAGAACTGAATTTGGACCAGGGAGGTAGGAGAGGAAGAGAAGAAAAGAGGGTGGAATTTTACAGATATTTTGAAAGTAGACTCTTCCATGGTCTGCCGATGGGTGGATGTGGGAGTTGAAAGAGAGTAGTCAAGAATGACACCCAAGTGTTCTGGCCTGAGCAGCTGGAAGGATGGAGTTGCCACGTGCTAATATGGGGGAAGCTGGTGGGAGAAGCAGGTTTGTTGGAGGAAAGCTGAGGATCTCCGTTTTGGAGAAGTTGGGTCTAGAGGTGCCTTCTGGACATCCGTGTGAAGTTGTCAAGAAGGCAGCCTCCTGAGTAAAACAGAAACAGCAAACAGGTCAGCTCCTGTGCCCGTTCTCATTTGGTAGCACTGCGCAGAGTGCTGTGTTGACATTTTTAAGGTCCGTCCGGGCTCACTGGGAGTGTTTTGATCAATAGTGAAGCCTGTCTCGGGAGCTGAGTAAACAAATCATGGTGAACACTGGTTGTAAGATGTTCCACTGTAGGGTGGGAAGAAAATGTGAAAAATTCTGATCTATGTATTTTTGTCTTATTCATATTTTTTTCGTGTGTTGTATAATGGACATAATATGTTAGAGCAGCAGGTTTGGACATAGTTTCTAAATTAAGTCTTCTATATCTACTGGAAGAGTATGCTCAGTTTTTACTGAGGAATGGATGAACAAGAACTTTTGAAGAGTACGGATCTAAAATATTGTACAGCAGATGCTGAAAATAGTGACCTTGATCACTGTAAGCTCTGAAGTGTCTCCTGAGTCCTCAAAAAAATTATGTTTGGGTTTTTTTTTTTAAATTTGTAAAATAATTCATTTATTTATTTTTGACTGTGCTGGGTCTTCCTTGCTGCTCGGGCTACTCTCTAGTTGCGGTGCACAGGCTTCTCATTATGGTGGCTTCTCTTGTTGCGGAGCATGGGCTCGAGGGCTCTCAGGCGTCTGTAGTTGCCGCATGTGGGCTCAATAGCTTCGGCTCCCAGACTCTAGAGCACAGGCTTGGTAGTTGTGGTATATGGGCTTAATTACTCTGCGGCATGTGGGATCCTCCCAGACCAGGGATCAAACCCATGTCTCCTTCATTGGCAGGAGGATTCTTTACCACGGAGCCACCCAGGAAGCCCCCAGTTTGGTTTAGTGCTTGATTTTTCCACTCAAAAATATACATTCAGAACACAACATCATTAGGCAATATTTCTACCAAAAATATATTTATTAATCTTCATTTAGTCAGGAGAAAACAATCAGATGCATCCAAATTGGAACACACTGTGTAAAACAACTGGCTTTCCAAAATACCAGTGTTATCAGACTTTTCCACCCCTCGGTCACAGCGCAAGGCATGTGGGATATTAGTTCCCTGACCAGGTATCAAACCTGTGCCCCTTGGAGCAGAAGCACAGTCCTAATCCTTGGACCACTGAGGAAGTACATCAAAAGCTTTTTAAAAAGGATCAGAAACTGTTCTAGAGTAAAGGAAATTAAAGAGGTTACATTGCAAACATGATCCTTGAATGGATCTAGGGTTGAGAAAGCGAAACACTATGAAGGGTTATTACCGGAACAGCTGGGGACCTTGGTATGCAGATTGTGGTATTGTATTAATATACATTTCTAATTGGGATCATTGTTTCATGGTTACGTGGGAGAGTTGCATTCTTAGGAGACCCAGACTGAAACATGTAGAGATGAGAAATCATGATGTCTGTAATTAGGTCTCAGATAGTTCAGCAGAATACACATAGGAATTTAGGTGAAAGGTGTGTTAGTGGTCACTGCTATCCTTGCAGCTTTCCTGTCGTTTTGAAATATTTCCAAGTAAAAAGTTGGAGGGGAGGGGATAGTGTGAATAGCATTCACATAAGTGTCTCCAGTTCTCCGAAAACTAGGATATCTGATAATAGCCCATCAGACCAGTTTTCATATGTTAGAATTTGCCAAATCTTCACCACCACTGCAGTAATCCCTGGCATTTTTATTTTCCATGTGCCTCCACATCTATTGTGTTACAGTTATTATCACAAATAGTCTGTACACATAAAGAAGTTTGTGTCTCTAAGTACCACAATCACAATGAACTTTTTAAAAATGGCTCACCATATGCCAGGCACTGTTTTATGTGTTTCACACGAATGAGTGCATTCCATCCTTCTAGCCACTCGAAGGGGAGGTATTACTCATAGAGACAGAGTAAAGGGACAAAGCAAGTAATTAAAAAGTTAATCCCACTAGGGGATTGTAAGTAGAGAAAAAAGTATAGGAGACCCCTGTAAGTTAATGATCACTCAAGAAAGCAGGTTTGCTTAACTACAAAACCCAGCAGGCTTGCTTAGCAACAGAACCATGCAACAGAAGCACAGTTTCATTACTGTCATTCTTGGTTTCAGAAAAGGAAACTGAGGCACAGAAAGGTGGTACAGTTTGCCCAAAGTCACACAGCCAGGGTCGGTGGAGGGACAGAGTGATGTGGCCTCAAGCCCTCCAGTGTTCGTCACCGTCCCCTTGACCACTCACTTTATTTACACTGTGAAATGTAATGGAGCTGCCATTCTAGAAGGATGGCTTCTGCTGCTCAAACTTTTACTTTTCTCTGAGGGGTTCTGGGTGTATGTTCATAGAGTAAAGGGTACTCCTTAAGAGAGGGAAAGATATTAATAGCAACAACAAACTACCATCTTTGAAGGCTCATAGGCATTCAACGGGCCAGGCACAGGCAAGATGCTTTCTGCCTGTTTAGTCCCCAGAACCCCTTTGCGGCTGAAACTATTCTTATTCTCACTGAACAAAAAAAGAAAAGGTAAGCCCCAGCTTTGAAGGCAAGCAGACTTGCCCCAGGCCCCACCCAGGCTGCCTCGCCTCTCTATCTGTCATCTGAATGGGTCCGAAGGTAACTGAGCCCCATAGAATGTAGCCCGTGGGGTGATGGGCCTCACCCGTCACCTTGTTCACCCCCTCAGTTCTAGGAGGGGGACATTTCAATGCTGAAGAGGAGGAGGAGTGGGAGAAGGAAGAAGAGGAAGAAAGCATTGTTTCCTTCCTCCTTGGGGCTTTTCATCTGGCTTGTGACATTCCATTCCCACCCCTCCTCTCATTTGCCATTTCATTGAGCAACTTGTTCTAATTGAATGCACCTGGGCAGAAACTCCTCCCCATATTGGCCCTGGTCAGTGCTTTGTCTTTTTTTTCCCCCTCTTCTTTTATAAAAAATGAGGGGAGCCCCTGTTCCTTTAAGATGGAGGTGCTTGGTGAAGTTCCCAGGCAGATCAGCCAACCCTCCAGGAACTCCTCTGCCCTGGCCTGGCACTGAGTTCACCTGCCTCCATGGGGGACAGCCAGCCGGCTTATATCTGATCTCGGCCTGAGGTCCCAGATGACTCAGCTCTGGGCATGTCAATCCCAGTCAAGGGCGAGGCAGAGGTATCCTTCAAAATGCCCAGCTTACCAGGGGCCCCCTTCCCCAGGGTGCAGGCTCACTCCCAAGCTTCCAGGACTGGATAGTTTCTGTGCCCCTTCCTCACTAAATCAACAACTAATAAATCAATTTGCCTTTATAGATCAGCACAAGAGGCAGTAGAATAAAGTAGTTAAGAGCATGGATTCTCCAGCCAGACTCACTAGATTGTATCTAGGCTTGACCACATAAGCTTTGTGACCTTGGGCAAATTATTTAGCCTCTTTGAAGTACTGGTTTCCCTTTCTATAAAATGGGGGGGGGAAATAATAGTATACTTATGGGGGAAAAATGATTTACTCCCTCATCAAAGATGCACCATCTTCTTAACAGAACAGTCCTACTCAATAATTCTGAAAGTAAAGAAACATCCAGGACAGAACTGGTTTTTGGTTATGTACTAACTTCAAAAGCTATGTTTTTAGTCCTCTGCACCCTAAAAGCCCTGTACGCTTCAACATGTTTGCCTCCCCTTAACTTCATATCTAATTTTCATAATTTTAAATACACTGTTCTCTTTAACAAAAGAGTGCAATGCAATGATTAGTTAGCTCAAGAAACTTCTTGCTTGTATTTTTGAAGACAGGAGTAGAAGACTTACAAGATCAGAGAAGGTACACAGCCCACATTCACACTGATACAACAAGAACTCTTGAATTTAAAAATTTATACACATTACTAATAAGTCACTTTTCATCTTGCCAGTTGGTAGTTTTTTTGTTTTTTTTTTTTTAAGTAGATATCTAATGTTTGTTCATTAGTTTGGTTCAGCCTTTCAGCAGGGAAATTTGGTAATAAGAACTGTATCAAAAGCCTTAGAATGTTTCATAACTTCAGATTGAGAAATTTCACTTCTAGAAATTAATTCACTTCTAGAAATAATCATGAGTGTGCACAAAAATACTACCACAAAAATATTTTACAGTATTATTTCTAATAGGGAGGAACTAGAAAATACCTAAATTTCCAATAATACAGCTTTGGTGAAATACATTATGCTATATTCACTTAATGGTTTACTAGGTAGTTATTTTAAGAAGTTATAGAATATTTAATGAGATGGAAAAGTGCTGACAGTATACTTTTTCTTGGGAAAAAAAAACAGCTTACAAAATAGTTTGTAATAATGTCATTCTTAAAAATATGTTTATTCATAGAACAATTTTAGAAAAATAAACAGTGTCATTTTAAAGAGTTATCTGGCCAGCTGATGCAAGGAGCCGACTCACTGGAAAAGACCCTAATGCTGGAAAGATTGAGGGCTGGAGGAGAAGGGGACAACAGAGGATGAGATGGTTGGATGGCATCACTGATTCAATGGACATGAATTTGAGCAAACTCTGGGAGATAGTGAAGCACAGGGAAGCCTGGCATGCTGCAGTCCATGGGGTCCCAAAGAGTTGGACACGACTTAGTGATTGAAGGACAACAACAATCTGGATGGTGAAACTGCCTGTACTTACTGTTTACTTTCTTGCGTGACATTGGTATTTTCTGTCTTCTACAATGCATTGAATATTTCCATGGTATGCAAACAACAAAAAATGTATAAAAAAGAACAATTCATTGGGACAATGCTTAGCGCAGGACTGATCTCTTTCTATAGAGTGTCATTTCTCTAGTAACTCACTTCCTAAGTGTCTCGCCTCCTTGGAGGACCCCAGGAGTGGCAGGGATCCCCATGGCCTCCTGCCATTTGGAGCATTCCTGGAGGCTTGTGGTGTGTTTGCCTCCTGGTCACGCAGAATCCAGCTTTGGAGACACTGCAAAGTCCCAAAGCTTGGGAGGTAAAAGTGGCCCCTGGAAGATTTGATAAAATCTGAGCAAGAAACTCCTCCAGAAAGGAGCTAATTTCTCCGCCCATCATTTCCTCACACGGAAACTAAGGCCAACGTCAGGGTTTGTCCAAGGCCACGCAGCTAACTTAATGACAGACAAGGTGAGGCCTTGAATCCTTGCCCCTTCCGCCCTGTTGAAGTTCTCAAGCTTGCGGATTTAGGACTGTGTCTTCTCACACTTTAATATGTACAGCAATCACCAGGGATCTTGTTAAAGGCAGATTTTGATCAAGTAGGTCAGGGGATGGGCCTGAGGTTCTGCTTTTCTGACCGGTTCTCAGGCGATGCAGATGTTGCTGGTTCGGGGATTAGTTTAAGTAGCCATGGGGTAGAGCAGAGATTCTGGAGGCGGACCGTCGGCTTCACAATCCTAGCTCTGCCGCAGACGAACTATTATTATAGTTACTGCTTCAGTTCTCTCAACTGCAAAATCAGTATAAGACCTAACCCGCAGCTTCTTCATTAAGATTTTCATAAGTGCTCAGACCAGTCTCACCTAAGATCTAGCTATTTT
Organism: Dama dama; assembly: GCF_033118175.1. NCBI lineage: Eukaryota > Metazoa > Chordata > Mammalia > Artiodactyla > Cervidae > Dama > Dama dama. Next base: position 18,101,273 of record NC_083687.1, on the reverse strand, counting down.
GTTATTATTTACTTTCCCTAGAGCAAGCAGCGGGTGAAGGAGGGTTTGACGAATGAATGAATAACCTTTGGGGGCGACTGGAGTCGGGAGAAGCAAAAATGGAAGGGCTCGGAGGTGGGGGGGAGCGGGGAGAGGCCCACCCCCAAAGCACACTCCTCTACCACCGGGTGGTCAGAAGGATCCGGAGCGCCCGGAAGCCGGCGGCCCGCGCCCAGCCGACCAATGCGGTCGCCCCGGGGGAGGGGGAGCGCCCGCCAGCCCTTTCCGTCCGGGCGCCGGAGGCCCCGCCCCCGGAGCGTCGCGACGTCTGAGCATTCCACGGTTGCTACTCGGTCGCGAGGGGCGGGGCGCCTGTCAGGGGAGCGGCGCGCGCGGCGGCGGGGGCGGGCTGAGGCTCGGCCGCTCAGTGCCAGCGCCAGCGCCAGCGCCAGCGCCACAGTCCCGCGCCCCGCGCTCTCCGGCCCGCCGCCTGCGTTCTGGCTCCCGAGCCCGCACTCCCGCCCTGCCCGCGCGCTGCCCGAGGATGGAGCTGCTGTGCTGCGAGGGCACTCGGCACGCGCCCCGGGCCGGGCCGGACCCGCGGCTGCTAGGGGACCAGCGTGTCCTGCAGAGCTTGCTCCGCCTGGAGGAGCGCTACGTGCCCCGCGCCTCTTACTTCCAGTGTGTGCAGAGGGAGATCAAGCCGCACATGCGGAAGATGCTGGCGTACTGGATGCTGGAGGTACCGCCCGGGCGGGTCTCCCCTCCCCCGTCACCCCCGCGTCCCGAGCTCCGGACATCCCGGGGCCGCCCTGTCGGGACATCCTGGTCCTCAGCAACAATCAGCAAGATGTTTCTGTGGCGCAGATCGCCGGGGCCTGGACTTTTCACTCGCGCGCCCTTAGCCGGCTGCCTCCGTGCTGTCTTTTTCTTGCCCTTCTCTGACCCTGACCCTGACCGCCAGACGTTTGGCACCCCCAAATAACCCTGTCTTCGGGCCGGGAAAGCGGGGGGAGGGCCCGCTGACTTCTCTCAAAAATCTCCCCCCACTCCACGCCCGGTCTTCTCGGGAGAGCGCGACTGGAAAACCCTGGGCCCGGCCGCCCCCGCCGCAGAGCCGGCTCCTCGTGTGTGTCGCGGGGGTTCTGGCGGGGAAGCCGATGGGGGTGGCGCGCTGTTCCGGCCGTCAGGGAAATGAAAAGTGCGGGAGGCAGCCGCTGGAGTCTCCTCCCTTCCTTTTGGGTGTGTGCGCTGGGTGGCAGTAATGGGGGTAAGGTCCCAGTTCTCTGGCTCCTATGGGTGACTCTTCCGAACCCCTCACCCTCGGTATTCGGAGGTGGGGATCAGCCTCAGTTTGGATTCCTGAAGGAAGGGAGCCTCTGGCGTATCCCGCTCCGCCCCCCCCCCCCTCCCACCGCCCGGGGAAAGGAGGCACCGCAGAGGAAGTGGGAGGGTGTCACCTTGGGGAAGGCGCATCCTGCGTGTTAGTCCTTGTCACTGCGAGTACACCTACCCCCTCCCGTGTCTTGCTCCCCATTCCACTTCCCTTCAGCGCACCGCACCGCCGCCCCCCCCCCCCCCCCCCCCCCGCCTTTAGTTGCTGCTGCGTTTCCTAAGCTTCTGCCCCCGAAGTGACTGTGCGCCCTCCCTCAGGTGTGTGAGGAGCAGCGCTGTGAAGAGGAAGTCTTCCCCCTGGCCATGAACTACCTGGATCGCTACCTGTCCTGCGTCCCCACCCGAAAGGCGCAGTTGCAGCTCCTGGGTGCGGTCTGCATGCTACTGGCCTCCAAGCTGCGCGAGACGACGCCCCTGACCATCGAAAAACTGTGCATCTACACCGACCACTCTGTCTCTCCCCGCCAGCTGCGGGTGCGTGCATACCCTCCCCACCCCCCAGCACCCCCTGCCTCCTTCCTCCCTTACCAGGAAGAGGAAAGCTAAGACCTCCGGAGGCTTCCTGCTCCTGGGCAGGGTAGCAGCTTTTTTTTTTTTTTTTTTTTTGCAAAAGATGGGGCAGTGTGGTGTGATGGTCAGGGTAGCCCCAGTTCAGGCTTGCCCTGCCAGCATGAACCAGATCCCCTTGTCTTGACCTCCAGGGGGTGCCACTCCTTCCTGGTCTCTCCCCCAGATAGCAACAAGTCAAACTGCATGTCTACACTCACTAGTACTTTGCCTCTGGGTTTACACAGCCAGCATGAGTTATTTATTGGCAGCAGCAGGACATGCCTGTGCACCCCCACTGGAGTGGGGGAGTGGAATGTGCTTCATGTGGGGGAAGGGGCCGCCCTGGTTGAGTCTTGTCTCCCAGTGTGTGGACTTTGTGATCAAAAAGCCTCCCAGAGCCGATTAAAGCCAGGCCCCAGCTGCTGTAAGGAAGGGCTGAGGAGTTCAATCCCACTTTGCTTCCTTCCTTCCTTTTATATCCCAGGAGAACCAGCTCCTTCCCTCATGCTCCATTCCCTAGTCTCACCCTGAGAAACTCTGCTCTCAGAAGCAGCTGCTTCAGGCCTGGTGGAATCATCTTTTCCCCTTTAGCCAAAGGCCAGTGCTGAGGCACAGACTGGGGCTGAACTGCAGCTGCTTCCGATGTGATAATGATGCCCTCTCCCCGGCCCACCCACCCTGACCAAGGTCTTTCATAACCCTGTGGGGAGCTGCTGTCACTCCTGTGGTTTGGGAAGTGGCTCCCTGGGCCTCTTGCTGGGAACTTGGGCTGGGTTCTTCCCGAGGCCGGGCAGGGGAGTCATGGTTCTCTTTCCCCACTGAGCCTGGAGAGGAGGTGGGGAGTTGCTTGGATCTGGAAGAGGTTATTTGGGGGCGTGCAGATCATCTCCTGGGGGACCCAGGGGAGAGGGGTGAGCTGGCACCTTCCTCCACCTTGCTCTACAGCGGTCGAGTCTTCTCTTGACCCGAGAGGCGTCTCTGGGCCCCATCTCCCGGGGAGGAGGGCAGCGTGCTGGCTGCTGTGATTGGCTGGCCAGGAAAGCCAGGGTACTGGGGCCCCTGAGTGCTGCTTGTCGGGGAACGGGATTCCTCTTCCTGCCAAGTAGCTCTCGGAGATGGGAGTAGGAGGCCAGAGTCGGGAATCTGGGAGGCTCCACAGCTCTCTGTGATGAATCTGGTAGTTTTGGGCAAGTCTGAAGGTGGAGCTGGATTCCAGGGCTAGAGAGCAAGATGTTTCTGGAGGGGTTTGGGCTGGTGGAAGGGGACGTCCTTTTTGCGAAAAGATTAGCATGGGATGTGTGCCTTTATGTGAGGGCAGTTTTTTCAGAACAGGCCAAAAGTCCTCTCCTCCCACTCCCCCTGCCTGAGCTGGGGGTGGAGCGCGCCGATCGATGACTTCCTAGGTCAGAGTTGGAAGGAACATCAGAGACCAGTCAGTCCAAATAATCCTGTGCCACAGAGAAGGTGGGGGCCCAGAGGAGGAAGGAAGGGTCGTGGCTCAGTGTTGCACTGAGGATGATGAGGTGTTCTAGGGCTCAGGTGGCCTAAGAAGTTAGGGATGGGGTGGAAGCTGCCAGGGGTGTGTTCTCTGTCAAGTGAGGACTGAGGTTCTCAGGGGCTGTCCAGATAGAGGGTAGGGTGGCCACTCTCCCCCCACGCAGGACCCTATGCCTCCCGACTCCGAGCTGCCTTTCAGATGGTTTCCTTGGATGCTGGATGCTTTTCTTTGCCTTCTGAGTTAGGAGTTTGACCCCTGGGACAAGCATGGGGAGTAGAATGCTAACTTCTCTGCCCAACTTCTTCTGGCTCCAGGCCAGGCTGATTTCTGTGAGGCTTTGCCAGATGCTGAAGATCATGACACTTAGGTGGGGGCCAGGAGAGGGGCAGCTGTGACAGGGGGCTGAAAAGAGATTGGGTGGGGTTGCCATTTCTACTCCACTAAGGGGTCAAACCCATGAGTTCCTTCCTGAGATAAAACAATGAAGAAATCCTCCTGTGTGCAACTCAGAAATGGGGCTAGGGCTGGGAACCCCAGAGGAGTGGATTGGGTGGGGCTCCCAGTCTCCTTCCAGGACCCAGCAGTTGTAGGGAGGCTGGGACCAATGGAGAGATGGTTTGGCCCCTCAGGGATCACCTGGACCCATCCTGTCTGCCTTGACCTCCACTTCTCCCCCTGAGACTCAAATGACACTAGGCCCTATGGGTTTCAGCCAGAGAGGTGGAATGGGTTGCTCTATTTCAGCCCCCCACCCCAGTGTCCCCCCCAAGGGGATGTGGGTTGGGTTGGGCAACCTCCACTTTGAGGAACCTCGGGGCTGGCCCAGGGGCTGTGTCAGAGGAGGAAGGGCCTCATGCTCACCCCAGTTTCTTCAAGAGGTGTGGACTTGGCGGGCATGCTGAGTTGGGGCAGAGGCTAGCAATCTCCCCTTTCACAAATCCTTGGGATTATGGAGTCTTTCTGCTTCACACCAGAAGAGCCTCCAGTTCCTGGTGATGGTGGTCTGCAGACTTTTCTTTCAACCACAACTGGAGGCCTGCTCAGTCTTGCAGGAAGTCGAGAGAAGGCCTGGACTGTTGTACCCCAAAAAGATAACCCAGCAGGATTAAAAGAGGCAATTTATGTAAGGCATGTAGTTCTGGCATCTAGGAAGATGATCAATGGATGCTCAAGGCAAGTGCCCTTAGCTATTCCCTGCCCTGGATTCCCCATTCCACAGTGCCAGTCCTGAAGTTCAAAAGCAGACCTGGAGTCTTGACCTTCAAGTGTGATGGGCTTGGCTCCCTGTGAGACTTCCACTTTACTTCCTCCCCTTCCCTTCTTCAGCCACTGACCCCGCCCTCTTCCTCCAGGATTGGGAGGTGCTGGTCTTGGGGAAGCTCAAGTGGGACCTGGCCGCAGTGATTGCCCATGATTTCCTGGCCCTGATTCTGCACCGGCTTTCTCTGCCCCGCGACCGACAGGCCTTGGTCAAGAAGCACGCCCAGACCTTTTTGGCCCTCTGTGCTACAGGTAAGAGTCCCACACACACATGTGCCAAGCCAGGGAAATCAGAAGACTTGGGAAGGTGAGAGGGAACTAGAAGATTTGGTTTATAACCTCAAAATTTGAGAAAATCCTATCCTCCCTGAGCCCCCAGTATCAATATGGAAAAGCAGCAGAGTTGTCTGGGATCTCGGGGACACCAAGGGCTTAGAGAGAAGTGACTTGCCCAGGCTCTCTTAGTGACTAAGCTGGGAATAGAACCCAGGTCTCTTAACCTTGTGTCCATACCAGGAAGAGACCCATTCCCTCTCTGGTTCCTGGCCTGGATCACTTACTACCCTGACCCTCTCCCCGGCTGCTGTCTCACACCACTCACTGCCGGGGTGTCCCAGTATACCCATGCTCTATTCAGACAGCCTGGCACTTTCTAGGAATTAGAAGGTGCACGCTGGTATTCATCCTTGCCTCACGGTCCCTTCTCTTTCCTAGACTACACCTTTGCCATGTACCCGCCATCCATGATTGCCACGGGCAGCATCGGCGCTGCAGTGCAAGGCCTGGGTGCTTGCTCCACGTCTGGGGACGAGCTCACGGAGCTGCTGGCAGGGATCACAGGCACTGAGGTGGTGAGTGCTGGGCAGCTGGGCGAACGGCCTCTGCTCACAAGGTAGCACTTTCCCCTGAGCTTCCAGCAGAGGGTGCTGTGGGCCACCCCCAACCTGGTCTCCACTCCAGGTTTCAAGTGCCCCACCTTTGCGGCTTCTGTGGTCTTTTATCTCCTGCCTTGGTCTGGAGAAGAGCAAGTGTTGCGGGTGGGCCGAAAGGCACTGCCCCTGAGTACCCTTTTCTTGCTAAGCAGTATGCAGGAGTGGGGGTGGGGGGTTCAGTGTCAGATGTCGGGCTGCTCTCACACCCTCTTGCCACATCCTCTTGCCAGTTTCTGAGAACTGAAGGCTGATTCCTGGGGTTGGGCTGTGGCCTAACCTCCCTAGACTTCCCTGTGTGCTGGGAGCTGTCCTCCTGTACCTGCTGCCAGATGCTGGGGGAGCGGGGGAGGCGGGGGTGGGAAGCGGATCTTCCTCACCACTCCCCCTTGTCCCCAGGACTGCCTGCGGGCCTGTCAGGAGCAGATTGAAGCTGCCCTCAGGGAGAGCCTCAGGGAAGCCGCCCAGACCTCTCCCAGCCCAGCACCCAAAGCCCCCAGAGGCTCCAGCAGCCAGGGGCCCAGCCAGACCAGCACTCCCACAGACGTCACAGCCATCCACCTGTAGCCCTGGAGAGGCCCCCTCGAGTGGCTGCGGACAGCTGGAGGGGACCCTGCCACCCACCTCCCTGGCTGCAGGAATGGTATCATGCCACAGCTGAAGCCTGAGGGGGCTCCTTCCCCTTGCCCCTCGCCAGCCACAGGGGTCAGGTCCTACCTATCCCTGCAGTGTGCACTAACGGGCCTGCCTGGCCACAGCTGGGGCCAGTCCGGCTCCTCCTCTTGCCTGCACCCAGCCAGCTCAGCTCTCCTGGGGGCGGGCCGGGCTGGCCAGAGATGACATTGAAGTGTAACACATGTACCAGCATTCCTTTCCAGGGGCTCCCTTATCTCTGGGGCTCTCAACTGCCAAAATTGAACCTGAGCCCCTGGCAGAGAAAGCTTGGAGTCCTAACCACTGGACCGCCAGGGGATTCCCTAATTACTGCATTTGGATTGGGGTCTTTCTGAAGACGACTCAGATGTCCTAGACACGCGTGAGGGGCAAGAATGGATATCCCCTCTCCGAGCACTTGGAGGCCCTGCATAATCCTAGCTGCTCCTAGGGAGGGGCCCCGCCACCGTCCAGGGGCAGGAACCAACCTCCTCGCTTTGCTTTCTGCTCAGCTTCTCCTGTGTGACTGGGGGGAGGGGGGTGTCAGTGCGGAAGGAAGTTGTTTTAATTTATTAATTACTTTGAGTACAACTGTATGAGGGTGCGGTGGGGCCCTTCTCCCCCCGCCGCAGGGGTGGTAACCCTGGTGGTTGCTGTATTCCTCCACTCTGCTACTCGCTAGAGGATCTCGTGGCCAAGGAGCTGCTATGCCTGGGGTGGGGCCATGCCCTCCTCTCCCTTTGGCCCTCTGCCCCATCCTCCAGGAGTGGGGGGCGTTGCGGAATGAAGCAGGGGATGACCTGGCCATGACCAAGCCCTTTATCCAGAGAGGGAGGCAGGCCCTGTTAACACAGGTCTTTCCTGAGGCCACAAGGTCCAGGCTGGTGGCTGAGGACCATCATGCTACCTTTATAATAAAGATTCTGGAATAAAACTGACTTTGGCTTCTTGGATTACAGGGCAGTCTGTGGGAAAGCCTGTTTCTAGACTGCATGGGGTAAAAGAGGATAAAAATCAAATGTCTGGAGCAGAGGTCGTCACACCTTTTCTGTCTTAGGCCAGAGTAGATACTTCAGGCTTTGTGAGCCATATGGTCTTTGCCTGTGATATCCTAAGTTCTGCTGTAGAACCTGATGTGCGCATTTCTAAAAATCACTGCACCATGCAAAATTGCACAATTAAAGCCACATGGCTTATGGGAAAATGGGGCTTGAGACACAATACTCAAATACTTAATGAAGGACACTTTTTTTTTTTAAAGATATAGTGTTTTTACACATTAAATGGCTAAGAAACACACACTGCAATAAATATGGCCCTTTATCTTGAAAAACAAACACCTGAAGTTGGCTGTGGAAGCGGAGGTCGGAAGGATGTGGAAGGCAGGTTGTGCCACCAGATGAGGGTGTGGTGCCAACCCACAAGGTGAGCTGGGGGCATTGGCACAGGTCTGAGGGATGTGCATTTTGTGTATCATCTGGCTTGGCTCAGTGGGGGTAGTTTTTTGCTTTCATCTAGCATCTCAAGACAAAATTGCATATGAATCAAATTTGCTTTATGACCAAATAGAGTAATTAGGTTGGAACAAACTCATTTGCAAAAGCAAGTAACAGGGTTCTAGCCAGACGGCCCTGGTCTCTGCTGCAGTGGCAATGAAAGCAGAGAACATGGAAGTGGATGGGTGTGGCTGTGTCCCAATAAAACTTTATTTAGGGACACTGAAATTTAAATTTCAAATAATCTTCCCCTATCACAAAATACTGTTGTTTCTTCTCTGCCTCCCCCGACAACCATTTAAGATGTAAAAATCACTTTTCTCTCATGGACTATAAGAAAACAGGCATACACAACCCTGGTTTGCCAACCCCTGGTTAAAAGCTTTCACTGGCTAAGAAAGTTAGAAAGGGAGCTGGTCTGGTGGTGACCCAGGGTCTGACCTTTCTCATCCTGAATTTCCACCTCCCTCTAGGTGCTTTCTTCTAGCTCTTCCAACCAATCTGAGACCTTCTCGTGTTTGAACAACCTCCTGGTTGCTGGCATTCTCCCCAAGTAGCTTGTGTCAGGGGAAGGCAAAGACTGTGCCCTCTAGAGGCTGGCAGGGTGGGTAGAGCCTAGAGAAGACTCGTAGAATAAGGTGGGGGAGGTGTGTGGCTCCCGTGTAAATAGGTAAGAATCCACTGCTATGCATGAGAGGGAAGCAGTGCCCACCTCCAGCGAAACAAGGAAAGCAAAGATCTCCATCCATCACATCAAAACACTGAACTTCAATAAACACCTGCCTTTTGTCTTTATCCACCTCCCAGCGACCTGCCACAATAGCTGGAGAGGAAGGACCCATTCCGACCCTCGCTGGGACCTGGGATTGCTGGCTGTGGGACCTCAAGTCAGGTCCCAGAACTGAGCAGGGATGCAGGCCTAGTACGCAAGAGGGAACCAGCCCTCCTCAGGGCCCCCTGTCGAGAACTGGGGAGTCAGAGGCCCGCGACCTGTCTTGGCCCTGATCCGGGTCTTCAGCTGTCAAGGCTCGGAGTCACCTCCAGTCACCAGCAGGGATCCTGGAGTCCTTCCACGCTCCGCAGACCCGGACAAGCGCTGTGTCCTCACTCCATGGTGACGGGAACATCTTCAACATCTCGGGGGACGGCACTCTGCAACTCACGCCTGATCTCCGGGGACAGCTGCGGGTGGGGCTGCAGCCGGAGCAGTTCCAGTAGGGCCTCCTTCTGCTCCGCGGCCAGGTCGGCCTTGTAGCGCTGGACCAGGGTCAGGAGGCACTGGTGCCACAGCACGGGCAGCTCCCGCTTCTCCGTCCGGAAGCCCAGGAAGTGGAAGACCAGGGCGTCCAGCACTCGGTAGGGCAGCGCGTACTTCTTGTCCAGCAGCAGCCGCAGGAAGATGCTGTTGGCCCCGCTGTACTCCATCTCGGCGATTTTCAGCATGGCCGCACTAGTTGGGAAGGGAGGCAGGGAAACGCTGGGGGAAAGCTCCTCCTTACCCCCGTCCCGTGCCCCTAAACTCTGCTGTCCCTCAGGGGAAATCTCTGCATTCTTCTCCCCTCCCCTAACTCCCTCGACCTGTTACCAGGGCTACGCTGACTCATGCCAAATCCCCACCTCTGGCTCAGGCTGCTTCTGTCTCAGAGTGTATCCAAATGTCTCCACCCCAACCTGCTTTCTTCCCATGTTCCCCATTCTCTCATTCATTCAACTCTTCACTGAGAATGTGCCAGGCTCTGGGACCTTGTTCCCACGGGACTGACACTCCTGTGGAGTTATCATATACCCATCGACTTAACTGAACTGCAAACCCAAGAGCTTATGTGTGACTCCTTCCCCCGACTGTGCCCCCATCCCACCCCAAGTGCACCTCTGCTGTCTGAAGATGGGCCAATCTGTGGCTCTGCAGCCCCCAACACTACCTGGAGTGCAGCACGGGGATGGAGCACTTGGTGATGATGCTGCCCACGATGATGGCTTCCCGGAGGGTACAGGTGCCCGACTCGCACAACGGGATCAGGATGCCTGGGGAGGGGCACAGAGGCACGGTCACCCGCAGTCCAGAGTGAGAGAAAGGAGGTAATGCAGGAGCTCCAGCCCCGCCCTTTCTTAATCGCCTCCTGGGTCCCCACCTTTAAACCAGGCTCCAGGCTTGAACAGGGCCTTCTTCAGGGCCATGTAGAGGTGGAAGTTGAGTCGTTTGTACTCAGCAATGTCATCTCGTACCCGGGGGAGCAGAACCAGGTTGTAGAAGCGCTGGGCCATCCGTTCCTTTAGGTTAGAGGCGAAAATCCTAGTGGTTTTGGAAGGAAGGGGGACAATCCCAGGTTACTTGACAGAGCTGGCTCTTCAAATATCACTGTGGATGGTATTTGCATGCAAGAGATCGGATGGTCCGGGGTGGGTGTGTGTAGCTCCCAGGTCAGATTAGAGGGAATAGGAGGGGGCTGCAAGATGTACCTGAATGGGGTGAATGCTGTCCGTCTTCGGGCGAGCCAGAGCTCTGCAGACAGACAGGAACCAGCTGTTCACCTTCCCCTCTCTATCAGGGGTCCCCTGTACCCTGCTGTGACTAGGGACCTGCACACGCCTGGGAAGCCACAGACTTTTGAGGCCACCCTGACACCGCAGAGTTGTGTCCCTGTAGTTAGGAGCCTCTCCCCTAGAAACTCATCACAGGACGTTCTTAACAGGATCTTGGCCCCAGAAAAGGAAACAGGAAAAGCTGAGGAAGTGATGCCATAAAGAAGCACAAGAGAGCGCTCTGGGAGGGAATGTAAAGACAGAGGGAGGGAAAGCCTGTTCTTCCCGCACCCAGCCCTTCCTACAGACCCAAGGCTGCCCCGACCCCCATCAGCCCTACCTCGTGGCCTGGTACATGGCAGCAGCGGTCCAGGCCTCAGGCTCTGTGATGTAGAGGATCTGCTCCCAGTTGGAGAGTGCAGGGATGATCTTAAAGGCCTTGGGCAGTTTCCCACTGCGGTACTTAGACAACACCTGGGCAGGAGAGAACAGAACCCTCATCTTCACTGACGTACACACTGCTTGTCAGGGCCCCATCTGAGGTCCTCGCGTCCATTAACTCACTTAATCCTCACAACCATCTTGTGACGAGGTTCTAGTATCATCCTCATTTTTCAGTGGGGAATTGAGACTAGAGTCATAAGCTGGGGAGCAGGACCCCTAAGCCCGCCCGCAGTCTACAAGAGATGTGGGCCCCAAGAGCCCTGGTGGGGGTATCCAGTCATGGCTCTCCTCAGTCCTTACTTACCTCCCGAACCCCTCTGTAGACCTCTAGGACGCGGGGGTCCAGCTGGGGCACAGGGAAGCCTGACACCTCGGACATGACCGTTTCGACTTCCGTCTGCTTCTCAGTTAACTTCTCCATGATGATGTCAGCCAGGGTGCGCCTGGGGGAACAGGAGGGAGGGAGGGGGCGGCAGGGCCGTGTTCTCAGTCTAGGGAGCTCTGGACGCCCCACACCGTCTATCGAGAGCCCTCATAAACCTGCAACCTTGCTGGGAAGCGTGACTGAGGTCTACTCCGCTGGGCCCACCCCCCCAGCAGAGAGTCCCTACAGAGCACAAAGGACCCGGCAGTCATTCAGCTGAGGATGGAGCTGCATGGAGGGGAGGAATCTGGGCTCTGAAGGCGACTGCTGGGTTCAGGTCGTGGCTCCTCGGCTCCCTGCGTGACCTTGGGCAGGCTACTCTGCCTCTCTAAGCCTCAGCTCCCTCCCCTATAAAACAGGGATGATAACATACCTACCCGCATAAAGGTAACACATGGAGTAAAACCCTGCTCTGACCTCTTCAGAGTGCCAGACACACCTCAGTGATATACCTGTGATATATTTCTGGGAGCTGGGATCATTAGGGAGAGAGCACGGCATACCCTTTCCCCTGTTTCAATTTATTAAAATTGATGGGGAGAGGTCCAAGATGATGATCTGTTTATTCCAACCTCCTTACACACAATCTGACTGTGATGATTCACAATTATCATTACATTGGGCTTCGGTACAATAAAGGCATCTTCAGGGGCTGCTGAAGTCTATTTAAAAACCAGTCTTTGGAGGGCAGGACTTCCCAGATGTCCCCTTCCACCACAGCACTATAAAGCAATGTATGGCAAAAACCAGACGTACCCTTGTACCAGCTGTGCAACAGACATGGTAACTGATAGGCAGAGGGGTCAGTAACCCACCCATGGTCTCTCAGCTCTTGAGTGGGGGAAATAGTCAAAGCCTGTCTTTCAAGGTCTGAAGGTCAGGTACCTTACAGTATACACGTGCCCCCAAGCTCAGCGGCCTCTGACTGCTGAGTCCATGTGGGTCTAGCCGGCTGTCACCCCTCAAGACTGCCAGGAGCCCCTGTTCCTAGCAGTTTTACTCTTCTGTTGAAAACCACCCTGGCAAGCTTGTCAGAATGAGCTGCCAAAGCAGAGTTACAGGTGCTGAATGAGAGCCTGAGAGCCTCTCTGGAGAGACCCGCACACGTGCCGTGATATCCCCCTCAGATCCTGGGCAGCAGGGCTGGGAAAGGGGCTCAGGCCTGCACTGTGCCCTCAAATACACAGCTGCAGAACTTGCTGTCCAGCCCCTCTTGTCTTTTCATAGCAATGATAGCAACGATACTAATATACTAATGATACTAGCATGCGTGAACCCACAAACAGCCTGAAGAACCAAGAACAGCATCAGAATGAAGTGGTTGAGGGCCCTTATCAGAGATGCCTCTCTCCTGGGCCAAAACCCATGGCCTCTGGAGCCTGACCATAGGAGCTTAAAAACCTACATGTTTTTGACCCAGCACTTACTGAAGATAAGAATAAATCAGTGGTTCTAATTTATTAGAACCACTAATTTATTATCTGGGGGATGATTTTGTCCTTTAGGGGACATCTGACAACGTCTGGTGACATTTCTGGTTATCACAGTGTCGGGGAGGGGATCACTACTGGTATCCAGTGGGTACAGGTCAGGAATGTTGTTTAATAGCCTACACTGCACAGGACAGCCTCCACAGAAGAGAACTATCCAGCCCCAAATACCAGTGGTGCAAGGGCTGGAAAACCCTGGATAAAATGACAGCTAGGGTATGAAAGAGATGTGGCCAAAGAAACCAAGCTTATTGCTAAGAAAACTGAGCATACCAAGACCAAATGCAATGGGACAGATTGCCCAGAGACAGAATAAGGCCTTGCAGCGATGTCACCAGGTAATCCAGACAGTTCAAAGACAGGTGGACAGAGGGGGAGGAGCTATTTTGAGTCTGCATCATTCTCGTTCAGAGCAGTCCTCAGAGGATGCGCCACTTTTGTCAAGGTGGCTCCCCAAACTGGCAATGCTCAGGCCCTTCCCAGAGATGGGGACTCAAAACTCTGCCAGAACACACTCTCCTCTGCATCTCAAGTTTCTTTCCTACATAGCTGCTACCAGGAGCTGCTCTCCCAAATCCCGGGCCGTGCCAGCTCTACCTGGCAGGAGGGTTCTTATTCATGAACATCTCAATGGCACGCTCATCCTCGGGGTCCACGACCACCTCTGCCTGGTAGCCCGGCCCTGCCATCGTGGCAGCCTTCTCCAGGGTGGGCCACTCTTCGTCATCTGATCCATCCTGCGGCACTCCTGGACCTGGAAGAGGGAGGTGAAATGGGTGAGCGTGGCCAAGCAGTGGGTGAGGAATTCAGAGGTCAACTCAACTTTAACCATTTTGGATTATGGTCTGGGCCTCACACATGCTTGTAATAAATGCACACTACCTTCCAGTCCCCATGGGTGTGCAATCCTGCTTGAGAACCAAAATATACATGTATGAACCAATGAGACAGTGACAGTAGGAAACGAGAGCGAACATACGAAACTGTTACATAACATACATAACCACCATAACCATAAGGAGTTGCTACTATTATTACACCCAGTTTCAGATGGGGATGCTGAAGCACAGGAAAGTTGACTGACTTGCCTACCGCAGGCAGTCTGGGTCTAGATTATACATTCACCACCTCTCTCTCACACGCATGGTGGGGCTTGATTAGTGTCACCATGTATATCATTGTGACATGTGTATCACAATGCAGAGACGATGTATACCACAGGCACTCAGAAGAGACGATGGATGCTAAGGATGCCTAGGCTCTGGATGGGCAGTATGGGAGCTGGAGGAGTGTGTTCTAGACCTGGGTACCACTGGCAGGAGGGCTTGTTGGGAAGCCCAAGAGTGTCTGCTAGGAATTCTCTGGTGGTCTAGTGGTTTGGACTCCATGCTTTCACTGCAGGAAGCGAGAAATACAATCCATGCCATGGTTGGGGAACCAAGATCCCACACGGCCTGGAGTGCAGCACACACACACACACAACCCCCAGAGATACTGTGTGATAAAAGCTAAATAAGGGGGGAGGGTTACACATACCAGATGTTCTGTCTCACATGCTAACAACTCCCAGATCTGTACCTGTAGGGTTACGATCTCTCTTTGCTCCAGACCCTAACGCCAGCTGCCTCTTGTACAGCTTGTTCATGGATGACCCGCAGGCACTTCAATCTTCAATCACTCCCTTTCCCTCCTGGGTCTACACTACTCACCGTGTTCCACATCTGAGTAAATGGAACCACCATCCAGTCAACACTAAGCCAGAACCTAGGCAGCAGACCTGCCTTGTCCACTGCCCCCGACTCCCAACACCCAGTCAACTACCAAGTCCTTTTCCACTGAACCTCACACAATCTCTCTTGAAGCTTTCACAGCCCTGTCTAAGCCTAGGTCAGTATCACCTCTTGTCTAGATTAATTCCACAGTCCCCAAACTGGTCTCCTTAGTCTCTATTGTTTCCCACTCTTCAGGGCAGCCACTGAGACTTCTGTAGCTTTTGCTCTTATCTACCTCACCATCATTCAGCAAACACTGAGAGTGTCTACCATATGTGAGGCACTGTTGTGGGTGCCAGCAAACAAGAGGAAAACATTTTGCCCTTACAGAACTTACGTTCTCATGGTGGACACAGACAATGAACTAATACGATATACGTTATGTTAAAAAAAAACAAATGCCACGACCAAGAAATACAGCAGAGTAGAGAAGTTGTGAGTGTGGAGACAGGGGTGATGTGTTGCAATTTTTAATGGAATGGTCAGGATAGGCCTCTCTGAGCAGGTGAAGAAATTAAGGGAGGAAACCAATAGGTGTATGAGGACAGAAGGACCTGCCAGGGTGAAGGCCCTAACTTGCCATGTTTAAGGAACAATGAAGCCTATGTGAATGGACTTGAGTTGATGATACCATCCAACCATCTCATCCTCTGTCGTCCCTTTCTCTTCCTGCCCTCAATCTTTCGCAGCATCAGTCTTTTCCAGTGAGTCAGCTCTTCACATCAGGTGGCCAAAGTATTGCAGCTTCAGCATCAGTCCTTCCAATGAATATTCAGGACTGATTTCCTTTAGAATTGACTGGTTTGATATGGATGGAGAGAAGAGGGCGGTGGGGGAAAGGAGTAGGAGAGGTCAGACTGACAACAGGTGCAGATCATACAGGTCTCTGTAGATGAGGTAATCCTCGAGTTGCTGAGCTGAGAGTACACTGTGGTCGATACGGGATACTCAGTAAGAGGCTACTGCAATCATCCAGGTGAGAGAGCACTGTGGTTTGAACAGGATGGTGTTCCAAGATGGTGCCAAGTGATCGGATTCTGGATATATTTTAAAGGTAAGAGTCAACAGGACTTCCTAATTGATTAGATATGGAGCGAGAAAGAGACAAGTCTGAGTTTTCTGTCTGGAGCAAATGGAAGGACATCGTGCCATTAATTGCGGTGAAGTGGATTGGGAGTGGAGCAGGTTTGGCAAGATGGTCAGGATTTCTGTTCTGGACATGCTAAATCTGAGATGTTTCTTAGACTTCAAATCAGAGAAGCTGAAGAGAGAGCTGAAATACAAGAATTTGGGTTTCATGGAAGAGATCTAGGCTGGAATATCAACTTGGAAGCAGTTAACAAATAGATAGGATTTAAACCTTGAACCTGATAATAGCACCAGAGAAGTCGTCAGAGGCCTTCAGAGAATAGCTCCAAGGATGGAACCCTATGGCGCTATAATAAGAGGTTGGTGACAAAAGAGGAGTCAGCAGAGGGAGTTCCCTGGTGGCCTAGTATAAGGATTCTGGGCTTTCACTGCTGGGGCTCAGGGTTCAATCCCTGGTGGGGGAACCAAGATCTCACCAGCCAGGTGTTGGGAGGCGGAGAATAGGAGCCAGCAAAGAATACTGAGAGGTGCGTGAGTGTACTCAGTCGTGTCTGACTCTTTGCGACCCTGTGGACTTTTCCTGACTGTAGTTCGCCAGGCTCCCCTGTCCATGGGATTCTCCAGGTGGGTTGCCATTTCCTTCTCCAGGGGATCTTCCTGACCCAGGGATCGAACCAGCATCTCTTGCATTGGCAGGTGGGTTCTTTACTACTGCACTACTTGGGAAGCCCACTGAGAGGTGAAAAACTAGTAAAACAGGGATGTGATGTCTTAGAAGCTGAGTACAGATACTGTAGCAAAGAGGCTAGTGTTTGTGAACACTGCTCTCAGACAAATGAAAGATGAGAGTTGACAAATAGATTAAGCAACTTGGAGGTCAACACTCTCAGCATAAAAACAAACAAACAAAATGACCATCTTTTAATTAATTTCTCTCCCTTTCTATTCCTTAAACAATATTGTTCTTTGTGCTCAGAGCACTCCCCACTTTTCAGTTCTCAGCACAAAGATCATGCAATCTAGGAAGCCTGACTCCCAAGACGAATGCTATCGTTATCAGGGAAACTATACTTTATCACGAGTGCATTATTCTAATTGCTTATTTAATTCCCCCTCTCTTGGGCTACACTGTAAGATCCTGTAGTCAAGTATACCTTTATCCTATTTACATTTTTTTACCTAAACTATCTAAACTCCTAGCACGGTGGGATGTGCGTAGTAGACATTCCATGATTACTTACAAAACATAAATAAATGCTAGGAGAACTTAGCGGCCTGAGTAACCACTTCCTGTTGGCCTAAACTCGGGGATGCCTAAAAGAGTGCCACTCTAAGGAGTGGGCGTGGAGGGCTCCGGCAACCCTCAATCTGCCCCAGAGCTGGGTCTCCCACCCCATTACCTTTGCCAAGGTCCTCATTTTTTTGTTTTATGTTTTTTTTAATTCCAAGTTAGTCCCCTGCCGGACACCTTTCAGCCGTCCACCCCAGCTACCCACCCTTCTCCTCGTACCCCATCCCCGCCACTCACCCAGCCGCGTGGTGCGCTCCCGCGGCGGCGCGGGCCTGTCCCCGCTCCCATGCTCAGCCTCGAGCTCCTCTTGCTGCTGCCGCGCTTGCTGCAAAATCCGTCGGGTCAGCCGGGGCCCGACGTACTCTTCCTCTTCGTCTCCGGTTCCGCGACCCCGCCGTTTTTCTCGGGCTCCTGCCCGCACCGCCTCCCCAGCCAGGATCTGCTCGGCCAGCGGCGCATGCTTTTCCTGACCCCCGGCCCCACGGGCCGCCTTGAACTTGGGCATTTTTTGCGAAAACCGGGCCGTAAAGTTTCCCACGTGGGTATGGAGGAGAAAAAAAAAAAAAAAAAAAGCCCTGCGTGCGCTTGCGCAGTAAACACCCAGCGTCCAAGAGCCCACCTGAGCTCACAGCGCCCCCTCGCGTCTGGAGGCCGGGTGTGCCAGAAGTCCCGTCCCATTCCCCAAAAAGAGCTCACGGGTCCTGGAGCTGGATCCTCCCGAATTTAACGTTGGCTTCTCTAAGTGGTTGTAGTCCGAGCTACACTTTCCTAGTTTCCTGGATCTGGGTGGGGGTGGGGGCGGAGTCGGACAGTGACGTCACCGAAGGACCTAGACACGCCCCCATTCCGCCTGAGCGCGTCGACTGGGCGCTGTGTTTTTACGTAAGTTCCGGAGCGCCTCCCTCCGTCGGAGCTCGCTTTAGCGAGGTGGTTTCACCTCGTGTGGGCTGCTGGAGCACACTGCGTTTCACTTGTTTGATCCTCCCATCCTCCTGGCCCGACACCATGGGAGTGACTTGGTAGGACTTCAAAGGACTTTGTGGGGCGGGGTTTGGGGGCTTGAAGGCCCCTGGAGCCTCGAATATACCCGGGAGGAGGATCCCGACCAGGGTCCGCAGTCCCCCGGAAGATGAGCAAAATATCCTCGGATTGTGTGGGTGAGGGGGCCACCGTGAGGGCTGCAGAATCTGCAGGCCCTTTTCCTCGGAGATTAGCCCCTTCTTCCTGGAAGGCGGCAGGTAAAAGGGTTTAAGAACCCGTTTAATGGTCGTGTACCTCCTTCCTTTTTTCTTGGTACAATTTCTTGACCTTGAAGCCCGGGGTAGAACTAGGGTTGAAAGTAGGATGTCGGGACTCGGACCCATCTGCAGGCAGGGCTTGGATGGGTAGGGGATAGGCAACAAGGAGATAGTTATCTTTTTTAGGTTTTTGCCTGCCCCTCCCTACAGCCACTAAATGCAGTTAGATCAGCATGTGTCCGGTTCTAGTTTGGCCCTCGTAAGATCTTGAGTCTGGAGGGAAAAAAGGAGCTGTTGGGAATTAGGAGACAGGAATTCCAAGCACATCACCTCTTCAGGGCCTGTTTCCTATTCTGTTTAATTACACGGTTGGTTTAGTTTCTGTGGACTTATTTCTAACATGTTATAAGTCAGTGTGGCAGGGAAAGGTATGGGCTTAATTCTCTTGGAGTCATTCGTTCCAAAATGCTAGATTTCAGGGCTTTAAAAAATATATGTCTTGAGCATCTCTCCCAGAGAGGGCTTAGAGGCCAGGTTATCTGAAGACAGTGGCTCTAGGATTCTCATTTAAGACCCTGTGGGATCTCCTCCTGGTAGCCCAGGTCTTGCAGATTTGTCAGTGTCTGCACATTTGCTTCCTGAAGTTGACATCATGAGCCTCTTTCAAAGTCCTGTACTGTAAGAGGGATGGGAAGAATGGGAATGAAAAGTTTGCTAGGGTCTTTTATGGCAGTCCAGTGGTTAACACTCCACGCTTCCACTGCGGGAGGCACCTTCTACTTCAGTGGGCACGGGTTCAATCCCTGATTGAGGAATTAGATCCTGCAGGGCTTGTGGCACAACCGAAAAAAAAAAAAATTTGCTGCAAAGAGGCATGAAACCCTGGAAGTACCTGTTCTTTCAGGGCAGAAGGCAAGCGGGGAAAGGGTTCTCTGTTGGGATGCTTCTCAACTTTTTCAGGCTTCTAGGACTTCTGACCGCAGTAGCATCACCTTAGGGATTCTCTTATATTTCAGAATAAGGCACATCATCATCATTACTTGTTAGTGCTTTTTCTGATGGAGATTAGAGACAGTTTTAGCAACAGTAGGACTCTATTGCTTCATTTAGTTTATTTTGGTTGATCATAAAAGTAATGCAGTGTCCCCCAACATTCAGCCACATATGATTGTACTTAAGATTTTTAAAAAGCCAGTCGCACTTGAACTATTATTTATTAACGTCTTGTTTTAATCCTCTTTCTTCTCCATAAAAGTATTTTAACAGACAACTGTATTCCTGGGGAAGCATTCTGGTAGAGTTAAGAGCACAGACGTGGAGCCAGCTTGCCTGGCTTTGACTCTTGGCCACACCACACCAAGCTTTGTGACCTTGTGCGAGTTATTCAACCCCTGTGTACTTCACTTTCCTCATTGGTAACAAAGAGATAATTGTATATCTTATGGGGCTGATGTGAGGATTCAAAGAGTTAGTTCATTGAAAGGTCTTTAGGTACTACCTGGCACATAGTTGGTCCTTGGTGATTGTTACCTGCCACTCTGTAAAGGGGGAGCCAGTTTCCCTCACCATAGAAGGAAATCTTGGAAATGACTTTTTGTTTTGTTGTTTTGGTTAAATTCGTGTACATGCTGTTGCCTTTCACTTCCAAGGATTAGAAACTTGAGGCTTGCTTTCTCTTTGCTCCCAGGATCCTTAAAACTTTCTGCCTTGATGGAAATGTTCTGTATTAGCACTGCTCCCAGCCACTTGTAGCTGCCAAGCCTTGAAATGTGGGTTTTGCAGCTGAGGAGTTGAGGTTTTAATTTGTTTTATTCATTTAAGTGTAAATAGTCGCATGTGGCTTGTGGCTACTGTGCTGGACAGCTTGCATGCAAAGTGTTAAAGAGAGTAATAATAATTGGAATAATAATTCCAAGTTGAGGCTTTCTTCTTAATGTAGTCAAAACTGAAAGAAACGCGGAAGAAATCCCTTTCTCATCGTGTGACTGTGTTACTGAACGCTCAGCCTGTGTGCCACCTAAAATCTTCTGTGGAATGTTGGCATGCTTGCCACACTCGGTAAACGGAGGTGCTCTAGACAGGAAGTTCAAAGCACTGGTATGCGTCCTGAGACCTGCTCTGGTTCTTAGTGGAGTTCTCTTAGTGGAGACTGTGGGCCTCTGTTTCCTTCTTTTTAAAATGAGAAGTTTCGGGTTAGTGGTGTCTATGCACATTCAGGCCCTGATGAGCTATGATTCTGCAGGCTCGTGAACGACTCATTGATGATTTTGGTCCTTTTCCGTCCAGTGTGTCCCAGATGCCCGTGGCTGAGGGCAAGAGTGTCCAGCAGACTGTGGAGCTCCTCACCCGGAAATTGGAGATGCTTGGAGCAGAGAAGCAAGGAACATTTTGTGTGGACTGTGAGACCTACCACACAGCTGCCTCTACCCTGGGCAGCCAAGGTCAGTGAGCGTTGGGCCTGTGGGATGGCTGGAACCTGTTTTGGAGTTAATAGATGTTCATGTTCATTGGAATCTTTCTGCTCTTCTGCTGAGGGTGGCGTTCTTGGATATGTGGTATATGTGTTTCTGAATTCATTAATTTTTCCCTTCATCTCTTAGTCTGGGCCTGTGTTATAGTCTTTTTGCACTTTTAAAGCAATTTTCATTTCTCAAAGTGTTGATCACTAATTTTCTCAGAATCATCTGGGTTGCTTGTTAGAGGTGCAGATTCCTGGCCCAGCTTACAGACTCACTGGTAATCAGTCATAATCTATATTATAGTAAGTTTCACAGGTGATCTGTATGCACTCCAAAGTTTGAAAAAGTCTCTTTTTAAGCTCAGAAGCCTTTGTATATGATTCTGTTGGAGCTTTAGAATTTGGGGAACTTTCTGTAGAAAAACTTCCTGTTTCCCACACCTCGCCAGTGGCCTTGGCTACCACCTTAGCATAACCTTGATAGATGAATTAACTTTTGTTTTAAATGTATTTCGAATTGAGATGTGTTGTGGCTGGTGGTGGTGGTGGTGGTAGGGAGGTAAAGAGGATCTCTGAATAGGAGCTAGGGAACCTGGGTTCTTTTAGTCTTGGCTCTTCAGTAACTTGACTTTGGATGGTTCCATAGCACAGTGAATAAGCCTAAACCATGGAACCAGGTAACGGAGTCCTGCCTGCCACAACTAACTGCATCTTTAGGTAATTCTGCAGTCTGTGACTGTTTCTGTGCAGGTCAGTTGCCTATTTCCCCAGGGATTTATTCCCTGCCCTGCTCCTATGAACTACATTTGCCCAGCCCCCATTTAGTTCCCTTTGGCCAGTGAAAGGCACTGGCAAAAATTGGAGGGAAAAAGAGAGACAGCCTCTTTCCCTGTCCCTCTGCCTTGGGCTGTGTCTCTGGCTGTGACTGTGTTTCTTCCCCCTGTTAGGCAACCCTTGTTCCTGGCTCTCAGAAGAGTGCATCTGCCCTTTTTCCTTCCAGCCCTAGGGATGGTAGCGGCTCCGTGTGTTAAATCTTTGGGTGACCTCACTATTCCATTGGATTTTTCAGTTCTACCAACTCCTGTATGTTGTTCCCTGTATTAAACCCCTTCTAAAGAAACTTACCTGTGTGGGCTCTGTTTTTTCACCCTTCCCAGTACAGTTGTCTGCAAAATGAAGATAATTCCAGTATTTATCTCCTAGTTAAATAAGGTAGTACACACAAAGCCCTTCGAACCAAGGTTGTCATGGAATAAATAGCTAATAAATGGTAGGTTAAGAGCTGTACTGAATTTCATGATCAGTGCAATTGCAATGTTAACATTTGTTTTGGCTGCAAAAAGCAGAATATAAGAATCAAAAGAGAGAACAGTTAATGAAAGCATCTGGAAAACAGAACACTAGTATACAGATAAAAGGTGACATGCTACTTCTGTAACACTCCCTGGCTTGGGCTCTGTTTTCCTGATCAGACCTTTGCTTTCAAGGAGCTACAGTCTAGTTGGAGAAACAGCAGGTTCTCAGCGGGCAGTGGGGTAGGATGGAAGGAGGTCAGGACGCCTGGATTAGAGTTCTAGTTCTGTCGCTTACCGGCTCTGTGCCTTTAAATCAGAAGTTCTCACACTGTCTATCTTTAGCATCACCTAGAGGGAAGGCTTGTTATCACACAGATGGATGGGTTCCCCTCTCCTCCCCACCCCCGCAGAGTTTCTGACCCAGTGGGTGTGGGGTGGGGTGGAGAATATACATTTCTAACAGATTCCCAGGTAGTGATGTGGGTGCTGGCTGGTTGGGGGCCAAAAGCTTTTCAGAATTTTTTCAAGAGAGTAAAAACACTTCCAGACTCCTGTAATATGAATTAAGTATGTAATCACAGTGAGTCTGCACAAGAACAGAATGACAGATTGGCTTTGGATATCTCTATTGGTGGATTAAAATGTTTGGAACTAGGCTTCCCAGGTAAAAGGTGTGAATATGCAGCAGGCAGTTGGGAGGATGTGGGGCGAGGTTGGTGCGGAGCCGATTGCGTTCAGGCAGTGGTAGCACAGTGGAGGCCTGCATAGAGGCCACATCACCCACCACCTGTCTCTGCACTCATTCCATTGCTGCACCCTCATCCCTGCCTGAATCCTACCCTCCCTTCGTATCTTACTTCAGGTCCTGTTTTTTCCATGAAGGTTCTTCCAACTGACTCTTGCCGCTTTGACACTTCCTTCCCTGAAGTCTTTCCTTCCCTCCAAAGACTTCTGGTCTATCATCAGGCAAACACTTTGGTTTCATGGTCTTTTTAAAAGTTTTCCACCTATCTTCAATGAAAGTGAAAGTCAGTCAGTCGTGTCTGACTCTTTGCAACCCCATGGACTATATAGTTTATGGAATTCTCCAGGCCGGAATACTGGAGTGGGGAGTTGTTCCTTTCTCCAGGTGATCTTCCCAGCCCAGGAATTGAACCTAGGTCTCCTGCATTGCAGGCAGATTCTTCACCAGCTGAGCCACAAGGGAAGTCCAAGAATACTGGAGTGGGTAGCCTATCCCTTCTCTAGCGGATCTTCCCGATCCAGGAATTGAACAGGGGTCTCCTGAA
This sequence comes from Dama dama, assembly GCF_033118175.1. Classification (NCBI taxonomy): domain Eukaryota; kingdom Metazoa; phylum Chordata; class Mammalia; order Artiodactyla; family Cervidae; genus Dama; species Dama dama. The sequence continues at coordinate 18,078,200 of NC_083687.1, read as the reverse complement.
CTGCAGGCGGATTCTTTACCAACTGAGCTATCAGGGAAGGACAATGACAGTTTTCAGTGAGATTGTCAGCTGCTTGAGGCCAGGGGCTAAGTCCTCTACTTACATGCCTCTTCAGCCCTAGCAGAGTGTCAGGGCTAGTTTAAAGACTTGGAAAACTCACTTCCCAGGGACTGGAACCGGTGAGCTGGGATTTAAAACTGGATCTTCTGATCTAGATTCCAAGTTCTTTCTGCTACAGTTGTACTGCTTGCTTCCTAAGTTGGCTAGATGTCTTAAAATTCTCCAAAGGCCCCCTGTTGTCTTTAGGATGAAGTCTAAACTTGGGCACAGAAGACAAGGCTCTGGCCTCCCGTCCAGCCTCGTGTTCAGATTCTCCCCTGTGCTGCTTCTGTGTGGCCATTTCCTCTGTTTCAAAGAGGGAGGAGGCCAAGGAAGGGAGTGATGGGCAAAGAAGAGAGCAGCTGCTTCGTGTGGTGTGCTCAAATGCTGTTACTTTTATTTTCCTTGTTATGTAATATAAGACTATACAGAAGACCATATGTAAATCTTGTGTGAGTTATTAATCATCATCGTTAATCATCCATCTGTGCATCACTCAACTTAAGAGTTAAACCAGGGACTTCCCTGGTGGTCCAGTGGTTAAGATTCTGTGCTTCAACTGCCGGGGGTGCAGGTTAGATCCCTGGCCAGGGAAATTCCACATGCTGTATGGTGTGGCTAAAAGAAAAAAGAGCAAGAGAGAAGAAAATAGAAACTAAAAACCAAAATGCATAACAACCAGGATGCAAAAATGCAGGGTTCACTACAAATAAGTGCAAAACTTACTCCCAACTATCAGAAATAAATATAAAAGCTGGAAAAAAAAAAAGTGAATTAAACCATTATCCGGACCGTCAAAAGTTCCAGTGTGCCCATCACCTTTTTCTGTAGATCGGGTGGGTTCTGCCACATGCTGCCTGGCCTCTGGTCCTCGCTGGAAAAGGCTGTTGGTGAGGGCCTTCCCTCCTCCACCCTCCAGGACTGCTGGGGCGATGCTGGATTGTCTCCTGGCCCCGTTCAGCACTTTGGCCTCTACTCCGGCATGTGCTGAGGAAGGTCTTGTCGCTGAGCAGGATCTCCATCCCTTGCAGGTCAGGCCGGGAAGCTGATGTATGTGATGCACAATTCCGAGTACCCTTTGAGCTGCTTCGCCCTCTTTGAGAATGGCCCTTGCCTGGTTGCCGACACCAACTTTGACGTGCTCATGGTGAAACTCAAGGGCTTTTTCCAGAGTGCCAAGGCCAGCAAGATCGAGACCCGGGGCACCCGTTACCAGTACTGTGACTTCCTAGTGAAGGTGGGCACGGTCACAATGGGGCCCAGTGCCCGAGGCATCTCCGTGGAGGTAAGACCTCGGTGAACTAGAGCAGATGTGGTGAAGGGCCTGGCTCTGCAGATTCCCGCGACCCTGAATGCAGGCAGAGGAGTCTGCCTCCCTGATTCCTGTCTGCAGAGCAGCTGCGCTTCCTTACCCTGCATTTTTTATCCTTTCTTTAATCACTTAGGGATGCTCTAGGCCAGGATGGGAATGGGGATCTGGATTCACAGCAGGTAGAAAGCTTAGGAAGGCTGGCTTGCTGGAGAAGAGGAGGGATGGTCAAGGAGGGGCAGGTAAACTATTACACAGAGGGACCACTCAAAGTTTTGAAGCAAAGATGTGCCCTTCCCTTTGACATGCTGTCTACTTTCTTTCATGGTATGTGTGATGATTTCATCTATGACATATATTGAAAATGACAGAGATGGAGTGTGACAGTAGCTGGCTTTGGGACCAGTGAGAGTCTGCACCATCTACCACAGTCCCAGCACTGTGTGAGATTAAAAAAAAAAAAAAAAAGAATAAACTACAGGGCCTTCCTTTTGAACATTTATGACTTAGTAAGAGAGCCAGGCCCAAACATGCGAGCTGTTTTTGAAGTTAGTCTGTAAGAAATGCCATAAAGGCAGCACAAATTGCTCTGGGAGTTCAGGGCAGAGAGCACTGCTGACTCAGAGGACTGTGATACCTCCTGCAGGAGTAGCCTTTAAGGAGGGATTTAAAATGTGGAGACCTGGGGATAGGTAAGTCCTCAAAAGCAGCACAGGTGGAGAAAAGGGCATTAGTGGTCATGACTACTGAGAAACTCCAGGGACCTCTAGAGCTAAGATGTCCTGACTCTTTTCATTCATAACACACAGAGAATTTGCCAAGACCCACGGGGTACCCAGTGTTTGTTTGTCCTCCACATTTTCTACTTTGTAACACAAATGCACCTGGCAGTTTCTTTATTTCTCCTTGTAGTTGCCGGTAATTTCCCCTGCCATCTCTCCAGTGAAAAACTGGGAGAGGAGAATGAGCAAGCCTAAGATCTGTATCCTTCAGCCCCTGTCACATGAGTTGGGAAATTGTTTCTTAGGGTCAGAGCCCAGGTTGTATCTACCTTGGGAGTAACGGTTGGTCTTGAAGTCACTTATGGGCCTATGTGGCTACTTTGCCCTCTTGTCAATTCCCCCAAATCACACACACTCACAGACTCTCCTGCTCTTCATTTTCTCTCATAAATTTTCCCGAGCTGTCCATGAATCTACACCCATCATAGCTGGGACTATAAAGTTCAGAGATAATTTGAAGGGACCGAGCTGTGCTTCTGGGTCTTGTGCGTAGGGCTGTGTGTTGATAATCCCAAGCTGAAAATGTTTGAGCTTAAAGGGTACAGTGCTGAGGGTTTCAAATTCCTGGTGTTTGAGCTGGATATTTCCTGCGGGGCAGTTGTGGGTTGGAAGGTGTGTGTCGTGGTCTCCGGGTTGGGGAAGATGGATGCAGAGGGCAGACGACCTGTCCTTGCCCTCACTCACCTTCCATCTCCCTTCTCTTGGTCCCCAGGTGGAGTATGGCCCCTGTGTGGTAGCTAGCGACTGCTGGAGCCTGTTGCTGGAGTTCCTGCAGAGCTTTCTAGGCAGCCACACCCCAGGGGCACCTGCTGTGTTTGGGAACAGACACGATGCGGTCTACAGCCCAGCGGACACCATGGTCCAGTACATGGAACTCTTCAACAAGATCCGCAAGCAGCAGCAGGTGCCGGTGGCGGGGATTCGTTAGCGACTGGCAGCTGCTGGGCTGAGCTCTGTCACTGGGGGGCGGGGGGGAGGGCGGGAGTGTCACAGAAGGAGCAGGAGCTGCACCCTCAGGCCTCAGGACCCTGGAAATCCTGGGCAGACGGCAAGGTGTCCCTCCCTGTCTAGTTCCCAGCTGTGGCTTTTGTTCTGGGGCGCTGGACTCCCCTCCACTGACCCTCACACACAGTCCCTCCTGCGCCTCCCCCACCACAGCTGTTTCAGCCCCTGCCTTGCTGGGCTTGGCCTATCCTCAGGAACAGTGATTATCCAGGGCGGAGACGTCTGGCGCTCTCCTGCTTTAGGGGAAAAGGTCGGATGGGGGTCCTGCTGAGTATCGGTGGGAAGGCAGTCTGTGTCACCAGCTCCTGAGGATTTGGTCCAGGTCCACAGTGGACTGTGTTGCGTTTGGGCTGCGCTCAGAGGATGTGGTTGGGCCTTTCCTGGAGAAGGAGCAGGAGGCCAAGCTTATTTGATGGCTGTCATTTTCTGACCTGTTTGCTGAGGTAAATCGTGAGTTCAGTTTTCTAGGGTGTTGCCTGAGTCCTCTGAAATCTCCAGTCTGGCCATCTTTCCCTTCTGTAGTGAATGATACCAAAGCACAGGCTAAGCGGCTATAAGGAGAACCTAAAGTACAGAGGCTCTTAGGAGTTTATTTTTCTCTTCTCTAATAGCACAGAGGGAATTAGATAGTCCAGGGCAGACTTAACTCCACAGGGTCATCAGGAACTTGGTTTCCTTTGAGCCTGCTGTTCAGCCACCCCTGGGGTGTTGCCCTTGGGCGGTTCAGCGCATCATCAGCTACATGTCCGGTTCCCCTGGGATAAGAGAGAGAGAACAGTTTTCTTTTATAAAGGCCATGACCTGGAGTTGCTCCAGTCACTCTGGCTACACCTGGCTGAGAGGAGCTCTGGGACGGAGAGCCTCTTATTTGGGTGGTCATGTGCCCAGTTAAAATGCCGGGGGTTCTGTGACTGAAAGGTGAAGGAGAAAATGGCTGTGGGGGCCCAGTTAGTAGCCTCTGCTCCAGGGAGCTCAATGGATGTGCCCAAGATTATTCTTGCTATTTTGCAAAGAGCACCCCTGTAAGTAAGCCATTTGTTTCTGAGTTGTATTGGGATGGGGCTGATGTCAGAGCCACCTTAGCTGGATTATTCACATGGGGATGTCACTTCTGCACCCCTTGAGTCAGTCTCAGCATCAAGACCTCTCCAGTTCTCGTGTGCCTAGAGCTTCAGGTTGACCTGAAGCTCACATTGCACTTCATGGTGTCCTGAACTCTTACTCCTCGTCTCCTGTGAGCCTCCAAGCTGCTCATTTGACCTCCATCGCCTGCCCACCGCCCTCCTGCTACAGAGATGTTGAGTCCAGCTAACACTGAGGTCACAGTCAGAGCTGGTCTTAGGAAACGAGTTCATGTATGTACTCTGGGTTGTCCTAGGATCTGTCTCTCATCGAAAACACATAAAGAGAAATCGTTTTCAGATCTAAGTATTCAGATCTAAGCCTCTGTAACAAGAATCTGTAACTCAGATCTAAGCCTCTGTAACAAGGTAGTGGTCACGTTTCCCTTTTAACTTTGGCTGGCAGGAAGCTCAGTTCAACTTTCTAACTGTAGACTCTGTCATCCGTGTTTTTGTTCTCACCTTCCTCTGGCTTCGTTTGTTTCTTTGTGTTTTTTTTTTTTTTACATTTTAAAATGGAGATATGTTTTAGATATTAATTTATACATAATAAAATACATAGATTTTTTAAATGTTTTTGGCCTTCTGATTTATGTTGGCTCTTGTCCAGACTTTACCTGTTTGTATTTTGCTGTAGACTGTTTTAAATATTCTATGAGATAAGATAGCATTTTGAGCATAATATGTTCCTGAAAATAAACAGAAATCGAATGTGGTAAATATGACTCTACATTTATGCATTATAAGGAGGGATTCCTATTACTGACTCCCTAACTGTGCTTTTAGATACAATCTTGGCTCATGAATTTCCAGAAAGTCTTCACTTTTGTTCTTTTCCCTTATTTTGAGCACAAATTTGACCAGATTTAAGTCCAGTGAACACCAGATCAATCTGTAAGAGTTGCCACCTCACATACTTTTGTCCATCTTTGTCCTTTGTGTCAGTTAAAGCTTATTACTTAAAAAAAAAAAAAAAAAAAAAAGTTAGTAATGCAGTACATTTCTTAATCTAACTCCACTAGCAAAGTTGCCAAGACTGAACTGGGAAAGGCCCAAATGTCATCCACCTTCTGTATGTAGGTCTGAATGGGACTTTCAGGAGTTAGTTTAGTATCATTGGCGTATAATTTTTGAAAGATGAGGTTGAGTGAAAGTTGAGGAGCTTTTGTATAAAGGGAAAGGGGGCATGGTTGGTCTTATTTTAAAAATAAAAAAAACTTAGACTCAGCTAGAAAGTGGGCATGCAGTATTTTGGGTTCAAGGCTGACATTCCTCCTTCTACACTAGGCTGCCGCCTTGTCCCTCCCTCCTTTTTTCCCAGATGTCTTACCCCCTCATCATCTGTGAGTGAGGGAGTGAAGTTGCTCAGTCGTGTCTGACTCTTTGCAACCCCATGGACTGTAGTCTACCAGGCTCTTTCGTCCATGGGATTTTCCAGGCAAGAATACTGGAGTGGGTTGCCATTTCCTTCTCCAAGAGATCTTCCCAACCCAGGGATTGAACCTGGGTCTCCCGCATTGTAGTCAGACTCTTTACTGTCTGAGCCACCAGGGAAGTCCAAGCTAACCCCAAAAGAGCAGAAACCAGGACGTTTCTAGGATCCTGCTAACATGTCACCTCGGTGGGTACCTTTGCCAGTCACAGAGAAATCCACTAACCTGCTGGAGCCATGCAAGGCAGCATTAAGATTTACCTGGCTCTCCTTCACTGTAAGAGCGGGGGATCATGCTAAGAGGTGAGGCTGGAGTCAGGACCAAACTTCAGACTCAGGACTCACGGCTCCCAGCATGTGTCAAAGACTGGCAGCTGGACCTCTGTGGGGCCAGGTGATTTTAAGTGGAATATGGGATACATTTTTATTTTAATACTTATGCTTTAATATATATTAGAAATATAACTGGCACTTTTGCCTTATATGATGAGGATAAATAAGTATTTTAAGAAGAGGCTTCTTAAAGGGAACTGTTAAGTTATACTACGGGTGATACCTACAAGTGGCAGAATCTGGAGGAGGAAGGTGGATGCTCGAATTTGGGGAAACGCTGTGTTCTCCTGTGTGCCGTCCGCTTGTGTCCCTTGATGGTTCCTGCCCTTCGCTCCTGTGCTGCGCTGGCCTCCTGTCTCTCCTGTGCTCTTCTGATTCTCTGTCCCCCTGTTGCCATGCTGCCTCCTGCTTGCTTGCTTTTCTTTGATCTTGAAAGACCAAGTCATCCCATGCCCCCACTGTGTATGAGTGTCACTGCGTCACTGAAGGAATACCCAGGGATTGATCACTCCTTCCCACCACCAGGTCTGCCCTAGCCCACTGTATCCAGTGTTCATTCCTGAGGCTTCAGGATGAGAGGGGTAGTGAGAAATTTTCTCCCCAAATCCTAGAAGGTGAGGGGAGTGGTTAGAAATTCCCACCTAAATGTGTCCTCTAGGTGTCAAAGTGAAGTCGCTCGGTTGTGTCTGACTCTTTGCGACCCTGTGGACTGTAGCCTACCAGGCTCCTCCGTCCATGGGATTCTCCAGGCAAGAATACTGGAGTGGGTTACCATTTTCTTCTCCAAAAGTTAAGACTTAAAACTTCCCCCAAGGTGAGTTTCTGCCATTGTGTGGAGTGATCCAAAATCAGTCTCTTGGGTTACAAGGGACCCTTGAGGTCACACAGTTTGACCGTCATTCACTACCTGTAACTTTATACGATCCCTCCCAGCGATCATGAAGCCTTGACTTGACCTCATCTAGGGAAGTCTCTTCCCTGTGTATTTCGCTTTTGTCACTACCTCTGAGACAAAAATCAAAACCTACCCGATCTTTCCCTCCCAGGTTGTGGACACCGTCTGGTACTTAATGAGGGAGCTGATCATTAGTTGGTGCTGCAGTATGAGAGGACTATGGTTCTAACTCTACTGCAGGTTCTCAACCCCTGAGGGAGCCTCAGAAAGCCTAAGATGCCTTGAAAGTGGACACAGCTTTGTGGAGAAGTGCAGTTCTCTGGGAATAGGATTTATAGGGTTCATTAAAGTATCTCAAAGAGCTGTGATCAAAAAAAAAAAAAAAAAAGAATCTCTGAAGGGAGAACATCCTGAAAGGAAAGAACAGGAAGGCGAAGATAAAGCAGGTGTGAGATACATTCAGCTGACTTACCACACAAGACCTTCCCCTGCCTTTCGGACCTTCGTCTCGGGTCCATCCCCTTCAGGGTTTTCCCTCCTTCATTTTTTATAGTCCTTCAGGCCTTTCAGTCGGTTTCTGGGAAGTTGCACTGTGTCCCTGCCCTTTTCTCACCTGTAGGTTCCTGCTTCTCTTTTCTCTGTACACACGACCTCTTAGAAGTGAGTAGGAGGAATTATGTCAGGAGCATCTTTTTTTTTTTTTTTTTTTGAACTGAACTTTCCTGGAAGACAGCGATTTTATTTATTTATTTATTTATTTATTTATTTATTTATTTTAAATAAAAAGTTTTATTGGAGAAAAATAGAACCACCACGTAACAAGGAAAAGAGCACAAAAATTCAACTGATACAGAACTGAAAGTCACAACTACCCAATGTTGTTTGCGATTACTTTTCAATTTCTTAAATGGCTTCCCTCAATTTTTTAAATAGTCTTGCTAATTTTCAGCTGAAATAGAATCAAGTTTTCAAAAAATTAAGAGCCTCAGCGAAGGGACCAGCTTTTAAGATAACAAAGGTGACACCAAGAGTCTCCTAATAGGACTAATTCTACTGAAAAATTCCTGAAGCACATAACTACTGAGTCTGGTAGAACAGTAGCTCAGAGACCATCAGGAATTAGTTAGAACACTGACTCAGACGGTCCAGTATGCAGAGAGGGCAAACAAAAAAGCTGCATTTCCCTGTCAGATGAGTTCACGTAAGAAAACCAAGGAGGTGCTAAGAATATACAGGCAATGGCTGCTCAAAATAATTAAGGCATTCTAAATACCACATATTATTAGACAACAGTGTGTAAAGTGATGCAATTAGAAAACAGGCAACTTAAAAAAAATATGGTCACAGGTCTTTGAGAACTCAAGAAAACAATCAATAGCAAACACAAAAGCTAAAAGTCGTCTCAGCTGAGGGTTGAAAGTGAAAGTGAAGTCGCTCAGTCATATCCGACTCTCTGCGACCCCGTGGACTGTAGCCCACCAGGCTCCTCCGTCCGTGGGATTCTCCAGGCAAGAATACTGGAGTGGGTTGCCATTTCCTTCTCCTGTCAGGAGCATCTTTATAGCCCACATTGTGGCCCAGGAATTACTCTTCCATGTGACTCAGCCCATGGGGTCTGAAGATTACCCTGTTGTAATGGCATCTGGCTTCATGAGCATATTTTCATTTTTCAGGATAGTGTGATCGATGAGGCGAGAAATAGTTCATCGCCTCTGAAATGAAATTAGTGAGTTGAAAAGATTCTTGGAACTCTCAGGGCAAAGATCCCTAATTCTCTTGTGGTCTCTGTTTTATTTACCAATATAGCCCTGCTCTGTCAGATGGCACAGACCTGTTTTTCAAGGTTAATATGAATTCTACTGAGTTTTCTTTGGAGGCTTTAAAAAAGAATTTAGGGGCTGCGTTTGTATATTCTAGATTGTATAAAGGCAGAATTCAGTATTGAACATCTTCTGTCATGTGGGAAAGGCAAGGCTAGGAATGTGGAGGTGACAGGACAGATATTCCGAGCAGCCTCCTAAAGGGAAGAGAACATGGCTTTAGGAGACAGATGGCTGCGTGCTTGCCACAGTACCGTCCCTAACCTGCCAGATAACTTCAGTCACGCTGGCCTTTCTGGGTCTCATCTGTAGTGGGAGTGATGATGCCCTTTGTATTTCATAGGCTTGTTGAGAGGCTCAGGGGAGAAGAGGTGTGAGAGTGCCTTGTAGGCAAGTGATGCTGCCTCTGCTCTTGCATCTTTTTAATGGCACTAAAGGGACTGTGTGTGTTAGGATGTTGAAGACGGGAAGCTACGGGGTCATTACTCTTTGGTGGCAGAATAAAATTCTGCTCCAGTGCAAAGGAAATAGTAATAGAGAATGAGCGATGTGGGGAGAGGGTCTGGAGAAAGCGTCCATCATACAGGTGTGTTTTTTTTTTTTTTTAAATATGGAACACTTCACGAATTTGCGTGTCATCCTTGCGCAGGGGCCATGCTAATCTTCTCTGTATCGTTCCAATTTTAGTATATGTGCTGCCGAAGCGAGCACCAGGTGTGTTTTTGTAACCAGATCAGTGAGCATATTTGTAGGGACTGTGATTTATACTCATAGGGTTGAGATGTTTACTTGTTCTTCTACAACCTAAAGGAAAAGAAGCTGAACTGACACCAAAAAAAGGCAGGGGGTAGAAATTACTGTATCTTCTTTGTGCAACACATCCATCCCTGTTTCTCCTCAGTTCCCAAGTCTTAGTTGTGCCTGCTTCTGAACTGTCTTTGATACGGATGTATGTGGTGGCTTTACTTGCAGCCAATGGTGTCTAAGTTCAGTGTTCCTGATTGTGTTTTCCGTTCCTCATTGATGAACCATCTAAGCCGTTAACTCTGAAGCTATAATAAAACCTTTTTGTTAGCTATCCTACATAAGCTTTTCCTATTTTAATTATCTAAAATAGTCTTTTTATTCTTTCTGCTTCCATCTGATGCACAATTCTCAAACTTGTTGGTATCAGGATTCCTTGATGCTCTTAAAAATTAACTGAGCTGATTCATATCAATGTATGACAAAACCCATTGAAATGTGAAGTGATTGGCCTCCAACTAATAAAAAAAAAAAAAAAAATTAACTGAGTACCCCAAAGAGCCTTAGTGTGGGTTGTATCATTGATACTTAATTAAAACTTATTTATAATGAAAAAAATGATTAATTAAATGATTAAAACTTATTTATAATGAAAAAGTATTAATTCCTTTAAAGGTAACAATAAACCCATCACATGTTAACATAAAATATTTTAATAAAAAGCAACTTTTTTCCAAAAAAATTTAGAAGAATGGCATTTATATTTTTGCAAATCTCTTGAATATCTGGCATAGTAGAAGACAATGGATCCTAGTGTCTGCCTTTTTAGTCAGTCTGTTGAAATTTGTTATTCAGTGTTGAAGAATGTGAAGAAATCCAACCTCACACATTCTGGGGCTTCCCAGGTGGCTCAGGGATAAAGAGTCCACCTGCCAAGCGGAAGATGCAGGAGCTACAGGTTCAAGCCGTGGGTCAGGAAGATCCCCTGGAGAAGGAAATGGCAACCTGCTCCAGTATTTTTGCCTGAGAAATCTCATGGACAGAGGGAGCTGGAGGGCTACAGTCCATGGGGTCACAAAAAGTTGGACATGACTGAGCGACTAAACCACCACCACCACAGTGATACTGTCTTCCAATAATTGGGGATGTTCTTTCATGCTCCATCACAACTCTGCTAAAGGTTAGTTGAAATGTGGAATCTCAAATTCTATCAGTGAGTTTTCTGTACTCTGTTATATTACATTGATTAGTTTATTTTGCACTGTGAAGGGCTCTTTTAACCATACATGATTTTGTAGCATGCACTGGTCATTTGGAAAATACAGCATATCTTTTAAATGTTGACACATTTCATTATACAATATCAAAAAATCATACTTGTTAATATCACCATCAGTCTCAACAGAAAAGTCTTGGGAAGCTATTAAGCTCACAGTGGTGGATATATTTTCAAAAATCCTAAGTTTTCCTTGAGAGCTTGAGTTTGATCATTACTAAGAAATGCTGTTGGGCTCAATTTGTTTATTTCTGAGGAAATATCTGTCAGATACCCAAGGCTGAATGACTGTTAGCTGTTTTTCCAAGTGAAAATGATATTGCATGAATTGCTAATTCAGCTCAAAATTCAGAGAAGTTGAACAAGTGCTTTTCCTCAAGAGAAACATTATAAGGCACCAAAGTGCTTTATGTCTCTATCTACTTAATCACAAACAACAATATTTTTGAAAAAACATGTTCTTATATAAAACAAAGTTTTTATTTTAGTGTTTCATCAAGCACTTCCTTAAAGTGACACAGGTATAATTCTTTTTTCCTGTGACTGGATGGCAGTGAAGACTACGTTGACTGCTAGTACAATTTAGTGCCAGTTCCTCGATTTGTTATGGAAGCAGCAATATTACCCATTGTTATTTTTGTATCATTAGTGCAAATGTCATCACAGTGACAAAGGCAAGTAGTATCTTACTACTATGAAAACAGTTTTGATTTCAGGGATCCTCCTGAAAGTCTCTGGGTCACCAGGGCTCCACAGGCCACACTTCGAGAACCACTGGTCTGATACATACAGTACTGAGAATTGCTTTTTTTGCAAGCACTTGTTACTTCAGAAGTCTTAAGTGACTCCAAAATCCTTCACTCAAAAAAGCACCTATAAATGTGTCAGGAACTTTATTAGAGAAATAACATTGAATAAAATACGATCTTTATTCTCCAGAAATTTTCTTGAGGGGTTGGGGAGCAGGAGGAGAAAATAGATAATTGAGGAGTTAAAATGTAAGATATGAATTCCTTAAAATTATGTTAAAGGTGTTAGCAAGGGGAGTGCTAAATTTTAGGTCTTAATTTGCGGGCTTCCCAGGTGATTAGGTGCAGGAGATGGAGGTTTGATCCCTGGGTGAAGAAGATCCCCTGGAGGAGGAAATGGCAACCCACTCCAGTATTCTTGCCTGAAAAATCCCATAGACAGAGGAGCCTGGAAGGTTACAGTCCATGGGGTGGCCAAGAGTCACACACTGAACAGGAACACTGAGCTCTTGAACCACATGGCAAATCCTCATCAAATCAATTAATCAGTCACTAGGTCTTTTTCATCAGAAGTTTTTAAAGTGTTTAAGTTAGTTACCTTTGGAAATTTCAGAGTTGACTCCAGGCGTTGTAGATTCCTGCTTACACATGCACATGCCCTTCCCCCTTCTTATTTTGTTTATTGTTGTTCTTTGGCTTCTGTTGCTTCTCTATTTCATATTTACATGTGTGTAGCTTTGAGCCAGTGTACGTAGTCAGAAATATGTTTCTTTTCCTTGCCCTTGTATTTAAACGTAAGCCTTTATCTGTTTCAGCCTTGCAGTTGGGTGATGTAACAGTGTTGGTCTTATTTGGAGGAACTCCCCCCCCCTCCCCCCAAACTATGTCAGGACAATGCACCCAAGAGGCTACTCGGGAAGGAAACTTTTTCTGAGGCTGAGAAGATTTGTAGAAATAGCTGCAGTTCTGTTTCCCTGGGGTCTCCACCCCCACCTTCTGCTGAACTTCAGTTTACAGCAGCAGCGAACCACTTCCTTAGGGGAATTTCCATAAAAAGGCGGAATCCCGACTGGGTCATCAGTGGCAAAAGTCAGACACTTGCTCACTCGCCTGGGGACCAATAGTAACTTCTTCAAAAGCTGCCTCCGGAAACCCCACAGTTCGGAAGCTACATCTTTCGGACACCGTAAAAACTGATAGTCTTATTTTTAACAGAACAAAACAAAAACCTAGACGGTATAATGAGGAAGGCTTTCCCGCTTGGCAGTGGGAAGAGATGTTAAAGACGCTCCATCCAAAAGGAGTGCGGGGAACTCCCGCAAGATTCCTTTACTGTTCCGCAGGCTGATGGGCTGCGGAGAAGGGGGTGGGGATGGGCTCTTGTGAGTCTCTGGTCCTTTAAGGAGGAGGGACGGCCGTGAGACCCTGTACCTTTAAGAGTCTTTGTCTGGAAACCTCCTTATTTACCCTCCTGTGCTTCAACCAAACTTCGACCCGCGATTCACAACGCCCCTCTACGCCGCCGCCCCTTACGCCAGGCTCAAGTCGCCCGCGCGTCGGTGGCTAACCCTAAACTTGGCGGCCGCCGCGCGAACCCCCGGACAGGATGTCTGTGCCGGGTCGGGGCCCTGCGCTGCGCCGTTGGCGCAATGCGGGGCCCGGGGGGCGGGGCTCCGGCGGGCGGGCCAATGGGCGGGAAGGGGGCGGGGCCGCGTTCGGTTGTCTCGCGCCCTGGTGACAGCTCGCGCGTGCTGATGATGGCGGTAAATAGAGGGGGGTCGGGGGAGGGGGCGGAGGAGGTGGGGCGGCCGCAAAGGGGGTAGCTCCAGGGGGTGGGGGGACGGGAACCGGGGAGGACGCGACGGCCAGGGATCCCATTCGGAGACTCGGAGGCGGGGACAAGAGTCTCCGGCACACTGGCCCTCCCCTTTAAAGAAGCAAAATCCTCACACACCGGGTGAGGGGCGACAAAGGCGGCGCGCGGCTAGCGGGCGGGAGGAGTGGCGGCAGGGGGCGGGACCGCGGCGCCGGCGGGCTGGGGGCGCCCGGGGCGGGGGCCCGCGGGAGGCGAGAGCCGGCTGTCCTGGCGCGCCGGCCCTTTATTTTGGCGGGGTGGGCGACCGCTGGGTTTGGGGTAAAAGCCTGGAGGGGAGAAGGGAAGGCAGGCTTGGGGGGCGTTTCGGGGGAACGGATCTGAGAATGAGATGAGGAGGATTAAGGGGAGAAGGGGGTAGAAGTCAGGGAGAGAAGGAGTGAGGAAAAGCCAGCCAAGGAGGTGGGAAGGAGGCAAAGCCCAGGCTGGGTGATAAGGAATCCGGGCCGGGAATGAGGTTAGGAGGACCGAGCCCGGGAAGAGGGTTCCCCGGGTTAGGTGTGAGAGCTGGGTTCTGGAGGGGAAAGCTTGGTAGGGGATGGTAGTGGGCCGAGGGTTACAGGGGTAAGAGTTGGAAGTGGAAGGCAAGGAGGGGCAGAGCTGGGGGAGTAGTTGGGAGTAGAGGGGAGAGAGTGATTAAGAGCCAGACGTGACAAGGGTGTGAACTAGTGCAGAGCGAGATGAGCTGAACGAGTAGGACCGGCGATGGGTGGGAACTGCGAGGTTCTGAGAAAGGTATGGGTTAGTGGATGGGCAGTGGGTATGAATTCTTGAAAGTGAGGAAGAGGGGAATTAAACACTGGACTAGTAACCAGGTGGAGTCAGGAATAAGTGTGGCCGAATTGGAAGGGTGAAAGGCAATGGACATGAGAGATGGGGCGTTTGTAGAACAATTCGGGGCCAGAAAAGCTGAAAGGAGAAGAGAGTGAGGGTGTGAGAAGTGATGGCGGTCTGGGACAGGGTAACTGGGGAATTGTGTTAATCGCCTAGGTTCAGCAAGATCCAAGGTCCAGACAGTGAGGTAAAGAGACAAGGCTGAAAGCAGAGGGTGAGAGGAGCAAGGAAGAAATGGACCCCAGGATTTAAAGGATGAGATGGGGAGTGAGGGAAGAGAACAGGGTTAAGGGAAGCTTGGGGAAGCCTGATGGATTTCAGCCTGGGGGAGACTGCACAGGGGTGGGGATCAAGTGTGCAGTTGGGGGAGAGGCTCCAGAAGGTCTGCATGGGTCAGGGCACAGACGCTGTAGTGAAGGATCAAGAGTAGGGAGCCTTTGGTGCAGAAGAGGAGGAACCATGGTGAGTGAAAAGAGACCTAGAGATAGGGGCAAAAACTAAAAAGTAACAGTGGAGGTGGGGGGTGCAGGAAAGGAATTCTTTGTTGAGAAGAGAACTGTTAGTGTATTGAAAGTGTGAGTCCTTTTGTCCATGAAAGTAGGAAATTCCAGAAACCTCTTTCTCTCTTCAAGGAATCTTGAATCTGCTTCCACCTTTCATGGTTTTTTTAAATCGACTTTTCATGTCCACTTTGAAAGGATGAGACCCATTTTGATTTTGTTCTTGTATGAATGATGAAGTGTCATCTGGGTGCTGAGAAGCTCTGCGTTTTACTGGTGTTGTGATCTTAGGAAACTGGGTTGTATTTCCAGTGTGGTTGTGCCTGTATGGTGTGACTGTGTTGTGCTGTAGCAGTGTGGTACCTGACAAGCGCTAGGCAGTGCTTTCTCGACAGCATTTTTATTTTCAGTGGAGAGCACCCTGTTGTTGAGATGGATAAAGATGAAAATCTTTTTGTTTTGTTTAATCACCCAAATTTCTGCCTACTTGTTTTTGATGGCTGGAGAATATTGAAATCATTTCAGAGAAAGGCAAATAGCCAACCAGGGGAGTTTGTAGGGGAAGAGATTTAAATCAGGGTGCTGAGGGTTTTAGTTGCCTTTAGCTTTGTGTGTGACTTTTTATACTGTAGTAGAGAACTCACCCATTTGACAAAAATGGAAGAAAGAAAGGGAGATTTAGAATAGTAGAGGATTTTACAGTGGGGTTTATCTTTCAGTTAGATAATGGGTTTATGAGTAATTTTTATCATGACCTCTAAGATGATGCATGCTGGAGCCTTGGACAGCTCCACCGCCTCTCCTGTTTTGTAGTTGTGAATAAAAAAATTACTATTTTTCTAGAATAAGTTTTTGATAT
This sequence comes from Dama dama, assembly GCF_033118175.1. Lineage (NCBI taxonomy): Eukaryota > Metazoa > Chordata > Mammalia > Artiodactyla > Cervidae > Dama > Dama dama. The sequence goes on along the minus strand of NC_083687.1, from coordinate 18,062,569 downwards.
TTAAGACACTTTTGGGAATTTAAAGGAAGACAAGAAATTTGGGACAAAATTTAGGTTATTCTTAACCAAGTATTTTGTTTTGATGATTTTTAATCCTGAAGCTTTTACATTTAGCTAAGAATATGAACTATTATTACTTTGCATTTGATGGTACCAAAGGATAGCATATAATTTACTTAAGAAAAAAACCACAAACTGTTCTTGAGACTCTCATATGGGGTTATTTCATTGGTGTACATTCAGATACACAAAGATGCTTTTCCAAAGTTGTGTAAATTTTGGATTGCCACTGTTTTCTGGGTATTTGGATAAATAGCAAAGATCACCTTTATGGCATCTGTGATAGTTAGCAAAGATTAGATTTTGATTAGTGGACATCAGAAACATTGGTTATTAATGCAGGTGAGTAATTTAGAATATTAAATTAAATTTCTGGATTCAGCTGTTGTGTTCATGGATTCCAGATTCTGTGGAGCAGGTGTTCAAGGTGACTAGATTGGTTTAGCAGTTTAACAGGATTTTTTAAAAATTACTATTTTTCCTGTTGTTTCAAGAGGATTAGTCTGAAATGTTAACTTTCAAACTGCAGAGTAACTTTGATATGAGGCACCTGTTTCTATGAAATGTGTGTGTGTGTGTTCCCTTCCTTTCTAGATGTGTTTGGCAGTGCTAGTAGGTTGTGTTTTGTGTGTGGTATTGCCATTTTATAATATAATTGTTTTGTACTTGATGTTTTAATATAAATTACTTTAGACTTACTTGGTAATGAGGAAGAAGAAAATATAAACCACAAGATAAACCAAAGGAAAGTCCATTTGGGCCTTAGCTGTTGTTTCTGTATGCTGCTGTAGTGTGTTAAATCTCCACTTCTCACTGTAAATGGTTATTTCTCAGTTGATATTTCTCTTTTAGTACAAATAATACTATTTGTCAGTAAGGAATTCAGTGATAAATTTAACTTTTATTTCCATTTTTTCATCAAGCAGAATTCTACTCAGTTTATTTTGGCTACAATCTTATTTGCTAAGCCGAAAACTTTAAAGTTTATTTATTCAACCAGTAGGTTGTATATAATTAAATGTTTTTCTGGTTAATTGTAGATTCTTTGGATGGGAAGAGACCTTGAAAGGACCTCTAGTTTATCCTGCAACTTCAGTCAATATCCCACTTAAATCATCCCAGGTAGATAAAAATTTATCCTCTTTGTGTAAATCTTCAGAGGTAATGTGGCAACCTTTGTAGGTAATAGTTTCCAGCATTTAATTATTTTCTCTAATAGAACAGTCTGTAATCTATGCAGAATACAGAACAAATGCAGAACAAAATTACAGTATTTGTGCTTGTTCTCTCTTGCCCCATTCTTAATACTATAGTAAGCATATATTTATACTCGAAAATCAAGATGACCTTAGTTCTTCGTAAACTCACTAATAGTAGCTCCCCATGTATAGTGCTTTCGTGCCAGGCACTGTTGTAAGCTCTTTGCAGACTGTAACTCATTTACTCCTTCCAGCAGTCCTATGAGGGCGGCACTGCTACTGTTCCCATTTTACATGTGATGAAATACAAGGTTCTGGAGATTAAATGACTTGCCCAAGGTTATATTCAGACATTTCTACAGCTACTTGTTTGATAGTTGATAATCTTGTAGTACAAATTATACTGCTTTTTTTTAAATCAGGTAATAACTAAAGGAAAGATTTAATCATTTAGTTTATAAGGTAGGGTGAGGTGGAATAGGGTTTGAACCTTGGCATTTTATGGGCAGTCTACCTTAGTATTACCTCTGCTTGACTGTTGTGAAGTGATCCAACCATGCTCGTCAGATTATTTTATCCCTGACCAGTCTTGTTTGCCAGTCCTTAAATTAGCCCTATGACTCTGTTATTAACCATTTCTCAGTTCCTTCCTAGATGGGGAACTTGGGACAGACACCATAAGGGCTGTGTTTGATGCAAAGATTGCATCAGGGTTCTTACATGGTTGTATATTTTTCCTTACGAAATTGTATTTTTAAAACAAAACAAATCCAAATCAATAAGATGCCTAATTGTATTTCAGATTGATTGTTGTCAACTTTTTTAGCTAGAAAGAGGCCCTTGGTGTTTCCTCAGTGGGTAACAGTCTCTCATCTGCAGACCTGTATGGTATATAAGAAGTTCACACAGGTTTGTAGATGAGAGATTGTTTGCCCACTGAGGAAAAAATGGAACTCAGGTTTCAGTGTGGATATCTATCCATAAGTAAAATCTGTTCAGATTCTTGCTGATTTTTTTTCCCTTTGTATGTGCCTATGCAAGCAACATGCTAAATACATTTATGCATGCTTTTTGTTGTTGTTTAGTCACTAAGTTGTGTCCAACTCTGCGACCCCATGGACTGTAGCCCACCAGGCTCCCCTGTCCATGGGATTTTCTAAGCAAGAATACTGGAGTGGGTTGCCATTTCCTACTCCAATGCGTGCTTTAGTTTGCTTGAATAATTGATCCCCTCTTTTTTTTGTTTGTTTTTTTAGAACAGTTTTAGCTTCACAGTAAAATTGAAGGGAAAGTACAGAGATTTCCCTGCCCCTACACCTGCATAACCTCCCCCCATTAATATCCCTCACCAAAGTGGTTTCTTACAATTGACATTTAAAAAAATAAGTAATAATTTTTTATTATTAGTGTTTTCTAAGTACCCAGTATGAGTTAAGTATGTGAATTGTTTGAAACTCAAAACAGCATTAGGAGAAAGCTTCTTTGTGGGGATCTTACTCAATTTTTTTTGTGACTTTGGATTTTTTACAGTTTTCAAATTTTATAGAAAAGTTGCAAAAATGATACAAGAAGTTTATATACACCTTTCTTAAAATCCAGGAATTGTTTTATCTTGCCCCGTTTGTTTTATCATTTTCTCTCACTTGCGTATTTTTTGTTTTATGTTGGGGTCTAGCCGATTAACAGTGTTGTGATAGGTTCAGGTGAACAGTAAGAGGGACTCAGCCACACATATCCTCACTTGTGTATTTTTAAAGAAGTAAGTTTGAAAGAAAAATGGATATGAAGGCCTTAATCTTAAGAAGAAAAGGGAAGAATGGTTTCAGTATATCAGCAAGTTGGTATGTGTTTGATTTCAGTCAAGCATGTGAAGCAGAAGAATCTCAAGATGGACTTTGAGTGGATTTTGTGGTTTCATGGTTTGTTGTCCTCATGATATTTTGAAAAACATTCCTCATCAGCAAAAGCTGTCCAGGTCTGCCCTTTTGTAGGGGCCCTCCTTAGTACATTGGATGGTCTGCTCACACAAGGAGGTCCTCAGCATACACCAGCTCTGGATGATGTGTGGGTGATTACTGTGTAAAAACAGGAGCCACAGTACCGTTCAACACCTTGACTGAGACATATTTAAGTGAAATACATATTTTACCTAAAGACCCTTCTGTTGCTTCGAGGAACTGGAAAAGATCTAAGTGTAAAATAGACTGCCTGAGAAACATTGCTTGCAGTTAATACAAGTAGGTTTGCCTTATGGTAAGGAGATGAATATAAATATCTTAACATTCTATTACCTCCCCCCAGATAAACCTAAATCTGGGGAGTCTTTTCAGTTGTTGTGATATGAAGGGATTTCACTGACCCTCTCCCCATTGCCACCGTCCAGCTCATCCTTCATCTTTATGAAAATGGTAGCCTGTCCATTTGATAAAGGCGTGACCTGCAGAATGAGGCCTGTCTGATTTCAGCGGAAAGGATTATGAACTGAATTCTAACCAATGTAAAATATAGCACTTGTAGCCAGCTCCCACCCCCTTCTCCATCCCTGTTAAGTGATCATCAAAGCTATAAAATATAGCTCTTACTAAAGCTGGTGATAATAATGAAAAACACTTTGCTTTTACAAGGATGAGAAAATTACAAATTATTGGAAAAGCTTTCTTTCCAGTCATGTGTTATTGTTTCTGAGTCATGGGCAGTTTTAAAGACTATACTACTGTTCCTTTGCCATTTACATGTTAATAGAAGTCTGAAAAGTAAGACACTCTTCTGAAATTTCCAGGGTTGTTTTTATTATGTGTCAAGTTGTAAACAGCATTCTGTGACAGGTATTTTCTCCCTTTGTCTTCTATTGAGCTAATTAGTAATTTACACTCTAGTAACATCTCTTTCAGCCTCGCATTTTCAGCGTGTGAAAATGCCTGCTATTCTGCGCCTTCCATGCAACCCGGGCTGGCAAATGATGGGGGGCAGATGTTGGTTAGCACATCAGAAGGATCACGGATAAAATTTATTTTTGTGTTGTGTTTTTATAAACATACAGGCTTTTTGTATCTGCCCATCCCCTGCCATGCTGCCCCTGCCCCTCCCCCATTCAAATAGAAATGTTATGACTTACAGTCCAGAGCTACTGCCCTTGCTTCAACTTTGGATTGTTTTCTATTGTGTCTCCCACCCTCACCCCCACCCCGTCCCACCCCCACCCCCACGCTGTAGGATTTAGGGGGGATTAGCAGGGCAGTCTGGCATAGTTTAGAGCCCAGGAAGCTGGTCTTCACTGCTCCGTCCCTTGGACAGAATACAGAGCTCCTTGTCATTGTCTCTAGGAGCCAGCAGTGCCTCTCTGGCCGGGCAACTTGTGTGAGGGGTGGGAGGACAGCACTGCTGCTAGGGAGTTAGGAACATGCTTTTATATGACACTTGATTCTCTCCAAAGCAAAGACAGGCCCTACCTTTCCATCAGTGTTTTCAAAATGCAGCCGCGAATGACCAGGAGACCATTTAGAGCTTGGCTTTAGCATTTTGTCACATTGGTGTTCCGCTCTTTCCTGGCCCCATGCTGTCTCTTTCAGTCTCTGACGTGGGAGTCTGACATGGATGTGTAGTGTCTGTCCTGTGTTCACTCGGATAGGTCTTGTGATGTGAGCATGGTAATGCAGCAGGAGCTTTGGACTTTGAAATAAAAGTCTTAAGGATCAGTTTGTTCTGTGAGGAATAGAAATTTAAATTGAGAATTAAAGGAAGGGTAGAGAGGGGTTTACTGATGTATCGGTTTTGAGTCAAAACCTTTCTAGAATGCTCGATAATTTGTGGTACTCATTTTTGCAGTTAGGAATCCTCATTTATCAGGATAATAAGGTCACAATCCCTGTTAGAGCTAACAAAAATTGTTACCTGGAGGTGACCACAAAGAAAACCAGGTAAGAAAATGTGTATAGCTCAGTTCAGCCATCGTTGCTAATAGCATTGTAATCATAGATGTCTAGCTTTTGACAGTGAATCGTGAACAGAGGACATCTCACTTATGTTAGCATTCACTGAGTATGTGGGGCTATGTTAGTATTTTGAATGTTTTTGTGGTTGGCCATTGCTAACATTTACTTTCTTTATTCTCCTTTTTCTGTGTTCTAGTATAACCACCTATAACCATTGTCTTATTTATATTAGATGTTCATGGCTAGATATTGATTACTCTTTTGTGCTTTCACCCCTAAAAGAGGTCAAAGGTCAGATTAATAACATGAAAAAATAAAATATCAAAGTGGCTTGATCACATGGGTATTGTGAGTTAAAAGTGAGAACGTGAATGTATGACTGTGGAATTGAATATATTCTTTTAAAAGAAACATTTCTACAATATATGGCATAGTGTGAAGAACTGATAACCGTATGTTTCAAGTGAAAGGTAAATAATTGTGCCGTAGTGAAGAGATCAAACTCATTTGTGGTGGCATCACTGTCTATTCCCAAAATGGTTAAACATTAACATTGTTCCTAGTTATACTGTTAATATACTTCTTGAATTCTTTTTTCTTCATAGGCCATTCAGCTTTGCCTACAGCTAACAAGTTCAAAACCTATTTAAGCTATAAATTCTAATTCTATTCCTTTAAATAAATATAACATAAAACACAATTACTACTTTTTTACCTGTTAGATTAAGAGATTAAACAAGTTGATGTAGCCAGTAGTAGATGAGGATGTGGGGAAATTGGAAGTCTTGCTTTTGATGGGAATGTAAGTTTCTCTGAAGATAAATTTGGCAGTGTCTGTTGAAATTTTTAAATGGAGTATAGTAGCTTTATAACGCAGTGTTAGCCTCCACTGCTCAGCAGAGTGAATCAGCCGTACGTGTACATACCCCTCAGTGTGTGTTCTCAGTCGTGTCCCCCTCTCTGCAACCCCATGGACTGTACACCTCCAGGCTCCTCTCTCCATGGGGTTATCCAGGCAAGAATACCGGAGTGGGTTGCCATTTCCTTCTTCAGGGGATCTTCCTGACCTGGCGACTGAACCCACGTCTGTTAGGTCTCCTGCACTGGCAGGCGGGTTCTTTACCACTGAGCCACCAGGGAAGCCCTGTTGGAATTCTGAATGTGCATATCTTGTGACCCAGAGATTTCACTTCTAGAAATTTGTCCTGTAAATATATTTATACACTTGCATGAAAAAAATGAGTATAAAATTTTTCTTTATAGCATTGTTTGTCCCTGCAAAAAGAGTGATGTCCATCAGCTAGGAACTGGCTAAATAATGTGTACTGAGTCCATACAATGGAATACCATTAAGCTATTAAGGAATGCAGTGAATCTCTTATTTGCTGATGTAGAAAGATGTCCATTTTTAAGTTTTTTTTTTTTAAGTCACGATATAGGACAATATAGGATATTCCTATTTTTGCAAGATGTTAAGGAGTGCTGTTAAGGTGTTGGTGTTTAGGAGGGAAAGTATTTACTTTTTGCACTTCCCTGGTGGCTCAGTGGTAAAGAATCCACCTGCCAATGCAGGAGCCGCAGGTTTAATCCCTGAGTAGGGAAGATTGCCTGGAGAAGGAAATGACAACCCACTTAAGTATTCTTGCCTAGGAGATCCTATGGACAGAGGAGCCTGGCGGACTACAGTCCATAGGGGTCGCAAAAGAGTCAGACATGACTTAGAGACTAAACAACAACAACAAATTGACTTTTTCCTCTATGTAGTGGTTGCTTTTTATAAGCAGGTGAGGAAGGGGTTAATTAAGAGCATTTTCATGAAGGAAATTTCCATGTTAGTAAGGGAGGAGTGAGAGGCTGGCCAGAGAAGAGAACTGCTCTGTTCATAAGAGATATATGAGGTATGTCAGTCAAGCTTTTAAGTAAGAAATGAGGACTGGATGGCAGGAAGAGGGGATATAGTGGAAGTCGAGAACATTTGGTGGAGATTTGAAAGGCAATGATAAAGAGCTTGCATTTGATTTGAAAAACAATCTATAAAATGGAGATGAGGATAGTACCTAGTCCTATTGAGTTGCTGTCGGGATTGAAGTAAATAATGCATATAAAATATTTGTTTTAATTAATTAATCAATTTTTGTCTTTGGCTCTGCTGGGTCTTCGTTACTGCATGGACTTTATCTAGTTGCAACAAGCAGGGGCTACGCTCCAGGTGTGGTGTACATGGTTCTTACTACAGTGGCTTCTCGTGTTGCAGAGCATGGGTTCTAGAACATGAGGACTCGGTAGCTATGGCACACGGGCTTAATTGCCCTGCAGGATGTGGAATCTTCCCAGACCGGGAATCGAACCTGTGTCCCCTGCATTGGTAGTCTGATTCTTAACCCATTGAACCACCAGGGAAGTCCTGTATAAAGTACTTAAAACAGTGACTGACACGTAGTAAGTGCTCAATGTTAGCTATTATTATTGAATGAAAATACCTCATCTTTTGTAAGCCTGAATAAATTTATGTGTCGTGTGTGGTGATAATTCTGCTAATCCCATTGACAGACATGTAGTTTGGATTTTTTCCCAGTAGTATTGATGGTTGGCCTAACCATTCCTATTCTTCACCTTTGGTCCTCCCACCTGCTAACACTTAGAATCAAAATCTGAAATCTGAATACAGTTCTAGAGCTTTAGACATATGATGTCCTACAAGTTGCTCTTGGGTTAGTTTACCAGTATTATCATGTATACTACCTAACATTTGGGGCCTGTAAAAAGATGGGAACAGATAATTTGGGGAGAAAAACATCATTTTCTATGCCCATGGGATGTGAAATAGATATGTCACTTTGCACCGAAAGTGTTAATCAGTTTTTGTTAGCAGTGCAATGTAATGAGTGTATTAGCTACAACACCTTCCTTGGCAGCCAGCAGTCTGCTTGTGAAATCTTTTAGGAAACAGAAGTCTGGTGAGAAGTATTCCTGAGCAATTGAAATATCTTTGTGGTGGGGGGCGGGGGGAGGGGGATTACAAAGAGCAGATAAAGTAGAAAAAAATTATCTACCAAAAAGCAATTGTTTCACCACTGAGAGCCATGAAAAAGATGTCCTACCTGTGGGCTAAAGATGTGACAGTGTAATTTTTTAGGGCTGTAAAGTGAATTCTTTTTGCATTTTGATTTTTCACTGAAGTCTGTCACTTAAAGAACTTCAAGGTATATTTCTATTTCATGAAAAATATTTATAAAATTTCTAAGAATGGTGGATTTCTCATTTTATACTATATATTCTAATGTAAGTTATTTTCCACTTCCAGTTAAAATGTATCTTAAAGCACTTATCTTTTTGAGGTTCAAAAAAGTCAGCAGAAATAACAAGAAAAATTTATATTTAAGCACAGCACTTCACACTTAAGAGGTGTTCTGTAAGTTTTTATTGAATAAATTAATACACGCATGAATGAAAAATATTATTCTGAATTTGGACTTCATACTCTGTGATTTGGGCACAGCCTAGCGTTGCTGTATAAAGGCCGTCTGTTCAGCTCCCGTCTCCATGCCCATGTTCCTCTCCTGCCCCAAAAACACCCTTTCTGATGTGTTTGATATTGGTCCTTGATTCTATATACATCTTTATAAAATACTTAGTGATGTGTTTTGTGTGTGTGTATTTAATTCTGAAATTGTTCATCATACCACACTGCTGTAGAACTTGGCTAGAGAATTCTCCCAGTAAAAATGCTGTAGATTTTACTCTAGTCTTGACTTTTTTGGTTAGCACCGTTTTAAGATTAAGATGTGTGTGTGTGTGTATGTTGGGCTAGATTAAGATGTGTGTGTGTGTGTGTGTGTGTTGGGCTGTACATTTAGCTAATTGCTCCTAACTGCAGCATAGTGTTCTGTGGTGTGCATCATTTCCATAGTGATAGATGCCTAGGCTACCACAAACAGTGCTACAATAAACAGTCTTGTCCATGTCCATTATGGACACATTTGAGAATTTCTTCAGGATGCAGACTCAGGAGTGGTGTTGTGGCATTCGTAATGTCAGGCTGCTGAACGGTTGTATCACTCTACACCCCACAGACACTGTGTTCCCACCCTCCCCAACATGTGGTATTGTCCACATTTCTAATTTTTGCCATTTAATAATGTCTCATTTTAATTTGTATTTTCTACTTACTAGTAAATTTGCGTGTTTCTTCATATTCTAATTAGCTGTTTCCTTTCTGTGAAATGAGCATAATAGATTGAACTTAGTATTTTATTAATGTTTTTAAGCTGGAGGAACTTTTGGTTACACATTATATTTTGCAAGATGTTAATATATTTTCTTAAACTTCAAAAAGGGAAGAGTGTCTTCCTTATGCTGAATCTTATTGTTTTTCTTCCTGGTTCCAAGAGATGATGAAACAAACCTTTTTCTAAGTATTCAACTTGAAAAGCCATAAAGTATGCTACAATTAAAGCATCTTGCTAATCTGTTCTCATTGTCTTCATGTATGCTGAACACTGACAGCAAGTGTTTTTGCCAGAACAGATTTGGTGGAAAAGCGCTTCATTGTGTTAGTTAAAGAAAATCACCCCTGGTCAGAAATCAGTGGATGATTATCAAAAAAAATTAGATCCAGCTGCTTCTCCCTTTACAATCTCCCTAGGTGTCAGAAAGCTGAGTTAATAGCAGGAAGCATCATCTCTTTGCCTGGAAAATTCCCTGGACAGAGGAGCCGGGCAGGCTATAGTGCATGGTGCTTAGTTGCTCAGTCATGTCTGACTCTTTGCGACCCCATGAACTGTAGCCCCCGCCAGGCTCCTCTGTCTGTGGGATTCTCCAGACAAGAATACTGGAGTGGGTTGCCATGCCCTCCTCCGGTATTGAACCCAGGTCTTCCGAATCTCAGGCAGATTCTTTGACAGCTGAACTACCAGGGAAGCCCTGAGTCAGACGCAACTGAGTACATGACACATCGTCTCTAACTTGCCTGTCTCTGAAGAGCTCAACACTTGATTGAGAAGTACTTCTTAGCACTCATTGAATATAAGCTGCTGCTGCTGCTGCTAAGTCACTTCAGTCATGTCTGACTCTTCGCGACCACATAGACTGCAGCCCACCAGGCTCCCCTGCCCTTGGTATTCTCCAGGCAAGAACACTGGAGTGGGTTGCCATTTCCTTCTCCAGTGCGTGAAAGTGAAAAGTGAAAGTGAAGTCGCTCAGTCGTGTCTGACTCTTAGCGACCCCATGACTGCAGCCCACCAGGCTCCTCCATCCATGGGATTCTCCAGGTAAGAGAACTGGAGTGGGGTGCCATTGCCTTCTCCATGTAGCAGATAACATTGAAAAAAGAACAAAAGTACCATATTATACTTCTCATTTTTCTATGAAACGGTATAGAAAGTATGTATGTGTGCTTAGTCACTTCAGTCGTGTCTGACCCTTTTTGACCCTGTGGACTACCAGGCTCCTCTGTCCATGGGATCACCTACTCAATGGACATGAGTTTGAACAAGTTCAGGAGTTGGTAATGGACATGGAAGCCTGGCGTGCAGCAGTCCATGGGGTCACACCCTACTGAACTGAACTGAGGCAAGAATAGTGGAGTGGGTTGTTGTGCTGTCCTCTAGGGGATCTTCCTGACCGAGGGATCAAACCTGAGTCTCTTATGTCTCCTGCGTTGGCAAGGCAAGTTCTTAACCACTAGTACCACCTGGGCAGAGAAGGCAATGGCACCCCACTCCAGTACTCTTACCTGGAAAATCCCATGGATGGAGGAGCCTGGTAGGCTGCGGTCATGGGGTCGCTAAGAGTCGGACACGACTGATCGACTTCACTTTCACTTTTCACTTTCACGCATTGGAGAAGGAAATAGCAACCCACTCCAGTGTTCTTGCCTGGAGAATCCCAGGGACGGGGGAGCCTGGTGGGCTGACGTCTGTGGGGTCTCACTGAGTCGGACACGACTGAATGACTTAGCAGCAGCAGCAGCACCTGGGAAGCCCAATAGAAAGTATGAATGTTTTGATTTTTAAAGTAGTATGGATGGAGAAAAGCATATTTCCTAATTGAGATGCCACTTCTTAGGGTCTTAGAGAAAGTTAAGCAGCAGTTTCAGATTTGCACATGATCTTATTCCTATTCATTTCAGGTCTCAGAAAAGGAGTGACTCTGATTCAAAATGCTCTTTCCTTGTTCCAACAGGTTTCCAGTATTTGTGCTTGCCTTTCTGAGGAAGCAGTACAGTTTTTTAAGTGTTTTCATTTCTGACCAAGATGTGATGCAATCAAATTTTTATGTTGACTTTGGTTTAGCATCTGCCTGACTGAGTGGAAAAGGAATTTTAATTTGTGATGTGATTGACAAAGCCATAAACTGTGAACTTTTCCCAATAACACCATAATATGATTAAAAAAAAAATTTTCTCCTTGTTCTGTTTTTGCTGATTTTTGTGGTTATGCCTCTTGAGTAAATTTCTATCAGCAAAACATTATTTTCTGCTCTTAATTTTTTTCAAACTAAGCTACACTCTATGCTAAGATATAGAGTTTTCCAAGGGTTTTGATTTTGTTCTTCCTTGAAGATGACAGTTTTTCTTTCATTATTTTTTCACTCAGAAATCTTGTTTGGAAAATTAGATTTTTAGATGTGATTTTAAAATACTCTTTTTAACCTTTTCAAGAATCTTTTAAAATTTAATATTTATCAGTGCTAAGTATGAATAGAGCATAAAAAATATCCTACCTGCTTTTCTTTTCCCCAACATTCTGCCTCTCCAGAGACCTCCATTTTCTACTCCTCCAGCTGTTCTTTTGGAATTTAATGCTATTTTTTTCTAAACAGCAGCCTTTATTGTTCAGTCACTAAGTCGTGTCCTATTCTTTGTGACCCCATGAACTGCAGCACACTAGGCTTTCCTGTCCTTCCCCATCTCCTGAAGTTTGCTCAAACTCATATCCATTGAGTCGATGATGCTATCTAACCATCTTATCCTCTGCTGCTCCCTTCTTTTCCTGCCCTCAATCTTTCCTAGCATCAAGGTCTTTTCCAGATATTAGGCTGCTGTGTTTAAAAATCCGTATGGGTTTTCTGTAGATCCGAACAGCTCTCATCCTGTGATCTACTTTCCTGAAGAGCCTAGGTATTTTCTTCACTTCCTATGTTGGAACTCCCTGTTTCCTGGACCCCATATCTTCCCCCTTCATTGTTTATACCTCAATTAAGCAATTCTTCCAGAAGGTTCCTAAGAAAAGGGTGCCTGAGATGTAAATCTGCATGTAAGAAAATGTCTTCATTTTCTCTCACACTTAATTTATTATCTAGTTCTAGAATTCTAGATTGGAGGATATTTTCTCTGAACTTAAGAAGCATTGCTGTGTTGATTTCTAGCTTCTATTATTGCTGTGAGAAACCCTGTGGTATTCTGATTGTTGATTTTTTCCCCCTCCTTGGTTACTTTCAGGGTCTGATCTTTGTCCCTGATGTTCTGAAATACTATGATAATCTTTGTCACCAAGGCCTTGTTTTCTGTGTTATACTGGGTACACTGAGAGCCTTTTCAATTTAGAAATAAGGATTTTTTTTTTCAGTTTTGGGAGATTTTCTTTAATTCTTAAGTTCTATCCAAATCCTCCCTTCCCCCCCACCCCTCCCCCAGTTTTCTTATTCTTTCTCTCTAAAACTCTTATTATTTGTGTTTGGAACTTGTGGACTGATGAGTCCTTTAATTTTACCATCTTATCTATTTCTTATTTTATTTTTTGGTCTCTGTTTTACTTTCTGGGAGATGTCTTGAACTTCATCTTCAGATTCTTCTAATTAGTTTTATATGTTCTGTCATATTTTTAATTTTCAAGATTTTTTTTCTCAATGTTGCTTTTAATAGTTTTCTATTTTTGTTTCATGGATGGAATAGCTCTTCTCTATATTAATTACAGTTTTTAAAGTTTTCTGCAGTTTCCAGTACATCTCTGTTTTCCTTAAAGTACCTTACTTTATCATTTGTTTTGGTCTTTCTTTTAGGGAATTTCCTTAAATGTATGGACCTGGCTGTCTTACTCATATTCCAGAATGAGATGCTGAAAAACTGAAAACTGAATTTGCCTGAGTGGGGGCTTCTAAAAGTTAACTGGTGGTCTTCATTATAAGGTGATTAACCCGGAACCATTTGTGTGTGTGTGTTGGTGGCGGTGGGGGGGTTGTGTGGAGCAGCGGGTCACCTCTAGCAATCCATGTTTGTAGGTGTTTTTCTTTTCTCTTAGCCAGGTTTTTCCCCAGACAGAATGCTTCAATCATTGGCATACATTCCTGCCTACAACATTTGGGGAGCTGAGTGGGAAAAGAGCTGGGGTTATCTGCCTTAAGGAACTCAGTCTTCTTTTAATCCCTGTCTTTTTAGACTGATAGGCCTGCGTCTAGTTGTGCCTAGGTCCAGAGGCTCTTTATTTTGCATAGAGTAAATTCCTTTCCTCTGACCAGTGGATGCTTGGAGTCAGGGTGGGAACCTTTGGTAGAACTTTCACCTTGTTTTCCTTTATTCAGCCCTGCCTGGTGTCCCCACTTTCAGATCATTCTGAGCTTTTCTGGTATATAAAGCAAGTTCGCTTTGCTCTGGGCTTCCCCTTAAGATGCTGTTCGTTTTGGTTTCTTTGCTGTGCTACATCAAGAAACTTACTAATCTTCTTTTTAGCTTCCAAAAACTTTGTTGTGGTCATTTCCTTTCCTAGTCTTTGTCCTTAGCAATTTTATGTTTTTAATGCCATTTTAGTGGAGTTTGGGAGGTAAATAAAGGTGTTCAACGGATCGTGTTTCAGTGAAGATCCAAATTTATTTCTCTGATGCCCTGTTTCAACACAAAACTTAATAGGCTTATGGTTTATAACCATTGCAAAATTTTGCTACAGTAACAGAATTGTACAGGATATAAATTAATTTGGTCTTTTGCTACTCTAATGAATTAATGCCTAACCTATAGCTTGCTATGAGAGCGTATATGCTTGCTTGGTTGCTTCAGTCGTCTCTGACTCTGCGACCCCATAGACTATAGTCCTCCAGGCTCCTCTGTCCGTAGGATTTTCCTGGCAAGAACACTGGAGTGAGTTGCCATGCCCACCTCCAGATGATCTTCCTGACCCAGGGATCTAACCCACATCTCCTGCATTGCAGGTGGATTCTTCACCACTGAGCCACCAGGGAAGCTTTGCTATGAAGAGCGACATCTAAATGACTTTGGGAAGTTTGCAGATAGTATAATAGAAATGTAGGTCATAAAGTAACTTAAACATTCCTTTTACAGATGTGGAAACTGAGACCCAGAGAACAGAGATGGCTTACCTATGTTCATTCATCCATCTAAAGCTAGAATTGAGTCTTCTCCAGTGTTCTTTTTTAACATATTTATTTAGATACTAATTTATTTGGCTGCACTGGCATTTAAGATCTTCAGTCTTCATTGTAATGTGTGGGATCTAATTCCTTGACCAAGGATCAAACCAAGGCCATGGAATCTTAGCCACTGGACCACCAGGGAAGTCCCTTCAGTGTTCTTTTCCTTGCCAGTGTGGTTCTGTCTTTTTTCATTAAAGTAGCTGGAAATAGGTGCTCTTTACCATGGTTTATGTCACCCAAATGTCCTGTTAATTTAGTGTCAGCTTTAAGTTGCAGTCATGGACTTTTTTTTTTTCCTCTTAAAGTTTGGGGTCTAGTTTTATTGGGGTGAACTTTAAAACTCAAGAAAATTTGTGTCGTACCCCTAAGACACAAAGAATTTATTGTTTTGTTTTGAAGAATTTATATTTACCATTTAAAAGTTTTCTTTTTTCTTCCTACTGTTCCCTTCTCAGTGGCCTCCAAAAGTTCTTTGTGGGGGAGGGCAGAAACTCTTTCCTAATTGTAATTATAGCAGATAAAATTATTTAGAACAAATTAGCACACCTGTTGCAATGTTTCAGTAATAGGAAAAGGAAACATGTTATTAATGTCAACTTTATTTGGAGAAATCCTAGAATGCTTGCTTTACCGAATTTTCAAAATGCAGTTCTTAGTTCTCTTCCAGGACCCCTTCTGCATTTTATCCCATGACGGAACTCTTCTGTCTTATTTTCCTTTCCCTCCTGTATTTTGTACTTTGTACACTTTGCCCCAGAATACCACCAAATTCATTTTTGTTGACTAGGATTCTTTGGTGATTTTCATTTCTATGTAGAATTCTTAGGGTCAGAAACCCTACTTTATGCTTTTGAATAAATTCCCTTCTACATATATTTATGGAGTGCCTTCATTGAGGCGTTGGGTTCCTCTGTAGGTGCCAGCATCGCTGGGGTCCATGTTAGGTCTTTGACAGATGCTGACGGTTGGTATAAAATACTCAGCTTTTCTCCGGTCACTATTACGAGCTGATTGAAAGAATGGGCTCTGCCCATCCCTCATGTCACATTGTGCTGTGCCGTGCTAATTCGCTTCAGTTTTGTCCAACTCTTGTGTGACCCCATGGACTGTCACCCATCAGGCTCCTCTGTCCATGGGATTTTCCAGGCAAGCATACTGGAGTGGGTTGCCATTTCCTCCTCCAGGGGATCATCCCAACCCAGGGATCAAACCCATAGCTCGAACCCACGTCTCCAGGCAAGAATACTGGAGTGGGTTGCCATTTCCTCCTCCAGGGGATCATCCCAACCCAGGGATCAAACCCATAGCTCGAACCCATGTCTCCAGGCAAGCATACTGGAGTGGGTTGCCATTTCCTCCTCCAGGGGATCATCCCGACCCAGGGATTGAACCCATAGCTTGAACCCATGTCTCCAGGCAAGAATACTGGAGTGGGTTGCCATTTCCTCCTCTTGGGGATCATCCTGACCGAGGGATCGAACCCATGTCTTGAACCCACGTCTCTTATGTTTCCTGCATTGGCAGGTGGGTTCTTTACCCACTAGTGCCACCTGAGAAGTTACATGTCACATTGGTGACTAGCAGTGATAGCTGGGAGTAGAGCAGGGACAGCCTGTTGCTGGAAGCTTAAAGAGTCAAATGTTTCCTCAACTGGAAAGTGACCACACTGAACTAGAAGCCCTCTGAGCTTCCTTACAACCTCCAGATATCAGGATCATAAAGAGGTGCTCCCAGTGAATCAGTGACACCCTTTAAAACAAATGACCCACAACGAAAAATGATGTCTCTTAGGATTGAGTGGAATTGGGTGAACATTGTTCCATGACTGAGCTAAGCTGTTACATACATAATCTGAGGTAACCTAGAACACTTAGAATGATAAAGCATTGTTTTCTTGTTGTTTTTTCTTTTCCTGTCATCCTCTTCTAAAGTTAAATAATGCTCTTTCATTATTATGCTTTGGAAATATATATATAACTTTTACTTTTTTCAATTTTTTAAAAATTGTGAAACATGAAATACACTTAAACATAGGTGTGTTTTATTAAAGACTAATGTAACAAAAGCTGGGGTAACATCCTACAAGTGTAAAATTCCCTTTGTGATTATTCCTTATGCCCTACTCCAGGTTAACCAGTATCCTACTATCAAGAAATTTAGTAGTTTGATTCTCTTTATTATGTTTAAAATTTCTACATTTGAAAAACAGCTCCGTAATGAAAGGCCTTCAGTGCTTTTACAGGTATATTTTATTTTTTACATGAGGTAATACTAGAGAAATAACAGGTAACATTTATTGATCACTTAGCCTCTTGCCATTGATTTTTCTGAACTCTGTACACATTGTAACTCCCCAATAATTGTATGAGATAGATGAGAAAATTGAGTCTTGGAGCTAGGAACTGGGTCCCACTGGGATTCTTATCTGGCCAGTCTGACTCCTAAATCTGCTCTCGAAGCCACTATACCTAATCAAGGTATTGTCTTATAATTTGATGCAATTTTATATTTTTAACACCTACATCTATGTCTTTTGTGTCTTTGAATACTCTAACCAGACCACAGAGTAACCATCAAGTTCTGTGCTGTTTCTGCTAAAACAAAGGAGTTGGAAAGCTCTGTAGGCTTTAATCTTATCCCAGTATCTTAACTTCTCATTGCTTGACACAGATATATAGTCCATCAATTTATTTAACCATATTATATCTTTACATTGTCCATTTCAGAGCGCTTCTAAAATGTTTATTTTATAAATATTATTTTTTATGGAAATTTCCAGGGAAAACCCCTAATCTCACATTTGTAGTGTAGTGAATAGTGATAGTTTGAGAACTAAGATCATGGCATCTGGTCCCATCCCATCATGGCAAATAGATGGGGAAACAATGAAAGCAGGGACAAATTTTCACCTAAACCTCATGTTCTTTGCCACTCATGTGGAATTACTGGCAACTTTAAGCAATTATCATGGGCCTGTGCTTAGTAGCTTAGCTGACTCTTTGCAACCCCATGGACTGTAGCCCACCAGGCTCCTCTGTCCATGGGATTTTCCAGGCAAGAATACCGAAGTGGGTTGCCCTGCCCTCCTCCAGGGGATCTTCCCAACTCAGGGATCGAACCCAGGTCTCCTGCATTGCAGGCGGATTCTTTACTGTCTGAGCCGCCAGGGAAGCCCAAGAATACTGGAGTGGGTAGCCTGTCCCTTCTCCGGGGGAACTTCCGACCCAGGAGTCAAAGTGGGGTCTCCTGCTTTGCAGACGAATTCTTTACCAACTGAGCTTCCCTGCGAAGCGCTGCTCTTTTCTTGCTATAAGATATTGGACTAGTCATCTAATCACCAATTTGAGTATCCATTTCTCATCTGTAAAATGCCACTGACACCTACCTCATTGTGAGAATTAACTAAGCAAATAATGTGGTCCCCCCCGACACACACACACAGCATGGTATCTAGTAAAAGTATGATGTTTTTACAAGTGTTCTCTTCCCATTATACATTGCTGTTCTATGCTGACAAAATTGTTGTATAGTATTTATGAAATGTGCTTGGTAATGACCAAACTAATGCTTTAAAAATGGCTTCTATTAATGCTGGCTGACTGAACTCTACCAATTAATAATATCTATCCTATGTGGGGATTATTAAAAAAACAGGGTTATATTTAAGCACAGTGATGCAATAGCAACTCCGGCATATGCTGTGTAGAAGGTGTCTTTTGTGGCTGACGCTGCTGCTCTACAAACTAAGTGGGTTTTGGTATTGCTTTTGTTTTCATATATGTATCTTACATAATTGAGGATGCATATTATGCTGTTGCTTAGGTCATTTTATTTTTCGGTGGAAAGGATTTCCCAATCTGGCTAAGGTTGTATGTTTTTTATTTCTTATCAAATACTTAATTAAGGCCAGAATGTCATTTAACTAAAATGAAGACCTGGATACCAAATACACTTTAAAATTCTTGAGCTCTGCATGAGTGACCAAACTCTTTTATCCTAGCATGCCCCCAAGTCCCTGGAACATTTGAATATCTGTGCCTCCTCTCACCAGAGTAGTGACCTAAAGCCTCTGCTTTCCTTGGTGGGAGGGGAAGAGAAGCCCACTCACGGGCAGCTCTCATCAGTTTACCGTGCACTTACATATGCATTTCCTTGTTTGATCTTCACAGCAGTCTTGGGAAGGAGCAGAGCTGATATTATATCCATTAACAAGTGAGGACATAGGGGTCCCAAGAAGTTCGTGAGTTGCCCAAGCTCACATTGCTAATAAGTGGATAACATGAGGCTTAAACCCAAGTCTTCTGATTCTAAATCTAAGGCTTTCTCACTCTCCCATGTTCTTATTCCTATTATAAATTAACAGATCCATTTAGTATCTTATCAGATATGAATGTCAATCAATAAGGCAGGTGGATTTCTAAAACCTTTTTGATTCTAACCACCACACAGGCATTTAGGGAAGAAAAATTTTAATGTGGTGCTTGCTAATCTTTCAATCTGAGACTCTGAATCTCTTGTACACCATATTGATCCCAAATTGTTTTTATTTAAGAAGGGTAAAACAACATGAAATGTTTTGTTCTAACACAGAAATGTATCCATGGAAAGATGATAAAGTTTGCAGTGGTAAATACCATGTGAAAATTTTAATTGAAAGTATGAATATTTTATTAATGTTAACAAGGTATTGCCAAGATGTCCCTGGTGGTCCAGTGATGGGACTTTGCTTTCCAATGCCAGGGGTGCAGGTTCCGTCTCTGGTCAGGGTTCTAGGATCCCACATGCCTTGTGGCCAATGGACCAAAACATAGAACAGAAACAATGCTTTAACAAATTGAACAGGGCCTTTGAAAATGGTCCACATTAAAAAAAAAAAAAAAAATCTTAAAGAAAAGTACTGCGTAAGAAGTAAAATTTGAGATAAACCTTCATTTTAAAACGGGGCAGCAGTGCGGGGCGGGGGGTGGGGAATTCTGTATATAAGATTCATTTTGTAAATGAACTTAGATTTTACCACCTAGATTATTCTGCATTAAGGTCAAAGAGTGTAAATGTGCTCCCAGCACCCTTTGCATTTCACATAAAATCATAAATCTGTCTGTTTTGCGTTTCTGTTCAGAGATTCTGAATTTGAACTTAAATTATCATGCCAGGGCCATTAATGGGTAAAGTGAAAGTGAAAGTTAACATCGCTCGGTCGTGTCAGACTCTTTGTGACCCCATGGACTATGTAGTCCATGGAATTCTCCAGGCCAGAATACTGGAGTGGGTAACCTTTCCCTTCTCCAGGGGATATTCCCAACCCAGGAATCAAACTGTGTCTCCTGCATTGCAGGTGGATTCTTTACCAACTGAGCTATCAGGGAAGCCCAATGGGTAAAATCCATGGCAAACTAATAACTTAGAACAGTAAAGTCAGCAGATCTTGAGCCCTTGTTCATGCTATCCATACTGTGCAAT
The DNA here is from genome assembly GCF_033118175.1 of Dama dama. NCBI lineage: Eukaryota > Metazoa > Chordata > Mammalia > Artiodactyla > Cervidae > Dama > Dama dama. Next base: position 18,042,552 of record NC_083687.1, on the reverse strand, counting down.
GTTTTATGTTTCTTTGAATGAAACTGGGAATCACATAGCTCTTCAGTGGCAGAGTGTGGACTGAAGCCCAGGCTCCCTGATACCTAATCTCTCTGTCTCTTCCCAACAGTCTGTACTGGGCTTCCTAACTTAGCAGCCAAGAGAGATTTAATTGTGCAGTACTTAAATTTTATATGAGGTCTCTTTATTTAGTTATGAAAAGTGAAAGTGAAGTCGCTCAGTCATGTCCGACTCTTTGCGACCCCATGGACTGTAGCTTACCAGGATCCTCAGTCCATGGGATTTTCCAGGCAAGAATACTGGAGTGGGTTGCCATTTCCTTCTCCAGGGGATCTTCCCGACCCAGGAATCAAACCTGGGTCTCCCGCATAAAGGCAGATGATTTACTGTCTGAGCTACCAGAGAAGCCCTTATTTAGTTGTAGATGCATGTAAAACTTTTCCTTATCTAGTTGTGTGAGTTTCCTCTGCCTTTGTATCTTCCAAGCCTTTTGGCCTCTTTTTACTTTAATTGGATATGACTGAACATTCATGACTTAAAAATGTATTTATGACATTATGACTTAAAAATATGTCACTCATAGACTTTGTACCCAATTACAGAGAAAACATCAAACTCAGGTTCTGAGCCATTGGTTCTTTGGCTCAGACATGAGACTACGTTTTCATTCCAAAGCAATCAGCATTGATGTAGCTTCCTGGATTATCATACCTTCTTTGTACTCTCAGGATTGTCTTGAGGCATCTCAGACGTGTGTGTGGAAGCATTTGAAAACCATAACAATATGTTACATGCTTGCATTCATGCATGAGTCTTCTGATTAATTGTATACTTGAGACTTTTTGTCATAAGACATTTTGCTACCTGAGCTCATAAGTTGGAATAGACCAAAAATGGAATAGACTGGGAAAACACTTAAATCCAGCAAAGTCTTGCAGATAAGGAGTGAATGGGTGGTGGGAAATAAGCCACCATGGAAATAACAGATGAACTTGAAAATTTTTTCTCAGTTTAATAACCACTCTCTTCATTCTTTCATCAGTATTTACTGAGCACCTAATGAGCACTAGGACACCACTGATGTCCACAATTAGTAAAATAAGATGCTACTGCTGTCCTCCAGGAGGTTAATAAATGTAAAACTATGAAATATGTAATAAAACATTTTGAGGCATATAAATGTAAAACTGTATTTTAATTATGTATAAATTATATAGTTTAGATAACTTTAATTACCTAAAATATGAATCTGTTCTACTTGGTAAACCATCTGAACATCCCCTACATTAATATTAGAGCGCCCTTAAAGAAAACACATTGCCGTTGTCACCTTGATGTTAGTCCCTGGTAGCTGGTATCTCTTAAGAGTAGAAACCTGGGTTGGAATCCTAGCTCTGCCACTTTTTAACAGTTGAACTTATTTGTACCTTGGTTTCTTTCTTTAAAATTTTTTTCATTGCATTTTTATTATTTATTTATTTATTTTTGGTTATACTGGGTCTTCATTGCTGTGCATGGGCTTTCTCTAGTTGCAGCAAGCAAGGGCTACTTTCTAGTTGCGGTACGCAGGCTTCTCTTTGTGGTGGCTTCTCTTGTTGCAGAGCATGGGCTCTAGGGCTCACAGGCTTCAGTAGTTGTGGCACACGGGCTTAGGAGTTGTAGTTCCTGGACTCTCAAGCACAGACTCAGTAGTTGTGGCACATGGGCTTAGTGGCCCCATTGCATATGGAATCTTCCCAGACCGGGGATCGAACCCATGCCCTCTGCATTGGCAGGCAGATTCTTAACCACTGGACCACCAGGAAAGTTCTGAATCTCAGTTTCAATGTCTGTGAAATGTGAATAAAGATAATACCTACCTCACAGTTATTGTGAGGACTGACTGAGTTAATATTGGGTTGGCCAAAAAGCTCACGTGGGTTTTTACATAACATTTTATAGAAAAGCCCGAACAAAACTTTTGGCCAACCCACTATATGTTAGAGTGCTTAGTTGAGTGTCTGGTACACTTTAAAGGCTATAGAAGAAGGATCCTCGGCAGCTATCATCATCATCATTATTGTTATTGTTTGGCAGGATAAAAGTAAGTTGAGTAAAGTTCTCAAGAAAGGATTTTCTCCTCAACCCCTGAAAATTACTGTAAATGTAGCAAGATAAAGGAAGGAAACTAAACTTTTCTTAGTCATCAGCTCTGTGGTAGGCTGGGCTTCCCAGGTGGCTTAGTTGTAAAGAATCTGTCTGTCAATGCAGGAGATGTGGGTTCACATCTCTGGGTTGGGAAGATCCCCTGAAGAAGGAAATGGCAACCCACTCTGGTGTTCTTGCCTGGAGAATCCCACGAACAGAGGAGCCTGGTGGGGTACAGTCCACGGGGTCACAAAGAGTCGGACTCGACTTAGCGACTAAGCAACAACAATGTGCCAGGCAGCTTACTAGGATTTTACCTGCATTTTTGTTTAATCCTTATGCCGGTGCTCTGACACAGATGAGAAAACAAGCTTAGAGAAATTAAATTGCTTGCGTAAGGTCTGGCACGGCCACTGTGATGATAACTGGTCTCTGTTACTCTGTATCCTATACTCTTCTTGCCTTGCACATGCCACAAAGCCTGAGAGTTCAGCAGGTTTCACTTATAATAGGTACAATTGGAATTTGCTTGTTTGGGAGTTTATCTCTAATAACAGAGACTTGAAAACTGGAAAATTATAATGGAATTGAAGAATTAACTTCAAACTATTAATAAGACTACCCTCATTCAAATATTTTCCATCTAGGTCCCATTTATATTGTTTATACTACTGTAATATAGTTTTGAATGGAGGGTGGTGGAAATTCAGATATATAGAACAAATCACTGCAATAGGACCTAATAGTTTTCAAGATCACCATCATAAGTATTGAAGTCACTGCTCGACAAATTAATAGCTATTTCTGTAACTTGGATTCAAGAGTAATTAAGTTAAGTTTTAATCATTTGCTGTTTTTATATTAAAAGTAGGGTTGAAAATTTGGACATGAAAGAGGGAAATTTTATGAGGAATTCCCTGGTGGTCCAGTGGTTAGGACCCTGTGCTTTCACCGCCAAGGGTGTGGGTTCAGTCTCTGGTTGGGAAACTAAGATCCCACAAGTGGCACGGTGTGTCCCTCCCCCCAGCTAAAGCAACAAGGGAAAGTGTATAGTTGTAAAACCCCCATCCATACAGTGTCAGCTTAGCTTCCTGAGTAAGATTGCCTCAAACCCCCAACCTAGAATGTGTGCAAATTGTAAGCTCTTCTCTTCCTAAAAATATTTGTGCATTTCCTGGATTTTACCATCATGCAATTGCTTCTGCCTCCTGGGCCCCTGTTTTTCTTGTCTTGTGCCTCTGACACACAGCATGATGTCCTCAGATGCGATACTGGGCTCCTTCTCTGATTCTCAGAAAGGCCCTGTCCATACAGGGCATTTGTGTTTTTAGTACACCTAACTGAAGAAAGGAGGTAAAACAGAGGTGGGTGAGCCCTATATTGCATTCATGCAACTTCCCATTAAGGCATCCTTGTTCTGAAAATGTTCCAGACCTCCCTTGACTAGAGAACTTCACTTCCCCCTCAATCCCAGCTTCATTCTGCTATACTATTCTTTTCTAATCTTCCTGTCCCTCTCATCATCCTTCTGTTTGTTCCTTTCAGAGATAAAACAACAAGTTCTCCTCATCTAATGTAAAGCAGTTCCCCTTTCTTGACCATCATTCTGGGATTTTGACAGCCATTCTGCAGGGAACCATCAACCCCAAGGGGACTGGACCTGAGTGGTGGGAGACCCTATTGAGGGAACATATTTTCACAAAGAGAGTGTCTTTTTTTTTTTCCTCTCATTTCTTTTTTCTTTTTTTTTTTTTTTTTTTGAGAGTGTCTTCTAAGAGGAATTATTGTGTTAGCTACTAGGATGGCAAAATAGAGAACTTTTCATCTTGTTACATGGTGGCAGACGGTGATTTAATCTCAAGCTTATTGAATCCTGTGTCCTGAATACAGTGTCAGAAACCTAAAAAGTGTTTGTGCACGTAATGTGTCCAAATTCTAGACGACTTAGACTAATACAGTGTTCTTGTGCATAGAATGTATGCTGCTTCCCTAAAAGTCATGAACCCACCTAACACAAAGACGTCACCTCTTGGCATCTGGCATCATTACCTGTTTCACTTACACAAAAAGAATTTGGGCTTTTGAAACACAATTATTTTTGTTGCCATGAATTTGTTTTGGTTTTTCTGACAGTTTCAAGTTATATGCCAAGGCAGTGTGTAATCTTTAAAACCTAAAATAAACACAGAAGTGCATCTTTTCAGGAAGTAAACCTTTCATACTTCCATCAGTCTATTCATAAATGACTTAATGTTTGATTGCTCTTAGCTGAAAAAAAAATTACAGCTTTTTCCCCCACTCTTTTACCTTGATTTTGAGGACTTATGGGGAGTTCACTAAACTGTATTGTAATATACTGATCCTGTTTTTGAATTTATAAATAAAATTCATGAAATTGCTTTTCTCTTGCTATATAGCAGCCTGACCTTACAGATTTTTCCCCCCTGTAGGTAATAGAGACGAGGAAACCTAACCAATGACTGTGGAGTAATATGGAAGAAGATGGGAAAAACTTGTTTAATGGGTAAGAAATAAAGCTGTAATAAAAAGTTGTTCGTGAAAACTATTCACAATAGCATTATGTAATACTAGGCTTCAGTAGGTGGCCAGGACTGGTGTCCTGTTAACGGGTGACTGCTCAGTCACTGTCTTTGTCTTATCACCTTCTTTCTTTCATCACCTTCTTTCTTCTTACCCTTGTGACTTTCTAAATGCTATGAATTAACTTAAGAGGAGACACAGCTATATTTGAAAATAAACGCAGGACCTGGAGACCAGCCCCCATGGTAAAACAGTCCTTGGGTAAGTCGTGAAGCTTACTGTTGGTTGGATAGAGACTGTATCTGTCATGACCTGTCAAGAGTGTTAGCAACCCCTTCTGCGCTCCAAATACTGCCAGCTGCCGTGATGTTAGGTTCACCCTGGGGATCCGTTCTTTAGCCAAGTGCAGATTGTGTGTCAGGTGGTAATCAAATAGAATTCCACGGAAAATCCAATAAAAAGGTGTTACTAAATTTATGATATCAAAAATTTAAATTATACAAGTCCATACATGCTTATTGTCAATAATTCAAACATTACAAATAACAAAAACATTCTGTCAGAATCTTAGCCACCCCCCCCAACCCCCACCCTGCCCCAGATATGTGAGTGCATGATGTGTCTTTTTCTTTGCCTACTGGTTAAAAACTTGGGCTTAGGAGCCAGACCTTTTTTGACTAGCCATTATTAGCTTGACATTTAGGCAGGTTAATTTCTCTGTGCCTCAGTTCCTTGGTTATAAGTGGGAACAATAAAATGCCATCTCATAGTGATGTTGAAGATTAATTAGTTAATCTATATTAAAAAAAAAACTTGGAATAATGCCCAAAACATAGTGAGTGTTCAGTAAATGTTAATTATAGTTTTCTTATGTATCCCAGTTAGCATTTTTATGTACCAGCCTTCCATAGATGAATCTTCTGATACACTGTGAGAGGTAAACCTTCTTGGATAAAGTCAACCCTGATGTCAAGGATTTTTAAATTTTTTCATGAATGTTTTCTTTTTTGGCTTCAAGCTTCATTTTTCTTAGAGTGGGCCACAAGACTGTGTGTGAGAACAGTCATACACCCTCATCTCTTACTACATGTCAGGTGGTGTAAATAGTGCTTACAGGTATGTATGAACTGACAAGCATCTTCGGGCTGTGATAGTTTTATCTTGTGCATAAAAGTATCTGTGTCAAAAAGGATGCACAGTTCTCTTGTTTCTAGATAGCTGTGTTACATTTTCTGTTAAGATTCCTTTCATCTATTTTGAAGGACAAGTCTTCTTGAGTAGTCTTTTCTCCTTGTTTCACAGAATCACAATAGTTTTGAAAATGTCTGGTATCTTTTCCATGGCTAGTCAGCACTTCCTTAGGTGATACAGGCAGCTACTTATTTTAAGAGAGAAGGACACCAAAACAGTCATTTCTTTTTAATATTTCCCTTTTGTATTGTTCCAGGGCTCTATTAGATTATAATGGACAATTTTTTTCTGTTGTGACTATTTTAGAAGACAAATATATAAAAACAGAGGTTGACATTCACTGAGTATTTATTCTGTGTCAGGCACCATTCTAAGTGCTTTGCTCATTTATTCATTAGTGAATTTAATCCTGTCATCCACTTATGAGGCAGATGCTGTTATTATCTTCATTTTAAAAGCTGAGAAAAATGAGGCATCGATTAACTTGCTCAAAGTCACATCACAAGTAGCAGCTTCAGGATTCAAACCCAGGTCCTCCACTCTGGAGCCTGTGCTGTTGACCATTGGGGTACTGGCCTAGTTTTTAATCAACTTAGAAGGTTTACTAAGGTGCACGTGGATTTAAATAAGATAATAAAGTCAAATACCACCTGACCAATAACCATAATACCATAACCAATCTGTTTCTGCTTGCTTGTGGGAAAGAAAATTTAAAATCATGCTTCTTCTTAAAGTTTGGGAAAAATAATGGTGTGAGATGATGTGAGATTCATAAATAATTACTTTTTTCTTGACCATACTTAAATGAATACAACTGTTTTACTTCTTCATGAATTGTTTGTAGTAGATAGAAATCACCTGAATCTAGCTAAGGAATGGTACATGTTAAGAAGTGAGTTGATTTGTAGATTACTATTTAATTGCTGTTCATGGAAACATGCAGACAGAAAGATTGAACTGTGCAGCAGTTTGGAACTGATTGGTAATTAGAAATTGTTCTTTTGTCCTGTTAAATAATATTTGACTGACAGTCATCAGGAAGTTGTTGAAGAGAAGAAAAGGCAGGAGAAAAAGCAACTTATGGGTCTCATAATTAGAGTGTCACTTATAAGTGATGGGCTAAATAGTAAATGTACATGAGCAGTCGACATTTGTATAGGAACTGGAAGGAGTTAGAGTCCGTGGTTTTTGGTTTTTGTTTTGTTTTGTCTTGTCAGAGAGAAATACTGGCTTTTCTTTTCTTCAAGTAACAATTTCATTTCCTGTTGAAATATGGTAAAGTACAAAGAGTAAGCAACATTTAAAGTAACACAAGCACACTTGAAATATTTCGGCTTTCCTGTAAAGTGTGGCTACAAGCAGTGATGCTTTCCCCCTCCATCTTTTTGAACTCTCTTTCCTTGTTTGAGAGTCCCTTCTGAATGTTCATCACAGTTCCGGCTCTTAGCATACTCTTTACCACACTTAGATGCTCTTTACCACAGTGTCTTAAAGGGTGGCCCAGGAGCCCCTGAAACTCTTTTGGGAGTCAAAGCTGTTTTCATAACAGTATTAAAACATACTTGCGTATGAGTGCAGTGGAGTTTCCCAAAGACAACATGATGTACAAAGAATGGAGGGAAGAGAGAGGGAGTGTGGGACCTACATGAATACTCTGCTATATTTAAAATGGATAGCCAGCAAGGACCTACTGTACCACACAGGGAACTCTGCTCAGCGTTATGTGGCAGCCTGGATGGGAGGGGAGGGGGAGTTTAGGGGAGAATGGGTACATGTGTGTGTGTGACTGAGTCCCTTTGCTGTGTACCTAAAATTACTACGACACTGTTAATTGGCTGTACTCCAATATAAAACAGAAAGTTTAAAAATAAATAAACACATTTCCTCTTCTTGGAAAGAAAGAAAGAAAAAAAGAAATAGCGGAATCCAGCTGTCTTACTTATTCCAGGCATTTAAAAGATTTGTAAAAATGTAACATACAACCACTTTTCTCACTAGATATATAATGATAATTACTGAGGTTTATTTCTACATTAGCGTATTACAATGACCCCAACATAGGCAAGAAAGTCATGGCGCTCTCTCCAGTGACTGGGCGGACTGTGCCTGCCCACAGCACCCCTATGCAGATTCTAGTGACATTCCAATTGAGTGCAGCTGTGTCCCCCAGGTTAGAAAAGTTAAAGTTCTGTTCCTTTTCCATAATTGTGCTAGAGGGTATGATTGAGATTATCAGGATCTGTGGAAACCTGCACTTAAAGGAAAAAGGAGGGTTTGGTTTTAAGAAAGCACACCATCCAACCTTGCCAATGACCCCACTGATATATCCCAGATTCCGAATGTTCTTTTATTTGTTGTTCCCAACTTTGGGAGGACCAGAAGGCCTTCCTGGACAGCCTTTTATTTTTCAGTATTAATTGAGCATCTGTGATGTCTCAGTCTTGTTCTAGGGCTGGAAATTTCAGTGAACAACAGCAAAAAAAAAACCCCTCTACCCTCATGGGGCTTCCATCTCAGCCTTTGAGTCTTTTGCTGTAGTGACAGCTTCCTCTTCAGGGCAGTCTGGGTTCATGGCAGTGTAGCTACTGTGGATCTTGAACACTGCTGTTTCTCTCTGGCTAAGAACTGAGAATAAAGTGGGAGCTGCTTGACATTTTGAAATTATTTTTTTTAAGGCACCAAACGGTTTGGGATTTTTCAATTCTTATCTAGAACCCCAATATAACAATAAAAGTGGGCCTATCCAGTCACCCGTATTGTGGTTGTTTTAATCTTATCTTGTTTTCAAAGTTAGCACCACTTTTGTCAAGAAGTGTAACTTTTTAAAAAATTCAGTACCAACTGATGTTAAATTTATTCTAATTGTTTTTTATTTGTTGAAGAAAAAAATGTTCAGATATGTGTGAGATTTTCATTGCCTGGTGAGTTGCTCCCAAGACTCTATAATTTGTTTAATAGACTTTTATACAGAAGGAGACTACTTAGCTCATTAGATGGAATCACTTAATAATGACTGTAAGGTTAACTAATGCGGCCATCAGACTCCTGCTCAGCATTTGGATGTCTCTTGTATCACTCACAACTTCAGCCATTTCTGAACGCACACGACTGGGAATACTATTAGAATATTAATGGAAAAAGAAGCTGACATGCAAAATGTGAATGGCCAAAAGTCATCTCTAAAGATTATTTTAACCTTTTTAATTTCCAGGAGTTCTGCATCAAACTTGGCCTTCCAACTTAAGAAATTCTCAATTATATCAGGAATGCCATGAAATAATTGCTTTCCAGCTGCTTCTGCTTCTTTTTGTTGCTTTTCTTCTCTTATAGTTTTAACTTGATCTGCCCTTTCACTTAAGTTTTATGCATAGCTGTCACTAAAGTAAAGAGCATCACTATACCAGCGCTTTCTTCTTGCCTGCAATGCTGATAATTTAATGTCTGTGACACCATTATCTTCTAGGTTTACCTGGGAGAATATTCCCCAGAGGGGCGCTTCATCCGGGTACTTCTCACTGTATATAGACTTGAGGATAGTCTGGACAGTTTCGTCACTTTCTTTGGCCTCAGATGTCACAGTAATGGTGAAGCTGGGTAGATTTTCCTGGGTAGCAGGACCTTGCCAAGTGAAGCACTACTGAAAGAGACTGTGGTCTCAGGAGAGTCCATTCATATTCTGGAAGACTCTTTGTTAGGGGGAGTTGCAAGCTATGAAGGAGTTATGGTAGATTGCATGGCTCCTTGCCATCATCTGTCCTGGGGACCCTTGATCATGTCCGTGAATTGCCTAGACATCCTGTCTGCTGTGGCATTGGCTAAGTGGGCTCAGATGCAAAGATCCAGGCTGCGAGGCCTGTGGCCCAAAGCCAGGCCAGGAGCAACACCCGACACTGGCCTCCACCACCTCCCTTGGCAGCCTTCTAAAAGAAGAAGGTAACTTCTGAATCCATGCCTTCTTCACTTACTGCCTGATCTGTGTGTAACGCTCCCTTCTACTTTCTTTCCTTTGGAAGTCCCTCAGACCCATCTTGCCAAGGAAAGCTTTGTTTACAGGCCCCTGAATGACCTTGCTTGTTCTTCCCCAGTATTCTATAGACTATAATAGCCAGAAGGGAACAACCACAAGGTCAGTTAATGAAACAAACAATATAAACAGGTTCATATATAGTAAAATAGAACTGTATAAATAGCTCTAAAAAGCAAGTGGCTTCTGTTCTGTAGATCAGCATTTCTCAAACTTATGACATGTGTATACCACTGCATGATTTTTACCACAGTCCGGTAACATCTGTTGAGTTAACTTAATGTTTTTCTGTAAACCAGATTACTTTTTTTTTTTTTTAAACCTAAAAGCCTACTTCCTCACCCTAAAAAAGATACCTACGGAGTTATGGATTTTCTATTATTTTATAAGACACACAACCATATTTGACTACTGCATTTAAAAATACTTGCCTCTGGAGAGTTCCATTTCTGGATAAGACGAAGTAAGCACACTCTGCCTAGTGTCTCCTGCTGAATGCAGCTAAAATCCTGGATAGAACTCATGGACCAGCAATTTAAGGACTCTGAGAAGTCAGTAGTAGCAGGTGGGTTAGAAAAGACCAGGATTTGAAGTACAGCCGTGAATATGCCCTGGCCTGGACAGAGTGCAGCCCACACCTGGAAGTGGGCATCAGGCGTGGAAAGAGAGCTCCAGGAGAAGCCCTCCAATCTTGACTTGATGGGGAAGGAGGCCTCTGACACTCAGAGAAAGAGGTGTAGACACGTCCTCCTTTAAGAAAGCCTCCCGCCCTTCTCCCAGGCCCCGGCCGCCAGGCAGTCCTGTGGCGTCCGTCCGTACTGGCAGTGACAGCAGCAGGGCCCACAATGGCCTGGAAGTCTTAAGGGAGGGGAGCCTTCCCCTCCAGTCGCTATTGCTATTCAGTCACCAAGTTGTGTCTGACACTTTGAGACCCCGTGAACTGCAGCACGCCAGGCCTCCCTGTCCTTCACTATCTCCTTGAGTCCCCTCCAGTTAGAGAAGCGATAGTCCTAAAAAGGACCCCTCACTTTTTTTTCTTTCTCTTTGTCTTCCTGCTCCCTAGCCCTCAAAATATGTGAGAGAACAAGATGACAAAGGCCTTGGCTTTCTGGCTGGAAGACAGAAAGGAACTGAAAGATACCTGGGAAGACAGTGGAGAAGGAGGAGCTCAGCAAACCAAGCCTGTAGAGTTATCTGTGAACTCCCGGGTCCCCTTCTCAACAGCACATTGCATGAATCTGGTCCTGAAGAGCACACAAAAACTATTAGAATTGATTGTGTGATAAATATCTGCCCAGGGCCTAGGCTGGCCACTGGCTAGCACTCATGCCAGACGATCCTAATATCTCTGCGTAGGCTTTCAATGAGGAGCTGATATTTAATTATTTATTTATAATTAAAAAAAATAATTTTATTTATTTATATATGGCTGTGCTGGGTCTTGTTGCTGCGAGGCTTCTTCTCATTGCTGTGGCTTCTCTTGTTGCAGAGCACAGGCTCTGGGACGTACGGGCTTCTGTAGTTGCGGCTCCCATACGCTGGCACACAGGCTCAATAGAAGAACTGATATTTAGACCATACCTCACAGAAGGGTTGATTGGGACTTGTGATCTGAATCCAACCAGGTTGATTACTTACTAAAGCAAATATCAACATTTTCCTTAGGATTTAAGCAAGACTCAATCTCAATATTCAAAATGTCCAAGATACAATACAGAATTATTCAACCTGCATGTGGATTAGGCCCTTCCCCTTCAGTTTGATTGACAAAGCTAGGCCACATGCCCACTGCTAGACTTGTGACCATTGCCCATGCACAAACTGGCTGAGACCTCACAGGACCCATCCCTGGATCTAGTGCTGAAGTCAGCTTCTGCTGAAGCACATGGCCCTGTGGAGGAAGAGTGGCTACTCCAGGTGCAAGCAAACAAAGACCAACTCCTACTTTTAGACTTCATTAGAGCTTATCAAACTTCCTTCTCAGATTTTAAGGGACTTTTCTATAATAAAGTACAGAGAGGAGTAAGAAGAGATGATCTATCATAGGACTAATTACAAATTTTATTAAGCCCTTTATATGTTTTCCCTTTGTGTATGATTCTATTTTTATTTTTTAGCAGATGGGTGAACATGCCTCGAGGCTAACCATCACTTTAGCTGTGAGGTAAATAACCAGTTGAAGAATACAGATGTAATGAGCTACACCTTAGCCTTTGTAGCTGAAGATGACTGACCAATAATTACCACCTAGCCAGCGGGTCCCCACCAGCTTCCCAGGCTGGTCCGTGATTTGCAGCTGTGCGGAGTTTGGCATAGTGTGCACCTGCCATCCTCTCTTCAGAAAGAAATACTCCAGGTGCTCGTCGATGCTCCCTAGGTTTATCAGCCGCTGTGATTTCTCTCGAGTCCCCAGTGGTGCTATATCATTTGAAGTCTTGCTTTAGCGTGTCTTCAAAGTGTTTCCTTTCCGTATTCTGCTTGAGCTATCTGTGCAGCTCATCACGCAGCAGCTACTTGAGAATGCAAAGCAGAGCATCTCAGAGAGCATGCTTGAGAGAGAGGCTCCTGAAAGTGGTGAAGTTGATTAATATTACATATTCTTAAAGCCGTAAGTGTGTCAGATTTCGAATTGGGCAAGCGTGTTTCATCCGAAAAATATCTAGGAGAAGGTGGTTTTAAATTGTAAACAAACCTGCCTCATTAAATTGGCAGGATCAGATTGTGAGGGACTAAGTTGGATTCTACTTGAAGAGGTGTGCAGTAATGTGATTTATAATATATATATATATATATTGACCATGCATATGACCAAAGTATGTTTCTCACGTATATTTGGTCTTTGTGCATAGTTCCTGGCTCACAGCTCCAAATCCCCATGGGATTTCCTAAGTGTTGCGTGATGGAGGTGTATTTTGCTATGTTAATGAAATGACTTTTGAAAAGCACTTAAGGACAGGGTCTGGTTGCCCACAGAACCACCTGTGTGATTAGAGGGTGGGAACTTTTCATTTCACCACCTGACCTCTGCAGTGGGGAGAGGGGTGGAGATTGAATCAGTCCCCAGTGCTCAGTGTTTTAAGAAATCATGCCTATGTAATAAAGCCACCATAAAAACCTAAAAGGTTTGGGTTCAAAGAGCTTCCATGCTGGGAAACCAGAATGTTTCCATGTGCCACTGTGCTGGGCCCTGAGTTCCATGAGAACAGAAGTCCCTTTAGGACTTCGCCCTTTGTATCTCTTCATCTAGTTGTTGATTCATATCCTTTATGATAAACTGGTAATACAGTAAGTAAACAGAGATTCCTAACTTCTGTGAGCCGTTCTAGCAAATTCATCAAACCCAAAGAGGGAGTCATGGGAACCTCTAATTAATAGCCAGTTGGTCAGAACAACAGGTCACAAATTGGGGTTTCAATTGGTGTCTGAAGCAGAGATGGTTTTGTAGGACTGAACCCTTTACCTGTGGAATCTGATTCCATCTCTGGGTAGATAGTGTCAGAATTCAGTTGAATTCTCAGACACGCTGATGGCGTCCAGGAATTAATTGCTCGTTGGTGTGGGGAAGCCTACACACACCACACAGACACACACAGACACACACACCCTTGAACTGAGTCCAGGAACCTAATGTAAGCTGACTGAGAAGAGCCCGGAGTAAGAATTTGCCCCCAGATACCTCTACATTACCTTTATATTATTGGACCAATGGGAAGAGGAGTTTGTGTGGGTAGTGGAAGGATTTCAGCAGACAGCATAATCCTAGTCATAATCCTCCCTTCGCTGGCAGTGCCAGTTTGTGATGTGGAGCAAGTTACAGGGTCGTTTTATATACTGACAGTCATTTCTTGAGCTCTGACTGTGTGCCGGACATTGCTGTAAGCATTTTACAGATGTTAACTCATTTAATTCTCACAACAACCCTATGAAATATAAACTGTTATTGTCTCCCTGTTACAGAGAAGGAAACTGAGGCCCAGAAAGATTATTTTCCCAAGGTCATATATAACTAATAATGATAGAGCTAGAACTCCAACCCCAGAAGTTTGGCTTTGAACATTTAAGTGCTATGCTATACTGCCTCTGGGGGCTTCCCAGGTGCTGCTAGTTGTAAAGAACCCCCCTGCCAATGCAGGAAACATAGACGTGGGTTTGATACCTGGGTTGGGAAGATCCTCTGGAGGAAGGCACAGCAAGCCACTCTAGTATTCTTGCCTGGAGAATCCCTTGGACAGAGGAGCCTGGCAGGCTGTAGTCCATAGCGCTGCAAAGAGTTGGACTTGACTAAAATGACTTAGCATGCACACACATATTGCCTCTAGTTTATTTGTAAATTACACATTAAAAATATGTGCCATAAATATTTTATAGGGTAGGAAGCTGAAGATGAAATAAAAGTACTTTTAATAAGGAAATAGTTCTTTGCAAAAGAAAACATAGTCAAGAGCCCAAAACCAATGTTGGCAATTGCCATGAGAAGCCTTTCTCTGTGCCATTTAGAATCATAGGCTTAGAAGGTTAGAAGGCTCTCCAAGGCTTTGGTCTAAGAGGACTTTATCTAAAACAGTAGTTCCCAGATTTTTTTTTTTATTTCATGGATCTATAAAATACACACTTGCATGCGCACATGTATGCCAACCCAAACTATCAATCTGTTATCACTGTAAAGAAGGGGACTTAACAACCAAGAACAACAATCTGTTATCACTGTAAAGAAGGGGACTCAACAACCAAGAACACTGGAGAGATGTAGTTTCTTAACAAAGAACAGTATTTCCCAAGAACAAAACAGATAGGAATCTTACCTTGGCCAGTGGAATTATTGGTCTGGAGAGCAGTTGGGGAATGTCTTCATCTGGACTGGTAGGTTTAGATCCATTTGTGGGGGTAAAAATTACCTTGGGGTAGAGTGAACTCCCAGGCGATTGCATCAGTCATATCAGTTGGAAGCACACTCAGGAAAATACCAGTTGAAGTGTAGTTTACCTTGCTTCTTAGTAAAACTTTTACTGTTTGCTTTGGCATCCTAATAAGGGGCCCTTACCTAGTCAGGCTCTATTTCTCATCTTCCATGTGAGATTGGGGACTCTTGAGTTCACAGGTCTCATTTGTGCTGAACAAATATCTTAATGGTTTTTCTTCAAAAAGGAAGAAACATATAAAAGTGTTATCTTAACCAGTTTGGTTAAAATGTGGTTAAAAAAAAAATGGCAAAAAAACTACTGAGATTTCACTGGTGGTCCAGTGGCTAAGACTCCTTGCTTTCAGTGCAGAGGGCCTGGGTTCGATCCCTTATAAGGGAACTAGATCCCACAGGCTGTAACTAAAAGATCCTGTGCGCCACAACTCAGAGCCAGGGCAGCTAAATAACGAAATGTTTTTAAAAACTACTCTTTTAGCCATTTCAGTAGTGTTAAGGATATTCACCTCGTTGTGAAACAGAACTTTTTCATCCTGCACATCCAAAACCCCATACATACCCTTTTCCTCCTCTCCTCAGTCCCTGGTAACCACCATCATACTTTCTGTTTTGAGGAATTTGACTCTCAATATTTTCCATACCTCATGTAAGTGGAATCACACTGTATTTGTCTTTTGGTGACTGGCATATTTCATTTAGCATAATGTTTTTAAGTTTCATCCATATTGTAGTATGTGTCAGAATTCCTTTTTAAGACTGAGTCTATGCCATTGTACATGTATCAGTTTATCTATTCATCCATTGATGGGCATTTCTCTGATGATTACTGATGTTGAACATCTTTTCAGTGCATGTTGGCCATTTGTATGTCATCTTTGGAGAAATGCCTGTTCAAGTCCTTTGGTTATTTGATTTATATTTAATTGTTTAATTGGGTTATTTGATTTTTTTTTTTGGTGTTGAGTTGTAGAAGTTCTTTATACATTTTGGTTATTAATTATTTAGAAGTATCTTTCCTATTCTATAGGCTGCCTTTCACTCTGTGATTGTATCCTTTGATGCACAGAGGTTTTTAAGTTTGATGTAGTCTTCTCTATTCTTGCTTTTGTTGCCTGTGTTTTTGGTATATATGTAAGAAATTGTTGCCAAGTCTAATGTAATGAAGATTTTTTTCCCCTATGTTTTCTTCTAGGGCTTGTATAGTTTTAGGTTTTATGGTTAGGTCTTTAATCCATTTTGGGTTAATTTTTGTATATGGTGTAAGGGTCAAAGCATTCCTTTACATGTGGATATTAATTTTCTAACACAATTTGTTGAAGAGACAGTTCTTTCTTCATTGAGTGGTCTTGGCACCCTTGCTGAAGTTCATCTCACCGTATACACAAGAATTTATTTCGGGTTTTTCTGTTCTAGTCCATTGGTGTATTTGTCTTTATGCCAGTACCATCCTGTTTTGATTACTGTAGCTTTGTGGTAGGTTTAGAAATGAGAACATGAGTGTGTTCTTCCAATGGTGTTCTTTTTCAAAATTGTTTTGACTCTTTGGAGTCCCTTGAGATCCTATATGAATTTTAGGATGTATTTTCTATTTCTGCAAAACAGAAATGCCATTGGAATTTTAATAGGGATTTCATTGAATCAGTAGATTGTTTTGGGTAATATTGACATCTTAACATATTAAGTTTTCCAGTCTGTGGACATGAGATGTCTTTTCATGTATTTGTGATTTCTTTCAGTGGTGTTTTGTAATTTTAAGTATACAAGTCTTTTACTTCCTTGGTGAGGTTTATTCCCAAGTATGTATTATTTTTTATTTTATTCTACTGTAAATGAAATTGTTTTCTTAGTTTCCTTCTCATATTTCATTGTTAGTGTATAGGAACACACTGAAGTTTATATGTTGATCTTGTATACTGCAACTTGGCTGAATTTATCAGTTTTAACTGTGTGTGTGTGTGTGCTATCTCTAGAGTTTTCTACATATAAGATCATGTCATCTATGAACAGAGGTAATTTTTTTTTTATTTTCATCACTGAGTATGATGTTAGCCCTGCCTGGGCTTTTCATAAATGGGTTTGAGGGGCCCCAGAACTCTGCAGTCATCCAGACCTCAGGATTTTAGTGTTTTTAACAGATGGATTATTGTGTCCACAACATTTTTCTTCTTTCAAACTTCAGCCTTAGAAGATAAAGCCTTATCTGCAGTTTTAGAGACATTCTGCATCATATTCATGTATGAACACAAAGTGAGGATTCCTTATTTCTTAAAGCTGTTTAATGACATCAATACCTTAATGTGTCCTGCCACACTTCCCACTAAATTCTATGAGATATTTTCTTTACTGGAAGACTCAGGTTGGCCTCTTAGAATAAATAATGCATTAAGTGGTCCCTCAGAAGACTGTTAATCGGTCTCTTGGAATATGTAATATCTGTTATTTAGCTTCTGCCAATATTAGATAAGATTTTTTTTTACTGACAGTTCCTTCAAAGTGGTTTAGTTATTAATTCTGATAAGTTCTTATGTGAGTGATAGGTGTAGTGATAATGTATATGTTTTGGTAAATTGGCTGTAGTGGAATTGGGTTGTTTGATGGGGACTTTACCTTTGACTGTAGGCTGTTAGTGACCAGTAACTTAAAAATAACAAACTGAAGTTTTCTGAGATGTCAGACTCAGAAAGCACATATTCAGAAATGAAAGGTTTAACTTGAGAAAAATTACCATTCTAGTTATTCATATGTATTAAAGGCTACAGGTAATGAGTAGCTTTTAATACATATGAATAACTAATTCTGGCCTGCCGGAATCTTGTTTTGTTATGCCTCACTGAGATTATAACTTGATGGGTATGGACAATGTTCAGCACAGTTACCATAGGCAAAATGGGAAGGATACAGGGGAAAAAAATGATGAAGTCAGTAAAGCTTATTTTCGGTTCTCGTATTGTTTTTAGGGACCTCCCTCCTTGTGGTCAAATACCCCTTAAGGCTCCAGTCCTCCTTCTCCAGGGTCTCACGCAGTGATCCATGCTTTTCTTTCACTCTCTAGTTTCTTCCTCCTTGCATTTCAGTTGTGCAGTATCTTGCCCCTTAGCACCAGCTTTCCACTTCCTGCTGTGGTAAATTAATCTACACTTAATTAAAAGCAGTTGGTTGGCTTTATGTGTTTCCCTTATAATATTCTCTATTTGCCATTAATGGGAGTGTCAGTGCCTTAATCTAAATGGTGGGACCCACTGGCAGGCCAGGCTATATTTAAAATAGGAGAAGAAGTGGCTGAGACTTGTGAGATTTAAACTACGTGAAGTTGGTTGCCTGGGTGTGCACTGGCCTTCTGTTCTCTTGTGCCAGCTCACTATAGTTGAGTTCCCAGAAGTACTTCTGCTTTATTCTTAACGAGAGATGAGGGTTCATGCACAGTTCATGTCTTTGAAATGCCTTCTATGCCTTATTTGAAAGAAGGCCCCCTTTATATTTTTGCCACGCAGCACATTCTGTTGGACCTGTAAGTATTCATTGGGCATACCCCCATTGGAGAGTGTTAGCTGAGACCGATTCTGCTTCTTTAATTCAATGGCATTTTATGGTGCTCTGAGTTTGTTTTTAACATCTTAATTGGACTTTTACTATCCTTGCTCTATGTTACTATTAAACACAATTTTTCAAAAACCTAAGAAAAAGAGATAATAAATAATAAAACTCCTTCATTTGTTTTGGAAAGGTAGTGATTTTTCTTATTTTTAATATGAAAGTATCCTCTATTTTCTTATTTAATAATATTTTAGTATGACGGGCTTATTGGATGAAACTATTGGTAAAGTCAAGGCCAGATAGTCAGTTACTGTAAGCTGCTATTGCCAGCCCAACTCTAAGCCCTGTGGAAGCAAAAATAACTTTTGGGGAATGAGTGACAAGGTAGCCAAGTCAGCCAGTACTTTGTTTCGAGTCAGCCACTTTCAGAAAGCAGTTACATGGCCATCTCATTTGCATCTCCCTCAGAACAACTCTTTGAAGTAGGTATTATTGCTCCTCAGTTTTACAGACTTAAGAAACTGAGGCTTATAATGTACCTTATGTACTTGGAGTGATACACAGGGAGGAGGCCTCCATCAGATTACCTTCCCCATTCCGACACACACCCACACTGTCACACTCAGGCTCCTTCAGAGAAGTGGGTTGGGTGTTGAGAGAATTACTTTGCTGCCCAGTAAACTGGAATAATGTTAGGAGCTGTCCATGAAGGAAATGAAGCTCTCTTGAGAGTTGGAAGAGTCTGCTCACAGAATTCCCTTCTATTGATAATTTTCGGTAGTGGCCTCTGGGGAAGCAGAGTAGAAATTACCTTGGTACCTTGGCTGATATGAAATTTCAAATGATTGACATGACTGACTTGAGGCTTCTGCAATAAGCCAAAGAGGTCTGCATTTTGCTGGTCATAAGCTTGTAGAAAAGAAGTGTGTGAGGGGGTTCCTTTTGTAATGTTTAGTGCTACTAGAATATAATTCCTTAGGTTCTCCATATGCCATAAATACCATCAGACTCTGTCCCCAAATCCTATTTTCTAATAAAGATATAATAAATCATGTATACTCTGTGCTTATCTTCTGCCATCTTGCTGATGCCTGACTTTTTAAGATTATTGAAGCAGTTTCCTCAGTGCTGTATCCTTTTGGAAAATAGATAACACATGATTTTTTTTTTCCCCAAAAAGTACACATGTTAGTGACTCTCTTTTTTTCCCCAGCTTTACTCCCCTCCACCCCAGTTTGCCGCTACAGGGCATGTGATAAAAGAGAGGGAGATTGTGCTTGTGTAGCTTTTTTCAGTCTTGATGGCATATTATATGCACTCTTCTACCCCTTTTCTCTTTCACATACTGTATTTTAAAGTGTTGTATACCTAGGCCTGCCTCTTTAAAAAACAAAACAAAATGAAAAACGACTGGTAGTTTCAGTTATGGCCGGTTTATAATTTATAACTTATTCTCAATTAAAGTGCCTGAGTGTTTTCTTTGTAGCTTCCAGTCTTCTCCTTTTGTGTGTATGTAACAAACACCACTTTGTATTTGGCCTTTCTCTTTGGACATTTGTCTTCTTTGCTCTTGAAATAAAGTGCTCAAAAGCTGTCTCTCCATTCATGCAAAATATGAAGGGCCTCCATCCTGACGGATGTGCCCTGGCATATCATCAGGAAAGCACCGGATTAAATATACTACCATCCTTTTTTAAGAAACAAGACATCAGCAAGATGGGGTTTCCTTTCCTTAGAGCAGCCACTGAAATTACCATCTCATCCGGATGATCCATGTCTAAATTCTAGTCAGATTTATTTTCTATTCACAGAAATTGTTCCTTTTTCTTCCTCTGCAGGCAGTTCCTAATGTATATATGTGTCTCCCATACAAATGGCCACGTGTGGAAAACCCGCCTCAGCCATGTGGGGAAAGTGGGAGGAGGGAGATTCCCAATTTCGCTGCCTGGGCTGCAGCTGGGAAGGCAGTTCTTGGCATTTCAAGTTGAAACTTTGAATAAATTTTCTCAGAATAATGCATTTGAGAGTTAACTTCCATAGTGGTATCACTGGTATTCTGGTATGATACCAAGGATTCATGATGGGCTCAACGATATGCCAGAGCACATCTGTCAGGACAGAGGTCCATCCTATTTTGCACGAATGAAAACACAACTTTTGAGCATTTTATTTCAAGAGCAAAGAAGACAAATGTCCAAAGATAAGGGGTCAAATACAAAGCAGTATGTTTGTGAATATTGAATTAATTCTGTGTGGCCACATTTTGCTTCCTCAAACATCACATGGACTGGGAGTAACCTTCATCTGATGGAGGTCAGAGGAACAGAAATATGTCTTGCGCTACTGTTTTTTCCTGTGACTACAGTGAAACTCAGAAAGCATAAGGTGAGCTCCTTGCCACCTGGATAAATCAGAGTTAGTGAGGGAGAAGCAGAATTTCAAAAAAAAGAAAAGAAAAAATTTTTCTTTCCCAATAAAGAAGTTTCATAAAGAGAGAAAACATTAGACTAAGCAAGAACACTTCAACAGATCCACTAAAGTGGCCTTGTGCCCCCTAAAGACAAATATCCTCTGAAAACTTTTGTGAGCAGAATTCTGATGAAGTTTTATGGGGAAGCTAGAGTTTGCCACCTGAGTCTAAAGGCTATTTTCTTTAGGCCCAGACCAAAGGACTATGCAAGCCATGTCTGTGACTAACACTGCCTCAAAAAACTCCTCCGCTTTGTTGGGTGTATCGTAGGGGGCAGGAGGGTACCCTACAGGGTGAAACTAGATATGTTGGTAAATGGCAGAGAGGAAAGGTGTCTCATAACTTGTCTATTTTGTGGACGGTTCATATCTCAAGGTCTTCTTTGCTATCAGAGAGTATATAATTTGCTTTTTTGTCTTTAAGTTTTTTTTTTCATGGAACTTTTCAGGCATATGCAAAAATAAAGGGACTATTTATAATGAACTCCATGTCCCCATCAATCAGCTTCAACAATTATGAACATTTTGACAATTGTGTTTCATTTATCTTCCTGCCACATTTTTCCCCTAGAGTATTTTAAAGCAAATTCCATACATTATCATATTTCACCTTTAAATACTTCAGAGATATCTCTAACATATAAAGACTTAAAAATACAGCCATCATGCTATTGTCACATCAAACTAATAACTACTTAGTATTATCTAATACTTAGTCTGTATTTAAATTTCTCCATTTTGGATTTAGGGTTTAGGGGAGGGCGTTAGTCTGTATTTAAATTTCTCCAATTTTGGACTTAGGGTTTAGGGGAGGGCAGCTGGGGGAAAGGACTGCAAAGGGGCATGAAACTTCTGGGGCTGATGGACATGTTCATTATTTTGGTTGTGGTGATTTCACAAGTACATACCATATGTCAAAATTTATCAAGTTGTAACTTTTAAATATGTGCAGTTCATTGTATGTCAGTTCTACTTCAACGAAATTGTTTAAAAAAAAAATAGAGTGGTCCAGTTAGAGACAAACAGTATTTTAAACATTTCCCCCAGTTTTCTCAAAAATACATTTTTATATTTGGCTTGTTCAAATTAGGCTCTAAAGAAGAACCACACATTGCATTTGGGTGATATGTTTCTAGGTTTCTTATGACCTGTAGCAGATCTGCTGCTGCTGCTGCTGCTAAGTTGCTTCAGTCTTGTCCGACTCTGTGCGACACCATAGACGGCAGCCCACCAGGCTCCCCCATCCCTGGGATTCTCCAGGTAAGAACACTGGAGTGGGTTACCATTTCCTTCTCCAATGTGTGAAAGTGAAAGTGAAGTCGCTCAGTCGTGTCTGACTAGTAGTGACCCCGTGGACTGCAGCTCACCAGGCTCCTCCGTCCATGGGATTTTCCAGGCAAGAGTACTGGAGTGGGGTGCCATTGCCTTCTCCAGTAGCAGATCTACCCACCCGCTTTTTTCCTCATGTTGTCTATTTGTTAAAGACTCCAGACCATTGATCCTGTAGCATTTGCTACACTCTGACTTGGTTCTTTGGCTAACTCCACCCTTGCAGCATGTTACTGTCACACATTGCTTATGATCTGGTGCCAGATCCAAAGGCTTTGGTGGACTCAGGTTCAGTTATTTTAGCAAGAGTACAGTAATAGGTGATATTCCTGTGGACTTCTTATTGCATTCTATCAGGAAAGCATATAATGTCTGGTTGTCCTATTTTCAATGTAAAATTGGTCAGTGGAGTCAGGTGCTGTCAGCCTTATGCATCCATTGTAAAGTTTCCTGTCAGCTTTCACCTAGTAGTTGACATAGCTACTGGCTAGATCTATTATTTCATTAGAGGTATGTGCATGTATGTGTATCTGTGCGTGGGTGTCTATGCGATTTTTAACAAATGTATTGAGATGTAATTTATGTACAATAAACTGCATGTATTTAAAGGGCACAGTTCAGGAAGTCTAACATATGTATACATTTTTGATGACTGCCCAGCTGCTCTAGAGACATAGTGCTTTAGAGGCACACCATAGGGACAAACCATAATTCCTGGTGGTCAGATATTTAAGGGGTAAATTCATTCTTTCAGCAGTAGCAATAGACTTTTTCCATGTGGCTGTGGAGTAGAAGGGCTTCCCCGGTGGCTCAGCGGTAAAGAATCCACCTGCAATGCAAGAAACTCAGGTTCGACCCCTGGGTTGGAAAGATACCCTGGATAAGGGCATGGCAACCCACTCTAGTATTCTTGTCTAGAGAATCCCATAGACAGAGGAACCTGGCAGGCTACAGTCTTAAGGTTGTGAACAGTTGGACACAACTGAGACTCACAGCACATGGAGCAGAAGAGGAAGCCTTTAGTTTGGACCTTGCTTGAACACTAGCTTGTCAGGGAGATCAAACTGAAAGCATCATCAGGTTTGATCTGGAAGCAGCATAAACGACTAATCCCGGAAACAGACGTGTTTAGTCCTTACAGCCAGTTTAGTTACTCCTCCTCTCTGGTGTGCCACTTCGCATAGAGTCACAGATAACATTTCCATGTGTGTGGGTGGGTGGGTGGGTATGCGTGTGCTCCCACTGTATTCAGAATTTCTCTGAATTTTGTATGTACAGTCTTCCTTGTGCCCAGTCTACTATCCTCCTGGGTTCAGTTCTAGGCACAGATCTCTTTGGCAAGAGTATTAGGCTAATGAATCAAAAAAATAGATCCCTTCAAGGGCAGCTACTTAGCTTTGTTCCACAGATGGCATCTCCTTAACCCCCTGTCTGTCATCTTATATGTCCTGATCATCAGGAGACTTGGATAATACAGTGTGTATAGCTCAATGTATGATTATCCCTGCTACCAAATGTTCAGAAGCTTCATCCTGCAAATAGCATTAACAGTAGTGTACCATAATGCGGGTATCAGAATGTGAAGATGCAACCTGAGACCAAGCCTCTGCAAGGAAATGGACAGATGTTATATGCAAGAGTATTTGTGGGGCTCTGTGAATGTACTAAAAATTACTGAGTTGTGTGCTCTAAATGAGTGAATTTTACAGTATGTCAACTATATCTCAATAAAATGGCTTTTTCTAAAGTGTGAGATTAAAATAAATTAATAGAAATGATACTTGATGTTCTGGGAACAGATGAAATCATCAAGAAGAAAGCTGAGGACAGAACCTTAAGGAGAGTTCACATTTCAAGGAAAAGAGACACACATGAAAACAAAAAAGGTGTATTTACAGATGCAGGAAGAAACCCAGAAGAGAGCAGTCGCCTAAAATGCAGAAGTGAGTGTGTGTTCAGTGTCGGGCAAAATAGATGTGGATGGGGACTGAGAAAAAGCCGATGGACTCAGCTCTGAGGAAAGTGCAAAGGCCTTTGAGGAAATAGTTTCTATGAAATAAAGGTGTGAAGGAGTGAGTTGTGAGAAACATGAAGCTGCACATTCCTCTTGCCAGAAATAAAGCGGACAGAAGGAGAAAGAGCCTAAAAATAGCATCAAGGAGGGTCCAGAAGCAGGGCAGACTTGGGCCTGTGTGTCTTTTAGACAGGAGAGACTTGGGCACGTTTGAACCTGGAGAGGACGGAGGCGAACAGAGAGCAGAGACTGAAGGTACAGAGGGCTTCCCTCAGTGCTGGCTCTTCAGACAGTCAGATCAGTTGGCACTTGGCACAGAGCGGAGCATCTACAGTGCTGGAGGTTCTGTCTGTGTCATCTCCTGGTGCTGTGGCAAGTCAGGCTTGTGTGCTGGCCGGCTCTCTAGATGAATTCTCCTCCTTTATCATCGAAGAGAGCAGATCCTAATGCAAGTGAGACATCATCACATGGACATAACCTTGAATCTGCTATAACGCGTGATTAGACAGACTCATTCTTGGACATCAGCACTCAGTTACTGATGAGTGATGGCCCACCTTGCAAGCCTCCGACACACCCAGCACATCAGCCAAGAGCTACTGCTCAAGTGGCCGGTCTACTTTCAGGTCTAAGAGCTCAAGAACACATTGACTTAGAGCTTCCAAACCCATCTCAGAGAATTCAGTCTCTGGGGGAGTCTCTGAGGGACACCCTGACCTACAGGTTATCTCTTACCCATCCACCCACCAGCACCCACATTCAGGAAGAATGGTAATGGAGAGGACAAGGGAAAGTGCAGTGGCTGTGAGGACTCTGCACCCCTTTAGCCATCATTCCCCCAGCGCCCCGCCAGTCTCCACACTGCACTTTGTCGTTGTTCAGTCACTAACTCATAGCCAACTCTCTGCGACACCATGGACTGCAGCAGCCCAGGCTCCTCTGTCTTCCAGTATCTTCTGGACTTTGCTCAAATCCATGTCCACTGCGTTAGTGATGCTATCTAACCATCTCATCCTCTGCCTCCCCTTTCTCCTTTTGCCTTTGTCTTTTCCAGTGAGTCAGCTCTTCACATCAAGTGGCCAAAGTATTGGAGCTTCAGCTTCAGCAACAATCCTTCCAATGAGTATTCAGGGTTGATTTCCTTTAGGGTTGACCGGTTTGATCTCCTTGCAGCCCAAGGGACTCTCAAGAATCTTCTCCAGCACCACAATTCAGAAGTATAGGTTTTTAGCGCTCAGCCTTCTTTATGGTCCAACCTCTCACATCCGAATATGACTACTGGAAAAACCATAGCTATGACTGTAGGGACCTTTGTTGGCAAAGTGATGTCTCTGCTTTTTAATACACTATCTAGGTTTGTTAGGATTTCCCTGGTGGCTCAGACGGTAAAGCGTCTGTCTACAATGCGGGAGACCCTGGTTCAATCCCTGGGTTGGGAAGATCTCCAGGAGAAGGAAATGGCAACCCACTCCAGTATTCTTCCCTGGGAAATCCCATGGACAGAGGAGCCTGGTAGGCTACAGTCCATGGGGTTGCAAAGAGTCAGACACAACTGAGCGACTTCACTTCACTAGGTTTGTTATAGTTGTCCTTCCAAAGAGCAAACGTCTTTTAATTTCCTGCTACAGTCACCGTCCACTATGATTTTGGAGCCCAAGAAAATAAAATCTGTCACTGCTTCCACTTTTTTCCCGTCTATTTGCTATGAAGTGATGGGACTGGATACCACGATCTTAGATTTTTTAATGTTGAGTCTCAAGCCAACACTGCACTTAGCCAGAGGCTAACCTCACCCTTCTCAGTTTTTGTTATTTTGTATCTATTTGTTTTATTTTTATTTTAGCCATAATTCACAAATTCAAAAGACTAGTTTCATTGTACTTAAAATACAACCTTTTAAAGCCCCACATAATACTCTAAAATGTAGCATTCTTCCCTTTTGGGTTATTCACTGTGTCTTAGTTATTTTATTTATTTTTATTTTTTGGCTGTGCCACACAGTATATGGGATCTTAGTTCCCTGACCAGGAATTAAACCCTTGCCCCCTACACTGTAAGCACAGAGTCTTAACCACTAGACCATCAGGGAATTCCAATTAACTGTATCTTAATGTGATGTCTACTTTGTTTTAAAAAAAAATCTTTTTCTTAATTGTATATTGATATTAAATTACATTTTCCAATATCTCTCAGAAATAAACTGTTAGCTGAAAATAAAATTCATTTTTAACGCTAGTTATTTGTAAAAACATGTTCACTGTGTTTTCAAGCACCCTTTGCAGGTTTTGTGGGACATGTCATGTAGGGTATGTGTAGTAATTTGAAGGGTTAAAATACCCTGCACTGTCGCATATGGCAGTGAGCAGAATCGCAGATGTTGATGATACCACGTAATTAGTATTCTTTTATGTAAATGAAGGCTGTCAGCATGTTACCATAGTGTCTACTCTCTCTGAAGCTGGAATTTATGCCACTTGGTCTCACCAAGACCAGGCAGGATTTTTCCACTATCCATAGTTAAGAACTGAGAAGAAATCAAAACAATGAGAGAGAAGAAATGGAAATCTCCCTAAAGTGGATTCTTTTAAATTTTTCCTATTTTATTTTTGTTGATTTTCTCCCCAGAAATTTTCTTTCTGGTGATGAGACGCTGTTATCCATTTCAGATTGGCTAAGAAATCTGCTAATTGAAAACAGGAATGTTCCAATTAAAAAATTGTATTTTCAAGCTATAAATTTTTGAAAGATTTTGTAACGTTCAGTCATCTCTCTCAAACGGGGACCTTTTAAAATAATCTAGAAGTTTCTCATCAGAACAAAAGGCTCACACTGAATAGATTTCATTAGCTTCTTTCACTATTTGGTGACATTAACTATAGTAGAATCCTTTAAATATTAATTATGGTTTTTATCTCGAGCTGATTCAGATTTTTAAATATAAAGCTATATAGTACTTGAAGAAGCAAAAGCCAGTATTTTGTCAGGTTTGCTTTCCCTGTATGCAGATCAATCCAAGGTGTCCTGGACATTTATTTACAGTTACTGATCTACTTAATGATGGAGAACTATTAAGGCACATCTTGTTAATTCCCAGTTACACTGGGAAACTGGGTGCCTGCACACTGGATGATATATTTTTTAATTGGAAATGTCAGGACTTTCATGGCCTTCAGTGATTATGAAGGAAAAGGGGTACATGTCAGAAAAATGTAAAAGAGATTTCCTCTTTGTGCCTATGAGCATGAGGCCTTGTTCCTAAAGTGGTCGGAGGTTGTATGAGGGGTGAGTGAAGCACATGGTCTTCCTTTTGGTGTTTTTTTTGTTTTTTGTATGCTGCAAACATTTTAATGATTATTGTTGAGCATACATTTTGGAAATTTTTTTTACTTTAAACTGCAACAAATTAAATAAATGTTTATAATATACAAAGAAAATACAACCAAAATTTTTTGAACTGAGTATACCCAAGATTGTGTTCTCTTTATTCTGTATTGTGTATTGGCTTTTGTGTCACTTTTGAGTGATTTCCATTTCATGCCTCAGATATGTCTTTCCTCTAGAGAAGCTAGTCTGCCTACTAGGTTAAATCAGTGTAGTGAGGTACGGAGTAGCCTCGTGTCTTCCTGAATGGATTTACTCTGCCATATGGCAGGTTAGTGAATCGCCACGACAGATTTGTAACGGGAAAAAGGCTGTGCAGGAAAGGATGTGCGTGCTCAGCAGATTTATGGATCAGAAAATGAAATCGGAAGAAAGAATTTCCAGAGTGCCCTTTCCATTTGACAGCATTCCATGCAGAGGGTGTGGAATGGTTTTTTAGTGTTTTTCTATTTTTTTTTTTTTCCTGTTGTTGTTGTTCCAACATGTTTTGTTTTGTTTTTTGTCTTTCTAGACAGAAGCTGATTTTATAAGGTATCAGTGTTCTGGGTGTTGTGTTGCTGTATTCCCATTCACAGATATACTTTCTTTTTATAGAATTTGTGCTGTTTCATGTGATAAGATCTCAGTAGCAATTAAATTTCTAAAGACACATCAAGGTTCCTCTTGGCTAAAGTGGGAATTTGCCAAGTTTTGAGTTATAAGCAGAGGCCATTCAAAAAAAAAAAAAAAAGGAGAAGAAGCTATTCAGACATGATTCAGTGAGTACAGAATCTTCTGGAGGGAGAAAACAAAAAGAAAAGCCAAGTGAGCTAAAGATAGTATGTCCTGGTGTATTTAAAGTTTTGCTATCTAATACATGTGGCTGTTTAAATTAAAATTAATTAAAAGTAAGCCCCTCTGTCTCACTGGCCACATATCAGGTGCTCAGGAGACACATGTGACAGTAGTGCAGTATTGGGCGATGCAGATAAAGAATGTTTCCATCATCGCAGAAAGTTCTATTGGACGTTTGTCTAAGTGAAAGATCTTGGGAAATAAAATTCTTTCTTTGATTTCTATGAGGTGTTCTTCATCGCCAAATAATTTCCTGGATTACATTCTAAGGTTTTAATGTAAAAGTGAGTAGAGCTTGTGAAAAATGGAGATTTTAGACCCCTCCCCCAAACCATCAAGTTTGGGGTCATCACCAGAAATCTGTACATATGACAAGTATCCTAAGGAATTTTGTTGCTGGTAGGTGGTTCAGCAACTACGTTTTGAAAAATATCAAGTTAATGACAAACTTGGGGGTTACCAATCTTTTGACTTCCCCTTTTCATTCTTTTTCTTTTGTGTCCCAGTAATTGGCTGTAAGCATCATGTGTATTCAACTTAAACTCTTGATTGGTAATAAGTAGCAAAAAGAAAATTCATTTATTGACCATCTTATCTTTCTAATATGTCTTTTTTAATTTGACTATGCCCTACAAAAAAGTAAACAAATGGTTATTTCAGTACTGTTCTGGGCTATGTGGAGAAGTAATTCTGACAGAATACCTTTGACCACTAAAGAGGTGAGCACACCCACAAGTCTTGAAATTATAAAGGTTAAAGAAAAAAAGAAATATAACATTTGATCTCCTTTCTGAAGGAGGTTATATCTAGTTATATGGAGAAATACATCCACAGACACGACTTAAAGGGCACTTAGCAAAAAGTCAATAGTTAGAAAAATAATATAGTAGAAACTAAATCCTGACAGTACTCAAAGGATGATCTGATTTGATGGAAGATAATCTCAGTTAGTTTCCTTTGTATGATGATTTAAGGATTTCTTATATAGGAATGGGCTGGAATGGGCAATTTAAAAATGAGAAAGGTCTGTGGTTGGTCCTGTGGTCTATTTGTGAGTTTCAGCCATAGGGCCAAGCCAGAAAGGAAAACCAACTGAAGGAACTACTTAGAGTGCTTTGGATTTAGAACTTCTCTTGGGTGACCCCATCATGATAGAACTGTATTTGCTCCCAGAAATGAGAGTGGACAAGAAATGAGGTGAAGGAAGTCTACTTTATAAGAGGAACTCCCTTCAGGCAATTTTAAATGCTGGTATTGCAGGGAGGTCAGCTTTCCAAAGAATAAAAGGTTTTCTTTTAAAATAGTCTCTTTCCCTTGAAGAAATTGCTTATTAGCCTTCTCTGATGAACAATATTGAAGAAGCAATGTTAGAAAGACCAAAAAAAAAAAAAAAAATGCTTAGTGAGTTACCACTGTTTTAAAAATAGAAAGCATTTTTGCATACATTATCTGGAAAGTTTGCTTTTTTTTTTTTTGGTCTCATAGTTTGGTTAGATACTGTAATAACCAGTAGCCACTATACCACTAAGTCAGATTTGTCTAGTTCTGTAGTTACTTATTCTTTCAGTAAGGAAGGTAAATGTTTTCCCATCCTTTTTACAAGATGTAAATATTGTTTACAAATAGACACTTTGGCTTAGTCCCTCAGAGTTACTGTAACAAAAATGCCATAGACTGGGTGGCTCATACATAACAGTTCTGAAGGCTGGGAAGGCCAAGATCATGGCACCAGATTCCATATCTGGTAAAGACTAATTGGTTCACAGACATATGGCTGGCTTTTCACTTGTGTTCTCACATGGAGGAAGGAGTGAGGGAGCTCTTTTTAGAAGCACTAATCCCATTCTTGAAGGCTCATCCCATGAGGGTCAACCCACTCATGACTTAAGCATCTTCCAAAGGCCTCACCTCCTAATACCATCACCTGGGGGAAGGGGGTTTAAGATTTTAGCATATGAAATGAAGCACAAACTTATAGACCACAGAGAACAAATAAAATGTTATATTGAGGCTCAGTCTACCTACTTAGCCAGGATCTTTGGACACAAGAAAATCTGCAAAGGACTTTCTCTTTCTTACCATTTCTCTTGTTCTCTTTAACCATATTTTGTTATCTTTACTTTGAAATACAGTGAAATTGACCTTTTTATTTGAGTGTCTTCATCTCTTGGGGTTTGTGATGAGGTCCCAGCATCATCATCTGGCATCACTGGTTTGTGAGCTCTCTGTCTCTCGTCGCCTTTCCTCTGCCCTGTCCCTTTTTGCATACAGCGAGGACCTTGTCACCATGAATCAGAGAGGCTTTCACTTCCAGGACATCATCAATTCAGAGATGGCTCAGAATACGGGCTGCTTTCCCCTAGTGGCCAGTTGGGTGCAACGTGAAATGAGGGTAATGACATTTCTAAATCAGTCTTACTTAGCTGATACTCAAGAACTAAAACAGCCTTAGAAAATGTAAAATTACACATTAGTGGTAAGGTCTGTCATTTAGTATTTTATGATTGTTCCTTTTTTTAAGGAATTTAACTGTCTTTCTATAATTCCCGGGCTATGCCGAAATTGCTTTTTCCTTTTATAAAACTTCCTTCCAAAGGAACCAATTTTGAATTGAAAACTAATGAATACTGAGTGGAAAATGCCGGTTGCAAGCCTTTTTCTAGAAAAATATTTTGCTGAAAGTTTTTTTTTTCTCTCTCTCTCTTTGGGGGCCCTTATCGTGCCAGGCTGAAAGAGTGGAGCCTTCCCTAAGACATGGATAGATGCAAACATGTAGGGCGGTTGCGGCTCGCCCAGGACCACTCCATCCTGAACCCGCAGAAGTGGTACTGCCGAGAGTGCGCCACCACCGAGTCGGTGTGGGCTTGTCTCAAGTGTTCGCACGTGGCCTGCGGCCGCTACATCGAAGATCACGCCCTCAAACACTTCGAAGAGACCGGACACCCGCTAGCCATGGAGGTCCGGGATCTCTACGTGTTCTGCTACCTGTGCAAGGACTACGTGCTCAACGACAACCCGGAGGGGGACCTGAAGCTGCTGAGAAGCTCCCTCCTGGCGGTCAGGGGCCAGACGCAGGACCCGCCGCTGAGGCGCGGGCGGACGCTGCGGTCCATGGCGGCGGGCGAGGACGCCGTCCAGCCGCAGCGCGCTCCTCAGGGACAGCCGCAGATGCTCACGGCTCTGTGGTACCGGCGCCAGCGCCTGCTGGCCAGGACGCTGCGGCTCTGGTTCGAGAAGACCTCGCGGGGCCAGGCCAAGCTGGAGCAGCGGCGGCGGGAAGAGGCGCTGGAGCGCAAGAAGGAGGCGGCGCGGCAGCGGCGGCTCGAGGTGAAGCGACGGCTGCTGGAGGAGCTGGCCAGCGCCCCTCCGCGCAAGAGCGCGCGCCTGCTGCTGCACGCGCCCCGCGCCGCCGCGCCGCGCGTGCCCGCCGCGCGCGCGCCCGCCGGGCCCCGTCCCCCGCCGCGCCGCGCGCCCGCCATGGCGCCCGGCGTCACGGGCCTGCGCAACCTGGGCAACACCTGCTACATGAACTCCATCCTGCAGGTGCTCAGCCACCTGCGCAAGTTCCGCGAGTGCTTTCTGAACCTCGACCCGTCCAAGACGGAGCAGCTGTTCCCCAGGGCCGCCAACGGCAAGGCCCCGCTCTCAGGCAGGCCGGCCAGCAGCTCAGCCCCCGAGCTGTCCTCGCCCGGGAGCGACGGGACCGAGGCCTGCGAGCGCGAGGGCCTCTGCTTGAACGGTGGGACCTCCCTCAGCAGGAGCCTAGAACTCATTCAGAACAAGGAGCCCAGCTCGAAGCACATCTCCCTCTGCCACGAACTGCACACCCTCTTTCGCGTCATGTGGTCGGGGAAGTGGGCCCTGGTGTCGCCCTTCGCCATGCTTCACTCGGTGTGGAGCCTGATCCCCGCCTTCCGCGGCTACGACCAGCAGGACGCGCAGGAGTTTCTCTGCGAGCTTTTGCACAAAGTGCAGCAGGAACTCGAGTCTGAGGGCACGACGCGCCGAATCCTCATCCCCTTCTCCCAGAGGAAGCTCACCAAGCAGGTCTTAAAGGTGGTGAACACCATATTTCACGGACAGCTACTTAGCCAGGTAGGTGTGCTCGGCACAGCCTTGACTGCCCACCAACGCTTTGAGTGGGGCTGGTATAGTTAGTATTAGGCTTCCCGTGAGTGCCTTCCCCAAGTTGTTGGCCTAACCAGGGTACGTTTGCTGTAACTATGCACAGTGGAGGGCGGCCGCGGTGCCTTTCACAGTACTGTGTGGGGGCTTCGTTGGTGAACTTGCCTCCTGTCTTTCCAGGCAGATTTTTAGTTTATCTTGCCAAATCACTTCACTTTCAGGAAATGTCTTTTAACCTATAATGATGATACGGTAATGTAATATTATCATTGTTACAATTAAGTACCCATTGCTGGCATCTCATCCCATTTGATCAGCTTTAGGAAATTGAAGAGTTTGCCTATAATCTTGGTTCCATGGTTGTTTGAAAGGGCATCACTCCTCCTAAAGCCTTTCTTCAACCTACAAGGGAGGGAGGTGGCTAGGAAG
The DNA here is from genome assembly GCF_033118175.1 of Dama dama. Classification (NCBI taxonomy): domain Eukaryota; kingdom Metazoa; phylum Chordata; class Mammalia; order Artiodactyla; family Cervidae; genus Dama; species Dama dama. Next base: position 18,009,636 of record NC_083687.1, on the reverse strand, counting down.
ATGCCAAAGGCCTAAGCAATCCTCCCTCTGGTTCCCCACTACCTTTCGTTTCCTTAGCCATATAAGGATATGAGGGAAGACTCAGGTAAGGCTTTGTGAGAGCATGCAGAAAGAATTGATAGAGTTTAAAAAGTGGGCAACTGGAGAGATTCAGGTAAAACCTCTACACTATGCTACTGAGGTAGTTAGGATTTTAAAAGAATGATGAGTAGAAAAGTTTATTTCAGAAGAATGTTTCGGAAGAAAAGTTTATTTTGGCTTTTGTTTTTCAGCATGTGAAAAGGGAGTTTTTTCGGCACTTCCTCAACCTCCCTGAGAGTCTGTAGGAAGAAAGGTGCCTCTGGGAAGGTTATAGTGGGGGAGGAGGTCAAATCACAAGCTACTTCGAGGCTCTTGGAGCACTGGCATCAGTGTAGGGATGCTGCTGGAAACAAGGGCAAAAGTAGAGGAAAGCTGGATTGAATGGAAGGAGCAGAGTCTAGAGGAGGATAAGAGTATGAGGATGAGAGAAGCAGACAGGAATCTGCAAATTCTCCATCTCAGACTGTGCCTTGATGACTCCATGATAGCTTCTATCTGTAATACTGTGGCACTGAAGAAGAGAGAAAGGGGAGTAGGTAATACTGTCTGTGCTGTGTGGTTTTCCAGTTGCAGCTAGCATCATAGAGATACAGACCAGAAGTAATATGCTCTAATACTCTTAAAAGTTACATCTATCATTTAAATGCTAAATATTTTTTGAAAACGATACACTTAGCTTTGGTTGTTATGCGCTAGCAAACATGAATGTGGAAGCATGGAAGTTGCACAGCCCGTGAACTAACCTTCCGTCCTAGGTCACTTGCGTGTCGTGTGGTTACAAATCCAACACCGTCGAGCCTTTCTGGGATCTGTCGCTGGAGTTCCCTGAGCGCTATCACTGCGCAGAAAAGGGCTTTGTCCCTTTGAACCAGACCGAGTGCCTGCTCACCGAGATGCTGGCCAAGTTCACGGAGACAGAGGCCCTGGAAGGCAGAATCTACGCCTGTGACCAGTGTAACAGTGAGTGCTGGGGGAGGCTGTGGGTAACTGGAATATCAGTTTAAGGTATTTCATTTGCCCTTTTAATCAAAAATAACACTGTAATATTGAGTGGTTCTAAAGCATATTTTAAAGATTTTTTTCCTCCTATTTTCCTGAGAGAAAGCATATGGACATTATATATTAAAAAAATAAAACCAAGCCTAGGAGTTGGACCTCCTTGGATTCCTGCTGTGATTGAAGTTAGTTGTTATCTTGAGGGGCATTTGAAAGTATGGACCTTGAAATGGGGACTCCAAGAATGGGAGTATTTAGCTTTATAGGTTATGGGGGTCCTGCTTAAATTCATGAATAGAGTTTGACAGTTCTTATTTAGTCTAAATTCAGGTGGCATAGCCTGTTTGAGTGCTATGTATTAGAAAAGTGTGCTTTTATCCTGAATTAAAGTCTGTCTGAAGTGATGCTAAGGGTACAATGAGACCAAGAGAGGAAGTCATATGGTACATTGCTCCATGGCAACTTCATCATTATTTTCACATGCCTGAAGGATTCACATCTCAGAACGGGCAGAGGGAAGTATTTCTCTATCATGGCTTTAATTGTAAAGTGGAATTTTTTCCGTATGGTTCTGAGAGCACCTTATGTATCCCCCAACCCTTTGTCTTGCCACATTAACAGTGCTTTTGCTAACCCAGCATGTACACAGGAAATGCAGAGCAAATACTTTGAAGCTGATGTTTGGGGGTTTTGGCATATAGAGATGTGGAAACTAAGATAAATGGATTGTGCAGAGATCTGAGAACAATGTGCAGCCATGTTATAGTTCAGACTTCAAGTTTTGGTTTGGGAATAACAATTTTATGGTAGCCCTTTAATATTTTTGCATATGGTTTTTTAAAGTAGTGAATTGTGGAAAACCTGTTCTCTCTGAAGAATCAAGTCAAAAATCAAAAGTCACACCTGATACCATTTTGCCATTTTAAAACAAAATGTGAAATCCTGTACTTGGTTAAGCATAAACTCACCTATCCTGTTACATAGAGATATATAAAGGCAATGATTTAAATTATCTTATTAGAACAATATGTATTTTTTTTCTTTTTAAAATAGTGAATCATGAAGTTTTATACTTGTAGGGAACAGAAAGATGTTAACAGCCTTAGTCTATCATTCTCAGACCTGATAGATTAGGCAAGAAACACTTTTATTTATTTTTCCAAGAAAGGATTGTTTTTCTGGTTGCCAGATGTGCCCATTTATCAGTATTTCTGTAGACAGGTTCAAATAGCAAGGAAGGAAAGCTATAGTGAAGGGATGAGATGCACTGCTCTGTTGCTTGTGAAAGTTTCGAAACTATCAGTCTTTCACCTTTCTGTGTAGCCAGCTTAATCAAATGGGAGACAGAACTGATCAATCTCAACTGAATCAGTGATTTTTCTTCGTGAACTTCATTTTAGAGAAACAAAGCCAGATTCTATATTGTCTTCATTTTAGCTCACATACTCCCTCTGCTGAGAGCAGCAGTCACTGCAAGGATTCCCAGGCAGAGAGCTGCAGTAATTTTCAAAAATCTGCTGGTGAACAGGAATGTAAAATAAGGCCAGGCCCCTCTTTGAATTCTCTTTCTGCTCATGCCCTCACATATCATGACTGCCAGCCCTAGTAAAAGCTGCAGTCTAGTTGCTGCAATCTATCATGAGAAGCAACAGCTCCATTGTCAGAGAAAGCTCCTTGATACGTCATCTGCCTGTGATTTGCTATTTTTCACAAGTGGTACAGACAGGACTTCGAATCAGATGCCAGGCTCCTCAGACACTGAGACCATGGTATCAACAGCTCAGAGACAATTCGCAGACACCATAGTGGACCATGAATTTTATATTCCTATCCATTCATTGACTGAATTAATATAAAAGAGCAGTCATCAGTAAATGGTTATAGAGAAGGCTTCTGATGGAAATTAAGAGAACTTCATTTCCGTTTCCATGCTGTAATTTAGAAATGCATTTCACCCACAATTCAGTATCTTTAGAAACAAACTTGGAGTCCTGAGCATTGGTTTTGTTTTGAATGGGGTATATTTAGTCAGTTGTCAGCCTTGTTCTGCATGTCTAGCAGTGCTGTTACCAAGAAACATGTTTCAGAAAATAAGTATGGCATAAAAATATAAAACCAGTGAAGTTTATTTTCTAAATATTTGTATAGGCCACAAGCAAGTCATGTGGGGAAAAAATCTCTTTAAATACACTGTCCTAAAAAAATAAATAAATAAATAAATACACTGTCCTTTGGTAATTCTGTGCCTCTTGCATGCGTGCATGCTCAAATGCTAAGTTGTATCTGACTCTTTGTGACCCCATGGACTGTAGCCCACCAGGCTCCTCTGTTCATGGGATTTCCCAGGCAGAAATACTGGAGTGGGTTGCCATTTCCTCTTCTAGGGTATCTTCCCAACCCAGGGATTGAACCTGCATCTCCTGCCTTAGCAGGCGGATTGTTTAGCACTGGGAAAGCCCCTGTGTCCTCTTACCTTTTCCCTAAACCTGAAATACATGCATTATCCCCCATTTCACAGGAAAGGAAACTGAGATTCTTTTCAAACGGTGGGAAGGACAAAGGATGCCCCTTACAACTGCATCAGCCTTCTTTAAGCAGCCATCCCCAGAGTGCCACACAGTCATTTCTTTCATCTCAGCCAGAACTTCCGTGGCCATGCCACGTGGGCATGAGAGGCTGGGAAATGCAGTCTTAGAGAGAATCACTTTGCTGCCCAAATAAAACTGAGGTTGAAGTGCTGAGAAATTAGGAGAATGCATATTGGGTGGCAAGTCACTGTCTCTGCACAGCTCGGGAAGAATGAGTCTCCTCACGATCCATGTCTTATACCTTCCCAAACCATCTAGGCAAACGACGAAAATCCAATCCAAAACCCCTTGTTCTGAGTGAAGCTAGAAAGCAGTTAATGATCTACAGACTACCTCAGGTCCTCCGGCTGCATCTTAAAAGATTCAGGTGAGCTTGCTCTGGGGCATCCCAGGTGGCTGTGAGCTGTGGCAATAGCTCCTTCAGAGGCTTTGGTGAGGGCAGATGTCGCCTTTGGTGCTGGGGGGGAAAGCCTGCTCCCTGGAGTCCTTAGGCTTTCCATGGAGTGTATGGTTCCTGCCCGGGGAGGCAAGTGGATGCTTGGGGGCCGGGACAGGGCTTCTGCTCTCACGGCCCTATTACATCAGCTAGGCTGCAGTGGGTGTCTGTGCTTGAAGATTTAATAGCCTCACGTGGGCATATATAGAGCCATCTTCGGAATAAAGTATGAGATATTCTGTGAAAAGAAGGGTAGGAAGTAAACTACAAAGAGTATTGCCTGGATTGCTTGTTTAGGGATTTCTAGTTTCAGAGAACATCTGAATGTTCACAGGAAATATATGTGAACACTGAGTACCCCTACCTTGCTGTGAAAACCAAATCCAGGTTAAGTTTTCTCCACTTCTATTTTACCTACCTCTGCCTATGATCACACATGCCATTTCTTACTGGTAAGAAGTTTATATCCATGTTACAGGTGGTCTGGCCGTAATCACCGAGAGAAGATTGGGGTCCATGTCGTCTTTGACCAGGTATTAACCATGGAACCTTACTGCTGCAGGGACATGCTCTCCTCTCTTGACAAAGAGACCTTTGCCTATGATCTCTCCGCAGTGGTCATGCATCACGGGAAAGGGTTTGGCTCAGGACACTACACAGCCTATTGCTACAACACAGAGGGAGGTGCGTGCGCTTTACTCTGTGGGGTGGGGGACACCAAAAAGGGTTGGTTTGTCCACATTTCATTCCTCTCCTTTTATTTAATCTGTAGGGGGATATTACATACATTAAAATACAGTGGAAAGAATTATGAAAGATGGATTCAAATTTTGAATATATCACTAAGTGACAACATATAACTCTTCTAAGAATTGACGGGAACTAACATGTAAAAAGTGCTGAGCATGCTGCCTAGCACATAATGGTCAATTAATGCTAGAGGTTATAGCTGTTATTAATACTTCTGCTGCAGACCTGTTTCCTTCTTGGTTTTGCATAAACAGTATGACCTAGCTACTCCATGGTCATATTCATAGTGTATGAGTCTCACTAGCATCAGCCCATAGTAAAGCTGAGGACACTTTCTGAGCATTTACAAGTATTGTAACAGACATAGTATATGTCCTGATTACCTTCTTTAACATGGGAGGTGTGAGGATCCAAGGGCCCTTCCCAAGGAGCTTTCTTTCAGTCCTTGTCCCTCAGAGCAGAGCCTCCCAGCTACTGTGCTAAGGCAGGTGGGTTGTGGATGTGTTTTTAATAGTTGACCCATCTTGAACCCCTCAGCCCTTGGGGTGGCTACCAGAGTGAGCCTGTGAAAAATAACTTTATTCCTTCTAAGTTTTCCTTTCCTTCCATACCTATATCTATGTACATTTCCCCTCCCCTCCCCCTTTTTTTCATATCTCTTAGCCCCCAGTCTATCTTTGTATAAGTCCCTAATGGGCAGTGAAAAAGCCTGAATGAAATGAGGACAAAAATTAGTCAATACTGTAAGCAGTATTGTGGTGGGGCTTGTGGGGCTAAAACCAATGGTTTCAGGGAAGTCTGTTGGTTTCATTTACTTATCTCTTCCTCCATCACCACCAGTCAAAGGTTGGCTCTATTCAGAACTTCTCTGTCCCTTTTTTCATCTCCTCTTGTGCCTGCTGATTGAAATTTAAGTTGGGTAGTCATATTTTCTCTTTCTTTCATTTGGTTTCCTAGGTTTTTGGGTCCACTGCAATGACTCAAAGCTGAATGTATGCAGTGTCGAGGAAGTGTGCAAAACTCAAGCCTACATCCTTTTTTACACTCAGAGAACAGTTCAGGGCAATGCAAGAATCTCAGAAACCCAACTCCAAACTCAGGTGCATTCCAGCAACAACGATGAGGGCAGACCACGGACCTTCCCCTGAATGGGAGGAACATTATCAAGGACTGACTTGCTTTTAAACTCTTGGTATTGGTACATCTTTCCTCTTACAGGAAATAAGGTTTACTGCAGGAACAGATTACTAGGTTTGCCTCACTGGGTCTAGAGCAGAAGGTGCCGGGTGTCTGGTGTCCTATCACAAAATCTGTAGTCACTTTCTTTTAAATGGGTTTATAAAATTCCCTCCTTTGTTAAAGCAAATCAAAAGGAGTAACTTCTATGAAGATTCTTTCAACAGTTGCTTCTGAATATAGAGGGATCTGGGTGGAGGAAAGAGGGAGTGAGTTGGTCATATCCAGCTGTGTTTTCTTCCTATTATGTGATTCCCCTGCTAATCAGGACCCCTTGCAGCACCGGAAGAGCCTCCTGACGCGAGCAGCCTTCAGCAGAGCACTGGAGGGCACGGAGGGGCCCTGGGCTGGCAGCTTGCTGGACGGGATTGGTTCCAAGGCGGGAGGTGAAGTCAGGACTTTTTCCTACAGAGGAAGTAGTCCTCAAGGGTTGAAAATTTAGAGACTTCCTTTTTTAGGAGATAGCAGCTGAAGAATGGAAGGAGGTGCATGGAGCAAAGTTCTCCATGCAAAATGGAGGTTTTTCACATGTCGTATTCTGCCTGGCTGCTGCTGTCATTTAATCATTCCACATCTTCTGAGATGGCACGAACATCCCTTCATTCTAATGAAGGAGCAGTTCATATGGGGAAGCAAGAAACTGGCACATGACATGCTCTTTGTGGCACGCTGAGCCTAAGTGCACTCCTGGATACTCAATTCTGTAGCAAACTCCTGGTTTGGGTCTAGGGCAAGCATGCAGTTTGGTTTAAATTGGTCTTTTTAGGTCAGGTTTCTGAGGCTTTCTCAGAACTCAGAGGGTGGGGGTGGGGAGCCAGTGGTCCAGGGCTTATCGAAATGCCTGTCCCCCGTTCTCACCTTGGTGCAGCATGCAGCTTTTCTGAACCTGCAGCTTATTTCCTGTTCACAAGGTGTGGGAGCTTTTGCTTTTCGAAGGCTGAGGACTCTTCCTCCTATATGTCTGAACAGTTTATTGCTGACACCCCTGGCCGGTTTCCTCCAAAATCTGCTAATCCCTAATGTTTCTTTACCCACACACCCTCAGTCCATCAGAGAAAAAAAGCAAGTGCCCTGTCCTTCACTTCAGTGCTAGTAAGATATGTCTTTCTTTTTTAAACTGGGTCAGTTTCTAAGTGGTATGAAATTGCCCAGATAGAAGCCCTCTGCGCTGTCGGGCACCACTGAATTTCCCTCCTCGGTCCTTCACTTTGACTCACTAGTAAAAGTGAATGCGACCATAACTCTCACTGGGGAGTGCCACAGCGCCTCAGCCTGCCACTCGGAATGCTCGTCTTTTGACTGAGTAGGTCATATTAACGTTCAGGTAGAAGTACAGCTGTCACCTGAAGGGAGTAGATGTGAAGGAAGTTTGGGGAGGGGTGGGAAGTTGGGAAACGAGAGGCTAAAGAATGAGGGGCGTAGCTTTAGCAATGTTGAAGGACCACATTTCCCAAGCAGATCTGTATAGCATTTGCTGTTGACCTCTTTTGAGATGAATTCTCCCATAGGACCTGCCAGACAGCACTGAGATTTGGAGGAAATCAGACAGAAAATGGCTCACCGTGATAAGGAAAGGGAGTGACTATACTTTAAATTAAACTTGCTTTTTCCAACACTGTGAGGTTTCTGTAATATTTAGCTTTTATTTGGAAGCGATAGCGTATGGCATTTTTTATGCTATTTGGTTTATATTGTCTACTGCAGGCTTCTTTGTACAAGCTTGGCCCGGGCTTACCCTCACTTGGACACTGTTTTAAAGTGTCACAGCCGCCCATGCTGCCAGAGGCTCTGATATGAGGCTATAGTCTCTAGATCCACATTTTTAAGTTGGCATGATTGGTGATGACCTTTTGTGGCAAGAGAAAAGCTGATTTAAAAAAAAAAAAAGTAAAAAGGGAAGGAAAATATAAATTGTGCCTCATCTTTCACTGAATGCTATCTTTATTATTCTAGAAAAAGAGAACTGACAAATGAAGAAATACTATACAGCATCTACTAAATCCCTCAGGCTGTCTGGGGGATGGGGAATGAGAAAAACATCTCATGGAAAATTAAAACATCTTCCAATTTAATTTTTAAAAAGTTTTATACCAAAAGTTAAGAATTAAGCAGACTAAGGACTTTGTATTAGTAGGGTAAGTGCTTCAAATTAATAAAATCATTTGAAGTGAGTTGGAACAGAAACCAATACCAGAGTCCTCAAAGAGCTGCACACACTTGAAGGTGCCCCTGCAGTCAGACACCTCAGGAACCCAGAGGCAGCAGCAATAGACGCTGTTGAGAAGTTAGTATTTATGGAGATTTTTATTAAAGAAAAAGAGTTTCCTGCTGCATAAGCCAATGGCTGTTGTGAGGGAAATGTCCCTTTGCCTTTAATTTATTTACATACTGGAAGTAGATGAATTTCTTAGTTGCATCTTACTTTAAGTCAAAACATTGTAAAGAAAATAAGAACCAGGTGGAAGTTGACTAGATGCTGCCAAATCAAATCCAAGATCTCCTAACTGAACCTTACGGGCCTGCTCCTCTCCCAGACAAGTAGTTACAGCCCTGTTCTAGGAACCCTTTGTAGTTGGCTGGTGTGTTTACTTTCTGCTGTAGCCAGCCAAGATGAATGCACCCTGGCCCTCAAATTTTTACCTCAGTCTAGCTTGACTCTCATACTTGTGGTTGCCTCGGAGATAAGCATTCATGCTAGTGTTAAAAAAAAAAAAAAAAAATTAGGAATGCCCTCAATGGCTAGGAACTGAAGCTCTTATTCAAGATGGCAGACCTCTTGCCTGCTTTGATCCAGTTCCTCTCAGGCTGACGGGGACAGTGCCACACTGTAAAGAATTTCCAGATGTCTCTTAAAATGTCATGAATAAAATTGGGAACTATAGAAGTGTTAATGTGTCCTATGGACTCAATAGCAGAGTTTATTTTTGTTTTTAATGTCAAGGTTTCTAGAGTCAACGATTGTGCGTTTTCCACTCTGGCTATGATTACAGTTCCATCCAAGTGTAAGAACTAATGAGGTGGGTTGGCAGGCAGTGGGGCACAGCCCTAGCCAGGTCCCAGCATAAACGTGAGAGGTTGACAGTAGTACAGAATGAAGACTTGGTTGGGTGTGTGGGGGGTGGGGTGGGATATGGGTGGGCAGGGGGGGAGAAATGGAGTTTGTTTTACGTACTGATAAAGCTTTGTGAACTAATTTTATACAATTCATAAAATTTGGTGCCTTGTACCTAATTATGGTTTGCATGGGATTGAAAAGATTAAGGGAAAGGATTCTTTCTTGTCATTTCAAGTGGCAAATGGGTCTGTATAGTGTAAAGGACATTTGGTATCACTTTTTAAAAACATTTCGTATCTTGTGTGTGTGAAAGCAAATTATTACCAGCAAGTTCTGAAAATTCTACTGTAATGTCCAAAACCTTTGTGTTTGATTATTCATCAATGTCTCCTTTTCAAGGCAAACTATCTACCCTATCCTTTTATACCACCCCTTTTATGTTCCAAACATTAACTCAGGCCTTTTTAAAATCAGGCTGGGAGGGCTTCCCCTTCCTAAACATATCCCTATCTGAGGTTTTCTAAGTGGAAGGGTTACTTTTCCAGCTGGTTGGGAGAGCACAAATGTTCAGAAAAAGGTATTTTAGTTTTTCTAATGCTAGGCAACGTATGGTACAAGTCAAACAAAAACCGTTCCTCCTGAAGTGGTACCTTCATTAGTTCTGAAGTTCTTTTGCACAAAGTTTCAGGAAGCAGTGTAAAACACAATCCCCTATATGTGAACCTTTAGATTGTAAGGCAAGCCAGTGCACTGTGTAATATGCAAAAACGAAGGCTCAAAGAACCTGTCCCAGCAACCCAGTCCCACTGACGGGGATGGTACTGAGTAGCTGTGGAAGAGAAGACCCGGCCTACTCACCTGCAGGGCTGTAAACAGCGTGTTCCTTTTACTCTGACCTTTAAGGTTTCCACTGAGCTCCTGAGTCTTCACCAAAGGGTGTTCAAAAAGCTTACTCAAAGCACATTTGATAATTGGGTCCCTCAGCCTAAGGACTAGCCTAATTAGGTGAGGAGGTTGTATCTTTGGAATAAAACCTCCCATGGCCACTTAGTTTCCTTACCAGGTAAGTATGCATCTCCCTGGTGGTTGATTCTTTTTTGAAGTTAGCACTAAAGTTGAAAAGCGCCTTCTAAATATGACTGTGAGTTTAGTTTTTATCTTCCATGTTTAAATAACCATTTTCTTGGTCTAAGACTGACTTTAACCACTGTGTATTCAACCCAAACACTGCTCTAAGCACACCTCCGTCACTAGAGCACTGAAGTGAATGGTCATTTTTGCGGACTGTTTCCATGCTACTGCTGGCGTGTTTCTATTTCAGACCTAACTAGGGTAGTGTAGGAGATTTTCATAGTAGTGTTAACTAGCCTGGGCTAAACAGCTCATGACAGGATGTAAGACTGACTTCCCTTGAGGAAAAATGTTGTGTTGAAATGGTGAAAGCCAGGATTTTCATTTACAGAATTCATAATTATCCATCAAAATTTGGTGTAGATTTGGTAGCTTTAACCTGCTAAATTCTTATCATTTTCAGGAATTAAGCCAGTTGAAATGAAACTTTACCTTATCAGCTTATGGCTTTATAAACCAATAGCAACACTGTTTGTTACTTGAAGCTAAAACATTACATTTTAAGTGAAATTTGAATTATGCTTTTGGAAGCTGCCATGTCTTTAATTTTGGCCATGCTTTGAATTTTACCTTTGGAAATTGCTATCAAATAGAACTTTTCACAATTATGAGTAGCTCAGGTAGCAGACTTCAAGGATGTAAGTTTCACTCCTATAAACAACAGGTGCTGGTATTTCTAGGCTTAGCAGTGGTCTGATGCAGGCTGACAGGGCTTAAAAGTTTCCTTCCTGGTCACCATTTGGGGGGCAATGGCTTCAAACCCAAGCCTTACTTAATGTATGTTACTTTTCCTCATCTTAACAGCCTAGTAAGATATAAACTTGTCAGAGCATCCGTGATCCCTATGTAGATTCTTAAAGGATCCTGACCTCATGTTAAGCCAGCCACAGGCCTCAATTCATACAGGCTCAAACTCCTTTCTCCTAACAGACAGGACCTCCCTGATTAGAGCTCATAAGAAAATGGTGCTTTTCTTTAACATATAAAAAACCTAATTCTCTTAACAGCTTTCTTAACCAGATTTATGCCAGCAGGGTCAAGAAGGACCATTTTATTCTATTTACCTTTAGTGAACAGACTGCTAGAGATAACACCTGTCAACTTACAGTTAGGCCACTGTGGTACATTTATACTGACCCTCCTTCCCAATTCTTGTCCTTTAATCCCATACTAGTTCCAGAGGAGACTTGGCACAAAAAAGTAGTATGTATATTTTTTAAACACCTAGTAGAGCAAATCAACTAGAAAAAATTGCCAAGGGGAGCCTGTCTCTATGTCCACACCTTTCTAAGCCTACATCATTCTTTCCATGCCAGTTTCTTACATACTCCATTTCCAAAGAACCCCAAACTCCTGGACAGTGGCACTACCCTGAATTTTAGGGTCAGAAAATATCTCTTTACTTGTGAAGGAAGCAGCTTTCTCAAGCAGTTGCTTCAGAGCCCACTGCCCAGGCTTACTCACACCTTGCCTCCACCTGCACATTACTGCCCTCAAATCCCACTGTATTATAGCTACAATGCCTCCCTGGTGCCTGGAAAACCCACCTGGTGCACTGAAATGCTATGCAACACCAAATGGCTTCTTCCCATAGTCCTGCTCAAAAATGGAAATTCCTCAAGAATCAGCTATTACCTATGCTAACATCACTGTATGGTGGCTAGTTTCCATTTCTTTTTTTCTTTTACTATGAAGCAAACCATCTGTTAAAATCCATGTTTGGGACTTGTTCCTGTCTCTTTTGAGTGTGAAATATAAATCATGTTTTTATGATTTTTGTAAATCTTGACTTTTTACATCTTGTTTTTGTAAGCTGAAGTTTTCTTATTAAAAGAATAAAATGTCTTTGTGTACACGCTTTATTTGTTAAAATACCATTAGATTATTCCTCAGGACAAGAGCAAAGATAATCCCCTGCAGAAACTTAGTAACTATGTACAGCATTTTACAGAACAGAAGACAACACTTTAGCTGAAGGCTGCCTGCTGACCAGAGAAGGGTGTCCTGAGTGGACTCAGCAAAGAGAAGGAAGGCAGGGAAGGGAAGGTGCCCTCTGGATCAAACTTCAGCCGCCAGCAGGACAAGTCTTGTGATGGTCACAGATTGGAGGCTGTTTTTGAAGGGGTCGAGTACAGCACAGGGGTTCCATGTGTCTGCAATCAGACAATAGGTGGCATTAGAAACGTAATATTACTGGAGTAAAAATTGCTAAGAGACTCAAAGCCCTTGCAACATCTGGAAACATATCTAACTAGGAACAGCCAAGGGTCTTTTGTCAAGTCTCTTTCCTATTAGTCTGTGAACAGTTGATCTAAGTTATTTCTTCTCCCAGCCTCTAGGACTTCTGAAAGAACAGTGGTTAGTGCTTACCTTCACAGGCTAGAGCCCAGGCTGAGGTGCCATTAGGTCAATGTCACTCAAATTTCTGGCCAACCAAACTCCAGCAGCAAAGAGTCCCAAATTGAGAATCAAGTTCCTAGAAAAAGAACGCATCCCATTAACCCTGTGGTCACCGAGTCACGTGTCTTTGGTTAACAAGAGACTTGGGGGGTGGGGGTGGTTCCCATCACCACACAAGGAAGAAACCGTCCCCTCCTGAGGCAAAAGCACTTCAGAATCTTAGGAGCACTGATCGGTACATAATAGGTTGCCCAAGACCACATGGTTATTTAAGGTTCGTTTCTACGTCTAATAAGGGCAGGGTCAAACGCAAAGGCCAATTAAACACTTGTCCAGGGGCAAAAAGCCTGTTTGTTGGCGCCCGCTCCCCCAGGGTCCCCGTGAGCAGATTCTCTAGACAGAGCCCGGGGACTGAAAAGAGTGCTTCAGCAGCACGGACATCCTCCATCAAGGACCTCAGCAAAGCACAGCCAGAGCCACAAAGAGGCCAAGATGTGGGTGGTGTAAAAAAAAAAATCGGATTTACCAGCCCGGAGGAAGGGAAATCCAGGGGTACGCATAACGCGCGCGAAGGGCCGGAGAGGGACCGACCCCCGGGCCTCGGTTACCTCCGGAAGTCATTCCTGTCGGTGGCGAAGCGGTAGACGCCCCGAAGCCAGTCCCCCACGTTGTCTGGAATTTCGGGAGCTTCATTTGCTGAGCCCGCAGCTGTCACGCCTGTCCCACTGGAAGCCATGGCAGCAGCTCCGCGCTCCGTAGGAACGCTCACCAAGCACCGGGCGGGCGCCGACAGATTACGCAACTTCCGGCCTCACACTTCCGCCGGCTACCGGCCGACAGAGGGCGCCGCGGCTCGCGCTCCCACAGGCGCCTGCGGAACTTCCCGGGTGCGCGTCCGCCACCTCGGCCAGGGATGGAGCGCCGCCCCGCTCCAGTCTCCCTGGTCGGGTTCCACCTCCAGCTCCCTCCTGGCCTTCGGCTGGCGCACCCGCTCACAGTCCAGGTGTTCTCCGAGTGATCACTTCATTGGTTCGGGAGGAGGATGCTGGGGATGGGGCCGCCCAGCCTGTGGGGGTGGGGCAGGGGCACTCAGCTGGGGATGCGTAGCTTTGAGGAATGGGCTTCTCCGAGAGCCTCCATGAAGAGTCATAAAGTGCGCGGGCTGAGAGGAAGCACTCAAACCTGTCATCTCGCCGCCCCTCCCCAGACTTGGTCCTGATGGCATTCAGTCTAGGACTTAGAGGGGTAGGAGAGCCTCGCTCTCCGTCGCCTTACAGATCCCACCCACCCCCCACCCCCCAAGCCCCCCTTTCTCCAGGCTGCGCCACTAGCAAATGGTACAGTGCCTCCTGGAGGTGTCGCTGTCCTCAGTTCGGAAAGGGGCCGGGGGTCTCCCAAGGCCGGGGAAGGCGCTGGCCTAAGAAAAAGCCTTCGGGTTCCGACTCAGAGGAAGAGGAGCAGGTGGGACAGGGAGCATCCTCCTTGGGATCAAGGGGCGTCTCTAGGCGGCCCTGCGCTTGCCCTTGGCGTGACTCCGTGTGGTCCCCAGCTCGATACTCCTGCTCTGCGCTGGATCCAAGCATCCTGCTCCGTGTTTCCAGACTGGAGCTGGCGGCAGTGGCGAGAAGGGTTGCCCGGGAGATGATCGCGGTGTTCGGCTGGGCGCAGTCCGGATCTCCAACTCTGCAGAGCCCCTCCTCTCCTGTTCCGGGCGGGGTCAGAAACGCCCATCTCAGAGCCGCGAGTCTCCTTCTCCCAGATTCGGGCGGGGCAGTGGTCAGAAGCCAGTCCCAGTCCGGGCCCAGCCTCCCGCCCCGCCCCGAGCCGTGCGCGCCGCCGCTGTGGGTCCGCTCCCGGCTCCCGCCCCTCCCCGCCTCCGCCCAGCAGAGGGCGGCCGCGGCCCCAGCCCAGGAGCGAGTCCCGCGCCGCAGCCCCAACGGCGGCGCGGGGTGGGTTCTGGAGGCCCTCGGAGCGCGCCGGCCAGGGACGCGCGGTGAGAGCTGCGGGCCCCGAAGCTCGGGTCTGGGGGTGCGGTGGGGGGCGCGGGGGCGCTGCTGGAGGGGCGGGACGGCGTGGGACCGGGGTGAGGGTCCCAACCCGGGAGAACCACCCCCCTCAGCCCAGCCCAAGCCGCTGCCCCCTTCCCCTTTGATCTTCACCTTCTCTTCCCTTACCCGGGGACGCCCTGCTTTCCAGTGTCGGGGCCGGACTCGAACCCGCATCCGAATAGCGACGCTCAAAGCAGCTGGGGCAGCAGGGGCCGCCCCCCGGCAGGGCATAACGTCCCCCGCCCAAGGGCCCGGCGCAGTCCTGGCAGCAGAAGTGGTTTTCGTGCCAGTGCCGTCCCTCGGCCTCGGTGCAGCGCCGGGAGAAAATCAGCTGAGAGAGGGAGAGGGGAACGGTTCATTCATTCATTCACTCATTCATTCATCCAATAACCACGCCTTATACCCAGGTGACGCTAAAGCACGTCTACAGACATTCCCATTTGATCTACTCAAACACTCTCGGACGCGGGGAGGGCTGATTGGCTTAGCCAGGATCCCCCAGCTAGCAGGTGGCACATCCTGAAGAAGTGCGACCCGGGTCGCCTGGACGCCCAACCCAGGTTTCCATACTGCCTCTTGTGCAGACACTGAACGAGTTCCTCGCTGGACCAGGCACAGCACTAGCGTACTGAGATGATCGTCTATCCTAGAGTCCCTGCTCTGGAGGGGTTCAGCCCAAGAAAATTGGGGGGACTCTGCTTGCGGTGGGGGAGGGCAAAAAGGCAACGGGTCCCAGGTGCCCAGAGCTCAAAAGTCAGAGCAGGGCAAATACAGAAGTCCCAGGCTGGTTTCCAGTTCTCTGTTCCCGAGTCCGTGGTACTGAAAGAGGCGTCCCCTTGCACCCTGCCACTCTTAACCCTGGGCAGACCCCCTCCAGCCCCTCCCTTCAAGGTTGTACCTGGTCACAAGCCGGGCAGCGAGGCCGCAACAGCTCTGCGTGATGACGGCCACAGTAAAGACGCCCATTGTGGTAGAAGTAGATGAGGTTGATCAGGGCCTGGCCACAGGCCTGGCAGGCAAAGCAAGCCCGGTGCCAGCAGTGCCGCTTTCCTGCCCGAGCTGCAAACACTCCGTACTCCCCTGGCCTCAGCCGCTGCCTGCACTGCAGGGCGTGGGTGCTGGGCTGGTCACAGGCTGCATATGCACCCTCCAAGCTCTTCCATCCCAACCCCAAAACTAACTGTTCTTCCCACACCTCCAGCAAGCCCACCTCCACTGCAGGCTCCACCAAGAAGCCCTACATTTGGTTTCCCTTTTTCCTGAATGTTGCCAAACTGTCAATCCCCAAACCCCTTTTCCTCTCCAAAGTCCCCAAAACCATCCCCTTCTGCAGCAGTGAGAGGGCAAAGAGAGGAGGAAGGGGAATATGGTAGCCAGGTCGGGTGTTACATACATTTTCACAGGTGCATTCTTCAAGCTTGAGAGGTACCAGGCGGGCCACCCCCTGTCCCAGGGCCTCCCGCCTCCGTTGGGCACAGAAGAGCCGCAGCTCGGCCAGCTCCTCCTCCCCAAGGGCCAGGCAGTAGCGCTCCTGCAGAAATAGGTGTCCACGTAACTGGGAGAGCCCCAGCAGGCAAGATTGAAGTTTGACTGGAGAGAGGAGGTTTAGTTGTTTGGTCAAGGAAAGACTGTAAAACCTCAAGGAGCTGCAGGAAATAACAGCTCAGATGAGCACTGAGGAGATGGCAGAGAGGTGGAGTACATCTACCTCTCATTTCCCCATTTCCCAAAGGAATGGTGATCGCTCAGGTCCTGACGGCCCCTGCACTTAGCCCATCTTCCTGTACTGGGTTGGCCAAAATGTTCATTCAGGATTTTCCGTAACATCGAATGGAAGAACCCAAATGGACTTTTTGGCCAACCCAGTATTTAGATCCTGGCTCCCAATGAGCTGTAGCTCAATGTCACTTCCCACTGGATTTCCCCTATTCCATATTCTCCTGCCTGGCCTCCCCAACTGAATTGTAAGCCTTTAGGCTGGGCACACAGGGGCCTCAATAAATACTTAACCACCATACGCTCTACATTTGTACATTCCATTATCAGGTTCAAAAGCTGGTCATGTTCATTTTCTCATTTGCTCTTCAGCTAAGCATGGTGGTGGGAAGAGCGGATGTCACTGCCCACATTGTGTAGACCTGAAAGCTTAGGCCAGGGGTGGGGGGATGACTTCCCCCAATTAGTGGCATATCTTGGCCGTAAATTTGTGCCTCCCTCCCTTCTGTACCTTGCTTCTTCCCACAGTAAGTAAAGAGAGGGAGGCAAGAGAGAGGAAAGCTGGGGAGAGGGAGGCCCACATCGCTGTCCTGTGGAGGGAGCTGCTGCAGGAGGCTCCGGAGCCCAGGCCAACTGGGGGCTGGGGTGGTATCCAGGCCAGGGTGCCCCCAGCTCAGAACTTCAGGATCCTGAGGAAACACAGCAAAGGGAGAAGGGCAGAGCTTGGTTTGTCCTTCCCTCCCCTTCCGCCCTCCCGCCTTCATTGCCACCTCTTCATCAATCCAGAACAATGTCCACCCTCTCCTGAATTTGGAGAATCTTCCTTCAAGATCACAAAGACATTTGATCCATTCTCGTGTTTGTGGTCTCACTGAGGCAAGTTAGCGGGACACACCCCAAAACATCTTCCCTTCTTATGCTTGAAATCACCCCCTTCACTCCTTAGGGCCAAACCCCCTAGGTTCTGCTTTGGCAACATAAGCCCCGTAGGAAAGAATTCATGTATATGTGTGAATAAGTTTAAGGAAGTTGAAGAATTTCCTTGTGGTCCAGTGGTTAGGACTCTGCGCTTTCATTGCCAAGGTCCCAGGTTCAATCCCTGGTTGGGGAACTAAGATTCTACAAGCTGTACAGCACAACCAAATTGGAAAAAAAAAAATAAGACAGAGAAGTTGAACCCCTGTGTTCTGAGGGGGCTATAGGAACAGGGATTCCTGCAAAGGAAAAGGGCTGCAAGAAGCTGGACACAAAGGCCAACTACCTCCCACTGGGTGGAAATGGGAAGAGGTCCAAAGGATGAAGTGGATGTCAATCTCAGAGGGAAGGGCAGGACTCCTCCCACCTGAGCAGAAGTCTCCTCAGGATCCTCCTTGGGCATGTGGTCTGGGTTGCTGTCTGAGTTGACTGGTGGATTCAGCTCCGGAGAGTCCAGCCTCTTTACTCGGTGGGGCCAGCCAGAATTCAGCAGTGACATTGGTGGTAAAGTCTGCACAGAAAACAGCAAGAGGCCTCCCATTTATCTGACCATAACAATGCACTAGGCAGGCTACGTGCTTTACAGGCGTTATCTCCTTCAGTCCTCCCATCAACGACATGAGTTAGGTAGTATTCTGGTCACCATTTTACAGATGGCCCAACTGAGGCTCAGTAAGTGTAAGTGGTCTGCTCAAGGTCACAAAGCTAGTAAATGGCAGAGTCAGATCTTGAGGCCAAAGCTTTCAGCTCCGGAGTTTCTGAAGCTCCAACTCTAGGTCTCCCAGCATTGGGATGGAGGAAAGCAGAGGCCTATAATGGAAGAGGGAGACAAGCCGCTTTCTCCGTGAGCCTTTGGGTAGACTGGCCCCTGTTCCCCACCTCCCCAGTCATAACTCCCACTGTTCCTCACTGGGCACTCAGCACCCAGGAAGCCTGCTTCCTCATCTCTCCCCACTTCTACCGCTGTAGGCTTCAGCCAGATGAAAGAACCACTTCACCAGGAGACCCTTCTTAGCCTCTCCAGCCCATACCAGCTCACCTTCCCCTATGCTCCAGAAATAGGTACAGTGAGTGTCCCCAGATTTCTCACCTAATGTTCCTCTTTGCCCGCTGTGCCTCTCTCAGCTCCTCATCTGGTCTATCAGCTCTTCCAGGACATATGAAAATCCTATGCTTCTATCGTGTATCTCTAGTAGCAACTTCACTGGATAATTCTAAGTGCAATTCTTCAGCCCTCCTCTGGGTGAGCCCTGCTATGGCTACATTATCTTGGAGATGGGAGGTGACTACTGAAGTGGTAAAGGGATGAGCCCTGCCCACAACAAGCTCATTGTCTACTGGGTCAGGCATCGATGAAACCAGCCAGCAAGGGGCCAGGATTCTGGGCAGATAGACACAGCATCCTAGGAAGAAAAAAAAAAAAAACTTTTCTAGAATATTTACTCTGTGCCAGATACTTTTCTGGGGCTTCCAGGGTGGTGCTAGTGGTAAAGAAGCCCCTTGCCAATGCAGGAGTCAGAGGAGACTCGGGTCCAATCCCTGGGTGGGGAAGATCCCCTGGAGGAAGGCATGGCAACCCACTGAAGCGATTTAGCACCCACTGCATGCAGAGACTTTTCTAGCATCTTACATAATCCATCCTCACAACAATCCTGTGAAGTAGTTTCCATTATCCCATTTTGCGGTTGAAACAAACTGAGGTTAACTAACTTGCCTGAGAAGTTAGTTACATTAGAAATTAGTCACATGAGAAGGCTAAGGGAAGCTTTAGAGGAGGAAGTTGCGTTTGAGAGCTGGGATGGCAGCAGGGCACCAGAAGGGATCATCAAATACCTAGCCTCCGTAAGACCCAGCTTTAGGGCTGGGTACAGGGTTTGGACCATAAAAATTCTATGGCTTCCCAGCCCCGAGCCCTCCTGTCTGCCACCCTTCCCAGCTTCCTGGCCCCACACCCATCAGCTCCCTTCCTGTTCTTTCCCCCAGGTCAGCTTTCCTGTGGAAAGCAGCCAGGATGGGCTGTTCACACTCAGGGCCAGGAGGGGACTGAGACCCTCTTTTCCAGGTTCTAGTTTGCATGAAATCGTCTCACACAGGACCAACGCTCAGAAATCAGTCTTCACGCCTCACCCTCAGTCCCCACCCCAGGACTGCATAACTCCACGTTCACTTAGCACTGGACTCCATCTTACTAACATGCTGGATTCCTTCCAGAATTCTCCTCCCCCCTTTACAAATAAGACAAGACTGAACCCCCTCCCCGTCGGGCGCAGGTGTAAACGGGCTCAGGAGTTCTACTTTCCTGAAGGGCAGAGGCTAGGGATTGGGAAGTTGGGGGGTGGGGTGTAAGGGATGAAAGATTTCCCCGGACAGTGAGAGGAAGAAAGGTTCGAGAAGTTTCTGGCCCTGCCAAATGCCCTCTTGACAGATCCCCAAGTTTTTTCTTGGGTTTCTCGGGGCCCACCTCCGAAGCGGGACGCGGTGTGGTTCCCGTCAGTTGGGGTTCCCAGTCCGGCTGCTGAAGTTTAGGAGAGGGGACGGGACTCCGCTGGGGTCTCACCCTTGCTGAGCGCTGGTGTCTGGGCGGTTCTGGACAGACGCCGCGGTCGGGCCCCTCACCCAGTCTCCACCTCCAGATCTAGGCGCCCGCCTCTGCCCGCCCCCGGGAGCGCGGCCCTTCCTCTCCCAGCAACCCCCTCCCCGCCCCGCGGGCCCCGTCCACCTCTCCCGGGCTGGTAGGGCCCGACGGCTCGGGGAGGGGCCTAGAGCTGCTACGTGAAGGAAGGCATTTGAGGGATCTCGGGTGAAAACGGTGCAGGCTCCACTGCCCCCACGCCCGTCGGCTTAGTCCTGGAACCGCATCTCTGCGGGTGCTGAGCAGACACCCAGGAGCCATCGTTATGCCGGGTCCTCAAGCAATCGCTGAACAGAACACCTTTCGAAGCCTGCAGGTCCCCCCAGACCTTCCTTCTGGTCTCCTAGGCCCGCCCTTGTCTGTGTGTCCCCACCCCTACCTAGTTCCCTCCCCCTTGTCCCCAGCCCCTTTCTTGGGTCCCTTGTTCCATCCCTTCAAGTTCCTCCCCCATCCTTCGTGTTTCTCCCGGGTCCCGCCCCCGGCTCCGGTCCTTCTTCTGATCCTGGGAGTGGAAACCTTTGGTCCCACCTCTCGTCCCCTCAGCCCCGCCCTGAGCCCCGCCCCCGCCCCAGGCTCCGCCCCGCCCCCGCTAGGCCAGCTCTGCCGCTGGCCCGGAGCGCCCTCTGGCGTCTGCGCATGCTCCCTGCTCGGTACTGCAAAGTCCTCCAAAGGGACCTTCTAGGCTGCGCGCCGGTCGCCCCCGATCGGGTCCGCCTGCCCGCAGCGTCTCGTTGGTGCAGCCGGTGACCTCCGACCCCGCCGCCGCGGGGCGGGGAGGCCTTAGCTCCGGGCGGGCGGCGGCTGCTGCAGCGGGACCCGGGAGCGGGGCCCGGCGCCGCCCGGGCCGCGGGGCGATGTGAGTCGGGGTGCGGCGGGGCTGGGACGAGGCGGCTCCACCGAGGCCGCACCGCGCCTCGCCGCAGTCGCCGCTCCCTCCCGAGGAAGTACCGGGAGGGCGGGCGGTGGAGCCCCGGGGCTGGGGGCGGGGATCTAGGGACTACGCGCGGCCCTGACCTCCCCTATTCCTTCCCGGCATCTAGAAATTCCCGTCAACTCTGTTACCTAAATCTGCCTCTAACCTCCCAGAACCACCCTATCCCCACCCCCGACACACCTTCGCGTGTCCTGGAGTCCCGAGAACCCCTGTCTCCTGCAAATTCCCCTGCTACGCCCCCAGAACCACCATTCTCTCTGGGATGAATCCAGATGCTTCCACCGTCCTGAAATTCCTCTGAGTCTTCATGCTCCTCCATTCTCCTTGCACCGTGCTCAAATCCAAAGCATTTATCCACCTTTCCCCAATCCATCTCACACGTTTTGAACCGCCATAACCTCAAACTCCTACTCCCAGTC
The DNA here is from genome assembly GCF_033118175.1 of Dama dama. Classification (NCBI taxonomy): domain Eukaryota; kingdom Metazoa; phylum Chordata; class Mammalia; order Artiodactyla; family Cervidae; genus Dama; species Dama dama. The sequence goes on along the minus strand of NC_083687.1, from coordinate 17,988,239 downwards.
CACACCTGTCTCAGAGCAGAGCCTTCTCCTCCTGTCACCCGATGTCACCCCTTTAGCTGGGCTGTCATATGTCCTGGTATCTTTAAGAGCAGTGAAGGAAATAGGAAAAGATGCAGCGTCCTCCCTCATCTTGCACCCTGCCGTTCTTGGCTTCACCCCCAGACTCCCTGTTGGTGGCTCAAGCCCCAGTATTTACCCAGCTGCCCGTCTTTACCAAGCTGTGCACATCTTCCTCAGCCCGCTGCCCCTTCCAGAGAGTAGGCCAGACAGAGGGCAGGGGTCCTTTTACCTGGAAAGTACCCCAAGATGCAGAGCACCTGGGGCCCTGGGAAATGACCTTGTTTTTCCAGAGCAGGAGGGTGGGATTTCAGGGATCTCCAGGGTCCTGGCTTGTTGACTTGTCCACCTAGGGCTCACATTACTGAAATTTTGGGTGATAGCATTTGTGTTAAATTATAGGCCTTTTGGAGCTTGGAGAACAGAAAGTCTATCAAGGTTCCAAATGTGAGACTGAAGGAGCTTGTCCTAGAAGAGGAAAATGTTGATTTTAGTGGTGTTTGTCCTATGTACTTACTTCTAGAGGTGAAGCTCCATAGTTTACAGCTGTTTCCCGCAAAAACTGGAAAGCTGTTTCCCTTAAAGACGTTGGTGTGGGAGTTGTGGGTGGCGATGGAGGATCTGCTTGGCAGACTCTCTCTGATACTTAGCAGGAACATAAAAACTAGAATATTGGTTTCCTGAATCTTAAGCCATTGCGCTTTCCAATACATCTTCGTGTCTTCTTGAGAGAGCTCTCTGTAGAGTTCAAGTTCTCTGCAAAGGTAAGGTGATGATCTTGGTATTGGTTGTAACAGGATTCAGAGAGGGTCTAGAAGTGACTTAAAATGTTCTGGCCTCTCTCGGACTTCAAAGTCACTGTTTCCAGGGGAGTCTTTCCCTCTCAGGGCCTATGGGGCTTAGAATTTATGGTCCCTTTGGCCTTGATCTTTCTTCACTGGCATTTATATCCCGTTAGAGCCTGGAATGGATATCCCGGTGGGATGGACTGACAGCAAGTCAGTTTCATTAACAATTAAGGGGTGAGGCTAGAAATTTTCCACTAACCTGTGGTCTCTGTCTCCTGTGCTAGGTGAGCCCCAGGTGTATCCCAGGGAGATCCAAGTGACTTCTCTGCAGACTGCTTGCCATGCCACCCCACCAAGAACAGGGGGAATAAAGTGGGGGTCCTTCCCCATGCCCCTCCCATGGTCAGCTCTCCGATGGCCTGGGTGAGGTGAGACCTGTGTATAGGAGCCACTTTTCTAGAATTTCCCAAGTTGGGAGGAATTGAGGGTGCCGGTCAGGATTGTTCAAGACTTTACACTTTCAATGGGAGTTCTAGAAGGTATCTAGTCCTACTGATTCATTTCTTGCAGCAAGTTGCAAACCCATAATTTCTGGTTGGGATTGGTCCATGGGTTTGCTTGCTCCCTTAGGTCACTGTAGCCTGGTGGTGTCATCTCCATTCTAGCCACAGGCCCAAATGTTGTGACGTCTAATTTGAGTGCCGTAATCCGAGAGGGAAAAGCCAGATAATAAGGCCTCTGGTCTCCCGTTTGGACAAAGGGGAGCAAACTGAGTGTTTGTTTTTTTAATGAAGAAATGCCTACTCAAGGTTATGAAAATAGTGGTCTGTTTTCAATTTCTATCATCTGAATGTATCTCTTAACCATAACATAACATCTCATTTGAAGAGAACATCAAAAATAAATTTGAGATAGATGTTATAACCTCAGATATGCAGATGATGCCACCCTTATGGCAGAAAGTGAAGAGGAACTAAAGAGCCTCTTGATGAAAGTGCAACAGGAGAGTGAAAAAGTTGGCTTAAAATTCAACATTCACAAGACGAAGATCATGGCATCCAGTCCCATCATTTCATGGCAAATAGATGGGGAAACAGTAAAAACAGTGACAGACTTTATTTTCTTGGGCTCCAAAATCACTGCAGATGGAGACTGCAGCCATGAGATTAAAAGACACTTGCTCCTTGGAAGAAAAGCCTTGACCAACCTAGACAGCATATTAAAAAGCAGAGACATTACTTTGCCGACAAAGGTCCATCTAGTCAAAGCTGTGCTTTTTCCAGTAGTCATGTATGGATGTGAGAGTTGGATCGTAAAGAAAGCTGAGCACCGAAAAATTGATGCTTTTGAACTGTGGCGTTGGAGAAAACTCTTGAGAGTCCCTTGGACTGCAAGGAGATCAAATCAGTCAATCCTAAAGGATATCAACCCTGAATATTCATTGAAAGGACTGAAGCTGAAGCTCCAGTACTTTGGCCACCTGATGCAAAGAACTGACTCATTGGAAAAGACCCTGATGCTGGGAAAGATTGAAGGCAGGAGGAGAAGGGGATGACAAAAGTTAAGATGGTTGGATGCTATCACTGACTCAACGGACATGAGTTTGAGCAAGCTCTGGGAGTTGGTGATGGACAAGAAAGCCTGGCATGCTGCAGTCCATGGGGTCGCAAAGAGTCAGACACAACTGAGCAACTGAACTGAGATGTTGGGGTGGTGGTAGGAAAGGAAAAGAGAGGATCTGAGTGAGGTGGGACAGGAGGAACAGGAGAAAGTTCCAGGCCAAAGTGTCTGGGACTCCCCACCTACAGTTTCTTTGCTGAATCTGGATGAGGCCCCCGGCTGGCACCCAGCTCCTGATGCAGATCCGTTCCTCTAGGTCCCTCCTTTTAGCCATGTTTTTTATGCTGCCCAAGCTGCCCTTCGCTATCATACGTCAGTCAGAATCCTACATACTTCTCAAGGTCCAGGTCAAATGTTACCCCTGAGAAGCTCTCTCCATCCCCCCATCAGCATTAATCCTTAACACATGCTAACTTGAGTTAATGTTTATCCAGTGTGTGTCTGGCCCTGGATTGAGAGTGTGAATTCCTTGAGGAAGGGACTGTGAGTCTTGGACAGAGTAGGTGATCACAGCGGGTTGGTTCTGCCAGAGTTCTCCAGAGCAGGGCTTTGGGGAGCTGGCTGTGATGATTTTACTGTCCTTTGTTTTCCCCTAGGGCAGGCAGGCTGCTCTGACACCATGGGGAGCTGCTGCAGCTGCCTGAACCGAGACAGCGTCTCAGACAACCACCCCACCAAGTTCAAGGTACCCACAGCCCCCTCCTTTCCCGCATACCCAGAATGGCCTCCTGGGTTCTGCCCAAGCTGTCAAGTTGCCTGCCTAGAGAAGGTGGAATGACCTCCTGAGGCTGTGGGCTTTTTAAGACTTATTAAGAATTCTCAAGCTCAGGATCTCTGAGCAGGCCCAAGGAAAACAGGCTCAGTCCATTGCCGTTTTTGCAGCTCTTAGTCTTACTAAGAATGAAGAAATGCTGAGAGTAGTAAAGATTGTGCTTTCAGCACGATGTTCACTCCTGTCAGTGTATCTTTAAACAACAAAAGTCTGCAATGTTAAGTTTGCTGCTTGCTTTAGGAGGCTGAGGCCAGGCCCAATGGACCTGTGTGCACACCCCACTCCTTCCACTTCCTGTAGGGGGCGCCTCCTCCTCACCCCCACATCTTGAAGCCCAGGTTTCTCTCGCTCACCAGAAGAGGGAGCCCTCAGTAAGGTCCTTCAGTTGGGGGAGAGGGTGGAGGCCTTTGTATTTATTCTGCCTGGATTTGACTCTCCCCGGGACTTAGGATGTTTAATTCACAATGAAGCCTTTTCTCGCATTAACATCTGGTCCTTGTATACTAGCCATGGACCATTTGGAGTCATCTAACCTTGGATGTCTAACTATCTGACCTTAGGGGTCAACTCACTACCCCTCCCTGCACTGCCCAAATGACACAACTAAAGCCTAGAGAATTGTCTTGGGTCACTGACACTGCCTCATCCGTGTCCCAGTAATCGTGTGGCGTTCCTAGTGGCTTGCGGACCCAGACACACACTTGAGGGGCTCAGTCATTGACCCCTCTGTCCCTTGCCCCTGCCAGGTGACGAACGTGGATGATGAGGGCGTGGAGCTGGGCTCCGGAGTGATGGAGCTGACCCAGAGCGAGCTGGTGCTGCACCTGCATCGGCGCGAGGCTGTCCGCTGGCCTTACCTCTGCCTGCGGCGCTATGGCTACGACTCCAACCTCTTCTCTTTTGAGAGTGGCCGCCGGTGTCAGACTGGCCAGGGTGAGTACCAGCCCCTGCCCCACCCTGGGATGGGGACTTGTCCATGGGGAACAGGTTCTGTGGCCGGAAGTCGCAGCTGGAAGGTCAGTAGGGATGTCTGTTGACTTGGCAGGTGTTGCCCAAAGAAGGGAAGGGTCATGGCCAAGGGCGCACAGAACTAAGTGGACTCCCAGGCCAGTGCTTCTTCAGTCACTGTAGCTCCAGCCTGGGTGGCTTTGTGGGGGCATTTGTTGCACAACCCATGGGAAGCAGGCAGTGGTCCCAGGCAGTGCCTGAGTGGGAAAGCAAGCTCCTCCCTTCATTACTCTAGTTTCAGGGTCCCTGTTGCTCCCTCAGTAAGAGCAAACAGCCCCACATCATATGCCCAGGTCCCTGTGTATAATGAAAGGTCAGGCAGGAACACTTGCTGCCTTGGGCCTGCGCGGGGTGAGAATGATAAATTCGGAGAGGTCCACAGTGTACGGAGTAACCCTCACAAGGTTAATCTTTGTCTCCCGTCACCTGTGGGCAGTGGAGTGTGATATATTCAGCCTTCCTCCCCTTTCTCCCTGCAGCTGGAGGTCAGGGACGAGTGGGTTGTTCCATGATGTTAAGTCTGGGGCCAGCCATTGCTCTTTGAAGGGCGGGTATGGTCTGGGCTTGTCTTCGAGCTGAGCTGCCAGAAGGAATCCCCCCACGGGATTGTGTTCAGTGCAGTGTGGGGCTGTGATGGCAGTGATGGAACTAGCGAGCTCCTCCAATGAGGCCGCAAGCACAGCAGTGCGTCTCTGTGGCTGCAGTGGGCGGGGGAGCCCTCCCCTCCACGCACCTTACTGTAGAACTCAAGAGGCAGAGGCAGATAACACTGGCTGAGCAGCGAGAGGGGAGGAAGGGGCCTCTCTGCTCCTGGTAGGGTTTAATCCAAACTGGGGATCTCAAAGGAGCACCATAGATCCCAACACAGGGTTCTTCTAAAACTCCAGTCGTTCTCAGCCTTTTCTAAGCCCTTGACATATCTTGGAATGAGATGTAATAGAATAGAATGAGGAAAGAATAGTCCTGTTTCTTCTCCTCCCTTCTACCCTTTTCACTCCATTCCTGCAGACCTGACACCCCAGCTTAGTTTGTCTTTGTGTGGATACCCACATGCACATCCCAAGTAGCTTCCCTGAGTCCTGATCCCCACTGTTACAAAGGAGGATGCAGAATCCCAGGCTGGCCCAACACCCCAAGGACATCTTTGGATTCCTTGAGTCATGCATCCTCAGCCCAATCCTGCTGAGGACCATGCGTTGCTGCCTTGGAGTCTGAGGGACTGTAAGGTACCCGCATGGAGGAGCCACAATTGTTGCCATGCCATAGTTGTCCTTTAGCTAGATGGCCCATCCTTCCTTTCTATACCAGAGTTCAAGCTCTGTGAAGTCAGAAGCCCGTACACAGTAGTCACTGTCTGGCCAGGCACTGGGCTAAGTATACAGTGAACAGACAGTGAACAGGACAGACCCTCCCACCCTCAAAGAGCTTAGAGACTGTTGGGCATAGAGCTGAGGGCTGGGGCCCTGGCAGAGCCCTTTTTTTCTGGAGAGCAAGGGGTAGCAGGTGAGGTGGAGGGTCACTCATCTGACACCATTCTTTCCACTTTGATTTTTTACTTCACTTTCCTTCACCCCTGTGGACACACATCCTTATGAAAATGATTTAACCTCAGAGGAATATAGTTGAAGTACCAGATCTTATGGCTCAGACAGTAAAGAATCTGCTTGCAATGTGGGAAGCCTGGGTTCGATCCCTGGGTTGGGAAGATACCCTGGAGGAGGGTATGGCAACCCACTCCAGTATTCTTGCCTGGAGAATCCCCATGGACAGAGAGGCCAGGGGGGCTACAGTCCCTGGAGTCACAGAGTCGGACACAACTGAGCGACGAAGCACAGCGTGCTAGATCTTAAGATGATGGTAATGGATAGTGTGTGTTGGGGGAGGGGAGTGAAGGCCTTGGGCCGGCTCCTCCCAGGGCTCTTGGATGTTGGAGAGTGTGTGAAGAACAGTTGGTATGCTAACCCTAACCCCTCAGGCCTGGGACTGAAGTTCAGGGACATTTCCTGAACTCTGTGCATCCTTTAAGCCTCTCTGGTCCTCCCCTATAGGATGCAGGGTCAGAGGAGCCTCATTTCTTCTTCTCCTTCTTCAGGGATATTTGCATTTAAGTGCTCCAGGGCTGAGGAAATCTTCAACCTCCTCCAGGATCTGATGCAGTGCAACAGCATCAATGTGATGGAAGAGCCAGTCATCATCACCCGGAACAGTCACCCGGCTGAGCTTGACCTCCCTCGGGCCCCCCAGCCTCCCAATGGTGAGGAGACCCCTCTCCTCAGCACCCCAACACACACACAAGCATAGGTGCAGGGAGCGCTGGTCTTGGAGGCACGAGTCAGGCAGGCAGGTGGAGGGTGGCTGGGTGAGCCAGGCTTCCAGGACCATTATTCATCATTAGACAACTCCCAGGGATGGAGAAGTCCTGGCCTGGACCAATCAGGTGACTCAAGCTGAGGCTGGGAAGTCCAGAGCCTTGTATTGACGGATGGTCAGGGAGCAGACAGGAAGACATTGGGTTTCCATGGAAACGGCAGTCTGGAGCCGTTTTGCTTCCTTCCTTCTGTCTCCTGGGTCATACCCATATACCTTTCCTGACAGCTGGTGCAGCATCTCTGCCCACGGCTGTCTGGAGAGGTTCCCACAGTTTCTGCTTGTTCATTCACTGAATCACACTGAACACCTGCTCGGTGTCCTGCCCTCCATCGGCTGGCCCGTGAGGGACAGAAGAAATAGACACACGGTCCTTGATTTTGAGGAACTTCCCTGGAGCTCACTGGCAGAGCTGGAATGAAGTGTAGAGTCAGTTCAGTGACAGCAAGGTGTGCCTTAAGTGTTTCAGATAAGGCTGTGATGGGGGAAGTGGCGTTTAAGCTGAGCTTTCAGAAGAACGGCAGAAGTTGAAGATCAGACACAAGGTGAAGACAGTGGGGACTGCCAGTTCAGTGGGGTGGACCCGTGGGGATCCTGGGACTGTCTCCCTGTGAGAGTCCCAGGCTGCCACACACACGGCTGCAGGTAGCTGCCAGGTGGTTTAAGGACCGCTTGTCTCCTGTGTGCCCAGCTCTAGGCTATACCGTCTCCAGCTTCTCCAACGGCTTCCCTGGCTGCCCAGGAGAGGGTCCCCGATTCTCAGCACCCCGGCGCCCCTCAACGAGCAGCCTCCGACACCCCTCGCTTGGTGAAGAATCCACCCATGCCCTCATTGCCCCGGATGAGCAGGTGAGCAAGTGGCTGCCCAGGGTCTTCCTGTTGGTCTGGTGGGGGTGGAGGATGGGAAAATACAGCACCTCCTCCCGGTGAGGCTCATGGGAGGGAAGAAAGTGGATAGGACCCCTTCCTGTCCCAAGAAAAGGGAGGCCGCTTCCCTGAAAGGTTTGGAGGACAAGGAAGAGGAGGAGACTGCAGCCCTTTTCCCGCGTCCTTCTCTCATCCTGTCCCCTGTTCTCTGCTTCCTCCTTGCCCTTGGATTCTCCCGCCCTGGACTGTAACGCCCAGTCCCACACCTACGTCAACACGCCAGCCAGCGAGGAGGAGCAGCGCCGAAGCCGGCACTGCCTGCAACCCCTGCCTGAGGGCCGGGCGCCCTTCGCGCCGCAGGCCCGGGGCCCCGACCAGCGGGACCCACAGGTGTTCCTGCAGCCGGGCCAGGTGAAGTTCGTGTTGGGCCCCACCCCGGCTCGGCGGCACATGACCAAGTGCCAAGGCCTCTGCCCGAGCCTGCAGGACGCCCCCCACCACAACAATAACAACGAGGGCCCTTCGGAGTGCCAAGCCCAGCCCAAGTGCACCTATGAGAACGTCAGCGGGGGGTTGCGGCCGGGGGCGGGCTGGAGACTGAGCCCGGAGGAGCCGGGCTGGAACGGCCTGGCCCAGCGCCGGGCTGCACTGCTGCACTATGAAAACCTGCCCTCCCTGCCCCCTGTGTGGGAGAGCCAGGCCCCGCAGCCAGGGGAGGAGGCCGGGGATGACGGAGACTCCAGGGACGGGCTCACCCCTTCCTCCAACGGCTTCCCAGAAGGCGAGGAGGACGAGACCCCACTGCAGAAGCCCACCAGCACCCGGGCGGCCCTCCGCAGTCACGGCAGCTTCCCCATGCCGCTGACCCGGCGCCGAGGCTCCCCGAGGGTCTTCAACTTTGATTTCCGCCGGCCGGGCCCGGAGCCCCCAAGGCAGCTCAACTACATCCAGGTGGAGCTGAAGGGCTGGGGTGGAGACCGCCCCAAGGGGCCCCCGAACCCCTCCGCCCCCCGAGCCCCTGTGCCCACCACTCACCCGACCCGCAGCTCAGACTCCTACGCCGTGATCGACCTCAAAAAGACCGTGGCCATGTCCAACCTGCAGAGGGCGCTGCCCCGCGACGACGGGACCGCCCGGAAAACCCGGCACAACAGCACCGACCTGCCTCTGTAGGGGCGCCCCTCCTCCGCCCGGCCCAGCCTCCGCCTCCCGCTCCCGTGCCCCGAACCCCCACTCCGGGGTTCCGGGCTGCTTCGCAGAAGGGCACTGAGGTGGACCAGATGCTTTCCCGCACTGGCCAGAGTCCCCAAAGATATCAGCTGCAGAGTCCCCCGGTGTCCGAGCTGGGGACAGGAGAGGGTGACCAGGCGAGGAGGGAGCCGCGGTGTAAACTGTGAAGGGCCCCCCGACGGCAATTAGCACCCTCCCGTTCTGTCCTCTGTCGCGTCTGTCGTCTGTGTGTTTTTTTGGTTGAAATTTGGAAACATTTTGTACCTGTTGATTTTATTTATCAGTTTATTTTTCTATTTATTGTTTTAAATGTAATTTAACATATTTATTATTAATATAATTATTTTTAAATTCTGACGTGGTGGATGACGTCACCTTTTTAGGGAGTTTTTTTTCTGGCATGGTGCTGGGGTGGGAGTCCAGGAGGCCTCACAGAGGTAGGGTCTTCACTCTAGGGTGATCGTGGGTTTTGTGATAAGTAACAATGATTTCTTTTTCTCCTCTGAGAAGCCCTGGCCCGGGACTGAAAGTTGTCAGGGACGGCTGCTCCGTCAAAGTAAAGTGACAGGACAGCTGGGGTCCTTGATACCCAAGGGGGATCTGTAAGAAAAACTACCCTGACCCTCTGAGGTTGTAGTCGGTGGGAGTGGAATTGAGGGGTGGGGTGCTGCACCATATTCACCTTCTCTGGACTCCCTCACAGAGTCCCCCTTCTGCCCCCAGGTGGATACGATTGGGAACTGCCCTCCTTTCCCACCTTGGCCCTGAGGGGGACCGGGGATCTTCCTTCAGCACCATCCGCTTGGCAGGGTCAAGACTAGAACCTTTAAACAGGACTTTACTAAAAACCCAGGAAAAGCAAAGAAAATTAAAAAGGGAAAAACAGTAATATAGAACTAAATAGTCGGACTTACAAAGTGTGACTTTCCCAGGGAAGTCCTCCCTAGGAATGAGCTCTTTGGGGCATTTCTGACCGACTGCAGGGATGGGGCCCTCACAGAGCCAGCACATCCAAACTCCTGCCTGGGCCCCTCTGCCTGGGGCTGCACGCTCCCCCTGCCCGAGGCTGTGGTTGCGGAAGCTCCCTTTCCATAACCGGAGGCTGCCTCTTTCCTCTTCCTCCTCCCACCAGCCTCCCTGCCTCAAAATTTCCCTTTGTGTTTCAAACCCCTGAATGGTTAATCTCCAGAAAATCCAGTGGCTCTAATGAGGCACTCAGGGCCCTGTGGAGGAGAGGGAGTAGGGTTTGTCCAAGCCTTGGGGACAAGCCTTCTTGTCTCTGGTCACTGTTTGTGCCCCAGCTCCCTGCCCTGTGGAGTGAGCAGACCTGTCCTCCACGCCAAGGAAACAGGCCAGGGTGGGGCCCGCCCGCCTCCCTCCCCTGCTGCTGTTCAACCACTGCCCGCGGCCTCAGTTCTAGAAGTGCCCTTTTCCCGAGCAGGAATTAGACCAACCGGCTTCCAGAACCCCCTGACCTTGGGTGTCCCTCTCTGTGCAGGAAATGCACAAAGAGAACTGGCCACAGAAGGCGTGAGAGGCCCTTCACCTGGGGCCCAGTAGGATCCAAGGGTGCGCCTGGCTCTGAACACTTCTTTACACCCTTTTGATCTCTGGACCGGAGGGCTCACCCAGGCAGGCTGGGTTTCATGCACTTTTCCCACACTGCAGTAGGGCAGTGCTGTCCTCTCTCTGCTGCTCACCCAGGCAGCTCAATTCTGCTTTCTCTGTGTCCTCACACATGACATCTGCTCCTCCTTTTGGCCTCCACAGTCAGGAGCAGTGGACCCTTCAAACAGGATCACCAAGATTGAGGGGCAGACATGGCCGTGCCAGGACCAGGCCTAGGGCCCCTGGCTGTGCTAGTGACTCATGAGTGTGCTCAGGCCCCTCCTTACTTGTGAACTCTGTCATGGGGGAGTCAGGAGGCTGACTTGAGTCGAGGCTGCGTTCTGGTGCTGACTCGGCTGTCATCTCCGCTCTTTTGAGCATTTGGTCACCCCAAGTAGGCCTTGGATTTGCCCTTGGAAAACACAGAGCTAATTGTGAGAAGTAGCTAATGAGATGATGAAAATAGCACCACTTTGGCAAGCAGAGCCACCTGGGCAGGCTCTTGCCCCAGCCACTCCCCAGGGAACAAAAACCACTGGCCGTCATAACTCTTCAGCCCCAGAGACCGACCTCAGGCTTGCTGCTGCTCCTTTGCTGAAGGACTCACTCTCAGGGGTGGCCAGGTCTTGGTCAGGCCCAGAGCTTCCCCCAGAGTAAGCTGTAATCACTCTAGTCTACATATTTGTGGAGCATTGGGTGGGGGTCCAGGGCACATCCCAGGAATTGGCTCCCAGCCCAGTGTGGCCACCAAGCTTCCCTGTTCCCTCCCCAGGTCACTGCCTGTGACCCACGAGCCTGCGGCAGGAATTTTCCTCTGGTGTGGCGGGTGGGCTGTGAGTGGACAGCTTTCCTGGTGGGGAGGGGAAGGCTGGGGACGGAGTGATGCTCAGGAGGGCAACTGCAGCTCCTGTGTCTAAGCCTACCCTGCCAGCGTTCAGGGCGTGGTGTGCGGACCGAATCCGTTTCCATTGCCATCATCATCCAACCATCTCCACCAACATGGTGAATGTTTGCTGACTGCTCAATTCTCTTCTTTAGAATCAGGCCCTACCCACCCTCCGGACTGCCCTCAGGAAAGAACAGGAGCCAGCATCCTGTCCAGGAGTGACATTTCAGGTCAGACCAGGAGGGGCCCTCCCGGAGCCCACCCCTGGGTAATAATAGCACTTGACAACGGTATAAACATGGGCGGCTTATAGACGATTTATCTCTTTCAGCTCACTGGGCTGGATTGTTATCACCGCAGTGCAGAGGAGGAAACAGGTCAAGAGGTGAAGTGACTTGCCTGGGGCCGTGGAGTTAATTAGTGGCTGAGTGGGGGCTGCCTGCCAGTCGTGTGTCTTTTCCAGGCCCTTCTCCCAACCTGGCCTGCAGGTGCTGAGTTTCCTCAGGTGGGCTGTGGGGGGAGCGTGTTGGGTGCTGCCCCAGACAGACGCGGGCCAGATGGTGGTGGCGGCCGCATTCCAGTGTTCTCACTCAGGAATCCTGAATTCCAAGCCAGGGCTTTGCCTGGCTGACAGCAAGGTGAACCTGCTTTCCCCTCGGGTTGGCCTGACGCCCACCCACAGATCCTGCCTCTCTATTCTTTTATATATTTAAATTAAAAAAAATTTTTTAAATATATTTTTCTGGTTATACCTTGAGGCATGTGAAACTCCCCAAACAGGGATCAAACCTATGCTCCCTCCAGTGGCAATGCAGAGTCTTAACCACTGGACCACCAGGGAAGCCTTAATGCCCCTCAACTCTTTCAGTGCCTTAGAATGGCTCCCATTCTGTAGGTGAGTGTGCAGAAGGGGCTTGAACTCTCTCACCCCCACTGCCCTCTCCTCCAGGCATCTCAACCCCACAAGAGGCTTGTCAGGTCAGGCCAAGACTCCCCTGGGCTCTGACCAACACCTTAAAGAGGAGTCATACTCCCAGGTGAAGGAGGGTTTATAATGAGGGATCCCCGAGACTCCAGAAAGGCCATGGGCGGCTGAGGCCAGGTTGAAAGGGCCTGGGTGTACCCCTCAGGGTGCCATGTCTACAGAATCACAAAGTTAAGATGGAATCTTGTAGGTTGGCTAGGCTGGGACCCATCCAGTAGTCCCTTCTACAGGATTCCTCAGGATGCTTATCAGGTTTCTGTTGACACACTCCCTGAATGGGGAGCTCACTGCTTCACAAGTGCTCTCTCCAGGGGGGTCTTAGGATGTCCCTAAACCATCCATCGCTGGGCCCTAATTCTGCTCACAGACCCACACACAGTTAAGGCTAGTCTCTCTGCTGCGGGAGCCTGAATTTTGAAACCTGGCCTCATTGCTTACTAACAACTTGACGTCTCAGGCTTCGGTTTCCTCATCTGTGACACGGGGATTATAACAGTTCTTCCATCTTGAAACTGTGAGGATCAGCGAATTCCCTGGTGGTCCAGTGGTTAGGACTCCACCCTTTCACTGTCAAGGGTGTGGGTTCAATCCCTAGTTAGGGAACCAAGATCCCACAAGGCATGTGGTACGGCCAAAAAGAAAGAAGGAAAGAAATTGTGAGGCTCAAACAGGAGACTGTCTTCCCAGCATGAGCTGTGGCAGCTGCCCCATCGTAAGGGCTCAGTAAATGGCAGATGTTTTCATCTGAACATGATTCTTTCTGGCATAACCAGAAAGGTGTCTTCTGCTCTGTCCAGCCCTTCGTGCCCTAGTTTGACCCAAAACTACTGAATGCAGGGCTCAGGACTGACCTGCACCTTCCTTCAGCCCAATGTCATTGTTGTTCCAGGTGTTACACCTCTGCCTGAGTTTGCACTCACTCCATGGGTCCTGTTCTTGGGACCTCAGAGCTGGCCTGACACCGGGTCTTTCCACACAAACATCAGTAGCTACCTGATGTGGAGTCCTTGGTTTGTTAAATCAAAGTCCAGACCCTCCTGCTTATTCAGCTGACATCTCTTGTTGTTTGCTTGTGTCTGTCCTGGCATCTGGCCAGAGGCATCTGGCATTGCCTGGCATCCTGGCAATGGACCTGGAGGTGATGGGAAACCAGAGGTGGGGGTGGGAGGGGCTCTCCATGGGTGATAGATCACGAGGGATCTCCATGGCATCTGGGGTTCTCAGCCTAACTCTTCTGGAAGCTTCACTCTGCCTGCCAGTGGTTGGTAGGAAGCCTTGCCCCCACTTGCCTTGCTCGCAGGTGGACCCCTCTCCTGGCTTCTCTGGGGATGGATACTCCCACCCCAGGGCCCCGTGGATGCTTGTGGACAGGGGCTGGGGAGGTCAGGAAAGTAAGAGCATCACTCGTGATCCAGGTGGGTGCTGTCATTATGCTCATTCTTAAGGGGTTATTAGTATGATGACTGAGCTAATGAACACTGTGGGGGTGGGGAGGGGACACTTTAATCCCACCCGGTGCCTGCTGATTGATGGGGTTGTCTCCTCAGCCATCTCTTCAGCTCCTTTAGCTGGGGAGACCTGGCCCCTTGGGGGCCCCATTGCCTCCCTCCACTTGCCTCTCCTTTAGCCTGACCTGGTTCCCCTCTGGGTGAGAAGATCCCAGAAAGGGTGTGGCAGGGACAAGATGTGGGGGTGAGAGATGAGGGACTGGGGACTCTGGCTCTGGGGAAGGGAATGTAAAAGCAATGAAACCTCTGATCTTGACTGCATGCTGCCTGGGCTGGGGAAAGCCAGGCAGCTGAGTCTGAGGAGGGCTTGAGGGGAGATGGGAGCAGCCATGGAAGAAAGGGTGAGGGACATCAGGGTGGGAGTGAGGAAGTTTCCAGGTGTTCTTTGAGGCACCTTGCCTCTCTGGCCTGGACGGGCTGGTGCTGGCCAAAATCTTTCCTTTTAAGCGCCTTTCCTCTTGGGATTAAAGGGCTTGGGGAATCTCTCAGTGTATTGCTGTATCAGAGAGGGGGTGGGGGACCCCACAAACCTATGACTTGTGTACAGTCGTACAGGTGTGTGCTGAGCTGTGCTAAGCCGCTTCAGTTGTGTCCATCTCTTTGTGGCCCCAGGGACTGTAGCCCACAAGGCTCCTCTCCATGGGATTCTCCAGGCAAGAATACTGGAGTGGCTTGCCATGCCCTCCTCCAGGGGATCTTCCTGACCCAGGGATCAAACCCGCATCTCTTATGTCTCCTGCATCGGTGGGTAGGTTCTTTACCACTAGTGCCACCTGGGAGGCCTTGATTTCTCAAGCCACGGTTAGACACAGTGGGTCCAAGATTCAAAATCTGGGTCATGGGGGCTAAGTCCTGACAAAACCCCACCTCCCTGGAACTCACTGTCAAGTTGGAGAAGTGAGGCTCACGCAAGATAGGATTATGGACCATGTGCCTCTGCACATGGAGAGCTGTGTGACCTCAGACAGATCTCCCAACCTCTCTGAACCTGTTTCCTCATTTATTAAGGGAAGCTAATAATAACCTTCCAAAGTTGTTATGTCTTAAGTAAGAAAATGCACATAAAGTGCTCAGTGGGCCCTTGGCACAGAGCTCAAGCTTTCCTATGCTATGGTTGTCACAGCAACAGCAGGTGAAATGGGGAAGCTGGCTGAAGGGGGATCATGAATGGTGGGAAAGATTAGGGGAAAGAATTGGAAGTGTGGGCCTAGCAGTTAAGCTGGGGGCATGGGAGGAGAGGAGCCAGTGGGGTGGGAGCCTGATGGTTGGGGAGGAAGGAGAGGGAGGTGACTATACTTGATAGGCCGTGTACCCATGATTGGAGGGGGCAGCTATGGGGCTTAGACCAGATCAGGTGTGGGCATTCACCTGTCCAGTCACTCAACAAATATTTAGTGAGTGCCTGTTAGGTGCCAGGCACGGTGACGGGTGGGGACAAGGCAGCCATCAGGACAAATAGGGCACTGCCCTCCTGAGCTTACCTTTTCCTGACGGTGAGAGGATTAACCACCTAATTAATTACAATGAACAAGTTAAGTTCAGGGATGAATATTCCTTTGAAGAAACTACAGAAGGAGCAATGTGATTGAAGGGCAGGAAGGGGCCACATGTCAAGGAAGGTCTTGCTGGGGAGATGACCTCAGGGCAGAGGCGTGAAGAAGGCTGAGTGAACAGCCAAGGGAAGGAAGGTCCAGATGATGGGGACAGCATGTGCAAAGGACCTGCAGGAAAAGTGACAGGGTCCAAGGAGGCCTGTGTAGCTGGAAAGGGGTTAAGGAGTGGAGAGAGCGGGGGCAGGATCCAGGACACAGGGAGTCCTGTGGTCCAGGGGAGGCGACTGGACTAGCTGCTGGCGGGTTGGGAGCAGAGACCTGACTTGAGTTCTAATAGAGTGGCTCTGGCTGTGGCCTGGGGCGGGGGTGGGGCTGTTGGATAGAAAGGGCAGAAGTGGGGAGACATATGAGGAGGCTACTGCTGGAATCTAGGGAGACGTGCTGGGGAGCTCATTGGTGGCCATGAGAAAGGAGAGAAGAGGACATATTTGGGATCTATTCTGAAGTAGATCCAACGGAAGACTGGCAAAGGAAATGAGGTCTGGGGTCTGCTCCTTATCTAGGCCTGTGTGGAGGGATGCCTTCTACTGAATGGAAAAGGAATGTGGGGGGAGGATGGGCAGATTTCACTGGGAGGTCTGGGAGAATGCCCCCTGACAGTGACCCGTGCCTGGGACCAGAGGTTAAAGAGCTGGGTCCTCAGACACCATGACTCAGAGCTGAGGGCTCCACCACACACTCCTGGACCAGGCCAGGCCTGGCCGAGGCCCACCTTGCTGTTCCTTCCCCTGTGATTCTGCGTCTGTTCTCTGCTGGACCTGCAATCAGGGGAGACCTGGATGCTGAGCCCCCATCCTGCCCCCGGGACTTTGGGAGGTGAGGCTGCAGCGATACAGTGGGAGGGAGCACTGCTGTCCAGAGCAGGCCTGGGGGAGCTCGGCACACAGAGGGTGGCCCACGTAGGCTGAAAGTGCCCGGAGGATGAGCCACTGGAGGCTGGCCCTGACACGGAGCAGTGGTGACACCTTCTCCTACAAAGGGACAAAGGTGAGACCCTCAGAAATCCTCCTGGAGCCTCGGGATCATGGTCTCAGCTTCCTAGAATCTGAGCCAGCTATGGGGGGTGTGCCTGGACTTGGCAGGAAGCAGGGCCAAGGTCAGCCAGACTCCTTCCAGACAAGCTCAGAATCTGGAAAGCAATAGGGGTGGCTTTGGGGAGTGTCCAGGCATCTGGATGCCTCTTCTCTTCCATCTCTGCTGGGTGAGTGAGGACCCCCTGATGTTGTGGGTTTCTCTACAGTGGGCGGAGCCAGCCCTCCAGACACCAGGATGTGGGGAGAGCTGGGTAGACTGATGATACGTTCCAGGAGGGGTCCCTCCCGAGGTTGCCTGTCCCCAGCTGCCTACCCGGAACCCCCGGTCCCCACTTTGCCCCCAGGTGTCCCACACAAGGAGTGCTGAGCAGAGGGAAAGCCCTGGAAGACTCCACGCTGTAACTCACAGGTCCACCCTTCCAGAACCCAAACTTGATGGGCCGGGACCTGGGCTGGGGCCAGCTTTGGCTCCTCGGTCCTGGGACCATAACCACATCTCTCTGAGGCCCGATTAGGGGCCCTGAGTGAGAGAGGTGACGGAGCTTCCTGGATGCATTATCAGTGTTTGGTTTGGGACTTTCGGAACAGGTTCAGTTCCTGCTCCTTATCCAGGCCCTGATAATTAGAGTCTCTGGCCTTTGATATGCCTCAGTCTGGGACACGGGACTCTCAGCCCTGCCACCCAGCCCCAGCATTCACCACCCACTGAGACTGGTCTGTGGCCAAGGCCAGTTCCATCCAAATCAAACCCCTCCCCATGGCCTGTCTGACCTGCCCAGCCCCCGCAGAGTCTCAAGAGGACACGGGGCACAGGAGCATGGGTTCCTGGCTCCCCTGACAGGTCTAGGGACTTAAAGGCGAGACTGGTCAAGAACAGGAGGGAGTCTGGAAGTTTCCAGCCCCCACTGCCAAGTGGGTCACTCTCTCTGGGGGAGGAATTGAAGACAACAGTGTGGACCCATGGGGTAACCCATGGACTGACCCGAGGTTGACTCCCTCGTGCTAAAGCCAGACCCCTTGTCCTCATTTCCTCCTTGGGAGATGCAGTCACACAGAGGGGCTTTCTCCGGTCTGGATGCTGCACTGAGAGGAGGTCTTGGGCTTACCTTTCAGCAAGAGGTCAGGGGGGACATGGCCACTGTGGAGGCGAGGTGCGGAGAAGGGTGGGAAGGAGGAGGGAGAAGAGGAGAGTGGAGGGTCATATGGAGTAAGAGAAGGAAGGGTGGGGAAAGGAGAGGGGGACAGGGACAGGATGGAGGCAGCCTTCCTTGCTGCCCAGCTTAGAGAAAGGTGTGTCTGGGCACACGCGGAGATACACACAGTTGCCTCTTGGGGAGCAGGAGCTCGTGCACAGCCTGGGGCTGGGCATGAGCATGTAGATGGGCAAGCGTGTCCCTGCGTGTGCCTGTGTGTTTGTGCGTGGACATCCTGCACCGAGTGAGCGTGGGGCCTTTTCAGCATTTTGCATCATGAGCCAGGACACGCATAGACACACACACAGAACACTTATCTGAACAGGGCACTCTGATTTATTCTGTTCCAATTTGAAAAAGAGCCCTTTTTAGGACTTCACACAGCCCTGCCCTCAGGGAGCCCCACTCTGAGGAGAGACACAGCCTTGCACAGCGAGCCCCAGTCTGAAGGGAGACACAGCCCCGCCTCAGGGAGCCCCAGTCTGAGGGGAGACACAGCCCCGCCTCAGGGAGCCCCAGTCTGAGGGGAGACACAGCCCTGTCCTCAGGGAGCCCCAGTCTGAGGGAGACACGGTCCTGTCTCAGGGAGCCCCAGTCTGAGGGGAGACACAGCCCTGTCCTCAGGGAGCCCCAGTCTGAGGGAGACACGGTCCTGTCTCAGGGAGCCCCAGTCTGAGGGGAGACACAGCCCTGCCCTCAGGGAGCCCCAGTCTGAGGGGAGAAACAGCCCCACCTCAGGGAGCCCCGGTCTGAGGGGAGACACAGCCCCGCCTCAGGGAGCCCCGGTCTGAGGGGAGACACAGCCCCGCCTCAGGGAGCCCCGGTCTGAGGGGAGACACAGCCCCGCCTCAGGGAGCCCCAGTCTGAAGGGAGACACAGCCCCGCCTCAGGGAGCCCCAGTCTGAAGGGAGACACAGCCCTGCCTCAGGGAGCCCCGGTCTAAGGGGAGACACAGCCTTGCACAGGGAGCCCCAGTCTGAGGGGAGACACAGCCCCACCTCAGGGAGCCCCGGTCTGAGGGGAGACACAGCCTTGCACAGGGAGCCCCAGTCTGAGGGGAGACACAGCCCTGCCCTCAGGGAGCCCCAGTCTGAGGGGAGACACAGCCCCGTCCTCAGGGAGCCCCGGTCTGAGGGGAGACACAGCCTTGCACAGGGAGCCCCAGTCTGAGGGGAGACACAGCCCTGCCCTCAGGGAGCCCCAGTCTGAGGGGAGACACAGCCCCGCCTCAGGGAGCCCCAGTCTGAGGGGAGACACAGCCCTGCCTCAGGGAGCCCCAGTCTGAGGGGAGACACAGCCCCGCCTCAGGGAGCCCCGGTCTGAGGGGAGACACAGCCTTGCACAGGGAGCCCCAGTCTGAGGGGAGACACAGCCCTGCCCTCAGGGAGCCCCAGTCTGAGGGGAGACACAGACCAGCCCTCACGGAGCCCCAGTCTGAGGAGACACCGCAGAGTCAGATTGATTGGGCAGTCATGTATAAGAGTCCAAGTCAGACCTTCAGGGAGCTGTTGGAAGCCAGAGGCTATAGGTCCCTGGGGGCCTGAGGTCCAACATCCTCAATGACAGAATTTCCCTCTTGGATGTACTACTATGGAGATATCAGTGTGAGGACCCCTCCTCAGAATTTCACGATCTCTGACACAGGCTCCGCCAATCTGCGGGTGTCCAATTTCCTGTGAAAGTCCAGCCTGCTGTGAATATCACAGGGAGGTCACAGGAGGTCCCTGTGACCAGGTGGGGTCTAGGTCATTGCAGAGGGGGTGACAGAAGTGAGGAGAGAGGGAAGGAGCAAAGGGCCCTGCTCTCCATTCCTTGCTCCAGATGCACACACACCTCCAGCCCGGAGAGTCGTTTGTGGACTAACTCCTCGCGGAGCCCACTGCTTCTTTGCCACACGGGACCCAGGTTCTCACCAAGTCCTAGGGTGGGAGTTGAACCTCCTTCTTGCTGAGGGAGGCTGCTGGACCCCAGCCTCCAGAGGACCACTCCCAGGGGCTTTCTCTCCTGTCACCAGGCAGATTCAGGGTTTGCCCATCACCAACCAGGGGTTTGGCCTGAACCAGATGGAGCTGGGCACCACCTTCAAAAGCACCCACTTTGATGGCATAATGGACCTGGCTTCCTCTTCCGTGTCTGCCGTGGGGCTGGCTGGCTTTTTCCATGGGCCTGCGTGGCTTTTGGAGCCTGACACAAGAGCCCGTGGTCAGTTTCTATCTCACCACGAGAGAGGACCCCACGCCTGGGAGCTCCCTCTGTGCTGCAAATGGTCAACCCATGACTGGACAGGGCCTTTTGGAGGCCTGGCTGGAAACCTTGCCCCGAGCCAGGGGCTGGGGGGGGGGGGGTGGGTGGTGCAAGAGGAGCAGGAAGGTGGTACCGGGGATCAGGCCCACTGGGCTGACTCAGAGAGTAGGCTCCAGAAATAGGGGTCCAGTCACCCCGCAGCTGCCTCCTCCACAGTCTGACTATGTCTCTGGTCCCTGGTTGACAGGATGACATCATCATGGGAGAAGTCACCTTTGGGGGCAAGAATAGCCAGCTGTACACAGGCGAGGTCTCCTGGAGCCCTGTGGTTGCCTAGGTTACTGGCAGATCACCTTCCAGGGGTGGGGAGATTCAAATCCCATACCCTGCTAAGGGAGGAGGCCTGGGGGGCTTCCTTTGGGAAAAATATAGGGCTTTTCCCAGCCCGGGGCAGACCTGCGGATTGCTCTGAAGGAGAGCCTGCATGGAGGCTGGAGGAAGACTGGAATGACCTCTGACCTCTAATGGCTCCTGCAAGTTATCCATAGGGGAACGAACCACTGACTGGTGCCCCCAGGGCTGCCTGGCTGTCATGGACACAGGTACCTCCCTCATCATTATCCTTGAACAGATTTGTGGTCAGCTTATCGGGGTCCCAGGGAGCAACTGAGGAAAAGGAGGCACCCCAACCCACTGTCCCTGGGAAGTCAAAGGATACTGACCCGAGGGGCTCCTCCTGAGGATTTGCATGCCATTTCCCTGTCAGGTGTCTTGTGCCAGGTACACTGGGATCTCCCTGCCCTTCCCCCCAACCCCCTCTTCCTCAAAGACTTCCCCAGCAACAGCCCTTTGCTCATATTTCACTCCTACCAGCTTGGACTCCATCTTGGCGTCTTCACTGGGGCATTCGATCTGGAGTGGGGACTTATCTGCAGTGGAGCCGGGAGAGGAAGGTTGGGAGGTTGAGGGACCAGGGGGAAGGATTTGGGCGCAGGATGGATTTCCAAGTTGTGAGACCAGCCACCTCTGTCCCCTGGAGCCCTGAGGGAACAGGTTCTGACTCCCTGTCTCAGTTCAGTTCAGTTGCTCAGTCGTGTCCGACTCTTTGCAACCCGAAGGACTGCAGCATGCCAGGCTTTCTTGTCCATCGCCAACTCCCAGAGTTTACTGAAACTCATGTCCGTTGAGTCGGTGATGCCATCCAACCATCTCATCCTCTGTCGTCCCCTTCTCCTCCTGCCTTCAATCTTTCCCAGCATCAGCTACCTGTCTCCGCCTCCCTTTTTATTTCTCCAGCTTGTCACCAACTGCAGTAGTTGCCAGAGCCCACCTATCATTCCCTTCACCATCAGTAGCATCCACTTTCTCTGCTGAGCACTCAGCACCTCCTCCCCGTGATTCTCCACGTCTCTCTCCCCTTTCTCTTTCATACCTGGGCACTGGGGAGCCCTGGAAGCTGGGTGGGAAGGAAGCTCATAGAGGTCTGGGGTGTCTGATTTGCATAAGACTTTAAGGGTCATCTTATTGACTTCTTCCACAACATAATACCAGGAACTGCCATTTATCCAGAGCTTCCTGAGATGCTGTATGTGCAGTGGTTGAGGTTCCATCCGTCTGCGCTAGGATCCTTGTTCTGCTGCTTCTGGGCCTTGTAACCTTGGGCAAGTCACTGAACTTCTCTGAGCCTCTATTTCCTTATCTGTAAAATAGGGACAAGACAGTGTTTCCCTTATAAGGTCCTGGTGAGATTTACTAGACTGGCAGATGTAGAGTGATTAGAGGGGGTTCGGGCACATGCTGAACACCCCATAAGCGCTGGTGGTACTTCCTGGTTCAGATGCTGAGCTGAGGGTTCTGTGTATGTTTGCTCTTAAAATCCTCCAGATAATTCCAGAAGTGGGTACCACCATCACCCCCTCCCTGACAGGGGGATCTCTCAACCTCCTCTTAAACCTGAGACATGGCCTTTACCACATTTAAGCAGTGCCCATTCCATTTGCCCAAGAGGGATGATGGTCACAGGGTCCTCTCCAAATATTCAATTGCAATGGGCTGGGCCCCCTTCTCTCCCAGCCTTCCACCCTGCTCCTGACTAACAAATATGCATTGAATACCCTCTGTGCTGCTACTGCAGGGGACCAAAGGAAGGAGGAGACACTATCCTGTTCTCAGAACACTTGTGATTAATAGTTCATGTGACAAATGACAGCTAAGAGTGCGAAATTGTATGCGTGCGTGTGCACACATGGGCTCAATGTCATAGAGATGAGTGTTTTTCAAATCGAAGCTCATGGACTTCCCTGGTGCTCCAACAGTTAAGAATCCACCTGCCAATGCTGAGGATATGCACTCCATCTCTAGTCCAAGAAGGTTCCTCATGCGGCGGGGCAGCTAAGCTTGTGTGCCACAACTACTGAACCTGTGCACGCTATAGCCTGTACTCCACAACAAGAGGAGCCACCACAATGAGAAGCCCAAGCACCACAGTTAGAGAGTAGTCCTGGCTTGTTACAACTAGAGAAAGCCCGTGCACAGCAAAGAAGACCCAACACAGCCAAAAATAAATAAACATATAGATACATATATTAAAAAAAAAAAATCACAGCTCACAAACAACACATTAGAAGTCAATTCAGTTGACTGGAACCAGCACTTAAGAAACAATTAAATAGAAGAGAAAAACTAGAGTGCATCCCATGTATTATGGACTAGAATTTTATGAGGGGGAGGGTGAAGCTTTTGTTTTAATTAGACTTTGTATGTATGTGTACATAAGGTCATGGTGTGAAATATATTTCTAATTGTGAGTTGTGGTTAAAAAAAACCCCAAAGGCCTCAGTTCAGTGATTGGGCCTTTGTCTCCTTCAGGGGACCCCTCTTCTTGCTACACTCCAGCCTCGCTGGCCTCATCACTTCCTCTTTCCTACCTCAGGCCCTTTGCACATGCTATTTTGCTGCCAGAAATGTTCTTTCCTCACTCCCTTCACCTACCTGACTTGTGTTCGTCATGCAGAACAGAGCAATGGGTCATATTACCCCCGTCTCTCAATTGATGGAGAAGCTGAAACTCAGAGAGATTAAGTGACTTGCGCAAGGTCACGCAGCCAGGCAGAGGTGGGCTGGGATTTGAATACAGGCTTCTCTGATTTCAGAGCTCAGGTTCTTTCCTTAACCCATGAGACCTGCCTGCGGACAGCTTCAACTCCTTTTCCTCCAGGTCAGCGCAGTAATGGCCTCCTCGGGTTTTAGCCCATACTCTTGCTCTTGAAGAACCGCCAGCCCCCAGGGCTCCCTGAAGATGTCTTCTTAAGGACCTGCTACTCCATCCTCTTGCAGGCAACAGCAAGGTGGGTGTGGCTGCTGTTGTACCGACTGTTTCCTGGTCTGTTTTCTGTTTTCTGCCTGTTTCCTGCAGAGGGATTCCGTCTGGGTCTCATGGAAGCTGAGAAGCGTCCACTTTCACTCACTCCAGCCAAACTCTCCTTCTCAGGGCTGAGAGCTGGGAGACCCCAAATAAAGCAGCTGTAGGCCTGGCTTTGGGGAACAAGGTGGGTGGCTGGGGAGTTAAATAGGAGGTTGAGATCAGTTCCACTCTCATGCCCACTCAATATAGGTCAGTGGGTCCCAAATCTGTCATTCAAATACCACCCTCATGATCTCTGCCCTAGCTGTGTGTGGCCGCTGGTTAGAATCTGCTGATGTGGGAATGGGGGGGACGCCAGGTCTGGTTTCCCCGCCAGTTCTCTGGCTTGTGTAAGGTGCCGTTTCTGGAGATGTGGGACAGTAGTTGGGGAGGAAGCTGAGCCGGTGGTGTGGACAGACGCACAGACACGGAGTCTCCAATTTGGCAGGACGGCTGACCCTGAGACGCTCACAGTTGTCCTGCCTGTCAAATGGACAGGGCCACCTCCCAGCAGTGCCTTGTCGGCGGGCGACAAGCTCTGGGAGTTCCTGGCTGGATTTCACATGTAGGAGGCTGTCTGTCCCTCCCCATGGGGCCCAGGGCTGGAGTAGGGGGAGAAGAGAAATCGAACACCTAGATTCCAGGGCTGGGGCCCCCAGGCCCTCGGCTTTGCCCCTCTGCGAGGTGGCTGGCCTTGTCATTCCTTGGTGACAAGGATTTCAGGCTGCAATTCTGCTGTTTCCTGGCATTCCTCAGTTAAAAGTGTGTCCCGAACTCCCATAGTCCATGAAATCATGGGTGAGATGAGTCTGATATGTGTGCTAAAATATACAACAGTAAACACAGCTACATATAAAAGACATGCTCATCCTCATTGCACCTAAAGTCATTTCTTCTTCTCATTTCTTGTGGACAGTGTCAGCCCAGGTGAATGCATGCTTTTCCCACCAGTTCGGGACTCCCTGGACAGGGGCTACCTCCCTGCTTCATCTTTGGCTGGGGCGGGGTGGTGATGGGTCTCTGATGACAGGTGTTCTGTCTCTCTCTCTCTCTCTTTTTTAGTTTCAAGTATATAATATAATGATTCAATATTTTTATATATTGCAAAATTATCATCACAATCATTCTAATTAACATCCATCTTCACACACAGTTACACATTTTTTTCATGATGAACTTTTAAGATTTACTCTCTTACAGATTTTCAAATGTATAACACAATATTATTAACTATAGGCAACATGCTATACATTACAAACCCGTTACTTATTAGTATTTATAACTAGAAATTTGCATCTTTTAAGCCTCTTCACCCATTTTGCCCAACTCTCATGCTTTGCCTCTGGCAATAACAAATCTGTTCTCTGTACCTATGAGCTTTTTCTTTTTTTGTTGTTTAGATTTAGTATTTATTTTTCTCTGAATTATTTTATTAGCATAATACTATCAAGTTCCATCTATGTTGCCTCAAATGGCAACATTTTATTTTATATATATATATGTATGTGTGTATGTTGTCATATGTGGTTGCTGTTTAGTCGCTAAGTTGTGTCTGACTCTTTGGGACACTATGGACTATAGCCTGCCAGGCTCCTCTGTCCATGGATTTCCTAGGCAAGAATACTGGAGTGGGTTGCCTTTTCCTTCTCCAGGGTGTTCTGTCTCTTTATTCCTCCTTTTCCTCCTTTTTTGGCCATACCACATGGCTTGCAGGGTCTTAGTTCCCCAACTAGGGGTTAAACCTGCACCCTCAGCAGTGAAAGCTAGGTCTTAACCACTGGACCACCAGGGAATTCCCTTCCTTCTTCTTTTTAAAATGTGACTTTATAAGATTATAGTTGATGTTTAATATACATACATACAGAAAGGTGCACATACCATGAGTATCCAGCTTTGACGTCTCAAAGACCCACATGACCCAAACACACGTCCAGAAGCAGAACATCATCAGCCCTCTCCAGATGTTTCTTTGCCTCTTCAGCTCTGGCCCAATGTAAAGAAAAAGATTCTGACTTGGTTGACAGTTATTGAGGGCTTGCTCTGTGCTGCCACTTTAATAACTGGATTTTATTGGATAATTCCAGCAACCCTGAGGGGCAGATGATTATCCCTGTTTTACAATCAGGGAAATTCAGGGTTGAAAGGGTGAATGAGTTGTCAGGGTCAAGTGGTCAACGAGTGGTGAAGACTGGTCTCCCAAGTGAATCCATATCACACACTGGTGTCATATTTTTTTTAACTTTTTATTTTATGTTGGAATATAGGCTATTAACAATCCTGTGATAAGCTCAGGTGTTCAGCAGAGGGATTCAGCCATACATATACATGTATCCATTCTCCCCCAAACTTCCCTGCCATCCAGGTTACCACATAACATTGAGCAGAGTTCCCTGTGCTGTACAGTAGGACTTTGTTGGTTATCCATTTTAAATATAGCAGAGCATCACATTCTTAAAAATGTGCAAAGAGAGGTGAATGAAGAGTTCAAAGTAGGGTCTATAGGTCATAAGAAATAATCTGCATGGACATCTGTCTGCTCAGACATCAATCTGCCCTTACTCATTCTGGGGACTACTGTCTACACTCTTTAAAAGGCTTCCTGAGGGAGCCCCCAACTTCTTTAAGGGCTCTGCTGCTGACCACAATTGGTTGCTCCAAGAGTGGATACCTGACCCAAGATAGGCTAATCAGAGAGCTTCTCTGGGAATTTTGGTTTCATTCTTTCTCTGGAGATGAAAAACTCATGTGCTGGTGCTCAGTTATTTGAAGAAAGGCAGCCTGCAGTGAGAGAGGGAGGGAAAGAGGATGGGGAAAGCAGGAATGAAAAGCAAATGTCCTGATCGCGTTTGGATCTCAGATTTCAGTTGACCCCGAGGCTCTGCCCCATCCTTTCTCTTCCTGCAGCTGGGTTGCAATATATATGCCTCAACATCCATCCAGTGTATTCCCATTTCCACCTAAGCCAGACAAGCTAGCTATTATCTCTGAGCACGGTTACACTGATCAATGGACCAGAGAAAAAACAACCAGTCTATTTATCCATTATACACACAGAGATCAATTTCTAGTTGTTTGAGATATAAATGGATAAAATGGACTCCATTATTGAATGGGGATAAGGTAACCTACCTTATGTGGTTGTTGTGAGGCTGCTTGATTAAACAAATATAAAGTATCGTGCTTGGCACAACTTCAATGATGGGATATTGTTGTAGGGGAGGAAGAATCCATTTTAAAATCTTGAACCTAGCTCTTCCTTATGTCAGAGTTCTAATTAATAAACACAGAAGGGATGATGGACATTAAAAAGTACCACCATAAATACTGTTGTAGGTAAGGACCAATAACAGATGTTAAAATTGGTGGGCAGTGTGACATATATATGTGTGTGTATATATACCCACACAACAGAATATAGCTCAACTATAAAAAAGAATGAAATAACGCCATTTGCAGCAAGGCAAATAGACCTAGAGATTTTCACACTAAGTAAAGTAAATCAGATAGAGAAAGACAAATATTATACGATATCACTTATATGTGGAATCTTAAAAAGTAATACAAATTAACTTATTTACAAAATAGAAACAGACAGAGAAAACAAATTTATGGTTACCAAAGTGGAAAGGGAGTGGAGGGATAAATTTGGAGTTTGGGATTAACAGAACAAACTTCTATATACAGTATAGATAATCAACACAGGAATTACTATAGAGCACATCAAACTATATTCAATATTTTATAATCTATAATGGAAAATAATCTGAAATAATCTGAAAAAATATATATAACTGAATCACTTTTCTATATACCTGAAACTAACACAACATTGTAAATCAACTATACCCCAACAAAAATTTTTTAAATTAAATTAAAATTTTAAAAAATTGATGGGCAGAAGAACGATGAAAAACAGGAGACTTGCGTAGCCTCAAAATATCTTCCCAGAAGATACTTACTAATTTTCAAGGGAAAGATAGTTACTGTTCAGTAGAGACATCTGGTAGACCTCACCTTACCCTAGTTACTAAGGTGAAACCACCAGTAATGAGACCTTTCCATATCAGGTACCTCCTGATATCATGCACTGAGAAGGGTATATCACATCTGTGGTTTCTGCAGCCAAATGCATGCCTTCAATTTCATGAGAAAACATCAGAATAACCCAAACTGGGGGACAGTCTTTGAAATAACTGCTCAGCACTTTTTAGAAGTAGCAAGGTCATGAAAGACAAAGAAAAACCAAGGCACTTTCACAGATTGCAGAAGACTAAGATATGAAAAACTAAATGTGATGTGGGAACCTAAACTGGAATGCGAATCAGAAAAAGGACGTTAGTGGGAAAACTGGTGAAATTCAACTAAGGTCTATAAATCAGCTAATAGTATTAGGTCAGGGCTAATTTCCTGGCTTTGATCATTGTACTGTGGTTATGGTGTCAGATGTTAAGTTTAAGAGATTCCGGATGAAAGCTATACAGGTACTCTCTGTACTCTATAACTTTTCTTTAATTCAAAAATTATATCAAAAGAAAAAGGAGGAAAAAACATGACTCCTTGAACTTGAAAAAAGAAGCCCTCTTTTTCCAGTTTGTCCCCAATAAGTTTTATTAAATCAATGGTGTAAGTATAAAATGCACAAAACTTAAGGAAAAAACTATAAAACCAAAGTAAACAGCCAAAGCTGTAACTAAAATTCATATAGACTGATGCCAAAGATGTGAGGTTTATATAGTAGCTGTCCCTGGAGTTGAGGTGAGGTCTCTTAGCTCTGTGAGCTTATTTCAGGAGTAAGAACACGCACAGAGACACAGATTCCCTGGTCCAGTCTCACACCCACTGCAAGAGACCTCTCTTCCAGGATTCCTCAAAAGGTGCTCCTTTAGCCTCTGTGTGGGTGACTCTGGGAAGCCAGTTGGGAACTGGTTAGTTGCTCAGGCCCGAGGTGATGGAGGCTTGGATGAGGCAAAGTTGGTGAAGATGGAGAAACACAAACAGACCAAGAATGCCTTTTGGAGGAAGAACCTATGGGATCCAGTCAGAACCTGTACTGAGTGTCAATGATACACCACGCCTGGTTTAGGCCCTTTGCGTATTCACTCATTGGGTCATTCAACAAATATTAGCCCTGCCTGCTCTTACACATTCGATCCCTGGGTGGGGAAGATCCTCTGGAGGAGGAAATGGCAACCCACTCCAGTATCTTTACCTGGAAAATCCCATGGACAGAGGGGCCTAGTGGACGACAGTCCATGGGGTCGCAAAGAGTTGGACACGACTGAAGCGACTGAGCGTGAGCACGTGGGTGACTCTGATAATGAGAAGTTCACAACTCTCTTCCTTTGGTTGATGTTCGGTTTGTGCCCAAGTGCTATTGATGGGAATGAGAAATTAGAATCAACCCAAATCATAGGGCTAAATAGTGCCAGCCCCCCAAATGAGAGGGCACTGTATAGCCACCAAGAGTGATAAGAACATGGCTTATCTCAGTTCATGGGAGTGTGCATATAACAATCTTCAGGAAGAAGAACAGAACAAAAATAGCATTTACACACTGATTACAGCTATGTTAAAATCTCGCTGTGTACATTAAGAGCTAGAGATAATTTAGTAATTTAGAATGGTGCAAATAATTGCTGTTTCATGCTGCTTTGATTTTTTTTTAAAGTGATTTATGTATAGAATTTAAATGAAATTTAGTACACAGAATTTTTTCTCAAATCCTCCATTAAAGGACTTGGGGGTTGTTGTTTCAAAATTGAGAATGGCTGCATGAGCACTGGATTGGGAAGGATCCTGAGGTCCTGTCTCAGCGCCATCAAAGGGTGTGATCTGTTTGATTGATGATGTCTGCCATGGGTGAAGGATTAGCAGTGGCAGTATGCAGGCTAGTACCTGCTTTCTCTTCTTGAGACACTCCCAGCAACCAGTTTCACTTGTGGTCACTCTGAAAGGTGAATAAGCTGTTTAAGGAGCCAGGTGAGAGAAATAACCTCTTCTTTTAGTTGCAGGATTTGGGGCAAGTCACTGGGATACAAGATGATATGCAATAGGGACTTCCCTGGTTGTTCAGTGGTTAAGACTCTGCACTCCCAATGTTGGTGACCTGGGTTCAATCCCTAGTCAAGAAAGTAGATCCCACATGCTGCAACTAAGAGTTCGCACGCCGTAACTAAAGATCCCACATACTGCAACTGAAAAAAAAAATCCCACATGCCACAGCTAAGATCCAGCACAGCCAAATAAATAAATAAATATTAAAAAAGGAAAAAAGGTGGTATGAAATAAACACCATAAGGGTAGGAAAAGCAAAGTCCTCCACAATAGAGGCCAATTTAAGGGTAGGTAGACACAGCAGTGGAGAAAGAAATGGCAACCCACTCCAGTATTTTTGCCTGGAGAATCCCAGGGACAGCGGAGCCTAGTGGGCTGCCATCTATGGGGTCGCACAGAGTTGGACACGACTGAAGTGACTTAGCAGCAGTGGCAGCAGCAGACACAGCAGGGAAGGCTTTATGGCCTTTGTATTGGGTCTTGAAGGATGAGGAGATTTTGTAGGTGCAGATGCCTGTGAAGGGTATTGCACGGAGGCGACAGCATGGATAAAGCACGGAGGTTGGAAAATAACAGGCCTCCTGAGGAGCAAGCAAGAAGATCACTATAACTGGAGCACAGAGCATGTGTAGGTTAGCAGTGGAAGGTGAAGATGGAAACGGAGGCAGGAGCCAGGCAGAGTATGTCCTGAAGGCTAGGGTAATGAGTCTGGATTTTATTAGTCAGCCACAGGGAGGCTTTGGTGAGTTTTGAGGCAGGTCGTGCTTAGAAAGAGAGGAGACCAGAGGATGACAAGAAATGCCTCTTTCCTGGGAGCCCATCACTGTGAGAGGACCCCAGGCCCTATATTTTGACACGATCCCTTTGGAGTGTGGGGTGGAAATCAGAGCACTGGGATAGCGAGGTGTGGGAGGTAAAACCAAACCCCACTGAGAACCACCCCACGGGCTCCATCCACTGTTTGGGATTTCCTGAGCTCTGGGCCGAGCACGGGGAGGTGGAAGCCACAGCCTCCACTTTCTAGGAGTTTCTAGTCTGTGGAGGGAGGCAGCATACCACATGAAACAACTGGAGGCCAGTCTTAGACGGTGTGACCCTGGGCAGGGGGGACACCTGCTGAGGTCAGTGTTTAGGAGTAGAAGATGAACTTGGTGGGGATTCCCCAGGCTCCTGTCCTTGGGGGGAGGCAGCCTGGATGACTTCTAAGGGGTCCTCCAACTCTGCACATCCCTGCGTCTAGGAGGAGCTGTCCTGAAGGATGGGCAGAACTTGGACATGTAGAAGGAAGAGAAATGGGCTTCCCAGGAATGGGGAGCTGGGTGGTGGGGGGCAGCCAGGGCAGACAAGGACTCAGGACGTATGGGGACACCGAGGGGACTGACTGAGCTTTATCAGGTCAGGTTGGGCAGGCTGAGGCAGCAGAACCCCAGGGTCTGGCAACCAAGCAGGTGCCCCGGCTCCATGCATTTGACCAAGGATTCTTAGAAGGGATGTGGGGTGATCGGGGTTCGGGGACAGCTAGCCCACTGTCATCAGGCTCCTTGAGATCTGCCAGATAAGGAAAGGGTCCCAGGAGGCCCATATTGGGGAGTGTGGTTGGCCTCACAAGACTTAGGGGCCCATGGATTCTGCTGTATTCACAGGATGTGACAAGATTCTAAGGATTTTATAACTTCTTTTTAAAAAAAAATATTTAATTCTGGGCTTCCCTGGTGGCTCAGTGGTAAAGACTCCGCCTGCCAATGCAAGAGACACAGGTTCAATCCCTGATCTGGGAAGATCCCACATGCCTCAGAGTAACTAAGCCCATACGCCACAGCTATTGAGCCTGTGCTCTAGAGCCCAGAGGTTGCAACTACTGAGCCCATTTGCCTAGATCCCATGCTCTGCAACAAGAAAAGACACTGCAATGAGAAGCCTGTGCCCCACAACTAGAGAGTAGCCCCCGTTTGCCGAAACTAGAGAAAAGTCCAGGCAGCAACGAAGACCAGCTCGGCCAAACATAAAAATAAATAAATGAAATTTAAAAACATTTATTTCTGACAATTGAGAGTAAGTTCCATGCCTCATTATTGTAGTCAGCCCTGAGTTTTTGCATCCTGGTTGCTATATATTCATTCAGAACTTCCCTGACCAGGGATTAAACCCATTTCCCTTCAGTGGAAGCTCAGAATTTTACCCACTGGACTGCCAGGGAAGTCCCTCCTATTACTTTCCTTTGTCTGCTCTCCCAAAGCGGACCCCAGGGAAGGCACTGCCTCCTTACCTTGCCTTCCACCCTAGAGTCCAGCGTGTCCCTGGAGACTGTGGGCAGGAATGGGAGCTGACCTGGCCTTGAGACACAGTCCGGCAGGGACCTCCCTCTCTTTGCCAGGCCTGGGCAGACCTCTAAGAGCCCTTCTGCCCCTCCTCCATCCAGGGCCAGGGGAGACTCCAGGGCTCTGGCAGGGCAGTGGGTGGCAGTGGCCAGAGTGGAAAGTCCCCACGGGCTGGATTTTATTGGTGTTTGGCAGGCCTGGTTTTGGCCTCCCTCCTGGGGCTCAAGGGCCTGACAATGTGTTTGGAGCACTGAGTGAGGGGTATGAGGTGGCAGAGGGGGTACAGGGTGGGGACTTTTTCCACTCGCTCTAAAATGGAGAGTTCTCTAGTGCCAGGTTGGTGGGCACTGGGCCAGCTCCAGGTCACTTCAGGCGATGAGAAGCCTGTTGCCGGGAAGCCGGCAGGACCTGGAGATGAGGGACAGAAGAGGACACGGGAGATTGGGCTCAGAGCAAGAAGGAGGACAGATGAGGGCTGGGGAAGAGGGTCATGGGGGACCCAGGTGTTTCAGGAGAACTAAAGACATGGGCAGAGTTGCAACGGGACAGAAGAGAGACAACGAAGAACAGAAGCAGGGGCTGGGAGGTCCCCCTGTCCCCATGCCCCTGCCCAGGCCTCCTGCTGCTACAGACCAGTGTCAGAGGCACAACCAGAAGCCAGTGTGGCTTACACGTGGGTGTCCTGAGCACTTGCTGAACTATGATGAGAACTTCCCCAAATGCCCTGTTTGACCAGGAAGTCCTCTAAAGCTACCTCTGGTAGCTCGGACTTCAGTCACTGGGGACCCAGCTCCATCACCTGATCCATGCTAATAATGCCGCCATCGTTACCACCATCAGCACCACACTAACCACCATCATCATTACCTTTATCCTGGCTACTGACCCCATCATCCCCCAGACACCCTAACTGCATCCCTCAAGGGCTTGGGAGTACTTGAACCAGGACTCAAGTCAGAATCTTTGAATGTATCACCTCTAGACCAGTGATACTCAACTATTTTGCTCCCGAAAGGGACGCTGGGCTATGCCTGCAGACATTGTTGGTTGTCACGACTGGGGGACAGCTACTGGCATCTAGTCAGCAGAGGCCAAGGATGTTGCTAAACATCCTACAATGCCCAGGACAGCCCCTCAACAAAGAATTTTTTTGTTCCGAAGTTTTGGAATTACGGACTTGTCTGTAGACCTGCCTATAGACCCTACAGCCCTCATTCTGCCCTCCTCTGGCCCTCACCCCAAAATGCCCAGCTCACACCTCTGGTTCCTGGGTAAAGAAGTCATCTTTGCCACCCCATCTTTCGGCAAGTTTGATCTCTTATCGCTCACACCTCCTGGCCTCCACTGTTTGTTCTGAAAAGTCGATAGGATGA
Source organism: Dama dama (assembly GCF_033118175.1). Taxonomy (NCBI): domain Eukaryota; kingdom Metazoa; phylum Chordata; class Mammalia; order Artiodactyla; family Cervidae; genus Dama; species Dama dama. Next base: position 17,955,311 of record NC_083687.1, on the reverse strand, counting down.
AAAGTCCTTTGAGGCCACCCTCACAAAGGAAAACACCCGGAAGTGACTGATACAGGGAGCCCAGGCTACACCCAGGGTTGAAACCATGCTTGTCCAGGGCAGGGAGGCAGGGACTGGGCTGGGTCCTGGAGGTATAAAGGAGGAAGGAGTGTTCAGGCTTTCACTCCACTGCAACAGCATAGCTCCGAGTTGCCTCTCCGCTGCAGCCAGCTGGAAATGAGCGTCATGAAGTGGATGGTACTGGCCTTGGTCTCCCTCCAGGCCTTGGAGGCAGCGGCATTGGTCAAGTGAGTCTGGGGCCTGAATGCTGGGACAGGAACCCTGGCAGCTTTTTTTTTTTTAATAAACTTATTTACAAAGCAGATACAGATTCACAGACTTAGAGAACAAACTTATGGTTGCCAGGAGGGAAGGACTAGGGGAAGAGATAGTTAAGGAGTTTGGGATCTATGGGTACACTCTGCTACAATTAAAATGGATAGCCAACAGGGTTATAACCTTATAGCACAGGGAACTCTGCTCAATATTATGTGTCAACCTGGATGGGAGGGGAGTTTGGGAGGGAATGGATACATGTACATGCTTGGCTGAGGCCCTTTGCTGTCCCCCTGAAACTCTCACAAATTGTTAACCAGCTATGTGCTGTGCTGGGCTTAGCTGCTCAGTCATGTCTGACTCTTGGTGATCCCATGGACCGCAGCCTGCCAGGCTCCTCTGTCCATAAGACTCTCCAGGCAAGAATACTAGCCTGGGTTGTCATGCCCTCCTCCAGGGGATCTTCCTAACCCAGAAATCGAACCCAGGTCTCCCATATTGCAGGTGGATTCTTTACCATCTGAGCCACCAGGGAAACTCAAGAATACTGGAGTGGGTAGCCTATCCCTTCTCCAGGGGATCTTCCCCACCCAGAAATTGAACCGGGATCTCCTGCCTTGCAGGCAGATTCTTTACCAGCTGAGCTACCCATGAAGCCCTAATCGGCTATACCCAAATAGAAAATAACAAGTAAAAAAAAAAAAAAAAACTACTATAGACTGGATGACTTATAAATAACAGAAATTTATTTCTCAAAGTTTTGGAGGCTGGGAAGTCCAAGATCAAGGTGTCAGTAGATTTGATGTCTGGCGGAGAATCTGCTTCCTAGTTCGTATACATACCCCCCCATCATTCTGCTGTCCTCATGTGTTGGAAGAGACACGAAAGCTCTCTGGGTGACTCAGTCCCTGAGTCGGCACTGGACAGATCTCAGGATGGGAAGAGATATGGCCTCTGCCTTCAGGAAGCTTTCAGTCGGAGGGAGAAACACCATCCCTTCCCCCACTGATGATAAAGGATAGACCAGAAAAAGAGAGAGTAGGGGTGACTACTGCCTAAAAAAAAAAAAAGACCTTGAAAGGCTGGTATAATTATTTCTAGATAGGGAGACATTTGCTAGAAGTTTCTTTAAGGCCCCCCAATTTATTTGACAGATGCCAAATCATCTAAGCAGAAATACCAGTCATGTAATCTCTATTCGCTGAGGTGTCAGGGGAAAGGGGATGAGGCGGCTGGGCTCATAGGACATCAAGAGGGCGCCCAGCCTGCCACACTACCGGCGACTGCACCATTAAAGGGGCACTTTTTTTGGTGGAAAGTTGGCTTCTCTCAGAAACTTCTTTGAATATGCCAATTCTGGAATCGTGGTGGTGTGAAGCAATCATCAGCCTTCGTATCTCAGGGTGAATGGGTTTAGCAGAGAGTTTCTGGAGAATGCAGGGTCTTGAGGGAAGGGGGAAGAGATGGGGAAAGAAGCAGGAATTCTGAGGCCTGGAGCCAGGCCTGGGGACACTGGCAGAGACCCCTGGGCAGCGGAGGCAGGCAGGTCTGGGAGGACATGGGCAGAAGCCCATAATTCAGGAGATCCAGTTCCAGAGGTTGATCTGGGCTCTGGACCACTCAAGCCAACCTCCCCATGGTCTCTGCCTCCTGCAAGGAGCAGGACTGATCCAGGCCAGACACGGAGCAGAAGAACCAGGACCCTATCTTCTGAGTCCCCAGTCTAGTGCTGTTCCCCTGGGCCCGCGCTCTGTCACATCCAGCCAGTGAAAACTGCCAGGGCCACCATACTGGGGACTCTTTGGGGTTAACTTTGCCATCTCTGAAGCCTTTTTATTTTTTGAATGATGTATTGCTTTTTAATTTATTATTATTTTGCTGTGTTGTGTAGCAAGTGGGATCTTAGTTCCCCGACCAGAGATTGAATCCATGCCCTCTGCATTGGGAGCATGGAGTCTTAACCACTGAATCACCAAGGAAGTCCCTCTGAAAACTTTTTTTAAAAATGCACAAATTGGGAATTCCCTTGTGGTCCAGTGGTTAAGGGCTCTGTGCTTTCACTGCGAGAGCGTGGGTTCAATCCCTGGTCAGGGAACAAAGATCCAGCAAGCCACGCAGCACGGTCAAAACAAACAAACTACACAAATCCTGCAAAGGGTAATGTCTAAAGTTCCTCTCCCCTTCCTGGGAAAGAGTTTATGGGGTATTTGAGAGTGGAGGACCAGGGTGGGATGGACCCATGGGATGAGGTCAGGGCAGGCCTAGGTGAAGGTAGCTGTCTTCTGAATCTTGGAGCAAGTCCTGAGAAGAGTTTTCCAAGAAAGAGAAAGAGAGAGGAAGAAAAAGAGAGGCAGAGGGAGAAAGAGCCAGAGAGAGCCAGAGACTGAGACAGAAATGGAGAAAGAGGGAGACAGACGCATATAAGCGACAGGCACCAGGGACAGAGCGACAGGGAGCCTGAGGCAAACAGTCAGGGATGGAGAGAGAGATGGGGTGTTAGAGGTGCAGCAGGAAAGAGGGAGGCCCTGCCCTGATCCCAGCCCTTCTACAGAATCCCCTTGAAGAAATTTAAGTCCATCCGTGAGACCATGAAGGAGAAGGGCCTCCTGGAGGACTTCCTGAGGACCTACAAGTATGACCCGGCCCAGAAGTACCACTTTGGTGATTTCAGCGTGGCCACCGAGCCCATGGACTACATGGACGTGAGTCTTGACCCTCCCCTCTTCCTGCTGCCAAAGGCTGAGGGCCAGGCCTGGGCTGTGAGCTGCACTCTCCCTCTCTGCACCCTCCCACTCGCCCCCTGGAGGCTGCCCCCTGTCTCTCAGACCTGCCTGCCAGCGGAGAAAGCATAGAGGGACCCCTGATGACCCGGCAGCTGAGTCCACGTAGACTTTTGCTGCTGGCCCAGGCGGGCTCAGACGAGGGCCTGTGGGTTCTGGGCAAGTGTGGAGGGCAGGCTCAGGCCCCTGCTTGTGGTGTGGGCTGTGGGGCTGGTCACTCTGCCGCTCTGGCCATGGAGAAGGCTGGGCCTGATGGGCCGAGCGGCAGAGTGACGGGCTCCAATGCCCCCACCACAAGCAGGACCCGCCCCCCCAACCCCCACCCAGAGCTAAGAGCCTGTCCCATGTCCCTTCCTCCCCACCCAGGCTGCTTACTTTGGCGAGATCAGCATTGGGACGCCACCACAGAACTTCCTGGTCCTTTTTGATACCGGCTCCTCCAACCTGTGGGTGCCCTCTGTCTACTGCCAGAGCCAAGCCTGCAGTAAGTGCCGGGCTGGGCAGGGGAGGGCAGTGACACCCGCTGGGGAAGGGCCGCACTTTTGTAAAGATCGCTGGGGGGCGGGGGTGTGGGGTGGTCAGGGAGCTCCAGTCCTGGAAAGGTCCAGGGATTTGTCCAGCATCACACGGCCCATGTCCAAGCCAGAGGGAAGGAACTGGCCATGAGCCTGGGTGGTCCCTCTCTGATTACCAGGACACATTCCCTCACCTACTCCAGCCTAGCCCAGCTCACTCCACTCCATTCTGTTCACTCTGGGCAATGCCATTCTAGCCCACTCCACTCTACAACACTCTTTCTATGCTACTTCCCCACCACGATTTACTAAGTTCTTACTGAACTCTCCCAGGGACACGGGAGAAGGACATAGATGTGGTCCTCCTCCTGTTGCTGTCTTTGGAGATGTTCACTTCCTAGGGCGGCCCTGGCCCCTGCCAAAGCCTTGGGGTTTGGGTCTTGACACCTCTAGTCCAGAAGGCCCCTCGCTGGCTCCATCCTAGGCTGTCTCAGGATCCTGGTGTGGCCAGCTTCTCCTCGGGGTGAGGCGAAGGTCAGCGAGTACCCTGGAGGTCCATTCACTCCTTCATCTGTTGAGTAATTTCTCGACACTCGCCATGTATCAGGAGATCTGCTGGGGGCCAGGAAGACAGAGACAGATACTATACAACTTGCCCACACTACAATCCTAGGGAGGTCATCATCCTAGGGCATCTGAAGATTCTGTGATTATGTTAGGTTGGGGGGTGGGTGCTCTAGGGTCAAGGCTGCCCAGTTCTCAAGGGCCTTCCAATGCCAGGAATGTCAGTTGGCTACCACCTGACTCCTTGGCCGGCAGGGGGAGGGGTGTGTGTGTGTGTGTGTGCAGAGGCTCTAGGATGTGAGCACAGGCTGGGAGACAAGCGGGCAGCCTTGCAGACCTTAGAGGGGGCCAGCATGACTTCCTGAATTTTCCCTTCCCTGCAGCCAGCCACACCCGCTTCAACCCCAGCCTGTCCTCCACCTACTCCACCAATGAGCAGACCTTCTCCCTGCAGTATGGCAGCGGCAGCCTCACTGGCATCTTAGGCTATGATACCCTGATGGTGAGTGATGCTGCTGGCTGAGCCCTCACCTCTTCCCAGGATATGGGGAAGGTAATTTGGGGCTGTGAACTCGACTCTAACCTCACAGTTCTCAAAGTCTGATGGGGAGACTTAGACGGCTGCCTTTGAAAAATATGGGAAACACCCAGTGCTCTACCATTGTCTGTTACTGTTTAGTTGCTCAGTTGTGTCTAACTCTTTTGCAACCTCATGGACTGTATAGCCCACAAGGCTCCTCTGTTCATGGGCTTTCTCAGGCAAGAATACTGGAGTGGGTTGCCATTTCCTTCTCCAGGGGGTCTTCCTGACCCAGAGATCGAACCCATGTCTCCTGCGTTGGCAGGCGGATTCTTTACCACTGAGCCACCAGGGAAGCCCATGCTCTACCATACAGGCCAGAAAATCATAACACTAGAGACTTATCCAGGAACTTCCTTGGTGGTCCAGTGGTTAAGACTCTGAGCTTCCAATGCAGACAGTGTGGGTTTGATCCCTGGTCGGGTAACTAAGATCCTGCATGCTGTGAGGCGCAGTCAGAACAACCAGAAAAGGCTCATCCATTCACTCACTGACCCCTCACTGTGGGCCACCATGTGCCAGGTACCGAGGACAGAGAGTGATTGGGATGACCTGCTCCTTTTCCTTAAGGAGCTTAAAGCCTCAGGGAGAAGCAGGTTGGGGTGGGCGGTGCTGCAGCAGGTGAAGATGGCTCCTTGGAAGAGAAAGGGGCTTTCTCAAACCTGTCAAGAAGAGAGGTGGCAGAAGTGAGGGAGAGATGAAGAACAGACAGATGGGCGTCAGGAGGGGGATCCAGAGGGAGGTGTGTGGAGTTATATTCATCACTTCCCATCCTCTGTGTCCCCTCCAGGTCCAAGGCATCCAGGTTCCCAACCAGGAGTTCGGCTTGAGTAAGACCGAGCCAGGCACCAGTTTCCTCTATGCGAAGTTCGATGGCATCATGGGCATGGCCTACCCCTCCCTGTCCGTGGATGGGGCCACCACCGTCCTCCAGGGCATGGTGCAGGAGGGTGCCCTCACCAGCCCAATCTTCAGCTTCTACCTCAGCAGGTAAGGAACTACCTGGCAGTCCCCAGCTCCCAGCCCACTCGCTTCCACGGGCCCGGACGGCTGAGGTTCAAACACTTTGGAGTTTGGAGGCAGGCATTCCCAGCAGGCATTCGGCAAGACCTTTCCTCCTGGGCTTCTGACACTTCCTCTCCCGCCCTCCCCATTCCTGCATCTGTCCCCAGCCCACTCGGTCTCTTCTTTGTGTTTCTTGGCCAAGACAGACTCTCCCCTTCCTCCAGCAGAACTCTGCTTGGAGCATTGTTGCAGCTCCTCCTACATCTAGGGGGCTTCCCTGGTGGCTCAGATGGTAAAGAATCTGCCCGCAGTGAGGGAGATCCGGGTTCAATCCCTGGGTGGGTAAGATCCCCTGGAGAAGGGAATGGCAACCCACTCCAGTATTCTTGCCTGGAGAATCCCATGGACAGAGGAGCCTGGTGGGCTACAGTCAACGGGGTTGCCATGAGTCAGACACGACTGAGTGGCTAACACTTTCACTTTTCCCCTACCTCTAGGGCTGACTGCCTGCCCAGAGCTGCAGTGAACTCACTTCCTTCTGACCAAATGTTTTCTACCTGGACACCTCTTTTGTGTAATAATCTATTGCTTCATCTCCTTTGATCTATTGTTCTAGCCAGGTCTTCTGGCCTCAGTCCACCAAGAACTCGAACAAATTGTTGTTCTTACCACAAACACTAGCAAATGTGGTTATTTACGTGGACAGGCCCTGGAGTCAAGTGGTGGGTGGCCTGGAGGGGACTTTCCATCTTTTCTCTGTAGAATTAGACAACTACCTTCTAGAGATAGTCAACATCTACTCCCCGGGGCTTAGTCATTTGAACTTGACTTTCAACAATATTATCCGGTTACTAAGGTTGCTGACCTCTGTTTACAAGTGCTCTGAGTTTAGCCCGGAGGATCGCTGCCCAGTGCCACACTCCTGCTCGTCTACCGTCTAACAGGGAGGTCGTGCCCTCCACTCCCCCTGGGCTCCTCCTCCCTCCGATTCCAGCAGAAAAACAACAAACTGGGCCCTGTGTTGGCTCCTGCTGACACGCTCCACCAGCAGCATGAAGTGAAAGGCAGAGGAGAGAGGTGGGACAGGGCTGCAGGCCAGATGACCAGAGGCTTTCCCAGAGGAAGCACTTGGTGGAGCTGCTTCATTTGAGAGCTGGAGGCACTGGGAATTCCCAGCCTTGGTCAAAGGTGGGAGATACAACGTCTGCCCTTAGGGAACCCCAGTCTGAGGGGACACAGCCCTGCCTCAGGGAGCCCCAGTCTGAGGGGAGACACAGTCCCATCCTCAGGGAGCCCCAGTCTGAGGGGAGACACAGTCCTATCCTCAGGGATCCCCAGTCTGAGGGGAGACACAGTCCCATCCTCAGGGAGCCCCAGTCTGAGGGGAGACACAGACCAGCCCTCAGGGAGCTCCAGTCTGAGGGGAGACACAGACCAGCCCTCAGGGAGCCCCAGTCTGAGGGGAGACACAGACCAGCCCTCAGGGAGCCCCAGTCTGAGGGGAGACACAGACCAGCCCTCAGGGAGCTCCAGTCTGAGGGGAGACACAGACCAGCCCTCAGGGAGCCCCAGTCTGAGGGGAGACACAGACCAGCCCTCAGGGAGCCCCAGTCTGAGGGGAGACACAGCCCTGCCCTCAGGGAGCCCCAGTCTGAGGGGAGACACAGCCCCGCCTCAGGGAGCCCCAGTCTGAGGGGAGACACAGCCCTGCCCTCAGGGAGCCCCAGTCTGAGGGGAGACACAGCCCTGCCCTCAGGGAGCCCCAGTCTGAGGGGAGACACAGCCTCGCCCTCAGGGAGCCCCAGTCTGAGGGGAGACACAGACCAGCCCTCAGGGAGCCCCAGTCTGAGGGGAGACACAGACCAGCCCTCAGGGAGCTCCAGTCTGAGGGGAGACACAGACCAGCCCTCAGGGAGCTCCAGTCTGAGGGGAGACACAGACCAGCCCTCAGGGAGCCCCAGTCTGAGGGGAGACACAGACCAGCCCTCAGGGAGCCCCAGTCTGAGGGGAGACACAGACCAGCCCTCAGGGAGCTCCAGTCTGAGGGGAGACACAGACCAGCCCTCAGGGAGCCCCAGTCTGAGGGGAGACACAGACCAGCCCTCAGGGAGCCCCAGTCTGAGGGGAGACACAGCCCTGCCCTCAGGGAGCCCCAGTCTGAGGGGAGACACAGCCCCGCCTCAGGGAGCCCCAGTCTGAGGGGAGACACAGCCCCGCCTCAGGGAGCCCCAGTCTGAGGGGAGACACAGCCCCGCCTCAGGGAGCCCCAGTCTGAGGGGAGACACAGCCCCGCCTCAGGGAGCCCCACTCTGAGGGGAGACACAGTCCTATCCTCAGGGAGCCCCGGTCTGAGGGGAGACACAGTCCTATCCTCAGGGAGCCCCAGTCTGAGGGGAGTCACAGCCCCGCCTCAGGGAGCCCCAGTCTGAGGGGAGACACAGCCCTGCCCTCAGGGAGCCCCAGTCTGAGGAGAGACACAGCCCCGCCTCAGGGAGCCCCACTCTGAGGGGAGACACAGGCCCGCCTCAGGGAGCCCCAGTCTGAGGGGAGACACAGTCCTATCCTCAGGGAGCCCAAGTCTGGAGCCAGGGCAGGACTTCTACTTTCCTGCCTTTCCCACAGCCACTTCCTGACTCGCCTTTCACTTTACATTCCGCAGCCAACAGGGCTCTCAGGATGGAGGAGCAGTCATCTTTGGGGGTGTGGACAGCAGCCTATACACGGGGCAGATCTCCTGGGCCCCTGTCACTCAGGAGCTGTACTGGCAGATTGGCGTTGAGGAGTGAGTCTGCAGTGGGCCCCAGGGGTGTGGGCACTTCATTCGGGCAGGATGTCGCACACACACATCCAGGTCTTGGGGTTTCAAGACCCTGGTCGGCCTGGAGAAGGTGGGTGCGGTAGAGACAACACAGGAAGAGGCAGGGTCTGGAATCCCAGACATTTCAGACCCTGTCATCCAACCCTAGGGGCTTAGAGATTAGAAACTGGGGTGTGTGGGGGGAGGGACTAATTTACTCAAAGTATTTACAACGAATCAATAGCCCTGGCCATCAGTCTTTCTAGAACTATCTGTGGAACTTTTTAGAAACAGGAAACATGGCCATTCAGGCGGACTTGGACAGACTCTGTTATGAGGCTGGGGGATGGTTGGATTGACCTCTGTAGAATCCTTATCTTCCTGAGGTGCACCTTGATTCGGTAACTGCGGCCCATCCCTTCGCTGCCCTGAGCTGGGAGGTGCTGAGACTGCCCATCTTCTCACTATTCAGGTTCCTCATTGGTGACCAGGCCACAGGCTGGTGCTCCGCAGGCTGCCAGGCCATCGTGGACACCGGCACATCTCTGCTCACGGTGCCCCAGCAGTTCCTGAGTACCCTTCTGCAGGCCACGGGAGCCCAGGAGGACCAGTATGGACAGGTGCATGCAGCGGAGCCGTGCCCCTTCCCGGGGAGAGACCAGGAGGCATTTATGGTTTTTCCTGGGAGCACAGGAATAGCCTGATTCTTGGCCTCGGTGCTTCTCGCTGCCTCCCGGCACTGGAGGTGGGGGCCCCGGATGACTGGGGCAGGGGCTGGCTGGGGGTTGGAAGGCTGATTCAGAGGGTCCAGATGCCTGTGCTGGTATGGGAAGTGCTCCCAAATAGGCAGAATTTCCTCTGAGCTTCAACCACTTAGAGGAAACAGGTTAAACACCTGCTTGGCTTTGCAGTAAGAGCTAAATAATTAGAATGTGGGACCCAGCCCGACAGCGACAAGGAATAACTCTTGAATCCAGAGCTCCCTCACCTCCACCTTGGGAGGTGGATGGGCAAGGCCCTGCCCCCATCCTTACCCCGTCCTGAGCCTACCAAAGGGTTTGCATAATTAAGGTATTCTCACTAACTTTGGTGGGCTGATGAGCTATACTTTCTACAGAACTGTGTATTTTATTTATTTATTATTTTAATTTTTACTGGGTTATAGTTGCTTTACAATGCTGTGTAAAGCTGTCCAACGAAGAGAATCAGTTAGAAGCATACATACATCCATCCCCTCCCTCTTTGACCTCCCACCCGGCCACCGCCATTCCACCCCTTAGTCATCACAGAACACCCAGCCGAACACCTTGTGCTATATAGCAGCTTCCCGTCAGCCATCTATTTTACACATAGCAGTGTATCAGACCTGTTTTAAAAGGACACTTGCAGAGAAGGGGCGTAGATTTAAACTTTCACGGGAGATATTAAAGAAAGAGGCATGTTTTGAGAAAGGTGACTCAGGTCCCCCCCACAACCTACCCTCTGTACAGCAGCTTCTAAAACTTGGAGCTTCTGTTCGCAAGTCCTCATGGGTAACACCAGCAGTATTGATGTTGCAGCCTCCAGTCCAAGAGCAGGCTTGGAGCTCGGGCCCAGGACCCCAGGGGCTGCAGTGATGGGGTTGGCAGGTCCTCTCAGAGGGGAGATGAGGCAACCCAGGCGCTGTTCCTCTCTGCAGTTTCCTGTGGACTGTAACAACATCGAGAACCTGCCCATCCTCACCTTTGTCATCAATGGCGTGCAGTTCCCTCTGCCCCCTGCCTCCTACATCCTCAATGTAAGTCCTGGTTCCTGCAGGCTGAGCCAGTGGGCACAAGATCAGGGATGGAGGTGGGTAATGGATGGGAGGAAGCTGTGAGGAACCAGAAACACTCGGTCCCCTTAACTGTGCCATTTCCTTGCAGCATTGATTTCTCTTCCCCTCTCATGGATTTTAAACCCCCTTCTCTGGAACCAGGCTATGAAAGAGCAGAGCAATCATCTATTATTAATAATTATTATTAATTAAGGGGGAGAGTCACTGGCTCTCTGTTGAGCACTTACAAGAGTCAGCCACCAAGTGAAGCACTTTGTCTACATTTTCCTGATGACTCGTCATAACATTTAATGAGGGAGATATGAATTTTTATTTTATAAGTAAAAGCTTGGAGGTTCCGAGAGGTTAACTCATTGGCTACATAGTTAGTCAGGGTGAAGCTAAGGTTTAAACCTAAGTTGATCTGGCTCCAAGGCTTTACTACCAGGAGTTGAGGAGATCCTGCAGAGGGAGGGCCCTTGCAACCTGCCCTCAGCCACACTAGAATCCCCAACCAGCCCGGCTCTGGCAGCTCAGTTGGCCTGTGAGGCCTCAAGGGTAGAAACTCTGGCTCATCCTTTTCTGTATCTGTGCTGCTGGCCTGGGGCTCTGGGCTCAGCAGTGCCCCGTCTACCTGTGAGCTGATGAATGAGTGTTGCCCTTGTGTGTTGTGCAGAATGACGACAACTACTGCATCCTGGGGGTGGAGGTCACCTACCTACCCTCCCAGAATGGCCAGCCCCTGTGGATCCTCGGGGATGTCTTTCTCAGGTCATACTATTCTGTCTACGACCTGGGCAACAACAGGGTGGGCTTCGCCACGGCCGCCTAGACTCAGCGCCTGGACTCCCGGGCTTCCTTCTCCCTCTGGACACTCCACCCTACAGGGGGTTCTCTCTGCACTTCCTGTCTGCATTTAGCCCCCCTTCTCTGGACTCTGGACTTTGTCTAACAATAAACAGCTCTTCTCCACATCGGCCATCCTGTTGTTTTTAGAGGGCAGTCGTAGCCTTGTAAGGCTCAGGGAATGGGACAATAAGAGTCAGAGGCAACTTTGCCTCTACTGGACCATGTTGTCCCTGAGTTTCTAGGAGGTTCGTGGTGGGTCACTGAGATTCTAAGAGAAATAGGGCACGAGGTAGGCTTGGGGGTGGGCCCTGTACCCCTCAAAGCTTGGAGTCTCTTCACAGCTTCTCTCTGGAGAGGGAAAACTGTGGTAGTGGCATGCAGGCAGGGCATTCCTTTGTAAGGGACAATCCAAAATGCTCTGCTGACTTAATTTACCAAACTACCACCAGAGTTACCCCACACATATTACTAGCAGTGTGACCAGGGGTCCCATGCGTCTTAAATCTAGGCTTCTTCCTCCTTATCAGTGATCAAGTTTGCACTAGGAGCTTTCAGAAGAAGGCTGGAGGACAGTGCACACTGTAACAGATGTGGGTCCTTTAGGGAGACATCACATGATGCCACCAGAGCATCTTGTGACGTCCAGCAGGGGAGGGTGACATGAAAAGGTCAGGAAGTTTCTCTCTTCAGCAACATGGTGGTGGTGTACCTGCAAGCTCCAGCTAATAAGGTCTAGGTGGGGAGGGCTAAATGGAGAACTCATGATGGGAGAGGAGGTAGGCTCCATTTTATAATCATATTTCCTTCACCATGCTGATCAACCTTGGCCCTTATGCTCAAGATCCAGGTCTGGTACCCCATTCCAAATCTGGAGGATGAGGTTTGACACAGAGGGGTTTCTATGGCAACAGCACACCATCTGGGACTCTACCTCTTTCCTAGACTCCAGGAAACCCAGCACACTGCACGCCTCTCATTGGGGTCAAATAGGCCACATGGTATATTGTGATGATCTGTGGTTCGTGACATTACTTCCTGAACACAGAAAACTTGCAAAAGGGGTAGAAACCAAATGGAGCAAAGTTTCCAAATTAAACGCCAAGTCCCAGCACAGGCCTGAGCCCACAGGGTGGGACTACAAATCCCGACGTGCCTAGCAGAGCCGTCGCCCAGAAGGGAGGACTACGTTTCCCAGCGGGCTGTGCAGCAGGCAGACAGACGGTAGGGCGGGGCGGGGCGGAGCCGGGATGGGCGGGGCCTCGGGGTAGGGTGCTGCCCTCTGCCGGGCGCGGTGGGAAGTGAGTGCCGAGTGACAGCAGGAGCCCCGGCGCCGGGCGCGGGGCTCGGTGACAGCGGAGGCGGCGGCCGCGGGCTGGACGTAGGGAGCGGCGGCGGCGCCGACGGCAGAGGGCAGGGCGGACGGGGGCGGGCCTCCCCGGTGGCGCGGAGCCGGAGGAGCCCGGGAGGGGGCGGCCGGCGCAGCTCTCGGGCCCGACACCTGAACTTGGGACAAGTTGCCGGAGTCGCGGGGCGCGGGCGGCGGACGGATTGACCTTCATAGCTAGGTGAGCGGGACCGGGGGGCAAGGGGTGCGCGGAGGGCCCGGAACTCCCGACCCAGGCTCCGCTGCTCCGATCCCGTGGGTCCGCGAGACAGGTGGGTGGCTGGGTGGGGGTGTTGACTGGAAAGGGGAGCGAGATCGTGTGCGCCGCACTGCCACCCGCCCCGCCGTCCGTCTAGCCGGCCCGGCTCGTCCCGCGCGTGGCCGGGGCGGCGCTGCCCGCGGAGCTTGGGAGCCCCTCCAGCCCCTCCCTTCAGGCTCGAGCCGGGGGGCGGCTTCTCCGCGACCTTATGTAACCAGGCGGGAGGGGCCGTGGCGGGCATGGGCCTTCCCGGCCCGGGAGCTGGAAGTCGAAGGGGCGGGAGGAGTGGGAGTGAACTTGCAAGAAGTTTTGAGGGCGTGTGGGCCCTGCGCCCGCTTCTTCTCCACCGCACGCGGCTGGGGCGGCGGGTGGCACGGGGGAGGGCGCGGGAGGTAGGGAGTGTGCGGGGGCCGAGTCCGGCGGGGCCAGGCCCTGCCAGGATGGTCCCGGGGAGTGGGCGGGCCGGAGCGGCGCCACGCCCCGGGGGCCGGGCTGCTGGGTGGGGGGCGGGTAGAAGTACCATCCTTCCCTCCCTTCCAGCCCCTTCCTCCCCCTCGGTCTCTTGAAGAAGCCGCTCCAACCCGCGTCCCCCGGTGTGCCCGAGAGCAGTCTTTTTCTTCCCCTTGCATTATTCCACGACGTTAGGGAACTCCAACCCCAGAGCACACCACTCCTTCTGCCTTCCCTGCAGCTCCCAGCCATCTACCCGCCCCCAGAATATCCCCCCTCCTTCCCGGTCCCGAATCCCGGAAAACACGCCCCCTTCCCCCGATTCCGTGAGTCTGCACCTCCCAACCCCAGGCTGTCCCACCCCTAAGTCAGCACTTCTCTGCCGTCCCCGCCCGCCCCCCGGTACCCCGATCAGCTATTCGGCCGAAGCGGCGAGTGCGCTCGCCTTCTCGGAGGGAGCGGGCTGATGCCAGCTCGGCTCCCCGCCCCTCGGCTCCCTCCCGCCCGGAGTTCTGGCTTCACGCACGGCTGCCCAGAGCTGCTCAGGGTTGCGCGAGCAGGTTCGCGCCGCAGCCGCCCGGCGCTCCCCGGCCCGGCTCGCAGGGGGAGGGAGGGAGGCGGGGTGGTGGTGGAGGGAGGGCGCCGAGGGCGGGGCTCATCCGCCCTGGGCTCCGCCACCCCTCCTCATCGGGCCAACCCCTCACCGCTGAGTCCTTCTCCGTTGCCGCGCCCACCCCTGTCGTCGACCTCACGCGCCTGTGTTCTGGGGGTGGTTATGCGCAAACAGTTCCTGGACCAAACTTGAGCGCTTTGGCTTAGCGTTCTCCGGGGAAGTGCTAGTTAATCCTTGTGATAGTGATCGTTAACCCTTGAGTGGGGAGGGGCTGCTTAGTTGAGCCCGATTGGGACAAGGCTGGTGTAGGTCCCCAGTGACGCCTCTGGGATGTGGATTCAGAACCCTGATGGCTGAGATTCCACCCGCCCAAGACCTGGCACTCTTGGGCAGCTGGGGGTGGAGGGGAAGGTGGGGGGCTGGTCTCGTGTGGGTGTCCTGAACGCAGAACGCAGTTCTTGGTTCGTAGACTTGCTCCCTCTGAGGCCTTCTCTATGCCCAGCCTGAGAGACGGGCCCCCAGGCCCTGCCCTCAGGGAGATCACAGTCTGGGAGAGAGACAGCCGGCAAGAGTTAAAGGCAGGCCAGAAGAGGCAGGCGAGGGGGGAAGGGCTGGCTGCCTCCAGAGCCCTACCTGGTAGTCTTGAGGTGTGCCTGGATCTTGCCTCAGTTTCCCCAGCCATGGGAAAAATGGCAACTCACACAGACCCCTTCATTCTGCCTGCCTCCTGGCTTCTGGGGCAGAAGAGTCGGGAACCAGGCAATGGAAACGAAGAGCTGTTTAGGGTGACTGTGTGCTCTGCTTGTCTGGGAGCGCAGCCAACGTTGCTTACAGTTTACGGGGCCTGTTACAGCAGCAGTGCTATTTTGCCCTCAGCTCAGCTCTCTGAGGTGCAGCCCAATGGGAGCCCAGGTCCCCTGATTCTGTGTTCTGTGGAAAGGGTGCAATGGTTGGGGGCATCTCCTCTGGTGAGCACTCAATCCCGGGAGAGCCCCTGGGCTTCTGAGGGCTGATGGCCTGGTAACTCACAGTCGGAGGTGGGTAGGAGGGTGGGCCAGGGCACGCAGGAGCCCATCCAGTGCTCAGGGATGATGGGGGTCCCCAGCGCTCACCCCAGGGCCAGTGAGGCCTCCCTTCCGCCTCTCAGCTGGAAAGCAGGTGGGAGGGGCTTCCCACCCCTCAAGCCTGGCTGCCCTTTGAGGGTCTGGTTTCTGGCCCCATCCCTCCCCGGCCTCTGTTTATGGTTGTAATTGCATCATTAGCCGGAGTTTATAGAGTTACTTAGCACCTGCCCCCACAGGGAGTGGCCTCGCCACCCCCTGGCTTCTGTCTCTTCCTTTTCAAAGTCGACTTGGTTTCTGCCGGCAACTGGGGTTTCCCCAACCGCAGCTGGCATGCAAGCCAGGTTGAGCCTTTGTCCTAGGGATGGAGGGCAGTCAGCACTTGGGGCCCAGCTTGGGGCTGCCCTGGAGATGACCGTGGAAATTGGGTTGGCCTCCTCTGATACAGAGGGGGAGGGGGGTTCAGGGTTCCCAGAGCTGCCAGCAGTGTCCACATCCCAGGACACAGTGGGTGTTTTTGCATATGATGTATGTATCCATGTCTGAAAAGAGAGGTAAAAATGCACACACGTCACAGGCAGCTGTGAGGAGTGAGGTGCCTGGTACATGGTGAGTCCAGATGCTGCTCGGTATCTCAGTGTGGGGTGTGTGTGATTGATGGGGAGTTTGTGTGTGTGGTTATGAGATCGTGGGCATCTAGATACATGTATGTGGATGAATTGTGAACATGCATGTCTATGAGCATGTAAAAGTAATATTAATAGAATATGCATCTACTCTATGCTATAATAGAGCAGTATTGTAAGAAAATTTAGTCATAAACTACAGTTGCCAACATTTATTGTGTATTTACTCTTCAGAATGAGGTAGGAATTATTATTTTCATTATGCTGATTCAGAGAAGTTAAGCAGGTTGCTTGAAGTCACACAGCCTGGAAATGGTAGGGATTCTAACCCAGGCCCAACCAAGTCCCAAATCCATGTGCTCAGTCCCTGCAGAAGGCCACTTCAGGGCTCCCAGCAGTTCTCCCTTAATGAGGTGCGACCGGAACCTTCTTTTCCCCATCGGGGTCTCCTGCTCTCAGCAGTGATGGGACTTGCTGAAGCCCCTTCTCCAGGGCACACCTGTCTCCTGGCTGCTCTTCTGAGCTGCTGACTGAGGTGACTGAAGGGCCCCTGGAGAGAACTCTCGGGCCTGGCTGGGGGAGGAGATGGGTTCAGACAAGGCTTCCTGGGTCTCCTTGGCTACCTCAAACATGCCCTTATGGTGCAGCCCTCAGTAGGCACTTGTTTAATCAGGTGAGGAGAAACAGCCGGCTCATCTCATCTCTTGGATGAGAGCCGACTGCAGCAAAAGTCCTGAGAAGAACCCAGGAGACCCCGTGTTGACAGGCCATGTGGCTGCGGCCAGTCCGTCTCCCTTAGCCTCTGTTTCCATATCTGTGAGCCTCTATCACCGGTGGGGTCCCCTCCAGTGTGAGCCTTCTGCCCATCTTTGGCCAAAGCACCCAGACAGGAGGTGCTTCAGAAAGGGTGGGGTGTGAGGTGCGGGGGAGGTGGGGGGCTGCCCAAGTCCACCCCGTAGCGCTTTCGCTATAAGCTGGCTCCCGTGGAGCCATCAGCCAGTTTTTCTTGGGACAGAGCCATTGCCACCAGGTACTGAGCGCCAGGCTAAGTGTCGCCGAGTCGGGCGGTGGTCGAGAGCATGGGCTCCAGGGCCAGGCCGCCTGGTGTGGAATCTCAGCTCTGCCACTGGCTAGCTGTGTGGCCCTGGGCCAGCCGCTCCCCCGCACTGTGCTCTGTTTCCACACCTAGAAAGCGGGGAGTATGGTAGTGCCCGCACACACTGCTGCCAGGAGGGCTGAGTGTGTTGGTGCTTGCTGCCTTTACCGCACCTAGGGCCCTGCTGTGCTCAAAAACACGTTATCATAATTAACTCCTTTAACTTCTTTATTTCTCATTTCCAGGTGAGGAGGTAGTCATAGAGAGCTCTAGGGGAGAAATAAAGACCTGTGGGTTGCAAACAGGCCTCCCTCGTGGGTCTAAGATCCTCAAGCAAAATGCCTTCAGTGGGGCTTTGCAGACTCCGTGGCCACAGCCCCCAGCACTCCCTGTGGTACCACACCCAGCCTGGTCGCCACAGCCGACAGCATGGCAGATCTGATCAGGCCTGCAGCATCTCAACCACCTCTGCCCTGCCCTGCCCCTTGGGACTTCTTGGAGTGCATCGGGCCCGGTCACTTACTACTGACTCCTGACCAGAGGCCCTCCTTTGCCCTTGTGTTTCCTGGCCCTCCTGCACTCTGCACCAGAGATACATACGGGTCTTGTCTGCAGTGTCACCAAGGCAGAGATAAGATCTCAGCCATAAGGCTGGATCTGGGACTTATCATCATGCCCACAGGAAGTGCTTTGTTGCCTATGGAGCAATGGGTGAGAGCAGGTGGCAACCAAGGGGGCAGAAGCAAGAGGCAGAGTCATCATCAGCTTTCTTTACTGTCTCTTAAGGAGGAAGAAAAGTGAGCTCCAGTCATCCCCACCCTTGTCCATCTTCCTGGGGGCCAGGCCGCCTTCTAGGCTCCTGTCTACACAGTGGGGTCCCACAGTCAAATGGGATGCCATGAGATTAATCCAGGAATCCCAACAGGCTCTCTGGAAACCCAAGGACCATATTCCCTCCTCCTAGCCCTTGTTCATGCTGGTCCCTTCTCTTGACAGTCTCTCCTCTGCTTCCCTCCCTGTAGGCAAATCCTCTGTCCCTGTAGGCATACCCTTCTAGGGAACTGCTCCATCTGACTGCACTTCTGGCTGGGTATTAGGATGACCTGGGGAGCTCTTAAAAAATACCATTGCACCTGAGTCTTTGGGGAGAGGCTTAGGCATCAATATATATTTTTTAAATGTGTGATGATTTTGATGCCCTGTCTCTCAGACAGGGGTTCTTAGGTCAGGTGGGCGTCGGAATCAGGATTGTTAGAACAGTTTACTGTCCCCCACCCCTGCCCAGGGTTTCTCATTGAGTGGGTCTTCAAATTCCTATAAGTCTAGAATTTACAATTCTGGCACATTTTCAGGTGATGCTAATGCTTCTGGTCCTGGGACCCCATTTTGATAACCTACTCTTTTGTGGCTACCCAGGCCAGAGCTTTCTGTTTCCTGGGTCTCTGATTGCCTGGGGTCTCTTAGGCCCATCTGCTTTTCAAAGCCAGGTCCCCAGGGGCAGGGGCCACTGTGAGATCATTTGGTGACCGCTAGTCTCTGGTATGGCCATCCTTCCCTCCTCCATCCTGACTCTCTGCCCCTACCTCCCATTAAACTGACCAGTGTCCAGTCTTGGCCCCACCCTTGGGGACAGGTGCTCAGGAAATAGTGACTGCTTCAGGCAAGGTGAGGTGGATAGCACCAGCCCAGAGAGTCATCAGTACTGGGGGCAAGTCATTGGAGCCAGAATAGCATTTCTGGCTTCAGGGGGTGGGTGTCCAGAACAGCCCCTCACTCTGCCTAAGTGAGGCTGTCAAAAGATCCATCATGTTATTTGACTTTCCCATCCCGTAGAGGGTATTTGATCACTGTTTGAACTGCATTTTTGGTGAATAATGAAAATGATAAAACACACACAAGAAACAGCCATTCCCTTCTCCTTTCCTCACCCTGGAGACATTGGGCCAGCATATGGGGGGGGGGGGGGTCATTGTTGGGGGTTGAGATGTCTCCATCATCTTCTGGGGGGTCCTGGGCTTTGAGGGCAGCAGATAGTTGGGGTGACCCTGTGGGCTTGCCCCAAGGCCTGTAGTAGTGGAGTCTTTCTTGGAAACCAGGGGAAGCTAGCTATGTAATGGGTGCTCAGCACAGCTTCATGGAGGGAGTAGGTGAGTGTGAAATGGGCCCAGACCCGAGGACATACAAATGCTTTACCCATGGTCTCTGCTGTGCAAGAGCATCACCATCTAAGACCCAGGGATGGTACCCAGGAACGTGAACAAGGAGGAACTCCCTGCCTCCATCCACCCACGGTGATCCAGGCCCAGCCCACTCTGGTGGGCTCACAGCCTGTCTCTCCCCACACAGAGTTTGCAGCAGCCCTGCCCATTGCCTGCCCCCCACCACCCCCCAGTTCCACCAGTGGGTCTGTGGGGTGGGGCTCTGGTTTGTTTTCCCATGTTTGCCTGGGGAAGTCACAGCCTGTCCTCGGCCTTGTTTATAACTGGTTTGGGGACAGCAGCTGCCCCAGCCCCTACAGTCCCTGAGGGGTGCAGGGTGGCCAGGAGGTGACACTCTATCCCGTCCACCCCCCGCCGCCTCTGTCCCCCCCGCCCTGGCCAGGTGTTCTCTCTCTCAGCTGCCCCTGCCAGCGTGGGGCCAGCTGACTGGGGCTGCAGGGCTGTGGGCCTCAGAAGCCAGCTGGTACTACCCCCATGTTTTCGAGAGGAGGGCACTGGGACCCAGGGAGCTTGGGAGTCCCACTCTAGCATCCACCAGGGTCAGCAGTCATGGACTGACTGGGTGCCTAGCACTATGCGAACCAAGCAGGGTGGGTGGGAATAAAGACACAGCTCCTCTCTCAAAGCTGATGGCCTGGGATCAGGGAGGGGGGTAGTTTCAGTAACTGCAGAGGACAGAGAAAGGCAGAGTGATGTGTGATCGTACAGAGCCGTGGACTAAATGACCAATAAATGTGTCAGTACCTGGCCCTTTGGCCTGAAAAACATATCTTCCTTTTTTTTAAAAAAGTAATTGTTATTGGAGTATAGTTGCTTTACAATGTTGTGTTAGTTTCAGATGTACAGTAAAGCATCAGTTACGCACGCGTGTGTGCTAAGTCACTTCAGTTGTGTTCGACTCCTTGAGACATTATGAACTGTAACCTGCCAGGCTGTATGTCCATTCTTTCTTAGATTCTATGGGGCTTCCCAGGTGGCTCAGTGTTAAAGAATCCACCACTAGTGCTAGAGACACAAGAGACTCAGGTTCCATCCTTGGGTTGGGAAGATCCTCTGGAGGAGGAAATGGCAACCCACCCTAGTATTCTTGCCTGGAAAATCCCACGGACAGAGGAGCCTGGTGGGCTACAATCCACAGGGTCGCAAAGAGTCGGACACGGCTGAGTGATTGAGCACACACACATTCCCATAGAGGTCATTACAGAGTATTGATTAGCGTTCCCAAGGCTATACAGTAACCTACTGCAGTAGGTTCTTATTGGTTATCCATGTTACATATGTTAATATATAGTGATGTATATATGTTAATCCCAGGCTCCCAATTTATTCTCCCTGCTCACCTTTGAAGAGCCTTCTTTCCTGGCCGAGAGAAAGTTTTTACAAAAGGGCTCAGGCCAGTGCCTAGAACTTGGCTCAGCGCTTCTCACCCGCTGAGAAGGCTCCAGGAAGGGCGGCTGTCTCAATCCCTGGGTCCTCCCACCTGGAGGAGGGGTCACCTCTGCAGGCCCAGGAGCATTTCCCCCTGGACCGGGTCGTCCCTTCCAGGAGACCTGGAATCTGCTGAGTGCCAGGTGAGGCCACGGGGAGGCTCTTGGCCCCTGAGCCACCCGCCTCTCACTGAGGCCCTGGGCCCTGGGGCACATGGTGCTAACCCGGCCTAACAACTCAGGCCTCTTTGGACTGTGCTGAGCGCTGGGACCTGGGCTTGGAACTGCGTGCAGGGCATCTGCTCCCCCGCCCTGAGCTCTCTTCTCCTTTCCCTCTTTCCTTTGCCCCTCACACCCCCATCCTTCTGACTCTCTCTCTGTTTCCACAGCCACTGGAACTTCAGCCCTCGATGCGGGTGTGTCTCCCTGTCCTGCTCTCTGTCCCCCTCCTCTCCATCTTCTCCATTTTTCTGCCTCCCTCCTTCTTTTGGTGTATTTATAGGGTGAGTGAGGCCTGCCGTGTTCCTCCAGAGCCTTCCCAGCATGGGCCTCTGGACTCTGCTGTCAGGGACCCAGAGGAGCAGACCAGGGCAGGGTAAGGTGGGCATGAGAGAGTCTAGCTTCATGTAACTCTCTCCCCGTGGCCACCAGGGCCAGATGGTGGCTGGGATGCTCCAGAGTCAGGGGGAGATGAAAAGGGCTGTGGTGCCCAGGTGCTCTACAAACACCCCTGGGTGTCACTGGCTCCTCCAGACCTGTGACCAGCTATAGGTTCTCATCTACTTTGGCCTAATCATAGTGGTTTGCAAAGCCAAGTGGGGGAAGAAACTATTAGAACTTCTATTTTGATATATTTATATCTCATCCTTTTCTCCCCCCTTTTATTGTGAAATATAGCCTAATTGCCAAAAAGAGCGTAAACCTATATGGATAATATAATAATTATAAAAGTGAACACCCAGGTAACCACCACCCCAATGAAGAAACAGAATGCAACCTGCATTCTGAAATCAACTTGTGTGCTTCACCTTGGTCATAAGCCCCTTCCCAAAGTGAACCACTATCCTGACTTTTTTTTTGCCTCAGTGTGGGCATGCAGTAGCCTCGTTCCCTAAACAGGGATTGAACCCCTGCCTCCTGCCTTGGTGGCCTGGAGTCCCAACTGTTGGACCAGCAGGGAAGTCTCTCTCCTGACTTTTAAGATGATCAGTTCCTTGCTTGCCTTGATCATGTTACCACCTCTACCTGCGGCCTTTAGCAATAGAGCTTAGCTTCACCCGATTTTAAATTTATGCAGCTAGAGAAACACTGAACATGTTCCTTGGCCAGTGGAGAGGTCTGTCTAGGCTGTTGTGAGTAGCTGCGTTCATGCATGAGCATCCACTGTATGAACTTGATACCGTATTTGTATCCATCCCACCACTCATGGACATTTGGGTTGCTTGCCTTTTTTGGCTGCTGTGAACAATGCTGGAAGAACATCCTGGAATGTGCTCCTGGTGTGTTGGTGTGACCCTTCTTCAGAGTCCATATAGAGCGGAACTGCTCGAGTGTTGCTACAGGGTATATGATGCATATTTCAATTTTAGCAAATTCTGTGTGAAGTGGTTACACCAATTTGCTCCTCACTGGTGACCCCTAAGAGTTCCTATTGCTCTGTATCTTTGCTGACACTTGGTATCAGTAGACTGTTTTGTTTCTGTCCTGGTGAGCTGTTGAAACTGTAACAGTATCTCATCCTAAGTGTAATTTATATTTCCCTCCTCATCTTTTTTATAGATCTATTTTTGTGTATGTTTGCTCATATGCATGACATATTCATACACTGGCATGTATTAACAGTTCCTAAGAAAAGAAGCTTATATTGGGGGTGCTCAAAATTTGTTACTCACAGGGGTGTGTGATCAAAATAATTGAAAGACCACTGAAATGTTGAATGCCAGGGACTAGGTTGGTTTGTAGGTTGGGGTTGGGGAGGTGGTCTCGGGATGAGATTCCCAAGTGGTACCGCCTGCCAAGGGGCAGCTCTGCCCGGAGGGTACTGAGCCCACGGGGTACTCACCAGCACCTCCAGGCCCTCCTGCCTGGCACATTGACAGCTCTCGCAGCAGATGCCCTTCAAGTTAGAATTGGCAGGCGCCTGGCTTTCAGGTCCTTTTAGGGCAGCTTCTCTTTGTCTCCCAGGGGACATTTGGTGATGTCTGATGACATTTTTGGTCATCACAACTCAGGGAATGCTACTGGCATCCAGCAGGTAGAGGCCAGAGATGCTGCTCAAAGTTCTAAAGTGCTCAAACAGCCCCTCAAGGAAGAGTTACTCTGGCCCCAAGTGTTAGTCGTGTTGAAGTTGAGAAACTGTGACCTAGGAAGGGAGCCAGGAACCCGAGCTTTGCCGTGAACTCGCTGCGTGGCCTTTGGGGCGTCCCTGAGCGCTGTGAGTCTCGGGCTTCTCATCGAAAAGGAGGGTGGCCAGTGTGGCTGCCCCTCCCTATCATGGGTTGTCGTTGGGACTGGGGAGAGGGGGCTGGCTGTGTGGGCGTCTTGGGACGCGTCCCTGCAAAGGGGCCCTTGGCCATTGTTTCCAGGGGGTGAGGGGTTTCTAGAACCAGCCCTTCCCCTTGTCTGTCCACAGAGCTGGAGGCGTGTGAGCCTGGCCCTGGTTCCTGCCACTCCAGGCCTCAGCGGGCTGTGGGAGAATGGCCCTGAGGGCCCCTGCCTTTTGATGAGGGCTGCAGAAACGAGGGGCACTCAGGAGAGCCCTGGGGCCCCAGGAAAACCATTCCTGACTTTGTCTTCAGCTGGGTGGGAGTCCAAGGTTGTGTGGGATGATAAGCGGTGCTTTATCATATTCCTTATCTGGGGCTCTGTTGCAAGTCCAGCTGTGAAGGGTGGGAGCCAGAGGTCATCCTAAGGGGCTTTGTACACCCAGGCCAGGCTCTGCGTCCTTCTGGAGGGCACTCTCCAGGGAGAGCCCAGGATTGGGCCAGAGTCTGGGTCAGCGCTCTCAGGGCCCCTCCTTGGCTTGCCTGGTCTCCCCTCTGCTACGCTGTCCCTTCCCGAGACATCCTGTGAAGAGGCCTAGTAAACTCATCCACCCTGAGGTGCAGACAACTAATAATAGCTCAGCGACTTCCAGCCTTTCTTGACAAGCTGGTATCTACCTACCCATGTTGAGAATCCCTTAGCCCCGAGAAGGAAACTGTAGCGAAACGTCAAGTGTCTTGGGCTATTAGAGAAGTGTGTTGGGGGCTGAGGAACCTCTGAAATCTCATGCAGCGAGAGCCTTTTCCCACAAGCTCGTGTGGTGGCTCAGAGCTTCACAGGACCATGCTGGGTCTCAGGGTCCATTTCGAGGTGGGCCAGAGTGAGGCTGTGAACTGGGTGTATGGAGACCCTGGGAAGGCCCGGGGCTGAGGTCACAGATGTGCTCAGTCAGGAAGGAGGTGAACTGCGGGGCTTCTGACTAAGGAGGGGCAGGGCGGCCGTGTGGGTTAGGGTTTGGCCCATTTGGGACCCAACAGGAGTCCTGCAAACTCTTGCCCCTCTGTGCCTCTCTGTCTTGGGGCAGGGGCAGCTTGGCCTGGGGCCCGGTGAGGCCAGGCAGTGTGAGGGGTGGAGCTGTGAGAGACTCAGTCTTAGAGCAGGAAGGGGCCCGGTTGGTGGTCTGGAGCCCCGGGTCAGTGAGACGGGAGCTGGGAGCCCGTCCGCCTCCGACGGGGTTGTGGGTGGATGAGGCCTTCCGGGCGTGTGGTTCCCCCTGCGCTGTGAGTAGCCCTCAGCCAAGTTTGCAGCTCCCAGGGGATTGTGCAACTTCCTCTCAGGCCAAGGTGCAGGGGGCTGGGTGAGAAATAGCCCTGGGGAAAATGAGGAAACTGGGGCTGGCGCTGGGGCAGGGGCCTGGCCCTGGGCTCTGGCCCCCGGAGGAGCTGAGCATTCCTGGGGGCCTCCTTCCAGGGGGCTGCCCTCGCCCAGGTACGTGGGCGTGGGCGTGTGTGTGTGTGTGTGTGTGTGTGTGTTGTTGGGGGGTGTCTCTTGGGAGCTGGGTGAGTGGGGCTGAGGTCCCGCAGGCTGCGCTGGCCTGGGGCTATTTTTCGAGCAGGGTCAGAGAAGCAGGTGATGCACGGAGGGGCGGGAGGGGGGCCTGTGGGGTCAGGAGTCCCCAGAGCTGACTGCCAGCCCCACTTCTGAGGAGCTGCTCCTGGCCTCCTCTGCTGTCTCCCAGATGCGTGCGAGGCTCGGGTGAGAAGGGAATGGGTGTGATGTGCTTAGCGGGCTGTGGCCAGGCTGCAGGATTGCCTCGCTGACGTCAGAATTGGGAGCAGACACTGCCCATCAATCTGGGTTCAATTCCTGTCCTTGCCGCTTTTGCAGCTGTGTGATGCTGGCGCCTCAGTTTCCCCTTCTGTCAAGTGGAGATGAGAGTTACAAGGTGTTCATTCTGAGGATTAAAAGACTTAACTCACAAAGAGTGCTAGAACAGCACCTGACACGGGTTTACATCGTACCCGTTTGTGAGCATGTTTGTGTGCAAACAGCAAAACACCAGATTCATGGTGATTCTTTCTGATGGCAAGGATTGGCCTGTGGACTGCGGATAATAATAAGAGATCCTGTTTCCAGGACTCTCTCCATGTCAGCTGTTGTTGTTGTTTAGTAGCTAAGTCATATCCGACTCTTTGAGACCCTGTGAACTGCAGCATGCCAGGCTTCCCTGTCCTTCACTATCTTTCAGAATTTCCTCAAACTCATGTCCACTGAGTTGGTGATGCTTTCTAACCATCTCATCCTCTGTCGTCCCTTTCTCCTCCTGCCTTCAATCTTTCCCAGCATCAGGGTCTTTTCCAATGAGTCAGCCCTTGGCATCAGGGCCAAGGTATTGGAGCTTCAGCTTCACCATCAGTCCTTCCAATGAATATTCAGAGTTGATTTCCATTAAGATTGACTTATTTGATCTCCTTGCAGTCCAAGGGACTCTCAAGAGTCTTCTCCAGCACCACAATTAGAAAGTATCAATTCTTTGGCCCTCAATCCTCCTTATGGTCCAGCTCTCACATCTGTACATGACAGCATGGGTTTGACTGTTAGGACCCCTGTAGGCAAAAGGTCTCTGCTTTTTTCATATGCTGTCTAGGTTTGTCATTGCTTTTCTTCCAAGGAACAGGGTGTACTGAGAGGAAGATGCGGGGCTGGCCTTGCTGCCCGTCAGCTCCAGCTGGGACCTGTGTCTTCTGTCTGTACCATCTCCAATCTCACAGTCAACAAATATAAAGAATGATATTGATATAGGAAATGGCTTTTTTATAGTTGGAGGGAGTAGACTTCCTTAGGTGGAGCTCTCTGGGTTTAAAGGCCCCTCACCCCGGGGGGCAGGATGGGGCAGGAAGGTCATGCACTTGGCTCCAGATTCAGGCAGCCCTGGTTTTGACTCCTGCCTGAGCCTGTGACCTTGGCCTCAGTTTCCTCACATGTAAAATTCCTTACAGTCCCTTCCTCCTAAGATGATGGGGAGGATGAAATGAGATACCATAATTAAATGCTTAGCACAGGCCTGGCCAGAGACAGCGTCTGCCAAATGGATGCCTCTCTTAGGCACCTGTTGCATAGAGGGTGATGTGCCAGCCTGGGAGCGGGGCTATGTGGGTATCCTTGGAGGGCTGTTTTCTGAACTGTGGATCAGGGCCACTGTTTGGACCCTAATCGGGTCATGAAATCAGCTTAGTGGGTCTCAATGAAAATGAAATGGAAAGGAAGTAATAAATTAAATGAAAAAGAATGATCGGAAACGTCCAAATGTAATGCACAGTGCTGGTGAGTGTTGTTTTGTACAAATTTTGGGGTTTTCATGTGCGTGTGAATACGCATTCCGGGCTGTGTGTGTGTGTGTGTTTGTGTGTGTACTGGATCAAATAAAATATACTTTTCTGTGAGTCATGGTCAAAATATTTGGAGTCCCTGCCTGAGAGATGGTCTCCCTCCACGTAGTGATGTTTATGGAGCACCTACTCAGTGTGAGACCAAGTTCCGCATGTGGGAGCCAGAATGGGGGCAGGGGGGTTCAGGGCCCGGTTCTTAGCACAGTGGCTGGGTGAGCCGGCGCTATGGGGTCAGCAGAGACGGAGGGCTGGGGGTGGTCAGGTCAGGCTTCCTGGGTGATGACATGTGCTTGTGGGGACAGTGAGGGGAAGCAGTGCCTGGGGTGAGTGGTTGACTTGGGGTCTGGAGATAGAGAGCACACCCTCCCCCCCCAATGGAGGCTCCCTGTCAGTGGAGAGCACAGAGCCAGACTTCGCCAGAGGTGAGGGTGAGGGTTGTCTCAGGTCACTGGGTGAGGGCTGGGCACGTTTTTCCTGGCTGGGGTGGGGCAGAGGAGGACTCAGGTTTACGGATGCTCCCCAGATCCAAGGACTTGCAGGGTCTGCAGTGATGCATGGCACTCAGAGCTCAGATCCTCTCCCTCTTCCCCTTGGCCCCCTGGGAGCCTTCTGAGCCTTCTTCTTCTCCATTTTGCTGCCCCCACTGGCTCTGGTGGGCCTGCCTGGCCTGAGACCTGACTGAGCCCTGAGTCCTGGTCCAGGAGCCAGAAGCCTTTCTATGACTTAGATCTCTGCCCAGGGTAAGTGGGGGCCTCCGTTTCTTTGTCTGTAAAGTGGGCATATGAATCCCCGAGCAGTCGCCGACTGGGTGGTGATGCCCATCTTGTGACCTCATGGGGATGAGCAGCTACAGGAAGTGTGGTGAACTCTGGGTGGGTTGTGACTCTTGTCTCTAAGGCTGGGAAGGCTCGGGCAGGTCATGAGGGTATCAGCTGCCTGGCTGGAGAGCCCCTACCTTCCCATCCCGTGACCTGGGGCAAGGGTGGGGAGAGGCCTGTGACCCATGGTGAACTGGGGATATCCCCGGATCTGAGGGGGAGGTGGCCCGTTAGGGGCCCCAGAGGATGAGACCCAGGCTGGGAAACCCAGCCTCTAGAGCCCCCACCTACATGGGGTACCCAAGGAATCCCAGCTTGGAGCCTGTGAGGCCACGTGGAGGGGTGCGCCCTGGGACTTCTTGGCAGAAGTCAATTTCCAGGAAGCTGTGGGTGGCTTCGAGCCTGCGGAGCCCAGAGCCCCGAGGTTCAGGCATGTGCTCCCATAGGAGGATGTGGTATTTAATGAGAGGTCATGCATATTGAGCACCTACTGTATGCCAGGCACTGTGCTAAGCTCTTTTGTATATTTGCAGATTTCATCCTGACAATAACCTAACGCCCAAGTCTTTTTATACATCCCGTTTTATAGGTGAGGAAACGGAGGCTCAGAATGGTGAAATCTCTCTTGCTAACTAGTGAGTGGCAGGGCTGGGCTGAGGGCTTGAGTTCTGGATTCAGGCTGCCAGGGTTGAAACCCAGGCAATAGCACTTGCAAGCTGTGTGACCTTCCTCAGATGTGAGCCTGAACCTCTTTGCCCATTCATTTCTTGCTCGATGAAATGGGCAGAACCCCGGTGCCCTCCTCAAAGGGTTGTTGGGAGAATTACGTGAGACCATGGAGGTCAAGTGCTTAGGACTTAGGACACCGTTTCTCCTGTCTGCACCAAGGACCCACTGTGTGGCCATAGGCAGGTTCTCTGGTCTCTTGGGTCCCAGTTGTGTGACATGGAGCACTAACCCCTTCCCTACCCTTCTCAACAGGATTGCTGAGGATCAGGTGGAATAAAGACCCTAGATGGGTCCTGAGGGAAGTGTCCAGAGAACAGAAATCCTAGACTCCTGAGCCCCCAGAGCTACCAGGAATTTTTTAGGGCTTGGGGCTACCTGCAGATCCTGATGTATTTTGTCTGGGCTGGCTTCAAGCTTTTGTTTCCTGCTGGCCCATGCAGACCTTTGAAGTAATGACCCCAGATCTAACTCCAGAGTTTCTCAAGATGTGTTCTGTGGAAGGGTTTGGTGATCAAGCAGGTTTGGGAGAGTGTGAGTTAAAAAAAAGGTGAGGTGGGGAATGGATTTCTTCACTATAGGACTTGTTAGAGCCTTCGATATGCTAATATTCATTA
Source organism: Dama dama (assembly GCF_033118175.1). Classification (NCBI taxonomy): domain Eukaryota; kingdom Metazoa; phylum Chordata; class Mammalia; order Artiodactyla; family Cervidae; genus Dama; species Dama dama. The sequence goes on along the minus strand of NC_083687.1, from coordinate 17,926,942 downwards.
TGCAACCCCCATGTGTGGTCATGATATACTTCAGGATATCTCAATGACCTGCTGTTCAAAGCTCCATTTTCCAGATGGAGAAACTGAGTCCTGGAGGGAATGCTAGGAAATGGTTTTCCCAGATCATGGGAAATTTCTCATGTTATCATTCCGTTTTCCCAGTTATCTGTAACTGAGCTGTGTGACTAGATGCCAGGGCTCCTGACTCCACGGCCAGGACACCCGTTTCTTTCCCTCCTTCCTCTGTTCTTCCTAAAGAAGAAGGAAGGACACCCGTTTCTTCCCTCCTTCCTGCTTTCTTCCTGAAGGTGCCTCACCTTTTTCTGGCCCCTTCCCTCTCTCTCCCAGCAGCATTAGAGGGTATCCTGTTCCTTCTGGGCCTTGCTGGATGATGGGACTGTGCCCAGCATCCAGTCTCCTGGGTGATGCTTCCGGGCTGGCAGATGGCAGTGAGGCGTCATCCCAGCGGAGCAGCTCCTCGCAAGTTAATTCTGTTTTCTGAGCCTCGGTCTCCTCGACTGTAGAGTGATGCTTGTCACCTTGTCTCTCACCTGTGATTCATGTCCAGATGTCCATGAATCTAGCAATTCCGATCACTTTGGGGAAGAACAGGGAAGAAATGAGGGGGCCCCTGGTCATGGGATCTGATGTGGTTCTGACTCCTCAGGTCCAATTCATCTCCCACGTTTGACATCTGCCCGTTAGGATAATGCTGGTCCTCTCTGGTCCCAGTTCCCCTGGTCACCTAGGAAGTGGGCCGGTCTGAGTGATGCTAGAGACCTGTTTCACAGAGGAGGCATGAGGGGAGGGGAGGGGAGTTGGGAGCATGGTCTCCTAGTGTCCTGTGGGGGGTTGTTGTTAGAATTGGGAAAGACACTCAAGTGTCTCTGGGCCCCGGCCCAGTTCCACCTTGAGAGGGTGGGTCTCTGGAGTCCACCTACTCATTTGATACCTCTTCCCCTTCAAGCAGGGAGCGTGTGTGCACATGCCCGCATCTCTGTCCACTCAGCAGAGGGGGTGTGAACATCCCAGGGCTCTCTGCTGGCTGCGGTGGGCGCCGAGGGAAAGGCTGGTGGGTGGACCAGACTGGCTGGGGAGGTGGGAAGAGGTGGTGCCTCCCTGGCAGCATGTCCTCACCCAGAGGGCTGTTTGCCCGGGTTATTCTTAGCACTGACTCATTAGAGAGACTATTTTTAGCCCTGTTTCTAAGTGTTGCCAACATCTGGTGCAGCTAGTGCTGAAGGGGGTTGGGGGTGGCAGGGGCGACCCCTTTGAGCATGGCTGGGGACCCGAGCCTCTGGCCAGACAGCAAGGACACTGCTTTCTGCACCTGCCCATTGCTTGAAACTGGGCACGCAGTAGGCGTCCTAATCATGCTTGAATGTTGCTGGCATGCCCACGACTCATCCTTCCAGCGCCTGTCGGGTGTGGGGGTTGGGAGGTGGAATGAGGGTTACCATCCAGCCGGAGAGCGGGTGCTCCTCAGGTAGGCATTCCCCTGTCCATCCCTCAGGGGTGCTAGTTGGCCTCTGACCCCTGAAGAGAAGGGCCTCGGGGGAGGAGGGCTAGCCCCCAGCTGGGGCACTTGTTACAGCGACCACTGCGGAGGAACCGCAGACATTGTAGGGAACGATGATGCCCAGGGTTGAGGTGTGCAGGCCCAGGAGCCAGACTGCCTGGGCTCAAGGCTTGACTCTGCTTCTTCCCTAGCTGTGTGACCTTGGGCAAGTCATCAACCTCTCTGTGCCTCAGTTTCCTCCTCTGTGAGATGGGAGTGGGAGTAAAGTGTAAGGACAAAGTAAAATAACCAATGAGGAGCCTACCTAATGAGCGCTAGGGTGTAGGCATCTTGTGGTTTTGTCATTATTGCTAATGTTACTGTTACTCGTGAGAAGCTCTGCCTGTGGCTTGAGCTGGGGAAGGAGGCATGTCAGCTGAGTGAGGTGTAGCTTGGGATGGGGCTCAGAGGGAGTGGTCGTACCTGGGCATCATGATGGGGTGGTTTCTGCCAGGCTGCCCCGAGGGATCAAGGGCACACAGGTAAGTTGGAATATGGGCTTTGCCCTTCACAGGTTGGGTGAGTCACTTAACTTTTCTGAATGTCCATTTTTTTTTAACCTACAGGGCAAAGATGATACTATGTAGGCTATAGAGTTATTATGAAAAATAAAGCACTTGATGTTTGTGGGGGCATTTTGCCCAGTGCTGGGCACACGGGAGGATCTGAATCCATGAGACTTCTCTTCTTCTTTTTTTTGCTGTGTCCCTTTTCCATGTGAGGGATGGGGTGCCCTGAGGGTCGTGGAAGAGAGCTTGGCCTGGAGGTTTGGAGTGTGGGGGCTGGGGCCCTAGCTCTCCGTGAGCTTAGGTGATCCACACACATAACTTCTCCCCAGAAACTTCTGGGTTTCTGTAACACAGTGGCCGGAGAAAACTCTGAGTTTTAGACTCTTTCTCAGAATTGCTGGGGGTGCCTTGGGGAAGGACTAGAAGGAGGGGTGTTGGGGAGGGGGAGGCCCCCGGTTGGAGGCCAGGTAGTCTGGCCCTTCCCCCTCCCCACAGAGCTGCTTCATTCTCCTGTTTAGCTATCAAAGTTCCAGGTAAATTTTGTCTGCAAAGGGGGTTCTGCTGTTGAAATCAGCCTGGGAGTCTCTGAGAGGGGTGACCTCCTAGGCTCCTTGTTGTGTGACTTGGCACTGACTCTGGAGGTGACCTGGGCTGTGGGCCCTGATGTCCAGAGGATGCTGGCATTCCCTGTGAGGCGTGGGGGCAGAGCGGGGGCTGCCAGGCTGTGCCTGGGGGGAGAGGTTTGAGTGCTGCCCGGCCTCGCTGTCTGTGTGACGTGGGGCCCTGAAGACAATACTCAGCCTCACCAGCAAACTCTCCCAGCGGGGAGCGCGGGCTGAGACTGGGCAGAAGGGCCCTGGCCACCGTGCAGTCATGTTCCTAGTAAACACTCGAGAATATCTGAAAGGAATGAATGAAGTGGCACCACAGCGTCCCCGGACAGCTGCACCTCTGAGAAGGTGGCGGATCCCCCCTTCCTCTTCTTTTTTTTTTTAAATTAATTATTATTTATTTAATTTATTTTTGGCTGTGCTGGGTCTTCACTGCTGCACAGCGAGGGCTGTTCTTCGTTGCCCTGCGGAGGCTTCTCATTGTGGTGGCTTTGCTGGTTGCAGAGCATGAGTTTCTAGGCGCATGGGCTCAGCAGTTCTGGCCCACGGGCTTAATTGCTCTGTGGCATGTGTGGGATCTTCCCGGACCAGGGATCGAACCTGTGTACCCTGCATTGGCAGGCGGACTCTTATCCACTATGCCACTAGGGAAGTCCACCCCCTTCCTCTTCTTTTCGCCCTTCACTCTGCCTTCCCTGTTCTCTGCTTCGTTCAACCAGCCTTAAGCTCCCCCAGCCCTGTCCATGACCTTGGACAAAGACACTTCCCCAACTGAGCCCCAGTTTGCTCACGAGTGAAATGAGGATGGTGGGCTCAGCTTGGGAGGCCCCTTCCAGGGTCTCAGCCGCTGTTCTCAGGGCAGGTCACACATGCCCAGAAGGTCCAGCCCCCCTCACCAGTGGCAGGGGGGAGAGGGTGGTCCTCAGGGTCTGAGGTGAGGATAGGGCTGCCGCAGTGCTCTGACGGGGCCTTCAGGGTGTGATGGGCCTGGGCGGGAGCTTGGGCGGGGAGGCAGGGACCTGTGGGTGTGAGAGGAAGGGTGGGCATCCGAGTGTGTCCGCTGGGCTGGGGCCGCACAGTGACTTTTGTGTGTGACCCTCTGCAGGCGTGGGCGGCAGCCCGCAGGGACACATTTGTGTCGTTATGACTGGACATGAGAGGGTGTGTGGGTCCGGCCGGCCTCGGGCTGGGGCGGTTATCTCCTGTTGCTGGGAGCTTCCTGCGCTCTGCCTAGAATGTAAAGTGACTTCATGCAAGGGCGCCCCTCCCCAGCTCCCCACTTTCAGCACAGCCTGAGGTAGAGGGTGGCCTGGCTTTCCCCCCCTCATCCCCACTTACCAGAGGCCCATGTCCCCCCCTCCCTCACCTCAGACCCTGTGTCTCACTAAGGGTTTTGGGGGGGCTGCCTGATCTGCCTTCTCTTCATGGCATCTCGTGTGGGGGCAGGCGAGTGGTACATGCCTGAAGCTCTAGGAGTCGGTGCACCCCCAGGCCTAGGACAGCTAGTCCTCTGAGCCAGAGGAAGTGTCCTCCGGAGGCCCAGCCTGGGACGCTGTGGTCAGCACCCCGCATCGGCGGAGTGGCTTTCCAGCCGGAGACCCGCAGGGAGGGGTGAGGAGAGGCTCCACCTGCCCGCCGTCTCCCGGCTCCGGCAACCTTGGCCGCAGCCACTGCCGGTGACTCATTCCCCTGGGGAACTAGCCGGCTCCTCTCCTGAGGCTCTGGGCCCTGAGCTCCGCTAGCCAGGGGGGAGCAGGGAAGCCCTCCTTCCGTATGACGGGGAGGGGTCCCAGCTGACCGCTCTCCTGTCCTCCGGCCCCCGCAGACTCCACCTTCCTAGAAGCCGCAGCCCCAGATCACCATCATGGGTCCCGGATGCCTCACGAGCAGGCAGCCCCGTCTGGCAGCTGGACTCAGGAGTCCCTCTTCCCCAGCGCCTGTCACCAGGCACGTCCCCATTCCAGTGCCTAGGCTCGGTGGGGGCGTGGGTGGTGCCTGTCCCCACCCCGGGGGGAGGGAGGTGACTGGGCAGCCTGGGAGGGGGTGGGGAGGCCCTCTCCAGGGAAATGAATTCTTGGCTGGACCCCAGATGTTGGCCTGCCCAGCTCTGCTCCGGGGTAACACTGGGTGCACACACAGCCCCATTGTATGCCTGGGCCCTGTGCCCGCCGTGGGCCTGGCACCAGCTCCGTCCATAGCAGTGGCTCCATCAGCTCCTCAGCAGCCCCTGCCAGGGCCCGAGCCACTGGGCCCCTGGTGAGGAGGAGGAGGGAGGGCTGGTGGTGAGGCTGTGAGTGGGGGTGCCCTGAGCGGGGGAGCGGGGACCATGCAGATGCTCGAGGAGCCAAGTGCAAGCGGTTGTTTCTCATCAACTGTGGATCCAGGGTAGGGAGCACTGTCTCCCTTTCACATGAGGAAATCGAGGTGTCGAGACCCCGAGAGGCTGCAGTAACTCGCCCAAGGGCACACAGCTAGCAAGCGATGGAGCTGGGGTTCAAGCTCAGGCAGCCTTGGTCCACAGCCTCTCAGCACCACTTACTATGCTGCACACCCAGCCTTGGGTCAGGGCTCAGGGGAAGGCCTGGCTCCTTCTTTCCCCAGCCCAACTTAGAGGAGCCAGGTAGGCTACTTTCTAGAAAGTACAAGTCCCCGCGGTGGAAGGGGATCCTAGAACAGTAGGGTCTGGAGTCCCCATGTGCTTGTGAGAAGCGTGGAGGTTAAATTTCAAGGATGGTATTGGTGGCTGGGCAGGCAGAACAAGTCCCCAGGATTGGAAGGCCGCTCCGTGGCTCAGTTCCCCTGCTGTGGTGGCACTGAATGTCCCCCGGGTTTCTCGGGAGGACACAGGAATGTGGAGGAGGGGTGTGGCCAGGGCTGAGCTTGGAGCCTCACCCCATCTTCCTGTGCTCTATAGGCTGGCCCGGAGGCTCCCCATCCCCAGCCTAGAGCAAGGCCTCCTGTTGCTTCTATTCTGAGAACCCGTCCTGAGCTGCCCCATCTCCTCAGGTTTCCCAGCCTGAAGGGGCCTCTGAGGCCGGAGAGCCTGCCAAGGGGGCAGCCCAGCTCTCAGCTTTGAGGGGTCCCATCTCTGCCCAGCACCTGGGCCCTCAGGCCAGCCTGGAGGGTGCCTGGAACCAACGCCTATGGGGCTCAACGTATCTGCTCACGAGCCCTGACCCCCCCATGGGATCTGGCAGAGCTAACGCTTCTCCCTTCTCCCGGCCCAACCTCCTTGTTCCCGTCCATCCCGGGCATGAGGCCTGGCTCCCCTTTGGTCCCACTCCAACCCTCTCACCACATGGACAGGGCAGTCTGCGGAGACCGCAGAGTCGCACAATGCCAAGACTGGGTCGCCGGGGCAGGTGGGTAAGAGGGAGGCTGGAAGGGAACACCGAGGCTGGCTCCCCTCTCACCCCACCTGGGAGACCTGTCATGCCCAGCCTGCTCGGACTCAGCTTTCTCTGATTACACTGTCCCCCTACAAAGCCAGAACCCCTTCATCTCAGGCCACAGGAAGGCACCTCAAGCCCAGACGGGCCAGGTTTGAGTGCCTTCTCCCTGGGAGAAGCCGAGAAAGAGAAAACCTGGGGACAGCCCTCGGGGAGCTTCGGCTACAGCCGAGCAAACTAGACCGAGTAACTCCTCTGTGCCTCAGCTTCTCATTTATAAAATGGGTACACTGATATTTCCTACTTCCCAGTGTTGTTGAGGAGGGCAAATGAATTAAGACACGGTAAAGCCCTTAGGAAGAGTTCCTGACAAACGGGAAGAGCTCAGTTCAGGTTTATTGGTAGTAGGTTTATTGGTAGTAAGGGCTTCCCTGGTGGCTCAGATGGTAAAGTATCTGCCTGCAACGTGGGAGACTGGGGTTTGATCCCTGGGTCGGGAAGATCCCTTGGAGGAGGGCATGGCAACCCACTCCAGTATTCTCGCCTAGAGAATCCCCGTGGACAGAGGAGCCTGGCTGGCTGCAGTCCATGGGGTTGCAAAGAATCGGACACGACTGAGTGACTAAGCACAGCACAGTCATAGTAAGGCAGTCATTCTAAATGGAAGTCCAGTACAATATATGTTATCAAGTAATGTCGTTTTTTCAAAATAGATTGCGAGTACCTGTGAGGACAGGGACTATCTTACTTATATCTGGATCTTGGTGTCAGGCACGGAGCCTGGCATGGAGCCAATTAAGCAATTGTTTCCAAATGGTGATCAGAGGAGGGTGAAGTCAGGGTAGGCTGCCTGGAAGAGGTGGCTCTGGAGCAGGCCTTCCAGAGACACACAGGCATTATTAGACAATCTGTGGAAGGAGGATGGGGCAGGAGGAACATCTGGAGGTCTGGATTGTGTCAGGGAGAAAGTGATGAGACCGCCTTTACTGAGCCCAGGACTTGGTTAGGACAGGGGGATCCTGAGTCCCTTGAATGTCCGCCCAGGGAGTTTGGACTTTATCTGGTGGACAGTGGGGGTGATGGAGCAGGGAGATGACTTCTTTGTTGCTCAGTCCATTTTGTTTCTGCTCCCTTGTTCTGTTAGGGCTGATTCCTTTCTCCACTTCTCCAAAGACAGGAAACCCTCTCTCTGCTCTTTGGTCACTTTTCTCTGATCTCTGCTCACTCCCAGCCCACGTATCCATGCTCTGCTCTTGGTCTTCTGCTCAGCTGCGCTGGCCCGTTCCCCCAACCTTCTCTTGTTCAGCATCTGCTTCCTCTCCCTGGCCCAGACCCACGTTCCCTGGGATTGGGGTTGGCTGGACTTGAACTTGAGGGGAGTGGGATATGAGCATGGTGTGACCACACAGCGAGAACGTGGGTGCTGGTGACCGAGCCAGGAGGATACCCTCTCTCCTGACCCAGCCCGCTACCCTCTTCAGGGAATGACCCCCCGGTAATGTGGCTAAGGCCCGTTAGGAGGATCTTACTTTGCATTTGTCAACCTGATAAATGGAAATAGATTTCTCTAACAGAAAAATTAGAGTGATAGGCCTTCATTTTCTTGCTATTAAATTTAGCCTAAAAGGATATTGAACCAGGTGGGGACCAGACTGCAGAAAACTACTCTCTTCTGTCTCCTTTTAAACATTCAGTCATTTATCTATCCACAATATTCATCCATCACTTCATGCATTGTATCCATCCATGCATCCATCCATTCATCCATCTGTCCATCATATGTATCCACCCATTATTTCCATCCATCCGTCCCTTAATCCATTATGTCCATCCAGGCATCTATTACATCTGTACATCTATCCATGCATCTACCAAATACTTCCTGAGTGCCAAATTAGTTGCTTTACGTTTAATCCTTACAGAAACTCTTTAAGATAGACATTATCCTCCTTTTGCACATGAGGACACCAGGATCCTGTGAAGTGAAGTTGCTGGAGGTCATGCAGCCAATAAGCAACAGATCTGGAGTTCAGCTCTCTCTGCTTCAGAACTCATGCTCGTAGTATGGGCTCAGATGGCCTCCCTGAGTGTCCCAAGTGCCTCTTTCTGAACGTGGAACATGACAGCTTTGCTACTGGAGGACTGGACAGGCATGCTCAGATTCTGGAATGCCGGAGTTCCATAGTGCTATCCGAGGAGCAGCCCTGGGGGCCAGAAGTCATGCTAGACTTCCAGTCCTATTGGCATTTGCTACCGGTAACAATGTCACCAGCCCCACACCTGCAGTGGAGGCTTCTTGATCATATAACTTGCAGCCCAGCACATCCTTGTTTCTTCTCTTCATCAGGCCAACTCTGCTTCTGAGGGCACTCTTGTCTGCCACAGGTAGGAAAGTTCTAGGTACATGTTTGACCACTGTATCCAACCCCACCAGTCTCTCTGCAGCAACTGGGCTCTTGCACTCCTGCCTCTCTGCTTCTCCCTAGGACACCCAGCCTGCATTTTAATCTGGCACTTTTAATGGTAACTTTCTAAGCAGTAGAGTTAGCTGCACAATTTCAGGTCAATTTCAGGCACCCTCCTGGGGCCCCTTTGGTTGAGATGGGGCTGTGAGTGCAGACAGTTTACTTGGGTGATGACCCCAGGAAGCCGCCTTAGTGGAGTAGGCGGAGTGAGGTGGGGAGGGGAAGGGAGCCACTGAGATGTGTGTTCAGAGCAGGTGACCACTGTGGACTCTGGAGAATATGCTTTAGATTCCCAGCCTCAGGACCCCTTGTGGCTCAACTGATAAAAAGTCTGCCAGCAATGTGGGAGACCTGGGTTCGATCCCTGGGTTGGGAAGATCCCCTGGAGAAGGGAAAGGCTCCCCACTCCAGTATTCTGGCCTGGAGAATCCCATGGACTGTATAGTCCATAGGGTCGCAAAGAGTCGTACACGACCAAGCGACTTTCACGTCACTCGGGACAAGGGGAGGGAATTGGGGGTTTGTTACTAGTTCCCCTCTGTCTTTGGCTGGGGCAAGGTGGGTGCTACCTCCGTTGGCTCTGGTGCAGGTGTGTGCAGGTGCTGGCTGATGGAGGTGCTCAGGTGGGCAGGTCGGGACTAGGAGTGGCTAGGGGCTGTGGCCGGGGCCCTAACAGCCTCTGCTGCTCTCACTGACCGCAGGCATGGTGGCCAGCCAGTTCCTCAGAGTGTGCCTCCTGCCAAGTCCCCTTGCCACCCCTCCCTTCTCTCCGGGCCCACGAAGCTGCTACCACCCTCTCCCGCTGCCTCCGGGCAGACCCTTCCCACTGGGACCAGTCATGGGTACCACATTCACTGCATTCAGCAGATGCTTAAGGAACACCTGCTCCGTGCCGGGTGTCACGGTAAGAGGAGAAGCTGGCAGGGCCCCTCTAGACGCTCTGAGCAGAGGGAAGGGATTCAGCGTGCAGGAGGTCCTTAGGAGAGGCCACACGCGGCAGCCCTTTCTGGCCCTTTCTCTCTTTCTCTGAGCTTGACGTCGGCTCCTAGAGGGTGGGGCCGACGCGATGGGTGGCCACAGAGCCTGAGCCACTCTGAGTCCCCTTCCGGCAGAGCTCTGCAGAGGCCGTGATTGTAGCGGTTTTTCTGACTTCCTTTTCCTTTCTCTCGCACCCCTGCCTCTTCCCCTCCCGAGGCCGCCAGACCCACGGCTGCCACGTGGCTGCCTTTTCGTCAGTGGGGAACCGAGCCTTCCAGAGCCCTCTCGCTGAGTCTCTATGGGGAACAGGATGCAATTCACGGTGCAATAAGGGTGGGGGGTCAGTTTATTCGTGGGTGCCCTTCTTTGTCCGTGGAGAAAGCCCTGCCTGTACCTGCTCCCTGGAGAGGGGCCTGCTCCTTCTAGACTCCTGCCCCCATCCCTCAGACTCACACTAGACTCTCCTATCTTGGGGGGCCCGGGGAAGGAGCAGAGTTAAGGGAGGGAGGGGGCATGTAGGTGAGGCCACCTGGTGTGGGGGCAGGGACAGCAGGGGACCGGGCAGAGGCAGGTGCCAGCCTGGCGGGCACACGCAGAGCACACGCTCCAGACTCCATACGGGCCACTGGCAGGTCTGCCAAGCCCCGGTCCCTTTTGACTCATCTCTCCGGCTGCCGCCCACAGACTTTCCCCTTGATGTTTTCACTTCCAAACCAGGTTTGATCAGCGTGTGTGTGCCAGGGCAGCGGGGGTGGGGGGGCAGGAGCATGTTGGCCTGGGCTGGCCAGCCCCATGCCCTCTGACATTCTCCCCCTACTTACCGGTGGCATCTATTTCCCACCCCGAGGGCAGGGCCGGCTTTGGCAGAGTGAACTTGGCCTTGAAGTTGTACCTGCCCCACTTGGATAGAAAGGTGGCTGTGCTTATTCGAGGCAGGCTTGTGTCGGTGTGAGTGCTGTGAGGACGTGGGAGAGATTAGCACTGGGAACTTACGACGCAGCTTTTGGTTTGTCTCAGGTGGGAGCTTAAGCATCTTTGATCAGGAGATCGAGAGAAGTCTTACCCCCGTGGGGGAAGCGGGGGGTGGGGGCGCGGGTCGGGGGCACAGGTGGGGGGAGGGGTGGATGGGGAGCGCAGAGTTGAGCAAGGCTCCGCCCTGACCCAACGAGCTCAAAAGCCAGGGCACTGGGTTCCTCCCTCTGCCTGGCAAAGGGCAAGTGTTCCTTGTGGCATTTCAGGAGAGAAAATGGGGTGGGGGGCCTGCTGTGTGCGCGTTGAGCGTGAGATCTCTGCAGAGTGCATCTCATACCTGTGTACTGGTGGCGGCAGGGGAGGGACAGGTGAAGGTGGCTGCCTCCCTCCGCTCCCTTGGCTGGGAAGGGGCACGCTGCGGTACAAGGTCATTTCAAGTGTTGGGGAGAGAGTTCTCTGGCTTCCAGACGGATGGGGTTAGAGATGCCAGCCAGGCACCTGGGCCGGGCAGCAGAGAAGCCACTCTGTGCTCTGGGTCTGGGGCAGCTGCCATTCAGGAAGCCTTGGGCCGAGTGTGGGCTGGCTGGGAAAGGACCCGGGCAGGGGACCCCTGGATTTTGTGGCCCGAATGAATGTTCCCAGTTCCCAGAAGCGCAGCTCACGCCGGGGCGGGGCCAGGGAGAAGGCCCAGCCACCGGGTGGGGGGCAGTAGCGAGGGGAGAACAGCCTGTGGTCATCCGGCGGCCCCTGCCTGCTCCAGCCTCCCTGTCCTGCCCCCGCCAGGCATGAGTCAGACCGAAAGCAGAAGCTGCCAGACATTGCACAGGGTGAAGTGAGGCAGAACCAGCAGTGCTATTTTGGAACCTGGTTAATTCCCCCTCCTGTCCCCCAGCGCTCATCACTCAGGGCACCCCCCCCCCACCCTGCCCTGTTCGTGGGTTCCTGGTCCAGCTCTTTGCCTTCCCTGTAGAGACTGCCGGGGGAGCAGGACCCGATGTCCCCTGGCGTGCGTGGAGGTGGGGTTGCTTAAAGCTCCTCCCTTTGAGGGACCACTCCTTCTCCATGGCTGAGAGGTGCTGTCTTCTCTGGAACCGGCCTTCTGGGGTGTCAGGGGGTGCCCCCTCCCGGTGGGAGCTGGCGCTGCCGGCCTGGCACGCACCCTCCCTCTGCCCCTCCTCTGCCACTCAAGCCAACTGTCTGCCGCCTCTCACTGGGGCTGTGAGCTGACCGGGCTTCAGGTGGGAGCCTCTCCCGGCAGTGACTCTTAGAAGTTTGGAAGGGATTTCCGGACGTGGTGGAGGGATATTGTGGGGCCAAGGGGCTTTCCAGAACCCATGACATTGTGCACCTTGCAGCAGCCCCAGTGACCCCCTAGTCGATGGTTCTCTCTTGGGCATCCCAGGCCTGCTTGAGGGCCCACATTTTAGGATTTTTTGGAGCCCTGTGAGCCTGGGGGCCCCTGGCCATCCAGTCCGCGGAGGTGAAAGAGGTCAGTGGGTGTGTGTTTCTGAGCTGAAGTTGAGGGTGTATGGGTGAGAGCCTTGCTACCCACCCGTGGGTCTGGGGGCGGGGGTCCCTGCTGCTCCCGAAGCTGTGTGGCCGGGGAGAGGATGGGCTTTGCTGTTGCTCGTGTATGTGTGGGAAATAGGCATGGGCTCCGTCCACTGGGTGTTGCTGCCTCCTGGGGAGGAACCCTGAGGTCAGTGCTCCATCCTGCCATCTACCATCCAGCAACCTGGGATGTGGGCCCATCTGCGGGCACGTTGCAAGGGGACCAATTAGAATGTGAGTCCCTTTGAAGCTCAGGGGAGCCAATCTTGGGTCTCTTGTTGCTCAGCTGGGTTTGGGCTCAGGCAGGTGAAGGGGAGGGGCCGAGCAGTGGGGGTGGGTAGAGTGGTCATCCAGGCCGGCTATAGGGGCCCCAGCAGCCTGCATGCCTCACGCACGGCTCAGCCACAGCCTGTTCTCAGAGTTGTCTGCTCTCTGCTGGGGCTGTTCTCTGGGCAGCCAAGTCCTGGGGCAAGGTGTGTGTGTGTGCGCGCAATGGTTTGTGTAGGAGATGCTGTGTATGTGTGTGAGTAGGCCTGTCTGGGTTGCGCTCCCACCACAGGGAACCTTATCAGCTTCCCTTTGGTTCCTGCAGGCTGTTTCCCCTCCTGCCCCGGCCAGAGGCCCGGCACCAAGTAATCGAGAGTCCAGAGCCAGCCTGGAGCCCTTATTCCTGCCTCCACCTTGACCTCGGGGCCTGAGAGTCTGGGCAGTTTGCTCAGGTTCACTGTGGGACTCCGAAGGCCTGTGCCTGCCCCTTTAAGCATCTCTTTCCACCTCGTGGCTCCCTCTCCCACCTGTCCCACTTGAAACCAGCAAGTGACCAAGCCCCATCAAGCTGCAAGTGAAGTGACTTTAACGTGCCCACCAATCTCCTAGGATGCCGTGTTAAAGTGCTAACATCCATAGGTCTGGGCTGGGGCCTGAAAATCTGCATTTCTAACCAGCTCTTGGGGATATGATGCCTGTGGGTCATGCTTTCAGTGGTGAAGTCTTAAAAGGCCCTCCAAACTCCAGCCAGATGGACACTGCTCACCTGGCCAGGGAACTGACTTTCATGGGCCACCCCCCTAGGTGCCAGACACCTCACACACGCCAGCTCCTTTGATTCCCCTGGCCTCCTCTGAGAGAGGTGGCATGACTGCCATCCTATTTTACAGATGGGGAAACTGAGGCTCTGAGAGGTTAAGTACCTGTTCTGGGTCACACAACTGAAGAGTGGCAAAGCCAGACGAGCTCTGGTCTGTTGGGTCCACAGCATACGAGCATTTTACTGAACCCAACCATCTTCCAGGGAGCAGACTCAGAAGGCAGAGATGCAGCTGAGGGGATGGCAGAGGGCTTGGACCGCAGGGAGCAGCATCCAGCCCCACCTGCCTAGCCCAGAGCCTATGACTCCCTCCCTGCCTCCTCAGGCCCTTTCCAGGCTGAATCCCACCCAGCATGCGGCCAGGCTCTGGGCACTCATGAGCCTCTGCAGGCAGAGGTTGGGTGTGCTGACCAGGCGCCCCAGCTCTACTGCCTATTGTCATGAAACCTGGAGCGAGCTGTCAGCCTCTTTGCCTCAGTTGCTCCCTCTGTGAAATGGGGGGTATATTTCTGCATCCCCAGTGGTGTATAGTTTGAGGATGACATCAGTACCATGTATCAGCTTAGAACTGTGCAAAGGAATCAGGGCAAATAGTAATGAATGCCTGGCAGTTTGTTTCCTGACGCCATGGGCCACCTTCTGCGAATTTAACGCAGTTGTCAGGGCTCATAAGTGTCTTTCTCCCTTTCTTTGCCCCTCCTCTCTTCCAAAGTCTTCTTTTATTAGGCAAAGCCTGGATGCTTCAGTTTTAAGGAGGTTGTCTTCCATGTCCTCAGAGGCAGATTAAAGTCTGAAAAAGGAAGCCAAACAGTAGGAGTTCATTGCAGTGGACGGTGGGCAGGGAGGCTGGAGACCGGAGAGGCGGCTGCAGCCGGGAGGAAGTGGAGGAAGCCCCCAAGGGCAGGGGCAGGAGCCAGGTGCCCCGGCCTGGGGCAGAGAAGGCTGGGTTTGGAGCGAGGCCCCGGGTCTGGAGCCAGAGGCTGCTCCGTGTGCGGGCTGTGCTCCTCGCTGCCGCGGGCTGTGTCCTCTCACACCCGGGTCAGCGGGCCTGCCCTGCCCAAGAGGCCGGTACTGGGGCTGGGGAGTGGTTGCTCTCTCCTAAGGAGACAGACAAGAGAAGGTTGGGTCCCCTGAGGCTGCCGCAGCTCTGGAGAGAGAGTTCCCGAGACGGCTCTCCCTGTCCCCCGCCTGCAGGGCGGCTCGGCGGGCATCCAGCCCCAGACCATCCATACGACCTGAGCCCTGCACCTGCCCCGTCACGTGACCAACCAGGGGTCCAGCTGGGAGAGGGACCCCAGGTGGGCTCACACAGCTGGGCGGTGGGACAGCTAAACACAGCTTTTCAACCCTACTCGGCCCTTTGGGAGCGGACTCATTCCAGAGGCTCCAAACTCTTGGGCCCCAAACCCATGATGGCACACAGTGACCCACTAGGCGGAGTCTTGGGCCTCAGCTTCCCTGGTGGGGGCATTGATGACCTTTCAGGCTGACCTACCACCCACAGAACTTAGCAGGGGGAGGGGATCGGGTGGGCTGGGGTGGGCAGGGGGCGGGGGTCACACAGGGCTTGAAGCCTTTGGAGACCCAGCCTTGAAACCCCTGCTCTTCAGGCCCCGTTCCTGTCTGGGGCACCATCTGTGGGCTGTCCTTCCCTCCCAGCGACCCCTCTGGATGCACACACACACCCCTGTCATCCAATGTCAGGACTCCGGTTCATGCAATCGCATGTCTGTCTAGCCTGTTTGATATGATTTCCCCCTGAGGCCCTTGTGTGGCGCACATTAACTGCCTCAGTGAGATCCCGATGTATGGTTGGTCTCCTGAGCCCCGGGCCTGGATCTGTCTTGGCCGTGTAGCAGCAGAGAGCCTGCAGGTGGGCCGGGCCTGGCCTGTGTCCTGGGGCCTCTGGGAGGGCCGAGGGATGTGCAGGCCTCTGGGACCCTCCGTAGGATTCACTGAGGACAACAAGGGGTGAGGCGGGGCTGGGAGTTTACGGGGACAATAATCCATCTCTAGGGTTCTTCCCTCTGCACCCCGGGTTTCCTTCTGATGCTGGAGCTGGTGGTGGCCACACACAGGCAGGAGACCTGGGCTGGCCTCCCCGCTTCACTGTGTCCTTGTAGTGTGACCTTGCCCAGGGCCTGGAACCCCTCTGCAAGTCTTGGTTCTCTCATCTGCAGAAGCTCTGTCCTGTGAAGTGTCTGTGGGGACGGGTGAGATCTGATCTCGGTCATGTGCTCAGCACTCTGCCTGGTCCACGGAGGGGACTCGGGCTGTTTGCTGAATGAGTGAACAGGTGGTAACTGAGCACGTGACGGGTGGTTGGACGAGCAGCCTCCCGGGGCCCCGAGTCTCCTTCTGGGAAGTCTGCCGGCTGGGATGGGGCGGAGGTTCTGAGGAAGAAAGCTGATTTCTCTGGGAGCTTCCTTGTAGCTGGGGAGACTGGCGGTGACCAGGAACAACCGGGGAACAAGACTGTGTGGCCACAGGCAGGCTGTTCAAGGGGATGGGGTGGCCGGCACGGGCTGCAGGGGAGAAGGGGAAGATGGGGGTTTCAGCCCCCTCACCCGCTCCAACCCAGGAGAGGGGCGGCTCCCCGCCGAGCGGCAGGGTGGGGGGTTCTGCACTGTGTGTGTCTGGGTGTGAGAGAGACAGACGGCAGAGTGTTTGTGTGTGTGGCCCGCCTGAGTCTATGCATATCACAAAAGCAGACACGTCCCGGGACTGTTCTGGTTTCTCCTCTGCCTGCTTCTTTCAGCCACGTGTCCCCCCTGCCCACCCGAGGCCCCCATCCTTCAAAGCACAGTGATAGTGCTCCTGGGGCCGGCCTCCCACCAGGGACCAGCTGATCCCTCGGAGACAAGATGGGCGCCTCTCTGGTCTGGGATTGCCTTTGAAGCTGCCCCCCTTGCCCTGCCCGGGGCCAGCCAGGAGGCGCCAGCTCCCACCCTTTCCTGCGGGATGTGAGCCGCCGGGATGTGGGGCTGATGGCCTGAGCCGTGGGGCCTGGAGGCCACTCAGCGGCCCGGGAGCTCTGGTGTCTGCCCTTCACGTCCACTCTCCTTCCTCTCCCTCCTCTCCACCTCCTGCCTGCGTTCAGTCAGTCAGTCAGTCAGTTCAGTCGCTCAGTCGTGTCCGACTCTTTGCGACCCCATGGACTGCAGCACACCAGGCCTCCCTGTCCATCACCAACTCCCGGAGTTTACTCAAACTCATGCCCGTTGAGTCAGTGATACCATCCAACCATCTCATCTTCTGTCCCCTTCTCCTCCTGCCTTCAATCTTTCCCAGCATCAGGGTCTTTTCAAATCAGTCAGTTCGTCACATCAGGTGGCCAAAGTATTGGAGTTTCAGTTTCAACATCATTCCTTCCAGTGAATATTCAGGACTGATTTCCTTTAGGATGGACTGGTTAGATCTCCTTGCAGTGCAAGGGACTCTCAAAAGTCTTCTCCAACACCACAGTTCAAAAGCATTAATTCTTCAGCACTCAACTTTCTTTATAGTCCAACTCTTACATCCATACATGACCACTGGAAAAACCATAGCCTTGACTAGACAGACCTTTGCTGGCAAAGTAATGTCTCTGCTTTTTAATATGCTGTCTAGGTTGGTCAGGTTATCTAAAACAAACCCCTGGGACTTCCCTGGTGGTCGAGTGGTTAAGACTCCACACTTCCAGTGCAGGGCGTGCGGGTTCAATCTCTGGGTGGGGAACTAAGATCCTGCATGTCGCATGGAATGTCACCCCCACAAAAAAAAACAAGCCCCTGACTGTACTCTCCCCGCCCCCAGCCCTGCAGTGTCCTGCGGGTCACACCTACCAGAGCAAGTGTGACTCCCAGTTGCTTTCTTTCAATGTTGGAGGCAGCCAGAGGCCCCACTGTTGCTTTTCATGACCCCCAAGAGACCTTGGGTCAGCTAAGATGATAACAACCCACTCAACCAAGTGTCTCCAGCACAGGCGATGTGCTCGGGTACTCTGCCTGCTCTTGATCTCTTTAGAACCAAGAGAGGTAGGCTTCCTTGCTCCCCACCTGCCTCTCCCAGAGTACTGCAGTGAATTACATATCATAGACAGACTTTGGAAAGAAAATCTTTTAAAACCCAAGGCTTCTGGACAGGGAACAAAGAGGGTGTCCGGTCCTGGGAAAAGCTGGCCAAAGTCTTTCTTCTGGCCAGTCTGTAAGAAGAGATAGAAGCTAGGTGGCCACTAGGCAGGACTCCCCCTACCTGGGGCCCCAACATGTAAATGGATGGAGGAATGGAGGGGACCCTTTCCTCAAAAGAAACTAAAGAATAGAAAGAGGAGACTGGCCCAGGGATGCCCCCGGTGGGCATGGATGAAGCAACGGTGAACAGTGACCCAGTGGTGACATCCCCCCGCCCCGCCACCCGTGATTTCACACTTGCAGAGGCCTCCACACAGCATCCCAGCTTGGGTCACAGCAGCTCTGTGGGAGAGGTTCCCCAGCTGGTAAGTCCCACTTGGCTGATGGAAAGACTGAGGCTAGGCTTGGACACTGAGTCAGGCCCATGTCTGGAATTCATCCCCAGGCATCCTGCTGCCAAGTTCCCACATCATCTTATGGGCAGGTATGCTGGCTCCTGGGGACCGATCTCATGACACCTCCCTACCCTTAGCTCTCTTTGGGTGCCACCCAAATGGGTGCACCCATCAGGGGGCACCCTGTTGCCCCCACCAGGTCCCCTGGGGATCCGTGACCAT
Organism: Dama dama; assembly: GCF_033118175.1. Taxonomy (NCBI): domain Eukaryota; kingdom Metazoa; phylum Chordata; class Mammalia; order Artiodactyla; family Cervidae; genus Dama; species Dama dama. The sequence continues at coordinate 17,909,093 of NC_083687.1, read as the reverse complement.
CTTGATAATTAGGAACAGCCTTGTCCTAAGGCGTGGGGGTTCTGTGGACACTCTTGTTCCATTTCCTAGTTCATCAGGCCTTCCTTTGCCAGTCCTCTGCCAGAGGGGGCTCCGAGAAGATAAAACAACCCCTAGTCCTGGAATCTTCCCCCGTCTTCCCTTCCCAAGGCTGAAAGGTTACCCAGGAGGTCGCGGGGTCCGTCCCCCTGCCTCCGGGAGCCACAGCACCTGTCCAGGAGGCCTTCCTTTAGTGATTGGTTTGATTTCCCCTCCGCCACAACTGGGCAGTTCCCACACAACTGGTGGTTTGCAACAGACTGGATCAGAAGAAAACTTCTTCCGACCGCAGAGGCATAGAACGTAATAAATGGCTTAACCAGGCACCCTGGCCTCTGAGCGTCCACACTTTGTTGTTTCAGCCGCCAGACATAATGTTTTTTCCTAGGAATACAGGAAATTATCTCTACCCTTTGAGGAAGGGCAGAATTTTTTCTGCTTGTGTTTGAGAATTCCAGACCATTCCCTTGTCCCAGGCACCCTCTGGCCCCTGAGCTAGATGAAAGAGATCAGCTGCTGAAACCCTTTGATTGGAGGGGGGCTTCTTCAGTGGGAATCCCTAAAATAAAATGTGACCACCTTGCCCCAAGTGCGGGACTGGGGCCAAACTCTAAGCCCCAGGATTAGGGTGGTGGAGTCAGACTGCCAGCATCCAGCCTAGCCGCTCATTAGCTCTGCGACCTTTGGCAAGTGACAAACTTGCCTCATCTATAAGGGGGGGCGGGGGAAGGATAGTACTGGTGCTCGTATCATAAAGTAATTGTGATAATTATTAATAAATAAGATGCATTTAAGCATACCTGGTGCATAAGCAGGTCCATACGTGGTCCATAAGCATCAGTTTATTTTTCCTCGTTAGGAAGATATACATGTTCATTATAGAAAAAGAACAACATTCCAAAATGTAAAAAGAAAGAAAAAATTGTTTGTGATTTCATCATCCAAAGAAGTCAGTAATATTTTAGTTTATTTCCTCCCAAGAGGTTTTTTTACACATATTTTACACAATGATGATCAGATTTTATATATAACTTTGCATACTACTTTTTATCACTTGACATAACCCTGTGTTACTTATTATAAACACAACATTCCACGAGGAGGATCACAACCTTTTTTTTTTTTTGATCCTCCTGTGTCTTGTGGGATATTAGTTCCCCAACCAGGGATTGAACCTGGGAACCTGGGTCCTTAGCAGTGAAAGTGCAGAGTCCTAACCCAGAGTGGGACCCCTAGAGAATTCCAGAATGCAACATAATTTAACCATCCTATTGCTGGACATTGAGATTATTTTTGATTTTTCTCTATAGAATGTGATGGACATCTTTATGCATAAAAGCCTTTCCTGTATTTGAGACTTCTTCTTCGAGCTAGTGGATATTTTTAAAGGCTTTGATATTTTTAAAGGCTTTGATACCAAGCTACCCTTGGGCAGTGGTGTTGAAGCTGCCTGGTACCAAAGGCATTTTAAAGTCATAGTCACACTTGGGTGGGGGAGGGGAAGGGTAATTTGTTCAACACTTCTTTTACATTCTTTAAGGTCTGCCCTCATTCTTCTGTAAAATTTTAGTGAAAGTATGACACACTTAGAGAAAAGTGTGCAAATTGTTGAGTGAGCATCTGGATGCATTTTCATAAACTCAATCCTCCCATGTCACCAATACCCGCATCAAATTACAGAACGTTCCTAGTCCTCCCAGCCCCCACCCCAAGCTGTCCTGTGTCACCTCCCCATCACTCCCCCCAGGGGTAACCAGGATCCTGAATTCTAACATAAAAGATTTGTTTTTCCCGTTTCTGACCCGTGTGTATATCAATCACTGTATGTGCCTGTTTGGCTTCTTTTGTTCACCGTTACGTCTGTGGGAGTCATCTGAGTTGTGTTTAGCAATAGTTGGTTCACTCCCATCGCTAAGCTACATTCCAGGGCATGGAGATATCACCTCTTTATCCATCTTCCTGTTGATGGACATTTGAGTGGCGTCCAGTTTTGGCCACTATCTATAGCGCTGCTGTGAACATTCTAGTCCGTGTCCTCTGGCGGCCACTGGGATGCTTTTCTGCTGGGCAGACACTTAGGAATGGAGTTGCTGGCTCTTGAGGCTCTATGTGTTTTCTGCTTCCTGCTCATATTTTTTAAAAGATCGCCTGGAAGAAGGAAAAGTTCCCAAGGCAGTTCAGGCCCCGCACGCAATTGAAGGGACGTGCCTCAGTTCAGGGCTGTTTGGGGGGCCCCTCATGAAGATCACGTCCCCTCCGAAGGTTGATGTCGGGGGCTGTAGGGGAACCTGAGTTGGGCCCTGGGTGCTGGCATGTGGCTTCTGACCCTGACCTGTGCTTCCGGAGGCCACTCAGTGTCCTCACCCAGGGTCCTCAGCTGGCCTAATGACCACCTCGCTGAGCAAGGCAGGGCTTGGGCCAGATTCCAGGTGGACCTGGGGAATCCCACCTTTGGACATGATTGGAAGCCGGTGGGGCTCCTCACAAACCCCTAGACGCTGCCTTACTCCCTTTCCCCTTGTTTTTAAAGAATCACAACAGAGACTTCGTTGGTGGTCCAGTGGTAAGAAATCTGTGCTTCCATGGCTAAGGGTGCGAGTTTGACCCCTGGTCAGGGACTTGGGATCCTGCATGCCTCGCGGTGCGACCACACACACACACACACACACACAAAAGAATCGTACAAGTAGCACGTCTTCATAATCCTAAAAGTTAACTGCTTCGAAAGTGGGATGAGAAACTCTAAGAACCCCTCTTTGCCCCTCCCACCCCACTGCTCTTCCCTGGAGGTAACTACAGCGAACAGTTTGGATGTTGGGGGCCCAGATGAGTGCATAAAGAGTAGCGGCTGTGAATCAGGCTGCCTGGTTCAAACCGCCATCTTGCTACTTATCAGATATGTGACTTTGGACCAGTGACTTCACCTTTCTGCGCCTCAGTTTCTCCCTGGAAATTGAGGGCAATACTAGTAGTCACTGACTCGGGTTGTTGTGAAGAACAGATGAGTTAATATTTGAAAAGCCCCTAGCGTAGCCCTGACCATTAGTAGGCATTCAGGAAGCATCCTGATTCTTCCAGTCTTTTCTACACATTTATTTATTTCCTGCCTCAGTGGGCTCTGGCTGTACATTTTATTCTGCAGTTCGATTTGTCCACTCAATGCTGTGTCTCTGAGATCTTCTTCCTGATACCCGAGACCTTCCTGTCTTGGGACCCTCTTTCTACTTGCCTCTCCACACTGATCTCTCCCATCTTTCCCCTCCCTCTGTCCACATCTTTCCTTGGGAAAGGTTCTGACCAGCTGTTCATACTAAGGTGTAAATGACTGACAAGCGAGGCCCCACACAGGCTGGTGTGAAACCACCTCTGGCCCCTGACCAGAGAAGGGCGTGCTTCAGAGAGGAGCCAGGATCCACCCACTATCGAATGCCTAAGGGCTGTTAGCCTGAAGAAGGAAATGGCCATCCACTCTGGGATTCTTGCCTGGAGAATCCCATGGACGGAGGAGCCTGGTGGGCTGCAGTCCATGGGGTCGCAAAGAGTCGGACACGACTGAGCGACTGACACACACAGGGCTGTGAGGTGAGCTCTGTACACTCGCCGTGTCTCCTAGAATCCTCACAATAAGCCCATGAGGCAGCTGCCATCACTGGCTCCATTTTCCCCAAGGAAGAAACCAAGGTTGAGTGGCTTTCCCGACATCACCCAGCCAGTACAGGCAGAGCAGGCACTTTGGCTGCCTCCGTTGGATGGAGAAGCCCATTTTGGTCACAACTAAACTAGAACCCGGACACAGCTCAGCGGCAGGCTCTTCGTGTTACTGGGTTATGCACAGTGGAGCCTTGCCAGGCCTGGTAGGTCTGTGGTCAGATGTTGGGGAGGGTCTGGGGCATTTTGGACTTCCCGTGTCCCTCCTCTCAGCCCCTCCTGATCAGACTGGGCACCAGGGAGGCTGTGAGTGGCCCTTAGGCGCTGAGTGAGCACGTGTGCTTTGGGGCTTGCTGGGGAGGGGAGCCTGGAGGCAATGAGAGCCACTACCATCTGTGCCCTCTCCGGGACCACCCCATCTGCCCTTGGATTCCCTCACCCCTCAAGTCCCACCCTAAGCTCAACACCCATCCCACCGAGCCACACCACACCCAGAGCAACCCAGGTGGGGAGGTGGAGTGAGCAGAGGATGGGGCTGGGACTCAGCGAGTGGCAGCAGCTCTGTGGGGGGGTGACAGCTTTGGCAGTGGGGGTGGAGGTGGGGGAGCCACCCTCTGTCCGAGGACAGGGAACAGGCTATGGCGTTGGACACCCTCTGATATGCAGACACCTTGTGGTTTGCAATTCAGCATCCTCTCCCTGAGGCTTTCTTAGACCCCACGTGAGTCGGCAGGGTTTCCTGCGTCCATTTTACAAATGAGCAAACTGAGGCTGGCACAGCCAGTGAGAGGCTTAGCCGGGGCCCGAGCCCAGGTTCTCACCCAGCCCTTTGTCAGAGAAACAAGGGGCTCGTTCTCCCCAAGTCCCCCCGGGGCCGGCTGGCACTGCCAGGCCCAGTGTCTGCATCGCCTCACCGCCCGCTGGGGCCAACTGAAGTCAGATTGTTCCTGCTCACTGCTTGTGTGAGCAGGCAGGGGGTGCAGCTGTGAGGGGAGTAGGCCGGGGTCGGAGCCCATGAAGTCTGCAAGGCTGTAGTTGGGGAGGAGGCCCAAAGACAGGCCACCCCTCTGTGGGACCACAGGACGGCTGTGTCCCTGCCACGGGACGGAGGAGGGCGGAGAAGAGGGGCGTCTGCCCCTTTCTCCCTGGCGACTGTCCTGTTGGGAGCTGGCCAGAGACCCCTGGGGCTGAGGCAGCCTCTTCAGGAATTCCTAGCCTAAGGGGGCAGAAAATCAAGGAAGGGAGATGAGGTAATGGCCGCTGACTACTCAGCCCTCAGGGTGGACGGAGCCTCTCCACTTTACGGGGCAGGCTGCGGGGTGGTGAGACGGAGCCCTGGCCTGGGGTCGGGTGGCTGGGGCTCCATTCCTGGCCCTGGATCAACCAGACGTGCAACCTGGGACAAACAGCTTCCCAGCTCTACACGGAGACATGATGGTCTGCAGAACCCCCACCCCCAGCCACAACGGGCTGGGGGGCCAGACTGGCATTGGGTCCCGGCTCCGTTCCCGCTGCAGCATACTTAGCCTCCCTGTGCCACTGTCTCTCCTCATCTGTAGGAGCAGAATAATAACCAGAGCTACCAGAGGGGGCTGTTTGAGGTGAAAGGGTCTGGAACCCTGCCCAGCATACAGTGAATGCTCAGATAGGATGCAGATTATTATTAGTTCCCTGATCTGGTGATTTTCACTGAATATTTCCCAGTGTGTGCTCAGTCGCTCCGTTGTCTCTGACTCCTTGCGGCCCCATGGGTTGCAGCCTGCCAGGCTCCTCTGCCTACGGAATTTTCCAGGCAAGAATACCGGAGTGGGGTGCCATTTCCTTCTCCGGGGGATCTTCCCAACACAGGGATCGAACCCATGTCTCCTGCATTGGCAGGTGGGTTCTTTACCACTAGCGCCACCTGGGAAGCCTGTATTTACCAGGACCTTCCTCTAATGCCAACGTAGTCTGATGTCTGGCACTCGGCAGAACATGTCAGCCTGTACTGCTTTCCTTTGTCACCCCCTGAGGCCTGGGTCTCATTCCGAGGACCTTGGGGTGCGGCTCTGGCCTCTGGTCTACACTGCGGCTGACCCGCCAGCCGTGTGCTGATCCACCACTTACCTACTCAGTTTACCAAGTGCCCTCGCTGCGCCCAGGGAGGACGAGGTGCCCCGAAGCGCCCTTCTCTGTGCAGGGTTACAGGGACCCAGGGACTTGCCTTTCTCACTTGCTGGACTGTAGATGCCATGATCTCAGGGCCTACAGCTGGCTCAGTGCTGGATGGCCAGTGCTGGTTCATAAATAGTAAACATTCCCTGTATACATTTGTAGAGGCCTGAGGCACAGCACTGAACAAGACAGACAAAATGCCTGCCCTGGGGGGAGTTTGCATTCCTGCTGAGAGAGAGATAGAGGATGAATTGAAATAACTAAGCAAAAATGCATAATATTTAAGATGGTGATAAGTGCCATGGAGAAACATACAACAGGGAAGGGGCATAGGGTCGGGGGTGGGGGTGCTGGTTTTGCAGTGTTAAGTAGGGTAGGAGGTGACACGCTTGAGCGGTGGGGGTGAAGGAGGGGCCATGGTGGCATCCGGGGAATGGGCACCCCAGGCAGCGGGAAGCGCAGGTGCAAAGGCCCTGAGGCAAGGAAGCATGCCTGGTGTGTTTGCAGCATTAGGTGTGGCTGGAACAGGTGGGACAGGGAGGAGCGTAGGAGGTTGATGGGGTCACCAGAGACCATCAAGTGGGGACAGATCAGAGAGGGCTTTTTATGGGAAGGACTTTGGCTTTTACACGGAGAGAAATGGGAACCAAGGAGAGTTCTGAGCCGAAAGAGAGACAGTCTCTAACTCAGGTTGTTACAGGATCCCTCTAATTATCGAGTTGCAAGTAGAATGTCGTGGGGCCAGCAGGAGGTTAGGAGGCGCCGTAGGGAAGCGAGGTAAGGCATGGCAGAGCCTGGGTCCGCCCTGGGGGCAGCGAGGCAGGAGCAGAGGAGGATGTATCTGAGGTCATATCTGGCAGGCTTACCAGGTGGCATGAGAGAGAGAAAGGGGTCAAGACTGACTCCAAGTTTGGGGGGCTGACCTACTAGAACAAATGAGGGCAGCATGGACGAATCTCTGGCCCAAGAAACCAGCAGACTTGGATTTAAGTCTCGGCTTTGCCATCCACTTGCTCAGTGACCTTGAGCAAATCTCTCTCGCCCCCTTCCTGCTCCTGTGAAATGCGGTCACCTTTGTCCTGGTCTCTTCCCCAAGAGTCCCTGCAGTCTGTTTGGCTTGTTTTTGTTGTTGTTTTGTGTTTGTGTTTGGCCACATGTGCGGTTTGCGGGATCTTAGTTCCCAGACCAGGGACTGAGCCCAGGCCCCCTGCAGCGGAAGCTCGGAGTCCTCAGCCCCGGCCTGCCAGGGAAGTCCCGGGACCGCGTGCAAGCTGCAGGGCCCCCGCCTCACTGCCCTGCGCGCGCCTGTCCGCAGGGAGCCGGCGGCCGCCATGGCGTCGCGGATCGGGCTGCGCATGCAGCTCATGCGGGAGCAGGCGCAGCAGGAGGAGCAGCGGGAGCGCATGCAGCAGCAGGCCGTCATGCACTACATGCAGCAGCAGCAGCAGCAGCAGCAGCTGGGGGGGCCGCCCACCACGGCCATCAACACCCCCGTCCACTTCCAGTCTCCGCCGCCCGTGCCCGGGGAGGTGCTGAAGGTGAGGCCCGGGGCTCGGGCCGGTCCCCTCCACCCCCCTGCCCCGGTCCCTCGGAGCTCCAGCCTCTTGCCTCCTCCCGCCTCTCCCAGGTGCAGTCCTACCTGGAGAACCCCACCTCCTACCACCTGCAGCAGTCCCGGGACCAGAAGGTGCGGGAGTACTTGTCTGAGACCTACGGGAACAAGTTTGCCGCCCACATCAGCCCCGCCCAGGGCTCCCCAAAGCCCCTGCCAGCCGCCTCCCCAGGCGTGCGGTCCGCACACGTGTTGTCGTCCTCAGCCGGCAACAGTGCTCCCAACAGCCCCATGGCCATGCTGCACATCGGCTCCAACCCCGAGCGGGAGGTGAGTGAGGAGCTGGCCCGTGCCTGCCACCCTCGGAGCTGGGGCCCCGTGCTGTGCTCCTGAGGCTCCCAGTCTAACGGCAGAGGCAAGGCACTGCCCTCAGGGAGCCCCGGTCTGAGGGGAGACACAGCCCTGCCCTCAGGGAGCCCCAGTCTCCCAGGAGAAACATCATCCCTAGTTCGGAAAGCTCTGCTAGGAAGAAACAAGAGACTCATACCGGAATGCCCAGCACACCTGCAAAGCCATGTCCTGACAGAAGGTATAAAGCAATCTCCCTGGGCAACTTGGCTCCCTAGGAAGAGCCCTAACCTGGGCCTTGGGGCCTGGGGAACCCGGACAGCTCATCGTCTCTCTGGGCCTGTTCCCTTATCCCCAGATGAGCGGGTGGGGTGTGGGCTCCAGGGTCCCTCAGGTCAGTGGCTGTCCAGTACCCCTTCCCCTCTGCCTTTCTCCATGTGCCTTCTCCCACAAAGAGATTTTTTTTTTCTTCCTGTTTCAGTTTGATGTCATTGACAACATTATGTGTCTGGACGATGTCCTGGGCTTCATCAATCCTGAAACTCAGATGCCCAACACGGTACTGCTGGCCAGGGCGGGGCGGGTGTGTTAGGGGGAGGGGCAGAGGCCCCCCAAGAGCCGTGACCCAGGAGAGAACTAGAGACAGGGTCCTCACCTGGGCGGAGATGGTGTCTCGCTGCAGAGATGAGAGTCACCTCCACCCAACCATGTGACGAGGGCCAGACCCGGCAGAATTTAGCATCCAGAGACATGTCCCTTAGCCTGTGTGAGTGGTGGGGCTTCAGCGGGGAGGGGTGTCTGGGGAAGGCTGCCTTAGTTAGGATGGGGACAGGGGGGCAGGCACTGGTGCTGAGGGGAGCAGTGTGGCTCCAGGAAGGCCTGGAGCAGATAAGTTCCTTTGGGATATGGGGCTCCTCTCCTCTACCTGGTAAAGAATCCACCTGCAACGCAGGAGACCTGCGTTCGATTCCTGGGCTGGGAAGATCCCCTGGAGAAGGGAAAAGCTAGCTACCCACTCCAGTATTCTGGCCTGGAGAATTCCATGGACTGTATAGCCCATGGGGTTGCAAAGAATCAGACACGACTGAGTGACTTTCCCTCCTCTACCAAGGGCTTCGCTGGCGGCTCAGAAGGTAAAGAATATGCCTGCGATGCAGAAGACCTGGGTTCCATCCCTGGGTTGTGAAAACGCCCTGGAGAAGGGAATGGCTACCCACTCCAGTATTCTTGCCTGGAGAATCCCATGGACAGAGGAGCCTGGTGGGCCACAATCCATGGGTTCCCAAAGAGTTGGACACGACTGAGCCACTCACACACACACACACACACACACCTCTACTAAGCCTGGGGCCAGCTGAGCACAGGCCTGCGCCCCTCCCTCTGAGGGGGAAGTGCTATCTGGCCTGCTTGGTCCCCTGCCTCCAGCAGCCTCTTAGCCGCATTCATGGTCCAGGCTTCCCCCACAGGTCCCGGGGTGGGTGGGAAGGGGCCAGGCTTAGAATCTAGACGCCTGTCTTTGGCTGTGACCTGGGAAGTCCCTTAACTGTTCTGAACCCCTGGGGATGGTGCCTTCTACCCACAGGTTGGTGGGCAAATTAGATAGGGCCAGACACTGGGGGCGAGTTCTGTGCAATGGGGGGCAGGTATTTACACTGAGCAGGTGAAACTGGGGCATCTCTCCCCTTTTTTTGGAGTTCCATGAACCTTAGCTGCTCACTCCCGCCCTTGGGGCCCCGGCCCTCGACACTGTGGGAAGTCAGGGAGTCAGTCCTCCACGACCGCCACCCTGGGACCAGTGCCCAGTGGCTCAGCGGGATGGGAAGCCTGCTGCTGCCAGCAGGGCCGTGGAGGGCTGGGAGCAGAGAGGGCAGGGCGCAGCGTCTGGCTCTGTCAGTGGTTCCCCCTGTACCCTGCAGGGTTCTGGGCCTGTGATTTTGCTTTTTGTGCACATGTGGTGGGAGATCTTTCCAGAGCTCAGATCTGTTCCTGTGGGGCCCCCGTTTAACCCCTCAATGGCTGCCTGTTGCCAAGCGGCAGGGTCTCTGCAAGTGGAAGCTGCCCTCCCAGGTCCCCCAGCATTGCCCACCTCACGCTCTGCGCTCCGGCAGCTCCTCCTGGCCGGCTTCTCTGCTCAGCCACCCTCAGCGTGCAGTGCCCTTCCTCACCACGCCCTCTGGAAACCTTCCAGAAACTCCAGATTAGGTGCCCCTCCCCCGGGCTTCCACAGGCCCTATCTCCCCTCCCGCTGATTCCAACAGCACTGGCTGGCTGCTCGCTGAGGGCAGGGGCCGCCTCTTCTTCAGCTCTGGACTCTGCCCGGGCTCTGACCCCAGCGCGGCCGCTGTCCTGGGAAATCGCTATTGCTGGGGCGATGGGCCCTGGGGACACCCCCCCACAGAACGGGGGCCACTCACCGAGTCTTCTTCCTCGCCTCTTCCTGCAGCTGCCCCTGTCCAGCAGTCACCTGAATGTGTACAGTGGGGACCCCCAGGTCACCGCCTCCCTGGTGGGCGTCACCAGCAGCTCCTGCCCAGCTGACCTGACGCAGAAGCGTGAACTCACAGGTACCGCCCCGCTGCCTCCCGGCGGCATGCCCCCCATCCCAGCTGGGTCTCCCCAGCGCCTCACCTCCCAGCTCTCCTCTCCTGTTCTCCAGATGCTGAGAGCCGAGCCCTGGCCAAGGAGCGGCAGAAGAAAGACAATCACAACCTCAGTGAGTCTCCCCTGCCCCTCTTCCTCCTCTCACCTGGGCTGGCTCCAAAGCTACCCTCTGATCTGCAGCTTCTAGGAAGGATTCCTTACATGAGGCCTTAAAATCCTGGCATTGGCGTGACTGGATTCAGCCTCTTCCCACCAGTCCTTGCTAGGAGGTAGGGGAGAGAGGCGCTCCAGGGAAGAGATATTCATGAAATTCCCAGAACTTCAGAGGGAATGAGTTTATCAGACTGTTTTCTTTAGGGCGTGGAGCATTCTGAGCAGTGGAGAGAGGCCTCTCCAGGCAGCTTTGTCCCCCCTTAATCATGTCTGGCCTGCCCCCAACCCCCCACCCCCACAGCCACCCTATTTGGCTGTGGGGATGGTGATTCAGTTGCTCAGTCATGTCCGACTCTTTGAGACCCCATGGCCTGCAGCACGCCAGGCTTCCCTGTCCTTCACCATCACCCAGAGCTTGCTCAAACTCATGTCCATTGAGTCAGAGATGCCATCCAACCATCTTGTCCTCTGTCGTCCCCTTCTCCTCCTGCCCTCAGTCTTTCCCAGGGTCTTTGCAATGAGTTGGCTCTTCGCCCATGTAGTGGTCACCCGTTCCTTCCCAGAAGGACTAAGGCATCCCTCCTTGGGCTGGACCCTTCTCCCCAGGTGGGGTCCTCATCTCCCTAATTGTTTCCCCTGAAATTTGTTACTTCTAGTTGAGAGGCGACGGAGGTTCAACATCAATGACCGCATCAAGGAGCTGGGCATGCTGATCCCCAAGGCCAATGACTTGTGAGTGGATTTCCTAGAGGAAAGGGAGGGGAGGGCAGCAGCTCACAGGTATTATCTGCTGGTTGCCAGGGGGGAGGGATGGGAAGAAAATCCCCTTTTGCTTCTTAAAGATCTTATCATGTTTGGGAAAAGAAGAACCTTCCATCTCCCAACTAAGAAAGGCTCAAGACAGGAAGGAGGAGTCCAGGTCCCAGAAGTGAGGGTGGGGTCAGGGGGGCTTCCTGGAGGAGGAGTCATGCTAGGAAAGTTTGCTGAGGCCACCAGACTGGTGCAGAGGTGGTCTGGGGGCAGAAGTCATGAGGGCTGAGAACAGGTGTGGGTTTTGGTGGCAGAAATGGGAGGCCTGGGGAATGAGGCTGCTCTGAATTGCCTGGTTCCTGGGATTGCAATGCAGGAGAATGGGTTCCCTCCCTGGGTCGGGAAGATCACCTGGAGAAGGGAACAGTGTTCTTGCCTGGGAAATCCCATGGACAGAGATGCCTGGCGGGCTCCAGTCCACGGGGTCGCACACTAACCCTTTCACTTGGGATTAACGAGGTGGGTGGTGGCCCCACAGTCACTTGGGAGGGCCCATTTGCAGATGGAGATTGGCCTCCTCCCTAAATAGGGGTTGGTCAGGTCTGGGGTTTGGGGCAAAGTTGGGACAGGCAACATCAACTCTGAAACCATAGCAGGGTTTTACGTCCACTCACAAAGCTCCTGGCAAATCCTTGCCCCCTCCTCTGAGCATGAGCCTCTGATTCTGCCTGGCCTGCAGGGACGTGCGCTGGAACAAGGGCACCATCCTCAAGGCCTCTGTCGACTACATCCGGAGGATGCAGAAGGACTTGCAGAAGTCCCGGGAGCTGGAGAACCATTCTCGGCGCCTGGAGATGACCAACAAGCAGCTCTGGCTCCGTATCCAGGTCTGGGCCTTGCACCTGGTCCTCTTGGGTAGCTCTGACTCCTGACCTCTGGCCTGAGTCCTGACCCCAGGGGCAGTGCTTACACTTCTGCAGTTGGAGATGGAGGGATGATCCCCATGGGGAGGGAGGACGTATCAGTCAGGATGTTACTGTTGGGTAACAAACAATCCCCAGCAACTTTAAGCAGCAGATGTCAGCTGGAGGGTCTGCTCTGCGAGACTCTCATTTTAGGATTCAGGCTGGTGGACAGGCACATCTAGAGCTGTCCCATGTCACTCTTAGGGTCCCTTCTGCTCACATTTCCTTGATCAATGCATGTGCTTGCATTGATGCATGTGCTTGCCCCCACAATGGGGGCAGGAAAGGGTAAACCTACCTCTGTGGGAGGCAGAGAGCTGGAATTACTTGGCAGGGAGTTCCCACAGTGAGCAAGAGAAAGAACAAAGGCTTGGGAAAGTCTATGCTACCACCTAGAGCCACCTAGTCCTGGCTCTGTTGCTGAAGGCCTTTTGTCTTCTTTGGGCCTGACACTGGTCACCTATATAAAGGGCGATTGGACTGCAGCTTCAAAGATTTTCTATTTCTTATGGCAGATAATACAATTCACACTGCAATCCAGCACACATAGTCAGCTCAAAGTGAAAAAAAAATCAAAGTTTCATGAAAGAACCCTCATCCTTAATAGATGCAATGCAGTCTGATAATTTCTAGTCTAGTCTAGTCTAGGCAAGTCTATTTCAATTAAAAAAAAAAAAATAGAAAGAGAGCTGGTCAAGACTCAACTGTAGTGGTTTCCCAACCCACTAATGAGTTGCGACTTGTAGCTGGAAAACACGCTGGTGAAGACTCTAGAGCTGCCCTATATTTGCTCCCAGCTGAGATATTTTGTGGTCTTGGGTGTCACAAAGGGAGGGTCAAGGGCAGCAGCGGGGGCTGGGGTGGGTGGCAGCAGGTTCCCAGGGGTGGGCGCCTCCAGCCTCTGTCTGTCCTGCCCGCAGGAGCTGGAGATGCAGGCTCGGGTGCACGGCCTGCCCACCACCTCGCCCTCCGGCATGAACATGGCCGAGCTGGCCCAGCAGGTGGTGAAGCAGGAGCTGCCCAGTGAGGAGGGCCCGGGGGAGGCCCTGCTATTGGGGGCCGAGGTCCCCGACCCCGAGCCACTGCCGGCCCTGCCCCCCCAGGCCCCGCTGCCCCCTCCAGCCCAGCCGCCCCAGCCACCGTCCCCATTCCACCACCTGGACTTCAGCCACAACCTGAGCTTTGGGGGCGGGGGCAACGAAGGGCCCCCGGGCTACCCCGAACCTCTGGGGCCAGAGCATGCCTCCCCGTTCCCCGATCTGTCCAAGAAAGATCTGGACCTCATGCTCCTAGACGACTCCCTGCTCCCGCTGGCCTCCGACCCCCTCTTCTCCACCATGTCCCCTGAGGCCTCCAAGGCCAGCAGCCGCAGGAGCAGCTTCAGCATGGAGGAGGGCGACGTGCTGTGACCTGGGCGACAGGGGCGGGCCTGGGGGCTGGGAGGGCCAGGACCACCGCCCCCCCACCCTTCAGGCGGCACTTGTGTGTGAAGGAGCCCCTGCCCGGCCTCACTCCTCCTGTTGGCACCCCCACCCCGTGTGGACATAGAGCCCGCTTGGCAGCCCGTGGATTGGAAGCCCCCCGCCCGGGGGCAGCCCTCTTCAACGGGCCGGGCAGGAATAGGCCTGCAGCCCGGCCCCTCCCAGAGATGAAATCGCGAGGGCAAGGTGAGGGGGTGCCGCAGAGGGGGACAGGGTGTGCTGGGGGTAAGAAGACATCTTACCTTCGCGCCTGGTCCCCCCACCAGTGAAGGAGGACTCGTTGGAGCCAGGGGTCCAGAAGTTCCTTCTCGGAGGCACGGACTGGTCCAGGGGTGCCCAGGCCTGCCTTTCTGGCACTCCCCCACCCACAGGTGGGGCCCCCCACCCCCCTTTGGTGCTAACAGCTCTCCTCCCGGTGGTGTGAGGGCGGGGGTGGCCAGAAGAGGGGGCGCTGGGTTCAAGCTAGAATGTGGGGTCACTGCTGGAAGAGCAGCTCCCCTCGAGGCTCCCCACTTTGTGCCTTTAGTAAACACTGTGCTTTGTACTGGCTTGTCCTGTCTCTTTGGGGGGGGGGGGGAGGGGTCTGGGGGCCAGCAGACGCCGGGGAGGAATCAACCCAATGGGCTCACAGTTCCAATGCCCCCGAAGGGGATCCGCGATGGGAGATACGGACAGAAGGGACTGAGTCCATCGCCTGGAACCCCCCATCTCCCTAGCAGGGCCCCCTCGGAAGCTAGAGATGGAGCCTCACTTAGGGGTCTTGGGTGCTGCTGGGGGCTGTGTCCCTCCCCGCGGCCACAAGGTGGCGCTGCCGCCCCGCCGGTCTCACCTGAAGCTGAGGCCTGAGTTGGCCGAGCCGGGTAACTGGGAGACCCCGTTGCTTGGAAACCAAGTCTACTGCTCCTGGGCACTGTGGGCCGAGGACGATGGGCATGTTTCTCCTGTCCCCACCCCCAGTTCTCTCCTCTCCATAGGTGGGCTGCCTGCTCTGTGGGGGCAAGGCCCAGGACAAGCTCCCTAGGTTATAAGGGGCTCTGCCCTGTGGGTTAAGGGAAAGAGGGACCCGTGTGAACTACAGTTTGGGAGGAGGTGGGACCACAGGAGGCCGGGTGGAACCAGGGCGAAGGTTCTGCTCTGGCACCCGCAGGCAGTGAGACCCCCCCAAACCCTTTCCTCTGGGCTAAAGGCTCCCTCAGCCCACAATAGTTCCCGGGTGGCCTCTGCTCCAAGATCCTGGGACTTTATGACCTCACTCAGGGTGGGGAAAATGGGCTTGGGGCAGAGAGGGGTGAGGAGGTGTGCCTCTTGAGCCCAGGGTGTCTACGGGGAGGGAGGAGAGTGTCTTTGCCAGGCTTTGCCCGTCTCTCTCTCTTGACTTCCCACAGTCTCTTCAGGCAAAGACCAAAATGGCTTCCCCCTCTTGGGGCCCTGTGAGGACAACGGGGCCTAATTAAAAAAAAAAAAAATCCCGGGTTGAAAATGGCTAAGAGGGCAATTTCCTCCTTGCAGAATGGGAGATCAAATCAACGTTGGAGCAATTAACGTGTGAGGGAGAGGTGGAAAGGGGGCCAGGCGTGTGGGTGCTGATGACGGCCAGGCCGGGGATTACTCTCAAGGTCAGATGGAGCTGTGGATGACTTTGTGAGTTGGAGCCCGCACAAGCGCCGGCACCTCCTTCCGTTCCAGGCCCCACCCCACAGCCGGGACCTGCCCACGGCCTGGGAGCCTTTCTTCTGAGGCAGGTCCTGAGCTCTGGCTTGGGGAGGCATGGGGGCTGTGGAAATCTTCCAAGGCCCTCCTTCAGGCCACTGAGGCTCTCTCCTCCCCCAATCTGTTCTCTCTTTTCACCCTGGGGACTGACTCGGGAGTAGACAGCTGCCCTCCCACTTCTTCAAGCAGCCCCTCAAGACCATGGTATCTTCACCTGCCTGCTGGCTTCCTGCCCCCAGGTTCCTTTAGCCTGGCCACCACCTGCAGCTTGGGAAGCAGGGTCTGGACGGCCCAACGGGCAGTACTGAGGGTGTGGGTAGGGGTTCTGCCCACAAGAGGGCGCTCAGAGCCAAGCGTGGGCAGTGGCCAGAAGGTGAGTGGTGTCCGCTTGCTTGTGCTTTTCAAGCTACAATCCTACCTTTGATTTCAGCAGACACAGAGTACCTCCAGAATTTCAGCAAGCCACCAGAAAGTGTTCACGTATCTGAGACTGGTCTGTGCGACCCTTAGCTAGTAGCTGGAATGGAGTCGGCCAACAGTTTCTGACTGCAGGTTATGAACATCTCTGATTAACTAAGAAGAGGATGCTGTCTTCATCCACACTCTTTACGTGGTACACAACACCTTTCCAGACATCAGGTCCACGAGGGGGGAAACTGTAAACAGGTGGAGGAAGTGAGGACTGGTGTGAAAGCAGAGATGGACCCATTGAACCCCCTCATTTCACAGAGGAAGCCCCCAGCGACTGGAGAGCAAACAAAAATGTGAAAAGGCAGTGGTGTCTGGGTAGCGCTCCAAGCCAGGTCAGGGGAGGACGAGCAGCTGCAGCTCCCGTGGGTCCTCTGTGGAGCCCCAAAGCCAAGCAGGTGCACCGGGCGAGGGTCCTGCCATCCTCCGCTCCACTCCCTCTGTCTGCCTGGCCTTCCCTGCCAGCTGCCGGCTTCCCATCTCTTGTACCGGGAGGGAGCTGGGATCTGAGGACAAGGAGCAGGACAGACATACGCATCACGCTGTACACACAGGAAGGTGGCTTTCCACCCCTGCCATCCTCGGAGCATCTCCCTACCCATTCAGACGGGAAGCCAAGAGTAGATTCTGGGCCCTGCTGAGAATGGGCGAGGGCTGGTGCTGGCTCTCGGCTCCTTAGTCCCCACCTCCTCAGCATGAGGAAGTCTTGGACTTCCCACAGCATCTCTCCTTCAAGGCCTGGCCTATCATCTGTAGAACAGGGCTGTCTGGGAAGTCAGAAGTGGAGTGAAGCCTGCGGTAGGCGGGAGGGGGGATCCTGAGTGGGGGAAGAAGATGGAGCTCAGAATGTTCTTTGGAATTTCTCTTTCCATCACCCACTGGTCCTTTAAATCAGAGGTTCTTCACTGTTTGGAGACACTGGCTTGGATGAGAGTCTGATATATACTATGGATCTTCTCTGCCCCAGCCTCCTAAAAAACGAACCCTGAATTCAACCCTCCTGTTCCCAACCCATGCCTTCCTCCCCATCTCAAAGGTTCCTTCCATGCCACCTGAAACAGCTAGAAAGAGCCCCTTCAATTCACCCGTTGCCCCTCACTTCCTGAGACCTTAGCCTCTCGGGGTCCAGCCTCCATCCACCTCTTGCGCTCCTCCAGCCTCATCTTTTTTCTTTGCTCTCTCTTTTCTGAGGGGGGCAGTGAAATTTATACAATATTTAAGCAGCCAGAGCTGAGTCCGGGAAGATATTATTAATGTAAAAGGGACGGGCTGCAAATGCTTTTGGACCTGGTTACAATTAGAGGGTGATTTTTCTAAAGGTCAATGAATTCAGATAATATCCACAGGGGGGAGAGAAATTTAATACCTTTTTAGTGAATTAATTAATTATAATATTATATCGGCTTGGGGTTCTTTTCCAGAGTGATTAAGGGAGCGATCCGTCTTCTGTGAGGTTGGGAGCGGCGCCTGCCGCCAGCGAGGACCCAGTCTCCGGGCTCAGGATGGGGGCCCTTCCTTCTCCTCTCGCTCCGGCTCTGTCCAGGGAGCTGGGGGGCTGAAGGCAGCAGGGGAGGCAGGCAGGACTGGGTCTGACCAGAGCACGTGGGGTGATTGGCAGTGCCCTGTGCCCTCAGCCCAGCCGTATTCCTGCTGCTTGCCGCTGAGCCTCACGCCATGATCTGAGAAGCTGAGGCATGGGTTACAGCCATCTTCTTTACACTTGGGAGAAACCAAGGCCCAGTGGGTTCAGAGACTGGGCCTAAACCTCACCATGGGTTAAGACAGACTGGGGTGGTGGAGCCAGCTGGAAATAACAAGAAGATTCCCCCACCTCCCACACCAGGCCTTCTGGAAAATCTCCCCTGGCCTGGGTAGTTCCCCTTTTAGAAGAAAGACGCACTTTCAGGGCATCACATGTGCCCAGGCTCTGCTTATACAATGTAAATGTCCCAGGAGTGCTGATAAGTCAAGTGACTGTGAGGCCCGCAGAGGAAATAACGAAGATTTCTGTCCCTGGAGGGACCCAAAAGCGCCCCAGGGAGAGCAGCTCCTCACCCACTTGTGCATTTATCCATGTGTTCAATCATTCAGTCACTCAACAAACATTTGGGGCATACCCACTCTTTCCCCCCCCCCCCTATCATTTTTGGGGGCATATCCACTTTGAGCCATCGTGAACAGACTGAAATAGTCCTTCTCCAGGCCATGCCTACCCCATCTTGAGCCCCAGGTGCTCATCTGACCGATGGAGGGTGGGCTGGGGAGACCTCCGTGGTCCCCTTCCACCTAGATGACAGTTCTCGCCTCCAGACTCCACCGGAGGGCAGGGCGGCTGGGAGACAGTAATTGTCCATTCCCTCAGCAAACCCCGAGCACTTCTCACAGCTGGCTCTGTGTGGGGTACCGGGGATGCCCCAGGGGGATTAGGGACAGTCCCTACTCCTTGGTAGCCAATCCCCAAACAGGTGGGGGCGAGGAGACAGACAGGTGAACAGCCAGGATGATTCAGCGAGGGGGCGACAGGAAGACAAGGGTGACATTAACCTGAATCACGAGGGACTTGGCTGACAAGCAGAAGGAGGGGGTATTCCGGGCACGAATGGAGAAGGCCACTTGCAGACCAGGCGGGCTGGGGGGCCCAGGCACTGACCGGAAGGCCGTTGCGCGAGCACAGGTTCTGGGTCCAGGGGCAGATCGCCTCGGAACCAAATGGGCCCGTGTTGAAATGCGGTCTCCGCCACGGCTTGCTGGGTTAAGGCAGGTGGAGGTCGCGAGGTGACTTGGGGGGGACTTTCTCTGTCTCCTCCCTTCAGTTAAGGGACTGCCGTGGCTACCACCCAAGGTTGTTGTGGGAATTAAAGGAATTGTCATTCAGTCGCCCAGTCGTGTCCGACTCTGCGAACCCACGGACTGCAGCCCACCCCGGAGTTTCCCCACGTTCCTTAAAAGGAATAACCGAAGGGAAACGCCAGGCACAGCATCTCGCTACCGTCTGGCTCCAGACTTAACTTCCAGGCGGCCCTTGGGGGGTGGGTGGGCCCTGGTTGTGCCCGCAATCCTGTTTCCTGCCCAGGGGGGCGCCTGGGGACCTCTTGGGGCCGGGCCGGGGGAGACCAGCGCCTCCCTTCCCGCCTCGCTGCGCCCCGCGCCCCCTCCGCCCTCCCCCCACCTCGGCCCTGGCTGCCCCCGCCCCTCCCCCACCCTCCCCCCACTTTCCGTGCGCGGCTGGCCGGGAGGGCCTTCCCATTGTACTATCTTTGGGCCCTAAATTAAAATTGATGACATCTTGAAATGAGCAGTGAGGGTAATTTTGCTTCTGAGCCGGGATGCTAATGAGGCCCCTTAATGGTGCAAACGCCGAGCTGACGGGTCGTGTGTCACGCGCGGCGGCGAGGGGGGTAATGGCCGCGGTAAGTGCCGGTAATTACACCCTGTCTCGCTGTATTTTGGCAGGCCTGGCGGGAGAGCGGGGGCTCCATCACCGCCGCCCCGGGTGCCCCCACCCACCGCGGGCCTGACAGCCGGAGACACCCGCCTCCTCCCCGCCAGAGCCCCCAACTCCATCCTCTCCCCAAACCAGGGGCCTGGGGCCCAGCCACCCCTCCAGCCCCACGCACGCCCTGTGCAGCAGCGCGCGCACACACTTCCACGACTGTGTCCCCTGCAGCCTGGGAACACACCCGCACACACGCCCGTGTTCACCCACTCCCACCCCCGACACGCCACACCCGGGGAGCACACACGGTTCCATGTACACACCCTCGTGGTGCACAGGTGTGTGCACACGAATAGTGCCCCCTCAAGTAGTGCGCATGCGCCGGGCGCCTAGGGTGCCGCGGCTCTATTCTCTGTCATCCTCCACACTCCCCCCAGTTTATGATGCTCACTCTGAGCCTGGGGAGACGAGGCAGCGCGTCCAAGGTCGCACAGCAGACCGAGGCAGAGGCAGGAGTGGAGGTCAGGTCTCACTGTGCGGTCCTGGCACCCACCACGTGTCCCCTTGAGTGTGCCTGCCTATATAGTTCTCCGCCTACGGACACATACACGCCTGTACGTGCACGTGTGTTTATCACACACAGGTCACATATAACCTCCATGCACCCAAATACAGCTATCAATGCCCTGTGTGGGCATTCACCCAGGTACTGTTGACACACAGGCGTGTGGGTGTACCTAGCACACACACACAGTTACACACATGTGTGTATGTGCTTGCATCATATACTGTTCATACTCCTCGGGCCTGTAGGCTGCCAGTCATGCAGCTGCTCCAGATCTGGCACCTCACTTTCTAATAAAGGGGAAATAAGTCCTACGTCCCTCCGGAATAGTTAGCTTTTGTCAAGGCGTAATGACAGCTACACAAAGGTGTGTGATGTGTGCTCCTGCAACACCCCCGCAGAAATACACGCTGGGTGCACACAGACATTGTACACAGGCACTCACATTCTGAACACTTGGTATCTGAGTTCTTCGAGCATGTGACATGCGGCCTTTAGACACACTTCTGCACAGACATGATCCACATGCAGTGACCACACAGGCACAGCCCTGGGGTAGACCACAGCTGCGCAGCAGTGAAACTGGAAACCCCACGGAGCCTGTGGTTTCGTGTCATGTGTATATCCTAGCCCCCCACACCCCACCCTGGGCAAATGTCTATCAACCTGCTTATGGTAGAGGGTGAAAGCATGGCCTTTGGACTTTGACTGCCTGGGTTCTTGGTCTGGGTCCATCACTTTCCTTGCTGTGTGAGATTGGGTAAGTTACTTCACCTCTCTGTGTCTTGTTTTCTGCCTCTGTAAAATGGGATGGGGGTGTTGTGAGGGCTAAATGAGTTAACAGATGTAAAGCTCTCAGTGCCTGGCACATGGACATTCCATTCACATTCCCATCAACCCCTTATTTCTTAAAGGTGGTATATTTTTACCATTGACTAGTAAACTCTTCAGAGAAGGTGATGGCACCCCACTCCCGTAGTCTTGCCTGGAAAATCCCATGGATGGAGGAGCCTGGTAGGCTGCAGTCCACGGGGTTGTGAAGAGTCAGACACGACTTAGCAACTTCACTTTCACTTTTCACTTTACTTCGTTGGAGAAGGAACTGGCACCCCATTCCAGTATTCTTGCCTGGAGAATCCCAGGGACGGGGGAGCCTGGTGGGCTGCCGTCTATGGGGTCGCACAGAGTCGGACACGACTGAAGCGACGTAGCAGCAGTAGCAGCAGTAAACTCTTAGTTCAGTTCAGTTCAGTTGCTAAGTAGTGTCCGATTCTTTGCAACCCCATGAACCCCAGTACGCCAGGCCTCCCTGTCCATCACCAACTCCCGGAGTCCACCCAAACCCATGTCCATTGTGTTAATGATGCCATCCAACCATCTCATCCTCTGTCGTCCCTTCCTCCTCCTGCCCTCAATCTTTCCCAGCATCAGGGTCTTTTCAAATGTCAGCTCTTCACATCAGGTGGCCAAAGTGTTGGAGTTTCAGCTTCAACATCAGTCCCTCCAATGAACACTCAGGACTGATCTCCTTTAGGATGGCCTGGTTGGATCTCCTTGCAGTCCAAGGGACTCTCAAGAGTCTTCTCCAACACCACAGTTCAAAAGCATCAATTCTTCTGTGTTCAGCTTTCTTTATAGTCCAACTCTCACATCCATACTTGACTGCTGGAAAAACCATAGCCTTGACTAGATGGACCTTCGTTGGCAAAGTAATGTCTCTGCTTTTTAATATGCTATCTAGGTTGGTCATAACTTTCTTTCCAGGGAGCAAGTGTCTTTTAATTTCATGGCTGCAATCACCATCCGCAGTGATTTTGGAGTCCAGAAAAATAAAATCAGCCACTGTTTCCACTGTTTCCCCATCTATTTGCCATGAAGTGATAGGACCAGATGCCATGATCTTAGTTTTCTGAATGTTGAACTTTAAGCCAACTTTTTCATTCTTCTCTTTCACTTTCATCAAGAAGCTCTTTAGTTCTTCTTCACTTTCTGCCATAAGGGTGGTGTCATCTGCATATCTGAGGCTATTGATATTTCTCCCGGCAATCTTGATTCCAGTCTGTGCTTCTTCCAGCCCAGCGTATCTCATGATGTACTCTGCATGTAAGTTAAATAAGCAGGGTGACAACATACAGCCTTGACATACTCCTTTGCTGATTTGGAACCAGTCTGTTGTTCCATGTCCAGTTCTAACTGTTGCTTCCTGACCTGTATACAGGTTTCTCAAGAGGCAGGTCAGGTGGTCTGGTATTCCCATCTCTTTCAGAATTTTCCACAGTTTATTGTGGTCCACACAGTCAAAGGCATAGTCAATAAAGCAGAAATAGATGTTTTTCTGGAACTCTCTTGCTTTTTCGATGATCCAGCAGATGTTGGCAATTTGATCTCCATTTCCTCTGCCTTTTCTAAAACCAGTTTGAACATCTGGAAGTTCACAGTTCACATATTGCTGAAGTCTGGCTTGGAGAATTTTGAGCATTATTTTACTAGTGTGTGAGATGAGTGCAATTGTGTGGTAGTTTGAGCATTCTTTGGCATTACCTTTCTTTTGGATTGGAATGAAAACTGACCTTTTCCAGTCCTGTGGCCACTGCTGAGTTTTCCAGATTTGCTGACATATTGAGTGTAGCACTTTCACAGCATCATCTTTCAGGATTTGAAATAGCTCAACTGGAATTCCATCACATCCACTAGCTTTGTTCATAGTGATGCTTCCTAAGGCCCACCTGACTTCACATTCCAGGATGTCTGGCTCTAGGTGAGTGATCACACCATCGTGATTATCTGGGTCATGAAGATCTTTTTTGTACAGTTCTTCTGTGCATTCTTGCCACCTCTTCTTAATATCTTCTGCTTCTGTTAGGTCCATACCATTTCTGTCCTTTATTGAGCCCATCTTTGCATGAAATGTTCCCTTGGTATCTCTAATTTTCTTGAAGAGATCTCTAGTCTTTCCCATTTTATTGTTTTCCTCTATTTCTTTGCATTGATCGCTGAGGAAGGCTTTCTCATCTCTCCTCGCTATTCTTTGGAACTCTGCATTTAAATGGGTATATCTTTCCTTTTCTCCTTTGCTTTTTGCTTCTCTTCTTTTCACAGCTATTTGTAAGGCCTCCTCAGACAGCCATTTTGCTTTTTTGCATTTCTTTTCCTTGGGGATGGTCTTGATCCCTGTCTCCTGTACAATGTCATGAACCTCCACCCATAGTTCATCAGGCACTCTGTCTGTCAGATCTAGTTCCTAAAATCTATTTCTCCCTTCCACTGTACAATCATAAGGGATTTGATTTAGGTCATACCTGAATGGTCTAGTGGTTTTCCCCACTTTCTTCAATTTAAGTCTGAATTTGGCAATAAAGAGTTCATGATCTGCACAGTCCACTCCCGGTCTTGTTTTTGCTGATTGTATAGAGCTTCTCTCCATCTTTGGCTGCAAAGGATATAATCAATCTGATTTCGGTGTTGATCATCTGGTGATGTCCATGTGTAGCGTCTTCTCTTGTGTTGTTGGAAGAGGGTGTTTGCTATGACCAGTGTGTTCTCTTGGCAGAATTCTGTTAGCCTTTGCCCTGCTTCATTCTGTACTCCAAGGCCAAATTTGCCTGTTACTCCAGGTGTTTCTTGACTTCCTACTTTTTCACTCCAGTCTCCTATAATGAAAAGGACATCTTTTTTGGGTGTTAGTTCTAGCAGGTCTTGTAGGTCTTCATAGAACCACTCAACTTCAGCTTCTTCAGCATTACTGGTTGGGGTATAGACTTGGATTACCATGATATTGAATGGTTTGCCTTGGAAATGAAGAGAGATCATTCTGTCATTTTTGAGATTGCATCCAAGTACTGCATTTCAGACTCTTCTGTAGACTATGATGGCTACTCCATTTCTTCTAAGGGATTCCTGCCCACAGTAGTAGATATAATGGTCATCTGAGTTAAATTCACCCATTCCAGTCCATCTTAGTTCGCTGATTCCTAGAATGTCGATGTTCACTCTTGTCATCTCCTGTTTGACCACTTCCAATTTGCCTTAATTCATGGACCTAATATTCCAGGTTCCTATGCAGTATTGCTGTTTACAGCATCGAATCTTGCTTCTATCACCAGTCCCATCCACAACTGGGTGTTGTTTTTGCTTTGGCTCCATCCCTTCATTCTTTCTGGAGTTATTTCTCACTGATCTCCAGTAGCATATTGGGCACCTACTGACCTGGGGAGTTCATCTTTCAGTGTCCTATCTTTTTGCCTTTTCGTACTGTTCATGGGGTTCTTGAGGCAAGAATACTGCAGTGGTTTGCCATTCCCTTCTCCAGTGGCACATTCTGTCAGACCTCTCCACCACGACTGGCACATGAAAGACCCCAATAAATGTGGGAACAAGGTGTGTATCAGCAACAAAGGATGCAGGTCAGGATGTGAGAGGTACCGAGGGGTGGGCAGTGCAAGGCAGAAAACAGTCCCCCCTTAAGCCTGAGGTGGTCGGGGAGGGCTGGCTGGAGGAGCAGAGCTTTGAACTGGCCCTTGAGAAGAACTGTAGCCACCATTTATTGAACACCTACTCTGTGCTGGGTCCCGCACTAAACCTTGGTATGAATTAACCCCTTGAGTCTTCTGTGACCCCCAGGAGGTGGGTACAGTCATGTCCACATTACGAATGAGGAGAAAAGGGCCCAGAGAGACTAGGTAACTTGTCCAAGGTCAGGAAGCCTTGAGGCAAGAGGAGAGAAGGGCCTGGGAATACAAGGTGGGGAGCAGCATGTGTCAGAAATAGAGCAACAGATGGGAAAACCCCCTGGGGGCTTTCCTCGACACACTGTAACAGTTTCCAGATAATGAGGGAGGGGAGAAGCATCTGGAGGGGGTTTCTGACCTAATTGCTGCTTCTCTTGCCTCTTGCAGGCACACCAGGGACCTGGTGGGGGTGGGGTGACTGGCACTGCCCAAAGATGCTGGAGCATCTTCACCTTTTCCTCCTCCCCCCACCAAGGAACAGATAGGGAAGGGGTGGGTCATCCTGAGAATCCCCTCCTTGGAGACCAGGCCTGCCTCCCTGGAAAGGGACCAGAAGGGGACCAAGGAGGGCAAGAAGGTGCAGGAAGAGGCCGTGAGGGGCAGTGAGCAAATCTCTATCCCTAGTCCTGAAGCCAGCACAGCCGCACCCCAGGGGCTGGTTCCCTTGGACTCCTCCATAAGGGATAAATGCTCACCAGGGGGACTTCTCTGGCTGTCCAGTGGTTAAAACTTTGCCTTCCAATGCAGGGGATGCCAGTTTGATCCCTGGCAGGGGAGCTAAGATCCCCCATGCCTAGCAGACAAAAACAAAACAACGCCCCCCCCCCCAAAAAAAAAAAAACCCACAATATTTTAACAAATTCAATAAGGACCTAAAAAATGGTCCACATTAAAAAAAAAAAAAAGACCTTTAAAAAAGTTAAAAAGAAATAAAGTATGCTGCATTAAAAAAAAAAAAAGGGAGGGGGTGCTTTCCAGGTAGCGCTAGTGGAAAAGAACTCTCTTGGCAATGCAGGAGACACAAGAGACATAGGTTTGATCCCTGGTTCGGGAAGATCCCCTGGAGTAGGAAGTAGCAACCACTCCAGTATTCTTGCCTGCAAAATTCCACGGACAGAGGAGCCTAGAAGGCTATAGTCCATGGGGCTGCAAAGAGTCAGACACAACTGAGCACACACATTAAAAGAAAAATGTACACCAAGGCCCCCAAGGTTCTCCCCAGATGGGCCACAATATCCCTTTTGGTCTCATGTCTATAAAAGCATCCCAGGGCCTGGCAGGCTGGTCCACTCATCATTCTTGAAGAGACCAGAGATGTATTTTACAGTGTTTGCACAGCTCTTGCCATTTGCGGTACCTTTTTTGATACCCAGCCAACGCAAGTGCTCCGTCCTCCACAAAGATCTCAATTCAGGCACTTTGGGGCTCATCTACCCTGTATCTTTGTCTCAAGTCCTCAGGCCAATGGCAGAACATGAATAAGGGGATACACCTCATCCACTAGGGCAGCTCTCTGGATAGTTGAACTAAGCCCCTGTCCCCTGCCCTCTGCAGGGTCCTCCGTCTCCCCTGATCCCAATCCACTCAACCACCTGCCCGCTGCCCTCCAATGCCTGCCCCCAGCAGCCTTTACTCCAGACAGGGAGTTGCTTTCACGCCTTTCCCTAAATTCCAGCATGCCCAGCCACACTCCCCATGTGAACCCCTGGCCCTCCACATCACCGTCTTTCATGGTACCCCCTTGCCAATGCCGGGAAGGAGCATGGCAGAAGTGGCCCCCCAGCTGTGGGTTAGCACCTCAACTCCTCCCCTTCTGGTGGTAAGAATTTGGGGAAGCCCTCCCCCTATATCATTTTTTCCCTTGTGTCAGAGGAGAGGATGGTCACAGTCCAACCCCCTAGTTTGGGGATGCCCTGGGGTGGGTGAGCACTGTCTCCCACCCACTGGGGTGGACAGCACCTGGCCCAAGATAGGCAGAGAAGGGTGTGTACATTGTGGGATCATGTCTTCTATTGTCCAAATCAGCACCATTTAAGAGTGTGGGGTGCAGGGGGGGACTTCCCTGTTGGCACAGTGGTTAAGAATCTGTCTACCAATGCAGGGGACATGGGTTTGATCCCTGATCTGGGAAGATCCCACATGCCTGTGCACCACAACTGGAGAAAGCCCATGTGCAGTGGTGAAGACCCAGAGCAACCCAAACAAACAGACAGAGAGTGGAAGGGGGTCCTGTGAGTAATGCCATCGGTGCCATCAGAGAAAAGTAGGCCTGTCTTGGGAGAAGCAGGATGTGTGGTCACTGGATCTGCAGGTGATGTTGGTCCCCTTCCTGCACACACCTCTGCTGGGATGCGCCAGGACATCTGTGTGCACCCAGCAGCCCACAGGCCTGACCACCTCTAGGCCCTCAGGAGCCAGCACAGTCTGGGGTGGAGGAGACATATCGAGAGGGTCCCAGGTTGGGGCAGACTCTCAGGAGGGAGAGGTGACTTCCCAGCTATTGGGAGTGGTTTCTGAGGCTCGACAGTAGAGAGGAAATCTGAGAGGTAGGAAGTGGGGTAGTGGACCCCAAATCCCAAATCCTCTCCTGGAGGTACCAGCAACCTCTGTTACAGAAGGTAGTGACTGTCGCCCTTATAAAGCACTGGCTTTGCAAGGCAGATACTCCTCTGGGCACTTTTCAGGCACTAGCTCACCTAATCCTCTAGGAAGCCTTGGGGGTTGGGGGTGGTACTGTTATCCCTGTTTTATGGAGGAGAAAGCTGAGACACAGAGAGGTCAAGGGTAACTCACCCAAAGTCACACAACGTAGGAAGAGCTGGGATCTGAAGCCAGGCGGCCCCTCCCTATCCTCCGAGGCCCTGCTCCTGGCTTACACAGAAGTTAAGCTGTGTCGCTGGAGGCAGATGGCTTCCTGAGGAGGGGCAAGTCCCCTTCCTTCCAGGTCCCGATTCTGCATGTCATGAAATCTGAAAATTCTGCAGGAGGCAGCTGGACTAGTAGAAAGAAGCTTGGCTCTGGAGGCAGACCCGGGTTTGAGTCTGGTTCTGTCACTTACTTGCTGTGTGAACCCCTGGTACATTGCTCACTCTCGTGGCGCCTCAGTCTCCCCGTCTGGAAAATACCTGTCCTGTTGGGTGTCAGAGACTGGCTCCCTGTCCTCTTGCCCTTCAAGCTGGGCCTGCCCTGGGCTCCCTTCACCCCAAGAAGGCTGAAATTCAGGGCTCCAGAGCCCACAGTTCTATCCTGATTCAGGATAGGGGTTTGAAAGAGGAAGACTGCAGGCTCCTGAATCTGAGATGCTCAAAATGATACAAGTTGTTATATTTAGATTATTATCATGAGAGGGCACTTGACTTCAGGTCAGGGCAGCATGAACTCGTCCAGCTGTGCCCCCTGCCCACCCCGCCACCATCAAGATGGGCTCAGAGGCTGAGCTGGGCTGGGGTCGAGGGGCACCGCCTACTATGAGCCCGTCAGGTGCCTTAGCTGGTAGGTTCTAGAAAAGGGAAGGGGGAGAGAGAGGGAGGCTGCTTCCTAATGAACAATTAGTGTCTGCTGAGTGGCTAATCATGTGGTTCTGTGTAATTAAGAAGCTAATTAGTGCTGTGTCAATTAAGGTTTAATTAGTCCCTTCTTCAGAGAAGCCCGTAAGATGCTCATGCTGGAAGCTTTTGGAATGGAATGTGGGAGTAGGGGTTGGGGAATGGATGCAAGGAGAGACCTCCGGTTGAGCCCCTCTTCCTCTTGTTGTTCTTCCTCAAGTTCTGGGATCAGTGATTTTATCGACCCCTGGCCCCACCTTCGCTGGCTCTGTCATGGAGATATGGGGGCTCCAAGAGGCTCCCCCATCACCAGGACTTTTTCCCCCCGGTGAGTGATGATGCCCCTGCACAGCTCCTTAAGGCATGGAACCCCATTCTCCACACCTGCTAAAGCTGGTAACGTCAGCTGCTCTCCCTTGAGAAAGGTGAAGAAACTGGACCCAGAGAGGTGAAGACACTTGCTCAAGGTCACACAGTCAATTAAGTGGAGGATCTGGGATTCAACCCCAGGACTGTCAGGTTCTTTTCTTCTTGCTTTTCTCTCCTCTGCCCTCTTCCTGAACATCCCACCTTCCTCTGTTTCTCAGCCAGGACCTGGCCTGGTGGCTGGGTGCAGAGCAATACTGGGTCCCCTCCTGCAGGCAGGCAGAGGCTGTAGGTAGAGCATGGTGGCGGGGGCCCAGCTGCTTGGCTGTCCACAAGGGATGGACTTGAGACCACAGTTGTCTTCAGAGCCTCACATTCAGCGAGTCGTCTTCTTACCCTCAGCTCCCAGCCAGCTGTTTCCCTGAGTCTCCCCCATCCCCTGCCACCTCATCCTACTCTCTTCCAGAGGGGTACAACTCCTAAGGTAGGCAGCCTTATTTTCTGTGGGGACCAGGGCTGACCACGGCTGCAGGCAGAAGCCGCTTTCCTTATAGTACACAGCAGCCCCCTGCCCTGTTTAAGAATTTGATCGGCTTTAGCGAGGTCAATGTATAAACCATAAAGTTCATTCATTTTAAATGTACAATGCACTGGCTTTCAGTACAGATGACCAGAGTTTTCTGATCATCACTATAATGTAATTTTAGAATATTTATATCTCCCCCAAACAGAGCCCTGTACCCATTAGTGGTCACCCCCTAATCCACCCTCCATCCCCAAACCCAGCCCTAGGCAACCACTAATCTGCTTTCTGTCTCTCCAGATATGCCAGCTTGGACATTTCATACAAATGAGGCCAGACAAGACATGGTCTTCTGCAACTGGCTTCTCTTATTTAGCATAATGTTTCCCCTTCTCTTGTTTTTACTATTTTAAATAATACTGTGATAGATATCATGAAGCACAAGATCTTCATGTATATGCTGAATAATTTCTTTAGGGTAAATTCCTAGAAGGAAAATTACTAGGACACAAGTTGAGGCATTTAGTTTGATCGACTCCCCACTCCCTCTTGCCTTCACTGATCGGAGTTGTTGGGGTCATCCTTGCCCAGGACAGTCACCTTCCTCTCGTGTCTGTACCATCCCCCTGCACCACCTCAGGTCTCTCCTTCATCTTTCTCCTTTTGGTTCCCTCGTGAGCATGACTCTGGACTCAACTTCTGGGAATGTCATTGTTGGATCCTTTCCCAAGGCTTATGGGATGAAGCCCACACTCCCTCGTGGTCTTTCAAGGTTTCTTGCAACCCCAGCCGCCTTCCTTTCTCTCTCTCCCCCTTCCTCCCTTCCTTCCTTCTTGCAAACTTCCCATAATTCAGCCAGACCAAGCTCCTCACCTGTGTGCTGCTTCCATTGGCTTTTCCTCTTAACTCCAAATTTCCCCAAACTAAACACTAGATGCTCCATGAAGCTTTCTCTAATCCCTCAACCTGAAGTGATGTCTCCAACTGCAGAGCAACACAGGAGGCAGGAGATGACATCACACACCTCCGGCCAGGCTTCCTCTGCAAAATGTGGGTGGGAGGGTGTTTCTAGGCTATGGCTGGGCAAGTGAGGTTGTGCAATCAGCCTCCTCCTCTGTGCTCAGATGGTGATGCTCAGCACTATCACCCTGGGGCCCAGAGTCTTCATTTCATTTCAACTACCTTTTCTGTGTCTTCTCTGGAAGCCAGGCCCTGGGCTAGATCTGGAGATGGGGAGGTAGTTAAAAGAAACCCATGCCTGCAGGGAGCCTATATTTTAGTGCGAGAAGAAACCAGTGAACAGGCCATTAGAAAGCAAGGTGGTGAGGGCATGGGGCTCCTGGGGACACAGGGCAGGCCTCTGGTACCACCTCCTGAGCTGGCACTAGTGGTCGTGATAGATGGGAGCTTTTGCCTCCTCCACCCCATCTCCCTACCCCAAAACAGCAAGAGCAGACAGAAGCCCCAGTGGGGGAGGTGAAGAAGAGAGATCTGGCTCCAGGAGGGGAGGAAATGAAACAGAACAGAGATAATTGTTCCCAATTGGCAACTTTTTCTAATTAGGGACCATTTATGTCCTCAAGTACCTAACTGGGGTCCTGGTAGATTCTCTAATTTGCTAGGTAATTACTGGCCAGTAATTCTACCAGGATGAAATTTGGAGAAGAAATATGCTATCACAACATCTTGGTTTTCTTTGTCCTGGTGGCTTTGCCCAGGAAACAAGCTGGATGATCCGCGCTCTCTCTTCTGCCTCTAACCCCGCATCCCTCCGTCTCTCCTGGAGGCCTGGTCCTCTGAATTCCTCCCACTGGTCTGTGTCCCTTTCCTGCTGCCTGAGCTCCAGGAGCTGGCAACCGAGTTGAAAAGCATCAGCCAACACCACAAAGATATAGGGTCATGTGTATTGTTGCCTTTGCCTCCAACCAGCTTCTGGTGACAGTGAATTACTGTATGTCAGGAACTAGGAAGGGGACACCTTTGAAATTTGAAGTGCCTTGACATCTTTGTTGAAAATAAATTGATCATATATACATGTGTCTATTCTGGACTTTCTGTTCTGTTCCATCAATTTATTTGTCCATCTGTCAATGCCATCAATTTGACCTGATTCGTGTAGATGTGTAAAATCAAGAGCATAAGTTCTTCAAATTCTTGCTCTTTTAAAAAGTTGTTTTGACCATCCTATGCCATTTGTCTCTTTTATGAATTTGAGAATCAACTTGTCAATTTCCACTTAAAAGCTTACTGGAGGGACTTCGCTGGTGGTCCAGTGGTTAAGAATCCTCCTTGCAAAGCAGAAGATGTGCGTTCCATCCCTGGTTGGGGACTAAGATCCCACATGCTGCACAGCGACTAAGCTGACACACCCCAACTAGAGAGTCCGTGTACCACAGGGAAGGCTCCTATGTGATGCCAGAAAGACCTGATGCAGCCAAATAAATAAATGTTTTTAAAAATATACTTCAATTTTGATTGAGATTGCACTGAATCTATGGATCAGTTGGTGGGGGGGATTGATGTTTTAACAATATTGAGTTTTCTGATCCATGTACGTAATCTATCTTCCATTCCTTCTATTTCTCTCAACAATGTGTTTTAATTCTTCAGTGTACCAGTCTTATACATTTTTGGTCAGATTTATCACTGAGTATTTCATAGTTATCAATGCTTCCTTCATGGCCCAGCCACCCATCCCTGGTCCAGCCGAGCATGATCAAGTTCAGGACTGCCACACACTGTCCTGCTTCAAGAGGCACCATTCACAGAGTCAGTATGAACAGTGGCCTCTGGTGTCTTTCAGTGGGAAGCAGTTCTCTGACCAGTGGGCTTCACTCAATATACCAGCAAGATGCATGTCAGCTTTTAATAGAAAGAACCACTTAAAGCCGGGGGTGGGGGGATGGGGTCTTTCCTTGGGGAAGTGGGGATGTGTCTTAAGCATTTGTTTTTCTTTTGTCTTCCCAGCAACCTTTTCCCTCCTTCTAAAACAATGTCTCTGCTTTGGGGAACTGCTCCTCTTCCTCTCCATGTGGTTCTGATGAGGCTTTTAATTACCAGAGCCCCCTCCCCAACGGGAGTAAACAGATGATCCAGACCCACCAATTAGTGCAGCCACAGTCCATGCGGCTGCAAAGAGCAGGACACGATTGATCAACTAGCACTTTCACTTTTAATGGTCGTGTTAGCTTGATTGATTCAAAGATTCAAACGCTTCTGGCAGCAGTGATCCATCCAGAGGATGGACACGGGATCCCAGAGAGCCATCCCAAGGATGAGATTCCTTTCCCCCACTGGGGTTGTTGCCTCTGGCTTCGATCTGCCCTGCTCTCTCCCCATCCACCAGAATGGAGATGTATCTGCGATGGGAGACACTGAGGCCAACACACAGGTTGTTGCAGAGCTGAGACAGAAAGGAGAGACAGAATCCTGGAGACATGGGTCCCCAGCTCCCACTGATGGCTGAAGATCTTTCTTTAATTTTTCAAATACCAGAGTGTTCCTTCCAGCTATGAGAGCCAATAAATTCCCCCCTTTTTTTTTTTTTGTTTAAGTCAATTTGCATAGGATTTCTGTCACCAGCATGGTAGACACAGAGCTCTCTGGATTCCTCTCCAGGAACGTGAGACTTTGGGGGCAAACTCTTCATTCCTCTTGCAGACCAACTAATGTCATGAAAAGGGAAGTAAATCAGAAATATGTTTTCTTATTCTTTTCCAGTTTTATCAAGAAATCATTGACATACATCACTGTATAAGTTTAACATGTATGGCATTATGGTTTGATTTATATATATTGTGAAATGATTATCATAATATGTTCAGTTAGCATCCATCGGTGTATCTTACAGTAAACAGAGAAGGAAGAAACAGTGGGAAAGGGTAATTGACTTCCAGTACCATAGATCGATTCTGTTGTCTCTGTACTTTATGTGAAAAGAATCCATAGTCTGCTCTTGTGTGTCTGGCTTGCTTCTCACTGCTGGGTTGGTTCATTCTCACTGCTGTGTAGAATTCCATCGAGTGACTACACCGCAATCTATTTCTCCATTCCACCATGAATGGACAATTGAGTTCCCTCTTGGAGACCGTTATGAATATAGTGTTTCAGCAAACACTCTAGTCCTTGGGACTTCTCTGGTGTTCCAGTGGCTAAGACTCTGTGTTTCCAATGAAGGGGGGCTGGGTTTGATCCCTGGTCATTGAACAAGACCCTACATACTGCAACTAACAGGTCACATTCCTCAACTAAAGATCCTGCATGCCACAGCTAAGACCGAATGCAGTCAAATAAACAAATCTTTTTAAAACGACTTAAATCTAAAACAAATGAACCAAAGACAAAAAGCTCACATTCTAGTCCTTGCCTTTGGGAGGATGTCTGTACCTAGATGTGTTTCATATACAACAGAAGGGAATTGCTGGGTTGTATGATTGATATAGGGCTTCCCTCGTGGCTCAATGGTAAAGAATCCTCCTGCCAATGCAGGAGACGCGGGTTTGATCCCTGGGTCAGGAAGATCCCCTGGAGAAGAAATTGGCAGTCTACTCCAGTATTCTTGTCTGGGAAATCCCATGGACAGAGGAGCCTGACAGGCTACAGTCCATGAGGTCACAAAAGAGTCAGACACGACTTAGCAACAGAACAACAATGGTTGACATATGGCCATTTTGCCAAAGAAGAGTCGATGATTTATACTCCCAGTGGTGGTGTACAAGGGTTCTAGATTCTGAAATGTGAGGTAGACAGTCTCTACCTACAGCAAAATGGGGGGTGGGGGAGCTGGTGCCTGGATGGAAAAAGCTGGACTTCTCCATCTCAGGAGTGGGTGGTGGCGGGAAGGCAGGGGCCGTCACACCCAGGAGTGGGGATGGAGGAGGAGCGTGTAGGGAGGGTGGCCACAGGAAGAGCCAGAAGGCCTTCTTTTGCTCTCTTCCCGAGCTAAGCAGGTAGAGGAGGCTGAGGTGACGCCAACAGCACTCGGCCCGAAATTCGCCTTCTATCTCTGTGAATTGTCCTCACGTTCCTTTAGACTGACGTAGAAATTGCTCAACACCTGTGATCAGCCCCTGGTGATAGAGTCTCACCCCTGGAGAGCAGGGGGAAGGATGCAGCAGACCCTGTGGTGGCCTCCCCATCAGTGGGTCCCTCCTCCCGGCCCAGCCGTGGACCAGGGGGGCATGTCCGCCAGGCCCTGCACACCCACTGATGGTGATGGGACTGCCCGTCCCCTCAGGCTTCACCAGTGAAGGGCTCTCTGGCCAACCCCTGCCTCTTAGCATCTCCACCCCTTTGCTCGAGGGTTTCCTCCAGCAGCCCAAGCAGGCAGCAAGCGCCAGAAAACTGATGCTTCTTTGGGAACAGCCTTCAACCAGTGATGGTGGGTTTGGTGTATAAATACCTCAGCTCCCTCAGAGGCAGGATTGAGCGCCAGCGACACGCAGTGGTAACCGATTTGATAACAAACCCTTTATTGGCCGCTCCCCCCTCCCGACCCCCCGCCAAGTCTCACTCCTCTTCTGATGGTTGCTGGAATCCCCTCCTGAACAAACCTACTTGCACTCGAAGCTTTGTCTAGGGCTTGTTTCTGGAGAAGTCAACCTTAGACCACATGTAACCCAATCTGGACAAAGATGTAAGTAGGCCTGTCGCAAGCTTCTGGAGATGCTTTTGCCCCTCTGGTGAAACGTTTTGGGGGAGAAGGTCTCTCTCCCCGTCTCTGCTTCTTTTTGTTCTGTGTGGATGCGGTTGTGAGCTTGCTGCCTGGGGCTGCAGTAGCCACTTTGTGATGAGGAGGGGAGACCTGGACCGCATGCTGAGGATGACAGAGCCAAAGGATGGAAGCCAGGCTCCTTGAGAGCATCTCCGAGTCTCCAGATCAACTCGGGATGACCGATTCTGCACCTTTGTTAAGGAGGTAGGGCGTGTCCTTACAGGTTAGGCCACCTTTTGCTGGCTTTTCTGCTGCTTGCAGCCAAGCTCATTGATTACTGATACAGGCCTTGAGCTGGAGGCGTTGCCGTTGGACTGGACTGCCGTTCCAGCTACCACCTTGAAGCTCCTGGTCAGCGGTACCAGAGAAGAGCTAAAAGACAGGCTTGGGGTGGAGTGGGGTGGAGGAGGGCTTGAACTCCACAGGTGGCGAGGACCTGGAGCTGAGCTCCAGGGGTCCCAGAAGCGAGAGGGACACACGGGGCAGTAGGTAGCTGGGGTCCCAAGGACAGGGGGCGGGGAGGGCAAGAACCTATTAATCTGCCCAGGGTGAGCGTTGTTATTGTTATTATTATGAAGCATCTCAAGGCTCACACTCGTCCTGGCCTGGCCAGGCCCCATTAATGGCCCCATAAATCCCAGCCATAAAGAGTAATGGGGGGAGACAAATGAGATAATTAGGAATAAATCTCACCGAGGTCTCTATTCAGCAGCGTCCCTGGAACGGGCCAATCTTCCGAGCCATTAGCTAGGCCCCTAATTAATGCCGCTGCTGGACGGAGTGGAGGCTCTGGGCGTGGGAGGGACCTGGGGCCCCGGGAGGGGCACCGCTGCACCCGCAGCCCCAGCGTGCGACCTTGGGCGCAGCCAAGGGACGCGTGCCCGCAGCCTGCCCGCCTCTGTCTCCAGGGCCTTGGGGACGCTTTGTCTGCACTGTCCCCTCTGCCTCACCATCTCTTCCCCTCCTTTTCAACATCTTACTCCATCTCTGGTCTGTCTAGCTTCAGCCTCTGCTTCCCTCCTATCAGACAGTCACCGGCTGCTACACTGAGCCAGTGTGATTTAGCAGGAATTGTGGGGGCCACTTGTAACCACCCTCCCCCATCTGTCCTTCTTTCTATGGGGCCCCCTCAACACCCCTTCCCCCAGGGCAGTCCTTGGAACAGGGAGGACCCCTTCCCCTCCGTACTGCCACTGCAGTGCTTCCTGTAGGGTGGCGCTCTCTCCTGCCCAGGGCAGGCATCTCTCTCCATGTGTATTATTACATCTGCCTCTGGGTCTTTCCTCTGCTGCTGGAGCCTGAGGCTGAGCCTCACTGTCCTCCCAGGCTTCAGATATTTGAAGGCTTTTGTCCTTTTTCTTTTTTTGGTCAAGCCTTGTACCTTAGTCCTCAGACCTGAGATCGAACTTGAACCCCCCTGACAGTGAAAGCTTGGAGTCCTAACCACTGGACCACCAAGGAATTCCCTGAAGGCCTTTGTCCTTGACTTTCCTTCTCCAGCCAGATACCCTGTGCAGCTCAAGTTTTCCAGCCTGGCATCCCCCACCCAGGAGCCTCCTCTAGCCCCACCTACAGTGACTTCTGCTGTTTTAATCTGCCACCCTGTCTCCCCCTTTTTCAGTCATAGCACTCTCATTTCTTTGGGGAACGTGCTCGTCTGGTTCTGGAGGGGCAGCCATGTAACCCACCAGAGGCCTGGCTCTTTGTGGCCCTCTGTCCCCTGACGTGGTGGGCTCATCGCCTTCCCTGGGCCCCTGAGAAAGGCCTGGCAGACACAGAACAAGAACACACCTCTCTTTCCCACCTCTGAGCCCTGCTACCTGTCTGCCTCCTGAGGGAGCCAGACTGTCACCCAGAGACCCAGAGATGGCAGGAACCATGGGGTAGAGGCCACTGCAGGGTCTGGAAAGGCAGGAAAACCGGGTGCAGGGCAAGGAAGACTGGGAGGGGGCTTTTCTCTGGAGGAGGTGGGCGGGGAGGGGATGGTCGGGCAGTGGGGGGGCTCTGGCCACAGGTCCCATTCCATGACTGTCTCCCTATCATCCGAGGAAAGCCAGAATGCAGAAAGAAGCATAAACGTGGATGTGACAGCCAGGTCTGTGATCTCTGTTCCCTCTGCTGCCCCTGTGTGTGCCCTGAGGCTCCCATCCCCACGTCTTCCCACCCCTCCTTGCATGTGCCAGCCAGTCCGGAGAGTATATGTGTACTCAATCATGTCCAACTATTTGTGACCCTATAGATCCTATAGACGGTAGCCCGCCAGGCTCCTCTGTCCATGGAGTTTCCCAGGCAAGAATACCGGAGTGGATTACCATTTCCTACTTCAGTGGATCTTCCGATCCAGGGATCGAACCCATGTCTCTTATCTCCTGCATCGGCAGGTGGGTTCTTTACCACTATACCACCTGAAAATCCTCTCCTCTTTCCTGCTGCTCAGCAACGGGGAGTATCTGAAGCAATCCTCCTGAGCCTCGGGGATCACCCCTTTGCCCCCCAGACTACCCCATCTTCCCAGGGAACTGCAGAAGTCCCCGGGGTATGACTCCAGGCAATTCAGCATCACTGATGCTGCTTCAAGGTATCTCCTCCTTGCCCTGGAGCCATGAGGGGTTCAAGACCTGAAGTCAAGTTGGCCCAGCTCTGAGTTCAAGTACAGGAAATGCCAGTTAAATGTACCAAAGAAGTGGGAGAAGCTGATGGATGCTCGGGAAGCAGAGGAGGGTGGCTGAGCACCCCTCCCTGCAGAAGCCAGCCCCTGGCCCAGCTGCTTGCTTGGTTACAGGGCAAACACACAGAGGTCATGGGAAGTCCTGGCTAGGGACAACTCAACCTGGCCTGACCACCATGTCCTCACACAAGTGTGATCATGCTTGTCTTGGATTAGACAATCCAGGGCAGGAGGGTGGCCCTCAAGAAGTCTCCTGGGCAAATGGGGGTGCTGATCTCCTGCTCCACGGGTGAAAGAAAACCAGAGAGGCAGACCACTTCCCCGGACACTGTGACTGACATTAGATTTCCAGAGCCTCATTACTGTTCCATCGTGCACACAAGAAAACTGAGGACTAAAAAGTGACAGGGCCTCTTTCCGGGGCCCACAGCAGAACCTGGCTGAGATCAGTTGGTTAGAGAGCAGAGACTGGAGGCCAACAGAGAAGGGCCACGGTGTGGATGGGAAGGGTCTAGAACCAGGGCTTGCCCTGGAAGGATGTGTGGGCAGAGCTGGGTGGGTGGGTGGCCTCTAAGATAAATGCCATTTCAGTTCAGTTCAGTTCAGTCACTCAGTTGTGTCCGACTCATGACCCCGTGGACTGCAGCACACCAGGCTTCCCTCTCCATCAGCAACTTCCAGAGCTTATTCAAATTCATGTCCATCAAGTCAGTGATGCCATCCAACCATCTCATCCTCTGTCGTCCCCTTCTCCCACCCTCAATCTTTCCCAGCATCAGGGTCTTTTCCAATGAGTCAGTTCTTTGCATCAGGTGGCCAAAGTACTGGACCTTCAGCTTCAGCATCAGTCCTTCCAATGAATACTCAGGGCTGATTTCCTTTAGGATCTACTGGTTGGATCTCCTTGCAGTCCAAGCGACTCTCAAGAGTCTTCTCCAACACCACAGTTCAAAAGCATCAATTCTTCAGCACTCAGCTTTCTTTTAACTGTCACATCCATACATGACTACTGGAAAAACCATAGCTTTGACTAGAAGGACATTTGTTGGCAAAGTATGTCTCTGCTTTTTAATATGCTGTCTATGTTGGTCATAACTTTTCTTCCAAGGAGCAAGCATCTTTTAATTTCATGGCTGTAGTCACCATCTGCAGTGATTTTGGAGCCCCCCAAAATGAAGTCACTCACTGTTTCCATTGTTTCCCCATCTATTTGCCATGAAGTTATGGCAGATGCCATGATCTGAATGCTGAGTTTTAAGCCAACTTTTTCACTCTCCTCTTTCACTTTCATCAAGAGGCTCTTTAGTTTTTCTTTGCTTTCTGCCATAAGAGTGGTGTCATCTGCATATCTGAGGTTATTGCTATTTCTCTCGGCAATCTTGATTCCAGCTTGTGCTTCATTCAGCCCCGCATTTCTCATGATGTACTCTGCATATAAGTTAAATAAGCAGGGTGACAATATACAGCCTTGACGTACTCCTTTCCCAATTTGGAACCAGTCTGTTGTTCCATGTCCAGTTCTAACTATTGCTTTTCGACCTGCATACAGATTTCTCAGGAGGCAGGTCACGTGGTCTGCTATTCCCATCTTTTTAAGAATTTTCCACAGTTTATTGTGATCCACACTGTTAAAGTCTTTGGCGTAGTTAATAAAACCAGAAGTAGATGTTTTTCTGGAACTCTCTTGCTTTTTCGATGATCCAGCAGATGTTGGCAATTTGATCTCTGGTTCCTATCCCTTTTCTAAAACCAGCTTGAACATCTGGAAGTTCACAGTTCACATACTGTTGAAGCCTGGTTTGGAGAATTCTGAGGATTACTTTGCTAGCGTGTGAGATGAGTTCAATTGTGCGGTAGTTTAAACATTCTTTGACATTGCCTTTCTTTGGGATTGGAGTGAAAACTGACTTTTTCCAGTCCTGTGGCCACTGCTGAGTTTTCCAAATTTGCTGGCCTACTGAGTGCAGCACTTTCACAGCATCATCTTTTAGGATTTGAAATAGCTCAACTGGAGTTCCATCACCTCCAATTCGTAAGATGCCATTTACCTCCCAGCAGAGTTGAGACCACCTGGGCAAGGGTGCAGAGGTGGGGAAGGCAGGGCAGGCCTGGGATGGAGGTGGAGGCAGAGGGCAGCAGACACAGAGGTCAGGCTGAACAGGGCTGGCAGTGTTGCAGGCTCTGAAACGTGCAGTGTGTGACCGCGTGTGTGTATAGGTCTGGTGTGTGTCTCTGTGTCTGTGTGTGTGGTATGTGTGTGACTTGGCGGAATGTGTGTAAATATGTGGCTGGAAGGGGAGTGTGTGTATGTGTTGTGAGTGGTATGTGTGTGACTTTGCAGAAGGCACATGAGTATGTAGCTGTAAGGAGAGGTAGAGGGGGAGAGAGAGAGAGAGAGAGAGAGTGTGTGTGTGTGTGTGTGTGTGTGTGCACACTGGGGGAGGCTGGCTAAATCCCGCCCCTGTCTTGCCCCCACCCAGCTCAGCCTCTCGGGTTTCAGCCACTGTCCTGCAGCAGGAAATCACTATTTGGACTGCAGAGGTGCCTCTTCCTGCCTCAGCCCCTGTGGAGGGGAGAGGGCCAGGGAGGGGGCCTTCCTGCCCACCTGGACCAGACCTTGAGTTGGTCAGGAGCACCCCCAACCCCGGTTCTCCCAGCCACCCTCAAGTTCCTTGAACCCCAGCCCTGGTAAGCAACTGGGTTGAGTGGGGACTGAAGAGGAGCCCTCCCACCATCGTCCATCCTCCTGGGGACGGAGAGGCAGCAGTGAGAGAAGTGGACACTCCTCACAGCCATGGAGGGTGGACGGGCACCCCTCATTGAGGTCAGCTAAGTCACAAACACATGCCCTGAGGCCCATCGATCCCACCTTCAGGACTATTCTACAGAAACAGCTCTTTTGTTCAAAAGGACATGCTCATGTACCTTGTTTATAACAGAGAAATGAATGGATGGGATTCAGCGGAGCTGGGCACCTGGATCATGGCAGCTCATCCCTGGGGAAGCTCCAGGCCCCTCTTCAATCTGCAGATAAGGAAGAGCCCCCAAGGCAAAATGGTCAAGTGATAAAAACTGCAATGTGCCGGGCGATGCTGACATTTTTGTAAATAAAAAGGAAAACGATCCAGGTAAAAGCTCGTGTATGCACAGATTAGACTCGAAATGCTTGTACTTCAAGCATACAATAGTTAAGCAAAAAAAGAAAAAACCCAAAACCTGAGACAAATGAGCAGATAAAATGAACGTTGAGGGGGGCCAAGAAGATGGGGCTTCTCTCTCAACTTTGACCTTGCTGATGGGATCCTGGGAAGGTCAGTTCCTCTCTGTGTCCTGAGTTTCCGACGTGCTCCCAGAAGACAGAAAACGGTGGTGCTGGTAAAGTAAGGCTTGAGTACATGTGTATGAGTTTGCGGTGGCGGGGGGTGGCGGGGGGAGGTGCGGGGAGGTGTGGTGCTGGGGGGCTGTCCTCCTCGACACCTTCTGTCACCTCCTCTTGCTGACGTTGCAGCCTACGCCCAAGGCCGTGGGCTGCTCCTAGCGTGGCATTCCTTCAGAGAGTTCAGATTTCATCTGGCCCTTTTCCTGCGCTCCCTCCTTTCCTTCAGAATCCGTCGGGGCCTCTCCACCCTTCGTTCCTGGAAGCAGCGCCCACCAGTTTCCTAGGAGGTCTCCATCTTTCAAGGCCTTCTTCAGCCACGTCTTCTCAGGACAATCCAAGGCTAACCACGAGATGTCCTCTCACTCACCCTGAACCCATCCTGGTTTCCCCCAGGTCCAGGACCCGGTGGAGAAGGGCTTGGTCCAGACAGCCCTCCCCACGCTCAGCCGCAGTGCTCAGGTCTTCCCTGGTCCAACCCCCAACCCCTACCCCACACCAAGGGCCCTGGACACGTGGCCTCCGAGGCTCTCACCAGTCCTGTCAGCTTTCTTTGGATCTCAGGCCCCCTGGCAATCAGGGCAATCAGGGGGGTCAACTGCAGCTGGGCCGCGTGAAACCCACGCAGGCCACAAATGCGTCCCAGTGCCGCGCTGGTTACCCCCTCCCCAGGCACGGCTCAGCCACTCACATAGGCGTCCCCCTATGCCTTGGAGCCGTCATGGCTTTGAGAAACTGGAGTCAGCAGGAGATTAATTAATCAGAACCTGAACACATCTGCTGTTAATTAATTCTATGCCAAGGGTTAACTCTTCCCTGTCTGGGCTTCTCCTTCCCTTTGGCCGGAAGAGGGAAATAAAGGTGGGGAGTGGGTGCCCCTCTTCCTTCCTTCCTTCCCTCAGGGCAAGACATAAAACAAAGGAGGGGGGGCCAGAAGCCAGGAAAGCCCTATTCATTTGGTGGGGGGGGGGGGGGGCGCAGGCGGAGGGCTGTGGGAGTGTTTGCTTTTGAGTGTCCTGGTCCATGGCTGTTACTCATGAGTCCTGAGGAAATCTGAGATGGACATACATCTTTATTTACAGCAACAAACAGAACAGACCCACCCTCCATTCCCACCCTCTCCCCTTCCAGTCTTTTCTATACCGCTCCCCCCTCCCACCCCACCCTGGGCCCAAGGCCAGCCCTGCCCTCCGGGGTCACTGTATGGGTCAGGCCCCCCCCCACCAAGACCCCAGGAGGGGGACTGGGGAGGGGTTTGGCTGAGGTCGGGTGGGGTGTGTTTCTTTTCACATTTTGCTGTCCTCGAAGCCTGGGATGGGCGGCAGGGGAGGCAGGCACAGGGGCAGTGAGAGGTAGAGAAGCGCACAGCCCCGGCGCCCCAGCCCCCCCACACGTCCCTGCCCCCTCCCCCAGCTTTCACAGTGTTCAGCAGCCCTGGCAGCTGATCCAGGAGTGGTCCCCCCCCATCGCCCCCCACCAGGTCCTGGGAGACGGGGAAGGAGGACGGGCACCCCCTCTCACCGGGCTGGGGTTCCAGGAGGGTGCAGGGCGGGTGGGAGGGGCCCAGGGGACGGGGCGGCGCCGCCTGGGGCGACGGCCAGGGACGCGGGGCGGCCTCCGGAGCGCGCAGGGGTCAGGAGGAGAAGCAGAGGCCGCAGCACTCCATGCAGATCTCCAGGCAGTCGGCCGACTCGCAGCAGGCGTCCAGGATGCCGCAGTCCAGGTCGCAGGGGAGGTCGCAGTCGGCGCACTCGCCGGAGCCGCAGCAGCAGCAGCAGAGGCACGAGTCCTCGGAGCTGCAGGAGCCGCACGTGGCGCAGTCCAGGACCAGGTTGCACAGCGTCAGGAACTCGCAGAACAGGCAGGACAGAATGCAGTGGACGCAGCAGTCTGCGGGCGAGAGGGCCGGGGGCTCACTCGGTGAGGAAGGACGCGCGCGCCACCCGCCCCGGGCACCGGGAAATGGGGACCCACCTTCCAGGTGACCCCGAGGCACAGGGAAGTCACAGGAAGCGAGGGCCGGAAACCCGGCAGCCTGGATCCCGAGTCCCTGCTTCCGAGGGACCGACTCCCTCGGTCGTTTATCTATTTCATGAGCATACCCAGGATGGGTATGTTCCAGACCCTGTGCTAAGGGTTGTGCAGGAATTAAACTCATTTGAACTTGTAACAAATCCTTGAGGCGGAGCTGTGTCAACCCCTCGCTACACATGAAGAAACGGAGGCTCGGAGAAGTCTCTTCAAAAGGGATCCAGGGACTTCCCTGGTGGTCCAGTGGTCAGGCTCTCCAGAGAACCTGCCAATGCAGGGGATATCGGTTGGATCCCTGGTTCAGGAAGATCCCACATGCTGCGGAGCAACTAAGCCCATGGACCACAACTACTGAGCTTGTGCCCTAGAGCCTGGGAACCACAGCTACTGAGCTCAAGTGCCTTAGAGCCCAGGCTTCGCAACAAGAGAAGCAATGAGAAGCCTGCACATCGTCACTAGAGAGCAGCCCCTGCTCCCTCAACTAGAGAAAGCCCGAGCACAGCAATGAAGACCCAGGGCAGACAAAAGTGAAATAAATTAATAATCTATGCAGAATCCTTCCACTCTGCTCAGCTCTTGCCCAGTGACAGCGTCCTCACTGGTCTCCCCACTTCCTGCCTTTGGCCACCCCTGCATTTACACAGAGGCCAGAGGACCCTTGAAAGACTTCTGTTGGATTCCATCTCTCCCGCCCTCAGAATCCTCTAGTGGCTTCCACTTCCCTGGGAGGAAAAGCCCAGAGTGCTCAGTGGCCCCCATCACTCCGCCGTGGCCACACTGGCTGCTCCCCGTCCTCCAGGCACTGCCCCCTTGTTCTCTCAGTGCTCTGGCCCCAGAAACCTGCTCCGCTCACTCCATCTCCCCTCCTTCTTTACCCAATTTTCTCCCCTCGGTGAAGCCTTCCTCGAGCATCCTCTTCAATACTGCAAGCTGCCCGCCCAACCCCAGCACCCCCAGCCCCTCACGCAGGCCTGTTCTGCCTCCCTGCCTAGGACTCATCACCTCACATGGCTTACACAGCTCTGCCACCTACTAGAACACCAGCATGAAAAGGGCAGGCGTCCAGCACTGGCACGCTGCGGGTGCTGAGTAAATAAATACACGGGGAGGGAATTAATGCATGCTCCCGCCCTTGGGCATCCAGCTGGACATGGCGGTGCTGGCTCAGCAGCCCAGGCTCTGAACCGCTCAGCGTGTGGCCAGGGTGCCTGGCTGGCACACCTCCCAGGGGCCAGGCCACGGGCTGTGTCCAGGTCCCCTGACCAGGAGGGCCCCTGGCACAGGCTGCTGGTCCGGTGG
Source organism: Dama dama (assembly GCF_033118175.1). Classification (NCBI taxonomy): domain Eukaryota; kingdom Metazoa; phylum Chordata; class Mammalia; order Artiodactyla; family Cervidae; genus Dama; species Dama dama. Next base: position 17,865,176 of record NC_083687.1, on the reverse strand, counting down.
GGGTCTCACCCTGCCACGGAGGCTCTGATGCCCTCACCCCGGTCCTGTGTACAGGGAATCTTTTTCGACCCCATGGACTGTAGCCTGCCAGGTTCCTCTGTCCATGGGATTCTCCAGGCAAGAGTACTGGAGTGGGTTGCCATGCCCTCCTCCAGGGGCTCCTGCCTACCCAGGGATCGAACCCATGTCTCTTAGGTCTCCTGCGTTGGCAGGTGGGTTCTTCACCACTAGCACCATCTGGAAGCCCCACAAGGAGTCTCACCTCCCACCACTCCTCCCCTGGAACTTCATCAACTAGCCGCAGGAGCCAGTTCTCACCTCCGCGCTAAGGCACCATGGCTGGATCCTCCTACTGGTACTTTAAGGCTTGCTTGGACACCTCCAGAGCCTTCCCATACTCCCCTCCCCAGCTTTCAGGGCTGGTGTGGGTATCCCCGTGTTCACTTTATCACTCCTCATTTATCGTATCGCAGAGTGAGATGACCTGTTTGTGTCTCTCATGAAAGCTTTATGAAACCATGGCCTGGGTACCCCGCACGCAGCACAGTGCCTGGCTCACAGGTCATGCCCTGTTCACTTTGTTTCATTTTAAAACATATTTATTTATTTATTTGGCTGTGCTGGGTCTTATTTGTGGTATTCCCCGACCAGGAATCAAATCCAGGCCCCTTGTATTGGGAGCATGGAGTCTTAGCCACTGGACCACAAAGGAATGCCTCCCTGTTCATTTTAACTGCATGAATATCCCCTTCATAAATAAGGCTCTTGGGCATAATCTGCTCTGGGGGGGAAGGGTGAAAGTTATGAATATGTCGTGTGCAAAGGTGTACACTGAATTCTGTACACTGAATTCAGGTGTACACTGAATTCTGTCTGCAGAGGGCCAGCCAGAGTCTCCCAACATGGAGAGAAATTACTCAAAAGTTCTGGGGTGAAGGTCAAGCATCACTGGGTTACCAGCAACTGTCACCCTTGCTGAACTCACGCCTGTGGGGTGGGGGACCTGACTGCCCAGGGCAGCCCCCCAGAGGACTCTGTGAAACAGGAACAATGGTGGGTGTATCCAGGTGTTCTGACCTCCCACTGCACTTTGCACCCCCCACCCTCCTCCCAATTAAGCATCTGATGCTGCATCATTTTCTTCTGCTAGGTTTTGTACTCTCACTAGGCAAATGGCCCATTCCTCAAGGAAAATTTCTGTTTCCAGAAATGGGGTGGCTTTGGTTGGACCAGCCCAGATGGCTCCATTCCCTGCTACAGCCACTCTGAAAGAGGAGCGATGAGAAGGGGTGGTCTTGAGAGCTCAGATGTGCCTCACTTTATCCAAAAAGTGTCCTCTGCAAGGTTCTCCGCTTTAAGAGTCTTGCATCAGATTCCCTGGAGAGCTTGTTAAAACCTAGACTCCAGGGCCCCACCCAGAGGTTTGGATGTGGAGGGCCTGGTCTGGGGATAGCACGCCGTGCTTCTAAGCAGCCTGGTGAAGATGCTGCAGCCGTTCCCCGCATCAGACTTGTGGAGGCTTCTCCCTGGGGGAGGCGGAGTGGGGTGCTTACCTTCCTGGGCCTGGAGGGGAATCTGGGAGGCAGCGGACTTGGTGCTGCCCTTGCTCTTCTTGCTGCCCTGGCTGGCAAGAGATGGGTGCGTCTGCAACTTCCGGTGGGCCTTGGGGCCACCCAGGGCACCATTCCCCGTCCGCCTGGTGCCGCCCAGCTCCGAGGGGTGGCCAGAGCCATTCGCCACTAGTGGGGTGCAGTCCAAGGGGTTCCCCTGGGGCTGGCCTAGAGAGATGATGAGAAAAGGGCGATGGAGGAGGAGGTGGGGGATGAGGTGGTCGGCACAGTCTCCCAGGGCTCTGCTTGACTCCTGCCGGCTTCGTTCCTAGATATACCCCAGGTTACCTATCTGATCTGAATTTTTGCAGACGAGGAGACGGAGGCCCAGAGAGCAGAACTGACTTGCCCAGAGGCAGCATGGAATAGCCTCCCCGAGTGGAGCCTGGCCCCTGACTTCCAGGTCAGGGGTCATTCGAGAACAGACAGAGGTGTGGGTAAGGGGAGAAGCGCAGGGGCCTGCACCTCACCTTCTTAGCCCACGCGAAATCCACTCTCCTGCTCTTGGGGGTCCGGGGATTTTGGCGAGAGTGGTGGCAGAGAGGGGCAGAGGGGCAGCAGGGAAGTAGTTAACTGTCACCTCGGCCCCTGCCAAGCCCCCAGCTGCTTCTGCCCTTTGAGTGCTGGGTGATTCATTGGAAACATCTGTTTGGAGATGAACGCCTGGCCCTGGAATCCAGGGGGCTCTTCACAGCAGCACCCCCACCTCCTGCTCCTTCCGCCCACAGCTCCCCTGCCCCCGCTGGAAGAAAGTTTGCTGAGCGGCCCTAGGTGTCCGGGTGGGGAGTGGGAGAGGGAAGAGGGAGGCCAGCAGGGAGACCTCGGAAGCCAGGAACCTGGGTCCCTATCCCAGACTGAGGGACTGAACCAGCTTTATCAGTGGGATGTGGGGAAAATGGCCCCGGAGAGCATGCCAGCACCTGGTTCCTTCCCTCACCTCACTCAGGTTTGCCCACTTGGATGGCATGGTTCTGTCCCCAAAAGATGAAGGCGGGTGTGTGTGCATGTGTGTGTGTGTGTGTGTCTGTGTGTCAGGGCAGGAGTCTGAGAAGGGGTCACAAGAGTTCGAGGACCCCTCTGATCAGGGCCTCTGACTCCTGGGCAGGACGCTCCGGCCCTGAGGACCCTCAGTAAATGTGTAAATCTGGGGCGTTTCCTTCTCTCTGGCCCTGGGGTCTGGATCCCTAGGTCCCTCCAGGCCAAACCTCCGGGTCTGGGTTGTGGCAGGAGATGTCCGGGGAGGGGGGGCGGTGGGGGGTGTTGGAAGCTGAGGGAGCAGAAGGGGGCCTCAGTGATTCCTCTGACTGGGGGGCTGGGCCTTCTAGTGACGGTGTGAGCACTTTGCCGGGCACCCACTGCATGCCGGCACTGCTCGGAGCACTTGGGGTGCAAACTCTTCTCTGTATTGCTATGGGGCAGTATCCTTTTACAGATGAGGAAACTGAGTCCCAGAGATGTATAGAAACTTGTTCAAGGTCACACAGGTAAGGGTCAGAGGTAGGGTCAGCCTGGAGGCTAAAAGGTGGGATTCTAAGGGCGGACGGGCGAGGAGGGGGGCAGAAGTTGGGAGACAAAGGGCTGAGGAATGAATTGCTACTACCACAACCATCACTACTCTGGTAATTAGTAGCCAATGTGTTTTGAGCTGTGACGAGGTGCCAGACAGTGCTGAGTCCTATGTGTAGTAATTTCATTAAGCATCAAACAGAATTGCTGTTACTAGCCCATGTTATAGATGAAAAAACCAAGGCCTAGAGAGGGTAAAACTTGCCAGAGCTTCCACAGCTAGGCAGTGGAGTGGGAAGGAGATGGAGATTGGGAGAAAGGAGCTGAGAACAGACTGGGGCTGGGGCGGGGGGCGGGTCAGGGAAAGGATGGGAGACAGAGCCACTCCAGGAGCCTTTGGCCCTGAGCTGGTGCCTGCATCTGGGTAAACAGGGGTAAGGCCATGGGAAGTGGCCAGGCCTGAATCATCCTGCCCCCACCTCTGGGCTCCATGGGGGGGTGGGGGGATGACTGAGCTGAGTCCTTGGCCAGCTTCGGTGCCCTCTGCCCTGCTGCCTAAACACAGGCACAGTGACCAGGCGGGGGTATGTGGTGAGCTGAGGGCCCCGGGAGATTTGGGCGGACACAGAGCTCGCCTGTGGCCATGGCCGTGGGGGCTGAGTCACAGAGCAAACACCCAGGACCCATGGACACAGGAGCGTCTGTCCCATCCAGGCCCTCTCCTCCGTGGCCACGGCGTTTACCTCTTTCTCTGGGTCCTGCTGGTGGGTGTGTCTCGAGGGCAGAGTGCTAGCAGGATTTAGTAACCCCGACTTCCAGGGTGTCCAGCTTACCCCAAATGCCCTGCCTGAAAGCGGCTCCACAACTCTGCCATGCCAGCAGGGCAGCCAGGCATAGGACAGAGCCCTGGGCCAGGAGACCTGAGCTGCCCAGTCTGTGTCCAGAGTGAGGGAGCCTCAGTTTCCTCATCTGTAAAATGGGCTTGGCAAGAGCTATCCGGCTACCTCACTACAGGCTGATTTAGAGAGCCCGAGAGCTCATACAGGGATAGAAAGTTTAGAAGTACCAATGTGTCCCATAGATTTTGCCGATCTTACTGGCAATTACAAAATGATTTTGGAAGCCCCTTCCCCTGCTTCTGAGGGTGATGGTGGCGAATTCTCCCCCTCCAGGACCTCCTCGGAGACACAGAGTCAAGCCCAGGAACACAGCTGAGTTTTGCTCCTTTCTACCCAGAGCAACTGGAAGAGTCTCTCCTGCCATTTTGCTCTTGACACCCTGAAAGCTGGGCTGCCTCTGGCTCTGGTTCCCTGCCCCCAAGCCCCAGCCCTCTTCCGTAGACTGTACGCGCTCTCATCCTGAACCACACTGCCTGCAGCCTGTCCACACGCATTCTGAGCTAATTTTATCTGAATCATTTTGTGGATAGAAATGATGTGGATGTCCTCCTCCTAGACAGCAGGGACAGTGACAATGTCTTACACCCTTTCATTGCCCACACCTCAAGGTCCTGGCCCACTGCTAGGCTCCCATGGGCATCTAAAGCCCATCTGTATTGGATTCCCTAGAGTGATCCCCGCCCATTGCCACCCCAAACCACGGACCCCTAGGACTCACGTGTCACAGCTTCTATGGGGACATCGAGGTCAGTGCTGTCCAGGGCCTGGGGGGCCCCAGGGTCATTGCCTTGGGTCATGGAGGGTGCCGCTGCTTCCTCCAGGGAGCCCTCCTCAAGCGCTGCCTCCGCGGGGTGAGCAGATCCTGTCACTACCTCCAGCCCAGGAAGGAGTGATGGGGTCTGGGCTAGAAAAAAGCAGGTGACTGAGGGACATCTTCCTGGTGCCCTCCGGCTGGCCCAGCCCTGGTCCCCTCCCCGCAGCCCAGAATGCCCTAAGCCCTCATTCTTGGTCTCTGTACCAGCTACCCAGCTCTTACCCTATCTGGTAACGATGCCAGCCTCTAAAATAGAAAGTTCTCAAACCACAGCCCGTGAGCGAGCAAGGGTGTGTGCACATGTGTGTGTGTGTGTGTGTGTGTGTGTGGTCAGGGAGGGGGCCAGAGATGCACAGTACAAAGGAAAGTGAGGGAAGGAGGCAGAGACACAGTGCAGGAGAGAACAGACGGTCAGCGATGGGGAGATAGGAACAGGCATCCAGAGTGACGTGGAGAGAGAAAGAATCAGAAGGATGTGAAAGGTAGAAGTGAAGAGAGACAGTGCATCAGAACTCGAGAGACCAGGCACGTAGACGCCCAGTGACAGACAGCCCAGGACAGGCAGCAGCTGAGAGCAAGTCAGCGATGGAGAGAAAGATAAAGATGGGGCCAGAGGCAGAGGCGATGGAGAGGGAGCAAGATACAGATGGAGAAACGGTGAGAAACCAGGGCAGAGAGAGAGGACGAGAGCACGAGAAAGAGTCGGAGAAGCCTGGGGTGAGGCGGAGGAGCTCCAGGCAGGAAGAGAGACAGGGAGACGGCCCAAGAGGGCTGGAAGAGGCGGCCGGCAGCCACATGTAATTACAGTGAGTGGCTCGGTCCCTTTGTCCAGGGTGGGCGGAAGGCAGACATGGAGCCACCTTCAAACCCACAGTTCCTAAGGCAGCAGGATCAGGGCCGGCTGGGCCCAGGGGAGGAAAGTTCTGGGGGCTGGGAGGTGGCGCAGGGAGGCAGAAAGGTGACCGGGCATGGGAAAGCCTGCGGGTGGACAGGAGAAGGTGAGGTCTGGGGTCACCAGGCCAGAGGCCGAGGAGGGGCAATGACGGGGTGCAGCCTGGGCCTCCCATCAGCCCCCAGGCTGTTCACTGGGAATGACAGGGGCACCCCAAGAGGGTGCCCCTTCCCCCAAGCCTTGATGGGGGCAGGGGAGATGGAAACGGAGACCGAAGGGCTCAGGGAGAGGAGAGCCACACAGGGAGCCACAGAGAGAGACGACGAGAAAGGCCGATGAAATCCAGACAGTAAGAGTCAGCGCCCACCCGTCCACACCACGTAGAGATCACGAGACACACCCGCAGGGACAGAGACACAGGCCAGTCTCAGAGACAGCAGCGGAGCCGACCTCAGAGCACAGATGGCCTTAGAGCACGGGGTCCTTCTCTGAGCTGTCTCCAAATGAGGGCAGGGGAGGATGGGGCGGGAAAATATAAGAGGGAGCAATTCAGGTTGGGCACGTAGGTCTAGGGGGTGGGAGCATCTGGAGGGGAGGGGACGATCCAGGGGCTCAGAGACCCCTGGACGATCCTTGTTCCAAAGACTCTGGTCCCCCACGGCCAGGGGGTGGAGGCTCCAGGGGCCCCATGGAGGCTGCAGAGACAGCAGCAGGCGTGCTCCAACCTGCCCGGGGAAACCACCTGCCCTGCCTGGAGCTGGGAGCTGGGACAGGGAGGAGGGAGCACTGGGGCTCCAGCCACCCCTGAAGGGTGGCAGTCATGTGCTGGGAACCTCTCCGGGTGCCCAGGGAGGCAGGGGGTGGGTTCCTCCAGCCCCATCCATTCCTTAAGCTCCTCTCACCACCTGGCTAATAGGAGGACTGGTGGCTTTTGGAAGATCGCAAGGCTGGGACTAGGGGGAGCAGGGGAGCAGAGACGACCCCCAAGGAGGAGTCAGGCTGCCCGCCTCAAGGTGGAGCCTGATCTACAGTGGTGCAGAGGGGACGCTGGAGGCCAAGACCGAGCTGAGAGGGAGGCTCACAGCTTGAGTTCTAATTCCCAGGAAGGGAGGGGGCTGCCCAACTCCAGCCTCTGGCCCCAGAGGCGTCCTGCCAGAGCCCGGAAGTGGGAGTGCTGACCCTCCCAGGCACTGGAATGACAGAGGCCCGAGCCAGGAGCTGGAACACCCAAGCCCTGGTTTTTACCGGATACCAGCTTGGGCAAGTTACTAGGACTTAGGTCACCTTGCATGAAAAGGGGACAAACATGCTTGTCCCTCGGGGTTTCAAAGAGTAAATGGAACCCCCAGCAGTACCTGGCACGCAGGGGGCCACTCCCAGACGCTTCCACCGCCCATCCCCTGCCCGACCTCACTCCTCTCCCTTCCTTCCTTTCCTCCTTCCTTCCTGTGCTGTTTGGTGTGACAGTGACGACGCACCTCCCAATACGTCAAGCACTGGGTGGACCACAGTGAGAAAGACCAGGTCACTGACCCAGGAGTTCTCTGCTGGGATGGGGGTGGGTGACAGTCACACACACTGAAGGGCAAGGGTCACAGCAGGGTCACACAAGGGTCACAGCACACACTTGTGTGCAAGTCTAGGCAGCTTCTTGGAGAAGGCAATGCCCATATCAGGTCTTGAATAATCAATCAGTCAGCAAAGAAGGGGAAAGGACATTTTGAGACCAGCAGCAGACCCCAGCGTGAACAGCTGCGGTGTGAACGAGGGAAGATAGAGTAATTGCGTGGCGGGCCTTGTGGTCACGTCCCAGGCTTTCTCCTGAGGTCACCAGGGCACACACAGGTGACACTGTTACTCTTGGAGTGGAAGGAGTCGAGCCTGCAGCTCTCTTGGGCCCCCAGGGTTGGAGAGGGAGGAAATTGAGAAAGCAGGATTAGGAGACCGGTCCCCACCCCAGCCCTCCTCCCCGACATGTCGACTGCCACTCTCTGGGCAGTCTCTCCTCACAGTCACCTACAGGGCTGGTGACCTTGAATCTGGTGGGAACAGGAAATTACAGAGAGCCCAGATGAGGTCCTGAGGAGGCCCCTCCTGCAGGAAGCCTGCCATTCTGGGGTGAGCATCAGACCTTGGAAGGAAACCAGGGAGGAAAGTAAATCCAGTCCAGTTATCTTGACCTGGAAACACAGACAGACAGACCTCTTGGAGCCAAAGGGCAGCAGAGGGGACCCAGCAGACGCTGGAGGAGAAACACTGAGGGCAGAAGAGGAACCTGTGCAGAGGGCGCAGAGATGGGGAGCAGGCTGAGGAGGAACAAGAAGAGGCGGGGAGACTTTGTCTGCTGGTGACAGATGGCCTGGGGGCTGCGATGCCAAGATGCTGGACCAAGAAACAGCTCTCGCTGCAAGCACATGGAGCAGCAAAGCCAGATAAGAGGTGGGGCCCGTGGGGCCAACCATCAAGAGGCCGAAAGACCCTAGTTTTCCTTCTTGGGACCTGGAGATCCCTGCTCGGCCCCAGAGGGGAGAATGTCTCTGAGGAGAAACTTCTGTAGGGTGGGGAGGCCAGCAAAGGCCACTGGGTGGACAAACAAGTTGGGCATGAAGCTGTCCAGGGTGGGGGTGGTGTGAGAATCCTTGGTTGGGGTTCCACCCTCCCTGGAGGTGCCATCTACTCACCCAGAGGTACATCTGCCCCATCTGATCAAACAGCCACTTTTTTCTAATGTGCACTGGGGGTGCACATTAGGAAATGGCAACCCACTCCAGTATTCTTGCCTGGAGAATTCCATGGCCAGAGGAGCCTGACAGGCTGTACTCCATGGGGTTGCAAAGAGTCAGACACAACTGAGTGACTATCACTCACTCACTCCAGTGATTAGGACTCTGCACCTCCCACATGCCTCGAGATGCAGCCAAAATAATAATAATAATAGATTAAAAATAAGATAATTGTATACTGGGAGCCAGCCATGCGGTAGGCATCTCTGAGCAGAAGCCCCAGTCCTACACCTCTCTCAAGAGTCTCCATCTCCAAGGGGGAAATGCAGAAAGGCAAGGGCCCCTATGCCTCGACATACTCTCATCCTTGGCACAGAAATGCCCTGAGTCCTGGAAAGACAGCCCAGGAAGAGGGTGGAAAGGTCACGTTTAAATCCCTAAGCCCGAGAGGGAAGTGGAAAGACTCGAGGTTCAGCTGGACACTGTGCGCTCCCTTTGCTTGCCATTCCTGGACCAAGAAGGAGTTGGGGGGACCTCTTCCACGTGAGATGGGTTCAGCCCAGGCCTGGAAAGTGCCCACAGGACCCACGTCCTCGAGCTCCCACACCTGCTGCCTCCAGCCGAGCCCGCTCCCCTGGGACCTCTCCCCTTGGAGCTCCAACTGTCTCTGCAGAGACGGCTGGGATCTGATTTGCTCAAAGAACAGTGACTGGAGACCTTCATCCCAGTCCCTCCTTGACCTGGTATTCAAGGTCTCAGTCTACATCTTCAACCTAATCGATGGACAAGATCCTGTGTTCCAGGTCGACTGACCTCTCCGTGGTCTCAGGCCACCACTGGGACTTCTGCCCAATCCACCCAGGTTTCTATTGTCCCTCTGGATCAGAAGGTGCTACCCTTCCCCTCTCCCCAAATCCAGTCACCCTTCCCGACCCAGCTGGAGGTTCACCTCTTCCTCCAGAAAGACTTCCCTGACCCTCGAGCCAACAGTCCCTCCTCGGAGTGGCCACTTCCTGAGGATTCAGCACTCAGAGCGTCCTGCTGCAAACTGGAACTGGGAGTGAAGCGTGGGTCCTCAACCGGACTGCAGCCCTCCCCAGCTCACTCCCCTGGGGCGATGTCAGTGTCATTTTTGCACCCCCAGTGGCACTTAGCAAATGTCTGATGGTGAGGACTGAGTTCTGGAGTCTAGAATGCCCCAGGTTGGGAGGAGGCGAGAGAACCAGAAGGTGAGAATTAGGGTTGGCGCCTGGCACCCAGACAGTAAGAACGTGGACTTGCTTGATACACACATGGGACACAGGCCCAGGCCACCAGGCGAAGGACTGGAGACGGCCTGAGCTGACCGGTTAGGCTGGGTCCGGTTGGTTTTATTTTAGGTCTAAAAGCTCCAATTCCCCAGGAAATTCACTTCAGAACCAAGAGCAGGAATGTGACGCCCCAGTGCTGGACAGAAATTTGCTGTGGGTTAGGGAGCCAGGCTCCTGGGGCTCTCAGGGCTGGAGGGGGAGGAGGCCACTGGGGGAGCCAAGGGTGTGGGGGCTTGGCCACCCGCCCCCGACCAGAGCTGCCCTGGTCCCCTTGCACCCCGGTTTGCATCCTGGGCGGCCGAGGGAGGGGCTGACTTGAGGTTCTGCCTGCAGGGCCCCCCGGGGTAGCACCGTGGCCTGGCTGTTCTGTCAGCGCTCAGCAGGGAGCGTGGGGGATTCTGGTCTCGGATTCAGGCGTCTGTGGGGTTTTGGCTGGGTCTCCTGCGGTTTGGGCTTCCTGGGCAGCAGGCTCAATCTCCCAAGGCGGCAGAGCCAGGCCTTCTCGTGTTATGAAAGCCACATTGTCTGGCCCTGCCCAGGCTGGGGAGGGGGCTTGCTGGGGCTCGGGCCTCAAGTTACAGCCCAGGACTTAGCCCTCCCAGTGGCCCACCCTGGCCCTTGTCCCGGCTCTAGGCTCCAGCACATTCAGCCCCTCCTCCCCTCTGCTGGGGCGGGAATGGGTCACACAGGAGAGAGGGTCTTGGAAGGAGGGAGTGGAGGAGGGAACAGAGAAGATGGATAAGCCGGGGTAGAAGGCAGGGGAGGCGGGAGAGACGTGGAGAAGCAGGAGGCCAAGAGAGAAGGAGCAAGAGACAGAAAGAGCCTTCCCAGGCCCCTGCCCTGAGCTCTACCCCCAGGCTCCGGGAGCCCTGTTCCTGAAGGAGTTTATACCCCAGAAGTCCCTACTCCAGGGCCCCCACATTTAGGGGGGCAGTCTGAGGGCTGGCGGGATCCAGAGCAGACACATTGGTTTCATGTATGTGTGGGCCCCTGGCCAGCCGTCTGCCACTTGCCCTCCCACCACTTTAGAGGCCCCCGCCCCCCCACCTCCACAGCCCTGGGTCTCCAAAGGGCCAGAGTCCACACCAGGTAGCCTTGGGCCTTTCCAAATGGGTAGACCAGTTCCTGTGGGTGGATGTGGAGACTGAGGCCAGAGAGGGGAAGAAACTTGTCCAAGGCCACGCAGGGAGTTCATGTCAGAGGTCCAGGATGAGACCTCCATTATTTGGAGACTCAAAGAGGGGAGAAAGGGCAAATGGGGCTGGGTGAGAGGAAGGCAGAAGATCAGACTAACCTAGAACTGGGATTAAAGGCATGACATCCGGGCTTGTCCTCCTGTCCACCACCCTTCCGCCTTCCCCAACAAACCCCAGATGTCCCTGACTTCTCCCTGTCCCTGCTATCCACTGGGAGCCTCAGCGCACATGTGTATGGTGAGAAGGTGGACACAGAGCCACATCACCAAGACTCCCCACGGCCCCTGCCCCCTTCCCAGGCCTCCTTAGGGAGTCACAAACCCTGGGAGGGGGGAGGATCCTGCAGGAATAATCCTAGGGAGGTTACAGATCCTGTGTTTGCGGGAGGGGACAGTTCACTTGAGTGGTGGGCACTTGGTTGGGGTGAGTGCCTGAAAGAGAGAACGGGAGAGAGAGAAGGAGAGGGGTGAGGGAGAGAGAAACTCTGCGTGTGTGTGCGTGCCTGTGTGTGTCTGTGTGTGCAAGCAGGGTAGGAGTGGCAGGGGCTGGCCAGGCCCGGGTGGGGAGGAAGGCGAGCAAGACGAGATGGCAAGCAGGGGAGGGGCGATCCTGCAGCCGCTTGCTGTGGACAAAAGTTTTCGGGAAGCGCTAGGCTCCGGCTAGGGTGGGGGAAGGGAAGTAGAGAAAGACTCAGACACCCCCCACCTCCGCCTGAGGCCCCCATAAATATTTACACACTGGGCAGAAACGGTTGGGACACAAACCCCAGACGGACAGACAGACACTGCGGTGTCTGTGTGTCTGGTGTTGGGAGTGGGGAAAGTTGGAGCCAACTTGGCGCGGCCGCCGCCTCCGTTCGGGCCCTGCCCCCAACGTCCCAGCCCTCCACTCTCCTTGGACCGGGTCCCCGCGTCCCAGATTTCTCGCCCCCACCTCCACTCAAGCTCCCCCGAACAGTCTCCCCACTTCTCAAAGAGGAGGGGGGAGAATTACCAGCCACCCTCCCCCAGCCGCCTACCCCTCGCTCCCGTCCGGTCTTGTTCTGCATCCCTGGTTCCTACCTGGGCCCCGGGCTGCGCTGGGGGCTCCATGGGGCGCGTCGCAGTGAGGGGCGGGCTGGCCACTCACCTGGGACATCGGCCCGGGACCTGCGAGAAACGGGGCTCAGCGGATGGGGCGGAAGGTCCGCGCGCGCGCGCCGGGGAAGAGGGGGCCGGGGCAGGGGGCGATCCCCCGGCAGCCGCGCGCCCACCCTCCTCCCGGCTGGGTCCGGGACTGACTTACTCTAGGGAGCCGCGCGCCGCTCTCTCGCCTCGCGGGGATCACCGCGCGGGGCCTGCCATGCGCACCGGCCGCGGGCGCCCCAGCCCAGGGGCCACTCGGCTTCTCCGCGCCCCTCCCCTCTCACTCGCTCCTTTCTCGCATTTCGGCGCCAGCGCGCGCCTCTCGCCTCCTCTCCCTGCAGCCCCCTCGCTCCTCCCCGGCTCGCCTCGCCTCTTCCCTCCCCTCCTCTCCCGCCCACCCTCTCTCCGCCCCCTCCTCGCCTTCCCAGGCGCCCCCCGCCCCCACCACGTCCCTTCCCCCGCGCCCGGCTAGGCGCTGCCTGGGCCGGACACGTCTGTCCGCGGGGCGCCGCGGCCGGAGCCCCCACAGGAAGCCGGCTCCACGCGTTTCCTCCGCGCTCTCGGAGCTGGGCCCCAGTCTCCCCAAATCTCCGCCCCCCTCCCAGGCCCAGCTCCCCGGGAGGCTTGCAAAGGGGGCCGCGAGTTACCCTTCGCCTACGCTAAACTCTGCAGAAGTTTTGGAAAAAGCAAAAGAACCAGAGAGAGAGAAAAACCACGGTGATCACAGCTACCTCGTGCCAATTGTCTGAATATTTGTGGCCCCCAAATCTCGTTGTCCCAAAGGTGGGAGTGATCGAGTTTCCCAGGCACGCTTCGCCCACTCCCTCGGTCCCCGCCCGCGGTCCTAAGCTGTGGCACAGACCGGGTGCCCACCCCGCCAGAAGCTATCGCTTCGGGAAATCCGGTTGGTGACATTCGAGCCTCCCGTGTCCCAAGAGCAGCCCTCAGCATCACTGATTCCCCCACCCCCACAAGCCGCACGTGGGAATTTGGGTCAGAAACCCGGCTTTGGAGGCAAAGAGAGGTTCTGGAGTTCAGCCCTTCATTTGGCTCCACACTGAAATCCGAGGCCTTCCACATTGCGGGGTGCTTGGGAAAGAGGAGAGAGAGCCCCTCGGGGATGGGGGGGGGGGTAGGGGGGGGGGAGGGGCAGCCGGGCGACCCGTTTGGAATGGAGTTGGATCCCTCTTCAGGGCTGGGGTAGGAAGGAGCTGCGACCAGACAGTCGTGATGGGGGTGGGGTGGGGGTGGGGGGGTAGTTCAGGGACCCTAGCTTGGCACCCGGTCCCCGAGGAAGGGGGAGGCGTGGAGCCCGCGGCCCATCGGGTGAGGGTTGGGCGGGCCCGGAGACGATCAGGTGGGGCCGCCCGCTGGGTTGATGGCGTCTGGGCCACGCTAGACCGAGGACGCCTGGGAGCCGCGTCTGGGCTCCCCACCACGAGGGCCGGTGAGCAATTAGGGAGGCGGCGGCGGCGCCAGGCCAGTTCTCCCGGTTCCGCCTTCCAAGCCCGGGCTTGAAGCCGGGGCTGGGACGCGGGGCCGAGCTAGGGACCCAGAGCCTCTTCTCGACGTCCCCCAGCACCCCCGGCAGCCGCTACTTACGATGCTCAAAGGTCTTCGTGGCGCCGTCGCAGCCAGGACCACTGTGGCCCCCAGGTCTCTCGCCGCCAAGAGGCAGCGTCCCCGCGATGAGCCCAGGTGGCTCCGGCCGGAAGTGGGGGTCCCCCGGGTGGGGAGGAAGGGGTCCCACTCCCGGGGCCGGGCTGCCTGCTGCGGAGCCCGGCCTGGAGCCCCGGGAGCCAGCCCGGATCAGGCTGCTGTCTGGAAGTTCTGGGGAGCGGGGCGGATTCCCCTTTCCTGGCAAAGGCTGAGTCACCGGGACGCACCCGCGGGGCTTGGCGACTGCAGCATTCTTACCGGTTTACCTGGGCCCCGGAGCTTGGCCTCATCCGCCTCCAAGACTGGAAGTGGAAGGACAGAAGCGGGGGGTGGACATTGTCTCCCGGACAGCCTCCACTGTCTCTCTCCTCTCCTGCATGTGCGGCCCCTCCCTAACCTCAGACCCCAGCCCGGAAACATTAACGCCCCCGCCACCCCCACCCTGCTTCTCAGTCTCTATCCCCAGCCCCTAAACTCTGGATCCGCCCAGTCTCCCAGCCTCTCTGAAATCACCTGCTTGAGATCAGGAATCCTCTGACTCTGGCCCAGCACCAAGTAATGTGTCTGGTTTGTTGGAAATGTAAAAACAGGCTTTGAATTTAATCCGACATACTGATTATACAGGTGTGCTCAGTGTGTGAAAATTCAGCAAGCTGAACATTTATAGTGCAGGCACTTTTTAAAATATATATGAGTATTATACTTGAACAAAAAGTTGGGAAAATGAAAACAAAAACACCAGCTAATTAAAATCGGCCTTCCAGGACAAGACACAGTATGGCGTGATGACCAGGTGGTGGGCCTTGGCATGGGACTCCAGCTCCAGACCTCAATTCCACCATCTAGCTGTTTTTTTGGGAAGTCCGGTTACCTCTCGGAACCTCAGGAGGAATGCATTGGGACCCTCCATGTGGACCCTTAATAGTTTCAGTGCTATCCAGGGTCAGGACTAGGATGAGGTAACTGGGAGACTCTGCTGGGGTGCGAAATTTAGGAAGATGCCAATATAAAAAGCGTTGTAATTCAATATTAAAAAGCAAATCGGCAAATTACAGCCCTGCCAGCTAGCTGCCTATTTTTATAAATAGTTTTATTGGAACCAGTACTGAGATTAAAGTGGAACAAGTGAGATGGGATCATGAAAGTTCAGGTTTAGGTCCTGTCTTCATTTAAAATGTTGGCATTTTGTTCATTATAGATTTTTTGCATTAATTTCAATTTTTAGATATATTGCAGGAAAATATTGTTTTATGTTAATTACCAAGGTTTTTTTTTTTTTTTTTTTTTTTTTGCTGCTCCCTTAAAGTTTCACACCTGAACCTCACTCACTCTAGGCCTTGCACACCTCACCCTCATCCTTGGCCAACTATTGTCTCCTCCCGAAGGACCTGACTGGGGCCCCAGAGTAAATGAGTAGAGGCTGAAGATGGTTCCACCACCTCCAGCCCCCACTTCACAACACCAAGTGGGCTCTTCAGACAAGCCCAGACCTAGCTTTCCTGGGGCCCAACAATCAGTTCAGAGTCAAATGCAAAGTGCTCACAATGGCCTTCAGGCTCCCAGAGCTGGGCTCCACTTGCCTTCACTTTCATCTCCCCCCACTCATTTCTTTCCAGCCTTGCTGCTTCCTGAGGTTGTTTTCTCAACTTGTGTCCTGTGCTTGCCTCAGGGCCTTTGCACTTGCTCCCCCTTCTGCCCAGAGTGTGCTTCCCCTAGCTATTCACTTGGCCCCCTTCCTCGTCTCCTCTACTTAGGTCATCTTCGCAGAGAGGCCATCCCAGACCCCTTGCTCTCTGTTCCCTCCCATCACTTTATTATTCTTTATAAACCTTTCACCTATTTTCCTATTTATGTACTTGCTTGTTGACTAGTAGAATGAAAGCTCCAGGGGAGAGGGGACTTTGCTTTGTCTTCTAGGGTACTCCCTAGAACTGGGTGGGACACAGGTAGCTCCATGTGTATTTCCAGTTTCGCAGATGGGAAAACAAGGGGCCAGAGAGAGGGAAAGGGGCTAATGCAAGTCACACAGTGAGTTGGTGGTAAAAGCTTACCAAGTGCCAGGTTTCCCGACTCCCAACTCAGTGCTTTTTCCTGCCTCCCGGGGCTCTTCCTCACCCCCTTACCCCCACAGCCCTCCAGACAGTGAACGGTGACAGTCATGCTGCACAGCTCTCCTGTCGGCTCCTTTCCACACAATGTGATTACAGAGCCTGGCCTGGCTCCAGCCCCCGGCGTCCACCCCTCCCCAGTGTCCCGCAGGCATGCACGGCTCTTCCCGGCTTCCTGTCGCTGGCACGGGACCAGTCGGTGGCTGGGCTGGGTTCCGCAGCTGGACCACAGCTGTGGTCTCCGTGCCCTGGAGAGTGGGGGATGAGCCACTGTGGCGCAACCTCCCTGCAGAGGGCTTGCGTCCAAGGGGGAGTGCTGGTGTGTCATGGGGGGAGGGCTGGATAGGAACTGAGTGCCCTGACGGATCGCTGTCCTTGATGAGCAGCATGGAGAATGGGGCTCACACCTCCCGCTCCTTTCTGGAGGACATGGCATGTGAAAGTGGGAGGGGAGCTCTGGGTCCCAGGCCTGCTTCTGTTCCTCTCTTTATTCTTGGTGATCAGGAGACAGTGGTTCAGTACACACGAGTTAGATATATTCTGTATGCCAGCCCCTTGCTGGATGGTTCTAGATTTGTTGCTTCCTTTAATACCCACACAGTCTGGACAGCTATTATCCCTATTTTACAGATGAAGAAACCAAGGCACAGTGAGGTGAAATGACTTGCCCCTGGCCACACAACTAGTATGGAGTGGAACTGGGACTTGTACCACATTTCTTTTTTTATTTTTTAGCCATGCCACGTGGTATGTAGGATCTTAGTTGCCCAACCAAGGACTGAACTGCCCCCTGCATTGGAAGTGTGGAGTCTTACCTACTGGACCACCAGGGAAGTTCCTTGAACCACATTTCTGAAGCCCAATGCAGTGATCATTCTGATCCCTGACAGGGTCTTTACCACAGAGGGAGAACTCTGATTTTCTTTGAAGGTGTCCCCCACCTCCAAGCTGGCTACCAGAGATGGAGGCATGGCCCTGCTCCTCTCCTCTGAAGCATTGGTGATTGACAGCCTAGAAAGAGTGGGGCTTGGTTTGGTGTCACGGAGACCCAATTTGCATCTTGCCTCAGTCCCTTCTACCTAGTTCTGTGATTTGGGACAAGTCATTTGAATTATTTGAGCTTCCAGTTCTGTTGTGTGAACCCAAGAGGACTGTTGCCATCCACAACTGGGGAGAAATTAAATAACCACCTGGTACAACATCACAGGCTTCAGTAAATGCCCGGCACTGTGATCCTGGACATTCATCCCCAAAACGAGGGGAGCCTCACAGGGCACCTGTGTGTCCGTCGTTCTGAGTTTTGTTTCATGAGTCTTGTTTCTGAGTCTTGTTTCAAACCCTTATATGGTGCTTACTATGTGACAGGCACAGATCACAGCACTTTGCATGAATGAACCAGTTTAATAGTCACAACATTAAATATCAATTTATATTAAATACCAGTATTTCACTCATATCACAGGTGAAGAGACAGAAGCACAGGAGGTTAAGTAACTTGCTTGAGCCCCACAGCCTTCTCTTCAGCTCCATCTTTCCTGGGGGAGTGGGAGGGGCCTCAAGTCATCACCGATCCTCTTGTTGCTCAGTCGCCAAGTCATGTCTGACTCTTTGTGATACCATGGACTGCAGCATGCCAGGCTTTCCTGTCCACTATCTCCTGGTGTTTGCTCAGATTCATGTCCACTGAGCTGGTGATGCTGTCTAACCATTTCATCCTCTGCCACTCCCTTCTCCTTTTGCTTTCAATCTTTCCCAGCCTCAGGATCTTTTCTAATGAGTCAGCTCTTTGCATCAGGTGGCCACTGGAGCTTCAACTTCAGCATCAACCCTTCCAGTGAGTATTCAGGGTTGATTTCCTTTAGGATTGACTCTCCTTGCAGTCCAAGAGTCTTCTCCAGCACCAGGGGGACTTAGGTTATCACTGATCCTCTACTCCTGGATAAATCTTCTTCATCCCCTGGTAAGTTAAATAACTCTGAGCTGCGTTCAGTTCAGTTCAGTCGCTCATTCATATCCGACTCTTTGTGACCCCATGGACTGCAGCATGCCAAGCCTCCCTGTTCATCACCAACTCCCGGAGTAAGCTGCTGTTAATCATGTATAAACATCTTCATGCACAGGCCTCCAAACTACTTTTTTCTTAGTAATTCAACTTTATAACAATACAAGTAAACCTGTTAAAATTTTCTGGGCAATGCCAGCATTTGGATTAAAGTAAAAAAGACTATTTTTTAGAGCAGATTTAGGTTCACAGCAAAATTGAGTGGAAGTATAGTGAGTTCCTGTATATCTGACTAGGCTGTATATTGTCCCTCTATTTATTTAACTTCTATGCAGAGTACATCGTGTGAAATGCCTGGCTGGATGAATCACAAGATGGAATCAAGATTGCTGAGAGAAATGTCAACAACCTCAGATATGCAAATGGTACCACTCTAATGGAAGAAAGTGAAGAGGAACTAAAGAACCTCTTGATGAGGGTGAAGGAGGAGAGTGAAAAAACTGGCCTAAAAGTTAAAATTCAAAAAGCTAAGATCATGGCATCTGGTCCCACCACTTCATGGCAAATAGAAGGGAGAAGAGTGGAAGCAGTGACAAATTTTATTTTCTTGGGCTCTAAAATCACTGTGGACAATGACTGCAGCCGTGATGTTAAAAGATGCTTGCTCCTTGGAAGGAAAGCTGTGACAAACCTAGACAGTGTGTTAAAAAGCAGAGACATCAAAAGGTCCACAGAGTCAAAGCTATGGTTTTTCTAGTAGTCATGTATGGATGTGAAAATTGGACCATAAAAAGGCTGATTGCCGAATTTGAAAGGTGATGCTTTCAAATTGTGGTCCTAGAGAAGACTCTTGAGAGCCCCTTGGACAGCAAGGAGTTCAAACCAGTCAATCCTAAAGGAAATCAATTCTGAATGTTCATTGGAAGTACTGATGCTGAAGTTGAATCTCCAATACTTTGGCCACCTGATGTGAAGAGCCGACTCACTGCAAAAGACCCTGATGCTGGGAAAGATTGAAGGCAAGAGGAGAAGGGGGCGGGTAGCAGCGGATGAGATAGCTAGACAGCATCACCGACTCAATGGACACGAGTTTGAGCAAACTCCAGGAGACAGCGAAGGACAGGGAAGCCTGGTGTGCTGCAGTCCATGGGGTCACAAAGAGTCAGACATGGCTGAGCAACAACATATATCCTCTGTCCCCGCCACACGCACAGCCTCCCCCACTGTCCACAACCCACCCCAGATGCTACATTTTTTTATCAGCCGATGAATCTACATCGTCACAACGTTATCACTCAGAGCTCATAGTTAACACCAGGGTTCATCCTTGGCAGTGTACATTCTGTAGGTTTTGACAAACATAACGACATGTATCTACCACTGGAGTATCATACAGAGTATTTTCACTTCCCTTAAAATCCTCTGAGCTCCACTTATTCATGCTTCCCTCCCCTAACCCCTGACAACCATTCATCTTTTAACTGTCTCCATCATTTTACCTTTTCCAGAATGTAGTGTAGTTAGAATCATACATTATGTAGCCTTTCGGATTGGCTTCTTTCATTTAATAATATATACTTAATGTTCCTCCAGGTCTTTTCTTGCCTCGATAGCCCATTTCTTTTTTTCACTGAATAATATTCCATTGTCTGAATATAGCACAGTCTCTTTATCCATTTTTTTAAAACTGAAGGGCATCTTGGTTCCTTAGAAGTGTTGGGAATTATGAATAAAGCTGCTCTAAACATCTGTGTGCAGGGTTCTTTGTGGACATAAGTTTCCAACTCGTTTGGGTAAATTCCTAGCAGCATGATTACTGGATCATATGGTAAGAGTGTTTAATTTTCTAGGAACCCTCCAAACTCTCTTTCACGGTGGCTGTACCACTTTGCATTTCTATCAGCAGTGAGAATTCCTGCGCTCTACATCTTTAGCAGTATGTGGAGATGTCAGTGTTTTGCAGTCTCGTTATTCTGATAGGTGTGTAGTGGTATCCCATTGTTACTTTAAATTGCATTTCCCTAATGACATATGAAGTTGAGCATCTTTTCATATGCTTGTTTGCATATATATGTCATCTTCCGTGTCTGTTCAGATCTTTTGTTCATTTTTAAATGAGGTGGTACATTTTTTTAATTGTTGAATTCTTTAGAGTTCTTTGTGTATTTTGGGTGAGTCCTTTATCGGATATGTGTTTTGCAAATATTTTCTCCCAGTTTATGGCTTGTCTATCCTTTCTCTTGAAAGTATTTTTCACAGAGCAGAAGTTTTAAATTTTAAGTCCAGTTTATCAATGATTTCTTTCACCTATTGTGTCTTTTGTATTATATCTAAAGAGTCATTGCCAATCTTGAGGTCATCTAATTTTCCCTTAAGTAATCTTCTGGGAGTTAATAGTTTTGTGTTTACATTTAGGCCTGTGATCCATTCTGAGTTAATTTTTGTGAGGACTGTAAGGTCTGTGTCTAGATTCTTTTTATTTTATCTTTTGTATGTGGATGTCCAATTGTTCCAACACCATTTGTTGAAAAGAGTGTCTTTGCTCTATTGTGTTGCTCTTTTGTCAAAGATCAGTTGTCTGTATTTATATGAGTATATTTCTGTGATTTCGATTTTGTTCCAATAATCTATTTGTCTATTCTTTTGCCAATACCACACTGTTTTGATTATTGTAGCTTTATAGTGAGTCTTAATATTGGATAATGCCAGTTCTCCAACTTTGTTTTTCTTCAGTAATGTGTTTGTTACTCAGAGTCTTTTGTCCCTCCACACACAAACCATTTTCTAATGACTTTATGAAGATACAGTTCACAAACCATACAATTTACCCATTTAAATTGTACAATTTAATGGGTTTGGGTATATTACATTTTTCATTATTTTAAATTGTGGTAAGACATTTATAATATACTTTTTCCCACTTTAAAAATTTTCAGTTTACTATTCAGTGGCATGAATTACATTCAAAATGTTGTGTAGGCATCACCACTATCTAATTCCAAATCTTTTTCATTATTCCAAGTAGCATTTTGGAACTACTAAGCAGTAACTCCCTAGTTTGTTCAGGTGTCCCTGACAAAGTACCAAAAACCAGATGGCTTAAGACAATAGCAATTTATTATATGATAAATTGTATATTGTTTTCAAGATTCACCCATGTTGCAGAATGTATCAGAACTTAATTTCTTTTTATGGTTGAATAATGTTCTGTTATATGGATATGTCACATATTTTACCCATTCATGTTTTGTTGGAAACTTGAGTTGTTTCCATCTTTTGGCTGCTATGAATTATGCTGCAGTGAACATTGGTGTTCAAGCCCTGCTTCTTCTAAAGTGTTTGGACAGCATGCCAATACCAAGTTTTTAAAATTGCCCATCAAGCAAGTTTTTAAAATTGCCTCATATGTGTCATTTACTTGTAAATTATATGCCTGGGCTATTTTGTTAATACGTAATGTACATAATAAATATGCTTCAAAGTGAAAAAGTGAGACAAAGAGTAAATATGAATAAATCCAATATAAATAGAAGTAAAAATAAGTAAGTGTTTCTTCCTGAATCCCATCTTGGAGACAGGGAGGTCCCACTCTACCTGAAGGAATATACGTGATTGACAGACGGCCTTGCCTTCACTTCCTGATTATTTTTAGGATCCCATATTTCTTTGGCAAGCTGATGAAAGTTATGAGCAGTCTCCAAAATACTTCCCTCAAATACTCATAGCATTTCCAATGCAAGTTTGGGAGATTCATGGACTGAGGCTGCAGAAGTGCCCACTCCAAGTGCCACTCTGCTGCTGCCACTCGAGAAGTCACCTGCGGAAGCAGAAAATGCTGCTTCTCCCTTCCTTGTTCCTCCCCACCTCTCACTGGTTCCTCCCATTCACAGAACCTAACTGGAGCTTGGGAAATGTAGTTGCAGGCTTCTAGCACCTGCAGAAGGGAGGGCATGAAGCTGGGAGCCGACAGGCAGAGCACCAACCAGTCACAGCAGCCACACAGACCCCATTAGAAATAGATCCACGTGGACTACTGCATTTTCTGTCTCCCCTCTCCTGGGACACCCTCCTTGAAGACGAGTGCTGTTTGTCCACCACACTTTCTCCAGCACCTGGAATCACGTAACTGAGTCAGTGCTCAATAAAGCTGTTCTCCTGGACTGATAGAGACAGAGTGTTCTCTGCTTTCAACAGACAAAGGAACTAAGGTCCAGAAAGTCATGACTTGCCCAAAGGGCCCCAGCAGCCATGACAAGCCTGTCTGGCAAGTCTCAGGAAGGTTTTGGAAGAGGACGGGGCTGACTTGGCAGCTACCCGCGCCCCACTCCCCGCCACGCCTCTCGGGCTGGCTGCCTGCAGCAAGCTGTGAGCCGAGATGTGGATGTAGCTCTTTCATGTCTGCATGTGCTCTAGGAGCTGGAGCCAAGAAGGGCTGACTCAGCCGTGACCTCCTCAGGGCTGAGAACTTCCTTCTGCCCCAGGAAACAGGGCATCCTGGTGCCTCTGCCCAAAGGGCCAGGCTGGAGGTTGGGGAGTCTAGTCAATGGAGGCAGGGGCTAGAAGAGGCAGGCGGGGACCCTGCACCAGCCCCTCGCTCCTCTGTCCCCCAGGGTGCAGCGCTTCATCACACAGACCCTGATACACTGACATATTTTACTAATGTGCTAAAAATGGTGACCATATTTCCCAAACCAAAATCGTGGTACACATGGTTAGACACATGTGAATTTCTTTATGAGGACAAAGGGAGACAGTGATCGAAATAGGGTCTATCTCAGGGTTTCTTGGTCTTGGCACTTGTGACAAAAATTTTAGGACTGAGTGATTCCTTTGTTGGGGGGCTGTCCTGGGCATTGTATGATGTTTCCCAGCATCCCTGACCTCTACCCACTAGATGCCAGGATCTCCAAGTTGTGACAACTGAAAATATCTCCAGATATTGCCAAGTGTCCCTGGGGCAAGGTAGGGGGGAAGCACTCCAGTTAATAGCACTGGTATATCCCTGTAACTCAGGATGTATCTCTACACTAAATATGACTAGTGGGCAGGAGATGGTGCCCAGTCTGGTGGAAATATAGTCCTGCCCCTCAAGGAGAGATGAGCAATCCTAGCTCTAGTCTGAGGGAAGAGACAGATCGTGACCTTGGGGAATTTCTGGAATAGTGGAGAAGATTGGACAGCCCCTGGATAAACTGGAAAACATGGTGGCAAGAGCATTGAACTTTGGGGACTTTCCTGGTGGTGCAGTGGTTAAGACTTCACCTTCCAATGCAGGAGGCGTGGATTTGGTCCCTAGTTGGGGAGCTAAGGGATTTTTTTAATGCCTCACAGCCAAAAAGCCAAAACATGAATAGGAAGCAATATTATAACAAATTTAATAAAGACTTTTAAAATGGTTCACATCAAAAATCTTTAAAAAACAAAAAAGAGCATTGAAACGTGGAGCCAGAATACAGAATTAAAATCCTGGCTTCACCATTTATACAACAAGTTACCTCTTTGTGCCTTAGTTACCTTATCTGTAAGATGGGGATAATGTTGGTACTACCTATCTTGTAGAGTTCTATTAAGTTAAATATGATGACAGATTTTAGTTTTTGAAAGTTTTAGATTTCTGGAAAAGTTGAGAAGCTAGTGTAGAATTCCCAGTTTTCTCTGTTATTAACATTTATTATAAGTAATGACCCAATACTGATACATTATTATTAACTAAAACCCATGGTTTATTCAGACTTCCTTAGCTTTTCCCTAAGGTCTTTTTTCTATTCCAGGATCCCATTTAGGACTCCTCATCACATTTACTTGTCATGGCTCCTTAGGCTCCTCTTGGCTGTGACAGCTTTTCAGACTTTTCTGTCTTTGATGACCTTGAGAGTTTTGAGGAGTATTAGTCAGGTACTGGCTTCCCAGGTGTTGCTAGTGGTAGAGAACCCGCCTACCAATGCAGGAGACATGAGAGATGCGGGATTGATCCCTGAGTCAGGAGGATCCCCTGGAGGAGGGCATGGCAACCCACTCCAATAATTCTTGTTTGGAGCATCCCATGGACAGAGGAGCCTGGTGGGCTACAACCTGTAAGTTCGCAAAGAGTTGGACACCCCTGAAACAACTTAGCACGCATGCACAGTCAAGTACTAGTCCTGCAAGGTGTCCCTTTATTGGAATTTTTATATAATTTTTAAAAATTTTATTTATTTATTTATTTATTTTTGGCTGTGCTGGGTCTTCGTTGCAGTGCGCTGGGTTTTCTCTAGTTGTGAAGAGCAGGGGCTACTCTCTAGCTGTGTTCTGTGGGTTTCCCATTGTGATGGCTTCTCTTGCTGTTGAGCACTGGCTCTAGGGTGTGCAGGTTTCAGCTCGGTGGCTCCCGGGCTCCAGAGCACAGGCTCAAGAGTTGCAGTGCACAGGCTTAGTTGCTCTGAGGCATGTGGAATCTTCCTGGATCAGGGATCAGATCCATGTCCCCTGCATTGGCAGGCAGATTCTTTGTCACTGGACCACCAGGGAAGTCCCGCTTTATTGATATTTGTCTTTTCTCATAATTGGACTGGGTTTATAGATTTGGGGAGCGGAGAAGTCACAGGGGTAAAGCAAGCTTTTCACCATATTGTCTCAATAGTATATCCTATCAGCGTGACTTCCAACTGTGGATGTTGACCTTGATCACCTGGTTGAGATGGTATTTGTCAGGTTTCTCTGCTGTGAACTGATCCCCACAACCTCTCTTGGCTGTGCTCTTGGAAAGAAAGTGGTTGTGCACAGACCAGTTCTTCATGAGTGGGGAGCCTCATAATGAATTTGTGAAGATTGAATAAATGCAGAAATGTAGAGTTGGCCAGAAAGTTCATTTGGGTTTTTTGGTATAATCTTATGGAAAAACTCGAACAAACCTTTTGACCAAGCCAATATATTCTTAGAACAGTGCCTGGCATGTGGTAACTCTTCCGAATGATTTGCTATTATGATGACAATGGGGAGATCCTCTGAAGAAGAGATTGGACATTCCCTACACAGAAAACATAACCAGGAAAGCTTATAAGACAGTATGCTGTGTTAGGCAGAATAAAGACATTCCCCACTCTACCAAAGATGTTGCAGGGATTTATGAATATGTTGTCTTATGTGGCAGGAAGGACTTTGCAGTTGTGATAAAGGGTGTGGACCTTGAAATGGGGAGATTACCTTAGAATTATCCAGGGGCCAATCGCCAGGCTCCTCTGTCTGCCAGGCAAGAATACTGGCATGGGTAGCCATTCCCTTCTCGAGGGGATCTTCCTGGCCCAGGGATCAAACCCAGGTCTCCAGCATTGCAGGCAGATTCTTTACTGTCGGAGTCACCAGAGAAACCCTAATGTAATCACACAAACTCTTAAAACTGGAGACGCTTTCCTGGCTGAAGGTATGGAGAGAAGGCACATAATGTCAGTGACTTTCGACACCCATGGCAAAGGGTCAGAGAGATGGCAGCACTAGCACTTGACACACATAAGCCGGCTTTGGAAGCCGGAGGAAGGGCCTCCAGGCCCCAGGAAGACACACAGCTCTGCCAATGGCTGGAGTTTAGCCCCATGAGACCTGTGTTGGATCTCTTATCTATAGAACCATGAGGTGATACATCTGCAGTGTTAAAAGCCTCTGGCGTTGGTTAAGGCAGCAGTGGGAAACTAATACGTGTGCTGACAAGCATGGAGCTGGAAGTGGAAATGCAGTCCTGAAGCAGAAATTGCTATGTATTAACTGCAGTTGAATCAGCTGGCCAACCCTCTTGCCCAGCAAACTCAATTCTTCCCAACAATAACAACAATCAAAAAAAGATTGGTGCTGATGCTGTCATTCTTGGGGGCCAGCTTTGCCCCAGGCACTCAGCTTTCAGAACACTGTGTAGTTTAATCTTCACACCATACCACACTCTCTCCGATTTTACAAAACAGACAGAGGGGAGGATCTTCTGCCCTTCTTCCCTCCTGGGTCAGCTCCCTGCTGATAATTAACTCTCTGCAAGTTGGAAGTTGCTCTTCAGAATGCCAAAGTTCCTTTAAATCCAAAGAGTCAGAGACTTGCCTGGTAGTCCAATGGCTGACTCCACGCTGTCAATTTTGGGGACCTGGTTTCCATCCCTGGTCAGGGAACTAGATCCCACATGCTGCAACTAACATCCAGCACAGCCTAATAAATATATATAAACAAAACAGAGGGTCAGTTTGAGGAGGTTTTTGCTATCTTACAGGCCTTAGTTCAAGGCATCCTAAAAAATAGTCCTTGTAGATTTATCAGACCTTGTCAGAGCATTTGGAATACCCTGCAAATATTCATTCATTCATTCATTAACCATCTATTAAGTACCAACTATTGATCCCTGTTCTCAAGAAGCTCCAGCCCTATCAGGGAAGAGTAGGGCTTGGAGAGGCATAACTATAACCTGTTGGAGTAGGACTGTGACCTTCAGGAAGCATGTCGTGAGTGATTAACTGGGGATGAAGCACCAGGATGTGGGAATCCAGGAAGACTGCAAGGAGGTGGCACATTTAAGTTGGGTCTTGAATGAGTGAACTTCATGTTTCCATTCCCTTTGTCGTTAAACGAACATGGACGGAGCGCCCACTGGGCGCCAGCCCCGTGCTCCTGAATCCAAGGGGACTCTAGGAACTCCGGGTAGCGGAGGTGGCAGAGCTGGTGATGCTGAATTCCCTCACTGCGCCGTGAGCGCCCCCTAGAGGCAGGAAGAGGAGGGAGTGTGTGGAGGCCAAAGGCTGGTTCCTGGGAAGCCTTTTCCAGGAGAGTGGGTCTAGACAGAGCAAAGTCAGCGAAGGAGACCAGGCAAAGAGGTCAGAGAGTTAGCAGGAGAAGCAAGGGGGCAAAATCAAGCCCATCCCTGACATTTGCAAGGCCTGAGAAATGCAATGGCTCCCAGCTCCTAGCCCGCCCCTCCCCTTTTCTTTTCACATTTTCAGCTTGTCCTGCAGAGTAAGAGTCTCCTTTTTTAAAAAAAATACTTATTTTTGTTTATCTCTTTGCCCCTTCTGGGCCTTAGTTGCAGCTTGCAGGATCTTCCATCTGAAGAAGGGCTCTCCTAGCTGGGGCGTGCTGGATGCTCGGTTGCCGCATGTGGGATCTAGTCCCCTGACCAGGGATGGAACCAGGGCCCCTGCATTGGGAGTGCAGAGTCTTAGCCACTGGACCACCAGGTCTCCTATTAATGGAATGCATGCACATTCCAACCATACACCCCAGCTCTGTCTGTGCCCCCCACCTTCAAACAACTGCCTCCTGATTGCCCCTCAGACCTAGGGCAAGCACACCAGTCATGCTTCACCCTCAAGAGGACAAACCAAGTGTGGAAGCCCTTGTAGGCTCTGGAAGGGGGCCTAGGACTGTTTGGGCAAAGATGCTCAAATATTGGGTACCTGGAGTGTGACCTAGAAGACAGGTCACATGCTGAGGTAGGGGGGCATGTTCTTTGGCCTTGTGAACTCCTGATTCTGTCTTGAACTCTGGTTGTCTGGGTCTGAAGGTCATTTTGGGGATAATTATGGAAGCAGGAAGAGAAGGGGCCAACAGAGGATGAGTTGGTTGAATGGCATCCTCTACTCAATGGGCACAAGTTTGAGCAAACTCTGGAAGATGGTGAAGGATGGGTAAGCCTGGTGTGCTACGGTCCATGGGGTCGCAAATAGTCCAACACGACTTAGCGACTGAACATCAGTGGAAGCCCTAAGAGCGGGTTTCATCCGATGTCACCTTCTCCAGGGAGACTGAGGGAAACAGGATTCAGCAGAGGCCACTGCCCGAGAAAGTGCTTGGTGAGAGCGGAGTCTGCACAGCGCAGGATGTGCAGAGATTCGGGGTGAGCCTGAGGTGAGGGATGGGAGGCAGAGAGCACAGAGCCTTCTTTCAAGAAATTTGGCAGAGAAAGTAAATAAAGCCCAAGGAAGGGCGTGTGAGGGGGAGGGAGGCGAGAGGGAATGTTTGTGTTTGTGTTTAGAAGGCAGCAGACAGGAGTATGTTCTGGTCTGAGGGAAAGGAGTCTGTGGAAAGAGAGAGAGGCTGAGAAATCAGGGGGGAAAAAAGGAATGACGAGAAAACATGTCCAGAAAGGATCTTTTAAATCCATCAACCAGGGGATATGATGGCCTTAAAAGAAAAAAAAAAAAAAAAAAATAGAAGGATTCCTCTTTCTATAAGCCAAGAAGGTGGGAGGAGATTGAGAGATTGCAGGAGCCTTAGTTGGGTGGTCTGGATTGTCCCTGAAATAATCCACATTTATTGAACACCCATTCACTATGTGTCAGGCACAGTTTTAGACAATAAGCACATACAATCTTACCTGTGTCTCACAACAGCCTGTAGGGTCACTACTATTATTATCCCTTCCATCTGAAAGAAATGAAAATGGAGGCACCAGGAACGTCCCTGGGGTGCAGTGGTTAAGACTCGCCTTCCAGTACAGGGGGTGCAGGCTCAGTCTCTGGTTGGGGAACTAAGATGCCACACGCCTCACAGCCAAAAAATGTAAAACAGAAGCAAGATTGTAACAAATGCAATAAAGACTTTAAAAATGGTCCATATAGCACACACCAAAAAAAGAAAAAAATTAAAAAGGAAAAAAGGAAATGGAGGCACCAGAAGGAATAGGAACTGGCACGTCTAGTAAGTGACCTGTCTCTTAGACTAGGCAAAGTGGCCTCTGACCAAGTATCCACTGTTTGGAAGCCTCGGCGTGTCACAGCCACATGTGAAAAGAAATTTACTCACAGGATGAGACTTCAGCTTCTAGCCATAATGAAGTGACAGGGGGTAGGTTTACTCTCCTGCTTTAAAAAAACCAGGACTCCAGACAAAACAGCTGAAACCATGATTTTCAGACTGTGGACAAAGGCGATCTGGGACCGATTGCTGGGAAGAAGGTGAGCCGTGTAATTACCCCAGGTCCCCGCCCCAGGCTGTTTCCAGACTTCAGTGTCGGGAGGAGGGAATCCAAACAGAGCTTGAATGTCTTGCTGATTGAGAAGACAGATTTAGAAAGGTGCTAGAAATTCACAGGCCAGAGTCCCAGCGAGGGGAAGCTGAACACACATCCAAGGTCCGCAGAGGTGTCTCCTTGAATCTGGCTGAGCGCTGATTTGCATGTACAAGAAAGAAAAGGCTGGGGAAAGAGACACTGAAGGCAGAGCAATGCCTGGAGCTCACATGGGGTGGGAATTAGTTTGTGCTCCCATCAGGCAGAGTAGAAAGACTTCATAATACACGGGGTATTGAGTACAGTCCTCAGAAGGTTAAGGCCTTAGCAGAGGTCTACATTAACCTTGGACTAACAGCTACTCTGTATGTGTCCTAAGAATCTTAAAAGCAAGCCTCAGAAGTATACATCTTACTCCAAGTATGTTAGCTATGTGCCAGAACAAAGTCCAACACTACTTAAAAGAATACAACAAACTCCTCCACCAAACAATGAAAAATGCACAATGTCTAGCCTCTAATCAAACTACAGGCCGATGTCCCTCCTGAACACAGCGGCAAAAATTTTAAGCAAAGTTTTAGCAAATCAAATTCAACAATGTATAAAAAGGATAATATATTATGATGAGTGGGATTTATCTCAGGAAGGCAAAGTTGGTTTAATGTTTAGAAACCAATCAATTGAATTCACCATATTAACATACGAAAAAAGGAAACCATAGGATTATTTTAATAGATGTAGAAAAACTGTTTGACAAAATCCAACATCCATTCCTGATTAAAAAAACTTTCAGAAAATTAGGAATAGAAGGGAAGTTCCTCTGTCTGATGAAGAATGTCTAGAAACAGGGAATTCCTTGGTGGTCTAATGGTTAGGACTCATTGCTTTCACTGCCCTGGGCCTGTGTTCAGTCCTTTGTTGGAGAATTAAGATCCTGTAAGCCTGAGCAGTATAGCCAAAAAAAATCTAGGAACAAACAAACAACAACAAAAGGGCACGCAAAGTAGAAAAATATGACCCACAATCAGGAGAAAAATCAATCAGTAGAAAGACTCAGAAATGAAGAGATGAAATAATTAGCAGAGGAAGACACTGAAGAGATAAATATAAATGTGCCTCACTCATATGCCTCATGTATTCAAGAAGGTAGAGAAACAGACAAACATGAACAAGAGAGAAACAGAGTTTATTAAAATAATCCAACTGTCATGTCCAAAAATGAGAAACCAGTTCAGTTCATTTCAGTCACTCAGCTGTGTTTGACTCTTTGAGACTCCATGGACTGCAGCACGCCAGGCTTCCCTGTCCATTACCAGCTCCCAGAGCTTGCTCAAATTCACGTCCATTGAGTCGGTGAGGTCATCTGACATGGGATGGTGATGGGACCAGAGGCCATGATCTTAGTTTTCTGGATGTTGAGTTTTAAGCCAACCTTTTCACTCTCCTCTTTCACTTTCATCAAGAGGCTCTTTAGTTCTTCGGTTTCTGCCATAATGGTGGTGTCATCTGTGTATCTGAGGTTATTGATATTTCTCCTGGCAATCTTGATTCCAGCTTGTGCTTCATCATTTTAAGTGAAAAATATAATATCTTAAATTAAAAAATACACTGAATGTGACTAAGAACAGTTTAGACATTGTAGAAGAAGTTACCAGTGAATATGCAGATATACCAGTTTAAAAAAATCCAAACTGAAGCTTAGAGAAAAAATAAGAGGTGAAAAAACATAAATAGACCATCAGCGACATTTGAATACTGTCAAGGCATCTAACATGTGAGAAACTGAAGACTCAGATTGGGACAGGGAAATAAAAATATATATATTTGGAGAAATAATTATAACTTTCTTTTCAAATTTGATGAAAACTAGAAACAACAGATAAGTAAATAAATAAATATTTTTTTAAAAAGACATTATAAAATGACACAAAAGTCAGTGATTTTTATATTTTTTGTCATCATAGAAAAAGCATAGCTCAGCATACACACACAGACATGTTTTTGGCTTTAAGGAAGATATATTTTGTCAGCCGAGGAAGCTGGAACTTCTTTTACATAATGGATTGTTTGCTTTATTTGCAGCTTTTGACTATCAGGATATGGAAGTGGGAGGGGGGTCTCCTTTGCACTCTTGCCCAGGCTGCAGACATGAAGGGCAGGGCTGTGTCTGGTACATGATAGACCCCAGACCTCACCAAAGTGGTGTGGCCCCAGAACCCAAGTGCTCCCCACTGCCCCACGCTGCCTGCTTACAGAGAATGGGGAGGGTATTGGGGAAGAGTAAAGCCTAACTACATAGACCAGGGAACTCTACTCCTTACTCCATAATCACCTATGTGGGAGAAGAATCTAAAAAAAGAGTGGATATTTGTATATGTATAGCTGGGTCACTCTGCTGTAGAGCAGAAATCAACACAACATTGTAAAGCAACTAAGCTCCAGTAAAAATTAATTAAAAAAAATAAAATACTGTATCAAAAAAAAAAAATAAAGTGACTCCTACCATATTTCAATAGGGAAAAAAGAATAAAGCACAGAGAAGTTTCTGGAAGAGGCCAGTTAAGATGAAAAGGAATGTCTGTGGGAGTGGAATTTAATGTTAAGGAGGAAAGCTTGAGGGGTGAAGGAGGTAAGAGTGATGAGGGTGCTGGGGGCTTTTCTTTTGGGGTGGGTGGACAACAGACTCACCAGTAGTCGGGTTATCAGGTGAGAAACTGTAGCCTGAGCTGGGAGGCCCTTGGGCTCTTGATCTCTCCTTTGAGAAGACTCTCTTTACTTCAGCCAATGTCCTATTACCCTCAGGAATGGAAAGCCAGCCCACTTGGCAATTGTAAAAATAAATGCAGGGGGAAACAAAGCCACATACTACGTTCTGTCGAGATATTGTGCCTGCCAGATACCGCTAATGCCGGGCCAGAGATAGCTAGTCTGATAGAAACGTTATTAGACACAGGCTAGCACTAAGCTGACATCTTTCTCTTTGATGGTATCAAAAGGATTAAAAAGGACTCAAAATGCAATTACTTTTTGCCATCAAGTCATCTCTGGGACACCAGTGATACAGCCCCCATTGTCTGCGAAGCATTGCTCTGGGCCAGACTCCAGACAGTGCTAATCCGAGTGGTCAAACCGAACTTCCCCACCTGCCACTGACCTACTGTTACGTGCTGGTAGCCTGTCTCCAAAGACAGCCCCTGACAATCTCCCCCATCCCTGTGCCACATCCCTCCTCCTACCAGGAGATGGAGGCCATCTCCCCTCCCTGTGGGTCTGGGCTGGCCTTGGGAACTCACCTTGACCAATAGCATGCACCAGAAGGGAAGGTGAGCCGATTTCAGCCTAAGTGTTAACTGATCGTGTCTGCCTGGACTCCTTGGAGCTCTGGACTGCCAGGCGAGACACCCACCCAGCTGGAGAAGGAGGTCCAGCCGCCCCAGCAAAACTGCCTGCTGAATGCAGCCAAGTGAGTGAGCCCACCACCACCATGAGGCGCACAGGTCCCCCCAGCTGAGCCCCCAGCATCGTGAGAGATAGCAAGTAGCTGCTGTTTTAAGTCACCACGTTTTGGAGCAGTTTTTACACAGCAACAGGCACCTGATTGTATGCCAAGCACCACCAACAGCCTTACACGTGTTATGTTTAATCCTCACAACGTTCCTGGGAGAATGGTACCTTTCACTCCATTTAACAGATGGGAAAACGCAGGCTCAGAAAAGTGATGTCACCAAGCCCATGGTTTCATAGCTATTAAAAGAAAAATGCTGGAGTGTAGACTGGACCTTGTGTGTCTGACTCCAAGATGGGCGAGGCAAGAGGATGGTGGGGAGACCAGGAGAGATCCTGTATTCCCATGCCAGCGGGGAGAGAGAGATGCCATCCAATTTGCCCTGGTCCAGGACCCTCCTGGTACCCCAGCCAGAGCACAGCAGGCTGAGGAGGGCAGTGCAAGATGGAACAGGAGGCCAGGTTCTGCAATGAGGGCTAATGCTGGGAGAAAGGGGCTCCATGGCCACCAACTTTAAAAAATTTTTTTATTAATTTGGCTGAGCCAGGTCTTATATATATATAATCGTATTTATGTATGTATGTATTTATTTTGGCTGTGCTGGGTCTTTGCTGCTGCCCGGGCTTTTTCTAGTTGTGGAGAGCGGTGGCTACTCTTCGTTGCAGCACACAGGCTCCTCGTAGCGGTGGCTTCTCTTGTCGTGGAACGTGGATTCTAGGGCCCGTGGGCTCAGTAGTTGTGCTTCCTGGGCACTAGAGCACAGGCTCAATAGTTATGGTGCTCGGGCTTAGCTGCTCCAAGGCATGTGGGATCTTCCCGGATCAGAGATCAGACCCATGTTCCCTGCATGGGCAGGCAGATTCTTTTACCACTGAGCCACCAGGGAAGCCCTGCATCAGGTCTTAGTTGTGGCATACCAACTCCTAGTTGTGGCATGTGGGATTTATTTCCTTGACCAGGGATGGAACCGGGCCTCCTGAATTGAGAGTTTGGGGTCTTAGTCATTGGACCACCAGAGAAGTCCTGAGCCACCAGCTCTTTGACCCAGACAGATTCCCAGCCCCCTACACTGCCTGGGCCGCCACTAGACTTCACATGATCCCAGCTGGATCTTATCTCTGAAAAAGATCACCTGGCTTGTCCAGCTCGCTAACCTGGGGACCCATGAGGCCAGCTTCCTGACACCCAGGGCCTGCTCTGTGATGGATACGGGGCTGCCCATGGTGGGCATTTCCCTGGCACAGGACTCCCTCCTGCCTACCTACCAGCATCCTGCTGAATAGTCTTCCCGAGTCACAAGCTGAAATGAAATTTCCCTCCCTTCTTGCTTCTCGATGCTTAGATGGATGAGAGGGTACACTGACAAGACTAGTATCTCCTCAGGCCTGTAGAACCTGCACCGGGGTTCAGAGCTGGGTAGCCAAGAGTCCCTCCAGGCCTCAGTTTGTGTGAATTTACTAACAGACAGGCATTCACTGGAGCCCTGGGAAGAGGACACTTCTGTGCAGTAGCCTGGGAGAGAGGGAGAGGTGAGAGGGATGACACGAAATCACCAGAGGGCACCGTGGAGCGTCACTCTCCACCTCCGGTCCACCCTTCTCTGGAGAAGTCATGGAGCTGAAAGCCAGACGCCTCAGACCTTGCTGACAACAGGGATCTGGGTGAAAGCTGATTTCCACCTAACGTGGATGTGCGTGCGTGCTAAGTCTCTTCTGTCGTGTCTGACTCTGTGCGACCGTATGGACTGCAGCTCGCCAGGCTCCTCTTTCCTGGGATTCTCTAGGCTAGAACACTGGAGTGGGTTGCTGTGACCTTCTCTAAGGGATCTTCGCCACCAAGGGATTGAACTTGTGTCTCTTACATCTACCTGCACTGGCAGGCGGGTTATCTACCGCTGCAGCCACCTGGGAATCCCGACGTGGATGTACTGGGTGGTATTTGGAAGCAGCAGTGAGCGCCCTTTGGGGCTGCTTTTGCTCCCGGAAAACACGGAAATGTGCCGTTTTTCTGTTGCAGCATCCCAGGGGCCATTCTGTAACTTGGCAGCAGCAGTAGCATCGTGCTGATCCCTGTATGGCAAGCCATGAGGTATGATCTGGAGCTCTGAGCATCAGTGGGGTCTCAGAGGGAGA
Source organism: Dama dama (assembly GCF_033118175.1). Classification (NCBI taxonomy): domain Eukaryota; kingdom Metazoa; phylum Chordata; class Mammalia; order Artiodactyla; family Cervidae; genus Dama; species Dama dama. The sequence goes on along the minus strand of NC_083687.1, from coordinate 17,830,739 downwards.
AGCCCCTGGTGGGTCCCAGGTGGTCACCTCCTCTTCTGGGAGATGCTGCCATTCTCCTGGCTTGGCCAGGCCACAGCGTTCCAGTAGGAACCACTTCTACCTCTGCCCGGGTGCTGTCTCCCCTCTTCCTGTTGCCTCTCCTCCCTCTTTAAATCCTCTCCCCACGAGAGCTGCTCAGTTTTCAAACTGTCACTGATTCTGCAGATTCGAAGACAGCCCCTGGGCTTGCAGGAGGATGGACAGAGAATCCAGAGGTTGACAGGGTAGCCTGGGAGCTGTCACTCACCACCTGAGCCCTAGGGAACATCCCCTTTCTTTTTGGGGCTTCAGTTTTCTAACCTGTAAAACGATCAGGTTGAAATGAAAGTCTCCTCCCAGCTTGAACCTACGATGATTCAGTCCACAAGCATGTGGTCTGCTGTCTGACACGTACTGGGCTGGGTGCTGGTTTTTGTAAAGCTCGCCTTCTGGGAGACAGGCAGGTGAATAAGCATGAAATTAGACCAGAGAGGATTACGTGCTGCGCCATGGTTGAAAAGATGGAGCTCTATCAGCCTTGTAAAGAAAGCAGCAGTGACCTGGCTCTCTGGCCCCCACTGCCACCCCCTCAGCCCACCCCCAACTCCCCAGGCACAGGCACTGTCAATTCTTTTAGATGATTCCTTTGAGTTTTAGCATCGTACATTTCTGTAGAAGAGACTTGCATCACTAGTTTTTGACTTTTCAGTATTAGGTGCCAGTTAAGTTCTTACTTAATTTTTTTTTAAGTTTTTTTTTTTCAGTGTGGATCTTTAAGTTTTTATTGAATTTGTTGCAATCTTGCTTCTGTTTTATGTTTTAGCTTTTTGGCTGGGAGGCATGAGAGATCTTAGCTCCCTGACCAAGGATCGAACCCACACCCCTTGCATTGGAAGGTGAAGTCTTAACCACTGGACTGCAGGGAAGTCCCTAAGCTCTCACTTTATAAGATGTAGATTAAATTTTCTTTTATCCACCCTCCTCATTAGAACCTTTGCCTAGAACCCCTGCCTGTCTCCCCATTCTCCCAATATGGTTATATCATCCTCTTGGTTGGATGGAAACTCCAACCAAGACAACTCCAAATGTCTTCACTTTTTTAAATTAAATTTAATTGTTTTGGCCGCACCTCACAGCCTGTGGGATCTTAACTCCCCAATCGGGGGAATTGAACCTGGGCCCCCTGCAGCGGAAGCTCAGAGTCTTAACCACTGGGCCACCAGGGAAGTCCCATCAACGTCTTCATCTTTATGACTAATTGTTATTTATAGCTAAACCACATAGTATATTATTAATATTATTTCAACATTTTTTCTCTATGGAGTGAGCTTCTCTTTTTAAAATTTGCTTTGTTGTCCTTATCCATGTTAGTGATTCAGTCCCCAAATCTTGCCCGGTAGTATAGATCTCATCTCAATAAGTCCAAATTTTAGGCATTCTGTGCATTTCATCTTCTTGAAGAAATTGCTCCCAGAGCCCTTTCACTTCTGCAGGAGGACCTACTGGCTGTCTATTTCAGGCACTGATCCTAATCTCTCTCTTCTGTTGGTTTTCTGATGTCTTTGTCTTGTGTTTGCAGAGGGAACACACTCTCCACCCTCCCACTGTGAGACACGGTCAATAGAAGTTGTAATTTGGGGAGAATTTGGATGTGTTGGCCTGTTTGTGTTTTACACTTAATAGTTAAGCAGGGTATGGAATTTTAGGTTGGAAAAAAAATCTTCCCTTAGAACTTTGAAGGCAAAACTCCCTCATGTTCTATGACAGTTCTCTTAAACAACCAATGCTGTTTTGAGTCCTGATCCTTTCACGTGATTCAGTTTTCTTTCTAGAAGTTTGCAATATCTTCTCTTTGTCAGCAGTGTTCTCAAATTCCATGATGTTGTGCTTTGGTCAGGGGACATTTTCACATGCTCTTTGGCATATTCAGTTTGGAAACTCATGTCCATCAATTCTGGGAAATGCTCTTGAAGTAATTTTTTTTTTTTTTTTTGATTGGAAAGTAGGATTTATTGGTGGGCGTAAGCAGGGGACAGTGCCGTGACTCTCATGAACACAAGGGCCACCATTTGTTCTGAGGGCCACGATTGGGGATATATTTGACCCCACACCCATCTGGGATGAACTGCTTTTCTGCCAGCGTGTTTTCAAATTCATCTGCTTTAAACTTAGTAAATCCCCGCTTCTTGGAGATATGGATTTTCAGGTGTCCAGAAAACTTTCCCTTGGCTCTGCAGAGGACCTCAGTCACAGGCTTCCTGTTCTGCAGCTTGGTGAGAATGGACATCGTGACTTGGGCAGTGTGGACCCTGGACACTGTGCCCTGGGGCTCTCCAAAGGCAGCATGCATACCTGTCAGGAGTCTATCACTCTAGCACAGGACAACATCTTGTTGATGCAGGTGACATAGAAGGGGTGGAGCTGCACTCGGATGTGAAAACAATCTTTGCCACAGCTTTTCACCATGTACTTGTTGGCACAAATATGGGCAGCCTCCAGGGCTTTAGAGGAGAACTGCTGATACACATCCGATACCATGTGGCCACAGAATAGGAACTCATCCACTTTTGCCTTCTGCCCCAGGTCAGTGATACTAATCTTAGCATCAGGGACACTTTGGCAGAACAGAAGGGAGATTTTGGGTATGACTTTTTCTTACAATACCTGTAACACCAGGCAGGGCGGATTGTCTGTGGCCTGCTGAAGAGAAAGAGCTCTTGAAATAATTTTTAAGGGATTTTTCTCTTCTCTGTTTTTTTTTTTTCCCCCTGTTTTCTTTCTTTGATTTTCTTTCTTTCTTTGCTACAGTTTGGGAGGATATCTTTAACTTCCAGTCTTCCTGTTTAATTTTCATTCCTGTTATATTTTAAATCTCTGATACCTTATTTTGTTCCCTGAATGTTCATTTTTATAGCATCTTATTCTGATCTCATGGTTGCAATATCATATTTCTCTGAGAAGAAATAATTTTTAAAAAAGTTTCCTTCTGTCTGCACAATGGTATCCTCCAAATTGTTTTCATCTGTTTGTTTTGATCTCTGTTTTTCATATTAGATGCTTTCCTTATGTGTCTGTGAATCTTTGGGTTCCTGTTGAAGAAAGGAACTCTAAAAGCTTTGCGACTGTGGGTGGGCATTTGCTGCCGCCGCCCTTGAGAAACCCTTGAGGACTTCCTTGGTGGTACAGTGGTTAAGCATCGCCTGCAAATGCAAGGGACATGGGTTTAACCCTGGTCTGGGACGATCCCACATGCTGTGGGGCAACAAAGTCCATGTGCCACAGCTACTAAAGCCCATGGGCCTAGAGCCTGTGCTCCACAACAAGAGAAGCCCGTGCACTGCAACAAAGAGTAGCCCCTGCTCGCTGCAGCTGGAGAAAAGTCCTCGAGTAGCAACGAAGACCCAGGGCAACCAGAACTAAATAGATAAATAAATACATTTTAAAAAACACTAAAAAAAAAAGTCCCTCTTGATGTCAGAGTCTCTCACGCACTCCCCCTGTTGTGACCCTGCCTCTCCTACATCTGTGTTCCCCAGCCTAAAGACTCTCCGTCTTACTCACTCTAGAATATGCATCTCCCATCACCTGCGATGATACCGGGAGGGAAAGGGACTGACCTGCACAGAGTAAGGGAGGGGATTTGGAGGACTAACTGCTCCTTAAATTGACTTTTAGCTTGTTTGCTTTTTTTTTTTTTTAACAGACTTTATTTTTTAAAGATTTTTTTGATGGGGACCATTTTCAAAGTCTTCATTGAATTTATTACACTATTGCTTCTGTTTTATGGTTTTTGCCCTTTGGGCCAGGAAGCATGTGGAATCTTAGTTCCCAGACCAGGGACTGAACCCACACTCCCTGCACTGGAAGGCGAAGTCTTAAACCACTGGACTGCCAGGGAAGTCCATAGACTTAATTTCTTTTTAGAGAAGTTTTAGGTTCACAGAAAAGTTGAGTGAAAAGTAGTGAGTTCCCGTACACCCCCTGCTCTCCTGCCCACACATGCACAGCCTCCCTTACCATCAACATTCTCACCCCAGGGGACATTTGTTACAGTGGATGAACCTACATGGACACACCATTGTCCCCAAAGTCCATAGTTTACATGAGTGTTCACCCTGGGTGTTGAACATTCTATGGGTTTGGACAAATGTGTAAAGGCACGTACTTGCCATATAGTTTCACATTATTTTCACTGCCCTAAAAATCCTGTGCTCCATCTATTCATCCTTCCTTCCTCCCAACCCCTGACAACCACTTCCGTTTTACTTTTTAAAATTCACCCTTATCCCTGCTTCTGGAAGTAACCCATGCCAATCTAGCCCAGACTGAGTTGGGGAGTGGGGTTGCTTCTCAGCTGCCCTCATCTCTGGCTGAGGACTCAGGTTTCTCTGCCCATCCTCTCTCCAGCTTCCAAAACTTGTTGCTGTTGTCTCTTCCCTTGTTCTACTGGTTTCTATGAATCTACACCTTAAGAACAAGTCCCTCTGTGTAGTTTAGCAGGGCTTCAGGAGGAAAATGCATGAGCTCAACTTGCCACCTCTAATTAGAGGTGCTCCAGTTGAAATCTCTGTGGTCACCTCAAGTTCAACTTGACCCAGACCACTCCCCCATCCTCTTCTGCAAAATAAGGTTCTGATTCTCTGTAGGTCCTGATTTCTGCCAGTGGCTCCGGCTGCTCTGTTACCTACGGTTTAACACCCCAGGGTGCTCTCTGCCCCTTTGTCCCCTTTGCCTCCTGTTTGTGGGCACTCTCCTCTTCTCTCTTCCTCTGCGGTCCCTACCGATTCCCCTCCTCTGTTTGAAGCAGCCACCGAGATCTGGCCTCTCATACCCAGGCCTGAATGAACAGCCTGTTAGTGATCTTCAAGTATTTTCCCTTCACATCTAATCTACGAAATGTCTTCAAACAAATAAACTTGCCATAGTCATGTCACTCATGGCCCCCAAATATTTTGTCTAGAGCAAAAAGTCCCAGTTTCTGAGTAGGCAGGAGAGTTTCCACAATATGACTACTATATCTGCCTCTCCTAGCCTGCTTCTCCTGCTAAGACCACTGGGCCTGGTTACAGCCACTCTGAACACACCGGTCCCTTCCCGACCCTGATCCCTCTGCATGCACACCTCCCAAGACTCATTGTAAATGCTGCCTCTGACACTGAGCTCCCTGAGTTACCCCAGAAATTGCCCACACCCTCTTCTAGGTTTCCAACCTTGAATCAAAAAGTCGTATTGCCATTTTTGGCTGACATCTGTCCTTCTTTGGGGTTGTTTGAGGGGAGGGACTGGGTCTTCTCCATCCTGTACATTCAGGGCTTAGTTCTGTATCTCGCATGCATTAAGTTCTCAATAAATGTTGGATGTGTGAGTGATTGACTTTATAGTTACATTTCATTATTTGTCTGTGTCTATTCTTTTCTATGCTGCTGCCTTCATTGTCACCATATTAATAACACTTTGATAGGAAGATTGTTTAAATAATTAAACTCCTTGAAAGTGTCATTAGAAGGACCTTCTTTGTACCAAAGAGTGCTCACAGCAAAACAGAAAAGAGCATGTTCTTTTGCACGCTGCCTTAACTTGATTTATTATTTCACTCCTTTACATATCTGTCTTTCTTCCCTAACTGTTCTGTCTGCCCTGCAAGGGCAGGGTCTGTGCTTAGCTATTCCTTCCAGCATTCTTCATGGCACTCGACACCAGCCTGGGTAGAGAGCAGGGCTTCCGTAAAGATTTGTAGATGGACTCACGTGTGCTCCAAGGTGCGGGGAGGATCAGAGGGCTGGTCTGGGGTGACTGACTTCCTGGTGTGGAAGCAAAATCAGATAGCCAAGCTGGGCTTGGGTCAGGCCTGGGGGGAGGGTGATGGTGAGGACCAGCATGGACCGTGGGAGAAGGCGTCTGAGAACAGCCCAACATGGCCAAGTGTTCTTTGGGAAGCAGGGAGAAGAGCAGAATGAGGAAGAGGGGAGATGGAGGAGAGGAATGTGTGTGGACAGAGGGGTGGGTGGGTGAGGGTGGCCAGCACAGAGAGGCAGGGGCGAAGGGGGTGGGCAGGCCTTCAGGGTCAAGGCCTCAGGGTGATGTCTTGGCTCCAGGCGCTGACCAGCCCCCTGCCCCACCTCCACTTCCCTACTTCTCTTTCACCTCCATGTCGGGTGTCAGAGCCAACTTCACCTTCACCTTCACCAGGCTGGGTTTCCCCTCCTTTGGATCAGCATCACCAGGTCCAGGCCAGGGCCTCTGCTCCCTCCCTCCCCCGGGCCATTTTCAAGTCCCATGACTGTGTCCAGACTCCCCCTCCCGGAGCGGACCCCAGCCCTCTTCCTGAGCAGCTGAGCCCGAGCCCTGGGGGAGATAACAAGGACGGGGTATGAGAGGCGCCTAGTCTGATGGACAAGGGCGGGTCCTCATGGGAGTGTCATGCTGAACCTCTGCTGCCCTCTCCTACCCCCACTTAAATATGTATCAAAACCCACAACATCAATACAGTCAAGAAAACAGATAGTAAAACCTTTTCTTGACATGCCAAGTCTATTCCCTTCCCCGCTGGGGTCCTCACTTCCCTCTCCCTCTGCTGCTAAACTCGGTGAGAGAGAGTTTATACCCCTGCCTCCCTTTCCGCTCCATGCATGGCCTCCTTAACACAACTCCCCTCTCTCAGAGTAGATGCTCTCCTAGGGCACCAGGGGCTTCCTGTTGCCCAGTCCGTGGTGGCGATGGTGGTGGCTGAGCAGGGCTGGTTCTTCCAGGCTTTGCCTTCCCTGAGCACCTCAGCCCCGCCCTGCAGAGTCCCTGCCTGGGCCTCAGGCTGCCCTCTCACCTGGCTCGCCTCCCTGATGGCCTCCTCCATCTCTGCCTTCCTTCCCAGCCACGTTTCTTGGCCCACCACCAGATGTGGGCCCAGATGGATCAGTACTTCAGCAAGTTTCATCTCTCCAGCCCCTCTGCGCGGGTTCAGCTTGTTTGTCTTGCCCCTCCCTGCAGGCCCAGCTGAATGACAGACCTCTTCCTTGGCCCTATCTTGAGCCCAGAGAGGCTGAAGGAGTGAGATTTCTTCCTTTGGCCCAGGACCCAATCCTTGGAATCGTTCTTTTGTTTTTAAATGAAATAATCCAGCCACACAAAAGTATTGGGAATAACGGGATGAACCCCTGTGTTCCTACCAGCCGGCTCAAGAATAAATATTATCGATATACTTGAAGCCCCTTGAGTACCCTTTCTCATGGCATCTTCCCTTTCCCAGAGAGGCAACCGCCATCCTGAGTTTGTTATTTATCATTCCTACAAATTCTTTAAATGTTCCTGACATGTATATGTGGCTTACACATGCATGGCTTCAAAGCACCATGTAACCAGCAGTGCTGTGTATCTTTCTTCCATTTGCCCCCTCAAATGTACCCTGCTTATGACAAGTTGTGCTGTGGACTCCTTTTCTCCACAGTCTAATATTCCACTGTGAAAATGTGCACACACTTGACCTCCTCCCTCTCCCATAAACAGACATTTCAGATACACCAGCTGAGGTCATTTTGGACCTTTCTTCTCTCATGCAGCTACCTGGTCCCAGCTTCTATTCTGTTCAAAAAGCTTCCTGATATCATTTCCCAAAGCAACCTCCCTTTTTAGGACTCCATTACCTGTCACCTGGACAGCCCCAGTAGCCACCTAACCAGCCCCCACAATCCCAGCTTAGCCCACTCACCCCACAGCTACTTTTCCCCCACAGCTGATATCCGTTGGGTCGCCTCTGCCCTCAACCCTCTCCTGGGTGCTGCCCCCCGCCCCCAGCCGGGACCCCCAGCTGGCCTTGGACTCTCCACAGCCTGACTCCCTCATTTCCCATATCAGCCCCCACTACTGCAGTCGGAGCTCTAAACGTTCTAACCTGCCTTCTCTCAGCTGTTGCCCCACTTGCCAAGCTCTCCTGCTGAGTCTTAGCTTCCCCTCGTGGCTCCTCCAGTACCACATCTTCTCGGAGAAGCCTGCTCTGAACACCTCTGGAGGCCACAGCCCAGGGTGTTGGAACCAGATTTAGCCCCGGAGAAGGCAATGGCAACCCACTCCAGTGCTCTTGCCTGGGAAATCCCATGGACAGAGGAGCCTGGTAGGCTACAGTCCATGGGGTCACAAAGAGTCAGACACGACTGAGCGACTTCACTTTCACTTCACTTTCATGCACTGGAGAAGGAAATGGCAACCCACTCCAGTATTCTTGCTGGAGAATCCCAGGGACGGGAGCCTGGTGGGCCGACGTCTATGGGGTCGCACAGAGTCGGACACGACTGACATGACTTAGCAGTAGCAGCAAGCTCACTTGAGGCTACAGTCCATTGGGTCGCAGAGTCGGACACGACTTGGTGACTGAACAACAATCACGATAAAGCTCACCTGAAGAATCAGACTGTCGTCCTCTGATGCCAACTCAGTGACATGGGCCACAACTCTGAATCTCATCAGCAGTACCAGCAGCATTGCTGCTGATGGGGTATCAGCCCGTGTGGGCCCCGTGTGCGGGCTTCATGAGTCCATTTAATTCTCCCCTTGATCTGAGGAGTCAGGGATTCTTTTTTCTCTTTAAAGATTTGGAGTGGGGGGTGGGGAATGTGGACCATTTTTTAAGTCTTCATTGAATTTGTTAGAATATCGCTTCTGTTTTTGGTTTTTTGGCCACGAGGCATGTGGGATTTTAGCTCCCTGACTAGGGATCGAACCCATACCCCTGGATTAGAAGGTGAAGTCTTAACCACTGGACCTCCAGGAAGCCCCAGAGTCAGGAATGCTCATCATCACTTTATAGATAAGGAGACTGCTCCGAAAGTCACTCGCCTGAGGCCCAGCCTGTGCCAGAGGATGTAAATTGTCGTTCGACAATGACAGTGGTGAGCCAGGCTTGTCAGCCCACGGCCTTCCCCGCACCTGCCTCCCCACACAGCTCTTTGTTTTCTGCCCTGTGAACCTTCCTGAAGCTCCATCTAGGTGCCTCTACAAGTCTAGAATGTCTTTTTCTCTCCCTGTTCCCTACCAGTCAGTTTCCCCTTCCCAGCTGTGGCTTCTCTTCCAGGAAGTCCTCCAGGAGCACAGGGGGCCCCTGAGCCCCATGGTAATTGGCAGCCAAGATTACATTTTATTAACAGCTATTATGTGCTGTGGACCTAGTGAGCACCTAATATGCATGACAGGTTTTTATATGTGTATCATTATTAATCTTTTCAACAAACCAGTGATGATCACCCCATCCCAATTTACAGGAAACCAAAGCCCAGAGAGATCAAGAAGTTTTCCCAAGACCACAGAGCTAGCAAGAGGCAGAGGCAGGATCTGAAGCCCTACAGGGCCTGAGTTTTCTCCCCTGCAGTCCTTGGCATTGATAGCCATCAGTTTCCCAGCCAGAGAGCTGAGAGCTGAGTCCGGGGCTTCTCTGCTGTCCACCCACCCGTGACCGCGCTTGGCCTGCTCTTGACCCCAGGGAGCGGCCGATGGAGACAGTCTGAGTTCCAGTCTGAGAGCAGGAGGGGCCCTGACCCTTAGCGGGGATGAAAGGCTTCTATACAGGACCAGGAACTCCAGCATGCCCACCCCACCCTGTACCACTCCTGTTAATTCAACCCATCTTTCAAAGGTGGCCAGTGCCCCCTCCCCAGCTCCTCTTAGGTAGGACAGAGGGCCTTTCAGCCTTGGCTGCCACTGTGACCACTTTCTTGGGAGGGGCTGTTTTTCTAAACTTGTGAACCTGAGGTGGAGACAGACTGCAGGTGCGCAGGCAGCCTGGGCCTGTGTGATGGGATGTCAGGGTCACTACCATGTGGTTTGTGTCCCTGCCCGGCGTGGCCACAGGATAATTGCAGGCTTTCAAGATGGAAGGGACTCTTGGTGTAAATGTAGCTGATTAGCATCACGTGTGTGTGCCCATGTGTCTGTGCACACGCTCAGGTGCGTGCCTGTGTGTGTGTGTGTGGTCCTTGTGAGTCCTCCCCACCCCCCTCCCCTGCCCAGGGGCCTCTCTACCCTCACCGCTCAGACTCTATTCCAGCAGAAGGCCCCCCACTACCTCCTCCTCCGTGTGATTATTTTTACAGGGCGTCTCAGCCTTCTTTCTCTGGCTCCCTCTGTCCCTCAGTGATATTTCAAGCCTCAACTTACCTGGTTCTGCCTAGAGAACTCTGAAGCCAGGGCCTGATTCCTAGCTCTGAGGCACTCTGTACCTCAGTTTCCCCTTTTGGAGTCTCCAAGAAGAGGGGAGGAAGCCACAGCATACAGTGTCACAAGAAAGCTGAGACTAAGCCACCAAGTTGCTCTCTTCTCTTCCCCTAGACTGCAACCAGATTCCTCATTCTTTTAATGCTTCGTCTGTTAGTCTATGAGTTCCTGAGTCTCAGTTTCCTCATCTGTGAAATGGGGATAATAATAGTATCTAACTCAGAGTTAGGTGGCATCACCTACTCAATGGACATGAGTCCAAGCAACCTCTGCGAGATGGTGGAGGATAGGGTAGCCTGGCGATCATGGGGTCTCAAAGAATCAGACACGATTTAGCGACTGAACAACAACCAACAACAGAGTTGCAAAGATTAGACAAAATATAAGGCTTCTCTAATAAGATGTGGTATGCGATAAGAGCTCATTAAATGTTAGTAGTTACTGTTACCATTAAAAATCTTTACTGAGCCTTTTACGGTGCCCAGTGTACTAGGCTCCAGAGGTGTCTTCTCTCCTGATCGGTCTCATCTCTCTTACTTCCGTTTCTGTGCAAGGTGCTTCATAGATCAAAGTTGCATGGGTCTAGAAGCCCCCAAAGAGCAGGAGGAATCCTTTTCTGCCCTGGGCTAGAGACTGCTCTCTGGGACGTGGGGTCAGTTGTCACAGGAAGTTGAGCACTCCCTCCCACACTGCACCTCCCGTCCTTCCCTGGAGGGCAAGTTTGCCCAAAGAGGAGCAGAAGCTCAGCTTTGTCTAAAGCGCCCTCTGCTGGCCACTGGCAAAGGCCTTGGCCGAGGGTGGCTAGTAGGGGAAGAGGAGGCTCCTGAGTGTGACGGGAAGCGAACATCTGCCGGGTGCAGAGTCCACAGAGTCACCGGTGTGTGTGCTCAGTCGTGTCCAACTCTGCGATCCCACAGACGGCCGCCCACCAGGCTCCTCTGTTTATGTAACTTTCCAGGCAAGAATACTGGAGCGAGTTGCCATTTCCTACTCCAGGGGAACTCCCCAACCCAGGGACCAAACCAGTGTCTCCTCCATCTCCTGCACTGGCAGGCGGGCTCTCTACCCCTGCACCACCTGGGAAGCCACTGTTAACCTTCTCACCCTCAAAATGTCTGGCTTGGAGTATCCCCCCCACCCTTTTCTGTTGTTAGCCTGAGAACAGCTTCCAAAGACAGCTTTGCTCTAACCCAGTAAACACAGAAATATTCAGACCTGGACAAGCAACCAGCCAGAGCTAATAACCTGCTCCCGGTAACAGCAGAGAAGCTAGACAGCATGCAGAACTCCCTGACAGCAAAACAAGATTGGGGGCGAGGTGGGGGAGGTGGTTCTTATTTAGGACGTAATGAAATCCCATGGACAGAGGAGCCAGCGCAGTGGTCTACAGTCCATGGGGTGGCAAAAAGTCGGACATAACAGCATCTGAACAGCAAAGGATGGGGGGTGGGGGTGGGGCTGCCCCACGTGGGATCTGTCAGAACAGTAAGGACATTGAGTCTGTAACTCAGAAGATGGGAGGTCCACAGCAGCCTCCTGTTTCCTACATTTTAAGACCTTCTCTGCCAACACCTGGGACAGGTCTCACCTCACGTCCAAATTTACTGATCAGACATTTGCCACATCCCTGGGGGAAGGAATAAAAAAGACACTAGTTTGAAGGAGAAACTGAAGTTGGACCACTGGAAGGGCTGTCCTGATACTGAGCCTAGGTGTCATCTTGTCCCTTTAGAGTCTCCCATGTGGGAAGAATACTCCTAGGGCCAACCAGGGAACAAACCTTCTCCTGTGGGTGGAGTAGGGAGCTGGCGGGTGGCAGCCAACACCTCTGGATTCCCTAGGCTGGTGGGTTCCACGAGAAAGCAGGGGGAAAGGGAAGCGGCCGCAGTGCAACTGAGGGTAACTGGTTTGCTGCATTGTTGAGAATGCCCGAGAATGCCTGTTGTCCACACAAATTACTTGCAGCTAGTCCTGCTGTTGAGAACCCTGGCGGCCTCCACGGAGAGTGAGGGGGGCAGTGATTCGAGCAGTGCTACTTCTTCGTAGCGCCCGGTGGGCAGGTCTCCCCTGGCCTGGCCCCTCCTGAGATGCCCTCTCTAGGCAGGGACAGGGGATTCACCCCAGGCTCTGCACCAGTGTCCAGAGGATTAGGGCAGGGGGAGGAGGTGGGGTAGACGGGACTTGACAGAAGGTGGGGGACCACAGATGATGGTTGAAAGGAGTAGGAAAGGCCTGAGACAGGAAGTCAGCAGAGACTCAACCTCCAGATCCTGCCGGCTCTTTCCCCCACTACTTCCCTCAAGCTTGGCTTTCAAAAAGTTCCAGGATTTTGATGCTTTGTGGGATTACTAATGCTGGGTCTGCTTTCTCAACACCTTCCCTCCTCTCTCCACACTTCCCCCAAGTGGACACACTCCTTCCCAGGCCCCGCTGTAGAGAAGTGCCCACGGTGCTGGAAGGGAGCTGGGAGACAGCCCAGTGGTGGGCACTGGGGTCTGAGAGGGTGGGGGGTTCCCCTTATTGGGGTTGGGTGCTGGGTGGGGGGTCAGGATTTGGTGTGGGCCAGTGCGGTGGTGCCCCCTACCCTGCTCTGCCCTTAAGAGCCTGAACCTCTTCCTTCCTCCCCCAACTGTCTGGGGTCCCCTTTGCATGGGCTGCAATAACCCCTTTTTTGACCTGAGTCCACCACTGCTTACACTGCATAGTGGCGGACAAGCATCTCAATGCCACTCCCTTCCCCACACACACCTATCCAGGTAGCCTCCACCCATGGGTGATGGGCCCCAGAGGGCTTCCCGGGCATGCGCTTCTGCAGCAAGAACCCTCTGGATCCGAAGAGGAAATCTACTCCCCAAGGAAAACGTCTAGGCAGGAAAACTTGGATTGCAAACCCATGAAGGAACTGGGCCCAGGAGTTGTGACTTTGGGAGAAAATAGGAGGACGACGGAGACCTGGTTTGAGAGAAAATTCCCCGGATGACGAGTGGAAAAGGAAGCCAGGTGGGGCGGAGAGGAGCCGGAACAAAGCTGTGAACGAATGTGGAGGCGCAGGCGCTGGTGCTGGGGCTCGGTCCACTTCCGCACTTGCAGCAAGAGCCCCTACAGGACCCCCGCTGCCCAGAGCATCCTCCCCTCCCTTGCTGACACACGCAGGGCCCGGTGAAGAGAGGACGTTTAATATTTCTGTGCTGGTCAAACAGAACACAGGTGGGGAGTACATAGGGGAGGGGGCGGGGGGCCCCCTGCCTCTTGGGAGGGGTGGCTTGTGAAGGGGTGTATGTGGGGGTTTCTTGGGAAATAGTCCAAGGAGTCTTCTCAGCAAAGGGGCCTGGCCTGGGGTGTTAAGTATCAAACACACCCAGTCCTTGGCCTTAAGTTGGGGTCCCCCATAGGGGGTCTGTGGAGAGAGTCTCACTTTTTTTTTCCAGCTCCTTCGCTGGAATCCACACTCCCAGTGTGATGGGGAACTTGGTCCTGGAGAAGGGGGTCTGGAGAGCCCCCAGGAAGCAGCCCACGGTTGGGAGGAGGGCTCCCCGTGCCCACGGCCCAGGGGGACGAGAACCCGGGGGGCGGGGGGAGCTGAGGGCGGCAGTCTCCTCCCCTCTGCCCATGCTCCTTCCCCCAGGCCAGGCCGGAGCAGAGGGGAGGTGCGCAGGGCCCCCAGCTTCTACTGAGTCCCAGGGTCCTCGGGGTGGGGGTGGAGAGAGGGGGTCTTGGCCACCAACAGACACTGTAAACTTTGGTTTAAAACAATAACTTAAGTTGGGGAGGGCTTCCAGCCTGGGGCTGGGGTGGGCAAGAGGAGCAGGGGATGTGGGAGGCGACAAAGGAAAAAGCCAACGAAAAGTTTTGGTTTTTGCTTCCGGCATAAGAAAGGTCTTTGGTCATCCGTGTAACTGAGGGGTGCGGGGTGCGGGGTGGGGGGGCGGGTGAGGGAAGACTGCAATGGGGGACCTGAAGGCTGGGGTGGGAGTGACCGGTTGGGTCACAGCAGCCACCGTATTCATCCCGCCCGCCCCTGCCCGCCCGGTTTCAGCCGGGCCTTTCCCCGGGACAGAGGCAGATGCTTTCCTGCAGCCCTGGCACCACCCGGCCCAACTCCAGCTTCAAGGGTGGCTCGGCTCCACCTCCACGAGTCCACCGGGCACAGGCCTCTTCCTGTGCTTCCTGGCATGGGGGGCAGCGGCCAGCAAACAGGGATGCAGGCCTGGTTCAGCCTGGAGCCGGCCGCCCTGCTTCCACGGGCCTGCCCCCAATCCAGGTTCTCCCACCACTAGCTGTGGCTTCTGAACAGGCAGAGCTGAGGGCGCTGGTTTCTCCTGGGGCTGCTCTGAGATTTAGCTGCTCTGACCCAGGCCAGAGCAGGGGAAGGAGTCGGGCTGGAGTTATTTCTTCACAGTACGGACAAGATGGTGGAAGGGAGCACAGATGGAGGAAGTGGGGGCCTCTGGCCAGACCATGCGGCCAGAGCCAGGGGTGCGGTGCCCTGGGTTTGAGAGGGTGGCTTAGCCCCGCCTGCGGGTCTCCAAGGCGCTGAGGGGCCCTGTAGGGGCCAGCTGGTGGGGGAGGAGGGCCCTGCTGCTGCTGGTGGTTGGGGGCGGGGGGCGTGGAATTCAGATGTTGGCGGGGGGGGCTCTGAGGAGGGGTCTGGGCCCTCCGTGTCCTCTGCTGGTCCCAGACCAGGGATTCTGTGTCCCCTCGGGGTGGGGGGAGGACCGTCCCTGCCCCCGAGTGTCGTAGGTCAGTCAGGTCACCTTGGGAGTTGCTGGCCCAGCCCCCCCCATCTGAGTCCTGGAAGTGCCTTGAGGTTGGGCGGGGCGTGGAGTGGGGGTAAGTGGGGCCTGGGTTCCCGGAGGGAGGGGTCTCACCCCTGCCCCGCCTGCCCCTGGAGGCCCTTAGGACAGTTCTTCTCCCGGCAGCTCCTCCTCCAGGTCCCTGTCTTCTGGAGGCCCCACGGTGCTGGGGTTGGGGGGCCCCAGGGGGGGTCCGGGCCGCCTGTCTTCCTCGGCCTCAGCCGGCTCCTCTTTGACCTGTACCTGGTGGCTGTGACGGAAGGGGTGATGCGGACACTCGGGGGGCCTTCCCCTGCCCACTCCCACCCCAAAACGCATCCAGAATCTGGGGGAACGGGGGGTGCCTCCCCAGGAGCCCCTCATTTCTGAGGGACTGAGGGCTGACATCAGTCCGGTCTCCCCCGGGGCTGTCTTCAAAGGAAAGGAGGTGTTGGGATAGGCAGAGACGGTACTTGGTTGGGAAGGAGAGAGGAAAGGAGGTGAGAGAGGATGGAGGAGGGAAGGAAATAAAAAAAGAGGATGGGGGTGGGGAGCCATGAGGAGGGGGGCGGGCCACCGGTCCTGGGAAGAGAGCTGGACTGGAGGCAACAAGATGGGGACCCCAGCTGCAGGGGGACAAGATCCCACCTTCCCAAGGTTTGCGGGTGGGGGAATGGGGTGGGCTGGGGTCTGTGCCGCAGCCTCACCTGTACTGGGGTGGGGAGAGGCGAGGCGGGCTGCTGCTGCCATTGCTGGGCAGCGGCTCCACGGGGGCACCCGCGTCGTCGTGGCCGAGGGGCAGGAGGCTGCTAGCGGAGCCAGGGTTCAGCATGCCGGGGCTGTTGAGGAGGGGGAAGCTGCTCTCGGCCAGGGCTGCCTGGAGGGCACAGAGCGGAGGCCCGTCAGCGGGCTCCACCTGGGTGGGTGATGTCCCTTCCCCAGCCCTTGGGAGCCTCCTGTGGAGCGTGTCTGCACCCTGGCAGATCTCCAGCATTCCTGCCTCTGATCCTGACCTGCCTCCCAGCTTTGCTGAGAACCTGGGCGTGACTTATTCCTTCCAGGGAGACAGAGGACCCCCCACCACCCCTCCCCCCCCGGCCCCCGGCCCACACACACACACACAGACAAGCCAGGGCAGGGGACACCATTACCTATCTGTGCCAACCTCCCTGCCCCGTGCCCCGTTTCTCTGCCGGAGAGAGTGGAGGAGGCTCTCTTCTGAGGCCAGCGAGCAGGTGGGAAGGTGAGGGGGCGGGAGGGTGCTGGTCGGGGACCAGTCCACTACCTGGTAGCTGGCGTTAAGTGCTCCGTAACTGAGGCCCGAAATCATGTTCTTCACCAAGGTGGGGCTCCTGGAGGAGAGAGAAGGCAAGTCTGCTTCATGCATCGGCTTACTCCTCACTCAGGCCTTGACCCTAACTGAGGGCCTGCTCTGTGCCAGGGAAGGGCCCTGTCCTGGAGGTCATAGTCGGCCGTGCCCATCTTGTTCAGCCCTCCTGGTGACCTGAAGCAGCAGGAACCAAGAGCCCCCTTCACAGGAGAGCTGCCCGGGCTCCTAGGGACCCTGGAATACACCCAGAGTCTCAGAGCTGATGAATGAGACAGAGATTCTTCCCTGTGTCTTTCTCCATGTCAGGCAGCCCAGTAGTTTTTCTCTTCAGTTTAGATTTCCTGCTGTCTGACAAGGTCTGAGTGATAGCCTCCACAGTCCCCTTTCTGTAAAATCCACTTTCCTGCCATCCTGAATTTTGGGACATCTACTATGCCATGTGCTCAGCCTGTCCCCACACACTTTTCTATACAAAAAGTACTCCAGGAGTTGGGCCAGGAAAAGCAATGGCTCAAGGCCATCCTTCTACAGCGACTACCCTCTAGTTTAGAGAGTGTCTCATAAAGGTTAAGAAACTGGCCCAAGGTCACACAGCTGGGGAGAAGTAGAGGTATAATTAGAGCCCAGGTCTTCTGGTTCCAGGGTGAAAACAGGACATGAAGATTTTAAGTGTTGGGACCGGCATATGAGGGCACTCAGAAGGGGTGTGGTTCCTTTTTGGGTCCCAATCCTGCCCCAGCCCCCACTGCTGCCTGAAGGTAAAGAGGCTCTTGTCTGGGGAGAAGGAATCTTTGAGGGGTATAGGCACCCACAGATATACATCTAACTTGCTTCACACCTCTCTCTGCCTCCTCACAGGCCTCTGGCCCAAGAAGCACAGGCAGGCCCACGTGAGATGTCTGGGGTGGAAGGTGGCGGTGCTGGGAGGGAAGCTGAAAGAGGAGGCTCTGACCCTCTCCCAGGTTCCTCAGTGTCCACTCAAAGCGCTACATGGGAGAGGTCAGAGACCCAGCTCTGCCAGGGATCTGCTGGGTGACCGCCTTCTAGCCCCTTGCCCTCTCTGGGCCTCCTCTCCCTGTAAAAAATGAAGTGGGGCCCAGGGATCTCACAGGTTTGGCTCCTCCTGAGACAAGACGGGGGAGAGCAGCCCTGGGGATGGTAGCCCCTTCATCAGTGGCCACGCTGGCTACCACCGGCTCACGCCCTGGCTGCGGCTGGGGGCTCCGTCCTGATGCCAGGTTCCTCTCAGCTCCTCCCTCGGTCAGAAGCAGAAGACTGAAATGTCCTCTCCCTGAATCACCTGTCACTTCTAGACTCTCGGCCCTCCTGGGCCCCTGTGGCCTCATTTCTCCCTGCCCTCCCCCCACGGTGGGAAGGCTCTGGTGCGCGGAGGCGCCCTGGGGAGGTATGGGGGGTGGCCCACACACCCCGTCATCTTTGGCGGTCTTCGTTTCTGGTACTCCCGCTCGTCCACAGTCCACACGGCGCCCTTGACGTTCTCCACACGCACGAAGCACTTGTGCAGGCTGAGGTTGTGTCGCACCGCATTCTGGGGGAACGGGGACAGGAAGCAGATGCTCAGAGGGGGCCCCTCCTCCACGTGGGGGAGCACAGACAGGAGGGTTCTCAGGTCCCACCTGGTCCTGCCTTCCCCGGCCCAGTGACAAGTGGCAAGGGGTGGGCAGGAGGAGATGACGCAGCCGGAGCGGAGGGAAGGCCCCTCTCTGCCCTTGGAGCCAGGGGTCCCTGGTACCCCTTGCCGCCGCCGGCCCGCTGTATCATCTGCTCCCCGCCACATTTTAAACTCTGTCTACCAGGTGACTGGCACCTCGTTAGCAATAACCCATTTTCCCACCATCATCAAGACAGACACATGCAGCTGTTGGGGCTTCTGAAGAACACGAGATCCCATTCAGGCCCTGGCCCCTCAGTGAGCCTGGGACATCGTAGCTCAGGCCCACACAGAGTCTCCATTAAGCCTCAAAAGTCTTGGGAATAACTCAGGAAGCCTCGCTGCAAATTCCTCTGTCCCCTTGGAGCATGGGAGCCTTGATTCTGGGCTGTGGCTTAGACTGTTATTGTTTAGCCGCTCAGTCGTATGACCCCATGGGCTGCGGCCTGCCAGGCTCCTCTGTTCATGGGATTTTCCAGGCAAGAATATTGGAGTGGGTTGCCATTTCCTTCTCCAGGGGATCTTCCCCACCCAGAGATCGAACATGTCTTCTCCTGCATTGGCAGGTGGATTCTTTACCACTGGGGCACCAGGGAAGCCCTCTGGCTCAGAACACATAGCTTATTGAGAGCACGAGGTATACAGTAGGGGCCTACTGCATGTTTGTTAACATAAGGAAGCTGGGAGAAAAGAGAGTGTGAGTTTAGTGGCTGTACAGCAGGAAGAGGCGGCAAAAGAAGAAAAGTCACCTTGGCGGTCCCACCTCCTCCCAGCAGGATAACTTCAGGAATTGAGGTCATCTGGTTTGTAGGACACTTGGGTGGGGGCAGGGTGCTTGGCCCAAATCGCCCCTTGGGAGTCTGAGCTAGGGCCCTAATCCATCCCCCACCGCTCGCCACGTCCCTCACTCCTGTCCCCGCCGTTCTCCTCTTTCAGCTTCACACCCCCAGCCATCCCTGCCCCTGTTACCTGTCCCCCACAGCCTCCCCACACCTCATCTCCATCCTTGTCTCCTCTTTACATTTCTAAACGGGGAAGAAAGCAGGCTGGGCGGGCAGCCTGTGCCCCTGGAGATCCCCTCTCCCTCTCTCCCTTCCAACTCTTGCCACTTGCAACTGGCCCGATTTCATTACCAATTTTAATTTGCCTCTAATTAAATCCTGTGTATTTTTCCGACTCGCTTGCTAATCCACGAGGGAGGCGGGCGGCTGGAGTGGAATCTCTTGGAGCGATAATTACAAAGGGCCTAATCACGCCGGGGCTCCTGCCTCGGAATAAATTTGCCCGCATTACGGGGCTCCGATCCTCCGCTTTGCAAATGAGAATGACCCCAATTTCCGAGGATGGCCTCACCGGGGCTTTTTTCCCTCATTTCGAAGCCTGATTCGTGATGAGAGACTAATTCGTTACGCTGAAACATTAACGGCAATTTAAGGGGTCTGGCGGGGGCTGCGTAAACAAAAGGACTGGCCCACAACACAGGCCCTGGGAGGGGACGGACACAGGGGGAGGGCCGGCAAGGACCGTCAGCTTGGCAGATGGCCGCTCTGTCCCCGGATGAACGGCAGCTGGCCTGGCCCACACTGGCTCCCGACCCTTCTGCCCTGGTCTGAAGCGGACAGCATAGGCTGGGGGGCCTGAGGAAGGAAAGGAGGAGGGAGGAGAGGAAGCTGAAGTAGTTGAGGAGAAGAGGAGGGACCTCAAGGAGCAGATGAACGGGTGGAAAGGAAACAGATGAGTCGGGTGTGTACGCAGAGTGCATTTCCCAAGTGATGTGAGTGGAAGCTTGGCGGCAAAGACCCTGGAAGTCAGAGTGGACCACAAGCTGAGATGGTTTCTGCTATGCCACTGAGAGGGCACAGGTGGTGCCCTACACGTGGCAGAAGCAGCAGCACAGCACAGCTCGATGGGACGGTCACTCACTGAGTGGGCTTCTTGCTGGGACCTAAATGAGGAGAGGGGAGGTGGGGGTGAAGACCTCCACGGAGGGAGACACACTGCTGAGCCGACCAAGGCTGGGCCACCAGTCAAGGGTGGCTGGTATGAAGGCCCAGGGGCTTGGGCTGTGGGAGGGGTGGCTTCCTAATGGTCATCGAGGGGTTTAAGGACGTCACCTAAACCAGCTCCTCCTGACCTCAAGAGGGATGGTAGAGGTGATATAGTTAAGAGACAACAAGAAAGGAGGGTAGGTGGGTGAGAGGAACTCAGCCCCCAAGGAGGAGGCTGTCTGTATCAGTGAGGCTCCACACTGATTCCCCTAAAGGTAGAGGATTAATATAATAAAGCAAATGTTACATAACAACCGTAATGATCCCGACATTTGTATAGGACTCTGTCCTTTATGAAACCTGGTATCCAAACCGGCTTGCAGGTTGGAGACTGAACCAGGTGGCCCCCAGAAGGCCCTGCTGGCTCAGAGAGAGGGCAGGACTGTGGTTGGCAGGAAATGACATCACTCACAGCCAATCAGAGCAGCTGTCCCGGCCTCGCAGCGTCTTTGGCAAGCATTGGGAATTGGGCATGGGGATACAGAAAGTCACGAAGCAGCCTCTCCTGCTGAACTTAGCGCTCTCAAGGAAGGGAAGGCTGGGCTCTGTACAGACCCCATCTGTCCTGATCACTGGTGGGGAGGGGGTCCCTGTGACACTTGTGGAAACCTGGTGGGCAGGGGGAGGTAGGCTGCTAACTGCAGCTTCTGCTCTGACCAGCAGAGGGACTCAAGAGCCAGGGATCCGATTCAGGTCCTACGACACCAGCCCCTGGTAGCCATCCTTTCCCACAGGGAGCCGACACTTCCTTCTTTCCCCTCAGCTGCTCCCACCCTGCTGCACAGAATTGAATACTTTCACCCATCAGACAGACAGACAGACAGACGCACACCCCCCATGCTGGCTCTAGACAAATAAACAGCTTAGTGTCCCAGCTCACATCTCTGTGCCCCATTTTTCTAGGATCTGTCCCTTGCCTGTTTCTGGTCCAGCAGGAAAACTCTACGGTTGAAGGTGTTAAAATGACTAATTGGATAAAGACAACTATCTTCCTGCCACTGATGGTGGAGCTGGGGAGAGTATGAGTGTCTGTATTTGTGCCCCATAGTACAGTCCAGGATTTCGGTCTACACACATGTCCAGGCCTGCAATCACCCATCCCCCCCACACCCATTCTAGGCTTCAGAATGTGCACTTTGGCAAGGAATCTGGACCTTCAAGGTCTCCTGTGAATGGGACCCAGGCCTCCCCACCAGGTTCGGGCACTACTGACTTCTGGAGGCCCTACTTGAGGGGGCTGGGGTCTTTGGGGCCAAGGGGGGCCCTCTAGAGAAGTGGAGGTAGGGGCTCAGGGGCCCAGGGCCCAGCCTGGGGCCCGCTGAGTCATTTGTACAGAACTGCCTCTCCAAGGGGCCTGTTAGGCAGCTTTGGTTTCAAAGAGATGTGGAGATGTCCAAGGCTGCCCAGGGCCCTGGTGAGGAGGAAGCGGCATGCCTTACCTTCCAGGTGGCTGTGTTCCTCCGGAAATAGGCGAACATCCTGGTGAACCAGTTATAGATCTCATTCAGGGTCAGCTGCCTGTCTGGGGTTTCCAGGATGGCCTGTGGACAGGGAAGAAGTACAGGGACCCTCAGACTGGGCCTCCAAGGCTCACAGGCCTGTGTGCTCTCCCTAGCTCTCCTCTAGGGCCCTTAACTCATCTGAGGGCAGAAGAGACCCACGGAGGAAGCACGTGGACAAGACTGGGGGTGCTCTCTGGTGCTCTGAGAGGGGCAGGCTAGTTGCAGCCCAACCAGAGGCTAAAGGGAACACAAGTCTCAAGGGCCATGCACTTGTTGGAGGAATGATGAATTTCCGCTGAAGGGAACATGGCTCAAAGGGCTCCTGCCCTCGACTGGGAAGGAAAGCAGCATTCTTGAAAGTAGTGCAGGCCATTTGGAATTTATCCTGGTTTTGGCAAAGGGCACCCCAAGAATGAGATGGAGAGTGTGTGTGTGTATGAGAGAGAGAGACAGAGAAAAGAAGACACGCTATGAGTGACCGTAAGTCTATTAGAAAATAGTCTCACAGGAGTAACATGTATGTGGAAAACAGAGAATGGATGACACGGTGGGTATTAGCAGCAAAAAACAGCGAGTGTGCCCTCAGAGACAGGTCCACCTGACCAGCAGGCTGGGATCAGCCGAGGTCCCATGCGAGAGGCCGTTGGCCGGGGAGGAAAACGCGGGAGCGAGCGGGACAAGACTCCCGTGATGCTCTCTGCTCCCAGGATCCCCTGGGGGCCTGGACTCTGAGCGAGGTGGTAGCCAGTGTGTCGCCACCCACCCACTCCCTCTGTCTCCCCACGGCTGGCTCACCTGGCGGATCAGGGAGGCGTAGGTGAAGGGCGGCCGGACGTCGGCGTTCTTGTAGAACTCATGGTTCTGGGCCAGCTCTGGGGGGGAGACAGGGAGAGCATGAGGAGGTAACCGGAAGCGGGCGTCCGGCTGTGGCGGATGACGCCCCTCCCTGCGGCGGCCCTTACCTGAGGAGATGGGGGAGCAGAACTTGTCGCTGCTCCTCCGCCGGGCAGGGCCCCCGCTGTGCAGCGAGGCTGAGCCCAGGCCGGGGGGCCTCAGCGGGGTGACGGGGGCGGCGGCCGAGGTGGGGGGGTGCGCGAGGCCGTCTGGGAACGAGTCGGCTGCGGAGACTGTCACCTTGGAGAATGAGGAGGAGCCGGGGACTGGGTTCAGCTGTGAGCAACGGGGCGGGGTGCTGAGCCGGGGGGCGAGGGGTCCCCAGTGAGGGGCGGGGGACGCGCGGTTCTGAGAGCGCCGCAGGGAGGGGAGAGTCACTCACTGGCTGGCTGAAGGGCTTGGGTTCCGAGGGCCGCATGTGCAGATGGGTCATCATGGCCTGCAGCCGCTCGCTCTCCTTGGCGAGCTGTGGAGAGGCGGGCGGTGAGCCGGGGACCTGTGCTAGGGGCAGCCGGGCCCTCTTCCCCTTCCACATCCCAAACCCCCGTCCCCAGGACCTCTCATCCCTGCCCCCTGGCATCTCCCTCCATCTCCTGCTCCAGGAAACCCTCCCTGCTTATCCGGACTCTGTGTCCCCGGCCTGGGGCCCAGCACAGCCGCTGCCCGTCGGTGCCCACTTCTCCCAAACAGCACACGCCTTTTCTCCCCCTCAAGGACAGAGGCTGTGGCTGAAGTTCAGCGGCACTTGTGTGTGTGAGAGTGCCCTCACACACTGAATGGGGGATACAGGAATGGATGGATGATTCATTCACCCCTATTCATAAATTCAATGGATCTTTCACAACCATCCTCTCACGCCAAGGTGCTCTGCTGGGTGCTGGAAGGCAGTGAGTAAACATTGGTTGGCTGCCTCAGGGACTGTCCCGAGTAGCCTCCGAAGTATTCCAGGCTGTAGAGCATGGACCCTGGAGCCAGACTGCACTGGTTCTAATCCAAGCTCTGCTACCCACTGGCTGAGTGACCAGAGGCAAGTTACTGCACCTCTCTGTGCCTCTGTTTTTTATATCTGTAAAGTGGGCATAGCATCTTCCCAGGTGGTGCACTGGTTAAGAATCTGCCTGCCAACACAGCAAACGCAAACCGACACAGTTTTGATCCTTGAGTCGGGAAGATGCCCTGGGGTAGGAAATGGCTACCCACTCCAGTATTCTTGCCTGGAAAATTCCATGGACCGAGGACCCTGGTAGCCTACAGCCCATGGAGTTACAGAGAGTCGGCCACGACTGTGCACACACGAAGCAGGCATAATAATAGTACCCACCATATAAGGTCATTCAGAGGATTCCTTGAGTCACCTAGGTGTTTAGCACAGCACAAACAGGTGCTCAATATGTTAGCTATTCCTGTTTATTTTTGTTGTTTTTATTAGTATGTGTCTCTTTGGGACCTCCCAGCAGAGTGGCCCCCAACCCTGGTTTTCCCCCTCAGAATCCAGACCTCGAGAGCATAAGATGACCCTTCCAGGAGCCCCCCACGCCCTGCCCCCACAGCCTGGGGCCACACCTGGATCTCCAGCTGCTGCACCACCTGCATCTGCACACGGCACTGGGCCGTGCTCCGGTCGTCCAGGGCGTGCTCCGTGTTGAGGTGTCTTCCGGGGGGAGGAGGGGGCGGAGAAGAGAAAGTTGGCCCTGGTCGTCCTGCTGTCACCACCCTCCCCTCCCCTCCTCTAATCCCGCCCACGGCCTGGAGAGCAGACAGACCATGACATACAAAGAAGGGAACCAGACAAAAAAAACGGGCAAAAAAAAAAAACAAAACAGGGCCACGGAGGAAGCCGCCTTCTCGTCAGCCTCCTTTGATGTCTTTGCTAAAATCCCAGCTACAGAGAGATCTAATTGCAAATGAACTAATTAAGTAAACCTCTGACGAAGCGTGAAAACAATTTGTTTGACCCTGATGCTGCAAGGGTCTGGGAGACAGCGGAGTTAATCAGTCAGTGACAGAGCCTGGCACGGCTGTGGCAGCTGGCCGCCTGCTGCCAGCCGCCTGTCCGCCAGGCCCGGAAGCTGTCTCTAGGCCGTCACTCGCCGGGCTGGGCCTGGGGGAAGCTAGGGAGGGCGGTGGGAGAAGGTCTCTCCTCCCCCTCACACCCCCACCCTGCTGGGCTTCAGCTGCCCGGGGACTGGGGACGGGACAGGGCAGGGAGGCTGCTAGACCAGGAACACAGATTGTGGGGGGGGCAGGTAGGAGCGATGAGGAAATTGATGGTGCAGAGAAGGAACGAGTGCCCCCCTGGGGTGAGGACGCAGGACACTTGGGCAAGTTGGGTGGCAAGCTGGGGGACAAAGGAGAGGGGTGGTGACACCTACTTGATAAACTGGCCCAGGTCTTCACACAGGGTCTCACAGCCTGGCCACTTGCACTCTCCATGTCCGTACAGGGGGTGGGAGCCAGGCGTCTCCTCGTGGGAGGAGCTGTGAGGACAGGAGGGAGACGGGGGTCAGCGACCCTGAACACCCCCAGCAGCCTGGGTTCTGCACAGCCCCAGCTCCCCTACAGATGAGGTTTCAGTCCCTAATACAGATTCCCCAGAGGCCGAGCACAGTTTTGTGTACCCTGGGGAGAAGTAAACCCCCCAGCCCCCACTGTGCCGGCCCTCAGGGTCAAGGCCAGGCCCCGGGCAGGTCTGCAGTGCCTCCTCCTGGCCCGAGCTCCATACCTGTCTCTCCGAGGTGTGAGCACAGTGGGCTGTCCGTTGGGCAGGGTGTGGTGGGAGAGGGGGGGTGAGACTTTGGGGGGGGCGGCGAACGAGGTAGCGGTGGTGGCCGTGCCGGTGAGGTCCAGCCCCTCCTGCTTGACGCTGTCCTCGGCGGGCTGCCCGGGGGCACCCTCGCCCTTCCACAGCTGGGGCAGGTCCGTGGGGCACACAGCTGCTGTGGGGCGGAGAGGGGAGGCTGGTGGGGTCCCAGGAACACAGGCGGCCCCCTGCTGCAGCTGGCTCCTCGGAGCCCTTGGGGGCAAGCAAGGGCGGTGGGGCTGGGGCTGGGTGGGGGCTGGGCACTCACCTTGTGGGAGGGTCTGCAGGGGCCCCGAGGCTTGGCTGGGCTGCAGGCTGACCAGCCCCTGTCTCTGCAGGTTGAGCAGGTGCTGCTGCTGCAACTGTTGCATCTGCAGGAGCTGCTGCTGGAAGGCCAGCTGCTTGTTCCCCAGGGCCTGGTGGGGGGCCCGCGGGGGCGGGCAGAGAGGGGTCCCCTCAGCCTCCGGCGTGCCATCTGGCCCCCACCCCGCAGCCACCCCCTCCCAGGGCCTGTCGGCCCCTGGAGCTGTCGTGGCGGCGTCCGCTGCTGCAGCTTCCCTGCTCCCGGCCCAGCTTCCATAGGGCTGCATGCTGCCTCGCGGTAAACACGCCTGCACGCACGCACGCAGGCGCGCAAACACACACACACACACACAGCCAGACCCAGACACGCAGCACGACGCCCTCCCTGCTCCCGCCTCCCTCCTTCCGCGGCTTCAGCTCCCGCACCACAGCTGTGCTCGCCTTGGGGGGGCGGGGGGCTCTCATCACAATGATGGATGAGCCTGTCAGACTCGGGGGGCCACTCCCGCTTGGCGGGCACCCTTCCCACATGCCCGGGGTGCCCCCCTTCTGCTCTGAGGAGGGGGCCTTCTCCCCTCCAGCTCCTCTCCTCTCTTGCTTCCTAGATACAGAGAATCCAGGAGTCTGATGGGACTTGAACAGATCAGCATCGACAGGTCACCAGACGGGGGAACAGACACATCGCTGCTGCCCAGGTGCCCGCCGCCTGCCCGCACTTGCTCGTTCTGCTTTTGCTGGCTCTCTCTCCCCTGCCCTGGCCCCTGATCTCCCTACCCACCCCCCACCCCCCCACCTCTCTAGATTCAGTACTTCACACAAGCATTGGCGAGTCAGTCTGTCAGTAAGTCTTTTCTAAAGCCCCAGGAGCCAAGCAAGTCCTGGGTGCTTAGGAGGCAGGGATGGCTTGGCCCAGCCCCCTGGAGGTGGGAGATTGAGGAGGGTGACTTCTCAGTAAACCCACCCTAGAGACAATGCAGAGAATGTAACAAACACAACACCTCCGCCAGGGAGGCTGAGGCTGGGAGGGAATGACTGGGCGATAGCAAGGCAGCTTCTGGGAAGAGGCAACTCAGAACATGGCTGTGTGTGGGTGGCAGGGGGGGGCGGCGTGGGGCAGGGGCAGGGGGTGGGGGGGTGGTACAGGGCCTGGTGTGGAAGCTTAGGAGACACTGTGGCCCAGAGAGGGAGAGTGATGTGGGCTGTGGGGTCCCCTGGAGAGGCAGCACAGGATGCTATAGAACGTGACAGGAACTGGAACAGAGGTGAAGGGACTGAAAGATTCTCAGGACCAGGCCTGGAGGGCTGAGGTGCTGGGTCACTGAGATGAGGCGGCGGGAAGAGGGTAGGACCACTAGGCAGCCTGTCCTGAATGAGGACACTCACACATTGACACACGCGTGCTCAGATAACCCAGGGCTCGGCGCTTCTGCTCTCCTCATCCCACAACATGAGGCGAGGAGATGAGGACTGAATGGGGTTGAGGGGAGATGGAGGAATGTGCCTCCACCCCCCACCCCCTCCCCAACCTCTCCTGATTTTTCTGCTGTTCCCACAAAGCAATTCTTTCCCGACCACTCCGGCCAGGACGGGGTTGAAGTGGCAAGTGAAGGGCAGGCGTCCTTTGAAGGGCACGTCCCACCCTGCCCAAGCCCCTCACCTCTTTGGGTTGCTGCTTCCCGGCCTGCTGTTGGGTGAGGAGTTGTAGGTGGAGCTGCTCTTGCTGCTTCTTGTAATATTCCTGCAGCTGGGGGCGGACAGCAGGGCGGGAGGGGGTTAGCGCTGGCCGGACTGCTGACCCCAAGGCAGCACCAGCCTTCTTGTGACTGGGCTGCTGAGAGACAGATGGCCCAGCAGGGAGGGCTGCTCTGCCCTCCCCAGTCTGCGTGGAGAGAGGTTCCCTGAGAGCCAGGACTGAGAGGGGCGAGGGGAGCTTCCCCCACACTGTGCCCTCCCTCTCCATTAGTAGGTCAGGAAAAGGTGGGGGATGTTCTCTGTCCCTCCCTTGGGGTTTGGAGATACAGGTGGGGCCAGCAGGCTGTGAGGGTATAGGGGGTGAGGGGTCTGCTGTGGGAGAGGCCTGACCTCTGACCTCTCCCCAGCTGTCCTGGAGGAAGGCAGGTCAGTCTGGCCTGAGCAGTCTCTCTGGTTTCCGCCACTGCTGTGGCCCTTGGTGATGTTGGTAGTAAACAGGGTGGGAGTGGGGAGGCTGGAACACCCCGCCCTTCCCTCCCTGCCCTTCCCTCAGCCCCGGGGGCAGACTCACCTGCTGGATCATGAGCGCTTGCTGCTGCTGGAGCAAGGCCTGCAGCTGGGGGGGCGACAGGATCTGCTGCATCTGCTGGGGGGTGAGCATCTGGGGCGACATCATGGCCACCGACACGGGCACCTGCGGGATGGGCTGGGTCAGATCACTCACCTCCACCCCGGCCCCACGGAGGCCCCCACCCAGGGCCCCGCCCCCAGCAGGGCAGCGTGGCTGCGGAGTGAGCAGCCTTGGGTTCACATTCTGGCTCTGCCACCTGCTAGCCGTGCATCTCCAGACGAGTGACTCACCTCCTTCATTCTTGGTTTTCTTTCTTCTTAAAATAAAACAAACATTTTTTGGCCATAGAACCTGTGGGATCTTAGTTCCCCAACCAAGGACAGAACATGTGCCCCCGGCAGTGGAACTGCGGAGTCTTTTTCACTGAACCACCAGGGAAGTCCCTGTTCTTGGTTTTCTTGTCTCTGAAATGGAAGTAGCAACAGTGCCTGCCTCTTAAGGTCATCACGGGGGCTAAGAACCTAATACTTAGAACCTTAGAGCCTCCAGATGTGCTGTGCTTAGTCATTTGGTCGTGTCCGACTCTTCGAGACCTCATGGACTGTAACCTGCCAGGCTCCTCTGTCCATGGAGATTCTCCAGGCAAGAATACTGGAGTGGGTTGCCATGCCCCTCCTCCAGGGGATCTTCCCAACCCAGGGATCGAACCCAGGTCTCCTGCATTGCAGGTGAATTCTTTACCACCTGAGCCACCACCAGGGAAGCTCTTATATGCAGTTCTTGGTGTGGGAAGATTAGAACCTCGTGACACTGGTCAGTAGAGCCCATGCTTTGCAGGATTCCCACCAGCACCACCGAGTGATGGGGAGGGGCAGGATGTAGCCATTGCCAACTCCTACTGTGTTCTGACAACAGACCTACAAGGGAGGCCTGGCCAGGAGGCAGCCTGCAGCCACAGGAAGGCTTCAAAATGCCCACATGGTGCCAGCATCTGGACTTGGGCCCAGCTCACATCCATGTCATGTACTCCAGCCCACCTGCCTAGACGGCACATGCAGTGGCCTGGAGCTGATGCCCAGGGAGCACGGTAGTGCCACCCCGGGTGAGTGCATAGGTGGAAGCACCTAACGAGGTCCAAGTGGGGTGGAAATACCAGGCAGGGGCACAGGGAGGCAGGCCACTGCTCCTTGCTCTCACTGAACTTGCCATGTGACCTCTTGGCAAGTCACTGGCCGTCTCCAGAATCTACCATAAAACAGGGATCAGACTGTGAGAGATGCCTCCATCCTGCTGGAACATGCAGGGTTCTCAAAACAGGGCAGCTTTCTGTCCCCCGCCCTGGGTGAGGCCTCTCTAGGAAGTCCAGAGAATCCAGCCCTGGGCAGAAGGTTCAGGGAAAAGCAGTACCATTAATCTTTCTCCTAGTTCCCACCTCCCCCGAAATCCCCAAGCTGGGCGTTCATAGCCAGGGTAGTCCAAGCAGCAGCACTGTCTTGTCGCCCTGCTTTAGCAGGAGAGGTGTCCTGACCAGCCCATCAGTCACCCCTCATCAGTCTTCAAGGCCTACGTGGTCAAGACTCTGATCTCCTGCCTCACTCCCTAGCCCCAGCACAGCCCCAGCAGAGCTGGCACACCACAGGCACTCCTGTAAGTTTATGCTTCCCCGAGCTGAGTTACCTTCCCCTGCAGATCAACTTTGGGGCGGGGAGGGAGGGGTGCCACCAGCCCAGTCCAGGAGGAGCGTCCTGCAGAGACTTGTCCTGGTCAGGACAGGACAGGTTATGTCCCCAGGGGACTCCTGGGCCCTTTCACCTTTCCCCAGCCTCATGGGTACGGCAGAAGAGGAGGTGGTTCCACTCAGGATCCCGGGCAGGGGCCGGGCCCGGCCTGAAGCCACTGGTGAGGGTATCCCCAGGCAGAGGGGGGACGTGCAGGGCACTAAGGGATACCAGCAAGTCTCACCGCCCCCACCACATAGGCAGTGGCTGAGCCACAGCCCTGGGCTCCCCTCCTCTACCCTAGCCATCTCCGTGCAAACATCCCTGGAAGGGGCACCTTGCTTTTTAGCCACAGTCACACCGGGTGAATGAAGGCGCCCCAAGCACAGGGTTGAAATTCATGCCCAGGTCTGTGCGCTCCACAGTTCCCGCTGTGCCCAGGTCCCACACTGCCTGCCCCACCCGAGCAGCTCTTGAGAAGGGCTGGGAGAGTGAGCGGAAATGGAACCATCCAGGGAGCTGAAGGGGTCAGAGGTTGGAGATTCCAAAGCACAACGTCCCTCTTTATAGCTGTCACTGGGTAAGACGGGGAAAAGTCAGACTGCAGGGCTGTTCTGGTCCCCACCCCTGGAGGGGCCTGCTGTGGGGGGCAGACCACGGCACACACCCACCCTGACTTGCAGATCCAGCCTGTATCCTTCGTTGGGTGCCCCCAACAAGGTAGTGATGAGCTCAGAGTCATGGATTTCTGAGTCAGGTGACCCAGGTTCTTGTCCCTGACACCGACTGTCCTTTGAAATCCCTTAGGCTTCCCTTTCTGCATCTGCTAACTGGCAGGCCTGCCATCCCTGCTTCACAGGACTTCTCAAGAGGAAGTTGTTGGCAACTGATAATGTACCAGGCTAAGCCCTATATGTGCATCATCTCCCTGAATTTTCACAGCCACCTTGGGAAGACGGCACCGTCATGGTCATCATTTTATAGATGAGAAAACAGGCGTAGAGGGACAATGGGAAAAGGGGTAAGTGGAAGTTATTTGTGTGTCACGAAACTCTACACAAACGTAAAGACAATTGCTTTTGAAAAAACCCTCTGGATTTTCCATTTTCCCTCTGTCCCCCGACTCCTCCACAAGTGTGCCCCAGCACTTGGGCCCCAGGGGCATTACATGGTAAGGGTCACTTGAGACCAAAGTTCTGGCCCTCCCATGCTCGTGGCTGTGGGGACTGACCTAGAGCAGATGGCCAGGGCTCCGGCCAGGAACACTGAGCCCAGACACCCGGGAGGTCTTTCCAGGCACCAGGGCTGTGAGTCACTGCAAGTGGCCTGCAGGAAAGGATGCGGCATTTCCTTCCTTGGGGCTTTCCTACTTGGAGGCAGGGGAATGGAAGAGATGACCTTGGAAGGCCTCCCCAGCCTCTGCTGTTCCTGCCAACTGGCCGAGCAGCTGGCCGGAGAGGTGGCTGCAGCAATCTGGACGGATTACCTTGTGTGTACTCATCTCCAAGGTGGCCCAGCAGGGTCAAGAAAGGTCAGTGAAGTGGCTGCTGCCTGCCGATCTCCCAGACGGCCTGAACCCATCCCTCCCCTTCCCGCCCCCTGGGGGTTCTGAGAACTGAGCTGGAGCCCCCTTGGTGTCCCCAGTGACCCCCCTCACCAGGCTGGGATGTGTCAGGATGGGCACCGTCAGCGAGTCAGCTCGGCGAGGCCCGTGAGTCACCATCTGGAGGGCGGCCAGGGCAGCTAAATGCTTACAAAAGCCCTAGCAGTGTGAGCCCCGGGCAAAATGCCGCCAGCTGCCTCCAGCCCCTCCTTTAGCGACCCTGCTTAGGCTCGGAGCCCTCCAACCACCATGCATATAGTATGCTGGGCTGGGAGGAGCAGAGATGGCACCTGGCGTAGAAGCAGCTCCTTTGGAGGCTGAAATGGACACAAGTTGGTGCAAGAAACAAGGACCCAAACTCAACCTCTTTCAAATGGCTGAGTGG
The DNA here is from genome assembly GCF_033118175.1 of Dama dama. Lineage (NCBI taxonomy): Eukaryota > Metazoa > Chordata > Mammalia > Artiodactyla > Cervidae > Dama > Dama dama. The sequence goes on along the minus strand of NC_083687.1, from coordinate 17,799,234 downwards.
GGAAACTAGGCCAAGGTTGCAAATAACCCTTGAGAATAACCAGAAAGTAGTCCTCAGTCCTGGCTGGCGCTGCAGCAAGAAAGATCATGGTGAGACACCAAGAAGAACTTCAAGGAATGGCAAGGGGGCTGAGAAGATGAGACAGAGGCTGGCTTAACTAAGGGGCTGCCCCAACCACCCTCTGAACAAACTCCTAGCTACCTGTACTGCCTTTTGTGAGTGATTCTCTCTGCCTGGGGCCCAGGCCCAAACCAGACAATCTCCAGGCTGGAGCTGGAGACCTAACCCGGCTTTAGAAACTCTTGTGAAGCTGGCTTTCAGAGAGAGGGGCGGTGAACACAGCTGGGAGGTGAGCAGGCAGGCAATCCTGCCTTGAGTTTGGGACTACTGGGAAAGCGGCTGCCACTGAGCTGCCTGACCCACCTCATTCAAACTCCAGATTGACACAATGCACTCTCCCGGGTCCTCCCACCAGCCGTGAGATCACAGAAAAGCTGTTTTCAGGCCCTGGACCTCACTTGGGGTCAGAAGCCCCACTTCCTTGAAACCTGAACCTGAGCGTGGGGAGGAGAGGCAAGGAGAGTGTCCAGGGTTGGAGGAGGAGGATCATCGGCTGGGACTCCAGGCTCCTGGAGAAGTTCAGACATGGCCTTAAGAACCCCCATCTCCCAGAGCCCAGAGAACCATCAGGCCAGGCCTCTGTACCAGGGACTGTGGTTCACTACTGTGCTAAGCATGTGACAACATCACAATGTAGGCAGGAAAGTGTGTGTCCTGGAGCTAGTTGGTTGGGTTCAAATCCTGGCTTGGCCCCTTGTTAGCTGTGTGTTTTTGATCATGTTTCTTAACCTCTCTGGGCCTGAGTGGTTTCATCTGCAAAACGGAGCTAATAACAGCATCTATCTCATAGGATGGTGAAGATAAAATGGGATGCTATTTGCAAACCACCTAGTGTCTGCCCCATGGTAAGCACTGTGCAAATATTGTCAGTTTAGGAAATACTGAGTAAGTGTTTGTTAAGTGACCTCTCTCATTGTTGGCAGTGGGGATGGTTTCCTAAGGAGGATACCACAGCATCCCTTCTTTTCTCAAGTATTTCAGATCCTACCCCTCACACCCAGGCACAAAATCCTTCTTGATGCCTGACCTCGGTCCTTCCAACTACCATCCAGCTCCTTCCCCTTACTGGGTCAACAGACCTCTCTGGATTGGGGAACATTCCAACGGTTCCCCAGCTGACTCCTCCCTGACTTTAGAAGGTGGTATTGGCTGGACCAGGGGCTTCCCAGGTGGCACAGTGGTAAAGACTCCACTTGCCAATGCAGGAGCCACTGGAGACCTGGGTTCAGATCTCTGAGTTGGGAAGATCCCCTGGAGGAGGAAATGGCAACCCACTCCAGTATTCTTGCTTGGAAAATCCCTTGGACAGAGGAGCCTGGCGGGCTACAGTCCATGGGGTAGCAAAGAGTCGGACATGACTGAGCATGCAAGCTATTCTAAAAGCAGTAGGCTGGGCCTAGGGTAGAAAACTCAGAACAGACTCAGCACAGTAGCCTGAGGGCCACTTCAGACCCAAGGAGTATATGGGGGGCTGGGGAGTGAAAGTGTTAGTCATTTAGTTGTGTCCAACTCTTTGCAATCCCATGTATTAGAGCCCATGAGGCTCCTCTGTCCCTGGGATTCTCCAGGCAAGAATATTGGAGTGGGTAGCCATTCCCTTCTCCAGGGGATCTTCCTGACCCAGGGGTTGAACCCAGGTCTCTTGCATTGCAGGCAGATGTGGGGGTTGCATTCCCTAATTCAACCAGACCCAGTCTTGACAAGAGACATGAGAACCTTATACCTCATTCCCATTAGCTCTCCGGATTCTGTCCTCCCCTCCCTCACCCAGGCCACTACCCCTCTATGCCCGGCTCCTCCCCAAGAGCTGTCTCATTGGATTGGAGGCTTTTAGAAGAGGGCCACTGTCTGGCACCTTTAACTTCTTGACTGCACTTACGTAAAACAGATCTGCGTTCAGAGCCCTAGGACAAAACCCAGGCCTGAGTCCTTGTCCAGGCACCCAGTACCCCATCCCTGCCCTGCCCTTCTTGTCCCCCCTTCCTTCCCTCAGCCCCCCACCCCTCAAGGCTCCAGCTTTGCTCACCCTTCCTCCCTTAGATAAACTTCCTTTCAAAGCCCTGCTTAATCCTCTCCCCAATTCAGAGCGCTCCCCCCCTGCAAAGAGGGGTGGGGAGAGCGAGGAAGCTTGGCGGCTAGGCCGGGCGATGGGGAGGGGAGAGGGCTGCCTGCGGAGCTGTGACCCACCCCGACTCAGACTGCAATTCTCCCAAGTTCTTTGTGACACAAAAGGTAAACAGAAGGCCTGGCTTACCCCCGCCCCCCACCCCATCTCCCCTCCCCCAGCCGGCCCATCTGGCCGGCACACTGGGGGGAAGGGAGAGGGGGAAAAAAGGGCAGATTGTGCAAAGGAAAACAAAAGAGACAGAGAGACATCAAGAGACAGGAAACGTGGGGAGACAGAGGGTTGGTGGGTGCGAGATGAGGTAGGGGGAGGACCGGGCGCGGTGGCCTCAGCAAGTGAGAGAGCTGGGGAGAGGGACAGGCTGAGTGACCCAGAAGTGCCGGGGAGAGACCAGAGGCGGCGGGCAGAGAGGTGCAGACGAGGAGGGCTGAGTCAGACTCAGACTCTGAGCCGACTGGGCTTGCAGGGGAAGGCCTGCCGGTCAGGTGCAGATGGGAGGGCGGCGTTTCTCCACCCACCCGGCAGTGACTGTGGCTCCCGCTGGGAAGCTGCCCGCTCTCTGGCACTGGGGATGGGCCAGGGCACTTCTCCAGCGGGTCCTCCCCTCCCTCGGTGCCCGGTCCACCCTGACCAGCCCAGTCCAGCCGGTGTCCTCCTCACCTGCACAGCAGAGGCCGACTGCTTGCTGTCGTTGTTCCCTGGGGAGCTGAGGCCCGAGGCCTGCTGCAGCAGGAACTGCCGGGCCACCTGGAGAGCCTGCAAGACAGGGGCGCATCAGTGCTCCAGCGGCTGTAAGGGACATTTGGAGAGAATGAAGGGGAGGAGGTCAGGTTCATGTGGAAGGTCGTGGGAATGAGTGAGAGGGTCAGCGGGCTCCACCTGGGCTTGTGGATAAAGGTATGAGTCACTGAGAGAAGCTACCAGGCTTCGGGGATCAGAGCCTATAGGGACTCACTCTGGAAGCCCTACTGTTGGGACTCAATGGGGGCAGTGGTAAAGAATCCGCCTGAGTAGGAAATGGTAACCCACTCCAGTATTTTTCAGTATTGCCTGGAAAATTCCATGGACAGAAGGGCCTGGAGGGCAGTCCATGGGGTCCCAAAGAGTTGGACATGACTGAGCACATAGCACACATGCCTCAGTGGGGGAGCAAACGGAAGGGTGGGTGGTCAAACAATGACCCAAGAGAAAGTATTAACATTAACAACAGAAATTATTTGTCGAGCATCTACTACGTACCTGTCAGGCACTTTACAGGGACAATCTCATTTGATCCTCTCCTGGGAAGGGGTGAGGTAGGGATTATCAGACCCATTTTGCAGATAAGAAAACTGACTCTCCAGGAAGTTAAGTAACATGCCCAAGATCACATAACTCAGAAGCATCAGAGCTAGGATTTGAGGCCAAGAAGCCTGGCTCCCAGGCCATCTGTCTCACTAGATGGTCAGTCTGAGGGCTCATGGGAATAGCATTCACTTGAAGTCACAGCACACAGTTGGGTGAATGAGGGTAGGCTCTCAGGGTCTGAGCACTGATTGGCTTTACGAGTCCATGGGGGTCTGGGCCTGGGACATCATGGCACTTGGGGAATTGAACTAAATCCTGAAGGGAGTGTGAACTGTCAGTGAGGCCAAGGTGGCTCAGACTGGACTCTGAGGTGGTGGGATCATGACCATGATCATGGGATCATGGGAATGGGAAGTGCATCGAGTTTGCAGGAGGAGCATCTCTGGCCAGTCAGTGGGTAGGGGAGGTGGGCAGATGGGCAGTGGGAGGTTGGGTAGGAGAGGTCTGGTAGGAAGGGAAGGCCCAGGAAGTTCTCTGTAAGGTCTGCCAAGCCCTCCATCCCTGCCCTTCATGCACACCCCCTCCCACTCCAAGTCAGTAGGGGGTGCAGAGGTAGGGGGTACAGGACTAGTTTTGAATCCACATTCCAGAAGCAAAAAATCTGTCTGTCCCCAGGTTCCTCAAAGGCCTCCTCGGGGCCAGAATGGTCATGTCCAGGTCATGGACAGCAGGCTCTGGCATCAGGCAGACCTGAGTGTGAAGTCCAATTGTGCCAACACCCACCCCCACCGCCGTGGTGTGATCGTGGGCAAGTTATCCCCTCTCCTTGCATCTGGACCTCCTGCTCTGCAAACCTGGGCCACCACCCATCTCCGAAACACGCGGGGGACGGGGGTGTTAAAGGACCAGCGCTTGGCACACAGCTAGCGTTCTCAGGATCCGCTCCTTTCCCTTCTGAATTCCTCTGCCTTTCTCTGTCACCTCCTCCAGCCTCTCCCCAGCACACCTAATAAATGAATCCACCTGTGGCCCCCTCACACATCTGCCCACACAAGCCCTTGTCTACCCTCACGTGGACTTCCACTCCCATGCCCACCGCAAGCTGAGCACCACCAAGGTGGCTCTGGAAGAGAGGGCATGGATGCACCCCCCCACCCGCTGCAAACACTCAGGAAGCCCATGGAGTACCAAGGGTAAAGGCACCCCCTTCGCAGCCCTTTCACTGAACAGCTGAGCCTCCCGGAGGCTTAAATCTAGTTCACCTTAGGACAGTATCTAAACACACCCTGGTGTTATCTATGGAAACGTATCCCTGGGAAGAACTGGGGTCCAGATTAGCATGGCCCTCACCACCAGCGCTTCAGATCTGAGACCTCTCCCATGCCGTTCTTTCTGCAGACCTCAACCTGGAGAAGCGGCCCAGGGTTGCTTCTCTTCAAGACACACATCAGAAAGTAGAAACCTGACCTGAGTCAAGGGCTCCGAGTGGCTGTGGGAGGAGGTGTGGGGTGGGGAGAGGAAGGGAGGTGGCTGGGTTGTCCTCAGGAAGGGGCTCTGCTTCTGTGTGCCTCATTTTTAGGGACCCCCCCCAGGTCTAGTGACACAACCTAGACCGATGCTCTCTGTCCTCCAAATGTAGAGATGCGGCAGAAAGGTCAGGGGTCAGGAGCTGGCAGCCCAGGCGGCCCAGAGGGGATGCTGGTCAGGGTGGGGGGAGGGTGCACCCCAAATCTCTAGTAGGAACAGAGGAGCCACATGGGAAGGATTTCCAGGGGAAGTTGGTCGGGGGCGGCGCTGAGCAGTCTCCTGGTGGGGGGAGTGGCCTGGGGGGCTGAATTCACTCCCCACTCTCCTACTTTGTGGGCCCCTGGAGCATGAAATTACAAGACTTACAAGGAAAAAATGATAGGGCCTTACAATCTCATTCCTGTGAGACCTCGCTGTGGCAGGCCTTCATCACCGCACCCCCCGCCCGCACTCCCCCTACTCCCACCACTCTGAGCTTCGCTCCCGTCAGGCCAGGTGACGGGACCAGGTGAGACTCTGGGCCTGGCCAGCGTGTCACCTCCTCTGACCTCCCAGCCTTCCCCACACACTCCTTCTTCCGGTTTCCGGTGTGCCTGGGACTGTGCTAGGTGCTGGGGAAACAAGAGAAACAGAACATGGCCCTGTCCCAAGGCTGTGACGAGACGGCGGCGACTGAAGCGGCGGTGGGCGCCGGAGCCCAGAGGTGGTGGCAGCGCTGACTGGAGTCTGGAAGGACAGGCTCACCAGGACTGCACCAGGAGGGTGAAGGGAGAAGGGCCAAGGGTGTTCCCGCACGGCGACCCCCACCCCACAGACGACAGAAATGGCCAGCGAGTCTGGGAACCTTGAAACCACTTCCAGGGACAGAAAATCAAGTTGTGTTGGGGGTAAGTAGGCAGAGAGGCTGGGGAGGCTACGGGGGTCTGTTCCTCCAGGCACTTCATTCATTCATCCTTCACTCATTCATTCACTTTCATGGCCACTTGCCTCGTTACTGGCTTGGAGAAGACTGGGGGGTGACAGAGAAGATGGGGAGGCCACAGTGGGCAGCACATGCTCATTTCATGGACTTTGTTTACAGCCCAGCCCCAACACCCAACCCAATGAGGGACTTGGTTCCACCTACAGCTGCCCAGGGGTGGGTGACGAGTGGACAGGGGTTTGGGGCCCAAGCTCCCCTTCCCAGATGTCCCGGTCATATATGCTTAGTGCACTGTGATGCTGCTTCATCCTCACCCCCATCCGGACCCCCAGCCAGGCGTGGTGTTCCAGGAGGAAGAAGGACAGGCCAGGAGAGGCCCTTTGGCCCACGAAGTCCTCCCCCAGGGTGGTCACCCATGGGATCAGGTAGGTCTGAGACTTTCTAGAGCCCCATCCGACTCACAGTCACCACCCTGGCACTATAGGCATAAGTCTACCCTGCCTGCCTCAGCTAGGGCCTGATAGATCACTGTAGACTGCCCATCTCTGAGACACGTGGGAAATGACATCTCCCCCCAAACCTTGACAGATGCAGCCCCACTTTCTCCGCTGATGACGACCAGGTCCTGGCCTCCTTGAAAACAGAGACATTGTTAAATGGATCTGTGGGTTCCTGCCCCAGCCACCAGCACCCGGCAGACACCCTTGTGAAATGCACTTGAATCTAGGTTGAACAGGGAAGGCAGGCCCAGGCTGACACAGAGTTTAGGAGCCAGCATACAAACAGTGCCTGGCACTTTTCAAAGCACTTCTACATTTAGGTGAAGCTTCCCAACCTCGAGCTAGACAGGGCAGGTGTCACTGGCTTCAACTGACAGACAAGGAAATTGGGGCCCAAGGTCCCATAGCTAGGAAGTGGAGTTCAGACACCGCCGACTGCCCAGACCCCTCAACCCCACGGAGGAACCATCGTGATCTCATGCACAGTCTGGTGAGGCCTACTAATGTGCCTTCCTCCAAGTCTTGGGAGCTCGCAGCTGTCTAGGTGTGAAGGGGAGGTACAGCTGGATGAAATGGGGGGAAAGACCAAAAAAAGAATCTCCCCAGGAGGAGAGTAGGCTCAGTTTCCCCTCCCTGCAGGCCAGAGATACCCAGATACAGCTTTTGGTGGAAAGAGGCATTTAGGATCCCATCAGGGTCAGAAATTCCCTGGAGGTCCAATGGTTAAGACTCTGTGTTTCCACTGCAGGGGGCAAGGGTCTGATTCCTGGACTGGGAACTAAGGTCTCACAAGCCACGTGGCACAGCCAAAAAAAAAAAAAAAAAAAAAAATCCCAGCAGGGAGAAAGCATAGAGGGCTCAGGGAGCAATAGGAAAGTGGGAACCACTTGGCCTTTTCAAGCTTATTTTCCCTCTGCCTCCACCCCTCAGACTGAAAACCAAATGCCCAGCTCTGTGGTTGGGGAAGTGAGGTCTAGTTTTCCTCTCAAGGAGGCAGCACTGGTCCTTTCAGTGCCTGAACCCTGGTCAAAGGGATCTGGATCTAAATCCTGGCTCCACCATCTACTGAGTGACCTTGGCTAAGTCCTGCTCTGAGCCTCAGTTTCTTCCTCCGTGAATAGCCCTGTAGTCAGCTCAGAGGTTTGTTGTGAAGAATACATGAGACAGTGCACATGTGGCACCCAGCAGGTCCTGGACGGACGTTAACTCCTGTGATGGTGATTATTAATCTCTCACCTTCCCAGGCAGCTCCTGATCATTTGCCCACTGCCACCAGAAGGACTGTGAACCAACCCCTCTTCCATCTACACCCACCCCCACTCCCCCTCAAGCCTAAGAACTCAGTCTCGCTAATGAAGCCGAACTCTCCTCCCCCCACTGCCCGTTCAGAAGTCATTAGCAGAATCTCCACAATTAGGAACAAATGGTTTATAACGGATGGCACCCAGGGAGGGCGGTGCGGATGGAGGGGAATGAAGCTAGTGCTTGGAGGGCAACAGGGAACTGCTAGGAAAAGAAGAACAAGTCTTGGGGCAGAAGGATCTCTCATCTATGGGGTGAGACCACACCCTCATTTCTGTCTGGGAGAATTCAGGGAAGGACCAGTGACCTCTGTGTGGAGGTCAGGTGCAGAGCTGTTTACCAGTTCTTCAAGCTGGAGAATTCCAGGTCTGAGTTGGGGTCCCAGCCTTGCTGTGTGCATGTGCGTGTGCATGTGTGTGTGAGGACGTGGTGCTCATGAAGACAAGCTTGAAGGACTGAACTTTGAGAACAGAGGAGCAGAATCACAGACCTGGTGAGCTGGAGGGTTAGAGAGTTATCTAGCCTGGTGTTTTCCAAATTGCTGGCCTGGTCATGATCTAATGGTGGGTCATAGAGTATCAATTGAGAAGGCCAAAAAAAAGGAAAAAATACACACATGAAAATATCAGAGTTAATACATAAGCATAAGCATTGTTTCATGAAACTGTGCTGCTGCTCCAAACAAAAGTATTTCTTACGACAGATTCCAGCAAAAATATCTGCAAAACACTCCTGTAGTTCACTTTATCAACAAGGAAATGGAAATTCAGAGACAGGCAGTGAAGTGCCCAGAGTCACACAGCAGCTGAAGCAGAACCTGAATCCCCTGTGCCTGACACGGTCTCTGAACAGGGAAGAGAGGCCAGGAGGTGGGCAGGCAGGACGGAGGACCCCCAGGAATTAAAACTCTGGTTTAATTCCAATGGTGGTGAAGGGCAGCCAAAATAAACAAAACTGAAACTTTTGTTTGCATCTAGCTAATTTTGGCAAAATTGGGATCTCAACTGTCTGGATAGTTTCAACTGAGAGCTGGATAGATTTAGAGGAAGGGGCCCTAGAAGGGTGTTTAGGGGGCCAGCCCACCCCAAACCTGAAAAGCCCTCCCAGGAAGGCCCATCACCTGATCACCTGTCCCCCTGGAATACGTCTTTTGATTCCTTTATCCATAATTCAGGGAGTATTTATGAAGTCCTGCAGGGCACTCACACTGTTCTAGACACTGGGGACACGGTGTGTTTGCTTTAACCGGGCTCACATCCTAATAGAATGAGACAGACACTACAACACAGTGAAGTGAGCTGTGAGATGGTGGCCATGTCGTGCAGGACGGCGGGATGGTTACTTAGGTAGTACGGCCTCCGAGGACACATTGAGGATGAGGGGGCTACTCTTTCAGGCGAGGGATATACGACTAGAAGGAGCTGGTACAAGAGCCCAGAAGCAGGCGTAAGGCTGGAGCGTTATGAACCAAAAAGGCCAGTGTGGCCAAGCTTCTGAGGAAGTCTCAGGAATGAGCGGCAGCCAGATCACAGGGATGCTGGTTTTTTATTGCATTCTATATTCGAGGAAAAATTGCTGGAGAATTTTAAGCAAGAACAGATACAATCTCTGAGAGCAGATACCTAACCCACTGCTAGTAAACAGTAGGTATCTAATAAGTACTTGTTGACTGGTATAGGAAACCTCTGTCTACCCCTTGAAATACAAGTCCTCTGGGACCAGAGTGTGGAGGGAAGGGGGACAGGGAGAAGGGTCAGAAGTCAGGGGTCCCAACCACCAAGGGTGCTGACCTGGGGAGATCCAGGCTCTCCACCAGCCAGGCTTTGTCCTCCAGCAAAGAGACATAAAAATGAAATTACGCAGAGAAGGGGGGGCATGGAGGATGGGGGAGAGGAGACCATAAAACCCCCGAAGTGATTCTACACCTTTTTCCCTTGAAAAAAAAAAAAAAAAGCTTTTTGGGGAAGGCTGTAAATTTTTTTTACACCAACCTCGTAAAAATGACATCGGCACATTCTCAAATTAGAACCATTAAAATGAAAACCAGCAATGCACAGATACAGATGCCCACGTGGGTGGGAGACACACAGCCCAGTTTCAGGACCCCTTCCCTGACAAGTGTGTTGAGAACGCAACCCCTCCAAGGAAGACGATTAACAAAGGATCCCACCAGGGCCCAGAAGGGCAAGGCCCTCCCTAGAGGCCGGCCTTCCCCTCCATTCTTGCCCCAGCGGCATGGGTGCAGCCCCTCGGGGACAAACCTAGCTCCCCTGGAAGGTCCAATAGTGGCATCTGGAAGGAACTGAAGCACTGTGGGCTGGGGGTTGCGGGGTGATGGCGCTTCCCCTCCCAGACACGTCCCAGTAACTGGAGTTCTCTGGAAGCGGGTCTGCTCCCAGGTCTGGGTTCAGGGCCGCTGGTGAACCCAGCCACTGCCCTCAGGCCAGCCACCCCGCGGGGGCTCTAAGAGTGGGGTTTAGAGCGGGGGCTGTGCGGGGCATGCAGTTCCCTTCCCACTGACTCGCACTGGGGCTCCTGCAGGACACCTAGCTGACCCACAGAGAGGGGGTCCTGGGACGTGCCCACCTGGCTTCAGTCCTTCACCCTTAGAAGAGCAAACACTCACCTTCTTCCCCCTCAGTTCTCCCCACTGTCCCCAAACTCCTTATCAGCAAGGACAAGAACTCTGGTATAAAAGGGAGATGAAAGAGGTGGGGGGGGGGGGCGGTGGTGGTGGGAAGAGGGGGGTCTCAGAATTCCCCAGCAGAAGGGAAGCCTGGGGGTACAGTGGGCAGGCTCCTTCCTAGTCCCAAGCAAGCAGGGGCCTGGGGACACCCGTCCTCTACCTTTCTCTCCCCTCTTAGGGAAACTTCCTTTCCTGCTGGACTAGGAGGCAGACACGCAAAACAGGGGGGCCTTTGGCTTAGTCACCCAGGAGGAGTATGAGAAGGGGAGTTCAGCCCTCTCAGGACCCTGCCCGTTACCTTACTACCTGGCCCCACCTCCCACTTGCCCCCTGTTCCCAGGCAGGAGGGACGGAGGGAGTTTCTAACACTCCCTGCAGCTGTCAGCAAGTCTGGGACCTCCCCCGCGTGAACTTTCTAAGTCTCCCCTCCGAGGAGTGTGGGCCCTGGCTCTCCCTTCAGGGCCCCCAGCACCTCCTGGGAAAGGACTCATTCTACAGAAAGAGAAGGGGAGTCTGGAGGGTGTGGGACCAGAGATGAAAGAACAGGATCTGGAGTGGGAGCGAAGACTTGAAGAAACGAGCCCCAGACCTGCAGACGAAACAACTGCTGACAGCACGTGTGAGGTGTCTGTGCTAATTCACCTCCAAAGACCCCCCCTTTTCCACCCCATCCCCCCGAGGAGCTGGGGCCACGAGAGCCAGATGGGGGAGGGAAAGGAAAACCTCTTCCATTCTTCCTTCCCCCAACTCCCTGACACTGCCCACCCCCGTCTCTATGGAGGGGGCTGAGGTAAAAGCCCATTAATGTGCAGAGCCCCCCAACCATTCTGAATCTCCTCACAGGATGTGAACAGGGTGGGATTTGGCCCCGGTTGCCACAGCAACTGCAGTGGGAGTTCCCAGACGCTAGGCAACCCTCCCGTGACCCTTGCTGACCTGTCACCCCCGCAACCAGAGGACAATAGGAGTGGCGGCTCTGGAGGCCCCGGACGCCTTTCAGCCCAGCCGCTCTGCCCGCTGCCGGGCCCCCCTGCCTGCCGCCCGCCTGGCCCAGTCCTCCTGGCCCCAAGTCCAGCGAGCATCCAGCCTGGCCCCTGAAACTTCCCCAGGCCCTCCACCTCACTTCCCTAGAGCTGCCACACACTCCCAGCCCTGGCTGCGCCCCCATCGGTAAGCCCAAAGGATATTTATGGAGACCCCGGGGAAAACCCTACACACCGGGAACGTTTTCAAACAGATGAAGTCAGATTAGGAGAAAGTGCAAGGGCAACCTTCAAAGAAAAAACGCCATCCTAGAGGGGAAATGTGGGCCAAAGGAGACTCTGGCTTGGTGAAGGAAGGCAGGGGTTGATGGGCAGATGGCATGCCTGTTGGGTTCAAGGCATCTCTAACAGGATCACCAACCCCAGCGGGCCAGCAGGGTGCTGGGTGGAAAATGAGCTTCCATGCATGTTTGCTGAGTGAATGCACGCTCCAGGGCCCACGGTTCTCCCCCTGCCTCCTTCTCAGGGGAGATTCTCCAGGACTGGAGACAGGTGAAAGCCCCAAGGACAGAGTGGAGGCGGTGTGGCTCCATCACTCACCGCAAAGGGGGCTGGGAGGAGGGGGCAGGAAGCTGGGGCCTTGGCTGCGGGACCGAGGCAGGACAGCCAGACCAGACGGGGACCCTCCCTCCAGTCAGACAGGGCCGGGCAGCCCAGCCCTGCCCCCCCTACCCCACCCCCTGGCTGCCTCTGTTTAAACAAGCTCTCGGCCTGCTGTTGCATGGAAACCGGCGCCTGCTCTTGTTCCAGAGTGACGTGGCTGCCCTCTTCAGCACTGTTTGTTTCAGCCTAAAGTCCTGTCACCAGCCTGACTTCTGACTCGCCCTGTTTATCTCTCTCTCTCCTTTGTCAACTCATTACTCCCAAAGGCCAAGACTGCATTTCCAGGGCTTGTTTATCCAGAGCAGAGGGGCAGGGACCAACCGACAGATGGACAGACGGACAAGGGGAAGAGGAGCCATGGGGGCACGAGGAGGAGGGACCAGGGCGCCGTCCTCAGACCCGCTCACAAGCCCTGGAGTGGCCACTTAGAGCCAGCGGCCACTGCGGCTCTTTGTTGGTTTGTTTTAAGAGCACTTTTAGCCTGAGAGTGGAGAGCTCTCATTCACTCACAGACAGTGGTTTATTTAGCACCTAGTAGGCGCCAGGCCTTGCTGCCTCGGGGATTGTGAAGTGTGGTAGGAGCCGAGCCCTGCACTAGGAAACACTAGGAGCCAGGAGAACTACCATCCCTGGCACCTGGACAAGTCAGTGCTGCCTCTGGCTGCCCCCTTATCTGTGATGTGGGAAAAACAACAACACAAACTTCCCTGAGAAGGTGAGGGCATTAAAGACCCAAAGCATCAAACAGTCCTTGTTAGTCCTCCAAGGACTTCCTGATTGGGGTTGAGAGGGAGCAGGCACTTGCTGGGCCCAGCACTTTTCCTCCATTCACTCTCCCCACAAAGAGTCAGAGACATTTATTGGGGGGGAGGGGGTAACCAGAAATCGTTACCCTGAAGCTCCCCCACTGCCCGCCCCAAAGCTTCACTCATATATTGGAGGCAGAAGGATGGCCCACAGACTGTTTCCTTTTAATTGACAATTTTGTAATTTTAATTTTGCAGGGTTCTTTTCATAGTTTCGAGCCAAGAAAACCTTTTTTAAGTCTCAAATATTTTCCTTGGCCCTAGGCACTACGCCCGTAGTGAGCGCAAATGGATAAACCAGCCCTCCCTCTGCCTGCCTCCAAATCTCCACCCCAGTTTATTTGTGAAACAGATATAGGATTTTCCAGGACTTTGGGATATTCACCAAAACAAACAGGGATAACTGGAACGTGGAATATAGATGGTAAAACACGGCCTGAGTGCAACGCAGAACACAGAAACCTGATCAGTACAGACAGTCCCGTCTCTCCCCACCCCACACCTCTCCCCGCTTATCCTGCTCACTGGGGCTCAGTCTTCTCTCTAAATAATTTTTTAAAAGAAACTTTCCCCCTGGCCTTCCTTCCACTTTCACAAATTTTCATAGCTCTGTCAGCCTAGAGGTGCGAGAGAAGTCTTCACCCATACAGAATGGGTGGCCTTGGAGATCTCTGGCCTGGGGTGTTTTGTTATTGTGTTGATAAAGGATAGGGTTCTGCCCTTTGACCTTCTGTCCCCCATAGATGGTACAGACTCTGTGGGTCTCTTCCCCAGGGAACCTGCTTAGGCAAGCTTGGGAGATGCCTGTGAACTCCCAAGGACCATCTCCCTGGAGAAAGGAGACAGGCCCTTTCTACTCAAGTTTCCACTGTTTGCAAGACAAAGGGATTTTTAAAGTTCTCAATTCTGTTCACACCGGAGGGATCAGTCACTGAGGGGAAGGATTTCACACCCACATTGCATCTGATCCTAACAGTCCCTGTGCTTCAGGTGCCAAGGCTCAGCGAAGCCCAGGACTGGCCCAGGTGGACTGCTGGGAAGGAGAGGTGGGACGGAACCTGGGTGTGTTCATTTCCTGTGTCAGTCCTGGCTGGCCAGCTCCAGGGTCGACCTTCTGACAGTGCTGCTTCCAATCTGACCTCTGGCTTCAAGTGTGGTGGGAAAGGGCTCCTTAGGGGCTAAGAAGTGGGAGAAGAAGCCCCAGAGCGAACCTGGGAGGGAGCAAGAGGGTGATGTGGGTACAGACACCTGTGCACACAGGCAGGGAGGGGTACAGGCGGGGAGGTAGGTGCAGGACCCGACCTTTCTGCATTCCCGACAGAGCCCCCCAGGGGTAATGCCACCAGCAGTGATTTGAGAAGCAAAGTCAAATAAGAGAAGGAGCATCCCAAGGCCAGGCTGGCTGGGCCGGTTCTCCTGAACTTGTCAAGCATGATTTTCCCTTTTTCCCGGGTGGGGCGGGGAACTGGGGCCCCTGCTCTGTCATAACCCAACCAGGCTCCCCACCCTAAGGCCTCCTGATCCTCAGAGAGGCTGGTCTTGGACTCCTGACCTCTGCAGTTTAGGGTGGAAATGATGAAGGGGGAAGAGGGAGGAGGGTACAGACAGAGGTTCCCAGTCCGGGCACTAAAAATGGAGGCCTGCCTCTGCCTGCTCCTCTTGAACTTCTCCCAGGTGCACTGACCCCTGGTGCCTGTGAGCTGACTCACAGCCTGGATCAGGGGCCCCGAGGCAGAGGCGCAGGTGGGGAACGCATTACAATACAAACAAAGTAAAGATACCAGTGTGTGCAGAGCCCCCTCGGCCAAAGAGCATGCACCCAGAGCAGGGCCTCCCTCCCCTCAACCCTGTTTGTTAACTTAGCCAGAGTGCAGGAGGAGAGCCCAGGTGCCCGCCTGCCCAAGAGGTGCACCCCCCTCGAGCCTGCTGTCCAGACATCTGTCTGCCCTTGTGGGCATTTCTGAGCCTAAGCCCGGAGATCTCAGGGCCCCTAGCCACACCACCCTTTCTGGAAGAGCTGCTCTCCCCTGGCCTTAGTGATCACTAGAGGGAGGGGGGTGGTCTCTGCTGGCTGGACCTTCTCAAGAAGGTTAAGGGAAGGCAGCTAGGCTGGAAGCAGAGGCCCCCCCCCCGGGAGCAAGGATGTAGGAGCAGGGGTCTGGCATCCCTTCCAGGTGGCTGGGGAGGCGTGCTGGCTCCTACCTGTTGCTGCTGGAAGTGCAGGAGCTCCGCGGGGCTCATCTCTCCGTTGCTGTCCGCGCCCACGGCCGAGTCCCGGCCCGCACCGCCTGCGGCAGGGCCTGCAGCCCCGCCGCCGCTACTGCCGCCGCCGCCATCAGCCTGCCCGGAGAGGCTGCCCACGCCGTTCTGACCAGACGGAGCTGACCTGATTGTCTCCGAGGCGGATTCCACCATCATGTCGCTCTAGCGGGACCTGGAGAGGGAGGAGAGACGTGGGGGAGGGGCTGAGGCGCGAAGGCTGGACGGGCAGGGCTGGCCAGCAAGGGATGCCCCCCAACACCCCCGTCCCCAAACAACACAACCCCACCGAGTCCTGGGGCGGCTTCTCCCTCTCAACTTCCTGAAGGCCGACCCTGGGACCCCTGTTGGGGCACAGACCCTCCTAATGTCACCCTCCCCCCAGGCCCAGGTGGAGGCAGCTCCAGACTGTAGCTGAGGTGCGCCCACTGCCCCATATTTCCTCGAGGGGGCGATGCCCCACCCCCAAACCTGTTCAGGCCTCTCCCTCCAAGCCAGTGTGTAAGGCAGAGCCAGGATGGGCAGGGGTCTGCAAGGACTTAAAAGCAGGTGAGGTATTCACTGGGAGCCACCATATTGCCTCCCCTCAACACCTGTGATGCCCATTGTGTTTATTTCCCCCCAGACCGGGAGCTCCCCAAGGGCAGGACCTCCTTTCCCAGACGCAACACAAGCAGCTGCCATCTGCCTAGCACCCATTACTGGATGCCAGTCCCTCAGCTGGGCCTGGAGCTGTGCCCCAGGATCGGGGGTAGCCGGTGGTCCAACATCCCTGACCTTCCATTCTAAGGCCCTCAGCCCAGCACCTGGCCCAAAGCTGATTCGCTGTGTTTACTGTCTCCACAGGCACCCGTGGACCCCTTCTCACAAGAATTGTGGGAGGCCGCTCCTTTCGTCCTGATTTTACAGATGGGAAACCGAGGGTCCAGAGCGTCAGGAGATTGACCCAAGGCTGAGCCAAGGCCTGAATCCTGTGTCTTCTTCCCCCATGTCCCCAAACTGCCTGCCTCTCAAGCAGTGGCAAAAACATGCTCAGAACGACAAGAGGGTATGACTGGGATGGCCAAGGCCAGTGAGGAAGGGGCCTGCGGTTCCTTCTGCATCTCATGGAGGTTGCACTATCTCAGACACCTGTTACACAGGCCGAAGCAGATGGGGGGCTTCAGTGGGCTGAGCTGTTCTCAAAGGCTGGGGTCTCCAGCTGTTGCCAAAGCCACAGTCCCTTGAGAGGAACACTGATTTCAGCCAACAAGACACAGTTGGTATCCACTACTGATGTCTGACAAGAGTCTTAAACTCCCTACACTTCAGTTTCTTTGTAGAAGGAATTTCTCCCAGCCTCAGAGTCCCGTGAGGAGTAAATAAAACAGCACACACAAACCACCTGCAGAATTAAGGGCCAACAATGATTGGTCCCTTCTTCACCTGCCCTCTATTTACAAGTAGAGGATGAAGGCCCTGGGCTCAGAGAGGTCAGAGCCTTGGCCCAGATCACACAGTCAAGGGGTGGAAGCCAGCCGGTGATCTTTCCTCCCCTTCTTGATTCCCTTTGGCCTTTGCAGACCCCACAGACACATGGAGTCCCTGGCCCAATAAGCGGGAACAGGAGGGCCTTAATAGACCAACGGCTGGAAGAGATTGATTGCCTTAGTTTCTTCTCCAAGGAGGCAGCTCCCGAATTCTTTCACTCTGGAAGAATTCGTTCCCGTCACCCTACTGAGCCCCTTGCTGTTTTTGTCCCCACTGTCAGCAGAATGGGAAGGACGGTGAGGGTGTGGGGGGAACCGGGGGGACAGAGCACTGCCGAGGGCCCATGGGGAGGCCACTAGTCCACGCGTGCCACATCACACTTGCTCTTGTGACGACCTGTGTGGCCTCCTGGGTGACCTTGCGCTGCTGGAGTGTCCCTTCTTCTCTGCGTGCTCCCAAGGGCTTTTTACAACCCCCTCCTCCCCCCAGCTGCAGCTCCCAGTCCTGGGTTCTGAGAGGAGTTGGGCCGGGGGCAAGGGCAAGGTTGGGGGTGACGGTTCGGAAGAGATTGAGCACTCGGTCTTGGGCCTTAATGGCCGTGTCAGCCCGGGGGCCAGTGGCTGCCAAATGATGGATGGGGTGGACACCATCCTCCACCCACCAGAGCACAGGGCTCCAGCCCCCTGCCCACAGCCACCAACTCCAATCCCCCCAGCAGCCTACAGAGCACCTTCCTGCACTCAGGCCTGGGCCCCCCGCCACCCAAGGGGGGAGACAGCAGGGCCGCTCTGCTCTCCCTCGGCCTGACCCTGGCCCTGATTCCAAGTCTAGCTGCCCTGAGATCTGAGAACTCCTGGGCCCCTGGGGACAAAGACCAGAGCCTCAGGGGCGTGTGTGTGTGTGTGTGTGTGTGTGTGTGTGTGTGTGTGTGTACAGGAGAAAGAACCCAGCAGTTTCTTCCTTGGGGTAAGGGAGAATACCCCCCTTCCCACACTCACATACACCATAAAGTTGATCAGACAGCAAGTTTGGAGAAAAGGAGAAAAAAGGAAGGAGGATGCAAACAGAAGTGTCCTTTTCTTTTCTTTTTTATTGGGGGGGGGGGGAGATATAGAGCGACACCCAGTGAACAACATAATTGCTGCAATGTGGCGTGTAATAATAGCTATTCAAGGACCGATCATTCATATTAAACAGGGTGAAGCAAGCCTCTCATTTGCATGCTTGAGATTATATGCATTTGAAAAGTCATTTCCGCAGGGTGTATGAATGACATTAATTCCCACGTGGCCCGCTGTTCTGCCCCCTCCCCGGGGCCTTCAACTCTTTCCAGGCTCCTGCCCGCCCACCAGCACGCACCCAACCTGCAGGTGGGTGCTCCCAGGAATCTCCACACCCTCACCTCTGCCCTGAGACACCTGCCCTCCTGAGGGGAAGCACCGGGGCAGCAGGCAGCCTCATGCCTCATGCTCCTCTCTCCGCTGGGTGATGTAACAGCACTGGGGTGTTCCCTGCACTGTGGGTGAGCAGGTTCTGGGTGCCTGGGGCCCAGCCAGGTAGGGGTGGGGTGGCTGGGGTGGGGTGCTGGAGGCAGGCCTTGATATCAGTGCCTGCTTCCCATATGGATGGGGGAGAAAGCCAATGTCCATGGGAACCTGGTCTCTGGCTGGAGGAGACAGGAGCCTGAGTGTCAGGGTGTCTGAGCTCAGTCACAAGCAGCTGTGACTCTTTTCCCTCCTCCTCCGGGCTTCCGCTTCCCTGTCTCTGCGGGGCGAGGTGGTCCTGAAGGTCTCTTCGGACTTGAAAACTCCAGGAGGAAAACCCCCCGGTCAGTGTGTGGATAAGGAACCACCACGTTCTAGTGACGGCTGAGAGACACGGAGGGTCTACTTGAATCACAGCTGGCCCCTTCCCAAAGGGAAATGCAGGCCTCACAATTCCCAGTGGAGACCTGAGCTGCCTGCTGTGGTACTGAGGGGGCCCTCCAAGAGCCCCCTCCTCCATTCACTTCCCCCCTGCCAAGCCAGCTCCAGCCCTGGGCACCCCTGTCCTCAGCAAAGCGCTGCTCACTGACCTCCTGCAGGAACCAAGAGGCGCTCTGGGAAGAGGACCATCTGGTTTCAAGGGCCAGCTGGGTGACCTTGGGCCAGTCACGGGTTGCTTTTTCTTCCTTCAAATGGACACGTAAGGAGAGGGAACAGGAAGATTTTTCTAGAACGCACTATGAAGGACTGGGCCATGGCCACCCCAGCCTTCCCTGAACCCTCCCCTGCCGCAAACTGCGGGCAGCGCGGAGTCACCCCCTGCGCTCCAGGATTTCTCCGTGGGGTGCTGGTCCTACCCTGGGGCAGCTCCTAGTTTCAGGTCTCTCAGGGCTCCCCTGGGGCGCCAGGGCACCTGACAGCCTCTGGCCAGTTACGGAAGAAAGGAAGGAAGCAGGGTCAAAGCCGCAACCGCCTCTTCCGCTCCGGGGGTGTCTGCGGGGCCGCCGGGGGCTCTCCCACCTCCCCCCGAGGCTCCTGGCCCTTCTAAGCACGCGGGCTCGCAGCACGACCGGCTCAGAACGCGCCGGGTCCGCCCCTGTCCCCTCCCTGGCCGGAAGTGACGAGTTCCACCCACCTTGGGGCCAAAGGGAGGACCCAAGGGTTAGGGTGCTTTTGGGGGGAGGGGGGAGGAAAAGGAACAGGGAGCCCCACACGCGGAGAAACCTTTTGTGCCTTTTCCGCGGGCCCATATGGTGTACTGAGTATTAATTACCGTAGCTTTTTAATTAACAATCGCTTAATCTGAGCGATTGCCATGACACCCTATGCCTCGCCGCGAACCCGCGCCGCCCGCCCTGCCAACTCATCAATTAATTTTTATTGACGTTTTCTTCCCCAAACAGGCACAATACCAGGGTTTTCCAATTAACACCTCCGCGATCTCTAATTAGTGCAATTAACAGACTGATGGATGCCCGGAGTTTACCCGCAAGGGAGGGAGGGAGCGAGGGAAGGGGCGGGGCAGCCCCCAGCGCGCTCTCACACACGTGCATGCGCGCAGCCGGAGAAGGGGCGCACCCCCAGCTCTCAGGGGGAGCCCGGCTGGTGGGGGCATGACCACAGGTAACCTGTACCCAGAGCAGTGGTGGTGATTTGAGTTGAAAATGCAGACACCGGTTCGGGCCCTTGGGAAACCTAGAATATAGTCGGGGGGCAGTTGAAAGCCTGAGACTGGAAGTTGGGAAGCTGGCTTCTAGCCCCACCTCTGTCACCAATTTGCAGTTTAACTTGGGGCACGTTCTTCCCTTTCCTTCTCTGTAGGATGATAGGAGAAACTGGACTAGATGTAGCTATCTATTTACAATGTATATACCCCATCAACTTCCAAGAAAGACTGGGAAGCAGACTGCAATAAAAGATAGACAAAGCTACTTAAAATATAATACCATGGGGGTAGTACAAGGGAGAATAAATGGGCCAAGACCTTAAGTCAGAGGATCTCAAACTTCAGTGCATCAGAATCACCTTGGGGGGCTTGTTAAAATACAGATTACTGGGCTCCGGGCCTGGAGCTTCTGATTTTAGGCCTGGAGTGCCCTGAGAATTCATTTCTTAAAGTTCCTAGGTGATGCTGATTCGGCCTGTCCAAGCCAACAGCAGGGCTCCAACGACAAGCACTGGCTTCAGTTATGAGCTTCCTGGTGACTAAAACGAGGTGATCTACCTCCAAGACCGTTCATTCATTCAACATGGATTTCATGCCCAGTTAAGCCAAGCACTGAGTGAGGACCTATCTACAGATACTGAAACTTGGTCCTAGCCCCCAACAGGCTTACAAAACTCAAACAAGCCAGCGGAGGTGTCCTGGGTGTTTTGAGGGCAACTGGTAATAACAGAGGTACAATTTCACCTTTTTTTTCTGGGTAAATTTGGCATTTGTCTTTTTGAAAGTTTAGCCAGTAGTGTGAAGTTTTGGCCACGAACGAAGTCATTCTTCTCCTTCTTCCAATGCTGCCCAGGAGAATATTTCACCAGCAACGACCCTTCATTCATTCACTGGTTCAACAAATATTTAAGCACCTACCCACGTGCCAGGCTGTGTGTGTGCAGACCTGACTAGGCCTTGCACTCCGGGAGCTATGTCCCCACGAGGTGAGGAAGATGACAAATAAGGACACATGTAGATAAGCTCAAACAAAATAAATTCTATAAATATGAGTACAGGCAACAAATAAAGGACTCAATTTATATGGAGGGGCAAGGAAGGCTTCTTTTTAAGAACTGACATCTATACTTAGAAATGAAGAATAAGCAGGTATCGGTCAGGCAAAGTGTACATTGAATGCAGGGGGAACAGCATCTGCAAAAGCCCTGATTTTACAAGAGCAGTCACTGGTTTCTGAAGACTTCCTTCAGAGTAAAGAGTCTGAAAGGGATACATTTCTGGATTACATAAAAAGACATGGGACGTCCCTGCTCGGTGCAGTGGTTCAGACTTCACCTTCCAAAGCAGGGGGTGTGGGTTCAATCCTTGGTTGGGGAACTAAGATCCCACATGCCTCGTGGCCAAAAAAACAAAACAAAACAGAAGCAATGTTCTAATAAATGCAATAAAAGACTTAAAAATAGTCCACATCGGGGGGGGGGGGGGGAAACTTTCAAAGATAGGTTCTCATAAGGTGTAATTTATAGGAAAAAAAAAAGTCACACATAAGCAGGTACCACATAGAACAGAGCGTAGGGCTGCCTTTTATTTTCTTCCTTCTCTTTCTTTTCCTCCTCCTCCTCTAGCTGTCCTGCTGTCAGATCTCACTTGTGTCAAGGGACGTAAAGCAGAGGGCTCTTCAGAACAATGAGCACTGGCATTTCAAGCACCTGAAGGATACTTCCCAATCTGTCATCCCAAGGCCCAGGGATCCCTTTGCCCATCCAGCTCAGGCCCCAAAGGCCCACTGGCTTCGGGCCACTAGGTGAGAGGAGGGAGGGCTCCAGAAGGAGCCCTGGGGGCCTCGGCCTTTCCTCCTGCCCTTCATTGGACATCCTACCTGCTGATCCTGCCTTGGTCTCTTATTAGCTCTGTAATTAGAACATGAGCAGTGAGGTCACCATCTGAGCCTTGGTTTCTTTATTTGTCACATGAAGTTAATACAGGAACCCTTCCTTACGGGGCTGCTGCGGTATCGCTGCCTGAAGATGTTCAGAGAAGGCTACTTACTACTGTTGTGGGGACCCAGCAAACCCAGATGCCACCCCCTCATCCCAGCCCTGACACTGGGGCCCCACTCATTCCAGGCTCGTCCATTTTCACTCTCTTCAGCACTTGAGGACAGTGAGACAGAACCCAAGGGTTAGAATGTCTCTGTAGCTCCCAATCTGGTCCCCAAAGCAGGGCAGGGTGATGCGAGCCCCATGACTGCTTGGTGCTCTGATCAGCCTGGGCAGTGTCTCTCCTCAGGCAGAGGGGGCCATCAGAGCTCCAGGAAAAAAGCTCAATCCCTCTCCAGGGCCTTCCCTGGACTGTGGGACGCTCTTGTGTGGGTGAGAGTCTGGCGCCCTGGGCTCCCTGCTAAGAGTCTCACTGCAGCCTAAGAGTCTCCCTGAACGACACACTGGGAACTATCTAGTGTCCAACTTCAGGGATCATCGAGGCCTCTTCTTAGCACAAAACTTCCAAGCCCAAAGAGCTAGTGCACATGCCAGGATAAGGACGTGCCTCTTAAAAGCCTGCAGCAACCTCTGCAGGTGAGCTGCCATTCTGGGGTTCTAGGTTCTCCCCCAAGTTTCAAATAACTTTATCTTCTAATCTTAAAAGTAAGACATCTTGGTAAAAACATGTGAAGAGGAAATAAATGAATAGTACCTGTAAGTCTACCAGCTGGAGAGCTAGACTTTGGGGCCCCACCCCTTTCAGTCTTGTCCATTTCCACTCTCTTTGGGCATATACAACTTCTAAAATGTGAGCTTGGGTTCATCATCTGTACATGGTTTGAATTTTTGTTTTCCCACTCACCACTTACTATCATGACCATTTCCACATGACAGCAAATATTTCAATCAGCAGTTTTTAGTGGTCACAGAGGGTACTGGCATTAGGGCACACAGAAGTGAATAAAACACAGCCCTTGCTGGGGGGAGGGGGGTTATAGTTTGGTGGAGAAAGAGAGACACAGGCAAACATAAGCATTAAAAAATATCCATACCTATACTGTGAGCTAAGTAGCTTCAGCTGGGTCCAACTCTTTGCAACCCTATGGACTGTAGCCCGCCAGGCTCTACTGTCCATGGGACGCTCCAGGCAAGAGTACTGCAGTGGGTTGCCATGCCCTCCTCCAAGGGATCTTCCTGAACCAGTGCCACCTGGGAAGCCCCCACCTGGGCTCTACCTCGGATCAATTTAATTGGATTCTCTGGGGAGTCAGATCTAGGCATGGATAATTTTAAAAGTATTCTAAATTTCAAGTACAGCCAGGGTTGAGAACCGACTACACAACACACAGCTTCACCAGTGTTATGGTCAGTAGAAACTGGAGAAGGGGGCTGGCTATGGATGCCTAGAGGGGGTAGGATGCTCTGGGAAGGCTTCCTGCAGAAGGTGACTTCTGAGCTGAGTCTTCGGTAAGTGAAGCCTGGGCACACAATTTGTGAATATATTTTAGTAACAACTATTCCACTCACAGAGTCCTCGAAAGTTCTTTCCCATATCCTGTCACACACAACCTGGCACTCACTATGACAGATGAAGGAACCAGACTTTGAGGAAGTTTAGTGATGTTTCAAGGTTTCTTGGCTGCTAGGAGGTTGAGCCAAACTGAAACCCTACAGCTCTTCTGACTCCCAAACCAGAGCTCTTCCGTGGAATTCTATCTCAAGGTGGCAAAGCCTGGAGGGCGGTCACTGGAATTTCCCAGGAATCTGAACCTTTCCTCACCACCATCACCATGCCCCAGCCCCAGTGCACTTCTCACTGGCTCCGGCCCCAAAATGCTTCCACCAGGCCCTACCAAGGTGGCCTCCCTCAACACTTCTTCCGAGTACCATGACCAAAAGAAAGATTAACAATAAGAAAAAAAAAGAAAAAAAAAGAAAAAAAAAAAAAGAGAACCAAAGAGCCCACTCCATTTCATTAAGAAAGTAAACATAAGAGCCATCTAAGTGTCTAATTAAGCTTCTAATTAGTCCCTGCTTGTTACTAATGCAAATTAGATTACTCCGCTTAACTACAGCATGTCCACAACACCCTTGTTAATTGCGGCCTTTTGAAATTAAATTACTCCCTAATTAGCATATCAAAGCCATTGATTCGGAGCTGGGAAAGATGAGGGCAAGAGGAGCCGAATGCCAAGTTTGGTTAATCAGAGGTGGCTAATTAAACAGTGCCGCCTTTCGTGGGGGGCCTGCTGGTTAAGGGGTGGGGTACTCACCCAGGGCCTGAGAGGCCATCTGGAGCATGGATCTGGTAGTGCCCCTGGCACCAGAGGGCTCCCGTGGGCACAGGAAGGGCTCCTGCCCACCTGGGACAGACCAGTGGTCTGGCCTTCTCTGGCCCCGGCCCCTCTGTCTCCCCTGATGATATCTAGCGGTGGCATTTACAGGAATCTTGGGTACCAACTCAGAGGCATCCAAAAAACACATCCATATTCAAATGTGCAAGATACAGCATCCTTCCACATCTTTCTCCCTATTCCAACCTTCCAGAAAGGTTACTGCTGTCCAGTGCTTCTCTAGTCCCCACCTGTGGTTCCATTCTTGGAAGAAAGTCTCCTCTACCCCAACAAAAAGTACATTAAGTTTCTGTTGGGGATGGCAGGTAAGAGGGTGATGACTTTCATAGAGGGGTTCACCTGCGAACAAATGGGCTAACTTCAGCTTAGAACAGACCCCTCAAGACATAAGACCCTAAAATTCCCTCCATGGTAGAAAGAAGGGGGGAAAAATTCATCTACCACCATCAGTTCTTAAGCAGCTACGCAAGAATTAGATGTGGGTCAGGGTGTCCTTAAAGGTCTTCTCTGAGCTTGTACAGACCTTGCAAAGCCTCTCAGACACCCGCCCTGCCTAGCGCTTCCTAGAATACTGAAGTGAAAGTGAAGTCGTTCCGACGTGTCCGACTCTTTGCGACCCCATGGACTGTAGCCTCCGTCCAAGGGATTTTCCAGGCAAGAATACTGGAGTGGGTTGCCATTTCAGCAAAATCTCTATGACAAAGTTGCTAACTCAACCCCAGCCTATCTTTACCCCACAGAAATGCAGGCTCCATGTTTGATAGTTTGGGTTTTTCAACAGAAGCCAAGCAGGGATATTGATGTGAAATTTACCACTGCAATAAACTTTGTGAGAGCCAACAAAGCGGTGAAGTTAGTCCATCTGTGACCTCAGTCCAGGGGCCAGCATTCTAGAGGGGCAAGTTCCAGTCAGCTGTGTGACCCTGGACAAGTTAATCACCTCTCTGGACCAGGGGACCTCACTTGTTAAACAAGAACAAGGACAGGAGGTATGTGAAATGGCAAATCACAGTTCCTCAGTCAGGGTCTGGTGACCACCTCATTCCACTCTGTACCTGCCATGATCCCTTCTCAGACTTGGGATGTCTTCTAGAACCTTCCTCCTCCATCTTCCCTGGAGAAGGCAGAGTCTGACCTTCTAGGTGTCTGGCAGGAGGTACACACCTGTGCCCTCTGCTGTACATTTAACAGATCAGCCCTGGTGGGGGCAAGAGATCTTAAATGCCTCATCTAAAAAGGACAACTTTCACAAGAGTAAAATCTTGGTGACTGACAGTCCCTAGCCTGGTCCACCAACGTCTCCTCCGCCAACTAGGATGTGTATCTGTGTGTACACGATTCTGTCCCCAGATCTTCCTACCCCTGTCCTCCTCTCCGAGTTTCTCACCAGCAGACCTCGAAGCACACAGAATCAAGGTCATGGCCAAATTTCCAAAGGGTTTGGTTTTGCTGATGAATGCAGGGATCAAACCGGGCCAGGGGAGAGGAAGCCTGCCCCACCTCCCCCAGCACTCAGAAGGGTGAATCTCAGGTAGTGTCCAGTCCATGGGTAACCATCCAAGCCAAAGTGGGCTAAAGGGCCCATGGCAG
The DNA here is from genome assembly GCF_033118175.1 of Dama dama. Taxonomy (NCBI): domain Eukaryota; kingdom Metazoa; phylum Chordata; class Mammalia; order Artiodactyla; family Cervidae; genus Dama; species Dama dama. Next base: position 17,773,508 of record NC_083687.1, on the reverse strand, counting down.
TGGTTTTATTTTAGAAAATAAATTTCAAAGCAGGAAGAGAAACGGGGAAGGGGTGAGGCTGTCCTGGTGTGAGGGGGAGGGCAGAACGGCAGCACACAAGGGCCAAGCTGCAGCCCGCCTCGCTGAGCTCTCTCTCCCAAGGAGATTCAATTAATTGATAACAAGAGACATCAAATTAATTTCTGGAGGATGTGAGATTCTGATGAAGGGAAATCTTCATAGATGGGGATCGGGAGGGAGGGGGCGCGCAGCGGCCCCTCTAATCAGGCTCCGCTGCCTAATTGGGGGGGAGGAGACTTGCCTGGGCCGCAGGGTCGCTGCCCCGCGTTCCACAGCGCCCCTGTACGGCAGGATCCGCGGAGGCGGTGGAACAAAGGGGGCCGGTCTGCTCTCTCACTCAACTCCCAATCCCCCCAATCCACAGCTGCGGGAAAGTGGGGAGCAGGAGAGGGGAGTGTGGGTGCTCCCTCCCCAGCGGTACACTCAGGAAAACCGGGGCTCAGAGAGGGGAGCATCATGGTCCATGGCCAAGGTCGCAGAGGGAATGAGCAAGCGGGTAACGGTGCGCTCACCCGAGCCCCTCACCAGCGAGCCTCAGACCCGCGCAACCCAGACCGGCCCCAAGCTCAAGGAGGTCAGCACAAGGCGTGGGAGACCCTCCCTGAGGCTGAAAGACTTGAGGCCACCCGGCCCCTCTGCCAGAGTTCCCTGGACCTCTCAAAAGCCCCAGCATCTTTTCGGAGAGGGCCGAAGACACTCGGCGCGCACGTCCCAGCACTCAGGTCTCAGAGATGGAGGAGCTGCCGGCACCTCGCACTGAGGCGCTCGCGGAGGCTCAGGGAAACACTGGCCGGGTGAGCAATCCAGAACGGGTGCGCTCAGCCAGAGCGCGAGGACCCGGAGCTCGGCCTCTCCTGGGAGCCCCGGAGGCTTCCGAAGGGAAAGATTCCCCCAAGTGGACCGACTACGCACCCTCAGCATCCAACCTTCGCAAGCACCTGAGACTCTGACCCGACCCGAACCGGAGATGCGGAAGCCTGGAGGAGCCCTGAGCCCAAGCACCAGCGGCAGACGCCCCTCCCTCGGTCTCCTGTAAATCCCGAGTCCCCATCCCTCCCCAAATGCTCCCCAGCAGCGCGCCCTTTTATTCCAGGATGCCATACACTCTGCCCAAAGAACCCGCTGAAGGAGAGAGAGGAGGAAGTATATGCTACCCTCTTTTGGAACAACTTCCTTCGGCCTGGGTCTCCTGGAAGCCTGGGCTCCAGAGCTGGGAAACTGAATCTGACGGAGTCTGCCGGCTGGCCGCCGGATTGAAAAAACTACAGAAGCCCCTTCACCAGCCCACTGGGCCGGGTTTCCCTCCACACAGCTCAGCCATCCTGCAGGCTCAGCCGCTAGGACCTGGCATCCTGTCCAGGCTGGGGAGCCTGCCCCCCACCACCAGCACCTGTGGGAAAGAGCCTCCCTGGGGTACTTGCTCCATTTCTGATTTTCCAAGTTGCAAGCGAGCCACCTCTTCTAAAACCTCTTTGCCGAGAGACTCTGACAGCTCAGCGGTGGAAGGCCACCGCACACAGTGATGGCTCCACAAGGTTTGTGGAATCCAGGACTCCAATCCCTGACCCACCCTTCCCTCCAGTCACCATCATCTGTCTCTCCTTCACGGCCTGAGGAAATTCTGGGTAACTTCCACCCGCTGACCCTGCCTATCGTGAACAAACACGGAGGGTCACTAGTCTACACACCCTATTCTGTAACCATCTGAGAAAGACCCACCATCTCACCTCCATTCCTTCCCATCTGCACTTGTGGCCCAGGTCAGGTGTCGTCAGAAACTCCCAGTGGGAGAGAAAAGACCCTTTCCCCACGCCCTGCACCATCGATGACCCCGCCCAGCTTCTGGTCCCAGCTAGGGAGGCTCCAGTTGGGCAGAGGCTGGGGCCTGGGGAGGTAGGCAGAGCTGCTGGGCCCGGGGGAATAGGCTGCAGGGGACAAGGATCAAAGGAAGGAAGACCACCAGCCTGGCCGAGGCCAGAATGGCTCACTCCTTGAGGCACTAGAAGCTTTGACTCTATAGCCCAGCACACTGGGGCCTTGTCCAAATGAGTATCTTTTGTGCCGGGAGCTCTTGGTTTCTAGCTCAGGCAGGCATGCTCTGAGTCCAGGCTCTTCCCAGGGCCCACCCGAACGCTACTTCACAAGCCAACCGTATCTGCAAGCCTCGGGGTGGGGGTGGGGGTGTTGGAATAGAGGGTTCCTGCTGTGCCCCCCAACAGGGCAGCCGTGGGTGAAGGTAGGCATTTCCATGGAGAATCCAGGAAGGCAACATTGAAAAAGACAGTGACTTCACCCTCAAGGGAAGGAGCTTTTTGCTTCTCCAAGGTGATCCATCCAGAGATGGGTCCCAGAATGATTTGAGACTGCCAGCCAAATCTGTCTTCCATAAGACTGTGTGAGCCAGCGTTCCAAACCATAGGAGTCTCCCTTTTTTGGAGAAAGATGGTGCCATTTTTCCTCCTCTGTGTTCTAGGGTATTACCCCTCCCACTTTTGTGTCCACGAGCACCTTAGGATGCTGGGGGGAGGTGGACCTTCCAGGGTCTTGTGCAGCTGAGAGATCCCAAGTCCTGAGCCCAGATCCTCCCTTAAAAGGAAGACAGGAAGGGGAAATCCAGCCTTCTCGTTGGAGGGCTGAGGGGGACCCAGGCTTGAGCCCGTGAAAGAAGGAAGGGGAGTGGCAGGCCCTCCCATCCCCTCCTTTCTCCCTTCCCCACAGCAGAGGCTCAAGCCCTACCGGTGGGAGTTCTAGGAGCCCCACCACTAACTATGTGACCTCAGACAAGCTGTTTCTTCTCTCTAGGCTTTATTTTCCTAACCCTTAAAATGGAGATTAATTTCCAGTCCAGCATGTGGCCTGGCAGTGCTGGGAACCTAATAAATGCTACCCCTTGGTCAGTACTATGGTGTGCCAGGCACTGTTCTAGGTACTTTACACCTGCTCTTCCATCCCACTGGCAAACAGGCTCTCAACTGCTATCACTGACCTACTTTATGCGTAAGAAAACTGTGGTTTGAAGAACTTAATTAAGTTCTCCAGAGTCCCATCATCACTCGCAGGTTCCAAAGCCTTCTCCCCTGTGACCCATGTTCTGCCCTGGGGAGGCCCGAGTTCCTTGCCCTGAACTCCAGAGTCCTGGCACCAAGTCATAGGAAGCCACTTCAGATTCTGGAGCCTCAGCATACAGTCAAAAACAGTGCCCATCCTGCCCTGGTCTGGGAAGCTGGGAGCTTTTGAAGGGAAACTGTGCTAGAGCCCCTTGGATGCAAGTATTACTTTGCACTGCTGCTGCTGCTAAGTCACTTCAGTCGTGTCCGACTCTGTGTGACCCCACAGATGGCAGTCGACCAGGCTCCTCTGTCCCTGGGATTCTCCAGGCAAGAATACACAGTTTGGATTATTAGAAAAATAAAGACACTGTGCCTGCTTGGGCGGCGCTGGAGGGGTTTGCGTTTCAGCTGGAGAGACAGGAAAGCCATCAGAGCAGTGGGGCAGCAAAGGATTAGGACGTAGGGAAGAAGGGTGCAGCCAAGCCAGGCGTGGCAGATCAGGGAAGGCTTCCTGGGGAGATGACCCTTCCCCTCCTTGCACCTCACACCTCTCTTCTGACAAAGACACCCTTGCACCACCCTCCTCTCTAATGTCTTGTCTGCCTTTCCTACCCTGAAAATGTGCAGACCCCAGCCCTCACAGCTTGGGCACTCCAATGCCCAGCCTGGGAGCTGCCCAGACAGTGTAGGGGCTCAGCAAACCCTTGGGGGATTAATGGATTAAAGGACCCTCCCACCACTCCTCCAACTTTCCAGCCCCTAAGGAAGAGGTGTGTTTAGAGTAGGGGCCCAGCAGGATATGCACATTCCTGGCAAGAAGGGACCTACCTGCCAGCAGCCAGAAAGGAAGTTTCTGGCCAAAGGCAGAGGAAAGGGAGTGGGCTAGGGGTGTCCAGGTGTGAGAAGGGACAGGGACAGGTCCTTTTGCAAGTTGGGCCCAAACTGGCCCCTTTACCCCACCCCTGCATTCCCCCACACTGGTGTCAGGTTTTTCTCTCCCCCGGGCTCAGGGGTTTACCAACTCCCTAACTCCTGCAAAACCTGCCCAGGACCGGGAGAGGGAGAGAAAACCCCACCCAGCAATCAAGCACTTCGTGCCAGAAGAAAAGGCTCCCATGGCCCCCCAGCTTAGTGCTGAGGTTAGGATGGGGGAGGGGTACGGTAGGGAGGAGGGATCCAGGAGAGATTCATATCTTACAGGGATCCCAAGTTGGGGGCGGGGGTGGGGGAGCAAAGCCACTTCCACCTGATGCCACTTTGCCCCACTGATGACAGAGGGAGTGACACCAGATGGGGAGCCCACGAGACAGTCATGCTTCTGAGAGGCTCAGATCTAAGGGTGCCGGAGCGGGCAAGCTGTCCAGGTGCCCACAGCACAGTCCCAGGGGCCTCCCTCCTGCCTGCCAGGTGACAGAGAGCCCAGAACCCAGGCAAAACAAAGTTTCTCAAGTTAAAACCAAAACAAAACAAGCCTGCAGATTTCCCCTCCCCGCAGCAGTTTTCTGCCAGGTTGGGCAGGGTTGGCTGAGGCAGGGGCTGTCTGAGGTGGGTGGCTCTCCTTAAAGCAGCTGGGGCCTGGCAAGCTTACTGGGCCTTTGCCCCTTCCCCCCCAGCCCCGCCCCACCCACTGGCTTACTAGGAAGGTCATCAGCTTGAAATGCCCACTGCCAATAGCGTTCAGTCCCGGTTCCCGCAAATAGTGAATTTCTGGGTTCAAATTCTTGGTGTCGAGGTCTTCATTACCTGCCGTGTTCCACAATGGGACTGCACAGACTCTCCCTTGGCTACAGGCTGTATAGATGATCCCACAGTTCCTTCCTTTTGGGTGGGAGAAGGGGGCACCCAGGCGAGCCTCCAGCTCCAACCCTAACTGCCTCTCAAACTGTGCTCCTGAACCCCTCAATCCCAGACCCATAACAGTTCGCTCTGGGACAGTCCACGCACGTGCTTTAACACAGGATGAAGATGCTCAAGTTCAAGTGAAAACCCGCATTGGCCAAAATGCTCCTGGGCTTTTCTCAGCAACTACTGGGATGAAAGCTTCAGACTCGGGTTTTCTCCTGGGGCACCTCACCTCCAACCCCTGCTCCGGTCTGTGAGGTCAATCAGCAGGGAGACCCGGCCCAGGGATGCAAGACAGGCGGGTGATCTCCAGATGGCTTAAACCCAGGCACGGAGGGAGCGAGGAAATCAGCGGGGCGGGGGTTGGCAAGAGAAGCCGGCAATGCACAGGGCCGAGCCCGGTGTTCTATATGGGCTCAGGGTCTCGGCGTTCCCATATCCTCTTCTCCCAACCAGGAGAGTCCGGGTGGGACGACCAAGTGTTCACGAGGTCGCCCCAGTTGGAGAGAAGGAATCCGCAGCCGTTAGGGCCTCTGACTCAGAATCCGCCTCCCGCGAAAGCACACGCTCCTTTGCCGAGGAGGCCAGGACCCCAGGCAGCTCAGGGCGCCCCGCTTTCTAGCGCCTCGGGATCTAGCCGGGCTCAGCTCAAGTTAGTTAGGCGTTGATGGGGAGTGCAAGGTTGGCGCGCTGCCGGGGTGACCGCCGCTCGGGTAGAAGCGGCTGGGGAGGGGGGGCTGTCCAGGAAGATGCCACAGTCCTGGGTCTGAGGAGGGGCGGGGGTCCTACTTGGTTATCCCGGGACACTCTTCCCAGGCGACCTCCGAGTCCTGCTGCCGCCTTCTCTCCCCCACCCCTCCCCGTATGGTGAGGCGGCGCTCTCTCCAAATGGGGCGAATACAGATACGCACAGGGTCACCCCCACCCTCCAGCACCGGCGCACAAAATCACAAGAGGCCGTTTCTAGACGCTCTCAAGTCCCCAAGAAGTTTTCCTCTCCTATCTCCCAGCCGACCCAGGGATGGAGGAAAGGAGACGACTGGCCTCGGAACCTCCGAGATGCGACCCCGGCAAACTGAGTCCCCTCCTCACCCAAGGCGACGCGGAGAGTTGGACTGCAGTCTCCCCCGTCCCCATCTGTCTGCCTCCGGCGCGTCTTGGAGAGTCCTGGACAGACTGGGGTTGGGGGAGCCCGCTTCACCACTTCCCTCCCCGGCTCAGCAAAGTCTAGGCCGGGAAGTACTCTTTGTCTTACTCGGGGAGTGTGGGGGGGGGGGGGGCGGGGAGCGGTGGTCGCTCCCCCAAGACACCCCATTCCCCGCGGCTAGGCCGGGAGGGGGCCGGTCCTAGATTCTTGGGGGATGGCGGGCCTTAAGTGGTCTTTCCAGCCCCCCACCCCCACCCCGGCCGACCTCCGCTGCTCACCCCCGGCCGCCGCGCCGTAGCCCCCACCTGTTCCCCAGGCAGCTCCGGGCCGCGGGGGCCTGAGCCGGGGGCGGGGTGTCGCGGCCCCACAGGGTCAGGGCGCCGCAGCCGGCCCCGGTTGGAACAAAGTGCGCCGGCCTGGGCCCGGCTCCTCCCGGCGCCCGGCGCGTCTCCGGCGGGCAGTTTGCAAACACAAAGTGAGCCAGTGAGCGGGCGAGAGAGTGCGCGAGCAAGGGAGTTGGGCTGGTCGCCGGCCCAGCCCCCACCCGCGTCCCCGGGCTCGGCCGGCCACCTTACCTGTCCAGCCCGGCCGCTCCGTGCGGGCTCCGGCCCGTCAGCCCGCGCGGGGCATGGGGCTCGCTCGGGTCGCCGCCCGGGCCCGCCGCCGCCGCCGCCGCCCGCTGGGGCTGCCCCTCCGCGCCGCCCGGCGCCGCGCAGCTCCCAGGCGCCCTCCCTCCGCGCCGCGCCGGCCGGCCGCCCGCCGCGCGCCCTAGCCTCGCCGGGGCATCGCACTTTGGGGGCGGCTCGGCTCGCTCCGGCTCTGCTGCTCCTTCTCGATCCTCCCGCGACGCTTGTTCGCTCGCTCCGCCGCCGGGGCTCCGGGACCCCGGCGTCCCCGCCCCCGGCCCAGCCCTGGTTCCGGCCCGGGCTCCTCCCCGCCGCGCCGCCGCCGCCGCCTGCGCCGCGCCCTCTTCGCGGGCTGCGGGGGTGGGGGGCGCTCCGTCCCGGCCGCCGGCCGCACGCTCCGGTCCGTAGGGGCGGCCGGCTCCAGACTCCAAGGGGCTGCGACTGAGCCCGGGCAGCGAGTGGCTGCGAGCGGGCGGCACGCGGGCGGGGCGGGAGGGGGCGGGGGAGGCGGGGAAGGAGGGAGCGCGCCGAGAGCCAGGGAGGAGGGAGCCGGCGCGCGGCGGAGGGAGGGCAGACCAACTTCTAGCGCTACCATAATTCGCCTAAAGCAGGTGCAGCGACTTTCACCCGGCCCCACAGCCGGCGGCGAGCGAAAAGAGACCACGTGGACCAAACTTTAGAGGACGAAAAAATGGGGAAGACGTAGGGCTGTGGATCTGTAAAAAGGAGATGGGGGTGGGGGGAAGTGGAGGGACCCCAGGGATTCACCCTGGCTTTGCGAATCCCAAGGCGCGCTTCGCAAACCCCAGCCTTTCTCTGGAGTCTGGAGGGACGGCCAAGCCCTTGCTCCCACACGGTTCATTGGTTCCCGGCGGGCTGTGCCCCGCGCAGGGAGTGGCCGGGGGGGCCCCAGAGTCCGCAGCCGGCCGGTGTCCTTCCTCCCCTCCCTTCTGAGCCCCGCAGCGTAGGGCTGGGGGGCGTGTGCTTTTGAAGCGGGGTGGGGTGGTGGTGGTGGGGAGACTCCTCTGGGCTTTGTGAAACGGTAACCCCGGGCGCGCGCCGCCTCCCTCTCCGGAAGGGGAATTTCCCATAAAGTGCTCTACGAACCAGTGGAAGGGGGGCCCAAAGCCGGATCCGCGCGGGCAGAGTGGAGTGCAAAGTAGAAGCAATTATCCGGACAAATTAGATTGTAAACAAAACTCAACGTCTTTTGCCTGAGGGCGGGGAAGTGCGCGGGGAGGAACCCGAGGGATTGTGGCTGGAGCCAAGGTGTGTCTTTGGGTTGCGAGGGGGAAGTCCGGATGAGGAAAGGCCCCAGATCCAAGGGGGACGGCTGTGCTGGTAGCAGGCGCCCCAAGCAGAGACTCGTGGAAATCTGAATAAATTCTCTCTCCGCCTTCTAACCCCAAAACATCTCCAGTCTGGCTCTGTGTGTTGCAGTGACGAGAGGTGAGGGACACCTCAGAGCTTGTCACGGACTGGCCCGTGACCAAGGGAGGGCCCGGCTGTGAGAGGAGGCTTGGAAGGCCGTGGCCCTAGAAGGCTCTTCTGGCCCAAATCCCCCGAGGCAGATGGAGACGGGCAGAGACACGGGATGCTCCGGTGGATTGGGAGCTGCCGGTGCCTCAGGGATGCCCGGGCTGTGGCCTGGGGAGAGAGGCTTTCTTGGAAGAGAAGCCTTTCCAAGGGGACTTGGAAGAAAAAGAGAGGAGACTTCTTGTGTGCTCCTCGCTTTATGCCATCCGTTTTCTGTGGGTGCAGATAAGCAGGTGGAGCTGTCATGTGTGTGCTGCCTGTCCAGGTCCAGATCCTATGCATCTGTCCTGCATGGGGCAGGTGTGACAGGCATATTCAGGTTCTGCTGGAGCTTTTCGGATAGCTAGCTGTGGAATCGCTGGGAGGAGGACCCTGTGCGTCTTGTATGTGGATACCACAGGTCCTTTCCAGTGTAACAATAACAGAAGCATTAAGAAGCATGTCCCAGCTGATGCTGGGAAAGATTGAGGGCAGGAGGAGAAGGGGACGACAGAGGATGAGATGGTTGGATGGCGTCACCGACTCGATGGACATGGGTTTGGGTGGACTCTGGGAGTTGGTGATGGACGGGGAGGCCTGGTGTGCTGCGGTTCATGGGGTCACAAAGAGTTGGACACGACTGAGCGACTGAACTGAACTGAACATTTGGGTTATACCACATGCCAGGCATAGGACTCATTTCATCTTTGCCATAACCCTATTAGTAGATAGTCCTGTGACCTCCATTTTACAAAAAAATTAAGTCCACCTGTCAACGCTTACCTGGCTGGTAAGGGATGAAGCAGGATTGCAACCAGAGCTACTTCGGTGAGGCCTCTGAAGCAGTGCTGCCTGCTTGTGGGTTACCTGAGGAGTACAGTTTAGGAGAAAGTAAGTCTTTGATGGTGTGATTCTATTTATTTTCTGTGGAGGGTCAGCTCTGGTAGGAGTCAGGGCATATGGATAGGCCTGAGCCTGACCTGGAGTTGACAGGTCCTATGTAAGCCCAGCTGGATGATGACCATGCCCCTCGGACCTCCTTCCCATCTGTCCTGCAGAGATTTCAGGTGCGGTGAGAACTAAGGACTTTCAATATAGAAGAAGGAATGACGTGACTTCCAGTGGGTTTCTCCAGCTGTTTTCTGTCTGGCTTTCTGGCTCACTACATCCTTTTCCATCACCTTCCTGCAGCAGTCCCTCCACACCTCATACGTGGATTCACTTGCCCAAAGGGATTTCCCTAAGAAATGCTTTGATTTTCAGTTTACCATTATCTCCAGGTCAGTTCAATTCCCAGCACCCTGTGAGTCACAGTGGGGGGCCCAAGGGAGGAAAAGATCCTGTCTGGTCCTCACCTAAAGGGCAATTTAATTAGGAAACAAGGTCTTTCCGAAGACATATACAGAACACACACCCCCAAATTAAAGCAGCTGATCCAAAGCCTTACTTTCTGATGCAGGAGTTCCAGGAAAAAGTTCCAAAGAGTAGCCCTTGGCTTCTAAGCAGGAGCAACTGTGAATAGTCAGGAGGGTCCTCTTTCCATCTGTCTTTGTTTCTTCAAAGGGTCCCAGGGTCAGGGCCTATGATGTGACAAGAACCAGGGCCCATGGCCTGGCCCTACTAGGGAGCCCATGATTAAGAGCACAGATGCTGGAGTGAGGCAGCCTAGGGTTGAACTTCAGCATCTGTCACTTACCAGCTGTGTGATCCAGGCAAGTTACAGGATAGAGCCACAGTTTCCTCATCCGTGACCTTGGGAGAATGCCTCTTGGGGTTGGGAGGGTAGCATGAAAAAGCCTGGGTAGAGCATCTAGCTCTGTGCCTATTCATCACATATTTTCCATAAACACTCACTTTCTGTTTTGTGAACCCCAGTTTCCTCACCTAAAAACGAGAATACTGACTTCACAAAATTGCAGATCATACATACATCTGCAGTTGATGCTTGTAAATGCCTGCTGTGTGCCAGGCACTTGATTCCCATGCCGTTCAGCTGCATCACCCCAGGCAAAGTGGCTCTTCTCATTTTATAGTGAGGCACTCAAGCTCAGGGGCTCCCAGGTGGCAAAGTGGTAAAAAAAAAAAAAAAAAAATCACCCTGCCAATGCAGGAGATGCAAGAGACACAGGTTTGATCCCTGGGTTGGGAAGATCCCCTGGAGGAGGAAATGGCAACCACTCCAGTATTCCTGCTAGGAAAATCCCATGGACAGAGGAGCCTGGTGGGCTACAGTCCACAGGGTTGCAAAGAGTCGGACACGACTGAACACACACATTACACTACTACTCAAGCTCAGAGAAGTCAGACAACTTGCCCCACGTCACATACCTAGAAGGTGGTATAGCAAGGATTCACTCCCAGGTCTTCATGCCCTGAAGAGATGCCCTTTCCCAGGTTCAGCTACCTCCCTGTTCTGGTGATGAAATGGATTCAGTTCAGTTGCTCAGTCGTGTCTGACTCTTTGTGACCCCATGGACTGCAGCATGCCAGGCCTCCCTGTCCATCGCCAACTCCCACAGTTTACTCAAACTCATGTGCATTGAGTTGGTGATACTATCCAGCCATCTCATCCTCTGTCGTCCCCTTGTCCTCCTGACTTCAATCTTTCCCAGCATCAGGGTGTGATTCTATTCTCAAATGAGTCAGTTCTTTGCATCAGGTGGCCAAAGTATTGAAGTTTCAGCTTCAGCATCAGTCCTTCCAATGAATCTTCAGGACTGATTTCCTTTTGGATGGACTGGTTGGATCTCCTTGCAGTCCAAGGGACTCTCAAGAGTCTTCTCCAACACCACAGTTCAAAAGCATCAGTTCTTCAGCACTCAGCTTTCTTTATAGCCCAACTCTCACATCCATACATGACCACTGGAAAAACCATAGCTTTGACTAGACAGACCTTTGTTGGCAAAGTAATGTCTCTGCTTTTTAATATGCTGTCTAGGTTGGTCATAACTTTTCTTCCAAGGAGCAAGCATCTTTTAATTTCATGGCTGCAGTCACCATCTGCGGTGATTTTGGAGCCCAAGAAAATAGTCTGTCACTGTTTCCCCATCTATTTGCCATGAAGTGATGGGACCCGATGAAGTGGGTTACTGGTATGTTCTTAGTACCAGGCCCGACATTGGGGGTGGGTGCCCTCTATTCCCACAGTCCCAACACATCTAGACTCAGATGTTTTATGTTTCCATTCATCTGATTGCTTGAATCTTACTTCTTTTCCCCCTTCAAAACCTTTTTTACTTTTTTTTAGGGAATTCCCTGGTAGTCCAGTGGTTAAGACTCGGCACTTTCACTGCCGTGGGCCTGGGGTTCAATACCTGGTTGGGGAACAAAGATCCACACAGCATAACAACAACAACCCAAACTGTTTTTTGGTTAATTAAGGAACAAAACATTACCAACTTTATGTAGTGGCTCAAACCTAAGTATATACCAACAGAAATGCATAATGCGTTCAGCAAAAGACAGATACTAAAATGATTGAATGGTAGAATAGCACCATTCACAATAGCCATTAACAGTGGAATGGGTGAACAAATGCTGATATTCTCATGCATGGGCTAGTACTTGGTAATGAGAATGAACAAGCCATAGGCACACCCAGCAATGAGGAGAAGTCTCACAAACAATGTTGAGCATAAAAATCAGTCACGCCTTTGGCTGGAACTCCAATCTTCCAGTAATTCACCAAAATGTCCAACACAAAGGGAAGGAGGAGGGGCACCCACCCCTTTCTCTCTAGGCCTTTCAGAAAACATGGAGTCAGTCCTTTGACCACATATATGGGAATCTACAAAAAAGGTGGTATTGTAGATAGCAAGGGAATGGACACTCTTCACAAAGGAATGCCCCCCAAATGGTACCATGACAAAACTGGAAGAGTCTACCATGTTACCCAGCATGCTTTTGGCATCATTGTAAACAATTGAAGGGCAAGAATCTTGTCAAGAGAATTAATGTGCGTATAGAGCATGTTGGGGCTTCCAAGGTGGTGTTTGTGGCAAGGAACCTACCTGCCATACAGGAGTCCTAAGAGATGTGGGTTCGATCCCTGGGGTAAAAAGATCCCATGGAGGCGGGCATGGCAACCCACTCCAGTATTCTTGTCTGGAGAATCCCATGGACAGAGGATCCTGGCAGGTTTCAGTCCATGGAGTCACAAAGAGTCAGACTCAACGGAAGTGACTTAGCACACACGCACGCCTAGAACATATTAAGCACTCTAAGAGCCGAGATAGCTTCCTGAAATTTGTGAAGGAAAATGATCAGAACAAAGAAGGAAGGACTTCCCTGGTGGTCCAGTGGTTAAGAATCCACCTGCCAATGCAGGGGGAATGGGTTCAATCTGTGGCCCGAGAAGATGCCATATGCCATAGAGCAAGTAAGCCTGGGTGCCTTGACTCTGAAACCCTTGAGCCTCCGGCCCACACACCAACACAAGAGAAGCCTCCGCAATGAGAGGCCCGCGCGCCACAACTAGAGGGTAGCGCCCACTCATGGCAACTAGAGAAATTCCTCACGCAGCAACAAAGACCCAGTGCAGCAAAAAATAATTCAATCAACGCTCCCTCCCCAACCAAAAAGAAAAAAGAAGGAAGCTAAAGAGAAAGATACTTAGATTCAACTGAAGCGCCAGCCTGCTCCACCCAGAGAAGCACACTTCATGAAAACCGATGGAAAGAAGCCTGAACTGTTGGAGCCCATCCCCTGTGAGTTCATGACATGATGGGTGTAAAGAATCTGAAAGACCTGGAGTGCAAAAAAAAAAAAAAAGAAAGGGCCAGTCACAGAGAGAAATTCTACTTATCTGAAATTCAAAAATCGATGGAACGAAATTGACAAGATAGAACTCAGGAGAGTGGCAGCTTTAGGTGGGGGGATAACTTGGGGTTCCTGGGGGATTGGGAATACTCTGTGTTTTTTGAATTTGGGATTTGGTTACAGGGCTGTGCTCACTTTATGACAATTGAGCTGGTGTACACTTACGGTTTGTGCATCTTTATACTTAAAAAAAAAGCCTACTAATTGTTACTGATAAAATTGAGATTCTTCCATATCCCTTCTTCCTTTTCTCCATCCTTCCTTTGCCAGAGGTAGCCGGTTTCCGGAAGCTAGGAAGCTAGTAGTTTTCCCAAGTAAGTTTTATACTCTTAGTCATTTAGTGTGGCTTTGGTGTCTTAAAATGTTAAATAAAATGTATCTTTCTGCTCCTTGCTTTTCTATTTGTTGGTGTTGTTCTTTACTAAATTTCATGTTGCCGAGGTTAATTCAGGTTTGCTACATGCATCTCTGGGTCATTAATTGAAAAGACTGATGAAGATCGTTCTGTCACATCTGTGCGCTCTGGTTTCTTTACCCAGCCTCCCTGTGACAGTTGGGTGGTTTGGCTGTTGTGGCCACACTGCAGTGGGCTTCCTTTGAGCAGTGTTCCCCGCCGCCACCCCCACCCAACGCCCACCCCCTCCAGGGCCTTCTGCTTCTCTCCTTGTTTGCCTCCTGCTCAGTCAAGTTGACCTTCTTTCTCTCTGTGGTTCCTCCACTCACTCTGGAATCTTCTCCCCTCCCCATCTCCCAGCTGTCCCTCCCCACCCTGCTTCCCAATCTTTCTGACTCAGAAAGACCCAGGGTCTGTGCTGGGTGGAGGTGGGGGAGGGATGGAAGGGGGTAGCCTCTTTCTTTGCCACAAAGGCCCCTGTTCCCCAAGATAAATGACGATTTAAACAAAGAAATATTTCATTAAGGGTTGATATCTTAATGAACTGTGCCAGGAACCTCCAAGGCACTCTCCAGACTCTCCCCCTTATTAAGGGGGGCTCCTACCCTGGGGTGGGGGAGGCTTATCAGTTTACCATATTGCCCTGAGTAGAGGACCATGCAGTGTGGGAAGCTGTCCCAGGGGACTGTGGAGGAGGGGAAGGTACCCAGGCCTGGGGGTGGAGCCAGGTTGCCCCTCCTGGGGGCAGACTGGCCTGGTGCTGGGCCCTGGGAGATGTTTGCAGGGCTCACTTTTAGGCTCTCAGAGACTCAGGCCTGTCCATGGGGTGGTGGGAAGGGGACTCTGCGCTGCTTGGTGGAAAATCATTCATTAAGGAATGAGACATGAACAATAACCTGACAAGCAGTGGACAATTTTTCTTTGGGTGAAATGAGAACCGCCCCCCACCCCAATCCCATGGAGGGATTTTGAGAGAGAGAGAGAGAGAGAGAGAGAGCAGGATGTAGGCAGGGATGGGCAGACCCAGCGCACTTCCTCACTTCCTCTGTCCACGCACCACACCCAGCCATTCCCCAACGCAGGTGTGGTGGGGAATGCCCCAGAGGCAAAGAAAGGCCAAGGGAGAGTGCAGAGATGAGAATCCCTTCTCTTTTCCTGCAGTTCATCCTTCAAGAATTACCCCACTTCTTCCTTCCTCAGAAAGATGCTTCTGATTGGGACTTCCCTGATGGTCTAGTGGCTAAGACTCCTTGCTTCCAATGCATGGAGCCCCCGGGGTTCAATCCTTGGTCAGGGAACTAGATCCCACATGCCACGACTAAGAGTTCGCATGCCAAAACTAAAGATCGCAGATCCTCCGTGCTGCAGCTAAGACCCAGGACAACCAAATATTTAAAATATTAAAAAAGAAGGAAAGAAAACCCCATAGATTTAAATCCCAATTCTGTTCTTTCTAGCCTGAAATCCTGAAGCAGCAGGGCTTCATCTTAGTTTCTTCAACTGCAGAAGAGGGAGAAAGATGAGCTGGCAGAGATGGTGAGTGAGTGTAACACCTGTTGGTTTCTCTGTGGAGGCATCCTATAGATCGAAGCCACGATATTTCTCTCTTCATCACCCCAGCCCACTTCCATCTCTTTCCCTCTCCTCCTTAGCTGCTTGTGTTGATGTTACAATGTTGTAATGCTTGTGTTGTTGGATAATTTTTATTTCATAAGCACCAAGTAACTTCTAATATATTGTTTTCTTCCTTCACTGTTTAACCAAGCATGCCTCATCTCTCTAACTAGATAATAAACTGAGGTCAGAGCCCACGATTTTAGTCATTTTGGGATTTCCTCTTACGCCCAGCCTAGTGTGTTTTGCACAGTAAACACTTGCTGATTTGGTTTGATTATTATTTGATAGTTTAAAAAAAAAAAAAAAATAGTCTGACATCTCAGGGCAAGTTGGTGCACTGCAGGTTAATAGCGAAGGAGCCACAGAACCTATGCAGTTCCTATGCCTTCAGTGATTGGAGGGAAAGAGCTGGGGGTCGAGGTGAGGACTTGGATTGAAAATGGGACAGGACAGGACTTCCCTGGTGGTCCAGTGGTTAAGGCTTGCCAATGCAGGGGACAGGGGTTCGATCCCTGGTCCGGGAGGGGCCCATGTGCCAAGGGGTAACAGCCCGTGCAGCACAACTAATGAACTTGGAGTTCTGGAGTTTGTGCTCCGAAATGAGAGGAGCCACACACTGCAACTAGAGCGTAGCCCCTGCTCTCTGCCACTGGGGAAAGCCCACACACAGCAACAAAGACCCAGCGCAGCCAAAAATAAAACAAGTAAAATTTTGAAAATGGGACAAGATGGCATCCTCACTCCCTCGGGGCTGTCCCTGCCTCCGTGAGCTCTTTCCATCACTGCTCGGTGCCCCCTTTCTGCGTGTCCACTGTTGGAAATGCCTTCAGAACCCTGTACTCGGAAAGGGAAACATTCTTTCCCTGAGGAAACTGGAGGGCCTGGGGTTTGGGGTCTCAGTCACTGGCACTGAGGTGGGATGTGAAGTGAGGTGGGATGTGAAGGAGGAAAGTCAAAACCAAGATGGCCTCACGCTGGAAATAGCCATCACTTATTGAGTATTTATCAGGCACTTTTCATATGTATTGCTGATCCTCACAGTAGTCCTAGTGTTGAATTTTATTTCATCTGTTTGTAAAGAGAAAGCAGTTCCCCAAATGGCAGAGGCAATCCATGTAGGGCGGGTAAAGGGGAAAGAAGTGACAGTCTTATTTTATTTATGTATTTACTTGCCCTCCCTGGGTCCTAGTTGCAGCACTCAGGATCTTCCATCTTCATTGCAGCATGCCCGATTTTTAGTTGCGGCGTGCGAACTCTTAATGGCATCATGTGGGATCTAATTCCCTGACCAGGAATCGAACCCGGTCCCCCTGCATTGGGAGTGCAGAGTCTTAGCCGCTGGAGCCCCCTGCATTGGGAGAGTGGAATCTTAGCTTCTGGATTGCCGGGGAAGTCCTAAGAGTGTCTTTGTAAGTCACTGATTGTGTGTGGCATCTGGCAGGGCCCATGGAGTGGGGCTCACATACTTTCCTGGGCTTCCTCACACTGGTTTGAGTCCGCTCCATGCCAGGCCAGGACTCCAGGGCCTACCTCCTTCCCAGTTCTCCTGCATCCCCTCTTCTTTCTGGTCTTCTCTCTTCCAGATTCTTCTGCTCTTGACCCCTGGACCTCCAGCCCTCAAGACCGCTCTCATGGTTTCTGGGCAGCAGGAATTCCCCGGAGCCAGGCATTCAAAGGCTAGAGTGAGGCTGAATCTTCATTAGAGAAGAACCAACTGTGCCCCAGTCACTGTGTTAGCGTTCTTTATGTGTGACGTTCTTTCACCTCCCGTCCACCCTCTGAGATGACATGGCAGAGGCTGTGGGTGCCCTGACTGTGTACCCTCATCACTTATACCCCTAAGGCTTCCAGCCATCTACCTGCCTATCTTTGCCTGAGGGCTTCCTCTGGGCTTTGGACTGTTCTTTGCCAGTATGTGGGAGACCAGAAGTGCTGGGGATTTAACACCATCCAAGAGAGCCCTGCACCCATGATGGAAGGGCATTGGTGTGTAAATACGCTCCTCCTTCACCCCTGTGCTGGGGTCACTGAGGTGTGAGATCTACATGCACTCCCAGGGTTCCCCAGCAGGACGGAACCCACCTGAGGAGCTGGCTTGATGAACAATCTGATTGCTCTCCTTCCTCTCCTTATCTTACTCCCCCACTTCTCTACTGGTGTTTCTACCATCTAAATCACTCATGTATACTGGAATAGTGGTCTCAGGATACCTGCTTCTGGGGGAACCCAGCCTAAGTCAGGTGGGTACCGTCATCCTCATTTTACAAATGAGAAGACTCAAAGGTTTGAGAGGTTGACACTCACAACCAGTTCCACAGTTATGTAAGCGAAGTGTCTGCATTCATACCCTGGCTTGTTAGACACCTCCACTTCATTGTTCTACTGTATACCTTCTTTTAAAAATTTTTTTAGGTATAAAAATGTTGGAGTATAATTGCTTCATCATGTTGTGTTAGTTTCTGCTGCACAACAGTGAATCAGCTATTTGTATACATGGATCGCCTCCCTCTTGAGCCTCCCTCCTACCCCACACCATCCCACCCTCTAGGTCATCACTGAGCTCTCTGTGCTATATAGCAGCTTCCCACTAGCGATCTGTTTTACATATGGTAGCCTATATATGTCAGAGCGACTCTCTCAATTCAGCCCGCCCTCCCCTTTATTGCTCTATTGTATGCCTTCTTGAGGACCCTGCTGCTCTGCCCCCAAAGCCTGGGGAGCAGGATGGGTCGGCTGTGCAGTGGCTGGAAACGGGGAGTGTTTCCAGGTCACCCAGCCCTCCCTGCCTCCCTGCGGGCCCCTGGCCAGGAATCAGAGCCAGTTCCTGGATCATGGACAGAAAGAGAAGCGAACACCCACAAGACTGCCTACAGGATGAATGGAAAAAAGTGAATGCCACTTGGAGTGCTAGAAAAGAACAGAGAGCCAGAGGTATGAAGAGTGATGGACTTGGGATGAGGAATCTTTCCAAGTCTTTGCATTATATGCGGGCCTGTGATCAGACTTCACTGCATGCAGCAGCCCCTGTAAAGAGGAGGAACCGGGGTGAGAGGTGGGAAGAGATGTCTTGATAGTGGAGTTTGCTCAGCCTCAGGCTCTGGAATGTCTCTTTCTGGGAGCCTCAGGCACAGGGAGAAGTTGGCCAGTGTCTTCTGTGAGCGTGAAGGTGGGCACTTTGTGGGGGTGACCTGAGCCCTGCAAAGACAAAATTTCATGGACAGAACATCATGCAATTTTTTACCTGGTTGGGTTTCATGACACCTTCATCTTAGTTTACGTTCTAGAAGCAGACTCTGACACAGGGGTTCAAGTTTGAGTTGGGAATGGAAAAGTGGGGGATTGGGGAGACAGGAGGCCCACATCAGGAGTGTTAGCATGTACTGTGAGTGAGGGGGCATGGTCCTGCTGGGGAATCCCAGAAGACATGCTCCTAATTGTCCATATGATAAGGCAAGAAAGTTGGGGTATTTATCCACCAACTCCTTCTTTGCCACTATTGGAGGACTGCTTCCAGATACAATAATTCTCCAGCACTTCAGGCTTGTCCTGAGCTTGAGCCAAGGGTGTCTCCATGGCCAGAAAGAGGTGGGAAAAAAACACCCTCAGGCAAAGGGCAGGTGTTGGCAGTAAGCAACCTTCTTCTTTTGGAGGTAAGGGCGAGAGACATGGGCAGAATGCCAGCCCTGGCCACACTCTGCCCTCCTCCTGGACGTCTCCTCTTCATGTGCTTTTGTGGGTTTGCGTCACCTCCTTGAATGCTTGGGGTTCTCAAGGCTTCTGACCCATGACTCTCCTCAAGCTACATGTCCCCTTGGACAATCCCGTGTACTCTCATGGGTTTAACTACCCTCTGATTTGATCCAAATAGTCTTGGACTTCTCTCCACCCCCACCCGATGTCTGTGAGCCTCCAGTGATGGCATTCCCAACATGTCCCAGACCCAAATTATCATCTGTATCCAAAGACATGCCCTACCTCTACATTTTCTCCTCTGTGGTGGCATTAGAACCCACCTAGTCTCTTTAGAAACTATAATTAGAAATCACCCCTTGATTCTCCCTGGCCCTTCCTTTTCACATCCAGTCACCAAGTCTTGTGGATGTGGCTTCCAAAATATTTCTGAGAGTCATTCCCTCTGCTCCATCCCCACTCCTACTGCCACCGGCTGGACCCTCATTGTCTTCTACTTGGGGTGTTCCAGTAGCCTCCTAACTGACTCCCGTTTCCAACCTCATCCCCCGCCATGTACCTCCTCCTAGCTCCTCTTCCACACTGGTCAAATAGTTCAGTCTACAGTGCCAACCTGAACTTTCGATGTCTTGTTCAAGACCCATTTCTGAAGAGCCAACCAATTTCAAGCATGTTGGTCTGTTGCACGGGGCACAGGGTACCTTTCTTGAACCTCCAATTCCTCCCCTGGCCACTCCCAGCTCTGCTACTTTGGTCTTGCATGCGTGCTGTGCCCTTTCCTCTCAGGCTGTGCCCTCTGCTTGGAATACCTTTTTTTTTAAAACAAACAAACAAACAAAAAAAAACCTTACTTTCATAGCTGACTCTAAGACCCAGCTTAGATGACACCTCCTCTCAGAAGTTTTCCTTGAATGTTCCAAGCTGGATTAGATACTCTTCTTTTGTGCTCTTATATTGGTGCAAGCATCAGAAAATTCACTGCAAATGGGCTTAAGTAACAATGGGAATAGATTGACTTGTGTGACTGCAGGTGATGTGTGATCCAGGGGCTTAAGAAACGACCCTGTGGTAGTCCCCGTATTGCTAACTCTGCCTTACCCTGGGTGGGCTTCATTCTCAGAGTCCTTGGAGGGAGTCCCATAGCTTCAGACTCACATCCTGCCCAGTTCAGCGCAATGAACTGTTCAAGCAAATGCTGGCTTGTTGAGACCTGTCTAAGAAGTTACTTGTTCCTCTCCAAATCAATCAAAATATCTGAGGGCTTAGAGTGTTCTACTTCAGCAGTTGGCAAACTATGGCCAGCTTGTTTCTGTAATGGCAGAGTTCAGTAATAGAGAAAGAAATGAGCAAACTTTTTCTATAGTAAATATTTTAGGTTTGGTGGGCTGAAGCAAAAATCAAGGATATTATGTAGCGACCAATGTAATAAGACAGAAAACAAATTTCCACAAAATTTTTATGGATGGAATTACAATTACAATAATAATTGAGTACAATTTTTGGTAATAAATTGTCTGCTAGTGAGGAAAAAGGGATTCTTTTGGTTGGGGGGTGGGATAACATTTTGCTTAGTTGGGTTTCAAAGTTAATGCTCCTTACCATCAGATCGATGGCAAACGTTCATCTATAAAAATTACTCTTAGTTCACAGACTGGGGTCTGTGAACAACCCCCCCACAAACTCAGGCAGGGGTCTTCCCTGGTGGTCCAGTGGTTAAGACCCTGCGATTCCATTGCAGGGCGTGGGTTTGATCCCTGGTCGGGGAACTAAGATCATGCATGCCTCATGGTGCAGCCAAAAAATTAAAAAAAACAAACAACAACAACAAAATCAACAGGCAGGATTTGGTCCCGGAGGCCAAAGTTTGCAGACCCCTCCCCTGAATTAAATCAAACTATTATCAAGCTAAAGGAAGAAACCCTGGGAAGCTGGAGAAGGAGACAGCAAACCACTCTGATGGTGGAGATAATATCAGTGCCACAGGGCCTCAGGTGTGAGGCTACCTTTGTGACTTTCCATTCACAAAGTCAGGCTGTAGGACATTTTATCAGACATTTCTTTTAAGACTAGTTCAAGTCCACTAGGCCCCAAGAACCTGATGCCATCCCTAAAACACAGGCAGGGCAAAGGTAGCTGTACCCTTTCAATAGAAGGGAAATGATGCTCAGAGAAAAGTGACTCATCTGAGGTTTCCCAGCAAGGCCTCTCTGAGATACCTTTGAGGATTCTAAGACGTGAGCCTTGGGACGGGCGCTTTGCTGAGTGAGTAACTGAACAGTTATGGTATGCCCTAGTTAGAGGGCAGAAGCTGGGCCAGCAGGAGTCCCGGCTAGTCTAGACATGTTCTGGGAGGCTAGGTCTCTGGCAGACTCTGTGACATCCAAGGGTCAGTCTCCGGGGATGGGCATGGTCAACACACTTTCTCAGGAGCCCAGCTCTGTTTCAAGAGTCTCTGGGCTTAGATCTGTCTCCCAAGGAGGACAGGTGATACTAGCCCAATAGTCCTGAGCTAGAGGGAAATTAGGCTGCAGGCAAGAATGCCCGGGACATAGACAACAAATCTGACTCCTCATCTTGTTGCTTCTAGCCTCTGGGCCTGGCCTCATCTCAGTCCCTGAAGAGCGCTCTGGTGACTGTGGGCCAGGGTATGGTTTAAACCTTGATTTTGGGATGACCCCAAGGTGGGGGCAGGCTGTGGGCAGCCCTCCTCCAGGGCTGACTTGGCCTCAGGCAGGGCTGTCCATGGCCAGGGGAGGGCCTGCGGGAGGGCAGAGGCAGCCAGAAGTGAAGGATGGTTGCTGGGGTCCTTTCCAGGATTTATGCATAATGATATATGGATACCGATTCTGTGGGTGCCAGCACCAACACATACACACTCACTGGTCTCACGCACGTATTTACACACTCCCATAGGAAGATGGCCACACCCATGCCCATCTTCACTACCAGGATCTCACACTCACATCCTCACATACTCCTATGGTGTCCCACACTTACATACACACCCCCATCCTTACACCCTGTATTCACACACACCAGTATTAGTTTCCTAGCTCTGCCATCACAGAGTTCCACACACCGGATGACTGCAAACAACAGAATTTGGTTATTGTCTCACGGTTTTGGAGGCTAGACATTCAAAACCACGGCTCTGGCTGAGATCTGTAGGGGTGGATCCTTCTCTAATTCTTGCTAGCTTCTGTCAGCCTCAGGCATCCCTTGGCTTGTAGCTGCCTCGCTCCAATGTCCGCCTCCGTCGGCACGCATATGTGGGTTTCTGTGTTTCCACACAGACACCTCTGTTTCAGGACACGCATCATTGCACGAGGGGCCACTCTACTCCGGTGTAACCTCGTCTGAACGGATTATATCTGCAGTGACCCTGTTTCCACGTGTAAGGTCATATTCTGAGGTGGTGGGAGTTAGGACTTCAATATATCTTTTTTGGAGGGGACACATTTGATCCATAACAACACCTTACGGCCATAAAAATCTCACATGTACATATTATATCCCCACAGTGGCACACAGATGTATACGCTCAAAGTCACGCAGACACATGTTCACACGTTCTCATAGTCACAGAATGACACATACCCACATACGCCACCAGGATCACACACACACACACACTCTGCTTCAGTCTCCTGGTGTTACATACCCCTCACAGTCGCTCCTTCACATGCCTGCATGCCCGGCCTCCCTCTGACACATTCCTCACCCCACCCCGGGGCCACACTCAGAGGCCACCCCGCAGGGGTCATGCTCCGAGACCCACACTTGGCTTGTACCTCTCACATCCTCTCCCACCCACACAGTCTCTCTGGTTCTGACTCCTCCTCCATCCAGCACACTCGATCCCCAAAGCAACCCTCAGGGTCGGGGAGGCAGCAGCCAGCTGGGGCGGGGTTGGTGGGGGGGTCCCCCTGCCCCGCTGCAGCCGGGGCACCAGGTGGAGAGCCCCCTGCCGGCTGGGACCTGGAGCCCCCCCAACAAGCCTTCTCCATCTCGGCCTCCCACTCTTCCCTCTCTGGGGCAGACGGACAGACACACGGACACACGCACGCACGCTCCCACGCTTAGCGCCGTGCCCCTCCGGCAGCCCCACGGCAGCAGCCTGTTCCTCATTATGGGCCAATGCGCCTGTTTACTCACCCAGCTGGAGATGGTTAGAGAGTGATAAATAATGAAAGAGAAAACAGGCTTTTCCCCTCTGCGGCTTCTATTTATGTAACATGTGTCACAGCTCACTCACAGACTTTGTTTCGGAGCTGGTTGCAGGAAATAGTTTATTTTTTCCGGACGGTGGCTTGGGGGGCCGGGGTGGGGGGGTGGCTCGGGGTTTGGGTTTCTGGTCTCACGCCCATGGGAGTTTCGGGATCTGGTTCCCAGAGCCGTCCTCCCCTGATGCCTCCCCTCCCCGCCTCCCCCCTGCCCCACGACAACTCGGAGGCCGACGTCATGGCTCAAGGCTGCCTCAGAACTGGGTTTTCTGACACCACTGATTTGCAAGGAGTTAGAGTGGTTGAGGGGCCCCTCCCCACTGCCTGTGAAACCCCTCAAACAGATGGGTTTGTTTTAAGAGCCACACAGCTTGAGGCTAGGACTCCCTGAAAGGAGTAGGTATGATGGGGGGCTTCCCAGGTAGCCTGCACCTGTTAGGGAGGAGGGCACACAAGAATCCTTTCTATACAATATCAATAATAGGGACTTCCTTGGTGGTCCAGTGGTTGAGAATCTGCCTTGCAATACAGGGATGCGGGTTCGATCCCTGGTTGGGGAACTAAGATCCCACCTGCCTTGGAGCAACTAAGCCTGAGTGCAACAACTACTGAACCCAAGCACCACAGCCGGAGGGTCCATGCCCAGCCGCAGAAGATCCCATGCACTGCAACTAAGACTTGGCTCATCTAAATAAATAACACTTTAAAACACAGGTGATAGATCGTGCCCTGTGTCCACTTAGCCCTTCCGCGTCCACGGTCTCTCTGAGGCTTCGTCACTTTCAGTGGCTCCTTCCCAGGTGAGAAAGATTGAGGAACAGGAACCCAGAGGGACTGAGTGGCCTTGGTCTGCTCAGCAGGTTGTGAAGAGCCCAGCCTTGAAACTCACCCCACCCGCCATCTCCCCTCTCCCAGGGCACCTCCCTCGGAAGAGTTCTCCTCCACTTAAGACACACCAAGGCATGTGGGAGTGTTTACCAGGGTGTGGGGGCTTGGAATGTGGTGGATGTGAGTTGTCAGAGGTCTGAGAGTGGGCTGCCTCCCCATCCTTCCCCCAGGATCAAGGCGGGCATCCTTTGAGAGATGCTCCAGGGAGAGAAGAAGTGGCAGCAAGTGGTCCTGCTTCCTGACCCCCCAGTGCAGGGAGGGCCTCGGGAAGTTTAAAGGCAACCTGCCCCCTTGCAGCCTGTCTCTTTTGCCAAGGCAGGGAGCCCATGCCTTCTTTGACATGGAGCCTCATTGAGGGGGTGGTCCCAGGCCACTTGTTGGAGAAACCCCAGAAGGTATTGACCTCTGAGGAATGCAGATTCTCCTTGGAAGATAGGCTGAGAAGCCCTAACTCCAGCAGACTTGGTGTGTGCGTGCGAGTGTGTGTGTGTGCGCAGATGACAACGGATCAGTCTTGCCTAGTGGCCTCAGGGATCTTTTCAGAGACTGCTCCACAGGGATCTCCTGGCTGTGGGGAGAAGAGGCCACATTTCAAGACAAGGACTTTTGAACAGGGGTCTGACAAGCATAAGAACACACAGTGAGGACTCAATGAAAAAGAGAAAAAGCGTGATGGAGGTGGTTTTCAAATTTACTGGGTGTCAGGATCCCAAGATTTAATCAATGCTGATGCCCAGGCTCACCCCTGGGTGTTAGTTCAGAAGGCAGAGAGCGTCCAGGAATCGACATGGCTGACACGGCCCTGGGAATTCTGAGATGGGTGGCTTCCCAGAGGCTTGGAGACAGCAGCACCCTCAGTGGGTCCAGGAGGCACCCCCCAGCCCCCTCCCCCAATGAGAAGGAAGCTTTACAGTTGGGAGAAAATCTGACTTTCCCCAAAGAATGGCAATGAATCTGTCAGAAGAATAATGAAATTGATTTGGTTGGAAAGAAGGGAGAGGGGAAGGGAGGAAGGAAACTGGAATGGAAGGAAGGAAAATGAGCTTGGTACACTCAGGCATCAGGCTCAGTTATATGACATTTGGATCCGTCTGCTCTGACTTTGGGACATCCATACCCACTTCAGGAACCCAAAACGCTGTCAACATTTTATTCTTATTATCAGCTAATTCTTATACAGGCACCCCTACCTCACCCTGAGTCCAAACTTTTTGTATCAGCTGAGCGATTACCACACCTTTGAGCACATACTACAAGCCAGGCACTGTTCTAGGTGCTTTATAGGATTCCCTGGTGGTCCAGTGGTTTAAGAGCTCCTGGCCTCAGAGATCTCTGACTGCCGGCAAGTGCCTGGGACAGGAGGCTGAGCACCCGGGGTCTCTGGTTTTTCATCCTGGGAGCACTCATGGCTCTGAGAGGGTCCCAGGAGAGAGGCGCCACGTGAAGGGGGCTCCAGGAGCACCCCCTGCCTAGGTTTCCAGGAGCCCCCTGCATCCTTGTTCCCTTGGCAGGATGGATGTGTCACAACCTGGAGATCAACAGTGTGGGGGAGGGGCAGGGCTGACCAGAGGCCCCACCCTGGATGTTTGTTTAGGCTGCGGTTGAGTTCAGTTCAGCCTCTCAGTCGTGTCCGACTCTGCAACCCCAGGCACTGCAGCATGCCAGGCTTCCCTGTCCATCACCATCTCCCGGAGCTTACTTAAACTCACGTCCATCGAGTTGGTGATGCCGTCCAGCCATCTCATCCTCTGTCGTCCACTTCTCCCGCTGCAAGTTTAGCTTAGTTTCTCCAGGGATGGTGGGTCCTGCCCACAAACATTCACCTATACACACACATACTCTCAGGTGCCGCCCCTGTGTTCAGGGCCCCCTTTCACAAAGAAACCTCTGGTTTCTAATGTCCCCTGTGGAAGGTGACACGTGTAATAAAAATCATCCTAAACATTAACATGCTCTACACACCTTGTCTCTAAGCTTCACATCAGTCTTGCAAGAAAGTTTTTTATTTATTTATTTATTTATCTTTTCAGTGGGTTTTGTCATACATTGATATGAATCAGCCATAGATTTACACGTATTCCCCATCCCGATCCCCCCTCCCACCTCCCTCTCCACCCGATTCCTCTGGGTCTTCCCAGTGCACCAGGCCCGAGCACTTGTCTCATGCATCCCACCTGGGCTGGTGATCTGTTTCACCATAGATAATATACATGCTGTTTTTTTGAACATCGAAACATCCGAAAGTTTTTATCATAATCACCCGCTATCTTTAGAGATGAGAATAATGGGGCTCAGAAAAGCCAAGTAATTGTCCTGAAGCCACACAGCCCGTACGTGACAGGGCTGAATTGGGATCCAGACGCTTCATCCCTGTCACCAGGCTGCCATTCCCGTTTCTCCCCCCAAGTCCAGAGCCCAGCTCAGCACCCAGGATGTGTTCAGGAAGTCCACCGATCCACTTGCGTATGTGGGTCTTCTTTCACACACACTCAGCACAGTCTCCAGTAGCCCCTTTCTCCAAACCCACCCTGAGCCGTGATCATGAGGCAGACTCAGAGAATCCCAGACCCCTCTGCTTTCTCTGAAGCCAGAACTAGCACCATCCTGAACTCCCTGAGGGCCCCAGCCTCAGTTTCCCTCTGTCTCTCTGGTCCACACACCTGAGCAAGGCTTTGAGGAGATGGACAGCCCCTAGTCGGCCTCCTGCCCCAGGTCTGACCCTCACTCTGGAAGCCTCTGCCCGCCTCCGTTCCCCCCTCTTTCTATGAAACATCAGGCCTGGCACTGCCCCCCCTGCAGCCCCCTCTCCTGGCGGCCCCCTGGGAGCCCGGGCTTTGCTTGAGGGCAGCGAGTGAAGCCGGCTGTAGCAGAGAAACCTCAGGCTCCTCTTTAGAAGTCCCTGGAGGAGGCAGATCTGAGGAAAGGCTGCCGAGAAGGCGCCTGCAGCAATGTCAGCTTGAGAACAACCTGGCTGACAGGATGCTGAGCGGGGATTAAGGTCGGGATCAGGGAAGCCAGGGAGATGAACGCAAGTTCCCTGTTCCCCTTGTTGCTGCCACCGCAGCCTCTTCCCAGGCTGCTGGGTTTGTCTTCTTGTTTGTTCTCTGGGAAAGTGGGCGGAGAGGGATGTGGGCAGGGGTGAGGCAGGGAAGTGGGGGGAAGGACAGGGGAGAGGTGGAGACGGGCAGGCCAGGGATGGAAAAAGATGGGTTCCCCTCTGGTCCTCAGGACTCGGTGAAGGATGGGGCAGAGGCACGGGGGTCCTCGTTTAGGACCCTTCCCCCACTGACTGTCCCCAGTTGGCCATTAGGCGACGATCACCTACCCTGTTAACCCTCTCCCATGTGCAGAGCCTGTCCCGGTGGCAGGACTCCTGAGGACAGAACTGTTCTTGCTCTGAGAGAGGCTCCCAGCCAACGTGGTGGGTGCAGTACACCTCCCAGAAAGGGGACAAGCTGGTTTCCACCTGCCCACAAAGGCAAGCTCACTGCAGAAGGGCCTTCACTCCGACCTGTCTCCTCACTGAGATGTCACGAGAGCCCAGCCAAGTGGGCAGCTGAGCATCCGTAGCAGCTGATGGAGCCCCGGATGTATCATCCCTGGCAGGTGGCTAAAAAGCGTGGCCTCTGGTCTCACGCTGCCTGGGTTTGAATTCTGGCTCTGCTGCTGACTTGCCGTGTGACTATCAACTAAACTCTCCACACCTCCATGGGGAGAAAATGGCAGAACCCCCTCCTAAGGCTGTTAAGATGAAAGGAGCGAGCACAAGAGCAGTGCCTGGGGTGGGGCAGGACACAGGCGATGGGTGCGCTGAGGGCGGTTGCATTTATTGTGAAGCAGAGGGAAGGAATAAGAGTGGGAATCCACAGTGAATCACCTGAAAGCTTCTGAGAGAAAGGGAGTGGGGAGTCTGACTTTGGAAGCAGAGGTTTGACAGGGTCAGAACGAAAGAGTGAATTGGGGGCTGAGAGACAGAGCCCCTGTTTGCCTGGAGAGTGGAGGGCCTGAGGGGGCGGAGATTTAAGGATGTGTCTGGGGAGAGGAAGGAAGTATTTATTTTCTGAGAACTTCAGTCTTTCTGAGGTCATCCTTTCTCCAAGGTTCTAGCTCTAAGTTGGGCTAACATGACTACTCTCCTAGTCTTGCCAAGGATGAGCCTGGGGTGCAAAGGCCATGAAAAGATGCTGTTGATCATTGTGACCTTCCGAGACTGGGGCTTGATCCAGAAATCCAAGCCATTCAGAGAAGCTTCCAGTGGCACCTGCATTCTCTGGACCTGATGAGGGAAAAGACAAGCAGATAAACATGCTGAGACTACAAACCTGGAGGCAGATGGTCCCTGGGCTTGGGTTCCAGCTCTGCCACTGACCAGCTGTTTGGAGCAGGTCAGTCAGCTTCTCCGGGCATTCATTGCCTGGTCTGTGACACTGGGTAAAGATGCACACAGAAAGAGAGGAGGGCTCGTTCTTGGCTTCCTCGGGGACAGCCACTGCAGGGCCTGCTCACCCTGGCCCGCACTGAGGCTCCTCTTGGGAGCCTCATCAGCCCCTTGCCCCATCTCTGGGCACCCTGACTGCAGGCTGGGAGTAGAGAACGGTCTAGGTGGGAGTGAGAGCCCAGGATGGGTTCCAGGGATTGAGGAAAGGATCCGCTGCACGTGAGCGCTGGGGGAAGCACTGGGCCAGGGGGCCCGGTCTCTGTGGGGGCGGGTGGGGCACCCTGAGCTGGGGACTGTGTCTCTAGGGGACTGGTTTCTGGAGAAGCTAATTTCAAAAGCTTCTTTTAAAGAAACCTGTCAATACAATTGAT
Source organism: Dama dama (assembly GCF_033118175.1). Lineage (NCBI taxonomy): Eukaryota > Metazoa > Chordata > Mammalia > Artiodactyla > Cervidae > Dama > Dama dama. Next base: position 17,744,829 of record NC_083687.1, on the reverse strand, counting down.
GTATATTTATTGTCGAAAATTTGGAAAATACAGAAAAGTGTAGAAAAGGAGCTGAAGCTGAAGCTCTAGTACTTTGGCCACTTGATGCGAAGAGTCGACTCATTGGAAAAGATCCTGATGCTGGGAAAGACTGAAGGGAAAAGGAGAAGGGGACGGCAGAGGATGAGACGGTTGGATGGCATCACCGACTCAACAGACTGGATTGTGAGCAAACTCCGGGGGACGGTGAAAAACAGGAGAGCCTGGCGTGCTACAGTCCATGAGGTCTCAAAGAGTCGACATGACTTAGGGACTAAACAACAACAACAACAACACACTTGATGTATCTGTAACTCGAAAAATGCAGACACAGCATCATGGAATAATGAATATATTACAGTTTCATAAAACTAGTTTCTTCATTAAATAAAATATCAAGAACCTTTCCTCCAGATCATTAAAGATTCTCTTCCAGCATCATTTAAAATGGCTGCACAGGGGGTCTTCCTGACGGCCCAGTGGTTAAGACTTCTCCTTCCAGGGCAAGGATGTGGGTTTAATCCTCAGTCAGGTAGCTAAGCTCCCACATGTGCTATTAGTCATGTCCGACTCAGTCGCTCAGTCGTATCTGACTGTGCAACACCATGGACTGTAGGCCGCCAGGCTCCTCTGCCCATGGAATTCTCCAAGCAAGACAACTGGAGTGGGTTGCCATTCTCTTCTCTGGGGGATCTTTTGGACTCAGGGATCGAACCCAGGACTCCCACATTGCAGTGAGATTCTTTACCGTCTGAGCCACCCCCATGCCTCTGGCCAAAAAGACAAAGCATAAAGCAGAAGCAATGTTGTAACAAATTCAATAAAGACTTTAAAAATAGTCCACATTAAAAAAAAGAAAACCTTAAAAAAATAAAAAATTAAATGACTGCACAGTGTCCCACCTTCCGAGTGTGTTGTAAGGCATATACTTTTATCAGTCCTCAATTGTTGGGCACCCAGAATGTTTCTAGATTTTTGCTGTTATAAGCAGTGCTGTGACAAACATCACGGTAGAGAAATCTTTGAAGGGGCGGCTAACTTTGCGGTTGTTTATTTGTCTGTCTACCCCAGCCCGGAGTGTGAGATTTTCCAGGGCCGGCCCTGCATCCGAAGCATGAGCTTGGTTCCCGGTTCTCTGTAGACCTCCAGTAATTGTTGAATTGCATTTTCTGGGGCTCGCGCTCCAGACTGAGGAGCTAGGATGATGGGCTGATCAAGCGGAAGCCCGCCTTCCCTGTTAGGACACTCAGGGTCCCCAGTTCCCTCTGTTGGGTCTGCCAACTTCTAGGGGGAAAAAAAAACCATTTCCAAGCCCGGAGCTACCACCATCCCAGAGGCTAGCTGAACTGCTCCCCTTTATCTCTTATCTTTTCCTGGGCAAACCTTCCGTGACCTCCCCCTGCCAGGACCCTCCCCCCTGCACCACCATCCCCACTTCTGACTCATTTGAGTCCTTTTGTTGTGTCTTCAGGCTGAAGGCCTAGCCGCCAGAGCCCTTTCACCTGCTCATCACTGTTGTGGCAGCTCGCAGGGCTCCCCCTGAAGCGGTCCCTTCTCCGCCCCCCGTTTCTGACAGCACAGCCCCTAGGCCCTGGGAAGTGCCCACAGGGCACCCTCAGCCCTGCCCCCTGCTCTGCCCGCCGCCTGCCTCCCATGGTACCAAGAAGCTCGGTCTCTTCCTGCCCCGGGGGCTCTGGGTGGATGCTGTCATTCTTCCTTAGACAGATTTGTAGAATCAGGGATTTTTGGAGCTGAGACCCAGCTCCTCATTTTTCAATGGGTCTTTAACACGGTTGAGAGGTAAGGGACAAAAATGAGAGGTAAAACTTACTAATTTAATCTCCCCCTCAAGCATCCATGCCCCCAACCTCCCGCAGGGTTCTCTTCTGTCTTCTCTTCTCCCCTCTCTCCTTTTCCTCTCTCTTCCCCCTTTTTCTCTTCTCTCTTTCAGCTCCGACACACTCTCCCACCCTCCTGTCCTCATTTCCCCTCCTCTCCCCTTCTTTTTTAAGTTTTTTTTTTTCTTTTAACTTTCAAGGTCATTCCGGACTCCTGACGCCGCCAGTCCCTTGGTGAGATGTGAGCGCCATTGGCGTCCGTGGCCTCTGTTTCCGTGGCAACCCAGTAACCATTAATTTTCAATTAAAGGAGACAAAAAGCTGGATGACAGCTCCAGGTCTGCTGAAGATGTCAAGAATCTGTATTAATATACAGCAAGAGAGCATAATTGTGTGTCCATCTTCCACAGCAGCGAAAAATGGAGGGATAATTACCAGCTCGAAAGCCACTCTGTAATTTAGTTCTTACTGTC